>NC_139217.1:374829556-376067056 GCF_055691185.1 Crinia signifera
TTGGTAATCGTATTGACTACAGATTAGCTGCACAGGTTGAAATAGGCCACCATTCTCAAGATGTTGATAGGTCCCAACTGGCAATTTGTACTATGACCAGACTTGTTGTAACAAGGTCCATTTCTACACAAGTGCTTTCCTCAGTTGCCATAGCAGCCTGGCTTTTGAAGGCTAAAGGTTTTTTTCTCTCTGTGTACTCCCCAATGTTTGCGGGCCTGGACCCAGGTTTCCTCACAAAATTACCACAGAGTATGAAATATCTATCTTGTTGGTTCATTCCTCCACGTTTCGCCTCTCTTGTTTCTAGGACTTCCTTTAAGAGGGTTTGGGGGCCGGTTTAAAGCTTTGTTCTTTTAACATACAGATTTCGGCTTGGTCATTTTATTTCCAGTGGCATTTGGTTTCTCTTCTACTCTCATTGAGCATTTTGATTAATTGACTTTCAGTTTGCTACTTGAAAGCCGGTCTTGCTAATGGCTATTGCCTCAGCTTGGTGGGTTTTGAGTTGGGCCTTTGTATTTTATGACAATTGAGTGGTTCTCAGTGATTCCTTCATTCCAGCTTTCCACTTAAACAAATAGTTTTTCTGACTTTTCCTCCTTCTATGACTTCCTGGGACCGGGATAATCTGGCTCAGCTAGATGTAGTCCGAGCTCTATGGATTTAATTGGACAGGACTTCTATCTGTGCCTCATTTTCTGCTTGCTCATTATAGAATAGAATAGAATCAACTTTATTGACCATGTATGCTTGCGCACACTAGGAATTTTTTTTGGATTACAGTGCAGCATCAAACAGGGGTAAGGGAGGGGGGAGACATTACATACATTACATTAAGACATTACATGCATTCCATTTCTAGCTACGACTATGGTGGATAGGTCGCCAAGTAGGGTCACATTGTTTGGCTGTGTATATTGGGCTTGCATTCGCTTTGATTGGCTTGTTCAGGTGATGGACTGCTAGCGGAAATAAGCTTTTTGCGGATCTGGATATTTTGGCGGGGACAGACCTGAACTGTCTTCCGGATGGTAGGATGTTGAACAGGTTGTGACCGGGATGCAGCTTTTCCTTCACGATCTTCTCAGCATGATTCCTTACCCTGGATGAGAACAGATCCCTTATCGGGGGGGAGGTTGGTCCCTATGATGCACATAAACAAGGTTGACTGGCTGCAAAGCAGATTATTGCATGTTGGATACACTCGGTCATCGCTCAAGCCCATACTAGTGGAGGGCAACCGACACCAGACTGGGTGACAGTGCTTTCCACTAGGGCAGGGGTTCCCAATCTTTTTTGAATCACGGCATCCTAGAGTATCAGAATTTGTTCACGGCACCCCTGGGCACCCCAAAAATTAATTAGATTGGGTTTATATACGATTCTTAAGGTCAGTTATGTAGTAAAGGGAGGACTTGCTTCTGTTTGTACACATTTTATGATTGGCAGCCACCAGCACTGGTTTTGCTCATAAATAATTAACCATTAATAATTTGAGTTGATCCTGGACCATCAACCGAGGGCACCCCTGCATGTGTCCCGAGGCACCCCAGGGAGCCACGGCACACAGTTTGGGAACCACTGCACTAGGGCAATGATGACCTCATGGGCAGTGCGACAAGGGCTTTGGTAGAACAGGCCTGTTGTGCATATATCTGGTCCTCTGTCCATGCATCTGCCAGTTTTTACAACTTTCTTGTTTTTGCTTCTGGCAATGCGCACTTTGGGCAAACAATTATCTGGTCAGGCAACCTGAGCATTCCCTCCCCTATTGGGGTCCTATAGTCCAGCGTTCTTCAGCCTTGCTGCCAGAAAAAAAATTTGGTCACTAACCAATTCATTATTTTCTGTTAAGCAAGTTGGGTGGTAATGTGTTCCTTCCCTCACACTCCAGTCATGCTGGATTTTTAGTTCTGGATCATTTTTTCCTTATTGGTTGTTTTAATGTAACGTTTCACTGGGTAAATGCTTCTCCAATCCGGGCACTGTTGTACTCCCTCCTGGATGTTGCAGAGCAGAGGAGCTTAGGCTTCTTAAAGTAAAGGTGCCCATACACTGAGGCGATTTGGTCCGATTTGGTCCTCCTGAGGAAGCCGCTGAGATTTGTTTAGGAGGAGAAACGCGTAGAGGAGAGCGGGGACTTTGTTTGGCAGCCATATATACAGATCCGGTGAAGAACCTTTGATATGACCAAAATCATCTGGAAAGTACCAATGGTCGGAGTGTGACACCGAGGTCTGGGAGCCACTTGCCCTATCCAGCAGCTGGAAAACTGTAAGTATACAAACCCTAAAAACCTTGTGCACATAGGTGGGACTGGACTGAGATAATATTAACGTACTAACCCATATAAAGTGATCACAGAAGAAGGCAACCTCCTATAAAATCCGTGAATGAATGCAATTAACCATTTGCTTACTAACTCTGATATATGGGGGCTATATGTATATTATGCTGTAGGAATTATTATGGCTGCTAAAAATTGTTCATATATAGTTCTATAACAATTTTAAAGTGTTATTACATATCTCTTTTTAATAAATAAGTGTTTTTGATTTTGCACAGCGCTGCCTCCATCTCCTTTTTTTCTTTGCTTGTCCATAGAAAGGGGTCTGGTATCCCCCTTAATTTGTAGAGTTTATTTTAGGGATCATATATCTTTAACATCTGCAATTATATTCTAATAGACTTTACAATACAATATGCAGAGTACTTGTCATAATTTGATTCCCCAAATATGAGAGTTCGAGACTTGTAATTTTAGCTCCAATTGGAGGATTTTATTTATAGGCAAAACAAACCATTACAGAATACATTAACACAGTAATTTATGTATATGCTATTATATATATTTATATACGCCTCCTTGCTTATATTACCTAAAACAACATTAAACAATTGACAGACTTAAGACTGCTATAAAACTAACATAAATTGTAGACTTCAGTATTCCATAACTTTATCAACAACTGAACATTTATATCTACCATGATTACTCACTCACTCCAGCCCATCGCTTCTAGGTTCCGTTCCTCTCTCCTGCTCGTGGCTCACATCTCTCCTCCTGACTCACTGAATGGGTTTCTTGCTGACTGTCCGTGTGTGTCTGTGTGCGAATGTGAGTGAATGTCTACTCTATCTCTCTCCTTATATCACAAATACATGGGTTGAAGTTCCCTGTTCTCATGACGTTATTGAATTTATGGATGCTAATGGTGACAGGGTCTCCTGCTTGTCTGGACGCTAGTGGTAATCTCCATTGCGAGATCTCCTGTTTCTGGTCTCTCCCTGTGCATCAATCTATTTTACACTCCTGTTGTCAAAATACACAATAGTGTCCTGTCTGTCCTGCAAAGTAACTTGGATGATGTACTAGCAGCTACATTCTCCAGAAAGGAAACCAGATGGCTGGAGTCTGGCCCATAGTGTATACATTGCTTAATTAATAAATATAGATATATCTGGGGAGGGTAACAACACTATATCTGCTTAATAGTATGCCTTAGACATTTTGTCTCCTAAATGAATTCAGTTGCATTTGATATGTTACAAAGTGGTCATTCATATTATTTAGTAAACCCAAAAGCTATACTACGATGTCTAAACTCTGATGTCCTAATTATTAAGCTATTCCTATTTTTATATACACATACATAATATATACTATGGTTAAAATCACATTACATTAATGATGGTATAAAACAATATCTATATGCCTATATGGTAACAGTGTCCCCCGCTTGTGACCATGAGAAATTATTTTGATTGGTCACACAGTAAATTACCAAAATTGTTTCATATACATTTCTAAACATTTATTCTTCAAACTATTCTAAACGTAGACATTAACCATTGGTATAAAATATCCTTCATTTAATTAACCTATTTTACCCTATAATAACTAAATTTGACCAGGGACAGAGGTTATTTATATTCAGTATTCATGAGGAAAATATTTTCATTGCTACAGACAGTTATATGCCACGCCACAGCTTGCCTTGTCGATCTTGTTTGGTCGATGAGTGAGGACACTTTCCTTGTACTGTTGCTCACAGTGATTTCCTGGCTGAGGGCTGTCACTTGTGTGGGTTGCAGTTCTTGGAGACACTTTACATTTGCAGTATGGTGGACGTAGAAGTAGAATTCTTCTTCGAGGCTGTTGACTTGCTTGACATGTTGCTTTACATGTATAGAGGGAATGTGTGTGGCCCTTGGAGTGCTGTGGTCTTGATAAATTTCTTCACCACAGTTTTGAAAAACACAGGGCCTTTGATAAGCCTCATTGATGCAGTCCTTAGCGAGTTTGCTTTGTATGTCCTTTACGATTATCGCTGTGATCATGACAAGTGTCCTTGTGCGTCCTTTAAGATTATCGCGCTGCAATCATGATAAGTGTCCATGTCTCTCTTTAACCCCAACCTCGTTGTGTTGAACAAAACAGTTTGTGATGTTGAATACAGCAGTTGAAACTTTAACCAAGTATTTTTGCTTTACTGGTTGGTAAGAACATTTATCTTCAGGCATTGGCAGGTAAATGTCTGGGGTAGATTCTAAAGGATCCACTCCATTTATACTAAATTTCCTCACTGAATAATAATTTACCATTCAGTCTCTGATCTCTTACCTACCTTCCTATATGCTATCTTATCTTAAACTAAAATAACCCTTCACCAACTAAATCCAATAACTAACAATAATATTTTGATTTGACATACCTATGACAACATCCTATCAATACATATTTTGATTTAACGTATCTATGAAAACATCCTATCAATACAACAAATGACTATGATTTTGCTTCAAACAAATATAAAATATCTGTTAAGAATGGGTTTGTCTATATCGAATTCCATCCAGTGTGTGTGATATGCAGCCATGTGCATATACAATAACTACAATATTCCATCTATGCTATTATTCATTCTCTTAGACTTGGTTGAGTCTGTATTAAGAGAATGGTCTATCTCAACAACTAACAAAACGTTTCTCTTTTGCAATTTGATGTAAGGCATACCATTCTTTGTCTGATATTTAAATTAGTTTGAAGCTTTTTAAGAAGGAAGCGTATATATAATCAGCATATACTCATAAGAAAAATAAGAAGAAAAAGAAAACAAATATTTACAAGGTATATACAATTACATAAGAATGAAGATCATATGTGTGAATTGATCGGCAATTAAAAATGTATGTACAAAAGGATTCTGCATGCTTGGTGGTTAGAATAAAGCACACTGTAAATGGAATGTCCATGTGTCACAGTGTCCTGACAAACAAACAAACAATGATTGCTGTAGTGAGGGGGTTAATGAACTTCTCCTGAAGAAGAGAAAAGGGGATTTTGTCCATGTGTCCAGAAAACAAATAGTAGTTGCTGTATTTAAACCTTTTCCTTCTCTGAAGGACTGAAGAAAGAAAAATAAACTAAAAAAAAGTCCTTTGATTTTTGTCCATGTGACAGTTTTTGGATTCTCTTTAGATGACAAACACAAGCTGTGCAAGGTACTGGCTCTTTGCATAATTGCAGCAATAAAAGGTTTAGTAGAGGTTGTTATTGCGACTTGGGGCTTTCTTTAAAACTTTCGTCCATCAGTAATAAGGCTGCTGTGCAGGACTAAAATTGAAACAAAAAGAAATACAATTACTATGCTATTTACATACTGGTGTGACATTGCATTGTGCTATCTGCTGGTCCAACATTGCTGGCCATGTTTTCTGGTTTGTACCATTTCTCTCCTCTATGTAATAGTATATGTCACTGACAACATAAACTTTGCTGCAGGTATGATGCAGGTTACATTGAATCTGGATCTTGTATCCATTTAAACATGTGTCAGTTCCTTACACCACCCAATAACCAGATTTAATCTATAAAGTAAATGAACAATACTCCCTGTTGTCATTGCCAGGATGCATCTTTTCTCGATTTGCTTTTGGTGGTCCTGCGAGTTTCTTCAGTCTGGAAACTTGGAGCTTCTGAAAAATATACTTGTGTGGCGAAAAACTGGTTAAATATGCTTGGTATGACTCGGGGGCTTCATGTTTGACCAAACCTAAAATAAAATGGTTAGGACTCCAGGACATATAAACATTCTCATCCTGGTGATGCTTTTTAGCATTCCTGTACTTCTGTGTGGTGTTCACAGATTGACACTCTGCATGTGGTCTCTCTAAGAGACTGTGGACATTTGCCCCACCACTAGTTGTCTCTAACTGCTGTGTGGGGGTTACAGAGATGGTGGAACCTTTTGTGTGATCATGCATGCTCAAATTCATGCCATTGCTCAGCTCAGACATATTTGTGGCTGAATACATTTGCTCATTTAATTCTGTGACAACTTTACCTACAATTGGAGTGTGTGTACACAAGGCTATTGTCTGTTCCCCTTTCCCTGAGGGCAACACAAGTTTCTTTGTCACAATGGGGGCTATGAGAGTGGATTCTGCAGAATCATTCTCCTTCTTAATGTACTGATCTCCCCCCTTAATCAAAACAGTGCAGGGGATATCTCTCATTGCTCCTGCCTTATTTGCAGTAATGTGCGCTTTGAGTATAGGTACATCGTACACAGTATTATGTTCTCTCTCTATTACAGAGCCCTGATTAGCATCTGTGACCATTTCAAACTTTGTAGTCTGTTTGTGAATGAGCCCCTCTGTGGTCTCATCCCTGCTCCTAACACCTTTGCTGGGTGCTTCTGTGATCCCTTCATGAGAGATCTGGGCAGTTTGTTCACAATCTGCCAGAAAATTTACTTTTGTCTCAGACTTCTTCTGAGTACACTTCTTAACCTTTAGGGATTTTAAGAAGGAATGCACCTTTGCATTCATTTTCAGGCATGCGCTCTTAAGACGTGAACCTGATTTCTCTTTACATTCCTGCTTAACTTCTAAAGTCGCTGCTCTGTGCATTTTCCTAAATGTTACAGCAACTCTTTGCATTTTCAACATTGCACTTATTTTACAATGCTGTATTTATACTTTTGTACACAAGATATCCTCCCAATGAGAGTGTCCGGATTCTCAAAGTTAACTCTAATATCTGGTACTAATTATCATTTATTTGGAAATGCTCATTTCCATTCTATTTTATTCTAGGCCTTTACCATTATCAAGTGCCTATTAGTAACATACCCCACTGTGATCTTGCAATGTGTCAGCAGGCTAACCAACCCTTGTGCTGAGCCTAGTAAATATAGTATTAGTTAAAAATGTTTCTGAATGAGTCCATATTATCAATATCTAAGCGTGCACTCCCAGATAATGGTAACAATGGAATATCAGTTCTGTTTCACCAATACGTTATTCTAGGTCTACAAACAATGCAAGATAAAAATACACAATAGTATTACGTTTTCCTAGATACATCCTCACTGTGATTCTGTAGGTTAGGTAGCCAGCTTCACGCATCTGCTACTCCTTATAAATATTATAATCATACAATCAGATACCAAAATGTACAAGTCCTGCTGCGGTCGCCATTGTAGAGTTTATTTTAGGGATCATATATCTTTAACATCTGCAATTATATTCTAATAGACTTTACAATACAATATGCAGAGTACTTGTCATAATTTGATTCCCCAAATATGAGAGTTCGAGACTTGTAATTTTAGCTCCAATTGGAGGATTTTATTTATAGGCAAAACAAACCATTACAGAATACATTAACACAGTAATTTATGTATATGCTATTATATATATTTATATACGCCTCCTTGCTTATATTACCTAAAACAACATTAAACAATTGACAGACTTAAGACTGCTATAAAACTAACATAAATTGTAGACTTCAGTATTCCATAACTTTATCAACAACTGAACATTTATATCTACCATGATTACTCACTCACTCCAGCCCATCGCTTCTAGGTTCAGTTCCTCTCTCCTGCTCGTGGCTCACATCTCTCCTCCTGACTCACTGAATGGGTTTCTTGCTGACTGTCCGTGTGTGTCTGTGTGCGAATGTGAGTGAATGTCTACTCTATCTCTCTCCTTATATCACAAATACATGGGTTGAAGTTCCCTGTTCTCATGACGTTATTGAATTTATGGATGCTAATGGTGACAGGGTCTCCTGCTTGTCTGGACGCTAGTGGTAATCTCCATTGCGAGATCTCCTGTTTCTGGTCTCTCCCTGTGCATCAATCTATTTTACACTCCTGTTGTCAAAATACACAATAGTGTCCTGTCTGTCCTGCAAAGTAACTTGGATGATGTACTAGCAGCTACATTCTCCAGAAAGGAAACCAGATGGCTGGAGTCTGGCCCATAGTGTATACATTGCTTAATTAATAAATATAGATATATCTGGGGAGGGTAACAACACTATATCTGCTTAATAGTATGCCTTAGACATTTTGTCTCCTAAATGAATTCAGTTGCATTTGATATGTTACAAAGTGGTCATTCATATTATTTAGTAAACCCAAAAGCTATACTACGATGTCTAAACTCTGATGTCCTAATTATTAAGCTATTCCTATTTTTATATACACATACATAATATATACTATGGTTAAAATCACATTACATTAATGATGGTATAAAACAATATCTATATGCCTATATGGTAACAAATTGAGACAGCTGCAGTGCACAATCTCACAATCTGCGCTCAGAAATCCCTTTGTTTTTTCATTCTGGGACCTCCCTCCTGGCGGCGAGGTGGGCGGGAAGCAGGGACGCATGCGATCCATCACAACGGATCGCATGCGTCCCTGCCGACGGGAAGGTCCCGGCGGCTTACAGGCTGTTGGGTGTCTGTACAGTGCTGCGAAACATTTTTATTTGTAAATGGCCTCCATAGACAGACAGGCTTCCTTGCATAGTACAAATATATCTGAGGACCTACATTCATGGGCATGTTTACACTGATGTTTTTAAAAGACTTTAGCATTTAATAAATAGCTTTGAATGTTAAAGCCAGAGGCAACTTCACATTTTCAAATTCTTATAGTAATTACTATGCACCAAGATTAGTGACTTAACACTGTGAGAAATATTCTGGAATATGTTAAAGAGAATAAATAATTGGTACATCACTCAAAACATAGCTTCACATACTGTACTGCAGTCCATGGAATTCCCATACTGCCATCTGGTAAAATGACATGCTTGCTAACTAAGCTCTGTATTTTGCATTACCACGTCTATATAATACATATACATTTGCTTCATGTGCATAAGTATACTGGGGTTGGTGCAGAGTTGGAAATGATTAATAATAATACTTTTCTCCAACAGGACTTGAGGTGCTTTACAGATATCAAAAACAATGCACATAATACAGAATATTTAAGTAATGCAGCAATAGATAAGCCACACAGACCTAAAAAACCTGGAGCGCACAGTAGGCATAGTGCATGGGAAGTGTAGGCATTTTGGGCAATAACTTCTAGGGGTTGTGTATTCTACCCTCCACAGGGTACCAGGTGAGGCAATGCATAAGATTGGGAGCATTACAGGTGGGCACAAGAATGTGAGGAGGGCACTAATGTCCAATTTAAGTGTCCCTGCTGAACCTGGGGGGTTATTCAGACCTGATTGCAGCCTTGTGATTTCGCAAGACATATAATTATCGATAGACTGCGCATGTGTACAGATCATAAAGCGCATGCGCGACACCATTCTGCAATAAATCCAGCATCATTTCTGATCGCAGGCCATTTGATCAGCCTGTTTCTATCACACAGGCAGAATAGGTTCTGGGGTACGCACAGACTACACACCCTGGGAACATCATCCGATGGAGAGTGCATTGCAAATAGATTTGAAGCTAACCACCATTGGAAGCTTTGTACAAGGCGGGTTTTCACTCTGTAAGGGCGGCGGCTCTCTGAACACAGGACTCTGCAATCTCGCAGAGTAGCGATCAGGTTTGAATAACCCCCCTGGCTTGGTGTTTTCCCCCTACAAATCCGTGCTCACCTTGAGGGCTAGGCACAGCGGCAGTCCCGATGATCTCACCTGGGTGGCAGTAGGCCTGGGGTTGGTATTCTTATGGCAGAGGTGAGGAGAGGCCACATAATGATTTTAAACTGCAGTGTTTGTTACAATTGTTTAATTTTATATCCGTACAAAGTCCAAATCCAGTTCAAACGCCGGTTCTAACTGCATGCTTGATATTAGATCCTAAAACTGCAGCCTTAACAAATGCAGGCCAAGAGCCTGTCTGCAGGCCTTGTCAGTAATGGGCATATTTAGAATGGGTGCAGTGTGCGTGGTGCACATGGGCCCTGAATCCCAGGGGCCCACACTGCAATCGATACCTTTTGGAAACGTAACCTCTGGAGTCCCGTGACACCAGCTGTAGCCGCTGGTGAAATCCCTGGAATAATGGCTGCCTGCTACACCATTTTTCTGAAGCTCTATGCAGACGTGTCTGAGCGCTCTACTGCTCAGACCCACACAGGCCTCCTCCTCTCTTAAAACGCCCCTGGTAATGCTCTTAAATACTATACACTATATTAGCTTGCACATAAAGGTGTATATTGCTCAAAAGAAAAGTGCATTACATATGCAGATCTCTGGAGATGTAACTGCCTCTTCTTGTGTAGCGTATGCACTGACATGCTGATCTGCATGGGCAACAATTGTGTGAACCCATCCTCGCCAGCCTGATTACATGAGAATACCTCTTCCCATCCCATCCCAGTTCTAGCACATTCATCATAAGGGTCTATGCATCCAAATTGAATATGACTGTAGAGCTGCGCTCCTTTACCAAGCATGCACCTTAAGATTTCACTGATGATGTGTTAAGCAAATGTGCACACATATAACTCACCGTTTGTATATAGATTTCATTCTGCTAAAGCTTCTTTCAATATCAATATTATTTTTCTTTGCTAATATATCATTACATGCTTTTGTTAAAATGATGTGTTATTTATTTACAAACATTTTATTACAGTATGCAATTAGAACTTTTTTTTTTTTATTTATTGTTTTCAGTCTTCATCTACAAGACCAGGATGTTTTTGTTTTATAAAGTGGGCAGTCTGTGGCGCAGAGGGACATGTGCTGGTACTTATTGTGCAGTGTAGGAAGCAGAATGCCTCGTTCCTTGGCACATAGTAGTTTTCAGGGTGGGCACTTCCATAACCCCATAATTGACAGTGTCTCCTCCACGATTGAGTCCCATCATTTCTTGTATATGAATTTTACCCAATTCCTCCTTTTTTAAAAGCGGAATTATAATGTGCAATACCTTGTCCTTGCTGCTTGTTCACTTTCTTATTGTTGTGTTTTTTAAAGCAATCCATAGAGCAGAAAAGGGGGATATCTGGTTACAGTGATACCCAGGAGGAGTTGGAGAGAGTCTCTGTCAAAAAAAGTGAAGTGGATGAAATGAAGGGACGAACTCTGGATGACATGTCTGACATGGTAATTATTTTTACGAAAATGGGAATATTATAATCTATATTAAACTATTACTATAAATGATCGGTGGATTTTTGGCACACATATACACACATACGCACGCCCCCCCCCCCCCCCCCCCACCTAAACTTGCCCGTCTCCCTGAAGCAGAGACGGGCAGGGTTTGCACCCCTCGCCACCTGGTAACTGGGACGCATGTGCTCACGTGTCCCTGTCAGATGGAGCACCATCTCGTCAGCAGGGGCAATCTGGCGAGCCCAGGCACTGGCTAAGAAGCGCTCCATCTGTATACATGCACAGCCATCCTACCCACTAGAGGCACACATATACACGTACAGCCATTCTATCCACTAGGGATACATTTATACACACGCAGCCATCCTACCCACTAGGCACACATATACACGTACAGCCATTCTATCCACTAGGAATACATTTATACACGCACAGCCATCCTACCCAATAGGTAAAGACACACAACACACACAGGCATCCTAGCCCCAATTAAGGATTCACACACACACACACACACACACAGCTATCCGTTACGGATATATATATATATATATATATATATATATATATATATATATATATATATATATATATATATTACACACACAGCCACCATACTCCCTAGGAAAATATATATATATATTTTTTTTTTTTAAATTCATCTTTATTGATTTTTCACAATGAAAATTACAAAAACATAGTAAAACATACAACAAACAACATAAAAAGGAAGACATTGCATGCAATAACTATTAGAAATCTTTTAGCAGTCCTTTACTTACCCACCCGGCCCACTTTAACCCCCCACTCACTATAATCGTTCACACAGCTTCCCACAGCTAAAAAAAGAGAAAAAAAAAAAAAAAAACATTTCTATGCCCCTGCCAGTTCATAGCAGCCAAGTAGTGGTTAAGGTACGATGGCGCAGCGATTATGCAGCAATTCTTCTAAAGAAACACAATGGTGCACAGTATACTCAAAAATAAAAAAGAGAGGGAGATAGAGGAAGTGTTATAAAGAACACGCCCTATCTACCAAGAGGATCAGGAATATGTTTCGCTATCTGTGTCATACAATAGTGTTAAAAACCTTAATAATACATTAGAGCGCTAACGAATATCGTTTACATTAAGTGCACAAAATTCTTTAAAGTGCCAAAGTGCATACTTGTGATGAAAAGCGGGAGAAAAGAAACAAAAAAAAAAAAAAAAACCGCTCAATTACAATTTTTGTTATAATCAGAAAAGTACCATTTCCCCCAAATGCCCAAGAATTTGTGAATTGCATTTCTTGATAGGAACATGTTCCGTTCATGCTCCATGGTAACATTCACTAGGTTATACCAATCTAGTGCTCTTGGACCTTGTTGGGACATCCAAGACCGAGCTACCACTACCTTGGCTATAGCACTCAGATTCAGTGCCAATTTCAAAAGCGACAAGGACCTGAGGGAAGAAGGCCAGACCCCCAAAATAATCGATAAAGGTTGAACTAAGTGGCTGGGAATCCCCAATGTAGTGAGGACCCTCCCAACCTCGCTCCAGAATAATTGCACAGTAGCACATTCCCAAATTAGGTGCCAAAAATTACAGCCCTGCTGATTACATTTTGGGCATTTATTGTTCATATTACAAGAGAATCTACTGATCCTGTCCGGGGTATAGTAGGTCCGATATAGAATGTTTAACTGGATTTGCTGGATTCTAGCTGAGTATGTAGCCTGACCTGGAAAAGCAAGAGCTACTGACCAGGTTTCTGGCGTCAACTGGGGAATATCTTGGGACCATTTCGCGTACAAACCCTTTAAGTCATCCGTTTGCATGTTGCTCAACAAATATCTGTAACACTTGGAAAGATGTTTTGTCGCGCCTAGATTAATTAAAAAAGTTTTAATAGGGGTGTCTTTAATACAAAAGACTTTTACCCTATTATGCTGAGTTAAGGCACTCCTGAGTTGTAGGTATCTGTAAAACAGCTGTTGTGGTAACCTAAATTCAGCCTGGAGTTGAGAAAAGGACTTAAGAATATTGTCTGAAAAAAACTGGCTAATCAGGGTTGCACCATATTGTTCCCATACTAAAACCCCGAGCTGATTTTTAATACTTGCTATTTGGGGAAGGGAAAATATGTGTATATCTGGATCTAAGTCTACATAGTTCATCCGCTTACAAACCCAAGACCAGATGGCCCTGGCTTGCCTAAGCAGGGGAGGTCCGACATTACGTTTATAAGGAGCGAGAAGGGCCTGCAACGGAGACTGAATTGCTGTCGCCTTTTGAATAAAGTTAGTGAGTTCAGCCGAGCACACATCCTCTCTTACCCAGCTCACCAGATGTGTCAATTGCGCTGCATAATAATATAGTTTAAAATTGGGCATAGCAACCCCCCCACTTTTACGGTCCCTAGTGAGTGACGCCATTTTAATTCTAGGGGATTTGTTCCTCCAAATAAAAGAAGATAATACGGAATTAATTTGGGCAAAAGAAGCATCACGGATGAAAATAGGGGATTGTAGCAAGATATAAAGTAACTTAGGGAGGAGCGACATCTTAATCAAATTAACCCGTCCAATTACAGTCAAAGGTAGCCTTTGCCAATTTTTACATTTTTTTTTCAGGTCTATGATAACAGGGCCCAGGTTATCAGGGATAAAATCTAAAGATTTTTTAGACCCGACTATACCCAGGTACTTAAACCTGTCTACTACTGGTAAACCAAGGATTCTAGACTGGCCATTTAACCCATTATCAGTGGTAATCAGTAAGTGTGACTTATTATAATTAATGGTTAATCCAGAGTATTTTCCGAATTCCTTTAAGCTATCGATCACTAATGGAAGAAAAATCTTATAGTCATGCATGCCAATCAGTAGATCATCAGCGTATAATGAAATAAAATCCTGGCCCTGACCAGACCCACCCAGAATCGACCTAAGCTTACAAGCAATAGGTTCGACTGCCACCGCAAACAGAAGCGGAGACAGTGGACAACCCTGTCTAGTGCCCCGAAGCAATGGGAAGGATTCAGAGACATAACCATTTACAAGGATCCTGGCGAGAGGAGACTTGTATAGCAGAAATACCCTATCAATAAATTTGAGGCCGAAGCCGAAAGCCACCATCACTAGGCGGAGGTATAACCATTCGACCATGTCAAAGGCTTTATTGGCATCGAGTGATGCAATCGCCACTTCCTTATCCTCTGCTTCGGCCAATTGAAGGTATGTAAAAAGCCTACGAATATTAATTGAGGTAGATCTACCACACATAAAACCGGTCTGGTCCGGGTGTATGATTTTGCTAATAACCCTATTCAGCCGATTTGAAAGAATTTTTGCATAAATTTTCGCATCGACTGTAATGAGGGAAATAGGCCGGTAGGAGTCCACCTGCGCCGGATCCTTGCCCGTCTTCGGAATAACCGAAATGACGGCCTCCGTCATTGAACTCGGGAGGTGTCCAGCAATCTCCATCTCCTGAAATAAATTTAAAAGTCTAGGGGCAACAGATGACATTGTTTGTTTATAGACCTCACTCGGGTAGCCATCTATCCCTGGAGCTTTGTTTGATGGAAGACCTTTAATAACTTCCTCTACTTCTTGAATAGAGAAGGGGGCATCCAACAAATCTCTATCATCCGAGGAGAGTTTTGGAAGATCAATATTGCTTAGATATTTAGCAATATCGTCTGATCCTTGGTCCAAGTTAGATAGATATACCTTGCTGAAGTGAGACCGAAAGATCTCAGCAATCTCCCCTGACTTAGTGCATACCGCCCCCGTGTCCAAACAGATCCCCGCAATTGTATTAGAGGGTCTCTCAACATTTGAGAGGTATGCCAGGTATCTACCAGTTTTATCAATATTATAATAAAATTTATGTGTTTGCTCCACTAGTCGCTGATTAACCGCGATCTGGAGGTGCTCAACCCATTGTTTCTTAGCCACCATCCACTCAGTTTTAGCTGACTCGGTTTTCTCGGCTATATATTTCTGTTCACTTTTACGTAATTTATCCTCGAGTGTCGCAACGGTCTCTCTAGTTTCTCGTTTAAGTGCTGAAATTTTTTTGATCATATTGCCTCTCAGGACTGCCTTAAACGTATCCCATACCGTGAGCGGGCTAGCAGTATCTAAATTGACTCTGAAAAACTCGTCAATCACCTCACTCCCGATCTCTTTATTACTAAACTGAGGGAGCCAGGAAGGATGGAGTCTCCAATATTTATAGCCCTCCTGGATTTCGGTGGATACTTGCATAACCACCGGGGAGTGATCTGAAATCCCGCGGGACTTATACTCGATGTTAGATACATTTTGCAGCAAGTTCCTAGAGGCAAGGATCAAATCAATACGCGAGAAAGAACCATACGTCTGGGAATAGTACGAGTATTGTTTTGTATTAGGATGTCGCTCTCTCCATACATCCCTCCAACCGATAGCTTCAATAAATTCCGCTAAGCTGCTGTGCCCAACGGGTATGTCTCCCCGGTTATTCCATCTATCAATAGTCGGCTTCATTACCGAATTAAAGTCCCCCAAACAGATTATATAACTGTCCGGTCGGGCAGATGCAAACTCTATCGCCATCCTAAGCACCTCAAAAGAAAAGGGGGGTGGAATATATACAGCCATTATACAATAGCGGATGGCATTTATCTTCCCATCCAGGAACACAAATCGCCCCCTATTGTCGATTTTATATTCTAAAAGATCAAACACAATATTCTTTCTAATGAGAATCGAAACCCCCCTAGAAGAGGAGGAGAATACCGAATGATAGGAGGAACCTATCCAAGGTCTAGACAGTGCTTGAATTCTGTTACCAAACATATGCGTCTCTTGGAGACAAATAATATCGGCCTCAAGGGTCTTGCACTGTTTCAGCACCAAGGATCTCTTCACCCTATCGTTTAACCCGCGCACATTCCAGGTCAATATGCGAATCATACCTTATTAAAGAGATAAGACAGCATTGTTCCCCAGGACCATTTCCACAGGCACCAAGGCCGAGGGTGTATAGGATGCGTAACCCAGTTTTCACTAACAGATATAATTGCATGCAGTTAGGACAAAAACACACCACATATAACATAACCCAACCAGCCACCCCCCTCCCTGTATGACCGATACCCAGCGGCATACCTGTATCTCCCCCCCACCACCGCCCACCTAACCCAAACAAAATCGCCCAAGGGCTTATTACTTGTTGGTCACACACCCCTACGGCTGGCCGATCCCCCCCCTTTGGCCCCACGCTAGTACATCATCAATAAACAACCCTACCCCGAGACCCCCCCCAATCCCCCTCTGATAGACCCGTAAAGCCACTAATACAAGTGTTGACCAGCATTTTTAAACAAGATGAACATTAAATGACCGTCATAAATTACAGGAGAGAAAGAAGAAAAAAAAAAAAAAAAGGCAAACCAAGAGAGAAAAAACACAACAAAAACATAAAAAAACTACAATTGTATGCCAGTGTCTACTATATCCTGGCCGCAAGCTATCATTTGATAATTGTCTAGTAGACAGATAATACTTGACCAGCCCGAAAGCTGCATTAAAGGGAAAAAAAGAGTACATAATGTCATTTTGTTGGAAGATCCTAAAAAAAAAAAAAAAAAAGGAAAGAACTGCTGGTAGATATCAGAATCACAGGATCTGGGCCTGCAAGCTTCAGGTTGATAATTGTCTGGCCGATGGGTAAGACTTATCCAGCCAGCCGGCTGCGTCAGAAGGAGAAGAAAAAAACAAAGTGTCGTTTTGATGGACAATCCTTAGTTTAGAAGGAAAAAGCATTGAGTAAGAAATCTTCAGCTCTCTCAATCTCGCTTTGATTCCATTAAAAGCCGCCCGTTCTTTTTGTACTGCATAAGGAAGATCCGGGAAAAGGGAAATTTTCTTCCCGTTATGCATTAGGCCGCCTGATGACCTCGCCAGCCGGAGGATGTCATCGCGGTCTTTAAAGTGTAGTACCTTGGCAATGAGAGTCCGTGCAGGGGCACCAGGTATTGGGGTTCTGGATGGTATCCTATGAGCCCTTTCAATTGAGAAAAAAGGGGAAAGGGCCTCTTTCCCCAGAGATTGCCTCAGCCATTCTTCAATAAATTTCTCAGGGGAGTTGGCCTCCACCTTCTCATCAAAGCCGACAAAGCGAATGTTATTACGGCGCAGCCGCCCTTCCATATCGGACATTTTGTCCTGCATTGCCGCGACTTTGCCCGCCAAGGATTTAACCTGGCCCTGTATTGGACGCAGCGCATCCTCCACATTGGAGATTCGTACCTCGGCCTCAGAGACCCTATCGCGGAGTTTCTGCGCATCATCACGCAGCAGCGTGATATCAGATTGGACTTTATTGAGTTGCTCAGAGAGCCGAGATTCACTGGAGTTGATCGCTTCAAGTAATTGCTGCAGAGTCACCTCCGGCTGTAGCTGAGAGGTGCTCCCAGCCTTAACCGGGGTGGACTGGGGAGTAGTTTCACGGGAGTCATTTGAATTTTTGGGCTGGGTGCGTGCAAACTTTTCAAGTTTAGAGGCTGTTGTGCTCTAGCTTGTTTTCCCCATTATGGCACTTTTTCAGCGTAAACTCAAGCTCTGGGTAATTAACGCCGTCGGTGAGGTACTATAGCAAACAGGGTGGGGTCCACAGAGATAAGTTCTTCACCACACACACATACACCTGTTCATTAGGTATAAAAGATGAATGGTTACCGGTTACCGGTTGATAGCAGTCCGCCAAAATCTGATCCTATAGAATGCAGTGCCCAAAAAAAAAAAAAAAAAAAAAAAAGATAAAATATTCAAAAGGGAGTTCTCCTTAATTTCTATCCTGCCTGCCCTGAGACTGATGAAACTCACAGGCAGCAATAGTTAAACAACCAATAGTCCTTTATGTGTGTGTGGACTTACCCAGACCAAGGAACACATCAGGGAAGAGCTATAGTCAGATGAAGGTCACCCAGGTAGTTCTCTCTGCGGCAAATCTTTGCAATGGACTGGGGAGTGCAGCAGTTCAGAGTCACACAGTATGCACTTCTACCCACACATTCATATTGCACCTCCGGGGTCCGCGTTACAAGGGCAAAGTTTCAACAAGGGCTTCAGTGGATCAGCAGATCTACCAGGCGGGATGTAATATCTGATGTTGGGCTCCCCTCCGTGTCAGGTCAGGTCAGCGTGCAGCTGTATCAGGACTTCAGAGCAGCGCAGCATCAAGCTTCCCCCACCGCTGTGCCAGCGTGTAGCGCCGTAGGTCCCCGCCCGGCCAGACTCTAGGCGGAAGCAGTCACCCGGACTCGTGACGTGCCTTCCACCGGCTCCCAGCGCCGCTCAGCCGGAGGTACTGGGACACACCAACTCGCAACCCCGCGAGCTCTCCACAAACAGCGGCACCCGGTCTATTCCGAGGGTCCCGGTCGGGGATCAATAAAACAGCAGGCAAGGGTGTTTTGCACCACACTCAGAGGGGTAAACTAGGGTAGAGTCAGGGGAGGAATCAGCGGCATCGCATCTAGCGTGGCGCCATCAGGGGAGCCTCAGCCACCTCCTCTACGTGCGCGCCGTCGTGACCCCGCCCTGGAAAATATATATATATACACGTACAAATTTTCATATTACTAATTGGGACACCTATGCACACACACATAGCCATCCTACCCATTGAGAGCCCTATTTAAACACACAGTAATCCTACCCACTAAGGACACACAAAAAACCTGCCCAGTATGGACACCGTCATCCTCTTACTAGGTACTTGCAAAAGTATTTACTCCCTTGGCATTTTTCATGTTCTGTTGTCTAACAACCTGGAATGAAAATGGATTGTTTGAAGGTTTGCGTCATTTCATTCATAGAACATGCCTACAACTTTATAGATGATTTTTTTTTATATTGTTAAGCACTCAACAAATAGGACAAAATAACAGAAAACTTCAGCGTGCATAACTATTCACCCCCCTAAAGTCAGTACTTTGTAGAGCCAACTTTTTGTGGCAATTACAGCTGCAGGTCACTTTGGATAAGTCTCTATGAGATTGCCACGGGTGTGATATATGGTTCCGACACTCGGGAGCCCGACGTCGGGATCCCGACTGGCCGGACTCAGACAGCATGGTGAGTGCAACAAAGCCCTTTGCAGGCTCGCCACGCAGCAGGCACGGTGGCTTGCTATGCTCGCCACCTATTCTATTCGGAGAATAGCCGGTGGCCGTCGGGAACCCGGCTGTCTGTGTTTTAACAGTCGGATCCCGACGTCTGGTAACTGACTGTCGGGATCCCGACATCTGGTAAATGACTGTCGGGATCCCGACTAGCACCCCTTGCCACATCTTGCCACTGGGATTTTTGCCCATTCCTCAAGGAAAAACTGCTCCAGCTCCTTCATGTTAGGTGGTTCCGCTTGTGAACAGCAATCTTCAAGTCTGACCACAGATTTCAATTGGATTGAGATCTGGGCTTTGACTAGGCCATTCCAACACATTTAAACATTTCCCCTTAAACCACTCGAGTGTTGCTTTAGCGGTATGCTTCGGGTCATTGTCCTGCTGGAAGGTGAACCTCCGTCCCAGTCTCAAATCACACGCAGACTGAAACAGGTTTTGCCCAAGAATATCCCTGTATTTAGCACCATCCATCTTTCCTCGACTCGAATCAGCAGCAGTCCCTGCTGCTGAAAAATATCCCCACAACATGATGCTGCTGCCACCATGTTTCACTGAGGGAATGGTGTTCTTGGGATGTGTTGGGTTTGCGGCAAACATAGTGTTTTCCTTGGTAGCCAAAAGTTTAATTTTAGTCTCATCTGACCAGAGCACCTTCCTCCATACATTTAGGGAGTCGTCCACGTGCCTTTTGGCAATCTCAAAACATGCCAACACTAAGTAATGGCATTTTTTCTGGCCACTCTTCGATAAAGCCCAGCTCTATGGAGTATACGGCTTATTGTGGTCCCATGCACAGATACACCAGTCTCTGCTATGGAACTCTGCAGCTCCTTCAGGGTTACCTTTTGGTCTCTGAGTTTTGGTGGGCAGCCCTCACTTGGCAGGTTTGTTATTTTTGGTATCATATTCTTTCAATTTTAAGATGATGGATTTGGTGGTGCTATGGGGGATATTTATTTGCTTCTCAACAACTTGGTCCCTGACTTGTTTGAGAGCTCCTTGGTCTTCATGGTGTGATGTCTCTTGTTTAGTGGTGTTGCAGCCTCTGTGGCCTTTCGGGAAAAGGTGTGTTTATACTGACAGATCATGTGACACTTATGCTGGGCACAGTGGCGTAACTGTAAATTTTGCTCCCCCCTGCCAAAAAGTTTGTGCCCCCCCCCCCCCTCCTCTCCAGAGTGTTTCCCCAGCATGTGATGTGATGAGCGTTTCCCCAGCTTGCTTCCTTGGCTCCGACGCAGCCCTACCATGCCCATCCGCCCGGCCACAGTAGCCAATACCCAGCTCTGTGAGGGGATTTGTTGTCTCTGCCATGGCTAGACCCGCGCTGCGGCTGACTCGCCTCCGGTGCTCAGCCAGTGGGCATCGCCAGGGAGCAGCATTTCAGTTCTTCAAGCGGGTGCCGCCACCCACATAGACCCCGCTGTGGCTTGCTTCCCCAAGCGGCAGCTGGGGTTGCCTTACAGTAGTTACGCCTCTGGCTGTGTACACACAGTGAGATTTGAAATTAGATTTCATGCAGATCACATGCAGATCGCAAAGGTTTGTAACCTTGCCATCCCGATGAGTGCTCCTGGGACAGCACAAATCGAAACCCAGATAGACAGGGCAGCAATGACTATATTGTGCAAATTGAATGTAGATTGCATAAATTGTATGTAAATAGTACAGAGTTAGCAAAGATTGCATTGCACTCGAATAGCAAGGGAATCTCACCGTGTGCACACACCATGAGATTGCACACAGGTGGACTTCATTTCACGAATTATGTAATGGTGTGTACACACGGGTACAATCAGCATGAGATTTTGACTATATAGTCAAGATCGCACAGGTTTTTTTACCTTGTGATTCTGATGCGATCCCTATCCCGTGGCAGCACAAATCGAAACCCAGATAGACAGGGCAGCAAAGAATATATAGTGCAGATCTGCACTATATCCTCCAAATCACATGCATGTCGAGTTGCTTGCTGTGCGATTCTATCCCGATGCGATCTGATCGAATGTGTGTACGCACCATTTCTTCTGAAGGTAATTGGTTGCACCAGAACTTTTGAGGGGCTTCATAGCAACTGGGGTGAATACATATGCACATGCCAATTTTCGGATTTAAATTTTTTTTGTATATATATTTTTCTTTCACTTCACTAACATAGACCCTTTTGTGCAGATCCATAACACAAAATTCAGATAAAAAATATTTTTATTTACAAGTTGTAATGTAACAAAATAGATAAAAAGCCAAGGGGGTGGATACTTTTGCAAAGCACTGTAGGTAACAGTTTATACACATGCAAGGCATCCTATCCATTCTGGGCATAAGCGAGACCATAGCATATGTTAAACATGTACAAATCTTGTTCAGTTCTGTATTGCTGCTTACTGTATAACATGGCAGGTGCATGACTTTCCCCTTATTTACTTAGTGTGGGGTAGGATTGGTTGGCATCATCATCATCATCTTCTCTTCTCACATTGCCCCACTCCCAGCACATTACAAACATGGAGTAGCAGCAGCTACTACACACAGGGAAATTTGCTGAGCGTTCTGAGTGATGAACACTCAGTACACAGCAATGTGTCAGCACTGTGTGCTGAGCGATCTGTCAGGGCCAGTGTTCTCCAGTGAGAACGGGGCACATTGGTATCGCTATGGCCCCTACATACAAAGTGATGTAGGTGCATTTTCTAAGCGATCTAAATAGATCGCTTTGAAAATCCCCTGAAATCCCCCCGCGTGTGGGCCTCATTACACTACGGACCTTATTTTGTTTGATTCGCAAGGCATGCTGCGTATCCTCGCACAGGCTGTAAATGGATGTTTTACATAAATATCCATTTGCAGGCTGTGGGGGAACACCCACATCATGCGATGGTCGCCGACCATCGCATGATGTGAAAGGCACACGCACATCTAAGATTACTCTGAGGTAACCTTAGATGTGCGTGGGCATTCAGAAGGAAGTGGGCGTGCAGCTGACATCCGGTGATGTCTCCTGGTGCCCTTGTCACTGGGCGATTTCCATGAGCGCGACTATCTGCCGCAGTCCCACCATGTTGGGTGCGTGCACCCTGCGAACAGTCTGTTCACCGCGGACGCATGCACCTGGCGTATGCACATGTGCAGAAATGCGGCTGCGCAAACACCAAACATTGTCCCTATGCGAATGGACCAAAATAACTCCCTATGTACAGAATGTGTTTTACTCCACTGTTATCAATGCAAAATACTTTACATTTGCGCCTAATGAAAGAGTCTCTAATGTTCCAAGAAATTCACCCACAAAGTAAAGCTAATGGTCTGGTTCTGCTTCTGAATTATCACTCTTGCCTGAGATATGTACAAATGTTATCTTATCTGCTTTGGCTGCTGGTGTAAGTAGATTTCCCGAGTACATTTCTTTTTCTCATGTCTGTATTTCCCTGCTTTATCTCAATTGCATTCCTCTTTCTTTAACATTTTTCTTTTATTACCTTGTACAAAGATTACTATCAAAATGTTGTCAACAAATTGTACAGAGAAGTAGCTTGTACCCTCCATATTTGTGAAATCACCTGTTATTGGTGGCTGCTCTGCAAGGCTGTCAGTCTTTCTATAATGTCTGTGTGTTATATTAATGTACATCATACTTGCCTACCCTCCCGGAATGGCTGGAAGGGTCCCGAAAATCGGGTCTCCCGGCCCCTCGGAAGGGTGAACAAGCCTCCCACATTTAGGGGGGCCCCCCGCATCATCCCCCGCACCCCCTCCCACTGCTGGGTGAGGCTGATTGACTCAAATTGCACCATTTAGTACTACCTCCTCCCCAAAGAGCTGTGAATCACGGCATTTCAAGGGGCGGGGCTTAATGCCGACAAGCTCTGCCCGCAGAATAATGCCAGAGTGTCTCCTCTCCGGGCTTTTACCAGAGAGGAGACTCTCTAAAGGTAGGCAAGTATGATGTACATGCTTTCATAGATTATGCTATCTATTATTAACAAGTACATAGAAATTGAGATGAGACATTACAAATTGTTAGACAGTAAATACTATGCATTTCCTCTGTATAGTATATGATAGTGAGATCTGCTTATTTCAGACAGTATTTCCATTTGTGCTGGCACCCGCAAAAAGCACTAGTGGGGGGACTTAGGCTGTGGAGGGAGGGGGGTTTAGGGTTAGGCACTTAGAAGGGAAGGTTAGAGTTGGGCTGTGCTACACTGGTTAGGTTTAGGCAGTAGGGTACTGGGTTTAGATTTAGGCACTTTTTTTGGGGGGGGGGGGGGGGGTAGGCTACTGGAAGGGAGGGTTAGGGTTGGGGGGCAGGAGAAGAGGGAGGGTAAGTATACTTACCTGACCCCTATCCGGATTAGCTCCTTTGTGATGTCAGCATCTGCATTCTGCCTGCTGGCATCCTGCCCGCCTGCCATCCACCTTTAAATATTTTAGCACAACCGCTGTGTTCAAAACAGCAATGGCTGTGCTGCTGTGTGTCTCTCTGAAGCTGCCCTAGTACTAGTACAGAGAAGCACAGCTAAGACCACTACAGCTACTGGGAACATCAGGGGGAGTAGGTCATTATTCCCTTCATCTCTACCCAAAACAAAAACATTCTATTAAAGTAAGTATTTGGTGCAATTTTTATTTGGAAACCAGCCAAAAGCTGTCATATTGTACAGTTACATAAATGCAGCTTTTTTCACCTTGGTGATTTCGGTTTATATACATTCATGTAAGTAACCAGTTTAATAAATGCCAGATTAAATTCAGCTTATTTCTTTTATGTACTAAACTGGTACAACAGTCAGCTGCCGGGTTAATGGGTTCAGGTACAATCATCACAAAGCATTCCTCTTCTCGGTGTGTAAACAGCTGATGCACATTTGTTTCATAACTTTATTGTTCTTGTCATTCTTTTCTAAGGTAAAGAAGTTAAACTCCTTGATATCAGATAAAAAGACAGCATTGGCACCTGTAATAAAAGAGCTGAGACCTTTACGTCAGAAATGTCAGGTTTGTACAGAAACCTGAAAACACTTTTATATTATTATTATTATTCTTATACTTTATAAAATGCTGGCATATTATGATGTATTGTAAATGAAATGATACAAATGCTGTGTGCCGTATGACAGCCCGACAGCCGGGATTCCAATGGTCAGTACTCCAAGATCTGAAACCCGACTGTTTAAATGCCCGACAGTCGGGATCCTGACTGACAGAGGCTATTCTCCCTCGTGGGGGTCCAAGACCAGCGATGTGTGCTGAGCGATCGGTGATAACCTAATTTTTGCCTATTAGTACTTGCAAGGCAATCTCAGATATTAATGCATGCACTAAATATTGGCGTTGGTGATGGCGACATATGGGACTGTGCTTCGCCATCACTATGGGCTATATACAGGGAGCGATCCGTGATTAATTCCTAAGCGATCTAGACAGATCGCTTAGAAAACAGACCCAAATTGCCCCATGTGTTTGAGCCTTAAGTGCTAAATGTACAAAGCGTTTGCCATTTCCGTTAATATTAGGGGGGTATTCAATGTCAGGGGCACGGCTGTCAAGCAAGCTCAACAGCCGTGCCCCTGTCCCGTTCTCGCTTTGCTCGACTTGAGCTTGGCGGTGGGGATTCAATGTCCCGGCCACCGAGCAGCGAGAAAGGGGCGTGGCCGCGAGCTGAGGGTGGAAATAGATGAGCTCCGGCCGGGAGCTCGTCTATTTCCGGCTTTTCTCGGTAGAACAAGCCCAACAGCTTTTGATGTCGGGCTCGTTCTGCCGAGAACCCCTGTTCAATATTGTCGGGGAAGACAGCATTGAATAGGGCCCCGCAGCCATCTCCCCTGTCGGGAGATGGCTGCGGGAGCACGACAAACATTGAATACCCCTTTTAGTGATTTTGACATGAAAATGTTGAACCTCCAATAATATCAAATGAAAACTATGCCTGGCTTAGTAAATCTAACCCTAAATGGCCAGTTTAATATGCACATCATTCACTTCATAATTCATTAGTTTATCTTGTGTGTGTGGATTGTGCTATTTAAAACAGCTAGTCAGATACCTATTAGATTCCTGTGGTCGGAAAGAGTTTGTTGGTTAAAGGGGCCAGAGAAGGCTGAAAGGTTTTGTACTGATTAAAAAACTGGCTAGATAGATCATACTGATGAGATGTGACAACTAACCACCCACAAAGTCCTGTCGGAAAGAAACAAGTCTGCTTGTAGTGGAAAACATTAAAACAACTGTGTATTGGAAAAGGTTATGGCAACATTAATCCTACCAGATATCAACAATTCGAAATACCTTTAATGATTTACTGAGGCTTGAGCTGTTCATAGTATTCCTATTCATGTTGATTTTAGACATAGAGTGGCTTCATAGAGGAAACCTTTTTAAATGACATTTGGTGATATGTACAACTTTACATACTCGCATATGAGGATGTTAGTAGTACAATAACTGCCTTACGCAGGGAAACATCTATGTGAGCAGTTGACCGTTTTACCACAAATTAGTCTGGGTGATATGTCCCACGTCTTGTGAATTTAATACACCAATATGATAAGGATCTAGAACAGTGATGGCTAACCTAGACACTTCAGCTGTAGTTGAACTACACATCCCAGCAGGCCCTGCTACAGTTTTACTATTTGGCCATGCTAAAACTGATGCTGGGATGTGTAGTTAAACAACAGCTGGAGTGTCAAGGTTAGCCATCACTGATCTAGAAGGCACAATTATACCAAATATATTGGGGGTAATTCAGACCTGATCGCAAAGCTAGTATACAAGTGGGGAAGGGTTTTTTCTTTTTGGGAAATGGGGGAAGGGATAGAACCTGAGCACAAGCGACACTGGAAGATTTTACAGATTAGTCTAAAGTATAGTTATAGGAATAAGTAATTACCACAGTGTTTTACAGTCAAACAACCAATTGTCTGGTGTATGGTGACGTGGCGGTGCTCCCCTGAGAGTAAAGACCATGTACCGAAGATTGAAGAAGAAAAAGTACTCTCTTTTGTTTGGGGGCACTCTTTTAATTAGTGTCTAGATATTTCGTGAAAAAATAAAATTTAGCTTTTAATAATTTCATTAAAATATTTTGGTCAGACCGACACACAGACAAACAACATAAAATGTGAATACCAATCAACTGTAATTTTTATGTTTCATGTTGTTTGTCTGTGTGTCGGTCTGACCAAAATATTTTAATGAAATTATTAAAAGCTAAATTTTATTTTTCACGAAATATCTAGACACTAATTAAAAGAGTGCCCCCAAACAAAAGAGAGTACTTTTTCCTGATTGCAAAGCTGCAAATTCGCATTGCGGTCGATTGTTGATAAACTGTGCATGCGTATGGCCCGTAGTATGCATGGGCAAGGCCTCCTGCAACTAAATCCTGCTACTTTTTTTAATCGCTGGCCATTCGCAAGGTGATTGACATGAAGCAGGCATCTGGGGGTGGGAACCGTCTGTTTCAGGTGAAAAACGCTGGGCATGCCAGAAAAATGCTGGGATTGACAGGGAAAACGCAGGTCTACCCAAGCATTTTAGGAACCAGATATGCCTGGTTTTATCGCAGCTGCTGAGTAGGTCTATGGCTGGTCTGAGCCTGTAATGACTGGTGCCCCATGGAAAAATCCTTCGATGGTTAGCAGCTTATGAATGGTTTTGAATATATTCATACGGCTGGTATCAGGTCTGAATTACCCTCATTGTCATGACCCAGAGTATCAAAACATCTTATTTACCTTAGCAGCCATCTCTCCAGGCTGGCACTGTGGTCCGCTCACTGTGTGCCCACATGCTGCTCCTAGGCAGTGCTGGGATCTACATCAGGGCATCTCGCCAAGTAGATGCTGAACCCTGTCCATGCTGCCGCTTAACACCACTCCCCTCACTAACATGCTGATTCCGGACTCCCAGCAGCGCTCTGCTCACTCCGCCTTCCCAGCATTCAGGTCCACTTCCTCCACACAGAAGTTCCCTCCAAAACTGAGAAATGGGGCCAGCCATGTTGGAAACATTCACCCGATAGTTCTCCGTCACTGTGGGCACTGTTCCCAGTCAGCTGACCTCAGTGGCCATCTGAGGACTTTGTTGTCTATATAGAGAGCTTCCTGGCCACTAAACAGCTCTGTGCTGATCTCCCTGATACTAAAAGTTTCAGTATGGTTCCAGTTCTTTATATCCAGTTCCAGTCTGGTTGTCTATTGTCTCTGTTCCTCCACTGCTCACCATTTCCAGCCTGGCTGATACAGAGACACCAGAGTAGATGCATTAAATGCCCACTTTTAATTTTAACATTTTGGATGCTGATGTGGGGGTGTGGAATCTGCCAGACTCCCACAGCGCATCAGTCTAGTGCTGATGTGCTGCCTCTCTCCCCCTCTGGTTTACTGGGCATGTGTGAGATCTGGGCCGCAACCACTGACAGCGCTGTTCCTGATGCAGTGTATGGGGCAATGACACCTGCATTGCTGCAGCTGTCAGAACAGTCAGTCACTGCTACAGTACTTGTACATAGCAGAGTCGATATAGACATAGGAGCCCCTGTCACTGAGCATACTTCTACTCGTTCATACTTCTGGGAGACGGGAAATAATGGAGCACATAATGGCACTGATAACTGCTTCTCCCCCTAACAATGCTTCTTATGCTGCCCATACGCTTGTGCGATCAGATTCGATGCGACATCGCAGTGCGATGTCCATCGAACCCGATCGCATCTTGTGGTGATAAAGTGCTTCCTTTGCAGCACCCGATGTCTCATGCAATATTGAGATGGCACATCGGGCGCTGGAAGAGAGTGGGCAGAGGGCGGCGTTATGTAGCGCAAGAAGCGCTAACGGGTGTCGGGGGGTCAGTCAGTCAGTGGTGGCAGCAGAATTGTTTAAACACTGGGCAGCCCTCTGATTGGCTGAGCTATATCAACCAATCAGAGGGCTGCCCAGTGTTTTAAACACTTCTGCCGCCACCGCTGACAGACCCCCGCCACCCGCTAGCGCTACTTATTGCTCTACATAATGATGTCCTCTGCCCGCAGTCTCCTACGCTGCCAGCGGTCCCTCCAACCCCTCTTCCCATCCCCATGCTGATGAAAAAGCGTTCCCTCCACCCCCCACCTGTGGATTGCATTCGAGCATCGCATGTGGTTAAAAACCACATGCGATTGCTCCTGCAATTCGATAAATATTATATGCAGCACATAAGATCTTGAGACCCGACATTCAGCTGGCATGCCCGCGCATCGTGTCGAATGTCCCCATAAAAATGCATACAATCATTCGATTTCTCAGCCAGATGCGGTCGAAATCGAAGGATTGTATGCAATATCTCACAAGTGTATGGGCAGCGTTAGATTTACCCCCCAGTACTTTAACACCTGCCCAATTCCAGTCCAGCTGCTTTGCCGGTTTCACCTACTGTATGTGGTACCAGTCGGGTCACTTTTGCATTTTACTCAGGTCACCTATCCTGTTCCACGTCAGTCTCCACAGCTACTCCAATCCTGTAACTAATCCAGTACCAGCCTCAGGAGTTCCCAGACTGGTCACAACCACAGCATTCTAATCTGCTCTTAGTGTTCCTGCTGTCTACTGAGGACTTAAGTAAAAGACTTTTCCTGTATAATAGTTATTTCTTTATTCATTCATGCCTTTGGACCAGCCAATGCTAGTGTACCAGTTACATGTACACATCTCATTCCCAAATTCCATAAGTGCGAGCTGGATCAAGCCTCCGTGCTTCCTCCACGCTCCTGTTGCTCCAGCTCTAGCCTCACAGGCCTATCAAAGCCAAGCCCAAACCTCAGGAGTGACAAATATTTTCTGTGTTCCACAAACACATTTTTGAGCAGCATCTGTGGTACTGGTGTGAATACCCAGATGATTGAGAGTCTCTATCAGCTGCTTTGTAGCTCCATTAGTATTTAATTCCATCACTCTAGCTTGCAAGCGCTCACAAGTGTCATGTCTGCTCCCTTTTCTGTCTACCCCCCATGTACTGGTTATGTTTTATTCTGCAGTTTGGAGTATTACTGAATCTGTACTTGTGGCCGTGCACCTTATACTTGTATTTTTACCACACCTCATGTTTGTATGTTGGCTGCTGGCAATCCAGAATTTTGGTGCCAAATTAATAATAATTTCATTAAGGAAGATCATTATTTTTTTAATGGAGGTGTCACTGATTATTTACTAATCAAGTGAACCAGAGTCTTCCACCTCAGCATAATGTGGATAAACACGAGTATATTAAAGGGCTGTTCAAAATCTTATTTAGAATTTTGTTTTCACCTGCCGCCACTAATAATGAATAATTTCACAGATGATCTGTTATCACATAAACCAGCTAATATTGCCGCTGGATCTCCCATCACTAATTGTGACATTTGGTCTTGTTTAATCATTAACAGACACCAAACCTAGGAGATGTTTTGGTACATTTCCAGATCTTCGAAAATTAAGCTGGAAAATATATAAAATCTGCATATTTATGTTCTTCCAAAAATTAAATGTGAACAGTTGTCAAAATGTATTTGGACATATTTCTATGATCTAGATTAATTTTAATAGATAAATGTAATTAAAAAAATTAGCTTGCTGAGAAACAGGGCTGGCAACATAAATACAAGTTGAGTATCCCGTATCCGAATATCCGTTATCCGAATTATTCCGAAAACCATACATTCCAGAAAGTTTAAAAAACTTTTTTTTTTTTTCTAAAAACTCACTGGGGACATCTGTAACAGCACTGCTGAGGGAATGATTTGTAACTGGCACTATATATGTACAAGAAAATTATTGCTTGGCATTCAAATTCAATATCTGAGAAAGTACACAAATTTTGTTTCATGTTTTGAAACCTTGTTTTTTGAACAAATAAAATATATTTGTGTGCATTTCATGTGTTTGATGTGTTTATACAGCATAAATGCAAGATACTTCAAAATACATCATTGAAATATTAAAATATTCAAATATTCCGAAATACGGAATAATCCGCTATCCAAACCTCTCCTGGTCCCGAGCAATTTGGATACAGGATACTCAACCTGTATTGGCACTTGATTCACTGATATATCAGTTACCCCTCTCGACCATCTTGGCCTGCCCCCCCCCCCCCCCGGCCAACCCCTCAAATCATCCCTCCCCTGTGTGTGCCAATATTTACATTTCAATTTTGTATGAATCTTTGACAAGACCGGCATCTCAGGTCAGCATGACAACATGATGGTCAACTGCGTTGCTCAAAGTCAAGCAAAACATGAATAAAAAAATCAGGATACAGCATTTAGAAAAACAGAAATATCTATATTATCTAAATGTAGAACAGAAAAAAGTGGCAAGGGCTTTGCTGCAATTTGCAGCTGAAATGGGAAAAGGCTCCGCCCTCCACTCAATATGTTTCTATGTAAAAAAAAAAATCATGACTTTTTAGTGCGCTATTCCTCAACATCCAGACCACTAATCAAAATTCTGCAACCTTATTGTATATCAATACCCCTCACCCTTTCGAATGACCCCTGCGCCATCAAAATCTGTGTTTTGTTTTTTTTCATTTCAGAGGGATTTATATCACACAAAATTGCATAGCCAATGATGGACGATATTTTAAATGATATGCACGGTAACAAAGTTTGTTTTGTGCATAACCTCCAGTGTATACTCACTATACTGTTAATAATGGACGCTCCTATGAGTCGTTAGCGATGTCCTTGGTTCTCTGTACATGCAGCTCAATCTGAGGATATCGTCAATGACAGCATACTACTGGAATGTGGCCACTAACCATATCGTTTGGTTGGGGAAACTGTTGACGACATTGCATTGTTTGCAATGTCATCTAGTGTGTACCCAGCTTTACAATCTGTTGGAATCAGCTGCAGATGCATGAGGTAGACACTAGGGTGGTTATAGTGAGTCTACTGTGGGAGTGGTTGTGACATTGAAAGCTGGGCAGGCTAAGTGGCGCCTCAGTGAGTGGCAGCTGCTGCAGCATAGGAGAGCTGTGTGTTAGGAAGGACAGTGAGAGTGTTAAGCATGCAGCACCAGAAACTGGAAGGGTCGGGATAATATTTACCCCAGCCTCACAAACCGCCATCCGCTGTATAGGAGCATACAGTGACTAACTAGATAAAGCAAAGTGAGGCTCGAGCTTCAGGGTATATCTCGGCCTTACAGATGTGAGTACCTCTGTGGACTCTCTGGTATCCGGATGATAGGTTGACATGCATTAAGTCAACATTGACAAAAGGTCAGCAGTAAAAAAATGATGACACAAGCAAAAGGTTGACACGACAATGGTCGGCACATGAAAAGGTTGACATGAGTTTGTTTTAGATTCTTTTCTTGCTTTACGAGCCACGTGGACTACAATTGGGAGTAGTAAAGTACCCGAAGCGAGCCATGCGATGATGCCCACTAAACTAATTGGGGCTCCATGTTGACATTGACACAAAAAAAACCTGAAAAATCTCATGTCCTTTCATGTGACTGCCTTTTCAATGTCAACCCTTTGCTTGTATCCCCTTTTTCTTTTTATCAATGTTGACCTTGAACCTGTTGACCTTTTAGTATCAACCTATTGACTGTCGACGCCTTGATCCACACCTGGACCAGTCCAATCCCGCTCCCTAGGTTCAGTGCAGTGATAAGCTAACTGCTCTATATGCCCCAGGGTAACGATGTAAAGAGAGAGACAAGCTATCTGTGGAAGGAAGTGTAGTTTCCTGAGTAATTCATTCTAGATTGCAGAGCTCGCTTACTGCTCCTACAGTTACTTATTCACAAAGTTACAACTAATGTAGGAAGACTTGCTACAGTGATTTTTCTGAAGTTATTGCTAGCAATAATTTGCATGCATGCTAATCCTATAGAAGAATAGAATCATTTTTGGTAGAGGCAGCGTTACATGTTCTTTATTTATATTGCTCAGCAATCATATTGCTCAGTGTCTCTATTTCATCAGCGACCAGAGATGGTCGCTGATGATAAGGAGACACTGCCGGGGGAAGCCGCAAGGGACACAGCTATTCGCCGGGAAGCCGCCAGGGGAAGCCTGCGAACAGAGACCATTGCAGGGCTGGTCGGGGGAGCGCGCTCCCGTTGTGTCTCCCCGTATGCACGGGGATATGGTCGCTCAGCGACCATATCCCCGGCGATTCTTGCTAGAATCGCACCGTACGGGGCTCTACTGTGCAAAGTGGTAGTTTAATGGGAATGTATTGTGATTCACTGACTAGTCACTATCTTTATCAGAGAAGTGTTTACATTATTAAACAAGGTTTGTAATATTATCCTTTCTGCGTAGGCGCAAACCCCAACCATCGGGGCAGGAGCCGAATTTGGTTCACTCCGAGTGAACCGGAATCATCCCTATTGTGTATTGTGGCTGGTAGTACTGTAATACTGGTTGTGTCAGCGCTACTGGGTTACAGGCAATGTGTCTGCCTAATGCGACGGACAGCACCCAGCCGACGTGTGTTATACTGGAATTATACACATCTGCTAAGTTTATGTAAGCGACACTTTGTATGCCTAGATGACAAGCTGCTGAATGACAGGTCAGGTGCCATGTGCTGAGCTATCATAGTACTTGCTGACATGGATCTCTGCCCTTTTCACATTAGGAGATGACCCAGGAGTATGATGAAAAGAAAGCACAATACGACAGCTGTGCTGCTGGCCTAGAGAGTAACTGCTCCAAGCTAGAACAGGTATGATGTGCTGTAACCTATTGCATTGTAATAAATGCCTGAATGTGTATGTATATATGGGTTTGTGTATTAAGTGTCACAATTCCAGCGCAAAATATAAATGCACATTTGGGGGGTTATTCTGATTCACTCTCTAATGGACAAAACCATGTGCACTGCAGGTGGGGTTGATGTAACATGTGCGGAGAGAGTTATATTTGGGCGGGGGGTGTACTTCAAACTGATATCTATATTGCAGTGTAAAAATAAAGCAGCCAGTATTTACCCTGCACAGAAACAATAAAACACCCAAACTCTCTCTGCACATGTTACATCAGCCGCACCTGCAGCGCATATGGTTTTGTCCATTAGAGAGTGATTGTGCCTTTCCGAGTGAATCAGAATAACCCTTTTCGTGGAGATTTTCTTCGCTTTGTTTTTCAGAGACTTTAATCTCGTCTATTCTAAGGTGCCCATACATGGAGCGATGCGCACCGTGCATTTTAAACTAGATGTGATGCAATCTAGTTAAAAAAAAAAAACGGGAAGCACATACTGTGTGCTGTGCGCTGGAGCGCACTTCGCACCCATACATCAAGCTGTGTATGGGCGCCTTTAAATCAAATAATACTGATTCAATTATCAAGAAGGTCCCTGCTATTCACGTGCATCATATTTATTTGCTCGGATTTACTTGCATCCCATAGAGGTGGAAGTACTGTAAGGTTTCCCCTCTCATAATTATCCAAATCTGTCCCATAGTCTGTCCACTGTGTATTTAGTTACTTGCAAATGTCTCTTCTCATTGAGTGATTCTTTCATGGCTGTTAAAGTGTTAAGAAGTTGAGAAAGATGAAAAAAAAATGTTTTTAATAACAACTAGATCAACTAGAAAACATTTAGGGGGCGATTCATGCATTGCACATTTTTCTGACTGTTCTGGTCGTCGGGTTCTGTTTGCACCACCATAGGCTGCAAGTAGAACCTGCTGTCTGTGGTAAGCCCTCAGTAGCAGTACAGAGTTTTGCGGACAACCACCCATTGGGCCTTATTCAGTATGGACCACATAGCATACACTTAGCATATACGATCCATAGCAATGCAATTGCTGAACACTGAAGGTGCGTACACACAGGGCAATATGATCTCTGGCAATATATTGCTAGCAATATATTGCTCAGCAATCATATTGCTCAATGTCTCGTTTTCATCTGCGACCAGAGATGGTCACAGATGAAAATGTCACACTGCCGGGAGAAGAGGCAGTGGAAGTCACTGGTCGGAGTAGCATGCTCCTCCGACCAGCGACCATTCAGGGGCTGAAAATGGGAGCGCGCACCCGGCGATTTATCTCTGGTGCACACTCCAATCACTGGCAATATGGTCGCTCAGCGAGCCTATTTCCAGCTATATTTGCAATAATCGCCCCCGTGTGTACGCACCTTAAGACTAACCTTACTCAAGCTGCCTGTCGCAGGACGGTTGGTAAGGCCAAGGTTATTATAAAAATGGTGGCCAGACTCTCCCAAATTTACAATGCTAACGCCTCTGCCGGTCATTCAGGCAGAGGCATTTGCAAATTTTCAATGCGATCACAGGACTCTTCCTGCATAGACCAGGATGGATCCTGCAGTTTTCCGACCATCGGTGAATTTGCTCCACTGTGTGTTGTGTCTGGTAATAATACTGCTTGTTTCAGTACTACAGGGTTACAAGCCCCAGCTGTCTTTTTAAGGTGCCAGGGACTTTTTCCCTTTGTGTCCATACATGCTTGAATCTGCCCCAAAGTGTTAAAATCATGTATTTTAAGTCAAGACTGCAGTAATGCAAATATAAAGTATAAAACTATATCACAGCATTAATTAATGAAGATTGAAATAAAAGATTAGAACAGTATTTTCGGTAAGTAGGTAAGGATTATTTTGGTAACCTGTATTTAGTTTTATTGCGGATATTTGCTTCTTGTTTGCCATGACTAATGTGCCCATGGGTAGGCTTGTGTATGGTGTTCTCACCCGCAATTCATGCGATTGCCGCCACAGCAAAGTGTGTAAATAGTCGTATGCATCCAGAGGAGATTTTATAATACATTTGTTTTATTTGTTTATAACTCCAGGAGGTCAGAGGGCTTCAGGAAGAATGCAGTCATGCTGAAAGCCAATATCATAACATAAACTTGATGAAAAAGGTCAGAAAGTGGATATTTGTTTAATATCTCCCCCCCCCCCCCCCCCCCCCCCATGAAGTTTGGACAGAAAGTAACTATGTGTTGTTTCATTAGAGTGCTGAAGTACAGATACAACGTGCTGCTGACGAGATGAAAGCGTATGTCTCTCCAGACTCCCAGGAAAGGAGGAAAGCTATCAGGTAGGTTTATTGTATTTATACACATCTTGGTTGCAGATACAGTATCATAAATATCTGAAAAATGTCATCTTAGCCACGCTGCGCTCCCAGCCACCCGGAGGCAAGTTGGAGTTTGGTGCTCCCCATACAAAAAAAGATACTAGTTACAAGCCTTTAAAAATGATGGAGGAACATAACCGTAATGTCAGCGCCAACTTAGAGAATTGTATACAGTAGATAGCTCTCCCAGCCAGTCTATAGGGACCAGAAGCCACCATGAATTTACAAGGCTCCAGCTACACTGTGTAAAAATGGTCAGTGGATTGGACTAATAAGTTATATCCGTCGGCAACATGTAGAATTAGCGGTCACCGGTGGGTTCCATCACACACTACAGCTGCTGTGCCGGGTGCAGTGTTGCTGCAGCACAGGCTGAGTGGTGCCAGGAGAGAGCTGTCATGTCCCCTACTGCAGGTGTTAGCAGGGCTCCTGGGGTGGAGCCTGTTAACTATGCAGCAGCAGCAGCTGTAGTACGTGCGCCACAGAGCTCCATTGGAAGAAAAGCGGTCACACTTGGATACCGCTGTGAACCACACAGGTACATGTAGGGGCCCCTTCAGATCCTGGGGCCTGGAGGCAGGAGTCTCCATTACCTCTGGGAGTTACACTCCTGTTTCATTTCTTTTTTATGTAGAATGATGTCTTCCGACAGAGGTCTATAAGGGTAAGGATGGCTTTAGGGGGTATGGGGTATAGGGTCAACATTAAGAAGGTCGACAGTCAATAGGTGGACCACTATTGGTCGACGGGGTATAGGTTGACACATGAAAAAGGTTGACATGCCTTAGGCCAACAGAGTTGCAAGGTCGACACACGAAACAGGTCAGCATGGAAAAGGTCGACATGAGTTTTTCACCGGGCCAATGTCAACATACATCAACATGGACACCATAAAAGTGTACTGGCGTCGCTCGCTATGCTTCGGTCACAGTGCCTCACTATACTTGGAAAACTAGTATGATCTAACTCTGTGTCCACTTGGATAGTAAAGTAAGAAAAAACACTTTTTTGGAAAACTCATTTCGAGCTTTCCCATGTTGACCTATCCCAAGTCGACATATTGCATGTGTCGACCTGAGGTATGTTAATCTTTGTTTATGTGTCAACCTAATGACCGCATTCCAGCTTTAGTTGGGTCACATCACTGTATTGCAAAGTAGAGTGCATAATAGTATATATAGTGTGTGTATATATATATATATACACACGTGTGTGTGTGTGTGTGTGTGTGTGTGCATATAAGTGCATAAAAGTAATATTTTCTGTTTCAGATCAGCCATTGTGATGAGTAGATTTTTTTTTATTAGTTAGGTAGAGCAGGTAAAGAATGTATAACTAGAATGAAGGATTCCTTTGTTAGTAAGGATTATCTCTGTGCAGAGGAAGATCTAGGTCTTCATAGGACCCTAAGCAAGACACAGATTTAAAGCCACCCTTCCACAAACAATCCATAGCACTATAGGGGCCTAATTCATGATTGTACGCTGTGGCCGATGTTCATGTAATAGTAATTATTGGCAAACTGCACTCTCAGTGAGGGCTGTGTGTGTGTGTGTGTGTGTGTGTGTGTGTGTGTGTCAACCTCTACAGCTATTGCTATGAAATAACATAGTACAATTGCAAAGCACCATTGAGCAGTTCACTGTTGTCAATAACAGGTACTGGAGAAATATCTCAAACAGCAGGATGATGGTGGCTTTCATAAATCGCCATTGCGGTACAGGAACCAAATCTATAATGATGGAGATATCTTAGGCAAAGAGAAGTCTAAGGTTACTTTCAAAGTTACATGTAATAGGCAACAGACAATAAAAATGCAGTGGACTATTAAGTCAAAGACCAGTTGTTGCATGAGAATTAAATCAGAAAGCGTTCCAACTACTGATGGAAAGATTCAGGCTTCCTCAAGTTGACATTATGCAATGAACTACAAGGGACAGAAAGAGTGAATGCATTAACAGTGCTATCAATGTTTCCAGCTATTCCGTGTATTCTCTTAACCCTTCGAATGCCAAATGAATTAGTAAAAAAATTGCCAAGCAAACCTTTTTATTCATCATAATGACATGTAACATTTTACCTTTTATAGGAAAGATATATTCTATCTTTACTCAACATTTTTTATTTGCATTTATATAATAAATGTGAGTGAAGCTGGCATTTTTAGCGGATATTTTGGACATCTCAAAGGGTTCATTTTTTTTCTTGTATGCTAAAAAACATAAAAAAAGAGAAAGCATAGGTAAGCATAGAAAGCAAAATCTTATTTTGGCCACAGCATCCATGGTTTTCATTAGCCTTGGAGGTATTTTTCCGAAGAACCATGGTTCTTTTGGGGGTTTTTTTTCTCACGATTTATTACTTCACGGACCTGTCTTTCACCAAATATAGGAAGACTAAAGGTGCCCATACACTAGTAAGATTTATCTTCAGATCTGGCTGGTTGGAACAAAAACATGGTTATGGATGAGTGACAGTTTGTCAGTTTTCCAGCATTTCCAAGCAAATGGTCAACTGTCATATGCTCTCATCCATAACCAGGTTTTTGTTCCAACCAGCCAGATCTGAAGATAAATCTGTGTGTGTATGGCCACCTTTAGTCTAATGGCATGTAAATTTAGCTGGTGTTACTCAGGCATAAATAAGTCTCATTGCCAGTAATGAACATGATCTTGCAGGGAAGAACTAAACTCTCTCTTCAATACAAAGTTTGGAAGAGATTTTTTGCAGGTATGAATCTAAAACAAGTCCAACCAAAGCAATCATTTCATAGATCCTTGAATTTGTGCAACATGGTTTCAATAAAGAGCTTGTCATATACATGCTGGTTCTTGGTGTGAGGTGGTACCCGCTTTTGGTTCTTGTTGTGATTAATGGCTTTGTAAGTTGTGCAGCAATGAGTTACTTTTTCATTTTGTATATGCGCGCTCAAGGTACATGTATCAGCAGAGGGTGCTTTGCTGGATAACAAATTGGCCTCAAACTAATTAATGATTCATGTCTTGAAGAGGATTTTCCTCTCTGTTAATTCTTTAGGTCACTGTGAGTGACCTAAATTTATTGCCTAATGCTATCACTAACCAGTTCTGGATGTTTCTCTGTGATCATTGACACTGATGTAGTGACAGGTGCGTCCTCCAGAAGGGAAGTATTGTAGTCTAATGAATAAAAAGTAACAACCAGAGCGCGCACTGTATTGATCTAATTTACTATTTTATTTAATATTATAAAGATGATAATCTAAATCACATATATAGTAAAAAATAATAATAATAAAACAATAATTAAATACACCTTAAAAAAGATTTATAATGAATGCTATATTCATTGATTCATAAAATGCATCAGCATCCACCTTAATTGAACAATTAAGGTGGATGCTGATGCATTTTATGAATCAATGAATATAGCATTTATTATGAATCTTTTTTAAGGTGTATTTAATTATTGTTTTATAATAAATAAAATTACTACAGTAAATATGTGATTTAGATTATCATCTTTATAATATTAAATAAAAATAGTAAATGACCATATATAATCGAGTATAAGCCTACTTTTTCAGACCATTTTGTATGCTGAAAAAACCCCCTCGGCTTATACTCGAGTGAGGGTCCCACTTGAGTCAATGAGTTTTCCCAGTTTTTTTGTTGTAAAATTAGGTGCCTCGGCTTATATTCAGGTCGGCTTATGAGTAAATATGGTAGATCAATACAGTGTGCTCTCTGGTTGTTACTTTTTATTTTCTAAGGTTCAGATATTCTGTTTTTTGGGAGCAGCATTAAAGCTGTGGTTGATACTTAATAAATTTAATTTAATTATACAAAAAGGTGCGCCTGATTATACCTTTAAAGGTATATACCAGTGGTGGCCAACCCGTGGCTCTTGAGCCTCATGCGGCTCTCCCCCTTGTAAAGTGCGGCTCCTGCTCCCATTGCTGCCCACCGTCTGTCCCAGTCCCCCCTGCTGCCGGTTCCCTGAATCCCTTCTCCTTCTGAGGGGAGGAGAGCACCTTACTGTGCATCCTTGTGACTGGGCCATCCGCCAATCAGAAGCCGGCCAGTGAGCTTTGATTGGTGGATGGCCCAGTCACAGGGAAGTGAGGGGGAAGGAGACGCGTGGTGTGCTGTGCTGTGCTCTCCTCCCATCAGTGACATGACAGGAGGACTGCAGGGGGACACCAGACTGTCCTCTCCCCGCTTGGCAGCAGCAGCAACAACGGTGAGTGCTGCTGCTGGGAAATTTGCACTGTGGGGGCATAGCAGTTTGTGGCACTGTGGGGGCATAGCAGTTTGTAGCACTGTGGGGGCATACCAGCTTTTTGGCACTGTGGGGGCATACCAGCTTTCTGGCACCGTAGGGGCATACCCGGCACCGTGTGGTGCATATCTGGCATCGTGGGGGGCATATGTGTATCTGGCACTATTGGGGGCATATGTATATATGGCACTGCACTATTGGAGGTATATTTGTATCACACCCACCCAAGGGGTCAAAATAGAGTATGTCCCTTTTTTTGGCGCATGCGCCTTCGGCGTGCGCATGATGTCGGCTCTTTAGCTTGACTACCGATATTTTTCGGCTCTTTACCTCTGACCGGTTGGCCACCCCTGGTATATACTATTTGGTTGTAGTCTAATGAACCCTTTAGCTACGAAGATGAAGTGGTTCTGAGAGCTAATACAACTTTCTTGTCAAAAGTTGTATTTCAAATCAACTATTTATCCACTGCTGGTATATGAAAGTGAGAGTAACTACACTCTCTTGATTGTGTGACAATACTCACTATATATATGTATTCATTCAGACCTGATCGCTGCTGAATGAATTTGCACAGCGGCTGATTATTGATGAACCGCCAATGCATATAGACCGCAATGTGTGTGTGTGACATCCACTAGGAATGATATCCTGCCCTTCGCTAGTCAATCGCAAGGTGGTTGACAGAAAGTATGCATCTGGGAACCGGCTGTTTCATGGTAGTGTTATAAAAATGCTATGCATGGCAAAAATAAATGCTCGGAGTGTCAGGGAAAACTCAGGCATGCCAGAGCATTATAGGTGAGTGTGTGTGATGTCGGCTCCAGGCCGGATATGCCTGTATTCATCGCAGCCACCGACTAAGTACTTGGCTACTCCTAGCCTGCAATGACTGGGTTCCAGTGGAAAAATCATTTGATGGTGAACGTCTAACAAAGGATTTTGGTCATTTTCACTTTGATGCGTACTCTTCGCTAGCGTGCACATTAATTAGCAAGGTGGGATTTCATTATAGCAGGTGATTTCTGGTAATTGCTAACTCGCTCAGCAGTGATCAGGTCTGAATTATCCCCATAGAATGAAGACTTGTGATTCTAGAACTACTTTGGAAATGTATGTCACATTGAAAACATCATTGAAATAAGGTGACATTGACTAAATTATACCTTCCTTCCTTATTTAAAAAAAAAAGTAATTGCATTACTAGTGTAAACCTGTAGGACACCCACACCGGAATCGGTACATCTGTCAGAATGAACTTAGGTCTACAGTCATTAGGTCGACCCCCACTACGTCGACTGGCAGGAAGGTCGACATGGGCCAAGGTCGACATGACTTAAGGTCGAATTTGCATAAAGGTCGACATGAGGAAGGTCGACTGGTCATAATGTCGACATGGGTTTTTCACTGTTTTTTTATCCGAATGTCGACACAGTCGACATGGACACAGGTTGGCAATGAAAATCGGACCCTCGCTTCGCTCGCAATGCTTCGGGCACGGTGCCTCGCTTCGCTCGCCACAGCTTTAATAACCTCCTCCACGCCCTAGTGGATGGTAGGGCATGAAATACCGCCTGTCGGCACATGTCGGCTCAAAAAACAGTGAAAAACCCCATGTCTACCTTATGACCAGTCGACATTCCTCATGTCGACCTTTACGCAAATTCGACCTTAAGTCATGTCGACCTTGGCCCATGTCGACCTTAAGTCAGGTCGACCTTCCTGCCAGTCGACCTAGTGGGGTCGACCTAATGACTGTAGACCTAAGTTCATTCTAATAGATGACCGCATCCCCCCACACCTGCGTGGGGAGAATATACAGACTGCACACCGTTAGGGTCATGGTGGGAATTGAACTCCTGACCTCAGTGCTGTGAGGCAGTAATGCTAACCATAACATCATACACACTAAAGCATATATGCAAGTCACTGTATTCAGTAGACACTGGAATACTGTACGACGCACTGATACTGTACAAAATAATACTATAGCTTCAAGTTACTTCTGCAGAGCTTTGTCCTTCATTTTTATGATGGCACTTTTATAAGCCTATCTGGAGTATTGCTTTCCCACATCTGTGCATGTAATGACTTGACATCAACAACCTGGAAGGAGGCTAGCAAACACATAGTGGTATCCATGGGAGAAAATTGGAGATTATAAAAAAGACAGAAGCCTATAGGGGTCTTCCACAGGCATGCTGGAGGTGGTGAGATGAGCATGCTAGGGGTAACCGCTGCTCTGTATTCTAACACCTCATTTAATTTAGCCCACCCTCAACAGTGCAAACAGGGCAACGGAATTCTCCCAGATAGCCTAGTGATTAAAGGTAGGCAACTATAGTTTGAGCTCACTCCATCCAAATCTAAATGTCTCTGCGCATGTTACATATGCACTACCTTCAGTGTAATATAGTTTTACCCAGATGCCTGCTAATTTACATTTCGCCCATAATGTTCGCTACATGTAGTCCCACCATCCTGCCTAATAGTAAAATAAAAGCACCCTTATCTTTATTTTATATAATTATTCCCAATATTATATTTTTTTCACTTTTTAAGATAAAAAAAAAATAGAAACACTAAAAAAATCCTGAATGATGTGAATTTTGCAGAAAAAATATGCTACTTTATAATGGCCAAAGTAGAACTTTCCCTAGTGCTTTGAAGAATCATATTCTGAATTAATTTTACGGACTAGATAAAAATGAAGACATTTTGCCAGGTTTACAATCACTTCACCAGAATGCAGTTTTCATGGTAATGCCAATGTACCATCCTACTATCTGCTAATAGAAAAGGATTTGTGACTGTTTTGTGACTACAGTCTGCTATCTGCTAATAGAATGCTAGTAATAATGTTATCGTTGTAGTACAATATTAACAGGTAATTCATTACTCCATATGGACAGAAGGTTACCACTAAATACAGCAGACTGTTACTTATATATAACTAGCCATACAGGTTTATCCACTTCTTTGGCGTCTAAGGAGGCAGCAGATGGGAACTAGGAGGTGCGTACGATGACCAGGGATATCTTGGGTTCTGCAGCATCAGAATTCCAGCAAAGCAAGACAATGTACCCCTCAGTAGCAGCTGACCTGAGCCCACTGGGGCCCACCCACATTTATTTACAGTAAGCTGTATCTGTCCAATCTATATGGTGGGAACAAAAATCTGGTAAAGTATGGAAGCACATGAATATTTGCTCCAAAACACTGGAAATGAGACAATGCCTATGAAGACAAATATGTTAAAGCCATTTGATTTATCAAATTTATCCAAACAATAATTTGTATCTGTTTTCTAGTGTTTGGGGGAAATGGTTGATTGTAATTTGCTCCAGTACATTGCCAGATTTTTGTTCTCACCAGATAGATTGGACAGATAAATTTTGTGTGTACTCAGCTTTAGTGTCATATTGAATACGCACATAAAAATTAACAGAGGACAGAATCCTTGCTGTTGAAAACATATAAGACTGACTCTGTCGGCACTTCGTTTGGGAGTCATGTTTTTCATTGTATTTGCCGCCATGGGGGATTAAAGAGGTAAACATGAATTTGCTTATGATTTATTTTCCTAAGCACAGCACAGATGTTCAAGATGATAATTATTTTTCATTGATCACTTGGGAAGTTACTCAAAGAACAGAGGAGGAGCGCTGCGGAATATGGGTGCGCTATATAAGAAACTGATAATAATAATAGGAGGAGGATGAGCTGCATTATGTACAGTACAATATGGGGAGCTTTTTCTAGCAAGAATGATCAGAAATGATCATTTACAACAATTTGATTTATAAATTGCATTAAGAGATTGTAACATTTTCAGAATTAGAAATTGACCACTAGATAGTAGATCTGACAAGCACAGAGCCCTTTGGTGTGAAAACAGTGTTTATTATGTCTACCCTGTATGTCCCTGATTTAGTAATGTCCTATTCTTCCCTACTGTCCAGTGCTGCGGAACACTGTGAAGTCTAATGGGGAACACACACGTAGCAACATACAGAAGGGAACTAGGAGGTTCCCATCTTACATCGATTTTACATAATTTAACTAAATTGCTCAGAAAATGCCCCTACATCGCTGTGTCTGTAGGGACCACAGCGATGTAGACGCGTGGTGCATTGGTATCTGCCGCTGATTAATAACCCGCATGCAAGTTATTAATCGGTCGAGGCTGGTGTTCTCACTGGCACCGGAGAACACTGCCCCTAACACATCGCTCAGCACACAGCGCTGTTCAGCGTGGTGTGCTGAGTGACCTGAGCATTCTAAGCAGTCTAGCATCGTTTTGGATGCTCTCCCGCACACGTTGATATGTGTCTAGGGCCCATAACAGACTAATAATAATAATAAAAAAAATCAAACTAAAATCCAAAAACTTAAGTTTCAGAGCTTTGAGGATTGAGACTAGGATATCTATTTGCCTTAAAGCTTGGATAAATATTAAGTGTAGGTTTAAATATAATCTCTGGATAGACTCCTATCTGTTTCGGCTCACAGCTATTTACTATTTTTGCTTCTATTTAATGCAGTTAGACTTTAGGATCACGATCTCCAGAAATAGTCTGCTCATATTGTGCCCATTTTTTCCTCAGGCCATTACTTGGTATTCATTGTACTCATGGGCACCTTAATTCCCTTTATTAACTCTTTGAGAACATGCATGCCCTTTGTTTTGCCACATATCATACTTTTTTTGTTCCATGCTGTCTCCATTTTCCGCATTTACTGAGTCTACAGACTGTACAGCCAATATAATAATCATTGATTACTATTCCGCAGTTTAGATCCGACCACATGGTGAACTGATCTCTCACAACCAGAAAACATGTGCTGTATGCTTTAGTTTGGACAGGCCACATTGTCCAGTGCTGCTACATTTGGCAGTACATAAATTAATAGTAAGGAACAATTTGGATCCCTGATGGGTCGTTCACTTTAAAACAAACCACAGCTGAAAATAGAGGTGCTACCTTATTCCTAACATATGACCCAACTCTGACTTGGGAATAAAGCATGTAATACCCCTTTCACACCAAAATTCTGGGTCCAACACAAGATGTGGAATACAGTTCAGGGACAATTCACACCTTGTCTCCGAACCTGGTTATTATCAGGTAGATCCGTTACACCGGTGCAGTGTTATATGTTCTGCCAGCGCTTGGATCTGACATCTCCAAGAGCTGGGAATACTGCTCTCCCTGCTGTAAATCAAACCCGGGTCAAATGTCCTGAGTCTTCCGTTCGCACTGCCTCTCAACCAAGGTCTTTTGTTGAACCCTGGTTGCTATCAGGGTTGGATTCCTAGGTCACTGGACCCGGGTTATTTTCCAGGGACCATTTCACACTGAGCCGCAACCTGGATTAGCCTAGCAATCACTCTGAAGGTGGGGCAGTTTTAAAGTGTGCCTGAGCGATTTGAGAGAGGCATGATCAAACCTGAATCAGTCCCATTGTTTGTCTAGGTAAACAGTTACTTGCTCTTTCTTACTTTAGTTCCAATCAGACCCCTAGTAAACAAGGTAGTGGTTGGCTATGTAATACAGTAGTTCATTTTATCTCTGTTACTTTTTGCTAAAAGGCTGACTGCATGGTTTATGGGCAGCCTCAAACAATGTGGTAGATGTATGAAGCATTGATACGGAGAAGTGAGCCAGAGGAGAAGTGGCCCATGGCAACCAATCAGCACTGAAGTAACATCTATAATTTGCATAATATAAAATTATATAGAGCACTTGATTGGTTGCCATGGGCCACATCTCCTCTGGCTCACTTCTCCTCCCTTATCACTGCTTCATACAGCAGCAAATTAGCATCGCTGTGTGATCGATCACCGTGTGAATAGTTAGAAGCCACCCCGCCAGAGTGTAATCCCGCCCTTGACAAGCCTGCAAATGTGTAGTGAAGATGTCACACCCCAGCTAAAAGCTGCATATTCAATCGCAGCTCACTTGCCATTGAATTATCCACTGTGTGCAGCCTATGCGTAGCCCTAGACTTACTTGGCGGCTGCAATGAAATCAGCCTGATCGAGGCCAGAGCTGCTGATATCCCACACCCTCGTTTGGTCATCTGCGTTTTTCCAAGGCACTCCCAGAAAACGGCTTCCTGTCAATCACCTTGGCGAGCCCCGCGAGGGGCGGCGGAACGCATCCTCCGACCTTTTCATACCCCCACTATCCACGTCGGCGTGGAGTTGAATTTATATAGTGTGGCGAGAGCAGCGAGCCACCAAGCCCGGAGCGTGGCGACCGGACGCGGAATACATGTAAAGTAATCTGCGTACCCTTGCGGGGCTCGCTGCGCTCGCCACACTTCGGGATGTGAGAGGTTTATAAAAACACGCCATACTTGATCTAAACAAAATGGATGTGCACCAGTGGTCAGTTGTCAGATTATACCTTGTGATCCAATGTTCAAAATGTGGATTTAACCTGGGATGAACTTGTAATAATTTTTAATCCGTCAAATATGGAAACTGAAACAATCACCTGCACCTGTAAGATTATTGTGGAAATAGTTACATTTTGAGAAGTAATTTTAAAAAATAACCATCTCCTAATATCACTTTATTAGCCTACATAACAGAAGATTTCATTAAAATATCAAGATTAAAATTGATCTGAACGATTAAATGAGTTTAGATTTTCCATTATAAAAATCCATCCATCATGTGTGCTCTGTCAAAATGTGAACTGTGTATTTTCTTATCTAAATTTAGAACATTTTCAAATCTATGAGGCATTCTTTCCGAGGTCAGAATTATAAATAGTAATGCAAGAAATCTAAATAAAACCACAGCATATTGTCCTAACTGCTTGTTCCCCTGCAGTCAATTTATCCAATATAGATGTTCCTAGTCAACTCGAGCTAATAAAATGTATTATTTAGTAGGTTTGGTGGTTGAATCATTTAATTATGTTACTGATTTAGATAAGGTTGGGGAATGATAATCTTGAGCTAGGATCAGAATACAGTGTGATTTACAGTATACTTTGCAATCGATTGACAGCGTTTTTTTGTTTGTTTTTAGTTTTTCATATATTTAATACAGAGCATTTTTTCCTGCAATTTCTATAGTCTATTCTCAGGAGATAGAGAGTCAGATTGTAGATTTTGCTACACATGGTTTCTGCACATACCTGATAAAATAACTGACTGACCATGCCCACCTTTTCACTGGAACTAATGTCCTGGCTTACACAATTAAGGTGTCATTTTAATAGGCTCACTTGGTAGATGGCTTTTGGAGTCCATTTCGTGGGAATCCCCATTTACCATACATTAATCTCTGAATTTTACGTGAGAGCCAGAATGTAAGTCCAGCTTCTGTTCAAGGAAACAGGTGTGTACTGAATAAACAGGTGCCTCTTACAGTGCATACTTTCTTTTGCCAACTTTTATATTTACCAGACACACCACCTTTAGACGGTTCAGAAGGTGTAATCTCTAAGGTGTCATCTATAAGGTGAGGACTCCTTCATCATTATCATTGTATTCTAAGCAATTTTTCCACTACTCTAGTAAAGACCAAAAATTATTAAAACAAGCCTGTGCTGTTGGAACATTTCTGACAGTCGCAAGATTGAATACGAGGATCGAATTGGTTGGAAAAAAATTCAATATCCCCCCCCCCCCTGTGAACTGGAGACTCCATAGTAATCCTACTTTCACTCCTGGTCTGTGATCTTGGTGCACTAGGGACTCCATGTTAATCTTATTCTCACTCCTGGTCTGTGATCTTGGTGCACTAGGGACTTCAGGGGAAATTTACTAAAGGAAATTTGTAAAAAATAGGTGTATTTGTATCCAGAAATACACTTATTTTTGACATTTACTATCCCGAAAATACGACAATTCATATTCGTATTGATAGCAATACGAATTGCCGTATTTTCGTACGTGACATAGTAAATGTCAAAAATAAGTGTATTTCTGGATACAAATACACCTATTTTTTTACAAATTTCCTTTAGTAAAATTCCCCCTTCATGTCAATCTACTTTCACTCCTGATCTTAGGGCTTGGTGTACTGGGGACTCCATGGCAATCTACACTCACGCCTGGGCTTTGAGCTTGGTGTACAAAGGACTCCATGGTAATCTATACTCACGCCCGGGCTTTGGGCTTGTTGTACTGGGGACTCCATGGTAATCCTACTCTTCCTCAAGGTCTTTAGGCTTGGTGTACTGGGTACTTCATGGTAATTCTGCTCTCACTACTGGCCCCGGGGCTTGGTGCACTGGGGACTCCATGGTAATTCTAGCCTCAATCATGGCCTGGAGGCTTGGTGTATTGGGGACTCCATGGTAATCTACTCGCAATCCTGTTCTGGGTGCTTGGTGGTGTTCTGGGGATTCTCACTGCTTGTGTGGGAGCAGGGTGATGGTGTAATACTTCCCAGGTCAGTGCTGGGGTACATACCATGGTCTCCATCCTGTGGTGCAAACTTATGTGATAACCGTAACAACCCTAATACTGTATGACTGGTATGTTGTAAAAAATATATATAATATTATCGAAGCAGTGTTTTTCCTGGCTTTGGTTATTTTTAGTAGTGAATGCAGATTTTTCCATGTGTCCCAGGATTTATTTAGCACATTTCAGGTAATTAGCTGATGTGTGCCTTATATAGATTGCATGAATGGAGACTTGCTATTTTCAGCTGCAGAGGAAATTACATGATGTGGATTTGACCACCATGTATGGTAAGAAAATCTCTTTCACTACTACTATTCTCATTAATAACAATGATGATTCATTTGGATGAAACCTCTGGACATTCATGTATTTATTTCTAAACGGTTGAATCTGGACGTTCATGACACTGACATTAAAAGGGTTAACAGAGCTAGAACATAACCATTGTTATGGTGAAATCAATATTTACTTATAATTACCCAGAGTTATGCAAACCGCATCATCCAGTCATATAAATTTGGCAGAGAATTTAAAGGTTATTTCTTAAACATAGTTTAAAACTTTTTCATTTTCAAATAGAGAACAGTTAGAGATCAAATAAATCACTATGAGATATTAATAACCTATATTATATCAGTATACAAAAGGCTGGGCAATATTTATCTAAATATTATACTTCAAATAACTGGATTGTTCATACAGTATATTACTTAAATACAACCACCATTCCTTGTTGCTCCCCTTTGCCAAGTTGCCATGTTAGCAGAGAGAGATATAACAAAGCAGGTACAGAGTGACTGGCAATTTGGCAGATTTGCTTTTTACAAATAAACTGAGATTGGTAGATTGATAAACGAAGGGTCTGATTCAAACTGGTACCCCCCCCCCCCCCCCCACGGTGCCTGAATCCCGTTGCTTGCACCCCTAACACATCCCCTCGCATTCGGACGAACGGGAGAGGATTCATTTCATGGTTCGGTAATAAATCAGTCTAAACTGACTTTTTTATTCTGGCCGCAGATTGCCAAAAAAGGAGGCGGCGCTGACGTCCTATTCACACGTTTATTAATTTAGTTTTTAAAACCTTTTTTTTCCCCAATGTCTAGAGACGGAACAACATGTATAAATTATGTGAATATAGTGTGGTCATTTCACTGAGTTTAGTTATGGACTGATACTTTTGCTTGGTAGGGGAAGGATGACAGAAGGTTGCCATGACAACATCCTACAGAGAAGTTTGCCCACATCAAGAGTGCAGACGAAAGTTGACTGTCACCAATCTAATATATATACTGTATATATCTTCCAATTCTGTGATGAGATTACTGCTTTCTTTAAGATTACTGTTTTTTTTTGGGGGGGGGGGGGGGGGGGGGGGTTTGCATACAGTGAAAAACATAATAATTATTTTAAGTATTAATTCTTTATAATGCACTGGCATATTACTAAGGCTTGTACAGTGAAGCGATTGTGATACAAATAAATTACATAGAATTATATAAAACAGAAGATAAAGATTGTCGTAGCGCAATGAGCTTGCCATCTGGGAGGAACAATTAACATATAAGGTAGTGGAATAACGATTGTAGATGCTGGTGGTATTTTGTATAGTAGGAGTAGTATTATCAGCCACAAATATTAATGCAGCCATTGACAAATGGCTTTTCTTTTCTGTGAGTGTTGGTGTGGTATGGATGCAATGAGAAAAGACAGTACAAGTTATAAACATGGCATTGTATTATGACTTTAGACCAGCGGTTCTCAAACTGTGGGTCCTGACCCCAAAGTGGGTCCCAACCTTCTCAGCATGGGGTCGCGACTCCATGTTGCTGACCATCAGGCTGATGACTTTTCCTATCTCAGTCAGTGATTGAAGGAGTCTGAAACATCTGATGAATTGTCTGTTATTTAGACTCCTCCCATCATTTTGTGCCTCCACAATGCTGCCATGTATGTGCTGTCTGCTGACTACACCTGTCATGTGATGACCTTCTTCAGTCACTTGCTGGGGTCCCATAGTTATTTTTATTATCTGATGGGGTCCCAGGGCAAAAGAGTTTGAGGACCGCTGACTTAGACAATCAGCTGCTTGCAGCCATGTCCTATTATTGTGAATATAAATCACATTACTCCATAGTGTGCAACAATGTAAAAAAAAAATCTAAGGAAAGTACCTTTCTGCTAGGTGAGGCATTGTCAACGCCATTCCCACAACAGGTCATGTTTTCAGGATTTCTTAATGCACAAGTTAGGGTACTTATCTGGGCGCCCGATTTTTTTTCATCCCAGGGCAAAAATTTGCATTGCATCACACAGGGCTGTGGAGTCGGAGTCTGCAAACAATGCACCGACTCCAAAAATTATAATTAATGACTTCTCTACTGTAAGAATAAAGACCAATGCATGCAATGCCTCACGTAACCACAAAACAAACTTGGTAAGTGACCGTGAAAAAGCATGCTTTTCATGTGCTTCACTATATGGCACGCAACGCACAATTCGGAGCACCAATACTTATAAATGTATTCTCCCTTGTAGTTTACAACTTATTTCCAACGTTCAATAAGGTTTTCAATACCTCGTTGGTAGAAATCACCTGGTGTAGACTCGAAAAATTAATTCAACCAATCTCTCCCACCATACGCACAACATCTTTTACGCGGATGAAGATCTTGTTTCATGCGAGGGGTCGTTTGTTTACCTTGGCTAAGCCATTCCTTACGCTGGTTCATATTGATGTACAGGCACCATTTTTTGTCGCCAGTAACGATTCGGTAAAGAAATCGTGTTTTGTGTCCATGACTTGAATGGTGACGAGCAAGCAAACCAGCAGAGATTGTGGCTTGTTGATTTTTGTTGTCGTCACAAAGCATGCGGAACTCATGCTCCACACTTCTGAACCTTTCCTATTGTTTTTGTTCCCAAAACAACCAAATAATGTGGTTTTTATCTTTGAACTGGTAAAGTTCCTGTTCCTGATGTTTATGCCTACTGCTACTATCCAGCCATTTAATTAATTAATAAAAAAATTAATAAAACTTTGTTTTCATTGTGTTTGTCCTTTGCTTAAACTGTTCAATACAGTAGACTGTTGGCTTCCCAGCCTCTAGTTTCTGTAGTAATAATATGTATGTTGCCTTTCTTTCCTTCAAGGAATGTATCAAATACATTTGCATATTAATACAGAGGAGTCGGAGTCGGAACATTTATCTACCGACTCCACAGCCCTGGCATCACATCGCATGCAATCATATCGCATGTGATGCGATTGGACCCGATTTTTAATTGTACAGGCACCCAGATGCCTGATTCCTATGTTAAATGCCCCCCCAGACCCGATTTTTTATTGTACACCCACCCTGATGGGTAATTACTATGTTAAATGGCCCCCCATTGTTAACGCCACCCCATTATCAACGGCAACCCGAAGTGTGGCGAGCGCAGCGAGCCCTCGAGGGGCGGCGGTACGCGTCCTCCGACCTTTTCATACCCCCACTATCCACGTCGGCGTGGAGTTGAGGTTATATAGTGTGGCGAGCGCAGCGAGCCACCGAGCCCGAAGCGTGGTGAGCGGACGCAGATTACTTCACATATATTCCGCGTCCCCTCGCGGGGCTCGCCACGCTTCGGGCTCAGTGACTCGCTGCGCTCGCCACACTATATACACATTTGTATATTTACATTTTTATGGTAGCTTAATAGTTAGCATTACTACCTAACAGCACTGAGGTCATGGGTTTGATTCCTACCATGGCTCTAACTGTGCGGAGTTTGTATATTCTCCCCGTACTTGCAAGGGGTTTCCTCCGGGTACTCTGGTTTTCTCCCACAATCCAAAATATACTAGTAGGTTAATTGGCTCCCAACAAAGTAACCCTAGAATGTCAGTGTGTGCGTGTACATGTGGTAGGGAATATAGATTGTAAGCTCCACTGGGGCAAGGACTGATGTGAATGTTCAAATATTCTCTGTACAGCGCTGCGGAATATGTATGCGCTATATAAGAAACTGTTAATTAATAAATAAATTACTGTAGAGTTTACATGTCCTCCGTGGGATTTTTCCAGGTGCTCCAGTTACCTCCCTTACTCCAAAAACATACTGCTGAGTTCAGAGTTGTGTAAGTGGTGCCATCTTACAGGGCGTATGGTTCTGGGTGTGTGTGGCACTATTGCTGTCCTCTCATCTGGCTAGCATGGAGCCTGGATTGGCACCCTGCAGTCAGTAGTGCTTCTTCAGTGCTGCATGAAGCATACAAAGAACAATCCAGATGTGTAGAGTTGCCTGGTGCGTCCATCCCTCACATGGCATCACATTTTCAAGGGCAGGACTGGTACAGCGTGCAATAAAGCTGTGCTCTGGCACTGGATAGATTATGTGGATTATGACCAAAATGACCCTAGTGTATAACTGTGTGTGTTTACTTGTATGGAATTAATACTGTAAACTCCGATGGGGGAGATACTGATGAAGGACATGTATCTTCTGTAAAGTGCTGCAAAAAAATGTGGCGCTATTATTATTATTATTATTATAATTTTATTTATAAGGCACCACAAGTGTTTCGCAGCGCCGTACAAAGGAACAGTACAGGGAGACAAAACTTGGCATAACATTGAATTAATAACAAAAATACAGTACAAATAAAGAGTGCCACAGATCAATACACATTACAGCTTAAATGTAAGTAGTGAGGACTCAATCAACATACAACTAGAGGCTTGAGGCCAATGATGGAGATGAGTATGCAGACGAAGATGGTCACTGAGTCTTGGAGTATAGGAGAGCCGTGAGTGAAATGTGAAGAGAAGAGGGCTTTGACAACAGGAGGGAAGAGGGCCCTGCTCGGAGGAGCTTACAATCTAGTAGGAAGGGGAGACAGTCAGATTACAAGAGGTGCAAGCGAGTGGGTGGTGGTTAGATAGCAGGATGTAAACAGGCAAGGGGTTAAGAACCAGCTAGTTTATGCAGTGGAAGGGTATGCTTTGATGAATAGGTGAGTTTTCAGTGCCCGTTTGAAGCTTTGCAAGGTCGGGGAGAGTCTAATGGAGCGAGGGAGTGCGTTCCACTGCAGGGGTGCAGCACGGGCAAAGTCCTGTACTCTAGCATGGGAAGCAGTGATCAGGGTGGAGGAGAGACGACAGTCGTCAGCCGACCGTAGAGGGCGGGAGGGTGTATGAATGGAGATGAGGTTAGAGATATATGGAGCAATGGAATTAGAGATGGCCCTGTATGTGGTGCTATTTAAATAAAGCATAATATATTATATTTATATTGGGTTATATGGAAACATACATGAGCTTTACAATTCTTAACCCTTTGAGTGCCAACATCTCTGTGATGGGTGTTCAAAATATCCATTAAAAATACTAGCGTCGGTCTCATTTGTTATATAAATTCAAATTAGAAATGTTGTTTAAAAAAAATTATATTTCCTATATAAGGTTCTTTATAACAAATAAAAATGTTAGGCAATTTTTACACCTATTTTGACAAATTTAATTGGCACTCAAAGGGTTAATGCAAAAAGGTGTTCAATGAAAGGGTTGTGCTGCTCCCAATTACTGCCACCTCTTTAATATGTGTAAAACTAATGATTGTCCTCACAGGCTCTGATTATGTGATTAATCAGAAGATCCTGTACAGGCTGCTGTCCTTCATAGCAGCGAGCTTTGGAAGCAAGAATACTATACACAGCATAAAATTATTTATTATATGCAGTGCTCGAAGTGGAAATTTGAAAGTGGGGGTATGGAAAAATAAAAAAATTTAGTTATGCTCCAGGAAAAAGGGGGTGTGGCCACTGAAAAGGGGGCATGTCTTTAAGTGTAGCGTACCACACCACATACCCCTTATACACCACACTAGTAGGACCCCTTATACTAGCTAATACTAGTGCCCCTTACACATTGTGACACGTGGTATGAGCCAAAATTCAAGGACAGCAAGGACAAACGGACAGGGGGCCTTATTCTAGTTCACTCTTTGAGGCAAATTCCTTCTTAGCTTAGCAAAACCATGTGCACTGCAGGGGGGCAGATGTAACATGTGCAGAGAGATTTAGCTTTGGGTGAGTTATTTTGTTTCTGTGCAGGGAAAATACTGACTGCTTTATTTTTACACTGCAATATAGATCTCACTTTGAAGAAAAACCCCACCCAAATGTAATTCTCTCTGCACATGTTACATCTGCCCCACCTGCAGTGCACATGGCTTTGTCCAGCTAAGAAGGAATTTGCCTCTGAGTGAACTAGAATAAGGCCCAGGGAGAGTGACAGCGGGAACACAGAGAGAGTGACAGTGGGGACAAGAAGAGAGCGACATATGTATATTGGGCATCACGGTGTGTGGCAAATGTATAATCGGCATCACGGTGTGTGGCATATGTATAATGAGCCCATTATACATAGGTCACACACCGTGATGCCCATTATCCATATGCCACACACGTGATTTCCATTATACATATGCCGCACACCGCAATGCCTTTGTGTCTGGCAGCTTTACTCTTCCCCGTATGGGGTGTCCTCTTGTCCAGATACACTACCCGCTTCCCTGGAACTCCTGGTGGGGGTTATGGGGCCCCCAACTACAAGAGGGATTCACCAGAGTCCTTCTGACACTGATAACCACCAGGCTGGGGTCTTGGTGTGTGGGGAATGCACTGCTGTGGCCTTACTGGGTGTGCGGCTTGCTGGCACTGTTCAGGGGTGAGAGTGGGCGAGTGGGCACTGCGTGGTGGGGTATACCTGGATGCTGCATCAAGTTGCAGGCTCCTGCCCGTCACGAACTCCCGCTCCGGGTCATGCTGCCGTTCCCCACCTCGCCGTCTGCTGCCTCAGTAGCTGGGCACATACGTGGGCGGTCTACTCCGGTTCTCTGATGTCCGCCAGAGAGGGCAAACTAGTGCAGGCACCACCGCACTCAGTTGCCCCTCCGGTCACTTGGCTGCCGCTGGCTGGGAGGGTGTCTCTGGTCCCTGTCTCCATCACCGCCGGCTCACCTCTACCCCGGCGTGTAGGACATATCAGCCCGCCGACGCACACTCTCCGCTCTCCTTCCTCTGCTTCAGAGATGTCTCCGCCTATGCCCCCCACCCTAAGCCTTCGGCCAGAAGAAACAATTTCACTTAATACCTGCTCCCTCCTTCTTCAGCACAGTCACACAGCTCACCCACAGTGACAGCGGAGTGAACCGGGTCCCCGGCACGGAGGTCATCCGGGTCACCCTTCGGCCAGCAGAAACAATTTCTCTGAATACCTGCTGCTCCCTCCCTCCTTCTTCAGCACAGCCGCGCAGCTCAGCCGCAGTGACAGCGGAGTGAGCCGGGTCCCCGGCACGGAGGTCATCTGGGTCACCCTGCTGACCTCCACGCTGGGGACCTGGCTCACTCCGCTGTCACTGCGGGTGATCTGCGCGGCTGTGCTGAAGAAGGAGGGAGGGAGCAGCAGGTATTCAGAGAAATTGTTTCTAGCTAGTGGCGGGCAGTAACCTAACTGCACATCCACCCCACCCCCGGTGCCTGCTTTCTCCGATCAGTCATTGGCCGGGCCGCTCAGGAAAGATATGCGGCTGCCAGGCTTCCTTTTTTTTTTTTTTAACCCCCATATTAAAGTGGCGGTATGGCATACCGTCCCATACCGCCCCACTTCGACCACTGATTATATGGTTATTCAAATTGTTACAGAGAAACAATGCATCTACAAGTTATAAAATGATGACACTGAAAGATATTATGTCTAATTAGATTTGTAACAATAGCCAGGAACAGAACATTAGTCTTGCAATAGTTTGTACAGTTATTTCAATGTCTTTTCTGTTGGATTACATAACATTTCTTGATTTTTATGAAATAGCCAGTGACATCTGTGTTCTATCTTATAGGGATCAATACTCAAAGAACATACAAGACCAAGAAAACCTGGGAAAGGTAAGACATGAGGTATATGTGTCTCTTGTTATGGGTTTAGACCTGTAAGTGACACAAATTCCACAAGGATAAAGGAAGGCTTACAGAATCTGAAATTAATGCTTTATTTAACTGTTACATAGAAGTTAAGGTTGAAAAAAGACTTGCGTCCATCAAGTTCAACCTTATACCGGACCCCTAAGGGTGTGTTAATTGCGCACTGAGTAGTTGTTCGGAGCTAGTGGCCTCACTTATCCGGAGACCGGCCCGATATAAGTGGTGCATGCCGGACCTGTTAGGTGGTATAGAATAGATGTGATGCCCCCATTTTAGTATTACCTTCTGTTCCAACTTAAATCCATATGGGAAGTGGGGTGCCAAGCAAACATAGAAAATGGTGTATCAATCCAATATGTCAGTATAGTTGCTGATATAGATGACACCCATACACAGAGAAAGTGTTAATGTCAAAGAAAACTAGCCCCACATAGAGTGACATTGGTGAACATTATGATGAAGACCTCCACGCAAAGTGACTATGTGAAGGTCATACTCTTCATCAATGTCCTATTCTAAGAGGGCCTTTGTCCGCATCACTGTCACCAAGTGATAGTGGCATTGATGAAATGGAGGAAATGAACCAAACACAACCTGGGTTCTCTTTCATAGCAGTGTGGTTGCCTTGTAGCAAGCAATACAGAGCGAGACAATGCGTAGTTAAAATGTTAAAGACTGGTCACGTGCAGCCAACACTGGGCCCCAGGAACCCCAATCAGAGATCAGTAGGGTGCGCTATCCAATGGCAGAAGTTAGCTACAGAATGTGGAGTGGAAGAGCCTTGGTTGGACTGGGGATTAATGCGGTCCGGGATGCTGCAACTGGATTGGCCACCTCTAATTGGGGAGTTGTCAGTGGGGCTATGCTAAACTCACTGGTACTTTTAAAGGGTTATTTCAATGTAATTAATGATTCTCATCCTTTTATTGAGTTGTAGAGATATAAAGATGAATGGAATTTGTAGGATGGAGAACTAGACTAATAGAAAGTGAATGCTACGTTGTTATGTAATGGACAGTCTTTATGAATTGTGGCCGCTTTTCAGTTTCACTTGCCAGAAGGTACAGTCTGCTAATGCTTGCTCTCTGTAGTCTATGCTGTGAATGACTGCTCTAGACAGATTACTAAAATAGCCATCACAAATGTCCTTATACAGTAAAAGCATAAACTGCTTACATTTCCCTATTATCCTCCTTTTTTTTTTTTTTTTAGCAATGGTTTGAGCTGATTCCGTGTGATTGACAGATCTATTTGTGTCGTAAGATACACAATTGCAGAGGAAAATTGTGGTTAATTTATTTTAAAACAGATCATTTCATCTCTTCGCCTTCCTAGTTAGGGATATGAGCTTTAAAGGAAAAGTATCACATACTTTTTTTTAATTACATAAATACGTGTTTTTTCATTTCTTCAGAAAATAATCCTGTTGCTTTAACAAAAATGTATTTGCTACTTTGCTTGGGTCTCAATAGACAGTCATTGTCATGGGGGTGGATTATGGGACATCCAACAAGAGGCAGGGATGGGCTTGACATTACAGGAGTAGAATGACCATTGTTGTGACAAGAGACCAGCAGATGTGTCGGGACAAGTCTTTGTTATGTTGTAAAAATGTGATTGGCTGACTCCAAAAGCAATCAACTGAATTGCATTAATCGGAGGCCAATTCTGCTTAGTGAGAGTATCTCTTATTTGCATATGTGATGGACATCTGTTTTTACTTCAATGGGGTCAGTTCAATTAGCCGATGTTACTGTGGCTATACCACCTCCTGAACTTGTGCATCGTAGTTTGCAGGCCCATAGGGCTGCATACAAGAATCCATGAGGCAGGTGGGCCAGTTAAGGTACCGTTGTTAGAGTTTGTGAGCAGTTACAATGGAATATTGCCTCGCTCATGGCTGATCGAATTGCCCCCTATATGTAATAATAATTGTTGCATATGATTAGAAGCAAATATTCTCATTTTTTCATATACAAATGTGTTTTTTTTTTTAGTTTTTAATTACTCTAATGTACTTTCTCCGTGGTTATGAAGTCTATCATTTATTTTGTATTTAACTTTCTCTTTTCTGCAATGTTTTTGGTTCTATGTATAGAAGGTCCCCATACACTAACTCGATTTGGGACTGTTTCACCTGTTCCCGATGGACCAGGCTGAGAAATCTGCGCATATTGGGTCAGTGTGATGTCTCCTCAGGTCCGACGCGCTGTCACTTGCGCATCAGACCTGAGTCAGGTGTTGGACTGCAGGTCCGACCTCGGACCTCCCTCCCAGCGGCAAGCCGGGGCGGGGAACAGGGTTCGCATGCGATCCACCACAAGTAAAGGACCACATGTTATGTATCGCATGTGACCTGCAGTGGCTCCTGGGTGATCGACTCGGGCATACGCTGCTGAGAGAAATTGCAGTAGTGTATGCACAGCTTTAAACCTGTACAGCTTATGCCTTTTGGTACATTCTGGCTGACGTATATTTGCAACTGGCGAATGCTACCCTGCTGAATGCGCTTTGTGGAGGTGGGGACGTGTGGGTATGCCCACTCTCTTCCCTATGGACTTTTACTGTATGTCTTAAAAAAAGAAAACTTGAAGCACTCAAAGACGAGTACTTTCCTGTCAGTCGGTGCAGCTGAATTCACAGCTCTGTTCTTTTGACATAGAGACTACACGTAAAGCACCCAGGGCTCATCTTTCTTGATCTGTCTCTGCTGCAACACAAAATGAAATTACATACATTGGTGTTTATTTACTAAGACGGGAGTTTTATTGAAGATGGTATGTTGCTATGGGCAACTAATCATATTATGTATGTTATCTTCTAAAAGGTGCAAAGTAAATACATTGGTTGCCATGGGCAACATCCCAGCTTCAGAACTCCCATCTTATGCTGTTTTCAGACCGCAAATGGCATGTCGCACCTGGGATTAGGACACGAGTCCCATCCCCAGAGCGACGCGGCATATGCGGTCTGAAAACTCCTACACTGACCCGGCTTATTGCCGTGTCGGTGATGTCACACGGGGCGGAGCTGAACGGTGGCCCGTCACTGGTAGCTTGGGAGGAGGCAGCACTTGGAGCTGACAGTGCTGCCTCCTCCATACAGTGAATGGGACACGGGTCGCTCGACCCTGGCACCCATTCACACTGCACTTGACAGGGGTCAGAGCCGTGTTCAACCCTGGTCATTACCAGGATTGAACTCCTGTGTTGCTCGACCTGAGGTGACCCTTTCAGACCGCACCTCGACCCGTGTTGGGGCCACAAGGACACAGCAATAACCCGGGTCTAGAGTGCGGTCTGAAAGTGGTATTAGTAAATTTATCTGCTGCCAGTTCAATTAAATATTCATTTATTTTCCTGAAATTGTCTGTAATTGTTTCTGTGCCAGATAAAGGGCTAAATATATGTAGTGTATTATAATATGTTCTATATAACTTTATTTGTTAGAAGCCAATTGACAAAGTTTAATTCAAAAGTCCAAAGAAAGATAAATATCTTATTCTCCTAAAGCAATCATATTGGTGAAACCACTATTAAAATGCTTTCTATCTGCATTAATTCACTGTTTTTAAAGTATACTGTTCAAAAGACAGATCTAAAAATGAGCATGCAGTGAACAGGAGTCTATTTTCCAGTCTCTATTTATAGCCGTGAGCCTTTATCATAACCCAAAGCTGGACTTGCTGTGCTCTTCAGATAATGTCTGTTTCCCATGCCCTCTGTTGGATAAACCAGCTTTTTTCAAGTTGTAAACCATATGATTGTTCTATGAAGCCACAGAGTTCTCTAGCGCAGACTGTGAGAAACAGGCATTGTGCTGGCTTATGGGTAGAGGCACAGGGTAGTGACGTCAGCAGAGGTTCCTACAATGATTCATCAACTGTAATATGATCTTTGTCGGTTGCATTTCATATAAATAATGGAAAGTGATTCTCCATGGAGATGTTGTGCACACACACACACACAACCTTTTTCATCAGCCCAATTACAAGTCACACCTGTTTTTTAAACTGCGCTGTAATCCTATTAGGGAAAGGCAGGTCCTGTAGTTAGGCATATGTCTGTATCTGTGATTACACTTTATAATCCCACTTTCCTTGGCACAAATTAGTGTCTTGTGTTTGCTTGTTTTTCAAGAGCTACTTAAACCAGCTGTGAAACCAACAACCACATGCATCTTTGTCTAATGCCTATTTAATGGCTCCTAATGTGCAGTGTATTTATATCGCTCTCAAATAAAATATGACCAAGAATAGTTACATAAAAGATTTGAATAGGCAGGGCCTGTGCTAAGGTGTTCACCCCCCCCCCCCCCCTCAAACTATAAATGTGTGGCCTCCCATAATTCCCACAATAATAGTGCCGCTTACACACCTAATTTCCACAGTAGTAGACCTGCTTACAACAATAGGGCCGCTTACAAATATAATGCCCACCGTAACAGTGCCGCTTACATGCATTATGCCCCCAGTAGTAGTGTCCCTTACGCACTTAATGCACACAGTATTAGCATTGCTTAGACTTAATGACCACAGTAGTAGTGCTGCTTACACATAATGCCCACAGCAGTTGCACTGCTTATATACATGATGTTCACCATAGTAGCACCCTCTATACATAGTACAAAAAGAAGAAGCGCTACCTATACACATCGCCCACAGTTGCTGACAGAAGAAGTGCTGTTTATACATAACGCCCACAGTAATAAGCTGCTTATACATAACTCCCACAGTAATAGCGCTTCTTATGCATAATGTCCACAGTCGCCGACTGCTTGTACGTAACACCCACAGCTGCTGACAGTAGGACTCTCGCTCTCTGACACACTCCATTTCCCTCCACCATATCTACCTACTTCTACCTGGCAGCTCATCCTCTCCTTAAATACCTCAGCCCTGTTCCTGTGTAGCTCCACCCCTTTTGGCCCACCTGCTGCTGATGTTTACTTTTTTCGTGCTGCCAGTCGCGCTGCCTGTTATACAGTGTGACAGGTGCAATTGCAGCCAGAAGCCACAGAGGACTGCAGTGGAGATGAAGGGTGGGGAGAGCGCCTCTCCAACCTGGTGCACCATGCACTGCATCCTCTGCTGTGTGGCTAGCACTGGGCTTGTGAATGGGAATCTTTCCAACTGTATTGTAGGTGTGTATTCTTGTCTAAATGTATGTACTGTGTGTGTACTGCGCATCCAAGCTTGTTAGTCCCTGCTGTACCTAGTGTGTCATAGTCAAAATACTGAGGCACAGCTACAGCAAGAAGGCAGTAGTCCCTGTAATCTCATGCAGACCAGAGGAGAGGAGAGGGGGAGGAAGAGTGGAGACAGCAGGGTCATCAATTAGCTGGGGACAGGTTCGTCAAACAGCTTTAACACTGCTATCACAGGAGCCCATCTGCGAGCACTACAAGTTACTCATGGCAGGGTGAGCCAGAGCTGAAAATGCAGGAGGCTGTTCTTGGCTCATTCACCCTTGTGCTCCGTACTCCCTGCACTGATGTACATACATCACAGAAATCAAACTACTTCAAGCTAATTTTTCGGTGTACATGTTAACAGCTTTAAGGCGTCTACTGCATTATTGCGATGAACCTTTTCTTTCAACTTAAACCTTGATTACCCTTAGAAGTAAATCACACGGACACATGAACTGAAATAACTCACACGGACAAGTGACCTGAAATAACGACACGGACAACCACTGCATAAGTTTAAAAGGTCAAGGGTATTTATTGTGGTATGACCCTATTGAAAAGGGATGGCCTGGAGAGCGCTTGGAGACCAGCCAGTCATAAAACGTTAACAATGGCGGCGACTACAACGCCCCAACTTGTAACCAGGGCGATGAACCGCCCCCATTGAATTCAAAGCCAGCCTGCGCTGTGACTGTCTTGCCGCCCCTCCTAGGGCATGGTGAGGACAGTTCTAAAACTGTCCTGCGTCCCCCCTCGGGGGCGGGACTCACCAGCCTTCCTGGCAGAGGGTGGCAATACCTCACAGTGACCTCCTGTACTTCAAACTGGACTGCTGATCGAGAGCGCCCTCCCGCCAATTAAGATTGAATTAATGAGAGCCAAATTTGGGTAAAGCCGAAAGGCCAGGAGGTAGATTAGCACAAGGGAGGGAGGGTGGGAATCCAGACTCAAGAGGAAGATGGATCACCTGACTACCCCTTATATATCTCCACCTAAGCTACCACCCCTTCCACACCTGATTGGCTACCCCATCTACACTGCACCTCTATGGGTAAGTGACACTCTGATTTCTAGCTTTTGTCATACCATCCCAAACTGCACAGACTCTTATATTCCCTCATGCCTAGGCAGCCCTCGCTTTCTCTATATAATGAAAGATGTGAGTCAGAGGCAGTACTTTTGACATGACATTTCCATTTTCTTTTTTTTCCACATCCTTGTAAATCTAGACAGACTTTTGGTTTTCAGGTCATCTCCTGGGAATGAAAAGTGAGCATGCACCTTGATATGCGCTAAGAATGCGGTCTCAGTCAGTAACTGATGCAAAACCAAGGTGTATTAGTGCAGTGAATACTTCAGAAATTAAGTTGTTATCGGTTTTGGAGATTGAATATCTTCTGCTGTTCCTGATACTTGCCCTGTCTGCTGAGGAAGAGGCAGCGAACAGGAAGATTCAGGTGCTTTGGCTGAGCAGGGTAAAGGGCCATCAAGAAATAATGTATGTGCTTGTGGGTCCTTACACACTGTGACTTGAGTCGCACCACAGAGACCTTCTCTGCATGCCAGTTTGTGTAGGCCAGGTGGGGCCTTGCCCCATACCTCCCAACATCATAATTGTCCAAATTGGTGGCATGATTTTGGCAACAGGAGGTGTGGCTTCAAGGGATGGTGTTCCCATGAGCCACACCTCCTGTTTGTGGTCACTATAAGGGCATGCTCAGCACTCTGGGAGCTGCTGGATGGGCCCCCAACTCGTGTGTCAACTGTAAATAGACACACAGCAGCTGTGTATAGATGCACAGTGTCTATTCACCGCTGCACTACTAAGCAGAGCAGTGAGCCACAGGAGGACTCCCAACTGGAACGTACCTTCTACATAATGTATGTTTATAGGGGCAACATTTCTGTTTGAAGCATTTGAAGAGAAGCTGGTGTCTGTGCCAGATTTTTGGACACACATATGGCAGGGCACCTTCCAGCTTACATAGGTGTCCCAAAAAAGATGAGAATGCCATTCCGGAAAGTGTTTTTAGAACTAGTTGTTATAATGCATACTACAGATGTATCAACATACACTTATCCTTAGATTGCACCATAGGCTTTTCAACTAAGCCACGCCATGCATCCCACAACACACACCTTTGTACCGAATATGCGTTTTATTTGCATAATTATTGTGCCAAAAGAACAATGCACAAGTAGACCTTGAACACTGGTGTTGGAATTACAAGCAGCTGTTGTGTGTGTCTCAGACACTAAAAACTAATATGATTGGGCCGCAACATGCATTGAGCCACACAGTGCTGCAACAGAAATTCTCATCCTATCTGCATGGATGTTATATGCAATTTTATTATTATTTTTATTATTATTATTATTATTATTATGCTACATTCATAAATACGTACAAAGTCTGGGAATCCCTACATGTGGTGGAACATCCATCTGCCTATAAAAGGACAGTTGTCTGAGGACACCTCTGTACATTGGCGCTTTAATAAAGGGGCACACAGGCCTCTGGGTCCAGGGAGGCCTACACTACAACCAACTTTACATACTTGCCGTTCCGGAATCAGCAATGGAGCCACGGCAAAAATCATTGGCAAAATGGCCGCAGGGTATGCATACATTGTATACATTGGCAGCCACAAAGTCTGCTATCATAGCTCAGATGTTCTGCCTTATCAGTGGTAGAAGCCACATTTGATGTGTTGCAGCATGGAAAATAAATTACTTGACCTTCATGACCGGTTGAATCTCTGAACCCTGAAGCGGATAGCGGCAGTGCTGCTGACCGTTTATACATTTGCCCTGCATATTGGCCTGCTATCATAGCAGCTCCAGTATGGATAGGGAGGCATTAATTTAACTTGCAAATGGGTCCAGACGCATTGTTTCCACCGGACCGCCATCCGCATGTTTCTGGAGGATGGTGATCTAGCGGACAGAGATGTGAAATGGACACACACGTGCGTCCATTGCAGAGAATGGGGTGCAGGAGCATTCTGGCGGAGCATGGCCGGCAGCACGATGGGAGCCGCTCAGATGAGAGCAGCCCCATCTGTATACTGTTGGGGATTCTTTCGTTTTTGGGTGCCTGCAGCTCCTGTCTAAAATGATCGGAGTTATTCAGTTGCTGGTGCCTTTGGGCATAAATACCACAGGTACCCATAAGAGATGGCGAGAGCAGAAATCAATGAAAAGTGTGGCTTCGCTGTGCTCAAATTGCCATTTTGGAGCTCTCCCAATACTTGGGTTTAGCCACTTTGCGCAACTAAACCTGGTGCATTTGGGCCCTACAAACAAGATAAGTAATGTGCGTCCATGGCGCTCCCACCCGTCTACAGAACAGTTGAATATTGCTGGTCAGGCACCCATTCCATATGGGTGATTTTATGTTTGTGTCATTTTTTTCTTCTGAGAGATTAATTGCTCAAGACACAATGCGACTTTACATGTTTATATGAAAATAGAACCTTTCAGTGTTTTCTATTTTAATGAGCATTTCCTGTCCAGCATTACCTTCAATCTCCCAAATGAGCCATTAATTGTTCATCACAATAAACTCCATGGAGAGGAATCACTTGAGATTCATGCAGGATTATGTGATTGACAGAGATAATCATACTACAAAGCAGTTGTGTAGCAGAGCACTTAAGAACCAATGAGTGTTCATCATAAATATTCTAGAAAGCAATTCTGGAAAAGATACCTGATTACTTTTGTATTCTTCTTTCTTTTTACAGAAATTAAGAGAGAAGCAAAAATCCGTTAAGGAGAGCCATGGGCCAAACATGAAACAAGTCAAAATGTGGAGAGATTTTGAGCAGCTGATGGAATGTAAGAGAATGTGCTTTCAGAAGCAGCAACACCTAGCAACAACTGAGCGGATTATTCAAGGAGGAGGAGAAGATCGGCTCATCCTATAGACTCTGCATACTTTGTTGTTGTTTCAAGAGTAATGTTTATGCCTATAAGGAATATATATATTTGTAGGTAAAAATAGATTTCTGTTTATGTGTAGCCAATGGAGTCTGTATTACTATAGCTATCAGTCCATTTCTAGGGTTAAGGTGCATACCCACTGGGTGTTGTTGCCCAGTGTGTATGCCGAGCAATCATGTGAAAATCGCTAGACAAAAGATCGCTTAGTGGATACACATTGATATGTTTTCACCCGACCCAGCGATTTTCACAGGGGAAGACCACTGTCCAGACTGTGGAAAGTGGATCACTCGGCTCGTAAAAGTGGCGGCAGCCAGCAGTGATGCGGGAGCTTGCATCAGTGCTCATCGCCAAGCCATACACACTCAGAGTTTTGAGCTCAAAGTAGTTTAAAATGTGAAAACTGAGCTAATTAGAGCTCAAAATTGCCTAGTGTGTATGCACCTTTATAGGAACAACCGACCATGGTTGCCTTAACAATGCACTGGGGTCCCTACCCACCAATTCATGGGAGGTAAAATATAAACGGTCAATAAAATGAAACCTTTAGACTTATTGGTACTTTCCACACATCAATGTTAAATATAAGAAGAAAAATAATGAGTGAGGATTAATCATTCTAAGCCTTGAAAATACAAATAAATGATAATTGGTAAGCTTCGGGGGAATCATTGAAATATGTCAGTTAAAATAATATACATATATACAATGGGGCACCTTGTTAATAAAAAAAAATTGCAAGGGACATAAATCAAAAAGAGGTGGAAGGGGTGCTTGATAGTGGTCAAGGCTACCAGTAATTACTCAACTGTTGAATACAATAAATAAACAAAGTAATTGTCCACAACTGTCGATTTTGGTTGAACTTAGCTGGTCTAGAATCTACCAGCCACAGCAGGTCCTTACAATCGCAAGGCCCTTGGTCAACCGCTCACTTAGCCCATACATAAAAATGGCCCACCGCCAACCTCATTTAGATAAAAATAAAAATGAATACTGTAGCAGCCACACTAAGGGGTAAGCCATTGTAGGTGCAGCTTGAGCATTCTCTCAATTCTATGGAGTCTCAAATCAGTTTTATCTAATATATATATATATATATATATATATATATATATAGTTTGTCCTGTCCTGTCTGTGCTGGTTGCATTTTCAGTATACTTTGTTTGCCTATTTAAAGTGGAAAATATTAATATTATGTCATGGATAAATTTTTGGAATTCAATAAAAGAATCACTTTTTTGGGTCACTCACCTTTTCCAATCTCATGCAAAGGGCACTATTCAATGCGGCCTGCGAAGGGGGTTAAACGACAGGGTTAAACAAGCGACCCTCGCCATTTAACCCCCGCGCCGGCCACTCACCTTATTCAATGTTCCAGGGGAACCCTCGCTGTCCGATGACTGCGAGGATTCACCCAAACAGCGAGGCTTGCGGCTAATGCAGGCAGCCTGCTGCATTTTGCCATGAGCCTCGCTGTTTTAGCGGCCGCACACGCCGTTTTCACCTGGTCCAAGAACAATTAAAATTATTTGTGGCTAATGTACAGTAATGTGCAAGACCAGTGCTGGTTGCTTAGTATCATAAAATATGTGAACAAACAGAAGTGAATTCTGTCCCACACCACATAACTGATGCGAAGTATGACATATAAATACAGCTTACTTCATTTTATATATTTCTTTCTACATTTTCCAATAAGAAACTTTTGGCCTAGGTTTGCGGTGAAAAAAAATAATCAGATTTTCTAGGTTGCTGAACCGTTTGGGAACCGCTGCTGTAGAGCATGGTGAAAAATAAGATGGACAGAAATTGTTATAAAGGTATCTATTGGATTCAGGTGATTGTTAAAAAAATATATATCTATATATCTTATTAATGTTCTTTTCTGATCTGTGGACGAGTGGCTGGACATTTATTATAATTCACAATTGTCAAACATATTCTGTGATCTGGGAGAAGGTGGTTGTGTGACTTAGCCAGTTCTGTTAGCAAGCCGCTCTCTGATTGCATGCAGGCTAAATTTAGTTACAGAGCTGCTTTGGTTGTACATTTGAGTGTCCTTTGATTGGTGTTTATTCTTTGTCCCTTGCCAGCTATGTATCACAGCCATTTTTCTCGAGCATACTTTAGGAGGATGTGAGATTCCAGCCCAGGCCAAGTTTTGTCTTAAATAAACACTTTTTTCTTTATATCTGCTTCGCTCTTTGGGTTCTGTAGGTATAGATAGAAATACTCATAGAATTTTGATTAGTTTTCTGGGTATTCCATTATTTTTTTTTTTTATTACTAATGCGATATGTGTACCCCTGAAGCAGGAAACACAATTTGATAGATACAATATTTCCTCTAAGTACAGTGATAACGTGTGTGGTTTTTCTTTCAGGATGTGACTTAAATCAGACCATTTTATGATTGATGGACATTGTGGAGCAGAGAATATTTGAGCCTTTTTGGCTTAACTTTAGTTAGCGGCAATTGGCTTTCAGCAGCTTTGCGGGATAAGTCATCAGCTGATTGCTTACAGCCTATGGAGGGGCATGCAGAAATCAGCCGCAGTATAGACTCATGCACGCAATGTCATCTGACAGCAACAGCTTGCGTATAATTGAATCTGCCCGATTGTTGGTGACTGACATCAATGTAGACCTGTCTTTTTTTATACCTATTTTTGTTTGTGTTTCTTTACTTCATTTAAACTGTGAGCACAGAGCCGCATAAGGGACTTTAGCCATGTCTTCCAATCCCTAGAGAAGTATTCAATCACATCTGTTACTACTATTAACAGTGAGCTATTGTTTTTGAGAGACAAGAGAGGCATACTTGTCTCTCTCCTGTGCTAATATGGCCAGGCCCATTTGGAGAAAGTTCAAGTCAATGGGAATTAAACAGGTTTCCACGGCAACTCCAATGCAAAGCAAAAACATTACTTCCGCACTTGTGACCACAAAGACTAGTTTAACATTCATTGGACAGGATCCTGGAACCTGCATCTTCACAGTCACTGGAACTAGAGGTTGTTCATGAACACACCACCTAACAAACCCATGTGCAGTAGGTAGCTGCCACAAGTAGCTAATTATTATTTACACTGATGGATTAAGTTGATGACCTTTTTGAAACCATCTCTCTGCTTAAAGGTCAACTACGAACGCAATCTGTTGCCGAGCAATCCTTCCTTACATTTGCAAGTGCTTGTACATGCTCATCGGGCTTGTTTCCTAGTGCCCTGCCATTTCTTAATGTTTGCAAATACTACCGTAAATAAACTTAATCTGCCCCCATTTTTAAGAGTTTGAATATTGTCCAGGAAAATATAAAGTGTGGAGACAGGGCCCTCTTAATGTATGGGCTTGATGGGCAGTTGCCCAATGGCCCCATAACCCTAGGGGCCCCATGGCCTGGGTTGGAAGGCTTGGGCATCGGAAAGTGGCCCCCCCCAATCTGCAGGCACTATTCGCACCCAACTATGATAACTGCCGGGGACCAAAGAGCATTACTAGGAGTTGGACAGAGTGGTATTAACCAATTGTGCATCGTGCTGCACGAGGCAGGCGTAGGAATCCTTCTGTGATGCCAAGCTTGGCTATCCTGTATGTTTAGAGAGGAAGTCGCTGAGGCCTACAGCAGGCGGGGAAACGCGTAAGAGCTCTAACTATACCACACACGTATGAACAGTGAGACCGACTTCATTATACCTGCAGAGATTACGGTACCTATACCAATGTTCACTCTGGATAAAGTTGCACAAAAGGACATTCAGTGCTAGAAACTGGGAGGCACAGAATAAGTTACTCCGCTACAACCTGTAAGGTATCTTTTTCCTTTTTTTTGCTGTCTTGCCAGACATAAAGTGGAACTGACTATGCAGCAATGCAAGTACACAGCTTATATACAGTTGTGCTCATACGTTTACATACCCTAGTAGAATTTGTGATTTTCTGGCCATTTGTCAGAGAATATGAATGATATCTCACAAACTTTTCTTTTACTCATGGTTAGTGGTTGGGTGAAGCCATTATTGTCATTCAACTGTGTTTATTCTTTTTAAATCATAATGACAACAGAAACTTCCCAAATGATCCTGATCAAAAGTTTACATACCCCAGTTCTTAATACCATGTATTGCCCCCTTTAACATCAATGACAGCTTGAAGTCTTTTGTGAATCTGGACTAAGGTCCATATTCAATTAGCTGAGGTTAAGTATTAGTTTTAAATGCCGTGATCATGGCTGCTGTAAACTCCTAGCTACTGACACTTATCCCAGACTCTGTGGATTGGTTACCACGCATAAGTGGGTAATTTACAATGAGAGGAAAAGGGGCTTTAATTGAATAGCCCAGGGCGTTAAAGTAATTTCCCTGTGCGGTAAATTACTGCATTAAATTGAATCTTGCCCTAATATTGATGAAGTTTAGATTTTTCTGATATAGATGAAATGACATAAATTCTTATTGACACTGAAGTAATACAGTGGAAAATTGAATATTATTGGCTCAGTTTTCCTGAATATTAATGTCTACACGAAGCACAAATAAATCATAGTTACCAATCAAATGAAACCACTCTATAAATCTGTCCTTAATTGAAATCAGAATGCTGTGACTTTCCCATTAGCAGACGTTATTCCATATAAAAGTAATTTGTTGATGTCTGTTGGTAGCTAGAAATCATTAACCATAGATGTGGAATGTGTTGTATATTTAGATGGATTTTAACTAGCAGATGCACACCATATTTTTCAGATAGGGGAACTAAAGGAACAAACAAACTCATGGCTCATTCGCCAGGTTTTATATGGACAAATAAACGCTAGGTGCAATGTATATTTTATAATGTGTTTTAACATGTTATATTCAGTGCACTGTGCATAGCTGGAGAATGATGGGGATGCATGAATGATGCACTTATGTATGAGGTATTTGGATTTAGAACAAAACTAATATTCTGAAATGTTTATCCCCTTAAAAAAAATGTGCCTCCCAATAGGACAATATGACCCACCAATAAGACAATACCCCTGATTGGCTGTTATTACCCTTGTACCCACTGCTCAGGGGCACATGCACTCTGGCCAATCAGCAGAGCAAGAGGAGGAGGATGTGCTTTCCGCTCTCCAGGGATGGATTTAGAGATCAGACCTCCCCTTGGCACATTATTATATCACCCCCTTCCGCCCCAAATATTGTCACTGCCTCCTTCATTTCAATTGGCAGGGCAAAGGGTGGGAGGGTATTCTTACCCATTCTCCCACCCGTTCCAGGATGCACACAGGACAATCAGAGTAAGGGGAGGAGGATGTGCGTTCCTACTCTCACTCCTGCTCCATGATGCTTTTGGCCCAATGGGCAGAGAAATGGCAGGGGGTATGCTTTCTTATATTCCCACCTGCTCCAGTATGCACATAGGCCAATCAGCAGAGCAAGAGAAGGAGAGTGCACTTTTCTGCTCTTCCCCTTACCCCACTGCTCTTCCCCTTACCCCACTGGATACTGCGTGGGCTTTATCCACCCTTTGGCTTCAAAAGAGGAGACTGGAGCTAGCAGGTGGTATCATGATTTATCGCCAAATCACTTTGCTATGCCATGCACACTTATTTCAATATAAAGTCTAGCGTGTTGGCATCTATTTTTTCATTTTCCTAACACAGGCCTCCTGTACCAAAACAAAGTTTGATGCTATCAGAGATTAGAATCTGTTGAAGATATATTTAGCTAGTAACGTTTCACTCCTTTTCTGCATTACACACCTGGCACTCTATCCAAATGAAAGGAAACAAGGAGGTTATGAGAGTTGTCAGGCTGCCGTACAAGGGGAAGAGCACTACTTACCTTCAGGCACACTCAGGCGACAGGAATTGGTCACCCATTCCTGGCTGTATACCATAATAATACATTCTTATTTTTAGAGTTTATTCTGTAGCCCATTTTGCAATATATAATGATCCAGGAGGTGATTAAATTAATAGCAATCTGCATCCTGTATGATTTCATGCCACCGAATACTCTTGGAAAACTAGATGTACAGATGCGTTCCGTTGCTTGCGTATAATTCGTGCCAATAGACATTGTTGCCTGTGTTTATTCATTAATTGTGTCTAGTTCCAAAATATATGTGTGTCACTTGTGCCAAGATAACAACACATGGGTCTTTGTGTGTATGTTTTAGGGATGAATCTATAATGGGATTGAGCATCCACCAGCTGCCGTGTAGAACTGGAACAAAACCAGGTTGATATTAAGAATGCTATTATTGACGTAGGTAATTTTATCTGCTGTGTTGTGTGAGCAGCGGATGATGTACGGGCAGAATTTACTCTTTGTAATCCTCATATCACAGTGATCTGGTTTAAAACATCCCCTCCTGTGCCCTGTTTCGAGAGAAAAAAAAACACAATGAAAATCATTATACGGCTGGTTCTTGAGAAACCAAATCTACTTTAAACAATTGGCATCTACAAAGCACATCTTGTTTTCATCAAGGAACCATTGCTCTTATTATTTGTGCCAGACAGCTCTCCTTGGCCTTTTAAAGGGATCCGCTCGCTGGTGGTTTGGCAATGTCATGCAAATTTTAGACTGACACTTCTTGAAGAATTTGATTGAAACTATATATGTCTAGATAGCATTCAAAGCAGCGCTCCTGCATTTGTTTCAGGATTATTTTTGGAAACAACACAAGCGACCTTGGTCTCAGATGCTTTTCCAATTTAGGCGTTTCATGAATCTATTGTAATACATATATGTGCAAGTATGTAGAGATGCGAATCTGTGCAAGGACACTGTGCATCAGTAGAACAGTGGGTTGTCATATTGGGCTATATTTTGGTACCTTATAGATCTATATTACTTACTTTTATGGGGAAACCGCAGAGTTATGTTTACTTTATTAAAGTTGTTCAACACGGTAAAAAAAAAAAGATTGTGCTTTCATTAATTGTAGATGCGAGATAAGTTTTCCTTTGTGAAACAAACAAGCAACAGGTAGGGGAAGGCTGGGCTAGTTGTTATAGAGGCAAGCTGTTACAATGAATCTTGTGCAGCTGGGAACAAATTTGAATATGTAAACACAGTGCTCAGTAAAACGGTGCTAATGCAGATAGATGTATTCATGTAGTAGGTACGGGAAGCGGTCATCTATTAGAATGAACTTAGGTCTACAGTCATTAGGTCGACCCCACATGTGCCAACAGGTGGTATTTCATGCCCTACCATCCACTAGGGCGTGGAGGAGGTTATTAAAGCTGTGGCGAGCGAAGCGAGCCACCGTGCCCGAAGCATTGCGAGCAATGCGAGGGTCCGATTCTCATTGCCAACTGTGTCCATGTCGACTGTGTCGACATTCGGGTCAAAAAAACAGTGAAAAACCCATGTCGACCTTATGACCAGTCGACCTTCCTCATGTCGACCTTTATGCAAATTCGACCTTAAGTCATGTCGACCTTGGCCCATGTCGACCTTAAGTCAGGTCGACCTTCCTGCCAGTCGACCTAGTGAGGTCGACCTAATGACTGTAGACCTAAGTGTGGTCTGACAGATGTACCGATTCCGTAGGTACCTAGCCAAACTCGTTTTCTTGTTCCAAAGTAATATTTTTCACCTATATTTGAAGTCATATCTTGGCTTGACTGTTAAAAGTAAGGTTTAATAGTTACAGGCCCCACAGTGCTACATACTGTAGCTCCCAACTTGTATAATTGTGTAATAATCCAAGCCACATTTGTCTACAGTACACTATGTAAAGAAAAGCAGTAAAGGGGGCAAATTGTTACGATAATTTTTGTTCCAGAAAACATGTTTGTTTGTTTTTTAATAGTAATAACTATTGGATGTAACTTACACCCAGGGCATAAAGTGGTCCTGGAGAGGTGGTGAAACTCCTATCCCCTAACACACACCCCCCCCCCCCCGGCCAACACCACCACCACCTCATTAGGCAGAGCCTAGACCAGTGCCTGAGTATTTGTGCCCTACCTCCCATAAAGGGATAATGGTCTCACAAGAAAGGGGTGTGGTCACACAATAGTAACTCCAATTAAAATTACAGCACATGGTAGCACAATCATATACACATTACACCACATGTAGTGCCCTTGATTCATATTAAATCACACAGTAGTGCCCCTTATACACATCTGTCTTTGTCACTCCATCAGCTCACTGCCCATGTCCCTCAACAGTTACATGCACGGTGTCCCTCCAGCAACTTCCCCACCTGTGAGTCCCTCCAGCCCCCTCTCACCCTGTCTTCACCAAGAACAGAGCCTGCTCTTCTTAGTGACTCTTCTTAACTTCAGCGGCGGTGATGACATGACATCACATACACTGTTTCAAATGAAGAAGCCGCTGTTACAGGCTTTTCTGTTGGAATTACTGTTCAGGGCTGCGGTAGAGGTGGAACTCAGTTCCCCTACCATTAGAGGTGGTGGAACTCAGTTCCATCCCATACCTCCTCACTTTAACCCCTGCTTACACCCAATATAAATAGAAGAAAGAATATTTTTTTTGTGTACATTTTTCTGTTTGGTTGATGAAAGATTTTTTGTGATATATTTAAATATCTATATTTTTGGAACAACTAGCCGCACCTTCCCCTAATATATATACTTGTGCATTTAACATTTGTTACTGGCATGACAAGTTTGATTATGAGCCAAGATAGAGTGAGATATGTGCAGTCTAAATGAGGACAGAGAAATCTGGCAGTCTTCCTGCTATTGCCACCTGTCCAAAACAGATATTTTTAAAGTCCTTTACAAAAAAAGCCCTGGTCTCTTTGTACTCCTACTTGAACCGCTTGACCCAACCAGTCACTAACCGATTGTGATTGTCCATTGTGCACCAATGTGGTGACAGTCTATGAGGGTAATTCCTGTCTCTACCAGGTTCCTTCACCATCATCTACAACCACTTGCATTTCTAGGAGTAATGTGTAGCTGCTGCAGCACCTCATTGCTGATTATACTGGTTGAATCCTTAATGACCATTTACTTTGCATTAGAGCGACTGGCTAGTTGGCAGAGCATTGATGCAAGATATTGAGTTAAACCTAAGAGATGCTGGTAAATGGAATAAACTGTGCACTTTAATCTGTTGGTTGCATGAACAGATATGGGACAGGGGTTTATTTGCAGTAATGGTTTTTACCATTACATACCACATATGAGCTCCTAGTCCTTCTTTTAAACTTCTTTTCACACAAGACTGGAGTGGGGAAAGAAAACGTAATGAATCCAGGAGGATCATCTAATCCAGACTGATCTGACTGATTGTATATTCTCCCCATATTTGCATGGGTTTCCTCCGGGTACTCCGGTTTCCTCTCACAATCACAAAAATATACAGGTAGGCTTATTGGCTCCCAACAAACTTAACCCTAAAATGTCTGTGTGTGCGTGTATATGTGGTAGAGAATATAGATTGTAAGCTCCACTGGGGCAGGGACTGATGTGAATGTTCAAATATTCTCTGTAAAGCGCTGCGGAATATGTGTGCGCTATATTATAATAATAATAATTATTATTATTATTACCTCCTGAGTGGTAATTTGGGTACTTATGTATTATCTGGGCTCCCATGTTAAATGCACCCCATTTTTTCATACCCCTACTATCCAACTACGCATGGAGTTGATTTTATATAGTGTGGCGAGCGCAGCGAGGGGACGCAGTCTCATAAGAAAATCGGGAGCCCAGATATTACATAAGTACCGTAATTTTGTCTTCTGGTTTATCAGAACCCAATGAATGCATCTGGAGATTGCCTGTTACTCAGGGGTGGATAAGTGTCAGCCTAGCGCGGCAGTGCCTACCCATACAAACTACACCTGCAGGATTCATTAAAACCAGAGCAGCTTTATGGCCCTAGCCAGTGCCTGATTCACCAATAGGCGGATTAGGCTGCAGCTTCAGGCACCAGGACTGCAGAGGGCTTGGCGAGTTACAAGGGGCCTGCCATGAATTCTGACATTGGTGCCTAATGCTTGACTTATCCTGCTGCTGACAATGGCTGGAGGACTGCGCAGGAACTCTCAGATCTCTGCAGACTGAAGCCAGCGGTGGATTAGCAAGACACACAAATGAATTATGCATTTTTGAATGCTGCTCCCATGTTTATTTATTTTTACCATTATTTTTATGTTATTTTATGTAAAATGCTATGTATTGTATGAACCCCACCGGCCGGTGACCTCTTTTTAAAATTTGTTTATATCTCTAAGAGATTTGTACAAAATAAACAGAATTTAATTTTAAACCAATGGGTTATTGAGTGTCCAGTCTGCGCTGTCTATCTGTGTGTATAGACACACAAATGGCCTGGACCAATGTGACTGGACCTTCACAGGCAGGAGTAGACAAAATTTATGATTTAACCACAGCGCACAAAAAGCCTTCAGCCCAGGGTGACACCAGTAAAGCTTTCACCAAAAGCTTGTAGAAACAATAGATAGAGAAATATAGGTATACCCGGTGGCGGATTCAGGGGGGGGGCACCCGGGCACGTGCCCCCCTGTCATTTATTCTGTAGCTGAGGACCAGGGCTTTCCAACGAGCCCAGCCCCGTGTCTCTAGCCCCCCCGGGAACCAGAGATATCGCCTGGCAAACCTGTAACGTTTTTTCCCCATAGGATAATATGGGACCCGTCAATTCCGACCCCCACCCGGTTCCGACGGCTGTCAGTTCCCGCCCTGGCATCACAGAAGCTTGTGGTTGATTTCATTCAATTCCAAATCGCTGGGCCTTCAATATGATACCAGGCTGGTCCAAATTGGTTAATCGGTTCTAGAGATATTGCGTGTAAACCGATTTCTTTATTTTTGAAATGTAATTTCATGGCTGTTCATGTTTTTGAGGGCAGATTACTCTGGAACCCAACATTCCAGTTTCACTGGACCAAAATCATTCAAAGCCCACTCAAAAGTTCTTCAATATAATTCTTGTCTCATGTAAATGGGTCAGTTGGTTCCGAAGATATAGCCGGTTAAATGAGATAACTGGTTAAAGGGAGGAGGGGTGGTTTTCTCTCCCCCTCACACCAGAAAATGCAGGGACTAGGCTGGTGTAAAAGGGGCTAACCTGGGAATGCATTTTCTGGTGTGAAAGGGGTATTATTTCAAATAGCCAGGACCTGCAGTGCTCTGAATACAGCTAGGCTCTGACACTGTCAGTGGCTATCACTTCTGCCTGGCGGCGGCTGTCCCCCATTTACCACGAGCATGTATTCCCCCTTGGCAATGAGCATGTAATCCCACATGGCAACGAGCATGGAACCTCTGGCAATGAGCATGGAACCCTTGGCAATGAGCATGTAGAGAAGCAGCACTTATGTAGCATAATTTTTAATAGGCATTATGGTGTTTGGCATAACACATAATGGCGTGTAACTTAACGTGTAATGGACATTATGGTGTAAATGTTTAATGCGCGCCTTTGGTGGACAATGTCCCTGTTTATGAAGTGTATTGTGAATTTTGGCTTAATCTGTGTGGCATTATGTGAATTCTGGCTCAATCCATGTGGCATTATGTGAATTTTGTCTCAATCCGTGTGGCATTATGTGAATTTTGGCTCAATACATGTGGCATTATGGGAATTTTGGCCCAATCCGTGTGGCATTATGTGAATTTTTTCCCAATCTGTGTGGCATTATGTGAATTTTTTCCCAATCCGTGTGGCATTATGTGAATTTTTTCCCAATCTGTGTGGCATTATGTGAATTTTGACACAATCCATTTGGCATTATGTGTATTTTGGCTCAATCGGTGTGTGTTATTATGTAAATTTTGGCTCAATCCATGTGGCATTATGTGAATTTTGACACAATCCATGTTTCATTATTTGAATTTTGGCTCAATACATGTGGCATTATGTCAATTTTGGCTCGATCCATTTGGCATCATGTGTAAGGAGCAAGTATAATGGGGTCTAGTATTTTGTTGCATAATGGGTAGAAGTTGTATATGGTGTTGACACGCCCCCTGTTGAGTGGCCACACACCCTTTTCTGGAGCGCGCCTTTGGCACGCGCTCAACTACATCCTTCACTTTTGTCGCCATGGTGGGACTGCGTACTTTAAATGCCAGGGCCTATTTTTAATTCCATTCCCACCCTCTCCTGCCGCTCTCTTAGCATGTACACTGGCACCACTAACACCGCCCCTCCCCCACCCAAACCCTTTTTTATCATGGTGCCCCCCCTGTCATTTTATCCTGGATCCGCCCCTGGGTATACCCACTGGCGATGGCGGTTAACTTACAAATTGATTGATTGAATTTTAATCGGGCTTTGAACAGTTTGATCTAAATGACTCAAAACAGAAATAGAGAGACAAAGACCATAGTGCAATAACGTAAAATGATGGGAATAGGTTGATTTTAATCAGTCCACTCACATTGGTCCACCATAATGGCGCATGTGACAGGGTCTTTTTGTGAGGTAGAATTCCTCCTGTGCTCACTTGTTCATATGTAATTTTAAAAGATTAAAAAGGCATATCACCCATTCCGGGATAGCAGGGTCCGGCAGGTAGGTCACAAGGCAGGTATAGATATCCAAGTACAAGTGTCCCACGTCCAGACCGATCGATGATGACAAAATGCTTAAGCGCGCTTTCGGGCTTCCAAAGCCCTTCTTCAGAAGTGTTGTGTCATCATTGAGCGGGGCGGACCTTATATCCCCCCGTTCAAATCAACAAAACATCCAAAACAGGTGATTTCTTCCCGTTAACCGGACCGGAAGTGACGAGATCGCGAGGTGTGCTGATTTGCAATGTCCTCAAAGCGGAAGTCGTCATCAATGTCCGGCTTGAATTTGTCTCCCTTTGTGTAGTCTGTTGTTTGCGCTCCAGCGCAATTGGTACTTCCTTCTTTGCTGGAACGCACGGCAATATTTGATATAATGTCCGTTTATTTTACATGACATAACAGGGAGAAAGAAGTACAAATGTCACATACATAAACATATAAAAACATGAATCATATATATTAAAAGCCATACGTTATACATAGCAGCAAAATGATTTAAAATTAGATTAAAAATATTGAAATTAATGCACTAGTTGAGAATAAAGTGACAGGTGCTTAAGACATTTACAGAAACCACTTCAGCTCAAAGTCACCATTCAGACCACCAGGGACCAAACTCTTAAGTTTATAAATCCAGTGCATCTCGGTTTTGGCGAGACGCACTTCTATATCATTACATTTCCAATTTGGACTAATTTGTTCTATGCCCCAAAATGCCTTAATATAACTGGGGTCTGAATGGTGACTTTTCTTGAAGTGTGCTGAAAGGGTATGACTTTCTAAACCTTTTCTTATGTTGTTTACGTGTTCGTACAGCCTGGTCTTGAGGCTTCTGGTGGTTTTCCCAACATAGACCAGGCCGCACTCACACTCAACAGCATATACCACATTGCGTGTATTACACGTCATAAAATCTTTTAAGGGATAGGTTATATTTTTCACTGTGAAATCTTTAATTTTGCTTGGGCCCTTGGTGCAGCGGCATATGTGGCAGGTGCCACACCGATGAAAACCCTGGCTTCGAATACTGCTCCTTTTGGGAACATCCAGAGCACTTCTCACTATGGTATCTTTAATGGTTTTCGAGCGTCTATAAATGAACCTTGGAGCAGGAGGTAATTTGGAACCAATGACAGGATCCTTTAACAAAATTTTCCAATTTTTTTTAAAGATTTTTTCAACTTCCCTGTATTGACAGTGGTATTGACTGATGAAGCACCATTGTGTGCCTTCATCCTTCTCTTTTTCTTTTCTGTTTTGGAAAATGAGGGATTCTCTTGTAGTTTGGTCAACCCTTTCTTTTGCCCTATCCAGGATGGTTTTTGAATACCCTTTTTCAAGGAAACGGGATTCCATTTCTTTGGATTGCTCAAGAAAAATTTCAGGATCGGTGCAATTTCTTTTGACTCTAAGCAACTGCCCATAAGGGATACTATCGAGCCAATTTTCATGATGCTGGCTAGTTTTTTCTATCAAACTGTTAGAGTCTGTTGCTTTACGATAGACCTTTGTGTTTAATTTGCCATCCTTTATGTAGAGACAGAGGTCAAGGAAATGTAATTCCTTGTTACTTATATCAAACGTCAATTTAATATTGCAATCATTAACATTTAATGTCTCACAGAAGGATTCAAGTTGTTCGGATCCCTTATCCCAAATAAACAAAACGTCATCGATATATCGACGCCAGAGCACCAGGCCTGCCCCCAGCTCCCCTCCATGCCATACGGTTTCGGATTCCCAATATGACATGAAGAGGTTTGCATAGCTGGGTGCAAACCTGGTGCCCATGGCGGTACCAACCTTCTGTAAATAATACTGGCCATTAAAAAAGAAATAATTATTTCGGACGATGAACCTAATGCCATCCACAATAAAATCCTTTAAGTCCGCAGAGTAGTCTGTGGCTTCCAAATAAAATTTAATGGCTTCAATCCCCTTTTCTTCTTGTATTATAGTATACAGAGTTGATACGTCTGCGCTAGCCATAATGTAGTCCTCTTTCCACTGGACATCGTTAAGTATCTTTAAAACTTCATTGGTGTCTTTTAAATATGCTCTTGTTTGTTTCACCAAGGGCTGAAGATAATGGTCTAGCATGGCAGAAAGATTGGCAGTGATACTATTTGTACCGGAGACTATAGGTCTACCGGGGGGGTGGAGGGGGTCCTTATGGACCTTTGGGAGGATATAGATTGTGGGCGTAGATGGATGTTTGAGATTTAGATATTCAAATTCTGATTTCGAAATGACTCCTTTTTCAAGTGCCCGTGAAGTTAAATCCAGGAGTGCTTTAGAAATCCTGGATAATGGGTCACTTTTGAGTTTAGCAAAAGTGTTACCCTCAGTTAATTGTTGATCTATCTCTTTAATATAATCCTCCAGGTCCATAAGGACCACCCCCCCCCCCCCCCCTTTGTCTGCCGGTTTTATAATTATTTCTTTCTGTTTTTTTCAGGGACTGTAAGGCCTGCCACTCCTTTTTAGTTAAATTACAGTTTTTGCGTTTTTTCTTTAGGACTTCCTCCACTTCTTCAAGGACCATTTTGCTAAAACAGTCTATGAATGTGCCCTTCTGATGTGTAGGGTAAAAAGTGGACTTTGGACGGAACTGAGGTACAGATGGATTTATAGTTTCCTCAGTCTCCGCTCCTTCCTTATTTAGAAAAAACTTTTTCACAGTGAGTTTTCTTATGTATCTCTGCAGATCCACAAAAAAATCGAAGTCCTCAATTTTACTTGTCGGACAATATTTAAGGCCCCTTTTAAGTACATTCGTTTCATCTTTAGTCAGTATTTTTTTACTTAAATTAAAGATTTTTGTACCATCTGCAGAGATACATAAGAAAACTCACTGTGAAAAAGTTTTTTCTAAATAAGGAAGGAGCGGAGACTGAGGAAACTATAAATCCATCTGTACCTCAGTTCCGTCCAAAGTCCACTTTTTACCCTACACATCAGAAGGGCACATTCATAGACTGTTTTAGCAAAATGGTCCTTGAAGAAGTGGAGGAAGTCCTAAAGAAAAAACGCAAAAACTGTAATTTAACTAAAAAGGAGTGGCAGGCCTTACAGTCCCTGAAAAAACAGAAAGAAATAATTATAAAACCGGCAGACAAAGGGGGGGGGGGGGTGGTCCTTATGGACCTGGAGGATTATATTAAAGAGATAGATCAACAATTAACTGAGGGTAACACTTATGCTAAACTCAAAAGTGACCCATTATCCAGGATTTCTAAAGCACTCCTGGATTCAACTTCACGGGCACTTGAAAAAGGAGTCATTTCGAAATCAGAATTTGAATATCTAAATCTCAAACATCCATCTACGCCCACAATCTATATCCTCCCAAAGGTCCATAAGGACCCCCTCCACCCCCCCGGTAGACCTATAGTCTCCGGTACAAATAGTATCACTGCCAATCTTTCTGCCATGCTAGACCATTATCTTCAGCCCTTGGTGAAACAAACGAGAGCATATTTAAAAGACACCAATGAAGTTTTAAAGATACTTAACGATGTCCAATGGAAAGAGGACTACATTATGGCTAGCGCAGACGTATCAACTCTGTATACTATAATACAAGAAGAAAAGGGGATTGAAGCCATTAAATTTTATTTGGAAGCCACAGACTACTCTGCGGACTTAAAGGATTTTATTGTGGATGGCATTAGGTTCATCGTCCGAAATAATTATTTCTTTTTTAATGGCCAGTATTATTTACAGAAGGTTGGTACCGCCATGGGCACCAGGTTTGCACCCAGCTATGCAAACCTCTTCATGTCATATTGGGAATCCGAAACCGTATGGCATGGAGGGGAGCTGGGGGCAGGCCTGGTGTTCTGGCGTCGATATATCAACGACGTTTTGTTTATTTGGGATAAGGGATCCGAACAACTTGAATCCTTCTGTGAGACATTAAATGTTAATGATTGCAATATTAAATTGACGTTTGATATAAGGAACAAGGAATTACATTTCCTTGACCTCTGTCTCTACATAAAGGATGGCAAATTAAACACAAAGGTCTATCGTAAAGCAACAGACTCTAACAGTTTGATAGAAAAAACTAGCCAGCATCATGAAAATTGGCTCGATAGTATCCCTTATGGGCAGTTGCTTAGAGTCAAAAGAAATTGCACCGATCCTGAAATTTTTCTTGAGCAATCCAAAGAAATGGAATCCCGTTTCCTTAAAAAGGGTATTCAAAAACCATCCTGGATAGGGCAAAAGAAAGGGTTGACCAAACTACAAGAGAATCCCTCATTTTCCAAAACAGAAAAGAAAAAGAGAAGGATGAAGGCACACAATGGTGCTTCATCAGTCAATACCACTGTCAATACAGGGAAGTTGAAAAAATCTTTAAAAAAAATTGGAAAATTTTGTTAAAGGATCCTGTCATTGGTTCCAAATTACCTCCTGCTCCAAGGTTTATTTATAGACACTCGAAAACCATTAAAGATACCATAGTGAGAAGTGCTCTGGATGTTCCCAAAAGGAGCAGTATTCGAAGCCAGGGTTTTCATCGGTGTGGCACCTGCCACATATGTCGCTGCACCAAGGGCCCAAGCAAAATTAAAGATTTCACAGTAAAAAATATAACCTATCCCTTAAAAGATTTTATGACGTGTAATACACGCAATGTGGTATATGCTGTTGAGTGTGAGTGCGGCCTGGTCTATGTTGGGAAAACCACCAGAAGCCTCAAGACCAGGCTGTACGAACACGTAAACAACATAAGAAAAGGTTTAGAAAGTCATACCCTTTCAGCACACTTCAAGAAAAGTCACCATTCAGACCCCAGTTATATTAAGGCATTTTGGGGCATAGAACAAATTAGTCCAAATTGGAAATGTAATGATGTAGAAGTGCGTCTCGCCAAAACCGAGATGCACTGGATTTATAAACTTAAGAGTTTGGTCCCTGGTGGTCTGAATGGTGACTTTGAGCTGAAGTGGTTTCTGTAAATGTCTTAAGCACCTGTCACTTTATTCTCAACTAGTGCATTAATTTCAATATTTTTAATCTAATTTTAAATCATTTTGCTGCTATGTATAACGTATGGCTTTTAATATATATGATTCATGTTTTTATATGTTTATATATGTGACATTTGTACTTCTTTCTCCCTGTTATGTCATGTAAAATAAACGGACATTATATCAAATATTGCCGTGTGTTCCAGCAAAGAAGGAAGTACCAATTGCGCTGGAGCGCAAACAACAGACTACACAAAGGGAGACAAATTCAAGCCGGACATTGATGACGACTTCCGCTTTGAGGACATTGCAAATCAGCACACCTCGCGATCTCGTCACTTCCGGTCCGGTTAACGGGAAGAAATCACCTGTTTTGGATGTTTTGTTGATTCGAACGGGGGGATATAAGGTCCGCCCCGCTCGATGATGACACAACGCTTCTGAAGAAGGGCTTCGGAAGCCCGAAAGCGCGCTTAAGCATTTTGTCATCACCGATCGGTCTGGACGTGGGACACTTATACTTGGATATCTATACCTGCCTCAGTGGCGGGCTGGGCCGGGGGGCAGGGTGCCTAGTGCCCCCTGGGCCACTCTGTCATTTAGTGTCCAGGGCCGCATGTTCATGATTAGTACTAAATTCCCTGGTGGTCCAGTGGTTTGCGTCAGAGCTGGGGGCCAGCGGAGGTCCAGCGTTAGGCTGGCTACTGCGATCACAACTCTTAGGTCCAATTGCATAGCATATTTCAGCCGGGACCCAGCAGCAGGAACTGCCCAGAGCATCAGTGAGGGCAGCGGGGAACTTCAATCATGGACGCTGGAGCAGGGCTGCTGCGCATGAGCAGTCCCTTTTCCCATGGGCCTTTGTGTCAGTAGTTAGTTTGTAGTACAAATGACAACATTATGCAGCGCCACGGAGATGCGGACTGCGGAGCGGGGCCATGATGCAAAGTGGAGGATGCTTCCTGCCGCCGAACTCTCGCCGCCGAACTCTCACTGCCCTTACTGCACCATAGCAAAGTGAGCAGCTCCGCTGAGATGTGACAAGGAGCGCCAGAGTCAGATGAGGGACAGCCGCCACCCGTACAGCCCCCCACCACACACACACAAACCTGGAGGAGCCCCAGAGTAAGGCTGGCTGATTGTGCCAGTGGATTTTCAAGTGCAGCAAGAAGTCAGGTACTGAAAGCTTCAGTGTTGACATAGGGAGGAATTAAGAGGTACATAGGGTGAGTGTGGCAGGGAAGGAGAGGTGTAGGGTGGTCAGAGGGAAAGAGGGATGAAGCAAGAAATGAAAGGAAGAATAAGGGCTATGAAAGGTTGAAGAAGTAGGAATACAGGTAACATGACAAATTAAAAAGAGGTGGATGGTTACAGGAGAAATACATGGAACTGGAACAGGTTTCTTAATTGTTTATCATATAATATGGTTTATTTTTACCTAGTGCCTACCTACTCACAAGGTCACTATGAGCTCTGAATTAGGCCCTACGTGTGGTGACATTATGGCAATCCCCTTTCCTAGCCTCTGAGGATCTGGTTATCTCTTGACCACCATCTCCAGCATTAAAACTCCAAGGAGCAGCTGCCCTCCATGCATTGTAGTTCTGGGCCCAGGAAAATAAATTGTAATACAGTTTTTTTCCACCCACTGCCTGTCACCCTCTCGTTGGCATCACACACTGCCTCTCCCAGTCACCCTTTCCCTCTCTCCCACTGCCTGTCACCTCTCACTGGCATCACCCTTTCACCCACTGTCTGTCACACACTGCCTGTCCCTGAAATAACCCACTGCTTCTCCCCATCATCCTCTCCCTGGGCAATATTTTCTAATCCTCAAAGTGATAAAGCAGAGAGGATAAACTACTACCATCTCATAACTGTCATTTTTCAAATCCAGTCAGCAACATGACAGTTAGGAGCTGAATGGGTGGTGGTTTATCACTCTACATTTTATCACTTTTGAAGCTTAGTACATCTGGCCCCGTCACCATTGTCTTTCTCTATCATTCTCTCTGTCACCGTCTGACTCTCCCTGTCAGATGTTACTAAATGAAACTGCTCTCCGTTTTTCCCATATTGGTAGGCTTGTCTGGCTGTACGTGTACTGTGTAGCAACAGTGGCTGTGCCATTCTGTCTACAATCAATATAAGAATGGACTGGTTCTTATGGGCCAGTGCCCTGGACTTGCCCCCCAGGCTAAAAGTTGCCAGCCAGCCCCTGACCTGCCTTGTGACCTACCTGCCGGACCCTGCTATCCCGGAATGGGTGATATGCCTTTTTAATCTTTTAAAATTATATATGTATGAACAAGTGAGCACAGGAGGAATTCTACCTCACAAAAAGACCCTGTTACATGCGCAATTATGGTGGACCAATGTGAGTGGACTGATTAAAATCAACCTATTCCCATCATTTTACGTTATTGCACTATGGTCTTTGTCTCTCTATTTCTGTTTTGAGTCATTTAGATCAAACTGTTCAAAGCCCGATTAAAATTCAATCAATCAATTTGTAAGTTAACCGCCATCGCCAGTGGGTATACCTATATTTCTCTATCTATTATTTCTTCACAGGCAGGAGCCAACGTGAAGCAGCATGTGGGTACTGGACAGAGAAGCTCCATGCTGGAGGTCGAGGGTGTGTGGAGGCTGAAAGCTGTGATCGGTGAGCTGGGATTAACAGGTGCCAAAAAATGAGCGCTGCTGACAGCCTCTTATAGCAGCACATTAGGGAGTCAGAAAGAACCAAAATGGTGGAGATCACCAGCACAGCAAGACACTCAGAGCTGCAGGCCGGAGGTAAGTGAGGAACCCCAGTGGTCTTTAGGGTTGGTTGGTGTCAGTCCAGTTGGCGTGGCAGAGCAGTGACTGAAAGTTGGCCAGACAGGTACTAAAATCAGGGTTTCTCACTGTCCCCGGGAGAGTTCTGGACACGGACATACACTCTTTAAGGATCCTAATCCTGGGAACCCTACCAGAACTACATCCTGAGAAATTGTAGCCCATATACTAAAATGGGCTATAGCAACTAGAAGATTGCGCTCTCTGTGTGTGGCAATTGGTGGAATGCAGGACACAAATTACAGCCAACCATCCAAAAATGCAATTTTTGGAGGTTTAGACCTCTTATATGCAAATAGTGCTGGAATGTTATGCATTGTGGAGCTTGCACTCGATGTGTAATGTGTATGGGTTGACCATTGAAAGCCGACATGCTTAAGGACAACAGGGTCAAAAGGATGACTCAAGCATTAGGTTGACAGTCAAAAGGTCGACATATGTTTTTCAAGGTTTTTTTGTCCCGGATGTCGACACAGTCAACATGAACATGAAAAAGTGCACCGCGTCCCCTCTTATGGCTCGCTACACTCGCCATGCTTCGGGCACACTAGTTTATTCTCCCTCCACGCCCTAGTGCAGTGGTTCTCAATCTCATTCCTTAGGACCCCCCAAACAGTGCATGTTTTCCAGATCACCCGGCAGGTGCACAGGTGCAATCATTATTTACTGACAAATTTTAAAAGATCACAGGTGGAGCTAATTATTTCACCTGTGATTCTGTGTGGAGACCTGGAAAATGTGCACTGTTGGGGGGTCCTGAGGACCGAGGTGGAGAACCACTGCCCTAGTGGATGGTAGGGCATGAAATACTGCCTGTTGGTGCATGTTGGCTCAAAAAAACGTGAGCAACCCATGATGACCTTGCCCATGTTGACTTAATGTTTGTGTTAATCTAATGACCCTGTTAACTTAAGCCCATGTCGACCTTCTGAGGTGTCAACCTAAGCCCATGTCGACCTTCAGTGGTCGACTCAATACATGTCAACCTAATGACATGTGATTGAGAACAGCAGCCTTTACGTTTCACACTGGGGTGTGTACTGGAGTTAATTATTAATATTTTGGTTTCAAATCCCACATGTTGTAGATAGTAAAAAAGCCAGAACAAAGTGCACTGAAATTGAAGGCTAATGTTCCTTTTAGTGTGGGAAGGTTTTATTAGAAGCTGCTGAGTACTGTATGTCATAATAACCTTTGTTCACACTCAAAGCTTCTCATTATATTTTTATTTTTGGTATATTTATACTACCAATGAAAGTCAAGTCCTAGGGAAATTAGATAACCTATCAACTCCCATATACATTGTCACAGAGATAATATATGAAATTGCAGGAAAGCAGATCATGATCAGTTTACTGTATTTATTGATATTTATTTATATAGATCCAGTGTATTCTGCAGCAGTTTACAGTTGGGAACAAACACCGTAATAACACAGCACTGGTTATTAGTAAAAGACCACACGATCACACATTACAGATCAATCGCCACACAGTAAAGCTGGCCATACATCTACAGATCGATTGTCAGATTGGGCTGGTTGGAACAAACACCTGGTAGTATCTGAACGGCAGTTTGGCAGTTTTCCAGCATTTCAAAGCAAATGGTCAACTGTCATTTGCTCTCATCCATTACCAGGTTTTGTTCCAACCAGCCCAATCTGACACTCAATCTGTAGATGTATGGCTGGCTTAAGGAAGGGGGAAGGGGGGTGGACCTTTTTCATATCTTAAAAATAAAAGGCTAACTTTTCCTCACCTCTATGAGGTGAAGTACCGCCACTGACCACTAGAGGCCACTCAATGGACCAAATTACTCCTTTCTGTGCTAAAAGGTGTCATAACAGAAAAGTGAAAGCAATTCTTAGCAGGGATATTGATCTGTTTCAAACTTGCTGGACATGCAGTGCATTACAGAAGGTGTAATTTTGACAGGCTTTTAACTAATATGATATATATATATATATATATATTTTTTTTTTTTTTATTATTATTATTATTATTTTTAAGGTATGAGAGTTGGCATGAGCAGTGTTTCTCAAAGTCAGTCCCATGGAACCCTAAGAATGTATTCCAATTAGAATCTACTGTAGATTTGTTGTGATGACCCAAGACTGACATACTGTAATAGGCATGGCCTTCACACCTGCAAAAAATACATTGGCCCCCACAGGGGAAAAAATTCATACTGGGACATGGTCAGCAGGAACATAACTGGCAGACATATAGAACAGCAGGGTGTGGTTGCTATTAATCCATACCAGGTATTAGGTGTGGTGAATGTGGTCAAATCAAAAAATCTGAAAATGTCTGTAATTCCAGTGAAATGTGTTAGATGCGGAAGCGGTACATCTGTCAGAACAGACTTAGGTCTACAGTCATTAGGTCGACCCCGGAAGGTCGACTGTCCCCAAGGTCGACAGGGTTAAAGGTCGACATGACTTAAGGTCAACATGGGCCAAGGTCGACATGGTTTTAGGTCGACATGAGTTTTTCACTGTTTTTTTACCCGAATGTCGACATGGGCACAGTTGGAGTTGAACCGCAGCCCCTCGCATCGCTCGCAATGCTTCGGGCACGGTGCCTTGCTGCGCTCGGCACACTATTTTATTCTCCCACCACGCCCTAGTGGATGGTAGGGCATGAAATACCGCCTGTCGGCACATGTCGGCTCAAAAAACAGTGAAAAACTCATGTCGACCTAAAACCATGTCGACCTTGGCCCATGTCGACCTTGGCCCATGTCGACCTTGGCCCATGTCGACCTTAAGTCATGTCGACCTTGAGCCATGTCGACCTTTAACCCTGTCGACCTTGGGGACAGTCGACCTTCCAGGGTCGACCTAATGACTGTCGACCTAAGTCTGGTCTGACAGATGACCGTTTCCCTTAGATGCACACCTTTCCCATGAATAAGGACATCTTCCTTCTACTTGGACCGTACCGAGACCAATACAGATATGCTCTCTTATTAGGACATCTTTGTGGGACTCCTTGGCCTTTGGAATAACACCTCAAGCACACGTTGCAAATGGTGAGGACAGACGCCCTCTGAATCCATTAACAGTGTCGATTCCAGACTCCAGTGCTGAATAATTGTATAGTTATATACTTGGATGGGTGTGGATCAGTTGGTCACCAGCAAGTTGTTAGACAGTCGTTAGGTTGACACCATTAGGTCGGCATGTGTCTAGGTTGACAAGGTCATTAGGTTGACAGTGAAAAAGTTGACTTTTTTGTGTCTTTTGTAAATATTTATATTTTACCCTTATGTCGACACAGTCAACATAAACACTAAAATTTACCACCACATCCCCTCGCTGCACTCGCCATGCTTCGGACACGGAGCCTCGCATTCTTTTATTCTCCCACCATGCCCTAGTGGATAATAATGACCCTTGTCGACCTAATGACCCTTGTCGACCTAATGACCCTGTCGACCTAACCCATGTCAACCAAAAGTCTTGTCGACCTTACTGAATGTCTACCTAAAGTCATGTTGACCTAAACTCATGTAGACATATCTGCATGTCGACCTAGTGGTGTCGACCTACTGCTTGTCAACCTACTTGGTGGTGACCAAATGACCGTATCCCGCTTGGACTGTGCCTTATCCATCAGTAGTCTGACATTATTATTTGTCCTATGTAATTGGTCTGGTAACAAAAATAGGAACAAGCAAGAAAGATCTGTATGTATATATTTATCCTGTAGTCATGTGAGTATCTTTTATTGTTCTTAAACATACTTAATAGTAATACATGTATAATATATTACTTTGAAACAGACAATACTTTCTGTGATCCTCCCTTTCATCATAATTGATATACACTACAAAGACTTTGTTTTAATATTGCTTTGTATTGTTTAGGAATTGGCTAATTCCTTTTAGTTGCTGCTTTGGATAAACCACTCAGATGAGCACCCGAGGTACTTATGTAGTAGCCAGGCGCCCAATTTACATACGTACGCTTGAGGAAGGAAATTGCATTGCATCGCATGTCCCGTTTTAGTGCCATGCGATGCGATCCCAGTAATTTATATGCATAAAGTACTGATAGACGTTTTCAGTTACCGTATCTATGCTTTGTGAATAAGCTTAAGCTACGTAAATAGCGTAGTCAGTCAGAACTTGCGTAAGTGCTCCCGGTCACTCACTCTGAGGTGATTTGGTGTCAGTGATGGATGCTACTCAGAGTTGTTCCAGTGTCCGGTGTGGTCTAGTATTTTGTTGCATAATGGGTAGAAGTTGTATATGGTGTTGACACGCCCCCTGTTGAGTGGCCACACACCCTTTTCTGGAGCGCGCCTTTGGCACGCGCTCAACTACATCCTTCACTTTTGTCGCCATGGTGGGACTGCGTACTTTAAATGCCAGGGCCTATTTTTAATTCCATTCCCACCCTCTCCTGCCGCTCTCTTAGCATGTACACTGGCACCACTAACACCGCCCCTCCCCCACCCAAACCCTTTTTTATCATGGTGCCCCCCCCTGTCATTTTATCCTGGATCCGCCCCTGGGTATACCCACTGGCGATGGCGGTTAACTTACAAATTGATTGATTGAATTTTAATCGGGCTTTGAACAGTTTGATCTAAATGACTCAAAACAGAAATAGAGAGACAAAGACCATAGTGCAATAACGTAAAATGATGGGAATAGGTTGATTTTAATCAGTCCACTCACATTGGTCCACCATAATGGCGCATGTGACAGGGTCTTTTTGTGAGGTAGAATTCCTCCTGTGCTCACTTGTTCATATGTAATTTTAAAAGATTAAAAAGGCATATCACCCATTCCGGGATAGCAGGGTCCGGCAGGTAGGTCACAAGGCAGGTATAGATATCCAAGTACAAGTGTCCCACGTCCAGACCGATCGATGATGACAAAATGCTTAAGCGCGCTTTCGGGCTTCCAAAGCCCTTCTTCAGAAGTGTTGTGTCATCATTGAGCGGGGCGGACCTTATATCCCCCCGTTCAAATCAACAAAACATCCAAAACAGGTGATTTCTTCCCGTTAACCGGACCGGAAGTGACGAGATCGCGAGGTGTGCTGATTTGCAATGTCCTCAAAGCGGAAGTCGTCATCAATGTCCGGCTTGAATTTGTCTCCCTTTGTGTAGTCTGTTGTTTGCGCTCCAGCGCAATTGGTACTTCCTTCTTTGCTGGAACGCACGGCAATATTTGATATAATGTCCGTTTATTTTACATGACATAACAGGGAGAAAGAAGTACAAATGTCACATACATAAACATATAAAAACATGAATCATATATATTAAAAGCCATACGTTATACATAGCAGCAAAATGATTTAAAATTAGATTAAAAATATTGAAATTAATGCACTAGTTGAGAATAAAGTGACAGGTGCTTAAGACATTTACAGAAACCACTTCAGCTCAAAGTCACCATTCAGACCACCAGGGACCAAACTCTTAAGTTTATAAATCCAGTGCATCTCGGTTTTGGCGAGACGCACTTCTATATCATTACATTTCCAATTTGGACTAATTTGTTCTATGCCCCAAAATGCCTTAATATAACTGGGGTCTGAATGGTGACTTTTCTTGAAGTGTGCTGAAAGGGTATGACTTTCTAAACCTTTTCTTATGTTGTTTACGTGTTCGTACAGCCTGGTCTTGAGGCTTCTGGTGGTTTTCCCAACATAGACCAGGCCGCACTCACACTCAACAGCATATACCACATTGCGTGTATTACACGTCATAAAATCTTTTAAGGGATAGGTTATATTTTTCACTGTGAAATCTTTAATTTTGCTTGGGCCCTTGGTGCAGCGGCATATGTGGCAGGTGCCACACCGATGAAAACCCTGGCTTCGAATACTGCTCCTTTTGGGAACATCCAGAGCACTTCTCACTATGGTATCTTTAATGGTTTTCGAGCGTCTATAAATGAACCTTGGAGCAGGAGGTAATTTGGAACCAATGACAGGATCCTTTAACAAAATTTTCCAATTTTTTTTAAAGATTTTTTCAACTTCCCTGTATTGACAGTGGTATTGACTGATGAAGCACCATTGTGTGCCTTCATCCTTCTCTTTTTCTTTTCTGTTTTGGAAAATGAGGGATTCTCTTGTAGTTTGGTCAACCCTTTCTTTTGCCCTATCCAGGATGGTTTTTGAATACCCTTTTTCAAGGAAACGGGATTCCATTTCTTTGGATTGCTCAAGAAAAATTTCAGGATCGGTGCAATTTCTTTTGACTCTAAGCAACTGCCCATAAGGGATACTATCGAGCCAATTTTCATGATGCTGGCTAGTTTTTTCTATCAAACTGTTAGAGTCTGTTGCTTTACGATAGACCTTTGTGTTTAATTTGCCATCCTTTATGTAGAGACAGAGGTCAAGGAAATGTAATTCCTTGTTACTTATATCAAACGTCAATTTAATATTGCAATCATTAACATTTAATGTCTCACAGAAGGATTCAAGTTGTTCGGATCCCTTATCCCAAATAAACAAAACGTCATCGATATATCGACGCCAGAGCACCAGGCCTGCCCCCAGCTCCCCTCCATGCCATACGGTTTCGGATTCCCAATATGACATGAAGAGGTTTGCATAGCTGGGTGCAAACCTGGTGCCCATGGCGGTACCAACCTTCTGTAAATAATACTGGCCATTAAAAAAGAAATAATTATTTCGGACGATGAACCTAATGCCATCCACAATAAAATCCTTTAAGTCCGCAGAGTAGTCTGTGGCTTCCAAATAAAATTTAATGGCTTCAATCCCCTTTTCTTCTTGTATTATAGTATACAGAGTTGATACGTCTGCGCTAGCCATAATGTAGTCCTCTTTCCACTGGACATCGTTAAGTATCTTTAAAACTTCATTGGTGTCTTTTAAATATGCTCTTGTTTGTTTCACCAAGGGCTGAAGATAATGGTCTAGCATGGCAGAAAGATTGGCAGTGATACTATTTGTACCGGAGACTATAGGTCTACCGGGGGGGTGGAGGGGGTCCTTATGGACCTTTGGGAGGATATAGATTGTGGGCGTAGATGGATGTTTGAGATTTAGATATTCAAATTCTGATTTCGAAATGACTCCTTTTTCAAGTGCCCGTGAAGTTAAATCCAGGAGTGCTTTAGAAATCCTGGATAATGGGTCACTTTTGAGTTTAGCAAAAGTGTTACCCTCAGTTAATTGTTGATCTATCTCTTTAATATAATCCTCCAGGTCCATAAGGACCACCCCCCCCCCCCCCCTTTGTCTGCCGGTTTTATAATTATTTCTTTCTGTTTTTTTCAGGGACTGTAAGGCCTGCCACTCCTTTTTAGTTAAATTACAGTTTTTGCGTTTTTTCTTTAGGACTTCCTCCACTTCTTCAAGGACCATTTTGCTAAAACAGTCTATGAATGTGCCCTTCTGATGTGTAGGGTAAAAAGTGGACTTTGGACGGAACTGAGGTACAGATGGATTTATAGTTTCCTCAGTCTCCGCTCCTTCCTTATTTAGAAAAAACTTTTTCACAGTGAGTTTTCTTATGTATCTCTGCAGATCCACAAAAAAATCGAAGTCCTCAATTTTACTTGTCGGACAATATTTAAGGCCCCTTTTAAGTACATTCGTTTCATCTTTAGTCAGTATTTTTTTACTTAAATTAAAGATTTTTGTACCATCTGCAGAGATACATAAGAAAACTCACTGTGAAAAAGTTTTTTCTAAATAAGGAAGGAGCGGAGACTGAGGAAACTATAAATCCATCTGTACCTCAGTTCCGTCCAAAGTCCACTTTTTACCCTACACATCAGAAGGGCACATTCATAGACTGTTTTAGCAAAATGGTCCTTGAAGAAGTGGAGGAAGTCCTAAAGAAAAAACGCAAAAACTGTAATTTAACTAAAAAGGAGTGGCAGGCCTTACAGTCCCTGAAAAAACAGAAAGAAATAATTATAAAACCGGCAGACAAAGGGGGGGGGGGGGTGGTCCTTATGGACCTGGAGGATTATATTAAAGAGATAGATCAACAATTAACTGAGGGTAACACTTATGCTAAACTCAAAAGTGACCCATTATCCAGGATTTCTAAAGCACTCCTGGATTCAACTTCACGGGCACTTGAAAAAGGAGTCATTTCGAAATCAGAATTTGAATATCTAAATCTCAAACATCCATCTACGCCCACAATCTATATCCTCCCAAAGGTCCATAAGGACCCCCTCCACCCCCCGGTAGACCTATAGTCTCCGGTACAAATAGTATCACTGCCAATCTTTCTGCCATGCTAGACCATTATCTTCAGCCCTTGGTGAAACAAACGAGAGCATATTTAAAAGACACCAATGAAGTTTTAAAGATACTTAACGATGTCCAATGGAAAGAGGACTACATTATGGCTAGCGCAGACGTATCAACTCTGTATACTATAATACAAGAAGAAAAGGGGATTGAAGCCATTAAATTTTATTTGGAAGCCACAGACTACTCTGCGGACTTAAAGGATTTTATTGTGGATGGCATTAGGTTCATCGTCCGAAATAATTATTTCTTTTTTAATGGCCAGTATTATTTACAGAAGGTTGGTACCGCCATGGGCACCAGGTTTGCACCCAGCTATGCAAACCTCTTCATGTCATATTGGGAATCCGAAACCGTATGGCATGGAGGGGAGCTGGGGGCAGGCCTGGTGTTCTGGCGTCGATATATCAACGACGTTTTGTTTATTTGGGATAAGGGATCCGAACAACTTGAATCCTTCTGTGAGACATTAAATGTTAATGATTGCAATATTAAATTGACGTTTGATATAAGGAACAAGGAATTACATTTCCTTGACCTCTGTCTCTACATAAAGGATGGCAAATTAAACACAAAGGTCTATCGTAAAGCAACAGACTCTAACAGTTTGATAGAAAAAACTAGCCAGCATCATGAAAATTGGCTCGATAGTATCCCTTATGGGCAGTTGCTTAGAGTCAAAAGAAATTGCACCGATCCTGAAATTTTTCTTGAGCAATCCAAAGAAATGGAATCCCGTTTCCTTAAAAAGGGTATTCAAAAACCATCCTGGATAGGGCAAAAGAAAGGGTTGACCAAACTACAAGAGAATCCCTCATTTTCCAAAACAGAAAAGAAAAAGAGAAGGATGAAGGCACACAATGGTGCTTCATCAGTCAATACCACTGTCAATACAGGGAAGTTGAAAAAATCTTTAAAAAAAATTGGAAAATTTTGTTAAAGGATCCTGTCATTGGTTCCAAATTACCTCCTGCTCCAAGGTTTATTTATAGACACTCGAAAACCATTAAAGATACCATAGTGAGAAGTGCTCTGGATGTTCCCAAAAGGAGCAGTATTCGAAGCCAGGGTTTTCATCGGTGTGGCACCTGCCACATATGTCGCTGCACCAAGGGCCCAAGCAAAATTAAAGATTTCACAGTAAAAAATATAACCTATCCCTTAAAAGATTTTATGACGTGTAATACACGCAATGTGGTATATGCTGTTGAGTGTGAGTGCGGCCTGGTCTATGTTGGGAAAACCACCAGAAGCCTCAAGACCAGGCTGTACGAACACGTAAACAACATAAGAAAAGGTTTAGAAAGTCATACCCTTTCAGCACACTTCAAGAAAAGTCACCATTCAGACCCCAGTTATATTAAGGCATTTTGGGGCATAGAACAAATTAGTCCAAATTGGAAATGTAATGATGTAGAAGTGCGTCTCGCCAAAACCGAGATGCACTGGATTTATAAACTTAAGAGTTTGGTCCCTGGTGGTCTGAATGGTGACTTTGAGCTGAAGTGGTTTCTGTAAATGTCTTAAGCACCTGTCACTTTATTCTCAACTAGTGCATTAATTTCAATATTTTTAATCTAATTTTAAATCATTTTGCTGCTATGTATAACGTATGGCTTTTAATATATATGATTCATGTTTTTATATGTTTATATATGTGACATTTGTACTTCTTTCTCCCTGTTATGTCATGTAAAATAAACGGACATTATATCAAATATTGCCGTGTGTTCCAGCAAAGAAGGAAGTACCAATTGCGCTGGAGCGCAAACAACAGACTACACAAAGGGAGACAAATTCAAGCCGGACATTGATGACGACTTCCGCTTTGAGGACATTGCAAATCAGCACACCTCGCGATCTCGTCACTTCCGGTCCGGTTAACGGGAAGAAATCACCTGTTTTGGATGTTTTGTTGATTCGAACGGGGGGATATAAGGTCCGCCCCGCTCGATGATGACACAACGCTTCTGAAGAAGGGCTTCGGAAGCCCGAAAGCGCGCTTAAGCATTTTGTCATCACCGATCGGTCTGGACGTGGGACACTTATACTTGGATATCTATACCTGCCTCAGTGGCGGGCTGGGCCGGGGGGCAGGGTGCCTAGTGCCCCCTGGGCCACTCTGTCATTTAGTGTCCAGGGCCGCATGTTCATGATTAGTACTAAATTCCCTGGTGGTCCAGTGGTTTGCGTCAGAGCTGGGGGCCAGCGGAGGTCCAGCGTTAGGCTGGCTACTGCGATCACAACTCTTAGGTCCAATTGCATAGCATATTTCAGCCGGGACCCAGCAGCAGGAACTGCCCAGAGCATCAGTGAGGGCAGCGGGGAACTTCAATCATGGACGCTGGAGCAGGGCTGCTGCGCATGAGCAGTCCCTTTTCCCATGGGCCTTTGTGTCAGTAGTTAGTTTGTAGTACAAATGACAACATTATGCAGCGCCACGGAGATGCGGACTGCGGAGCGGGGCCATGATGCAAAGTGGAGGATGCTTCCTGCCGCCGAACTCTCGCCGCCGAACTCTCACTGCCCTTACTGCACCATAGCAAAGTGAGCAGCTCCGCTGAGATGTGACAAGGAGCGCCAGAGTCAGATGAGGGACAGCCGCCACCCGTACAGCCCCCCACCACACACACACAAACCTGGAGGAGCCCCAGAGTAAGGCTGGCTGATTGTGCCAGTGGATTTTCAAGTGCAGCAAGAAGTCAGGTACTGAAAGCTTCAGTGTTGACATAGGGAGGAATTAAGAGGTACATAGGGTGAGTGTGGCAGGGAAGGAGAGGTGTAGGGTGGTCAGAGGGAAAGAGGGATGAAGCAAGAAATGAAAGGAAGAATAAGGGCTATGAAAGGTTGAAGAAGTAGGAATACAGGTAACATGACAAATTAAAAAGAGGTGGATGGTTACAGGAGAAATACATGGAACTGGAACAGGTTTCTTAATTGTTTATCATATAATATGGTTTATTTTTACCTAGTGCCTACCTACTCACAAGGTCACTATGAGCTCTGAATTAGGCCCTACGTGTGGTGACATTATGGCAATCCCCTTTCCTAGCCTCTGAGGATCTGGTTATCTCTTGACCACCATCTCCAGCATTAAAACTCCAAGGAGCAGCTGCCCTCCATGCATTGTAGTTCTGGGCCCAGGAAAATAAATTGTAATACAGTTTTTTTCCACCCACTGCCTGTCACCCTCTCGTTGGCATCACACACTGCCTCTCCCAGTCACCCTTTCCCTCTCTCCCACTGCCTGTCACCTCTCACTGGCATCACCCTTTCACCCACTGTCTGTCACACACTGCCTGTCCCTGAAATAACCCACTGCTTCTCCCCATCATCCTCTCCCTGGGCAATATTTTCTAATCCTCAAAGTGATAAAGCAGAGAGGATAAACTACTACCATCTCATAACTGTCATTTTTCAAATCCAGTCAGCAACATGACAGTTAGGAGCTGAATGGGTGGTGGTTTATCACTCTACATTTTATCACTTTTGAAGCTTAGTACATCTGGCCCCGTCACCATTGTCTTTCTCTATCATTCTCTCTGTCACCGTCTGACTCTCCCTGTCAGATGTTACTAAATGAAACTGCTCTCCGTTTTTCCCATATTGGTAGGCTTGTCTGGCTGTACGTGTACTGTGTAGCAACAGTGGCTGTGCCATTCTGTCTACAATCAATATAAGAATGGACTGGTTCTTATGGGCCAGTGCCCTGGACTTGCCCCCCAGGCTAAAAGTTGCCAGCCAGCCCCTGACCTGCCTTGTGACCTACCTGCCGGACCCTGCTATCCCGGAATGGGTGATATGCCTTTTTAATCTTTTAAAATTATATATGTATGAACAAGTGAGCACAGGAGGAATTCTACCTCACAAAAAGACCCTGTTACATGCGCAATTATGGTGGACCAATGTGAGTGGACTGATTAAAATCAACCTATTCCCATCATTTTACGTTATTGCACTATGGTCTTTGTCTCTCTATTTCTGTTTTGAGTCATTTAGATCAAACTGTTCAAAGCCCGATTAAAATTCAATCAATCAATTTGTAAGTTAACCGCCATCGCCAGTGGGTATACCTATATTTCTCTATCTATTATTTCTTCACAGGCAGGAGCCAACGTGAAGCAGCATGTGGGTACTGGACAGAGAAGCTCCATGCTGGAGGTCGAGGGTGTGTGGAGGCTGAAAGCTGTGATCGGTGAGCTGGGATTAACAGGTGCCAAAAAATGAGCGCTGCTGACAGCCTCTTATAGCAGCACATTAGGGAGTCAGAAAGAACCAAAATGGTGGAGATCACCAGCACAGCAAGACACTCAGAGCTGCAGGCCGGAGGTAAGTGAGGAACCCCAGTGGTCTTTAGGGTTGGTTGGTGTCAGTCCAGTTGGCGTGGCAGAGCAGTGACTGAAAGTTGGCCAGACAGGTACTAAAATCAGGGTTTCTCACTGTCCCCGGGAGAGTTCTGGACACGGACATACACTCTTTAAGGATCCTAATCCTGGGAACCCTACCAGAACTACATCCTGAGAAATTGTAGCCCATATACTAAAATGGGCTATAGCAACTAGAAGATTGCGCTCTCTGTGTGTGGCAATTGGTGGAATGCAGGACACAAATTACAGCCAACCATCCAAAAATGCAATTTTTGGAGGTTTAGACCTCTTATATGCAAATAGTGCTGGAATGTTATGCATTGTGGAGCTTGCACTCGATGTGTAATGTGTATGGGTTGACCATTGAAAGCCGACATGCTTAAGGACAACAGGGTCAAAAGGATGACTCAAGCATTAGGTTGACAGTCAAAAGGTCGACATATGTTTTTCAAGGTTTTTTTGTCCCGGATGTCGACACAGTCAACATGAACATGAAAAAGTGCACCGCGTCCCCTCTTATGGCTCGCTACACTCGCCATGCTTCGGGCACACTAGTTTATTCTCCCTCCACGCCCTAGTGCAGTGGTTCTCAATCTCATTCCTTAGGACCCCCCAAACAGTGCATGTTTTCCAGATCACCCGGCAGGTGCACAGGTGCAATCATTATTTACTGACAAATTTTAAAAGATCACAGGTGGAGCTAATTATTTCACCTGTGATTCTGTGTGGAGACCTGGAAAATGTGCACTGTTGGGGGGTCCTGAGGACCGAGGTGGAGAACCACTGCCCTAGTGGATGGTAGGGCATGAAATACTGCCTGTTGGTGCATGTTGGCTCAAAAAAACGTGAGCAACCCATGATGACCTTGCCCATGTTGACTTAATGTTTGTGTTAATCTAATGACCCTGTTAACTTAAGCCCATGTCGACCTTCTGAGGTGTCAACCTAAGCCCATGTCGACCTTCAGTGGTCGACTCAATACATGTCAACCTAATGACATGTGATTGAGAACAGCAGCCTTTACGTTTCACACTGGGGTGTGTACTGGAGTTAATTATTAATATTTTGGTTTCAAATCCCACATGTTGTAGATAGTAAAAAAGCCAGAACAAAGTGCACTGAAATTGAAGGCTAATGTTCCTTTTAGTGTGGGAAGGTTTTATTAGAAGCTGCTGAGTACTGTATGTCATAATAACCTTTGTTCACACTCAAAGCTTCTCATTATATTTTTATTTTTGGTATATTTATACTACCAATGAAAGTCAAGTCCTAGGGAAATTAGATAACCTATCAACTCCCATATACATTGTCACAGAGATAATATATGAAATTGCAGGAAAGCAGATCATGATCAGTTTACTGTATTTATTGATATTTATTTATATAGATCCAGTGTATTCTGCAGCAGTTTACAGTTGGGAACAAACACCGTAATAACACAGCACTGGTTATTAGTAAAAGACCACACGATCACACATTACAGATCAATCGCCACACAGTAAAGCTGGCCATACATCTACAGATCGATTGTCAGATTGGGCTGGTTGGAACAAACACCTGGTAGTATCTGAACGGCAGTTTGGCAGTTTTCCAGCATTTCAAAGCAAATGGTCAACTGTCATTTGCTCTCATCCATTACCAGGTTTTGTTCCAACCAGCCCAATCTGACACTCAATCTGTAGATGTATGGCTGGCTTAAGGAAGGGGGAAGGGGGGTGGACCTTTTTCATATCTTAAAAATAAAAGGCTAACTTTTCCTCACCTCTATGAGGTGAAGTACCGCCACTGACCACTAGAGGCCACTCAATGGACCAAATTACTCCTTTCTGTGCTAAAAGGTGTCATAACAGAAAAGTGAAAGCAATTCTTAGCAGGGATATTGATCTGTTTCAAACTTGCTGGACATGCAGTGCATTACAGAAGGTGTAATTTTGACAGGCTTTTAACTAATATGATATATATATATATATATTTTTTTTTTTTTTTTTTTATTATTATTATTATTTTTAAGGTATGAGAGTTGGCATGAGCAGTGTTTCTCAAAGTCAGTCCCATGGAACCCTAAGAATGTATTCCAATTAGAATCTACTGTAGATTTGTTGTGATGACCCAAGACTGACATACTGTAATAGGCATGGCCTTCACACCTGCAAAAAATACATTGGCCCCCACAGGGGAAAAAATTCATACTGGGACATGGTCAGCAGGAACATAACTGGCAGACATATAGAACAGCAGGGTGTGGTTGCTATTAATCCATACCAGGTATTAGGTGTGGTGAATGTGGTCAAATCAAAAAATCTGAAAATGTCTGTAATTCCAGTGAAATGTGTTAGATGCGGAAGCGGTACATCTGTCAGAACAGACTTAGGTCTACAGTCATTAGGTCGACCCCGGAAGGTCGACTGTCCCCAAGGTCGACAGGGTTAAAGGTCGACATGACTTAAGGTCAACATGGGCCAAGGTCGACATGGTTTTAGGTCGACATGAGTTTTTCACTGTTTTTTTACCCGAATGTCGACATGGGCACAGTTGGAGTTGAACCGCAGCCCCTCGCATCGCTCGCAATGCTTCGGGCACGGTGCCTTGCTGCGCTCGGCACACTATTTTATTCTCCCACCACGCCCTAGTGGATGGTAGGGCATGAAATACCGCCTGTCGGCACATGTCGGCTCAAAAAACAGTGAAAAACTCATGTCGACCTAAAACCATGTCGACCTTGGCCCATGTCGACCTTGGCCCATGTCGACCTTGGCCCATGTCGACCTTAAGTCATGTCGACCTTGAGCCATGTCGACCTTTAACCCTGTCGACCTTGGGGACAGTCGACCTTCCAGGGTCGACCTAATGACTGTCGACCTAAGTCTGGTCTGACAGATGACCGTTTCCCTTAGATGCACACCTTTCCCATGAATAAGGACATCTTCCTTCTACTTGGACCGTACCGAGACCAATACAGATATGCTCTCTTATTAGGACATCTTTGTGGGACTCCTTGGCCTTTGGAATAACACCTCAAGCACACGTTGCAAATGGTGAGGACAGACGCCCTCTGAATCCATTAACAGTGTCGATTCCAGACTCCAGTGCTGAATAATTGTATAGTTATATACTTGGATGGGTGTGGATCAGTTGGTCACCAGCAAGTTGTTAGACAGTCGTTAGGTTGACACCATTAGGTCGGCATGTGTCTAGGTTGACAAGGTCATTAGGTTGACAGTGAAAAAGTTGACTTTTTTGTGTCTTTTGTAAATATTTATATTTTGCCCTTATGTCGACACAGTCAACATAAACACTAAAATTTACCACCACATCCCCTCGCTGCACTCGCCATGCTTCGGACACGGAGCCTCGCATTCTTTTATTCTCCCACCATGCCCTAGTGGATAATAATGACCCTTGTCGACCTAATGACCCTTGTCGACCTAATGACCCTGTCGACCTAACCCATGTCAACCAAAAGTCTTGTCGACCTTACTGAATGTCTACCTAAAGTCATGTTGACCTAAACTCATGTAGACATATCTGCATGTCGACCTAGTGGTGTCGACCTACTGCTTGTCAACCTACTTGGTGGTGACCAAATGACCGTATCCCGCTTGGACTGTGCCTTATCCATCAGTAGTCTGACATTATTATTTGTCCTATGTAATTGGTCTGGTAACAAAAATAGGAACAAGCAAGAAAGATCTGTATGTATATATTTATCCTGTAGTCATGTGAGTATCTTTTATTGTTCTTAAACATACTTAATAGTAATACATGTATAATATATTACTTTGAAACAGACAATACTTTCTGTGATCCTCCCTTTCATCATAATTGATATACACTACAAAGACTTTGTTTTAATATTGCTTTGTATTGTTTAGGAATTGGCTAATTCCTTTTAGTTGCTGCTTTGGATAAACCACTCAGATGAGCACCCGAGGTACTTATGTAGTAGCCAGGCGCCCAATTTACATACGTACGCTTGAGGAAGGAAATTGCATTGCATCGCATGTCCCGTTTTAGTGCCATGCGATGCGATCCCAGTAATTTATATGCATAAAGTACTGATAGACGTTTTCAGTTACCGTATCTATGCTTTGTGAATAAGCTTAAGCTACGTAAATAGCGTAGTCAGTCAGAACTTGCGTAAGTGCTCCCGGTCACTCACTCTGAGGTGATTTGGTGTCAGTGATGGATGCTACTCAGAGTTGTTCCAGTGTCCGGTGTGGTCTAGTATTTTGTTGCATAATGGGTAGAAGTTGTATATGGTGTTGACACGCCCCCTGTTGAGTGGCCACACACCCTTTTCTGGAGCGCGCCTTTGGCACGCGCTCAACTACATCCTTCACTTTTGTCGCCATGGTGGGACTGCGTACTTTAAATGCCAGGGCCTATTTTTAATTCCATTCCCACCCTCTCCTGCCGCTCTCTTAGCATGTACACTGGCACCACTAACACCGCCCCTCCCCCACCCAAACCCTTTTTTATCATGGTGCCCCCCCCTGTCATTTTATCCTGGATCCGCCCCTGGGTATACCCACTGGCGATGGCGGTTAACTTACAAATTGATTGATTGAATTTTAATCGGGCTTTGAACAGTTTGATCTAAATGACTCAAAACAGAAATAGAGAGACAAAGACCATAGTGCAATAACGTAAAATGATGGGAATAGGTTGATTTTAATCAGTCCACTCACATTGGTCCACCATAATGGCGCATGTGACAGGGTCTTTTTGTGAGGTAGAATTCCTCCTGTGCTCACTTGTTCATATGTAATTTTAAAAGATTAAAAAGGCATATCACCCATTCCGGGATAGCAGGGTCCGGCAGGTAGGTCACAAGGCAGGTATAGATATCCAAGTACAAGTGTCCCACGTCCAGACCGATCGATGATGACAAAATGCTTAAGCGCGCTTTCGGGCTTCCAAAGCCCTTCTTCAGAAGTGTTGTGTCATCATTGAGCGGGGCGGACCTTATATCCCCCCGTTCAAATCAACAAAACATCCAAAACAGGTGATTTCTTCCCGTTAACCGGACCGGAAGTGACGAGATCGCGAGGTGTGCTGATTTGCAATGTCCTCAAAGCGGAAGTCGTCATCAATGTCCGGCTTGAATTTGTCTCCCTTTGTGTAGTCTGTTGTTTGCGCTCCAGCGCAATTGGTACTTCCTTCTTTGCTGGAACGCACGGCAATATTTGATATAATGTCCGTTTATTTTACATGACATAACAGGGAGAAAGAAGTACAAATGTCACATACATAAACATATAAAAACATGAATCATATATATTAAAAGCCATACGTTATACATAGCAGCAAAATGATTTAAAATTAGATTAAAAATATTGAAATTAATGCACTAGTTGAGAATAAAGTGACAGGTGCTTAAGACATTTACAGAAACCACTTCAGCTCAAAGTCACCATTCAGACCACCAGGGACCAAACTCTTAAGTTTATAAATCCAGTGCATCTCGGTTTTGGCGAGACGCACTTCTATATCATTACATTTCCAATTTGGACTAATTTGTTCTATGCCCCAAAATGCCTTAATATAACTGGGGTCTGAATGGTGACTTTTCTTGAAGTGTGCTGAAAGGGTATGACTTTCTAAACCTTTTCTTATGTTGTTTACGTGTTCGTACAGCCTGGTCTTGAGGCTTCTGGTGGTTTTCCCAACATAGACCAGGCCGCACTCACACTCAACAGCATATACCACATTGCGTGTATTACACGTCATAAAATCTTTTAAGGGATAGGTTATATTTTTCACTGTGAAATCTTTAATTTTGCTTGGGCCCTTGGTGCAGCGGCATATGTGGCAGGTGCCACACCGATGAAAACCCTGGCTTCGAATACTGCTCCTTTTGGGAACATCCAGAGCACTTCTCACTATGGTATCTTTAATGGTTTTCGAGCGTCTATAAATGAACCTTGGAGCAGGAGGTAATTTGGAACCAATGACAGGATCCTTTAACAAAATTTTCCAATTTTTTTTAAAGATTTTTTCAACTTCCCTGTATTGACAGTGGTATTGACTGATGAAGCACCATTGTGTGCCTTCATCCTTCTCTTTTTCTTTTCTGTTTTGGAAAATGAGGGATTCTCTTGTAGTTTGGTCAACCCTTTCTTTTGCCCTATCCAGGATGGTTTTTGAATACCCTTTTTCAAGGAAACGGGATTCCATTTCTTTGGATTGCTCAAGAAAAATTTCAGGATCGGTGCAATTTCTTTTGACTCTAAGCAACTGCCCATAAGGGATACTATCGAGCCAATTTTCATGATGCTGGCTAGTTTTTTCTATCAAACTGTTAGAGTCTGTTGCTTTACGATAGACCTTTGTGTTTAATTTGCCATCCTTTATGTAGAGACAGAGGTCAAGGAAATGTAATTCCTTGTTACTTATATCAAACGTCAATTTAATATTGCAATCATTAACATTTAATGTCTCACAGAAGGATTCAAGTTGTTCGGATCCCTTATCCCAAATAAACAAAACGTCATCGATATATCGACGCCAGAGCACCAGGCCTGCCCCCAGCTCCCCTCCATGCCATACGGTTTCGGATTCCCAATATGACATGAAGAGGTTTGCATAGCTGGGTGCAAACCTGGTGCCCATGGCGGTACCAACCTTCTGTAAATAATACTGGCCATTAAAAAAGAAATAATTATTTCGGACGATGAACCTAATGCCATCCACAATAAAATCCTTTAAGTCCGCAGAGTAGTCTGTGGCTTCCAAATAAAATTTAATGGCTTCAATCCCCTTTTCTTCTTGTATTATAGTATACAGAGTTGATACGTCTGCGCTAGCCATAATGTAGTCCTCTTTCCACTGGACATCGTTAAGTATCTTTAAAACTTCATTGGTGTCTTTTAAATATGCTCTTGTTTGTTTCACCAAGGGCTGAAGATAATGGTCTAGCATGGCAGAAAGATTGGCAGTGATACTATTTGTACCGGAGACTATAGGTCTACCGGGGGGGTGGAGGGGGTCCTTATGGACCTTTGGGAGGATATAGATTGTGGGCGTAGATGGATGTTTGAGATTTAGATATTCAAATTCTGATTTCGAAATGACTCCTTTTTCAAGTGCCCGTGAAGTTAAATCCAGGAGTGCTTTAGAAATCCTGGATAATGGGTCACTTTTGAGTTTAGCAAAAGTGTTACCCTCAGTTAATTGTTGATCTATCTCTTTAATATAATCCTCCAGGTCCATAAGGACCACCCCCCCCCCCCCCCCTTTGTCTGCCGGTTTTATAATTATTTCTTTCTGTTTTTTTCAGGGACTGTAAGGCCTGCCACTCCTTTTTAGTTAAATTACAGTTTTTGCGTTTTTTCTTTAGGACTTCCTCCACTTCTTCAAGGACCATTTTGCTAAAACAGTCTATGAATGTGCCCTTCTGATGTGTAGGGTAAAAAGTGGACTTTGGACGGAACTGAGGTACAGATGGATTTATAGTTTCCTCAGTCTCCGCTCCTTCCTTATTTAGAAAAAACTTTTTCACAGTGAGTTTTCTTATGTATCTCTGCAGATCCACAAAAAAATCGAAGTCCTCAATTTTACTTGTCGGACAATATTTAAGGCCCCTTTTAAGTACATTCGTTTCATCTTTAGTCAGTATTTTTTTACTTAAATTAAAGATTTTTGTACCATCTGCAGAGATACATAAGAAAACTCACTGTGAAAAAGTTTTTTCTAAATAAGGAAGGAGCGGAGACTGAGGAAACTATAAATCCATCTGTACCTCAGTTCCGTCCAAAGTCCACTTTTTACCCTACACATCAGAAGGGCACATTCATAGACTGTTTTAGCAAAATGGTCCTTGAAGAAGTGGAGGAAGTCCTAAAGAAAAAACGCAAAAACTGTAATTTAACTAAAAAGGAGTGGCAGGCCTTACAGTCCCTGAAAAAACAGAAAGAAATAATTATAAAACCGGCAGACAAAGGGGGGGGGGGGGTGGTCCTTATGGACCTGGAGGATTATATTAAAGAGATAGATCAACAATTAACTGAGGGTAACACTTATGCTAAACTCAAAAGTGACCCATTATCCAGGATTTCTAAAGCACTCCTGGATTCAACTTCACGGGCACTTGAAAAAGGAGTCATTTCGAAATCAGAATTTGAATATCTAAATCTCAAACATCCATCTACGCCCACAATCTATATCCTCCCAAAGGTCCATAAGGACCCCCTCCACCCCCCCGGTAGACCTATAGTCTCCGGTACAAATAGTATCACTGCCAATCTTTCTGCCATGCTAGACCATTATCTTCAGCCCTTGGTGAAACAAACGAGAGCATATTTAAAAGACACCAATGAAGTTTTAAAGATACTTAACGATGTCCAATGGAAAGAGGACTACATTATGGCTAGCGCAGACGTATCAACTCTGTATACTATAATACAAGAAGAAAAGGGGATTGAAGCCATTAAATTTTATTTGGAAGCCACAGACTACTCTGCGGACTTAAAGGATTTTATTGTGGATGGCATTAGGTTCATCGTCCGAAATAATTATTTCTTTTTTAATGGCCAGTATTATTTACAGAAGGTTGGTACCGCCATGGGCACCAGGTTTGCACCCAGCTATGCAAACCTCTTCATGTCATATTGGGAATCCGAAACCGTATGGCATGGAGGGGAGCTGGGGGCAGGCCTGGTGTTCTGGCGTCGATATATCAACGACGTTTTGTTTATTTGGGATAAGGGATCCGAACAACTTGAATCCTTCTGTGAGACATTAAATGTTAATGATTGCAATATTAAATTGACGTTTGATATAAGGAACAAGGAATTACATTTCCTTGACCTCTGTCTCTACATAAAGGATGGCAAATTAAACACAAAGGTCTATCGTAAAGCAACAGACTCTAACAGTTTGATAGAAAAAACTAGCCAGCATCATGAAAATTGGCTCGATAGTATCCCTTATGGGCAGTTGCTTAGAGTCAAAAGAAATTGCACCGATCCTGAAATTTTTCTTGAGCAATCCAAAGAAATGGAATCCCGTTTCCTTAAAAAGGGTATTCAAAAACCATCCTGGATAGGGCAAAAGAAAGGGTTGACCAAACTACAAGAGAATCCCTCATTTTCCAAAACAGAAAAGAAAAAGAGAAGGATGAAGGCACACAATGGTGCTTCATCAGTCAATACCACTGTCAATACAGGGAAGTTGAAAAAATCTTTAAAAAAAATTGGAAAATTTTGTTAAAGGATCCTGTCATTGGTTCCAAATTACCTCCTGCTCCAAGGTTTATTTATAGACACTCGAAAACCATTAAAGATACCATAGTGAGAAGTGCTCTGGATGTTCCCAAAAGGAGCAGTATTCGAAGCCAGGGTTTTCATCGGTGTGGCACCTGCCACATATGTCGCTGCACCAAGGGCCCAAGCAAAATTAAAGATTTCACAGTAAAAAATATAACCTATCCCTTAAAAGATTTTATGACGTGTAATACACGCAATGTGGTATATGCTGTTGAGTGTGAGTGCGGCCTGGTCTATGTTGGGAAAACCACCAGAAGCCTCAAGACCAGGCTGTACGAACACGTAAACAACATAAGAAAAGGTTTAGAAAGTCATACCCTTTCAGCACACTTCAAGAAAAGTCACCATTCAGACCCCAGTTATATTAAGGCATTTTGGGGCATAGAACAAATTAGTCCAAATTGGAAATGTAATGATGTAGAAGTGCGTCTCGCCAAAACCGAGATGCACTGGATTTATAAACTTAAGAGTTTGGTCCCTGGTGGTCTGAATGGTGACTTTGAGCTGAAGTGGTTTCTGTAAATGTCTTAAGCACCTGTCACTTTATTCTCAACTAGTGCATTAATTTCAATATTTTTAATCTAATTTTAAATCATTTTGCTGCTATGTATAACGTATGGCTTTTAATATATATGATTCATGTTTTTATATGTTTATATATGTGACATTTGTACTTCTTTCTCCCTGTTATGTCATGTAAAATAAACGGACATTATATCAAATATTGCCGTGTGTTCCAGCAAAGAAGGAAGTACCAATTGCGCTGGAGCGCAAACAACAGACTACACAAAGGGAGACAAATTCAAGCCGGACATTGATGACGACTTCCGCTTTGAGGACATTGCAAATCAGCACACCTCGCGATCTCGTCACTTCCGGTCCGGTTAACGGGAAGAAATCACCTGTTTTGGATGTTTTGTTGATTCGAACGGGGGGATATAAGGTCCGCCCCGCTCGATGATGACACAACGCTTCTGAAGAAGGGCTTCGGAAGCCCGAAAGCGCGCTTAAGCATTTTGTCATCACCGATCGGTCTGGACGTGGGACACTTATACTTGGATATCTATACCTGCCTCAGTGGCGGGCTGGGCCGGGGGGCAGGGTGCCTAGTGCCCCCTGGGCCACTCTGTCATTTAGTGTCCAGGGCCGCATGTTCATGATTAGTACTAAATTCCCTGGTGGTCCAGTGGTTTGCGTCAGAGCTGGGGGCCAGCGGAGGTCCAGCGTTAGGCTGGCTACTGCGATCACAACTCTTAGGTCCAATTGCATAGCATATTTCAGCCGGGACCCAGCAGCAGGAACTGCCCAGAGCATCAGTGAGGGCAGCGGGGAACTTCAATCATGGACGCTGGAGCAGGGCTGCTGCGCATGAGCAGTCCCTTTTCCCATGGGCCTTTGTGTCAGTAGTTAGTTTGTAGTACAAATGACAACATTATGCAGCGCCACGGAGATGCGGACTGCGGAGCGGGGCCATGATGCAAAGTGGAGGATGCTTCCTGCCGCCGAACTCTCGCCGCCGAACTCTCACTGCCCTTACTGCACCATAGCAAAGTGAGCAGCTCCGCTGAGATGTGACAAGGAGCGCCAGAGTCAGATGAGGGACAGCCGCCACCCGTACAGCCCCCCACCACACACACACAAACCTGGAGGAGCCCCAGAGTAAGGCTGGCTGATTGTGCCAGTGGATTTTCAAGTGCAGCAAGAAGTCAGGTACTGAAAGCTTCAGTGTTGACATAGGGAGGAATTAAGAGGTACATAGGGTGAGTGTGGCAGGGAAGGAGAGGTGTAGGGTGGTCAGAGGGAAAGAGGGATGAAGCAAGAAATGAAAGGAAGAATAAGGGCTATGAAAGGTTGAAGAAGTAGGAATACAGGTAACATGACAAATTAAAAAGAGGTGGATGGTTACAGGAGAAATACATGGAACTGGAACAGGTTTCTTAATTGTTTATCATATAATATGGTTTATTTTTACCTAGTGCCTACCTACTCACAAGGTCACTATGAGCTCTGAATTAGGCCCTACGTGTGGTGACATTATGGCAATCCCCTTTCCTAGCCTCTGAGGATCTGGTTATCTCTTGACCACCATCTCCAGCATTAAAACTCCAAGGAGCAGCTGCCCTCCATGCATTGTAGTTCTGGGCCCAGGAAAATAAATTGTAATACAGTTTTTTTCCACCCACTGCCTGTCACCCTCTCGTTGGCATCACACACTGCCTCTCCCAGTCACCCTTTCCCTCTCTCCCACTGCCTGTCACCTCTCACTGGCATCACCCTTTCACCCACTGTCTGTCACACACTGCCTGTCCCTGAAATAACCCACTGCTTCTCCCCATCATCCTCTCCCTGGGCAATATTTTCTAATCCTCAAAGTGATAAAGCAGAGAGGATAAACTACTACCATCTCATAACTGTCATTTTTCAAATCCAGTCAGCAACATGACAGTTAGGAGCTGAATGGGTGGTGGTTTATCACTCTACATTTTATCACTTTTGAAGCTTAGTACATCTGGCCCCGTCACCATTGTCTTTCTCTATCATTCTCTCTGTCACCGTCTGACTCTCCCTGTCAGATGTTACTAAATGAAACTGCTCTCCGTTTTTCCCATATTGGTAGGCTTGTCTGGCTGTACGTGTACTGTGTAGCAACAGTGGCTGTGCCATTCTGTCTACAATCAATATAAGAATGGACTGGTTCTTATGGGCCAGTGCCCTGGACTTGCCCCCCAGGCTAAAAGTTGCCAGCCAGCCCCTGACCTGCCTTGTGACCTACCTGCCGGACCCTGCTATCCCGGAATGGGTGATATGCCTTTTTAATCTTTTAAAATTATATATGTATGAACAAGTGAGCACAGGAGGAATTCTACCTCACAAAAAGACCCTGTTACATGCGCAATTATGGTGGACCAATGTGAGTGGACTGATTAAAATCAACCTATTCCCATCATTTTACGTTATTGCACTATGGTCTTTGTCTCTCTATTTCTGTTTTGAGTCATTTAGATCAAACTGTTCAAAGCCCGATTAAAATTCAATCAATCAATTTGTAAGTTAACCGCCATCGCCAGTGGGTATACCTATATTTCTCTATCTATTATTTCTTCACAGGCAGGAGCCAACGTGAAGCAGCATGTGGGTACTGGACAGAGAAGCTCCATGCTGGAGGTCGAGGGTGTGTGGAGGCTGAAAGCTGTGATCGGTGAGCTGGGATTAACAGGTGCCAAAAAATGAGCGCTGCTGACAGCCTCTTATAGCAGCACATTAGGGAGTCAGAAAGAACCAAAATGGTGGAGATCACCAGCACAGCAAGACACTCAGAGCTGCAGGCCGGAGGTAAGTGAGGAACCCCAGTGGTCTTTAGGGTTGGTTGGTGTCAGTCCAGTTGGCGTGGCAGAGCAGTGACTGAAAGTTGGCCAGACAGGTACTAAAATCAGGGTTTCTCACTGTCCCCGGGAGAGTTCTGGACACGGACATACACTCTTTAAGGATCCTAATCCTGGGAACCCTACCAGAACTACATCCTGAGAAATTGTAGCCCATATACTAAAATGGGCTATAGCAACTAGAAGATTGCGCTCTCTGTGTGTGGCAATTGGTGGAATGCAGGACACAAATTACAGCCAACCATCCAAAAATGCAATTTTTGGAGGTTTAGACCTCTTATATGCAAATAGTGCTGGAATGTTATGCATTGTGGAGCTTGCACTCGATGTGTAATGTGTATGGGTTGACCATTGAAAGCCGACATGCTTAAGGACAACAGGGTCAAAAGGATGACTCAAGCATTAGGTTGACAGTCAAAAGGTCGACATATGTTTTTCAAGGTTTTTTTGTCCCGGATGTCGACACAGTCAACATGAACATGAAAAAGTGCACCGCGTCCCCTCTTATGGCTCGCTACACTCGCCATGCTTCGGGCACACTAGTTTATTCTCCCTCCACGCCCTAGTGCAGTGGTTCTCAATCTCATTCCTTAGGACCCCCCAAACAGTGCATGTTTTCCAGATCACCCGGCAGGTGCACAGGTGCAATCATTATTTACTGACAAATTTTAAAAGATCACAGGTGGAGCTAATTATTTCACCTGTGATTCTGTGTGGAGACCTGGAAAATGTGCACTGTTGGGGGGTCCTGAGGACCGAGGTGGAGAACCACTGCCCTAGTGGATGGTAGGGCATGAAATACTGCCTGTTGGTGCATGTTGGCTCAAAAAAACGTGAGCAACCCATGATGACCTTGCCCATGTTGACTTAATGTTTGTGTTAATCTAATGACCCTGTTAACTTAAGCCCATGTCGACCTTCTGAGGTGTCAACCTAAGCCCATGTCGACCTTCAGTGGTCGACTCAATACATGTCAACCTAATGACATGTGATTGAGAACAGCAGCCTTTACGTTTCACACTGGGGTGTGTACTGGAGTTAATTATTAATATTTTGGTTTCAAATCCCACATGTTGTAGATAGTAAAAAAGCCAGAACAAAGTGCACTGAAATTGAAGGCTAATGTTCCTTTTAGTGTGGGAAGGTTTTATTAGAAGCTGCTGAGTACTGTATGTCATAATAACCTTTGTTCACACTCAAAGCTTCTCATTATATTTTTATTTTTGGTATATTTATACTACCAATGAAAGTCAAGTCCTAGGGAAATTAGATAACCTATCAACTCCCATATACATTGTCACAGAGATAATATATGAAATTGCAGGAAAGCAGATCATGATCAGTTTACTGTATTTATTGATATTTATTTATATAGATCCAGTGTATTCTGCAGCAGTTTACAGTTGGGAACAAACACCGTAATAACACAGCACTGGTTATTAGTAAAAGACCACACGATCACACATTACAGATCAATCGCCACACAGTAAAGCTGGCCATACATCTACAGATCGATTGTCAGATTGGGCTGGTTGGAACAAACACCTGGTAGTATCTGAACGGCAGTTTGGCAGTTTTCCAGCATTTCAAAGCAAATGGTCAACTGTCATTTGCTCTCATCCATTACCAGGTTTTGTTCCAACCAGCCCAATCTGACACTCAATCTGTAGATGTATGGCTGGCTTAAGGAAGGGGGAAGGGGGGTGGACCTTTTTCATATCTTAAAAATAAAAGGCTAACTTTTCCTCACCTCTATGAGGTGAAGTACCGCCACTGACCACTAGAGGCCACTCAATGGACCAAATTACTCCTTTCTGTGCTAAAAGGTGTCATAACAGAAAAGTGAAAGCAATTCTTAGCAGGGATATTGATCTGTTTTAAACTTGCTGGACATGCAGTGCATTACAGAAGGTGTAATTTTGACAGGCTTTTAACTAATATGATATATATATATATATATATATATATATATATATTTTTTTTTTTTTTTATTATTATTATTATTTTTAAGGTATGAGAGTTGGCATGAGCAGTGTTTCTCAAAGTCAGTCCCATGGAACCCTAAGAATGTATTCCAATTAGAATCTACTGTAGATTTGTTGTGATGACCCAAGACTGACATACTGTAATAGGCATGGCCTTCACACCTGCAAAAAATACATTGGCCCCCACAGGGGAAAAAATTCATACTGGGACATGGTCAGCAGGAACATAACTGGCAGACATATAGAACAGCAGGGTGTGGTTGCTATTAATCCATACCAGGTATTAGGTGTGGTGAATGTGGTCAAATCAAAAAATCTGAAAATGTCTGTAATTCCAGTGAAATGTGTTAGATGCGGAAGCGGTACATCTGTCAGAACAGACTTAGGTCTACAGTCATTAGGTCGACCCCGGAAGGTCGACTGTCCCCAAGGTCGACAGGGTTAAAGGTCGACATGACTTAAGGTCAACATGGGCCAAGGTCGACATGGTTTTAGGTCGACATGAGTTTTTCACTGTTTTTTTACCCGAATGTCGACATGGGCACAGTTGGAGTTGAACCGCAGCCCCTCGCATCGCTCGCAATGCTTCGGGCACGGTGCCTTGCTGCGCTCGGCACACTATTTTATTCTCCCACCACGCCCTAGTGGATGGTAGGGCATGAAATACCGCCTGTCGGCACATGTCGGCTCAAAAAACAGTGAAAAACTCATGTCGACCTAAAACCATGTCGACCTTGGCCCATGTCGACCTTGGCCCATGTCGACCTTGGCCCATGTCGACCTTAAGTCATGTCGACCTTGAGCCATGTCGACCTTTAACCCTGTCGACCTTGGGGACAGTCGACCTTCCAGGGTCGACCTAATGACTGTCGACCTAAGTCTGGTCTGACAGATGACCGTTTCCCTTAGATGCACACCTTTCCCATGAATAAGGACATCTTCCTTCTACTTGGACCGTACCGAGACCAATACAGATATGCTCTCTTATTAGGACATCTTTGTGGGACTCCTTGGCCTTTGGAATAACACCTCAAGCACACGTTGCAAATGGTGAGGACAGACGCCCTCTGAATCCATTAACAGTGTCGATTCCAGACTCCAGTGCTGAATAATTGTATAGTTATATACTTGGATGGGTGTGGATCAGTTGGTCACCAGCAAGTTGTTAGACAGTCGTTAGGTTGACACCATTAGGTCGGCATGTGTCTAGGTTGACAAGGTCATTAGGTTGACAGTGAAAAAGTTGACTTTTTTGTGTCTTTTGTAAATATTTATATTTTACCCTTATGTCGACACAGTCAACATAAACACTAAAATTTACCACCACATCCCCTCGCTGCACTCGCCATGCTTCGGACACGGAGCCTCGCATTCTTTTATTCTCCCACCATGCCCTAGTGGATAATAATGACCCTTGTCGACCTAATGACCCTTGTCGACCTAATGACCCTGTCGACCTAACCCATGTCAACCAAAAGTCTTGTCGACCTTACTGAATGTCTACCTAAAGTCATGTTGACCTAAACTCATGTAGACATATCTGCATGTCGACCTAGTGGTGTCGACCTACTGCTTGTCAACCTACTTGGTGGTGACCAAATGACCGTATCCCGCTTGGACTGTGCCTTATCCATCAGTAGTCTGACATTATTATTTGTCCTATGTAATTGGTCTGGTAACAAAAATAGGAACAAGCAAGAAAGATCTGTATGTATATATTTATCCTGTAGTCATGTGAGTATCTTTTATTGTTCTTAAACATACTTAATAGTAATACATGTATAATATATTACTTTGAAACAGACAATACTTTCTGTGATCCTCCCTTTCATCATAATTGATATACACTACAAAGACTTTGTTTTAATATTGCTTTGTATTGTTTAGGAATTGGCTAATTCCTTTTAGTTGCTGCTTTGGATAAACCACTCAGATGAGCACCCGAGGTACTTATGTAGTAGCCAGGCGCCCAATTTACATACGTACGCTTGAGGAAGGAAATTGCATTGCATCGCATGTCCCGTTTTAGTGCCATGCGATGCGATCCCAGTAATTTATATGCATAAAGTACTGATAGACGTTTTCAGTTACCGTATCTATGCTTTGTGAATAAGCTTAAGCTACGTAAATAGCGTAGTCAGTCAGAACTTGCGTAAGTGCTCCCGGTCACTCACTCTGAGGTGATTTGGTGTCAGTGATGGATGCTACTCAGAGTTGTTCCAGTGTCCGGTGTGCACAGCACAGGTGGCAGGTGAGCAGATATCGAGATTCACCCTGCCTACATCAGAGGAGGAGGCTGTGCTTTTTTTTTCAAGAAAAGCAATTGCTGCCCGTTATGCAGACTTGCGTTAACGGGCATCCGATGAGGCTTTCTGTCGAGGAAGGGACGTGGCGCTGCCACATCAAGTGTTGCCGCAAGAAGGTCAGCATTTGAGCAGACCACTGGTTCCCTGGATGCCGGCTTCCATTCATGGTCTGGTTTCTCTACTCCTGGGCACAGGAGCTTACCAGTGTGCAGTACTGCCAGAGGGAACTAAATATGTCTATTAAGACGACGGTGCAATACAACAGCCTCATGAGGGAGGCCTGCACTGTGGATCTGCTGTCACAGCCGCAGACCAAAATTGGAGGCCCTGGGTTGGTGGTGGAGGTGGATGGGACTCTTTTTGTGAAGAGGAAGTAAAATGTTGGGAGAATGCTGCCCCAGCAAGGGGTATTCGGTGGTATATGCAGGGAGACAGGGGCCTGCTTCCTGACCGCCGTTGAAAGGCGAGAAGCCACGACCCTTATGTCTGCCATCACTGCAAATGTCGCTCCCGGGTCCGTCATCGTTTCCGACTGCTGGAGGGCATAAAATAATAAATAAAATAACTCCAGATGGCAGGGTACGAACATTGCAGGGTGAATCACTGCTACAATTTTGTGGACCCTGAATCAGGGGTACACACCCAAACCATCGAGCGGCTGTGGGGGGGCCGCCAAATGGCAAAATAAAAGACAGAGAGGCACCGCAAGGCACCACTTAGAATCCTATCTACAGGAGTTCATGTGGAGGAAAAGTTTGGGAGCAGAAGATCCATTTCAAAGAATCTTACATGCTCTGACCCTACTGCCAAAGGCTACTGCAGTGCCCTCTCAGTGACTGCATTTTTGTTTATCATTATTTCATATTTTCTTATTATTGTTCGTAATCTTTTAATCATTATTCATATCATTCTTTAATCTTTTATTATTGTTCGTAATCTTTTCATTATTATTGTTATATTTTATGATAATTATTATTACATAAATTCAAAGTTTAGTGTTAACTTGTGTCCACATTACTGTTTCAGATGTGTTGTATGGCTGCTGTGAATGTGTTCCTTAAACCCCCGACTATCCACGCCACCCCGAAGTGTGGCGAGCGGCGGCGGAACACGTCTTCTCAACCTTTTTATACCCCGACTATCCACGTCAGCTTGGAGCTGACTTTATATAGTGTGGCGAGCGCAGCGAGCCACCAAGCCCGAAGCGTGACGAGCCCCGCGAGGTGATGCGGAAAACATGTAACGTTATCCGCGTCCCCTTGCGGGGCTCGCCACACTATATAAAACCAACTCCACGCTGACGTGGATAGTGGGGGTATGAAAAGGTCGGGAGGATGCGTTCCGCCACCGCTCGCCGCTTCGGGGTGGCGTGGATAGTGGGGTAACGCTGGACTGATAAGGCTTAGAGGTGGCGAGGATAGTGGGGGTGTGTGCAGAAATTATAGTACAGGTAATGTGGATAGTGGGGTGGGGGGGTAGAAATTCTAGTACAGGTAATGCCATCGTACCCTAAAAAATCTCATGCAATCGCATGTGATTTTACACAAGGTTTAATGGCATGCGATGCAATAAGAACGCAGGAAAAAAGCCAGTGAATAAATTACTAATTAACATTGCATCGCATCTCACGTATAACAGGCGGGAAAAGAGCAGTGAATAAATTAATTAGTAAGATTGCATTGCACGCATCGTATAACACTAAAACGGGTACTGCGATTCGATTTTCTTACAGAGAATACCACACTAAGCAAAGTGGTTAGTGGGCGCCCAAGTACTACATAAGTACCGCACCCGATTTACCCTTTGTAATTTGTGGTCAAATCTAAAGCAAGTCTGTTTGCAGGCACATATCAGTTGGTTTTAAAATGCTTTTAAAGACAAGAGACCGTGCTCCTGATGCTAGTCAAGCTGGCTAGGTGATAGGCCTAAAGTAGTTAGTGTTAGGGGTCCTGGAACTTACCAGTCTTTGAAGAAATTCACACCCTGTTTGTAAAAGACCTGCTGTTATTTGTGCTATGTCCTGTAATACCCCTTTCACTCTTGCAAAAATATCCCGGGTTTTTGCACATAAACGCACATCAACCCGGGATTAAGCTCAGTGTGAAAGGGTCTTGTCACTGCATCCCGTGTTCATCATTCCGGGATTTCTACCCAGGTCCTGACCTGGGTAGATTCCGGAATCGACACGGGATGCGGTGAGTGTGAACGGGTATTCCGGGTCACCGTGACCCAGATCCCGTTCACTGCAGTGAAATTGCGCCGCTAGGAGGTGCTGACATCTCCCAGCGCCACCCCGGCCAAGCCTCCAGATGACGCCATCTGTCCAACTTCATTCCGGGTCAGGTGGCCAGTGTGAAAGCACTTGCAAGCCGGGTCGCACCCGGAACTTAGAACCCGGCTTGTGACCTGGCTTGCAAGTGTGAAAGGGGTATCACTTGCTTGTGAACTGCTGACATTCTGCAAAGAAATGCCTGTCTGTGAAACTTATGGAGAAATTAACTCTTTTTATTTGGAATTTCATCTGGTGTATGTGATAATTTTTGCTATATAAAATTGAGCCCGACCCCCAGAGAACATTGACTTGTTTGCAGTACTTCCCCGCCACAGTCATAGAGGCAACTGCAGAGGTCTCAGGTGGTCCATCTCTCAGCCCGTGCAATACATGCTAGGTAAGTAGTAGCAGGGCCACAGATGACAGGTGGCGGTGGTATTAGGTACACAGATGACAGATGGTGGTAGTAACAGGGACACAGGTGACAGATGCTAGTAGTAGCAGGAATACATAGACGAATGCTTGGGCTAGTGAAAGTAGTGACAGCAGCATAAATTGGTTGGGGGCATGGATGGTCTAGGGCTGTAAAACTGTATTGGCAATGTAGCTGCCAGGACAATTTTGCAGTCCTAGACCATCCATGAGCCATGATGTGTGTGGCCTTACAGCAAACCCCCGTATCTCTGTATGCCAGGTGGCCGGGCTAGATGTGACAGATGACTTGTACAGCCCCAGGTGGCCCAAAACAACACAAGGTGGCTAATCATGAGGAGCACATGGCCACATGCCATCTTACCCAGGCTGCCTCTGGGTTCATGGTTGCCACTGCTCCTGGCTAGCTGCACCCAGAGGCCAAGTTCCAAGGCCAAACATCGGCAGTGGCTGTTTGTATTGCACTATTATGCTAATAGAATAAATTCTGAAAATTGTGGTGAGTTCCCTGTTTTTTTTAGAATATATGACCCTGATTCTAATCCATTCAGTCCCCCACATTGGGGGCCGATGGTTGTGCTCTGCGCACGAGCATAATCAGTTATGTGTATGTGCAGGGCTTCTGTGCGAGCGCCCCCGCCAACCTGCACTGTCAGCATGTCGTTTGAACAGGGGGCAGGGGTGTAGGTAGCACTTTGACATTCCGACATGAGAACGCCCAGTGTTTCATGGCTGTTCCCATGCAAATGCTTGGCGTTCCTATGTAAATGCACGAATAACACAGTGTGCCGGGGGTGGGGGACTAAGGTCACATGACGTCCTGTCTTTGGTCCGGGGCCCGCAAATATAAGTCCGTCTCCACAGACTTATATTTGCGAGCCCTATAGAAATCATTCAATGGTCAACAACCATCGACTGACTCCTCCAGCAGGTGCGATGGGATGTGTTTTCATAACACATGGTATACAATACATTTCCTTTTGTTGGTGTGTTAGATCGGATGGACTTTTCAGTCAGCGGCGTAGCTACGTTTTGGGCGCCCCCCCGCCGCCCATGCAAACCCCCCCAATCCCCCGCAGCCTTACCTTTCGGGCTGGTCCCGGCGGCTCCGTTCTTCTGCTGAGGACCACCACAAAATGGCCGCCCCTATACAGCAGACTGTTTCTGTCTGCTGTATGGGGGCGGCCATTTTGTGGTGGTCCTCAGCAGAAGAACGGAGCCCCCGGGACCAGCGAAATAGGTAAGCCTGCGGGGGATTGGGGGGAGGTGTAACTATAGCACCGCAGCCCCTGGCGCCCCCATATGCACAGCGCCCCCCCCCCCGTGGTGCTATAGTTACGCCACTGTTTTCAGTGTCTGTATGTATGGTGCCCAATATTTCTCTATTTTGTGCTATGAAAGGCCACACTGGATCGCAGCTGTAGTTCCCAGGATGGCGGCACAGTGCCCTACTCTTGTTATTGAACAGTACAAGGGGGGCTGTTCTTTGTCTGCTCAGAAATGATCCTTCCACTCACACCAGACTGACATGAATAATTACAAAGAATTTGACAGCTTAGCACTATTGATCTCTTAAATAAAAGAAAAGCACAAGACAAATTGTGTCCTATCTTTTACTAAATAATTTGCCTGCTTTAATTTAATTAGTATGTTTCTGGCACTTCAGTTCGTTGCTAAGATGGGTCATTTAAGTACAGACTTAATGATTGTGACACTGTAATACAACACTGTACTTTCCTTATGTGATAATGAGTAGCAGGCACTGAAGATATTACAGAAAGTCATTAGTCACTGTTATGTTACATATATATGATTATAAAAGCAGGGTTGCTTACCCTCCCGGAATGGCTGGATATCGGGTCCCCATCCCGGCCCCCCGGCAAGGGGGGCAGCCCTCCTGCATAAACCCCAATTTCCCAAGATCCTCCCCTCGGCGCAATCGCGTCATTTTAACCCCGCCCCCAGCAGTGCAATGCCTGAAATACTGCCATTGCATGGCGGGGGCGTGGCTAAAATGACATGTCGATGTAGGCTGGACCTCAATAGAAACGCCTCCCCCCGCCCCATAAAGTAGCATGGGTCAAGTGACACAGGCAATCCAACCCAGAATTTAAGTATGGTTGGTCAAGTGTAGGACCCATGTTGAGTGGGGAAATGGTCATCTGTCAGATCACACTTAGGTCGACAGTCATTAGGTCGACCCCAGAATGTCGACTGGTCCCAAGGTCGACAGGGTTAAAGGTCAACATGGGTCAAGGTCGACATAACTTAAGGTCCACATGGGCCAAGGTCGCCATGGTTCTAGGTCGACAGTCATTAGGTCGACATGAGTTTTCACTGTTATTTTGAGCTGACGTGCCAACAGGCAGTATTTCATGCCCTACTAGGGCATGGTGGGAGAATAAAATAGTGTGCCAAGCGTAGTGAGGCACCGTGCCCGAAGCATAGCGAGCGAAGCAAGGGGCTGCGCTTTAACTCCAACTGTGTCCATGTCGACTGTGTCGACATTCGGGTAAAAAAACCCAGTGAAAAACTCATGTCGACCTAATGACTGTCAACCTAGAACCATGTCAACCTTAAGTCATGTCGACCTTGACCCATGTCGGCCTTTAACCCTGTCGACCTTGGGGCCAGTCGACCTTCCGGGTCGACCTAATGACTGTAGACCTAAGTCTGTTCTGACAGATGTACCGCTTCCGTTGAGGGGCAGTGTGTAACTGTAAACCGATATTACTTCCCAACCAAAGTATCCTGAAAGCTGTTGGAAGATTAGGGACAGAACACAGGCTCTGCACAGTGAGCTTACAATCTATAGTTAATGCCAGCTCAGGACTGCGCTAGCTAAACCTGAAAATTTGGGACACATATGTGGTGAGATTTTGGCAGGAGATTTTGACTAGATAGGCAAAATCTCCTAGAAGATTAGCCAAAATCTCCAAATTTTTCTCCTGAATAGATACAGATGCTCAGGCCCATACACACTTGAAGATTTTCAAGTGTGTATGGGGGGAAATCGCATCGCATCACATGTCGCGTTATAGTGGTATGGATTGGTGGGCAGTGTTGGCGCTAATTTATGCACCACCAGCAATGTATACATTACCGCCAACACTGCCCACCAATGTTTATATATTTATATGCCCACTGCCACCAATGTATATTTATTTAAATGCAAACTGCCCACCTATGTATTTATTTAAATGGCATGCGTGTACTAGATGGGGGGTGGGGCGCAACTCCACCCCCAAAGCGTCTTAGCGGACGTCGCCACATCACCCGCCACCCCCGTGGAGCGACGCGGCAGCCCTCACCACATCTGATTGGCTAGTGGCTTATCACTCTTTATTTTATCACTTTTCAAGCTTCATACATCTGGCCTAGTGTGTACTGGCCTTTAAAGCTTTTCTTTAACCTTCTTCTGGCAGTATACTGCTGATGCTAGTGATTAACCTGGGCGATTGTGTATTATTAGGGTAAGTGTTATCATGTTGTATGGTCAGAAACTCAGAATGTATATGTGTGTGCAGTAAGTTTTTGTGTGTGTCATATTTATTGATTTATTTTCCCTTGTGGGATGTTCTTCCCTTCTGTTGCTTGGAAAGCCCATCCTCCATCCCTGTGTGAATGAGAGTCAGCATGGCATCCTCCTCTGCTGACCTTGCCGTGTAAACTACACAAGTCTGCAACCAATCTGTTTCGCACTTCTCACTCCAGACCTCCTTATATAGACAGTGTACAAGATGAGCCCCTTATTTATCCTGTCATCCTCCTCTATGGCTGTGCACGACTCCTGACGCTTGTGTGTAATCCCTGAACACCAGCTCTCCTGTGATAAGCACATGTATAGGCTTGAGACAGGCTTCAGACAAGTGTTTCCACTTAGCAGTATGTAGAACACTCATCACCTCATTCTGATTCCATAGAACTGGGAAAATGGGCAACATCTAGTGCATTTATTTGTTTGGCATGATGAGGTTTAACAATATAATATAGCAGCCCTTCAATATCTGTGCTTCTAATTGACCTTTATTTCTCTGAACATGTGTGACCTTGTGGTTTCTAGATCTGGCAGCAAATTGGAATTGCAATGTTAGAAATGGCTGCTGCCCAAAGGTATACTTTTTTTCTAGTCAAAATGATGTTATATTTAGCGTAGAAGGGATATACTTTGCTTTTATGCCTGTGGCTGCGATTGATGATAAAGCACAGATTAAACATGTAGGGGAGAAAGCTATTTAATAGGTTTGCAGTGAGCATTGGACCTGTGATTACAAATGCTATAACCTTCAAAGCAAACCCTTTGTTCCACGTTGTGCTGCAGGGTGAGGATGGAATACAAACTTGCACTGTCTTTGTGCTGAATACTAAAACCATTCAGCCTCGTTGTGTCAGTGGCTGTAGGTAGGATATTGTTCTCTATTCTTCAATTTCCTCTGCAAATACTGGCCATGCTATGGGAGAATTCACTGTTATTGAAGCTCATACCCTTCCATATCACTGGATGTTTTACAATATAAAGTCTTCTTTAGTAAATATTACATGATATTATTTTGTACTCCTATAGTCTCCATGAATATATGTACTTAATGCAAAATATACAAAATTATTGGGTGATTACTACTTGAAAAGTTTGGGGTTTGCTTGTCTTTTTAGTATAATTGTAACCATAAATATATGTAACCAAATTAGTTATTCTCATTGTCAGAGAGATAAACCAAAGGGGCCCGTACGTCTTTAATAAGGTATATTAAACGTGTTAAAATCCGGATTCCTTAGTGCTCGTGAGGATGGTGAAATTGGGACTTTAACATGCTAAGGGGTCCATTTATTTATTGGATCACATATGCAATGCGATCTGGGCAGCATTTACCACCCACGGTCGCATTGCAATATGCGATCGTTTCCTATGAATGTATCATCCTCCTGCAAAAGAAAGGACAGGGGCTCCGAATGGAGCTCGTCCCTGTGTTCTTCTTCGACAGGTGCCGGGGGCCTGCGCATGCAATATAAATTTATGGAGGATGTAGTGACAGACAGAGCAGGAGATATCGCTGAAGGAGTTAGATTCCGGCTGTCGTCCCTAAAACATACATTCGGGGGATACTTAATATTTGCCGTTAACCCCCAAAATATTATATGATAAATGGGCCCCTAAATATCCCCGATCCCTCTAGGGATTGATGATAATCGCTGCCCGCCAATCGGTGCATTGGCGGTGCTGGTGGGTGGGGAATCAGCACAGATGTATGAGCCCCGTAAGGCAGGTGATCTACCTGTTGTAGGGAGACACCAGGGACACCTAATGTCACACACAACAATGTTTCATTAGTGCTTGAAATTTTGTTTGGGAGGTGGATAATCTGAGCACTCTTTAATGACCATTACGTGTTAACTTACTTCAGGTCTACATTAGTATAGAAGGTCCACAACATACTGCCACCTCCACAACCCCAACAAGTGGGTATGGGGTCATTGGGACCAATAGGTTCAACTCCCAACTCCATTTACTGTACATGCTAATATGACTGTGTAGCATGATTTATAGCATTAGAAGTATGTGTCAGAGCTCTAGAGTAATTTTATAAAGCACTCAATGTCCAATAGTACTGAAGGTGCTTAAAAGTTACAGAACAGAAACCATAAAGTGCAGAGAAGCCTTTAAAAAAATACAGAAGTCATGGAGATACAAAAGGGATATAACAGAAATGCTTGAGTATATAGGAAAGTCTTTACTGTTTTTTGAAAGATTGGAGAGTGGGGGTCTCTCAAACTGGGCGGGGAAGCAAGTTCCATAGAGGCAGAGCTGCATGGCTAAAAGCTTAACTCCAAGATGAATTATTGGAGATTCTTGAAACTGCCAACAATCCTTTATCTATAGTTCACAATAATCGAGTGGGGCAGTTAGGAATTAGAAGCTGCTTTAAACACCTTAGGCCATATAGGATGGAGTAAACGATGGGTGTGATGTGGCTGTTCAGTTAACAGTGTTATAGGGTCAGTGGCGTAACTATAAATTTAGCTCCCCCCTGCCAAAATAAATGGTGGCGCCATGTATAGTGCTGCAGCTCCCCAGGAGTGACTTGCGCCCATGTGGTACATACTGTAGCCTTTCATAACCAGGGGATACTATTGGAAGTGTGAGCGGGTAATGACACTGGATGCCCCTAGGGGCAGCAGAGGAGGTGAGGAGACCGGGGAGGGGGAGTGGGCTGTCACCTACAGTACACAGCCACCACTGCCCACTAATATTGAGTGACAGCAAATTATGTATTCGTACAGGACAGCAGGTATTTGTGAGTGCGCCCCGAGACCACTGGCTCCCCCAAGCCACAGCTGGGGCTGCCACACCATAGTTACGCCACTGTATAGGGCGTACACACGGTTCATTTTTTTTCGATTTTGCTTATATAAGCAAAATCAAATAGAAATCGAACACTTTCCATTCGATCACGATGCATGGCTCCACGGCATCGAAATCGAATAGAAAAACAGACCGTGCAGGCAATACTATATAGTCTATATCGAATGTGTACACGGTAACTTCCAATTCAATCGGGATAAAATCAGCATTGAATAGAAAGTACATTGCACCTTACAGTTGCATTTTGCACCAGCTGCCAGAAGGTATTGTGCCATTTTTTGGGCATAACCCATGCATATATGACCAAAAAAATAAACCATTAAATTGTGAATTATTTTTTTCTCACGTAACCGTAGCTTAAACCTTTTACATAAGATATTTGAGCCATTAGTCATTCATATTGCGCAAAGGCATTTATAAAGGAAATACGTTAAGGTCTATAAAGGTGCAAGTTAGTATCATCTGGTGGGAGTAGCTGGGTACTTGTAATGTGCTTGTGTGATAAATGAGATTACATTTGAAGAGAATGTAGTTGCACATGTACTGCTGTATTCCTGGAACAGTGATAGTCCACCAGATCTTTCCCCTCTATAAAAGGTATGTACAGTATTTTTCCAAATGCTTGGGTTGGTATAGATGGGGTGTCGACATAGACTTGTAGCAGTCTATTGGAAGTATAAAGGTCCCCATACACGCTGCAATAGCAACGTGCCATGCAACGCGTTATCAGGCGGAACGCATCGCAATGCATGCGATTTGCATGTGATGCGATGCGATCCGCGGGCAGTACAAAAAGTATGTGCAGCACATACTTTTTGTACTATGCGATGCCCGCGGAAGTGCGCATCGAAATGCATCGTATTGCACACTGCTTATCGCAGCGTGTATGGAGACCTTAAGAGTGGTAGGTAGTGCAGTAATCATACCAGAGACTCAATTTTAAGAAAGGGGATTAATGTCCTGAAGAGTATATAAAACCCAGAGTAACCATCTCATAGCTACGTTTAAATTAGGAAATGATTTTAAGCATGGGAGGTGGGTCAGAATTTGTGACTACATGAATATCGGCAATAATGTATTTGCTATGCGATTGGATACAGAGGGAAGATAATAATGTGATAAGGCATTATCAGGTAGGAAAAGCAGAAACTCTGATGTAGATGTAGAAATTAGGTCAAACATTGTAAGCGACGGGTGTTGGACAACTGAGCACATCCAAAATACATGTAACTGGGAATCCATCCTTCCACACTTTCTTCAACACACCTTGGAAGTAGAAGGACAAATTGTGTGCAACCTGAAGAGGGTGAGGTATGTTCTATTCACAATTTTGAACGTTTCACAGTGACTGATGCATTTAGATTAGCTAAAAACATGGAAAAGAAATGTTGACTGAAGGGAGAGAGAATTTACCTAAAAGCTTAATAAATTTATTTCAGACTTCAAGGAAGTCAGGTATGCTATGTAATCTAGAGGCCTAAGGGGCTTTATGGGCCAAGCTAGTACATAAGAGATCTTGCAAAGGGAAAGGTTTGCAAATACAACGTTCAATGTTCACCCAAGGTTTAGGAGAACAGGGGAAAGCCATCTTGTAATTTGGGGCCTTATTTTGGTTCATTCTTTCTGACAAAATCCTTCGTAGATGGACAAAACCATGTGCACTGCAGGTGGGGCAGATGTAACTTGTGCAGAGAGAATTAGATTTGGGTGGAGTTTTACTTCAAAGTGAGATCTATATTGCAGTGTAAAAATAAAGCAGTCAGTATTTTCCCTGCACAGAAACAAAATTACTCACCCAAATCTAATTCTCACTGCACATGTTACATCTGCCCCCCCTGCAGTGCACATGGTTTTGTCCATCTAAGAAGGATTTTGTCAGAAAGAATGAACCAAAATAAGGCCCTTGGTTAAGAGACACATATACAAAAAAATTCTAGGTTGAGCGCCGCCAATCTGTCCATGGATTAAATTGAGGTGAATGTTCAACTCTGTAAAGTGCTGCAGAATATGTGTACGCTATATAAATAACTGTTAATAAATAAAATAAATCTGTGTTTATATAATATTTGTTTCTTTAATGTCCTAATACTGTAGAAGACATTGCTTGTTGTACAGGCGCCTCACTAAGGAGGTTATTCTAGTTCACTCTTTCTGACAAAATCCTTCTTAGATGGACAAAACCATGTGCACTGCAGGGGGGCAGATGTAAAATGTGCAGAGAGAATTAGATTTGGGTGCACAAGTAACATCTGCCCCACCTGCAGTGCACATGGTTTTGTCCATCTAAGAAGGATTTTGTCAGAAAGAGTGAACTAGAATAAGGCCCTAAGAGTGCATGTAAGGCCTAAACCTTTGCCCCTATGAGCAGTTATTTGTCTTATGCAGAATCCATTTTGACACCATGACTAAGTAAAAGATTATCTTAAAGTGGCGTATGGCTTGAAATATGCTTTCTCACTGTGATATGTAATAGTTGAATCCTTGATATAAAGTTATTTTTGTTCTAGGATTAAGAATGTGATTTGGAAAGGACAGGATGACGGGGCAGACAGCAAGTCTATGGATAACAAGATAAGAGGAGTATGCATGCGTAGACCCCAAGGCCACAGAGGCAACCATGCCAGGTACCTTACTGGGAATAGAAGGATGGGTGAATTAATGACAGCATTATGACTGAAGGCAAAGCTGGCCAATAAGATTGAATACTTATGAGTAATTAAATAATTACAGTGTATAAAGGTATAAATATTGGAGGGAGAGAGGGAGTGGCTAGGCAGTTGTGGAAGAAGAGGCAAATACATGGAGAAGGGGCTGGAGGTGTCAGGTAAAGTATGGATAAGGTGTCTGGCTGATTACTGTCAGTTTCCATTTTGATTTAGAATTTCATTTGAAGTATAAGCAAATAAATTGTATGCTTGGGAAAAGTGTAATATCTCCAACACTTATGCGCCTAAACCTTTGCACATGTGTATGAAGACAAAGTAGAGAAATATACAAGGCTTATCTTAATCGGATTTTCGGTATGCCAATTCTTCTTTCAGGTTTTTCCAGTACATATCATGCAAAAAGGAAAGTATAAAACAACCATAGTGTAATTGAGTTTTAATATAAGTCAGAGGAGTTAAAAACAGAAGGAAACAAATGGAAGCTGAATTACAATTACCATATAGTATTGAGAACTTGTATAGATAAAGTTCTCCAAATGAGCATAAAAACAGTTAAAAGGCGATCCACCCCAGACAGTTTAGCAAGAAAGAAAGTCTGCAAATTATCAGATGTAGTGGAGAACTAGCGATGGACTTAGTTCTCAAGCTGGCAAAGTTGCGGCTACACGCTGATCCTGGACCTCTGCAGTCAGTCCCGGGCAGCGTCTCTTATTCTTGCTTCCTCACTGGAAGTGGATCCCCGTAGTCCTCTCACAAAACCAACGCGTTTTGACCACGTCCGTGGTCTTTATCAAGGCAGAAAGATGAGGTAAGTTGTGGACTTACCTACTTATATCTCCTCAACACATTTGCTGCCTACCTGAGAGCGCACTATCTGTGAATCCTTACCCACTTTTTCATAAATAAATTGTATGTTTCTTGTCTTAGTGTTCATTTGCAAATACTTGTAATCAAGCTTTCTTTTAAGTAAAGCATTGTCATTCATTTTTAGAACTTTGTGTTGGCTTGCAATTATTTCAGCGTTTTCCGTTTTATTTAGGGGTTATAAAATACTTAGATATAAGTACTCTTTTTAATTGTCTATTACATATTATGCCACATAAGTGCTTCTTAACTACATGCTCATTGCTAGGGGTTTCATACTCGATACCAGGCACTTCATGTTCAATGCCAGGGGCTTTATGCTCATTGTCAAGGGATAACATGCTTGAAGCCATGGGGCATTACATGCTCCATGCCACGTATTACATGCTTGTTGCCACTGGGGAGTGAGATGGTATTTGCCATTGGGGATTGCCTGCCTGTTGCCACAGGGGAGTGAAATGCTCATTGCCACAGGGAAGTGAAATGCTCATTGCTAAGGGGTATTTCATGCTCGGTGCCATGGGGGAGTTAAATTCTTTTAGCATGATGACAGCCAGGCAGAGTGGTGTGAAGCCCGGCTGTATTCAGACCAGGTCCATGGCTATTTCCAATTTCACTCCGGCTTGCAAGTCAATCAAAACTGATGGTCCGGCAGCCAGACCACAAGTTCTGATTGGCTTGAGAGCCGGTGCAAGATTCTCTGCCCGGCTTTCACCACTCTATACCTGGCTGTTCCCGACTCATGAGCATCAGCACACAGTAAGGTGCCAGAGCAATCAGGGTGCTGATAGCAATAAAGAAGACACTGTCAGCATCTTGATTACTGTGGCTCCTTACTCAACTGCGGATGAGCCAGCCCTTCACCTGAGACATCTGGGATTTATTACAGTAATCTTATTGAGCGTTACAGAAATCGCAAAATTGCAACAATTGGCTCTAAAGATTGTTCATCATTTGTGTCGATGCCATTTTCATTTACTTTATTTTCTAAAATATTCTATTGAATCAAATGCAAAGTCTGATTTCTATTAACCCCTTCCCGACATTTGACATATATATACGTCATGGCCGGGATGTACTTCCCGACACATGACGTATATATACACGTCATGACTTTAAACTGTCCCCGTGTCTATAGACGCGGTGACAGTTTAAACAGGTCTGCTGTCCCTGACAGCAGACATGTCCCAGCATGTCCAGGGGGGGCGGCGATGCCTCCCCCCCGTCGGCGATCGCTGTTCAGTGTGAACAGCCAGTCGCAGCGTTTTCCTGTGTTACCGGCGAATCAGACGCTCGGTAACACAGGTGTCAATCACCGCCGGGTGTGAGGGGGCGTGAGGGGGTCACCGGTGATGACCACACCTCACCCCACCTCACCCCACCTGCCCCCAAGGCTGTGATTGGTCCGTCGGACCGACGGACCAATCACAGCCATAGCGCGTGATTTAAACTAACGGTGACTGCGCTGCAGACGCCATTCCGGTCTGGAATTGCGTGCAGAGCGGTCACCGGCCAATCTGTCGTGATATACATACCTGATCCTTGCCTGATACTTACCTGATCACCGCTGGTAGCGTGCTGCCAGCAGCTGAATGCTTCCTGGATCTTGTCACTTCCTGTGTGCTGCTGCTGCTGCAGTGTCATAGAGTGAGAGATAGTGAGAGATAGTGACAGAGAGTGATAGAGAGTGCTATATTTTGTGTCTGCTGCACCCCCTTTTGTGCTGATCAGTATATCTGTGCTGATCAGCAACTTTTTGGGGGTGCAGGGGTTATTTTTTTATATATATACCTGTCAGTTGCACCAAAGCTTGTGCTGCCTGTGCAACTGACTGCTGCCCCCCCTTTTGTGCTGATCAGTATAAATTAACTGATCAGCAACTTTTTGGGGGTCCAGGTTTTTTTTTTTTATATATATACCCTGTCAGGTTGCACCCACAGTTGTGTGCCTGCTGCCCCTCACTGCTAATCAGTGTTGCATCACTGCATCACTGATCTGCAGTTTTTTTTTTTTGGAGAGTGCAGTGGGGTTTTGGTTTTACACCCACGTTGCTTTTGTGGGTGTCCTGTGGCCGCTGAGCGCTGATCAGTGATGTACATCACTGAACAGCATTTTTGGCACAGGGTTGATATAATTTTTTTTCTGCAGTTTTTTTAAATTGTTTTTTTTTTGGAGAGTGCAGTGGGGTTTTGTTTTTACACCCACGTTACTTTTGTGGGTGTCCTGTGGCCGCTGAGCGCTGATCAGTGACGTACATCACTGAACAGCATTTTTGGCACAGGGTTGATATAATTTTTTTTCTGCAGTTTTTTTAATTTTTTTTTTTTTTTTGGAGAGTGCTGTGGTTTATTTTTTTTAAATTGTTTTTACACCCACGTTGCTTTTGTGGGTGTCCTGTGGCCGCTGAGCGCTGATCAGTGACGTACATCACTGAACAGCATTTTTGGCACAGGGTTGATATAATTTTTTTTCTGCAGTTTTTTTAAATTGTTTTTTTTTTGGAGAGTGCAGTGGGGTTTTGTTTTTACACCCACGTTGCTTTTGTGGGTGTCCTGTGGCCGCTGAGCGCTGATCAGTGACGTACATCACTGAACAGCATTTTTGGCACAGGGTTGATATAATTTTTTTTTTTTTTTGGGATCAAATTCCTGTTGCCTTTGAGCGCTGTTCAGTGACGGACGTTACTGACCAACATCTGTGCTCAATTTTTGGCGCAGGACCTTTTTTTTTTTTTTTTTTTTTTTTAACCCCTTCAATTTTTTTTTTTATTGGGATCAAATTCCTGTATAAAGTATTTTTTTTTCTGCACTACATACACACTACACACTACATACCCCCCGTGTTGAAATAAAGTTTGTACCCCCCCTACACTATACACGTGTTGAAACATTACACTTACAGAAACACAAAAATAAAAATGTCATCCCAAATGTCATCCCAGTCATCCAGAAGAATGTATTCAGCGGAGGAGGCATATGCCATGCTTGCCTCTGACACAGCCAGTGATGCAAGCGGGGAATTTGAAGGATTCGTCTTAAGCTCCTCTTCCTCCTCTAGTGATGAGGGACCCCTCAAAGACGCCCCCGTAGAGCAGCTGAGACCCCCCCCCAAATGATTGATCCCGTATGGACCCCACCACCAGACAATTTAGAGCCCCAGGTTCCTGAGTTTTTGGCCATCCCAGGAATCCAATTTGATTCAACAGGTCTCAGAGAAATTGACTTTTTCAAATTATTTTTCTCTGATGATTTTATAAATTTAATGGTGGACCAAAGTAATTTATATGCCCAGCAGTTTATTGCTCAAAACCCCACGTCATCATTTGCTAGGTGGACCCCTGTAGATGCAGTAGAGATGATGACGTTTGGGGGCTGGTGTTACATATGGGCATAGTAAAAAAGCCAGAAATTAGGCAATATTGGAGTACAGATGTTCTGTACAGCACCCCACTTTACCGTATGGCCATGACTCGGACTCGTTTTGAGATAATCCTTAAATTTTTACATTACACCGATAATGCACAGTGCCCACCCAGAGATGATCCCACCTTTGACCGGCTATTCAAAGTCAGGCCGGTCATTGATCATTTCAGTGCCAAATTTGCAGAGTTGTACATCCCTGAAAAATGTATTTGTATCGACGAGTCCCTTATACATTTTAAAGGAAGGGTTAAATTCCGCCAGTACCTTCCCAGTAAGAGGGCAAGGTATGGCATAAAAATGTATAAACTGTGTGAAAGCACCTCAGGGTACACCCACAGGTTTAGGGTATATGAAGGGAAGGATTCAAGAATTGAACCGCCAGAATGCCCCCCCTCCCTCGTAGGTGTTAGTGGAAAAATTGTCTGGGATTTAGTGCACCCCTTCCTGGATAAAGGTTATCACCTCTATGTGGATAACTTTTACACTAGCATCCCCCTGTTTAAGGCCCTTGGTTCAAGAGGTACAGCAGCTTGCGGTACTGTGCGCAAGAACCAAAGAGGCCTCCCAAAAACGCACATTGCCCAAGTACTGAGAAGGGGTGAAAGCAGGGGAATATGCACCGAAAATATGTTGTTGGTCAAATATAAGGACAAGAGGGATGTCCTTATACTGACAACAATTCACGGAGACAGTACCACCTCCGTCCCTGTACGAGGTACCAGTACCCACACCTCAAAACCGAATTGTATCCTAGATTACAATAAGTACATGGGCGGAGTGGATCTTTCAGATCAGGTACTGAAGCCGTACAGTGCCCTGCGGAAAACAAAAATCTGGTACAAGAAGCTGGCCGTGTATATCATCCAGATGGCACTGTATAACGCTTACGTGCTATTCCGTTCGACCAGCCAGAGGGGGACATTTATGCACTTTCAAGAGGAAGTCATAAAGGGCCTAATATTTGGGAACCAGCAGGCAGAGGGCCCCAGTACTTCTAGTACTGGCCCCCGTATTGTACCAGGGCAGCATTTTCCTAACGAAATCCCCTCCACTGCAAAAAGGGCAGGACACAAAAAAGGTGCAAAGTTTGCTATAAAAAGGGAATAAGAAAGGATACTATTTTCCACTGTGAAACTTGCCCCGACAAACCCGGCCTATGTATAAAGGAGTGTTTTAAAATATACCACACATCTATGGATTATTAGGTTCATCATTTCACCGTGCTTCGGGGGTCTTGCTAATGCCACATAGCACCCACCATTCATTCCACCAGAATCTGAGCTGCAAAATCCAAAAATCACTCCTTCCCTTCTGAGTCCTGCCATGCACCCAACTGGTATTTTTTGGTCACATATGAGGCATTGCCATACTCGGGAGAAATTGGGGCACAGATTTTGGGGTGCTTTTTCTCCTTCATACCTTATAAAAATGAAAAATTTTGAGCCAGAACTGCATTTTTGTGTAAAAAAATGTAATTTTTCATTTGCACAGCCCAGTTGTATCAAAATTGGTGAAACCCCTGGGGGTTTGAAATGTACACTATACCCCTAGATGAATTCCCTGAGGGGTGTAGTTTGCAAAATGGGGTCACTTGTGGGGGGGTTCCACTGTATTGGTGCTTTGGGGGTCTTGCTAATGCCACATAGCACCCACCAACATTCCACCAGAATCTGTGCTGCAAAATCCAAATATCACTCCTTCCCTTCTGAGTCCTGCCATTTTTTGGTCACACATGAGGCATTGCCGTACTCGGGAGAAATTGGGGCACAGATTTTGGGGTGCTTTGTCTCCTTCATTCCTTGTGAAAATGAAAAATTTTGAGCCAGAACTGCATTTTTGTGTAAAAAATTTAATTTTTCATTTTCACTGCCCAGTTGTACCACAATTGGTGAAACCCCTGGGGGTTTGAAATGTACACTATACCCCTAGATGAATTCCCTGAGGGGTGTAGTTTGCAAAATGGGGTCACTTGTGGGGGGGTTCCACTGTATTGGTGCTTCGGGGGTCTTGCTAATGCGACATAGCACCCACCAACATTCCACCAGAATCTGAGCTGCAAAATCCAAAAATCACTCCTTCCCTTCTGAGTCCTGCCATGCACCCAACTGGTATTTTTTGGTCACATGTGAGGCATTGCCGTACTCGGGAGAAATTGGGGCACAGATTTTGGGGTGCTTTTTCTCCTTCATACCTTATGAAAATGAAAAATTTTGAGCCAGAACTGCATTTTTGTGTAAAAAAATGTAATTTTTCATTTGCACAGCCCAGTTGTATCAAAATTGGTGAAACCCCTGGGGGTTTGAAATGTACACTATACCCCTAGATGAATTCCCTGAGGGGTGTAGTTTGCAAAATGGGGTCACTTGTGGGGGGGTTCCACTGTATTGGTGCTTCGGGGGTCTTGCTAATGCGACATAGCACCCACCAACATTCCACCAGAATCTGAGCTGCAAAATCCAAAAATCACTCCTTCCCTTCTGAGTCCTGCCATGTACCCAAATGGTATTTTTTGGTCACATGTGAGGCATTGCCGTACTCGGGAGAAATTGGGGCACAGATTTTTGGGTGCTTTGTCTCCTTCATTCCTTGTGAAAATGAAAAATGTTGAGCCAGAACTGCATTTTTGTGTAAAAAATGTAATTTTTCATTTTCACTGCCCAGTTGTACCACAATTGGTGAAACCCCTGGGGGTTTGAAATGTACACTATACCCCTAGATGAATTCCCTGAGGGGTGTAGTTTGCAAAATGGGGTCACTTGTGGGGGGGGTTTCTAACTTTTAGCATCTTATGGTGCCTAGAAACCTACATGGTGCCTAAAAAATAATCCTCATAAAAAGGAGGCTCCAAAATCAAGTAGGTGCTCCTTCTATTATGAAGCCTGTGGTTTGGTCAACGTGCACACTAGGGCCACATATAGGATATTTATGAAAACAAAAGAATTGGGGGAATCAATTTTTAGTCACATTTCTCTAGTAAAATCTACTGTGTTCCTTAGAAAAATGTATTAAAATTGAAAGTCTGCAAAAAAAATGAAATTTTGAAATTTCACCTACACTTTGTTTTAATTCCTGTGAAACACCTAAAGGGTTAACAAACTTCCAAAATGCTGTTTTGAATACTGTGAGGGGTGCAGTTTTTGAAATGGCATCATTTATGGGGGTGTCTCACATACAAGTCCCTCAAAGTCACATCAGAACTGAACGGGATGCGGTCATTTGGTCTACTGCATTATGGTAGAAAGTCATTAGGTCGAATCCATTAGGTCGACATGCTAAAAGGTCGACATGACTCTAGGTCGACATGGGAAAAGGTCGACATGATTCTAGTTCGAAAGGTCATTAGTTCGACAGGTCATTAGTTCGACAAGGTCATTAGTTCGACATTGTCTATGTCGACATTCACAAGGTCGACATGGAGTTTTTCACTGTTTTTTGAGCCAACATGTGCCGACAGGCGGTATTTCATGCCCTACCATCCACTAGGGCGTGGTGGGAGAATAAAATAGTGTGCCGAGCGTAGCGAGGCACCGTGCCCGACGCATTGCGAGCGCAGCGAGCGATGCGAGGGGATGCAGTGCACTTTAAACTGTGTCCATGTCGACTGTGTTGACATTCAGGTAAAAAAAACAGTGAAAAACCCCATGTCGACCTTGTGAATGTCGACATAGACAATGTCGAACTAATGACCTTGTCGAACTAATGACCTGTCGAACTAATGACCTTTCGACCTAGAATCATGTCGACTTTTTCCCATGTCGACCTAGAATCATGTCGACCTTTTAGCATGTCGACCTAATGGATTCGACCTAATGACTTTCTACCATAATGCAATAGACCAAATGATCCCAACCCAACTGAACTGGTCCCAAAAAAAATCAGTGTTTGAAATTTTCTTGAAAATTTGAGAATTTGCTATTCATATTTTAAGCCTCCTAGTGTCCAAAAATATTAAAAGGAGGTTGAAATAATGATGGAAACATAAAGTAGACATATGGTCTATGTTAGTTATTAACTATTTTGAGTGGTATGATTATTTGTCTCACAAGCAGAAAATTTAACATTTTGAAAATTGCTAAATTTTCCATTTTTTTACGACATTTTGGTATTTTTCACAAAAAAAACACAGACTGTATCGACCCAAATTTACCACTAATTTGAAGTACAATGTGTCACGAGAAAACAATCTCAAAATCACTGGGATAAGTAAAAGCAAAAAAAAGTTATCCCCACTTAAGTGATACATGTCAGATTTGAAAAAAAGGGCTCTGTCAGGAAGGCAAAAACAGGCTGCGGCGGGAAGGGGTTAAATTTGGAATTCTATTCTATTAACAATGATGAATGACAATTCATTTCACCATTTTTTATTTCGTGGAAGGGTTCCAACAAATTTAGTCTACATATAGCTGAAATGATCCCATACACACATTTAACACTTTCTCCGTTCCCTCTTCAAAGAATTCTATTCCTGGCCTGTCCCGCACTCATGACTTATGACTGTCCCTTAGCAGTATTGTCAGCCTGGAAAGAATGCTTTCAAAAATGCGTCACGCAAAATCCCTCCTCTAATCATTAAGAAATCTAGAAGGTCTCCTTCTGCTTAACATAGGCTAATTACCTTAAGCGTGGCTCTAAATGAGACTATGGGCTTTATTCTAGTTCACTCATTCTGACAAAATCCTTCTTAGATAGACAAAACCATGTGCACTGCAGGGGGGCAGATGTAAAATGTGCAGAGAGAATTAGATTTGGGTGAGTTATTTTGTTTTTGTGCTGGGTAAATACTGCCTGCTTTATTTTTACACTGCAATATAGACCTCACTTTGAAGTAAAACCCCACCCAAATCTAATTCTCTCTGCACAAGTAACATCTACCCCACCTGCAGTGCACATGGTTTTGTCCATCCAAGAAGGATTTTGTCAGAAAGAGTTAACTAGAATAAAGCCCTATGTCATTCACAATGTTAGACATCCTGACATATGTACATGGGCAGAGAACTGATTCAAGGTTAGAACAAAAAAAGGGTAGATATAAAAGGAACATAATCCAGGTGGGCTTACGTTATTATAGGTAAACCACAGGGACACACATTGGACCCTTTCACTCTCTTAATTAGTGATCTTGGAAATTGCTCGGTACTGTGAGTGTCCATATTGTTGCTGACACCGAGATGTATAAGGTACAAAGGTAAATAGTAACTTGGATTATAAATAATTGCAAACTGGGATGTGAGATGATAAAATGAATGTAATTAAATGTAGAGCTTTGCACCTATGCTATGGTAACTAAACTAACTACACATTCAGTAGATATACCGTAGGGCATGATTCGTGTTTGTGTGGAATTGCACAGCCGCATAAAGCGTTTAGACAATTCTGTCTAATTAAAATAATAATGCAGCAGGAGTCACCTGTAGGCGATAGACACCTCCTACTAGCATTACGGACACTGGGATCAGTGGCGTAGCTACGTTTTGGGCGCCCCCCCGCCGTTAGGGGGGGGCGCCCCCCCTCGTCGCCGCCCCGCCAAGCACCCCTACCCCGCCGCCCATGCAAACCCCCCCCTCAATCCCCCACAGTGACAGCCTTACCTATCACGCTGGTCCCGGCGGCTCCGTTCTTCTGCTGAGGACCACCAGAAAATGGCCGCCCCCATACAGCACACAGTTTCAGAGAACTGTGCGCTATATGGGGGCGGCCATTTTGTGGTGGTCCTCAGCAGAAGAACGGAGCCGCCGGGACCAGCGCGATAGGTAAGGCTGCAGGAGATTGAGGGAGGGGTTTAACTATAGCACCGCAGCCCCCGGCGCCCCTACATGCACAGCGCCCCCCCCCCCCCCCCGCGGTGGCGGGGGCTGCGGTGCTATAGTTATGCCGCTGACTGGGATGCAGGAAGTCTGGGTTCCAAACTCTGGACCCATAACACCTTCAAAATGGGGATGATGCACCCCTGTTTTGAAGATTGGAGCTGTCCCCCAAATGCAGCAGCATGTGAATTATCCTATGGTTGAAGGGGGGCTTCACTCGAAATGAGCAGACACCCAAACATTCGGGTTTGCAAATACATATATGAATCAAGCCCATAGCTATATATATATATATATATATATATATATATATATATATATATATATATATATATATATATATATATATGTCTAGTGTCCGTGTGTCACCGAAACACTGCCATCTGTTGGCAGCAAGTGAAACTACATCTCTTTCCATATCACAGATGCAATCATGTACAATTAGCTGCCTGGTACTTGTGTACTTTCACAGTGCCACCTAGGGTTACCACCTAGTCCCTTTAATTCCGGACACATATTAATTACACAGGTTCTGTGGCTGGCTGACTTCAAGACTCCACTTCACCTGATTTTAAACTGCCACAGAACCTGTGTAATTAACATGTGTCCGGAATTAAAGGGACTAGGTGGTAACCCTAGTGCCACCTTATGCTATGCTGTCAGCATAGGCCAATGGCAGCCTAGCGTAGTCAGCGTAGTGTCCCTGCGGCAGCCCTGTGTAGTGTCCCTGTCAGGTAGCGTAGTCACCATACTGTCCCCGCGAGCTGCAGATTTGTGTCCCCGGCATCCCTGGCAAGCCTAGTGAACGCCTCTCACACATCACCACACATCGCCGGTAACCGCCAGATCCCCTACACCAGGTGGAGAGGCGATGCAGGCGCCGGCGGAGAGGCGCTCCATCTGCCTGAGATGCACAAGCGTCTCATACGCTTGTGCATCTCAGTCATTCTTGCTGCAGGGTACAGTAACCCTGCCCGTGTCCGCTTCAGGGAGATGGTCAGGGTTAGGGGTTTGGCAGCGCGTGCGTCTTGTGTACAAAGGGGAGGTTCGGGCGCAAGTGCGTCTCATGCACAATAAAGGACGCATTTGCCAGTGCTCCATGTTACATACTGGCAAATGCCTCCTGTCACGATCTGGATAAAACAGACATTATTTTACCTTCTAGTGCCTCTCCACAGTCTCTTCAGTAACTCCCTAATGCTGCAGCTGTGAAGCAAAGCCTGCAGTCTGACCTGATGCATCAGCTCACTACAGCTGCACTCGTTAATGCTCCTGGCCACAAGCATGGCATGAACAAACAGTCTTTCCTGCCATAGCCTGACATGGGGGATGCCATGTTCTCCCAGTCACATGTCATTCTCATCCAATCCTGTTTGATCTGATCTCACTGTCATACCTGCCCGGCCAATCCTGGCCACCCAGTGGGTATAAGTATGCTGGGAGCTCTCAGATCAATGCTAGTGCTTCAGTTGTCTCCAGTGTGTGTTCAGCTGTCCTTGTCTCTACAAGTGGTTTCCTGCTGGTGCATGTTATCTCTGTTTCTGCAGTGTACTCCAGGCACTCCATCTCCTGTGAAGTTCCAGGCACTCCATCTCCTGCGATCCTGCTTCTACGGCCTAGCTCCAGGACTCTGGTCCATTCGATGTTCCGCCATCACTAAAGTCCGATATTCCGGATTCACAGTTTCCAGTTTCCATCCGTCATTCCGGACCCACAGTTTCCAACCTCATATCCGATATTCTGGATCCGATGTTCCACCATCGATACCATCTCATCATCCAGCTGTAAAGTATCGCTATCTACGTTGACTGTACAATTCATCTGCATACTTTACTGCTTGTGTTTACAACCATCTGCTAAATAAAACTCGGTTGTATTTTACCATTGACTGTTCATTGGCTTTGGGTGCACTGTCACGCATTATATGCGTAAGGGTCCTCTCCAACCTCCCCGGTTCAGGTACCGGTCCAGGTCCCCACCAGAGGTCTCAGTCTCGTCGACTCAGACCCCTGGTGTGACACCTCCATTTCAAACCGTCACTTTCCACGCCAGCCCAAAGCATGGCGAGGGGATGCGGTATGTGTCCTCCCGACCTGTTCATACAGCTGCAGCTCTGTCCCTGGCAAGCCTAGTGAATGTCTCTCACACAGCATTGGTAACCGCAAGATCCCCTGCGCTAGCGGATACCGGCGGAGAGGCGATCATTCATGCGCCTGCGGAGAGGTGCTCCATCTGCCTGAGATGCACGAGTGTCTCATACGCTTGTGTGTCTCAGTAATGCTTGCGGCAGGGTACGGCAACCCTGGCTGTGTCTGCTTCAGGGAAACGGTCAGGGTTAGGGGTTCGGCAGCACGTGCATCTCGTGCACAAAGGGGGGAGGTGCAGGCGCAAGTGTGACTCATGCACAATAAAGGACACATTTTAAACCCCCACTATCCACGCCAGCCCAAAGCATGGCGAGGAGACGCGGTATGTGTCTTCCCGACCCACTATCCACTTTTGATTTTATAAAGTGTGGCGATGCGGCGAGGCAAGTGGACACGGAAAACGAGCCCGAAGCATGGCGAATGCAAGCGGAATACATGTCAAGTAAGCCGCGTCCACTCGCCACATTTAATAACAGCGACTCCGCGCCGACCTGAATAGTGGGGGGTATGAACAGGTTGGGAGGATGCGTACCGCGTCCCCTCGCGGGGCTCACTGCTCTCGCCATGCTTCGGGCTGGCGTGGATAGTTTCAGGAACACATTCACAACTGTCATGTCAGGCAGTTTAAAAATGGTCAATGGTTCCCACACAATGTAATAAGCACTGACACTACGCTAACTGACTACGCTAACTGCTTAACGCTGACTGACTATGCTAACTGCGTAAGATCCGGTTAGGCGCGAACGTACACGCAGGCACAGACACAAGCTGACTACGCTGACTGCGGTAACAAAATGCTGATGCTGACAGGGATGCTGACTGCATGAACACGACGCTGATGCTGACAGGGATGCTGACTATGCTGGATGTGTGAACACGACGCTGATGCTGACAGGGACACTACGCTGACTACGTAAGTGGCACCGTGAAACTACATAAGTACCAGCTGCCTTACTAGCTTTGGAAGCATTTGCTTCCACCAGGCTTACTAGTGATGAATATGAATGATGCCCATAGTTTGTGAAACTGAGCTGGCGAAGAACTTAGCAATATTAGTTGACATAAAGGTAATTTATTGATACGGTGACAGCTGTCAATGAAATCCTAGATAAATGTATGTGATGCATAGTTTTGCCATTGTAAACGGTAATATTTAGAACATATCCCAAATAAAGGGAACAGGAGGACCTTGGAGAACTCCAGAGGATTTGGAAGAGCAATTTAAATAATAGTGAGTAGATGGAAGGTTTCAATTATAGAGACAGTTTATGTCAGAAATGTTTTATTTTTTATTTTGTAAAAATATGCCTGATTGTATTGACCTGAGATATATTATACATATTGAACATTTGTTCAAGAGTTATTGTCATTGTCAAGAGATAGCACAACTTGTTTAGCATGTGTCTGTTTCATCCTTACTACAGTATGTCACCTTGCAATTGCCAAGAGCAGACATAAACAGGGTGTACTCCTAGTAGTCACATATGCTGCTACCACACAAATTACCATACCTCCCAACATGACGCTCTCCAGGAGGGACTCATTGCTCTGCTCCAGCATTTCCCTCTTAATGCATGATTGCCATCACCTGTGTTCAAGCACCTTTCTTATCAATTCAACTGTTACACACAGATGAAGGTAATCATGCATTAAGAAGAAACTCCAGGAGCAGAGCAATGTGTCCCTCCTGAAGAGGGTCATGTTGGGAGGTATGAATTACACTTACCACTATTTCAACATTTATTCAGAGAATCCTTACTGAATGTTACATAAATGCCATCTAATCTGCCCCTTTGCAGTCTGGAAGGATAGGGTCCGGGATATTAATTTGAGCAGTTGTTTGGAAGATAATATGAGGTATAGGGTCTCATGTTTGAACACACAGTGTAGAAGTGTAGCTCTCTGTCCTCTTCCTGTTGCCCACTTATAGGTACTGTACAACACTACATAAGCAGGGTCCCGAGATACTCGCTTGACTATGGCTACCAAAACCCCTTACATCTTGTCAGCCAAACACCCCAACACAAACCTATCATCATTCACTTTCATTCCTTAATAAATAATTTAGAAATGGCAGGTTAACTACTGAATTGAGTTCAAGGTCACAGTTATTTCCTGAGCTATCTGTAGATAGTCTTCCGAAGGATCTCTCATAAGGGGTTGGGATCGTTTGGTCTACAGAATGTTGGTCGACAAGCATTAGGTCGACATGGTTCTAGGTCGACATGGTTCTAGGTCGACATGGGACATGGTTGACATGGGTCTAGGTCGACATGGATCTAGGTCGACAGGTCAATAGGTTGACACAAGCATTAGGTCAGCAGTGTCTAGGTCAACAGTCAAAAGGTCGACATGGGGTATTTCACAATTTTTTTTACCCGAATGTCAACACAGTCGACGTGGACACAGTTTCCAATGCACCGCATCCCCTCGCTTAGCTCGCAGTGCTTCGGGCATGAAATACCGCCTGTCGGCACATGTCGGCTCAAAAAACAGTGAAAAACCCCATGTCGACCTTGTGACTGTCGACCTAATGCTTGTGTCGACCTCATGACCTGTCGACCTAAACCCATGTCGACCTAGAACCATTTTGACCTAGAACCATGTCGATTTATCCCCATGTCGACCTAACGGTGTCGACCCAATGCTTGTCGACCAACATGCTGTAGACCCAACAAATATCATCACAATACCACAGTTATTTCATGTTATTGTCTCCATTCTGAAACTATTCTAGATGCCTGCAGAGTGCTTCAGATTGACACCATTACTATTGGAATTATACATTTTAAGAAACTTATATCTTTAAGTCAGAAACTTTGCTATTAGGGGATGAACTCGTGAACTACTGTATCTGCCCTTTAATTCAGAATGGACAGAGTATTAGTGGGTAGAAGGAGATCCCCCCATGCAATAACACAGCATCCTGGAAAACCATTCTCATGGTATGGATTCAATTTGAACCCTACTTAAATTAGACAGGGAAAATTGTTTCCAAATGTTTACAATGAATTGTCTGGATCCCACAGAGCAACATCTTATCAATGTGCTTAAAGCCAAAATTCAAGCAAGCACTTATGCTAAAAGCAATGACATTTTTTGCAAAAAACGTCTTTGAGATGTGAGACATCAGCTCTCCCTACAGCAATGACATTATATACATATATATATATATATATATATATATATATATATATATATATATATATATATAAGTTCCAAACCTGCCGGCACTCAAATGAGGTAGCAGACAACGGGCCTCGGTGCCCCAACGGCAATCACATACACACTCCAAGAAATGATTGGCACTCGAGAGGCAATAATAACAAATACAGGATGTGTATTAAAGCTAAGCTTTCGGGGTTTGACCCCCTTCGTCAGAGCACAATCCTACAGCAAACAAACGATACACAGAGATTACATAAATACCTTCAGCCCCGTGAGCACCTCCGCCTCGCCGATTGCGTCATCAGCAGCCGCACAAGCAGACGCCAGGTCACAGATGGCAGCCGCCTCATTTCCGGGTCCAGCAGCCAGCGTGGTTGCATAGCAACCTCAGACTGTTTGCGTTTCACTCTGGAATGACGGTGACACGCTCATCCTCCAGGCGCTGAGTCACTGCTGCTGAGAGCTGCGGGGAGGCACAGAAGGACACCAATTGACATCATTACTACCACCAAATATCACATAAATATATATACAAGTTTCTATGAATAAACTTCAAAAAAAACATGAAAAAAAGGGGAAGAGAAAAAAATGAAAATAAAGAAATATAAAAATGAAAAAAATGCACACATACATGAAAAAGCACCAAAAGCAGTACATTAAAAATACAAAAAATACACAAAAAAATACATAAACATTGTTTAAGCAGATGTTACAATAATAGCAAGTTAATGCCTAATGCCAGATAGAATCCCGTATGGTCACACCACTTTAAGAGGTCACAGCATTCCAACTAATTTTGTCGTTGAGACCAAGCGGATGAATCGTGTTAAAGCGAAAGATCCACCTAGACTCAGCGATGAGCAAACGCTTTGCCCGATCACCTCCTCTAGGTGAGTCCTTGACAGTATCAATCATAAAATACCTCAATGAGGATAAGGAATGCCCTGCAGCCTTAAAATGCCGGGCCACCGGCTGGTCAATGGTTCTACCACCGATCGCCAAACCAATGGCTGATCTGTGGAGACCCATTCGCACCCGAAACGACTGTGTCGTCTGGCCGACATAATAAAGGCCACAGGGACACAAAATGATATAAACAACAAATTCAGAACGGCAGGTTAAGACTGACCGAATTGCAAACATCCTATCAGAATGTGGATGTTTGAAATTTTTACATGTCACCATGTGTCCACAGGTGGTGCAGTTGTGGCAGCTGTAACAGCCAGGAGGCTTCACATACACATTAGGGGCCCGGGGTATATTCATCCCGGTAATGTCCGTCTTCACAAGACGGTCGCGTAAGTTACGACCCCTTTTGAAAGCTGCCAAAGGCCTCATCTCCCTGAACACAGGCAAGTCGGGATCACTTTTAACAATAGGCCAGAGAGCTTTAGAAGCCAAATGGATTACTGGACTGGCTACTGTATACGTGCTGGTCCAGGGCAGAACCTTACCAGACTGGCGTTTGCTAGGCTGGAGTAATGTAGAACGAGGAATCGACAAAACTTGCAGTTTCTGTTGCTGCAAATGGTCATGATCGTACCCACGAGCAGCAAATTTGACAATAAGTTGGTCAAGGCGTTCAGAGACAATCAGGGGGTCACTGATCACTCTAGCCACCCTCAGCATCTGTGAGCGAGGAAGACCCCGCTTGAGAGCCGGAGGGTGATGGCTAGAGGCCATCAGAAACGTGTTGCGATCCACATTTTTGTAATAAACATCCGTGGATAATCGGTTCTCAGTGATCGCAACGGCTACATCAAGGAACTGTGCCTCAGACCCACTACAAGATTAGGTGAACTCGAGTCCCTACCATTAACCTCAGACATCAAATTATCAAAACGCTCCTGTCCACCCGTCCACAAGATGAAAATGTCATCAATGTAACGGGTGTACAGGAGCATGTGTTGCTTAACATCAGGCCTACCAAGGAACATCCCATCCTCCTGGTCAAACATGTAGATATTAGCATACGAGGGTGCGACCGCCGACCCCATGGCGCACCCTCGCAGCTGCAGGTAAAAATTACCATCGAACAGGAAGAAGTTACGCTCCAAGGTAAGGCCTAGTAACTTCAAGAATAGATCATGATTAAAGAAAGCATTATCCAGATGCCTGTCTAGAAATGAACGTACCGCCCTTAACCCCCCTGAGTGGGGTATGGACGTATACAGGCTTGAGACGTCCAAGCAGCATAATAAAGTCCCAGGTGGCACCTCAGGAAATTGTAGTAACAGGTTGAGGAAACTGGTAGTATCCTTAAGGAATGACTGTTGCAGACCAAGCAATGGTTGTAGGACATAATCCAATAGTTGTGACACTGACTGGTACAGAGAACCACGAGCTGAGATAATGGGATGGCCCGGTGGCTTCCTGGGGTCCTTATGCACCTTGGGTAAGGTGTACAGGACAGGAACCACCGGAGCCGCTACCATAATCCGCTCACACACCTTGGCAGATAAATGACCCTCAGCCACAGCTACTTTGAGTATCTGTCCCAGTTCTTGCTGGAACTTTATGGTGGGGTTTCCTGGAAGTTTGGAATAAACTGCTTTATCGGCCAACTGCTGATAGATCTCATCTCGGTATTCTTGAAGATCTTGGATCACAATGGCCCCGCCTTTGTCGGCGGGCCTAATTGTGATATCTTGATAGCTGCCAAGATTCTGGAGGGCTTTAGCCTCAGCCGTAGACAGATTTTTAGAAACTTTTCCAGGAGCAGCCAGGAATCGGTGAACGGAATCGTCCATCAAACGTCCAAATGTTTTGATCGACGGGTTCGTCGACACTGGATCAAACTTAGATCTTGAAGAAGATGCCAAAAATTGGTCAAAAAAGCCAGCTTGGGTCGTGGATGGTTTAGCCTTAAAGAATTCTTTGAGGCGAAGTTTTCTCAGAAATCGATGGTGGTCACATCGCCAATCGAACTCATCAAAAAAATTAGTGGGCACAAAAGAGAGTCCTTTGGATAGCACAGCAAGTTCGATGGGTGTTAGGACACGGCTAGATAAATTGAAGATTAGGGTTTCTTCTGGCCCGGGATCCGGGGCGGATTTCTTCTTAATTCTGTAGTTTTGCTTACCCCTGCGGGTGGCCTGCCTCTTCTGCGCTTGCCCTTGGAAGAGGCTGCCTCGGCTAAAGGGACAGCTTGACTATCGGTGGCATCATCAGACTCGGATATCGCAAACTCAGAGAGTTCTGGTGCGGGTTGCGATTTCTGCCATATTTCTGCTGCCACGGTTTACGCCGCCGTTGCCCAGGATTCTGTCGATGTTCAGGATAATCACCTGACAACCAGCCGTAGACCCTGTTATCATCGTAATCGGAATCAACTGCACTCCGTTTACTACGTTTAAATTTTAAAAGGTCTCTCTTGTAGGCCTCACACTGTTGCTCAAGTTTTGACAAGCAACCTGCATTAGCTGGATCCGCAAGAGCCTCTTGATGCTCATTCTGAAATGCAGTGATTTTGGCTTCAGTCACCTGTAATTCTCGACCTGATTCCTCGATAACGAGGACCATCAGGTCCAGAGAAGCATGGTTAAGAATCCCAACCCATTTACGCACAAAATCAGGACTGTGGCGCCCAATAGTGGGAATGTTCTTGATACGAAAGCCACGGGGCAATTTCCTAGCCCGATAGTAATCCGACAAGGAGGATCCATGCAATTGGAAATCAATCTCCTGCCGACGTAATTTGAATAAATGGTGTTGTAGTTCCTCGATACCGTGATCAACTGCAGCTAGTGCAGGATCAATCTCAAACAGGATATCATTGATCTCTGCCGGTGTGTATGTAAACGAGGTTCCAATGGCAATAGAGACATTCTGGCATCCAGGGGCATCCTGGGATGCCGATACTGCTGAATGCTCCATGATGTTGATTAAAGGAGCAGAAAGTACAAAAGTAGATGCTGTGCAATCCAAAAAAATCCACAATAAATCAGAGGGGTGCCTTGCAACTAATCACTGCTTACAAGCAATGAAATAGATAAAGTTCCAAACCTGCCGGCACTCAAATGAGGTAGCAGACAACGGGCCTCGGTGCCCCAACGGCAATCACATACACACTCCAAGAAATGATTGGCACTCGAGAGGCAATAATAACAAATACAGGATGTGTATTAAAGCTAAGCTTTCGGGGTTTGACCCCCTTCGTCAGAGCACAATCCTACAGCAAACAAACGATACACAGAGATTACATAAATACCTTCAGCCCCGTGAGCACCTCCGCCTCGCCGATTGCGTCATCAGCAGCCGCACAAGCAGACGCCAGGTCACAGACGGCAGCCGCCTCATTTCCGGGTCCAGCAGCCAGCGTGGTTGCATAGCAACCTCAGACTGTTTGCGTTTCACTCTGGAATGAAGGTGACACGCTCATCCTCCAGGCGCTGAGTCACTGCTGCTGAGAGCTGCGGGGAGGCACAGAAGGACACCAATTGACATCATTACTACCACCAAATATCACATAAATATATATACAAGTTTCTATGAATAAACTTAAAAAAAAACATGAAAAAAAGGGGAAGAGAAAAAAATGAAAATAAAGAAATATAAAAATGAAAAAAATGCACACATACATGAAAAAGCACCAAAAGCAGTACACAATGCGGGGGGGTGTTAACGGGGGTGGGGGTGCGGAGGGGTTAACGGGTTTGTATGTGTTAACCCGCGTGCGCATTAAAAGCGCATTAAATATTCACTTCCCTGAATTTAGGACCCAGCTTATTGGCTGGGTCCTAAATACCGTTTCAGACCCGATTTTGATCCCAAAATACCGGGTCTGAAACGGGTAGGACCCTCCATTTTAACCGGTTTACAAAAACGGCTTTTGTAAAACGGTTATGGGGTCCTGCACCTTTCAGTCCGCACAGATTACTGTTTTAAAACGGTAAAAAAACGGCAATATACCGTTTACAAAGTGCGGTCTGAAAGGGGCATTAGTAATATGCCTTTTTTTTAACCATATTTTAACCAACTAAGCAGTGGAGCGTTAAAGGCTCCCAGTAAATTTGTTTGCAGTGATTGAATCAATCAAGTGTGGGGTCTGTGGTATGTCAGTGAGGAGGTGGAGTTCCTGGAAAAATTATGTGGGTACTGGGAAAATTATGTGGGTACTCTATGCCATGTGTATATTTTGACAATACAGGGTTTTTGTAAATATTCTATTTGGTATGGCTTTCGGGTGTTGTCTTGCAACTCTCCAGTTGTGTTTGATTTTTTGGGGGAAATTCAATTATCTGTGGTTAAAAAAAAGTCTGAAAACCGGAGGTAGTGTCAGGCTTTAACACCCATAACTGTTCAACTGCATTCCCTTTTCCCCCTCGAGATCCTGTTTAACGCACAGTAAATGAATGTATTGGGGTTTTGTCCTTTAGCACACAAAGGGGGGTATTCAATCCCCACCACTATTTCCGACAGGGGAAATAGCGGTGGGCGCCTATTCAGTGCTTTATTTCCTGACAGCATTGAAGAGGCAGATCAACAGAATGGGCCCGACTTTAAACGCTGTTGGGCCTGTTTTGCCGAGAATGCCTATGAATTGTTGCGATCACGGGCAGATCTCGACAATCCACGGCCGTTTATGCAGATACGCTCCCTTTTCACCGATCGGCAGACGGGCCATTAAATCCCGCCTGGCGATTTGCGGTCGAGCAAAACAAAAATGGGCCAGGGTCACGGCTGTCGGGACATACCGGCAGTCGTGACCCAGCATTGAATACCCCCCAAAGTCCTTAAAACGTTTACAAATTCATGTGTTCACAGGGTCACGGCACCTGTTAACCTGCTGGTTATCGTAGACTTGTTTTCACCTCTGTTAAGAAAAAAATCCCGGATAATTGCTGCTGGCGTGGGCTAATTGAATAGCCCCAGGTAATCTATTAGTCCATGATAAAGTACTGTGGCTAATTGTATTCCCCCGTTAGGATTATATGATGCACTAAAGTTTTTTCTTGTTCCAGCACACAGCTCTCTTAGGCCCCCATTTATCATTGATCACATTTACAATGCGATCTGGGCGGAATATTGCCGCCCAGGATTGCATTGTAAAATGCGATCATTTCGGCCGAATGTTTTACCTGGCAGGGCGCAGGTGCGATGCCTGTAGCCGGAAGCCGGGGGGTCTGCGCATGCGCGGTTATGTGCTGACCCCCCGCGACCCCTGTGACCGCACTGCCGCTCGGGCAGTGCGATATGTAGCCATAGGCTACAATGGGCTATCGCCATATCAGAATGGCAATAGCCCAGGGGTGCGATGCCGGGCTGCCCGATGTTGATACATCGGGCAGCTTCGCATCCCCCATAGAAACCTATGGGGGATGCGGCCGGCGGCGCTGCAGGGGGGGATCACAGCAGGGATCGAGAATTCCTGCTGCGGTCCCCCTTAATACATCTCAGTGCTACTTAATATTTGCGGTTAACCCCCGAAAACGGATGTTTTCGGGGATTTAACCGCAAATATTACTTGATAAATGGGCCCCTTATACTGTATGTCCTATTGGCTATATTTTTCCTTTTTATACTGATCATTTTGTTACCTGATTCCACTTATGGGACAAGTAGTTGGACCTTTAATTGGGCTTTGGACTGGAAACGTTGTTAAGACTGTTGTGGACTTGCTTTCTTATTTTGTTATATTAATGTTAATGCAATGTAATGCAAATATAATACAATGCAATGCTTAAATAAAAATATTAAATAACAAATGTATAATTCTTCATTAAATGATAAATCTTTAAAATATGCTAATAGTCACCAAGTAGAATTAACCAAAGTGTCTTTTTGAATAAGAGCTGAAAAAGATGACATAAACCATTTGCTTTATTAGAATCTGGAGATGAGCCAGAGTTCTATGCTCCATTAAGCCATCATGTAACTGGAGACGCCTTGTAGTGTCTTCAGTCTGCTTAACTTGCTACATGAACATTTTCAGCTCTACGACTTTGGCTCAAACGGCTGTTTGAAATATCTTTTAGGTTCTACAAATAAAGACACTTTTAAAGCTGCAATCTTACAATTTAATATGAACATTAATTGTCTTCCTATTACATCTCACTGTGGGGAGCCGGCCCTAATCCATTTGGTACCCTAGGCAAGATTTTGTCTGGTAACCCCTACACACACCCTCAGGGACGTTTTAAGAGATGAGGAGGCCATGTACAAGCCGCCTCCGGCTGGGCCCCCTCCTCTCTGCCGGGAGCAGCACAATTTCCCTGCTATTTCTGCATCACTGCTGGTATTGTAGAGTCTGAGCACTAGAGCGCTCAGACTCCACTACTCATGTGCAGATCACTGTAAAAATGCCTGCCGCGCCGATGCTGGACTCCAGGCAGTAAGTATAAAAAAACTGTGAAGAATGTGTGTGGTGTGGGCCCACTGCACCCATTATAAATACACCACTGCACACCTATGTGGGAGATTTTTTATGCACACATGAAAAGGAGGTAAGGCCTCGCAAAGGGGCATTGTGCTCCCCTTCCCCCATTGTGTTGTGCTCCCCATCCCACACATCCTCATCTCCCCTTATGTCTCTCCAGCCCATATAAATGTCTCTCCAGCCCCAGAACATTGTTAGAATTATGCACACTTATATAATTTCTGAGAAAAAAAAATATCTGCAAACTCTGAAACCAGGCCACACAAGAGTCTCTCCAGCCAATAAACTTCTTTGATGCCCTCTGGCCTGTTGTCTCTTGCCTTATAAACCATTGCTAGCTTACAGCCCCTGAGCCCCTCAGAACCTTGGCGTCCTTCACAAGGTCGGGTCCAGTTTGGGTGTCACCTTTGACCCATGATATATATATATATATATATATATTTGGTCCAAGGGTTCGGCACTCCATATGACTCAGATAACTGTGGCTGGTGCCCTCACTGTAGTTGCAGATAGAGGTACGGGGGTGCGGCACTCTGGGCCATCCATAAAAGGCTCCACAGAATGCCAGTTTCAATTTATCTTAATAAATTGTAATCAGGTAACCCCCGCGTACCTCTCTCTCTCTCTCTCTCTCTCTCTCTCTCTCTCTCTCTCTCTCTCTCTCTCTCTCTCTCTCTCTCTCTCTCTCTCTCTCTCTCTCTCTCTCTCTCTCTCTCTCTCTCTCTCTCTCTCTCTCTATATATATATATATATATATATATATATATATATATATATATATATATATATAAATATATATATATATATGTATATATATATCCAGGTTTTGGGATCACACTCTCCTCCAAATATCAACAACTGCCGGGGTGTCAGCTCAGGAGTTCCAGACAAGTCCAGTTCACCAATATAATAGAGAATTGTGAGGACACTTACCGGTCTTCTTTTAATAAGCTGTTTTTAATCTATCTTCACCATTTCAGTTTAAAGTGCAATGTGCATGACAGTGGGCCACGGGCCAACGTTTCGGTGTGCCCCCAGACCTTTGTCAAGGCCCCCACTATCTCCTCCTAAAATGCATGCACTTTAGGAGGAGATAGTGGGGGCCTTGACAAAGGTCTAGGGGCACACCGACGAGATGAGATTTTAAATTGTATAAGCACACTAATGGGTGCTTTCAATGTTAATTGGCCCCCCTATAAGATTTTTAATAGTATGAGCACCCTAATGGGTGCTTACAATGTTAAATGCACCCCCACGCCACCCCCACTATCAATGCCAACCCGAAGCGTGGCGAGCGCAGCGAGCCCATGAGGGGTGGCGGTACGCGTCCTCCGACCTTTTCATACCCCCACTATCCATGTCGGCGTGGAGTTGATTTTATATAGTGTGGCGAGCGCAGCGAGCCACCGAGCCCGAAGCGTGGCGAGCCCCACGTGTAAAGTAAAACGCCACGCTTCAGGCTCGGTGGCTCGCTGTGCTCGCCACACTATATAAAATCAACTCCACGCTGACATGGATAGTGGGGGTATGAAAAGGTCGGAGGAGCGCGTACGCGTAAAGATGACCCTTACAGTGATATAGAATGTAAGCAACATTTCAGTGCAGTTTCATATGTGGTAATTTCGCCAGGTATATAACATTAGGCACACACAACGTATGTACATGTACACCCCCCCCCCCCATGAAAATACTGCATTTGCTCCTGCATGCACACTGGCGTATAACTCCTTTACTATGCCCACACTGGCATTTCGTTCAGTTAGCACCCACCTCTAGCAGCAGTATTCAATGAGAAAAATTCACCGTGTTTTATGGGGAGTTTGTGCTATTTTCGCGTTGGAAGGAGCATTTTGCTCTCCAAAAGTGAACCACCCTATTCAATGTGATATTTCTGCCGTCTTTTTAAGTGATTGGCGGCGAGTCTTAACCACATTGAATAGTGGGAGCAGGAGTGGCAGCGAGCCCTCCGGAACAGGGCGAGTGCATGGCGAGAGGAAAAATCTCTCGCCATGCACGGAGAATTTTTCTCATTGAATACTGCCCTAAAGGTGCTTATATGCTTATTTGATGTGGCCCCTTTCCAAATAATTTTGACCCATCGGGCTGAGCAATCTTGTGAACAGTGTCATATTGGATGTGTTTTACCATATCTGGTGCGCATCGGATCCAGAGATCGCTATCACCGCCAACTGGATTTGTTGAATTCTGTGGCATTCAGTGACATCCCATATGATACCGCATATGCAAAAGAAGTGCATCCGGTGTAATATATGACATCCTGGCACCCAGGAGCATGGTGGGTAGTTGGTGGGGTACTTTAGTCAGCCTAGGGGGTTGGGAAAGAAAACTCATAAAAGAAAAGAAACAGCAGTGGTAAAGAGAAGCCGCACAGCAATTTTAGATTTAGATTTTATAACAATATAAAAAATTGCAGAAAATAAGAATGTGCTTCTACATAAGCAAAGAGAATAAGCTGATATTATTCATTTTCTAAAGTAATAGCATCATCTGTTAGGAAGAACATAAGATGCTGTGCTGGAGACTCTGAGCCTGGGTTCCTGATACTGAGGGGAATTTCAATCAATAAAGCTTTGATCAGAGCATAGTCCAAGATGCCATTGGTTGGTACCAAGTCTTATTAGAAGAGAGTTTTGTTTAGTTATCAGTAACCATCCCCCGGAATCCTGAACATAAGATTGTGGGGTGGGTTAGCATTAGGCTGGGGGATGGAGAGTTAGGTTTAGCCACAATCAGGGTATTTAGGGTAAGGCTGCGAGGGGGGCTTAAGGTTAGACTTTGGGGGAGAGTTAGTTTTAGGCTGCAGATTGGGACGTTTATGGTTATACACTAAGAGGGAAGGGTTGTGGTTAGGCTGCGGGGAGGAAGGGATACAATTGGGAGGGCAGGGGGTAGATAAGTTTCCGACTACTTGCTTTACATCCGCTGTATGTATTCTGATAATTATATGTAATTTCTCTTACTTAACTTAATATTTATTATTCACTGATAAAACAGAATAATAACCAATGCATTAACACACAGTTAAATATAGAGGTTAAACGTGCAGGTGGGGCTGAGCAATCAAAGGAACCATAACTGACTTAATGAGCAATTAGCAGTTTCACTGTACGGGCCGTGTGTACTTACATGGCTCAATATTTAGTACAAGCAAATGCTTTCATCCCTCAACCCCCTTTCGTACATCGGAAGTGTACTTAAACCATTGGCTTGTATACATCTCCGGATTAGCCCCTTTTCCAATATCGCATTATGCAATCACCAATAACCTCTCTGAAGGGTTTTATGACCAGTATTCTAAAGATAAAATATTATACTTCAGTTATAGCCCAATTTACACTTTATCCAGGTTTCTTTTCCAGGCATGTAACAATAAATTATTATTAATGTGATGTTTAAAACAGCACTTTTAGTGACTACAGCAATATTTTTTTTTTTTTTATGAGGGTGGTTAATTAAGCAAGGTAAGAAGGGATGCCGTATGAAATGCCGGCGGTCGGAATCCCGACGGTCGAAATACCAATGCCGGAATCCCGACCGCTGAAATGCAGACAAGGGGGGCTGTGGATCGCCCCCTTGCGGGCTGCGCTTGCCACGCAGTGGACCTGGTGCTTCGCTGTGCTCAGCACACTATTTTATTCTCCCTCTATAGGTGTCGTGGTGTGTTGCGGCGGCCGGGATTCCGGCGTCGGTATTTCGTCCATCGGGATTCCGACCGCCGGCATATTGACCGCATCCCATAAGAAGATCTCTAACGTGTATAATGTTCTCTAGTTCATTCTAATATCTTGCCATGCCAGAGACCAGAGCAGTAAGAACACATTCTGGTGGGTGCCTCACATCATTAGTCCCCGCCTCCTCACAGGGAAAATTCTGTGATTGGATTACATTTGCATAGGGACGAAGGTAAAATGGTGCGGTTAGCATAGAATCCCATCATAAGGTCACGGTCATACTGTCCCAACATCAATTGTTAGATTGCTGGACTGGTGGAAACATTGAGGTGTGTAGTGTGATCAGGTTTCTGCATCTAAAGGTGCCCATATACAGGTCCGATTTTGGCCAATTTCACCCGAGCCTGATGGATCGGGGCGATATTAGGGTGATATTGGCCCAAATCAGAGGTGTTTGACATGTGATTCGATCCGATGCGTGTTCCCGTGTGCTTCAAATCGGATCCTGAAGATCATATATGCAGCACATACGATCTATCAGAATCGGATGCATCAGTGTACATCACAGGTGCTTTTTTAGGCACCTGCGATGCATCACATCCAATCTTCCTTGAACTCCCCGCCAGCTCCCAGGGAGCCCTTTTATATGTTATAAATCACATGCGATTTATCCCATTATCCCATCTAGAGGTTGGGCAATTACATTTTCACACTTTTTTATGTTTAGTTAGTTCTACTTAAAAGAAGGACATATACATTACTAGCTTTTATATATGTAATATATAAAATATGTTTGCTGTATCCCAAGGTGGTGTGGCCATAACACGTTATTGTGCTGACACGTGTATGACCTGGTGGCCTATAACCTGCTTTGGTGCTTCTAAGTATATTTGTATTTCTATAAAACATCTCTGAATTGCTGTATAACATACCTCCCAACTTTTGAAGATGGGAGGTCGTGACGTTTGCGCCGTGAAGCCGCGCGCGCTCCCGAAAAGGGGGTGTGGCCTCGTGAAAAGGGGCATGGCCTCACGGGGTGACGCGAACTCCGGCCACGCCCCCTTTTCCGACGCTCGTCGGCGCTGAATAGACGCTGTGCGCATGCGCACAGCGTCTATTCTCTGCAAGCTGGGGGGCTCCTAACTGTCCCCCCCCACCGCGGGACAATGGCGGCCCCGGGCGGGATGCGGGAACGTCCCCGAATATCAGGACGTTCCCGCGGTAAGCGTGACAGTTGGGAGGTATGATAACCCTCAGCCCAGTACAGTCTGGCCTAAATCGGAACAGCAGGGAGGTATGTCAGTTGGGGGAGGCAAGTTTGTTAATAGTCTGTGTAAAAATGGATGGGATTTATTAATGTTTCTGTGGAGTCATTATGTGGAAGGTTTATTGTGAATCTCCACAAATGACAGGCGTAACAATATCAACAGAGGAATGAATTAACTTTCTCTGGTATTGACAGAAATCTGCCACAAGTTTACACACTTCTGAGGCATATGATAGTAAAGCAAACAATATATGAATCCACACATATCATAGGACTGATTTACATGTTATTTTACAAAGCTGCAGAGCCTCAATGACAATGAAATATGTAAACCATACCTTATGGAGCCTGTAGATTACAATACAGGCATGCACTCTAACTGCCTGGGTAATGTTTCATAACAATTCGTTTCCCAAAGTACACTGACACTGACAATGTATTAGACATATATTTCTCTAAACTAAAAATGCGGTAAAAACCCGTTATCGGGGTTTTTACCGCATTTTGGGATGCTCTAAGAAAAATCTGGCGATGCCCCATAGAAGCCTATGGGCTTCTGACGCGACCCACCGCCGCCCCGCACCGTCCCCTGCCGCCCCGCACCGCCCCCCCTTCACCTGTGTTCGGGCAGCACAGAGCTGTGCTGCCTGGACCTTTGACCTCCTCCCTGCACTATGATGCTCTTCCGGGTGCAGGGAGGAGGAGAGCCCGGTGCAGCAGCAGCAGCGCCGGGTAAGAGATGGAGGGGGAGCTGCCGGGACCCGATGGGACCCGCTGACTCACCGCAAAGGACAGCTCTTAACGCAAGAGCTGTCCTTTGCCATAATTATCACATATGTTAGCGCATATGTGATAATTATGTATGCAAAGGGGGGGGCGGAGCTGGGCTGCAGATGTTAGAGCATCCCACACATAGTTATGAATGATGGGTGTGATACAGAGTTGAAGACAACCTGACACATTTGGTTTTATTAGTGCCTTATATACAGGATGAGTAGCCCTTATCCAGATATCCGTTATCAAAATAGTTCCAAAAACCAGTCTCCTGAACTGAAACTACTGGGAACATCTGTAACTGACACTACTGGGGACATCTGTGACTGACACTATTGGGCACATCTGTAACTGAAACTACTGGGAACATCTGTAACTGACACTACTGGACACATCTGTAACTAGGACTACTGGAAACATCTGTAACTAGGACTACTGGAAACATCTGTAACTTGCACTTCTTGGAACATCTGTAACTGGGTCTACTGGGAACATCTTTAACTGAAACTACTGGGGACATCTGTGACTGACACTATTGGGCACATCTGTAACTAGGACTACTGGAAACATCTGTAACTGGCACTGCTGGGAACATCTGTAACTGGGACTACTGGGGACATCTGTAACTGACACAACTGGGGACATATGTAACTGATACAACTGGGAACATCTGTAACTGGGACCACTGGGAACATATGCAACTGACACTACTGTGAACATCTGTAACTGGGACTACTGTGAACATCTGTAACTGGGACTACTGTGAACATCTGTAACTGACACTACTGGGAACATCGGTAACTGACACTACTGGGAACATCTGTAACTGTGACTACTGAGAACATCTGTAACTGGGACTACTGGGGACATCTGTGACTGACACTATTGGGCACATCTGTAACTAGGACTACTGGAAATATATGTAAATGGCACTACTGGGAACATCTGTAACTGACACTACTGGGAACATCTGTAACTGGGACTAATGGGAACATCTGTAACTGGGACTACTGGGAGCATCTGTAACTGTGAACATCTGTAACTGTCACTACTGGGGACCTCTGTAACTGACACTACTGGGGACATCTGTGACTGGCGCTACTGGGAACATCTGTAACTGGCACTACTGGGAACACCTGTAACCGGCACTACTGGGAACATATGTAACTGGCACTACTGGGAACATCTGTAACCGGCACTAATGGGAACATCTGTAACTGACACTACTGGGAACATCTGTAGCTGGCGCTACTGGGAACATCTGTAATTGGGACTACTTAGAACATCTGTAACGGCACTACTGGGAACATCTGTAACTGGGACTGCTGAAAACTTCTGTAACTGGCACTACTGGGAACATCTGTAACTGGCACGACAGGGAACATCTGTAACCGGGACTACTAGGGACATGATATGGGACTGGCACTACTGGGGACATGATATGGGACTGGCACTACTGGGGACATGATATGCGACTGGCACTATATATGTGCAAGACAATGATTGCTTAGTATTCAAATTCAGTGCCTGAGATAGTACACACACTTTGGGGGTGATTCAGACTTGATTGCTCAGGTCCGAATTGGCTCTCCAGGCAATCAGGGTTTGCGCATGCGAATGTGCAAATATGCCCATGTGAAAACCCCCTGTCTATGCCAGCTTTGGGCGGGTGTCTGACGTCATATGACATCAGTACCCACCCCAAATTCGTACGCTAGAAATGTCAGTCCAGGTTGGCTTTACTTTACGAACAGTGGACAAATCATTCCATGGTGAGAGTGGATATGTAAGCGACAAGACATGGTTCCTCCAGCACACTGAATAGTATTAGTAACTAATCTTGAACACTACATGATAAAAAAATTCAGAGATATTGGTTACATATACCTGCGCAGGTGTAAACGAATGCGCAGATGTGTAAGCGAATGCATCTGCTTGCATGCTAGTTAGGGGTTTCGGGCGGTGGCAGTGCAGAAGATCACGAGGGCGGCATTTACCTGCTTGCTAGGGAGGGAATATATGCAGTCTAGCAAGCAGGGCTGAATCAGGGCCTTTGTTTCAGATTTTTAAACATTGTTTTATGAACAAATAAAATATATGTGTGTGTGTATTTCATGTGTTTGATGTGTTTATACAAAATAAATGCAGTCATTGAAATATAAAAATATTCTGAAATACAGAATAATCTGGTCCCGAGCATGTTGGATAAGGGATACTCAACCTCAAGTCATTTTATTAGATGCTTATATAGTGGTTTTATTTGTAATTAATATAGTGGTTTTGTAACTGTCTTATATAGTGATTTATTAGGGCCTCATATAGTTGCTTAGTGATTTTATTTATAATTATAGTTTTTTGTTATAGTTGTATTATTAGTTGCTTATATAGTGGTTTTATTTGGGGTTCATATAATGGCTTATATAGTGCTGTCATTAGTGGCTCATATCGTGATTTTATTAGTGGCTCATATCGTGATTTTATTAGTGGTTTATAGAGTAGCTGTATCAGTGGATCACACTGATTTTATTAGTGGCTCATATGGTAGTTTTATTAGTGGCTGAATAGAGTAGCTTTATCAGTGGATTATATAGTGGTTTTATTAGTGGCTCATTTAGTGGTTTTATTTCTGACTTATATAGTGTTTTCCACACTCAGTAAGTGTACACACAAGTTTTAGTTTTCCTACACGCCCATAGGCAAACACAGGGGATGGTTCCGATTACACAGAAACCCCCATCCTCTTGGCAAGTGGTTCAAATGATCACAATAGCAATGGAATATAATATAATTACTAGAGCTGCCGCAACATCATGCAGTGTAAGGGAGAGCGCAGAGCTAATGCACATGCCCAGTGGTAGCAGCTTCTTCTACTAAAGTTTGCTGTGTGGATATAAGTCCTCAATCAGTGTACTTGACCAGAGAGTAGCTACCAGGAACAAGAGACAGGAGCCTTACTATGAGGTGGGAGAATGTGTGCTTTGAAAGTGCAGTACTGATTCTATTATGTTTGTGTATTTATTAATTATGGTATGTTTAACCCTTTTCCTGGCAACTTATTTATATTATTATAAAGTTATTAATTAATTAAAAATACATTCTATAATATAGTATATAGGTTTTTTTTTAAATTGTGTAATTTTTATTAAGCAAAAATTGTTTAAGCACAATCATACATTGAGAATGCATTACATTGAGAAATTGTAAGTCCCGACAATAAAAGTTGACATTAATAAACAAGTTTCAATCATCAAAGTCCATGTTTGAGTCTCAGTTATTCGGTGTTAGAGAATGCATGAGTGAGTTATATAGCTGTACTAATTATGCTATTTTTATAGATACATTATACATTTTTCGGTACTTGTTTCCTAGAACGGCGCCCATCGCGGGCATCGCATGTACATCGCATGCCATTATAATGGCATGCGATGCGACCGATGCGATGCCTGCGATTTTACATAGAAATGCATGGTAAAATGTAAATCGCGTCAGTCGCATCGCATGCGGCCAAAAAAATCGCATGTAATGTGACCGACGCGATTACCGATTTTACATAGGGAACAATGTTAAATGGCCCAATTGACCCGATTTCACATAGGGAACAATGTTAAATGGCCCACTGACCCCAAATAGCCACCCTAAAGTGTGAAATGGCCCCCCAATTGTTAACGCCACCCCACGATCAACGTCAACCCGAAGCGTGGCATACGCGTCCTCCGACCTTTTCATACCCCCACTATCCACGTCGGCGTGGAGTTTAGAATAGAAAGTGTGGCGAGCCCTAAGCGTGGCGAGGGGACGCGGATACCTGTGAAGCCCGCGAGGGGACGCGTATAGCTGTGAAGGTATCCGCATCCCCTCGCGGGGCTCACTACGCTCGCCACGCTTCGGGCACTTTCTATTCTCAACTCCACGCCGACGTTGATAGTGGGGGTATGAAAAGGTCGGAGGACGCGTACCGCCGCCCCTCGCGGGCTCGCTGTGCTCGCCACGCTTCGGGTTGACGTTGATCGTGGGGTGGCGTTAACAATTGGGGGGGGCCATTTCACACTTCAGGGTGGCTATTTGGGGTCTGTGGGCCATTTAACATTGTTCCCTATGTGAAATCGGGTCAATTGGGCCATTTAACATTGTTCCCTATGTAAAATCGCGGCAATCGCGTCGGTCGCATCGCATGCGATTTTTTGGCCGCATGTGATGCGACCAACGCAATTTTTTTCCTTGCGATGCCTAAGATCAATATCGTGGGCGCCGTTCTAGGAAACAAGTACCCATTTTTCAATAAACACACCCCAAAACACAACAAAGCCCCCCCCCCCCAAATGAATAAAATGAAGGGTACTCATTACTCACAAGCTGCTAATGTTAAGATGTGTGCAGAGAAAAAAGTGACATAGGCATTCTACGAGGGAGAACACATGGAACAATAGTAAATCAATTTACTGCAGGTACTAGTGGGCTGCCGGATCTCACTGAGGGTCTGCGGACAAGGCAAATCTAGAAGAAGTCCATCGACTCCATTTGGCCATATAGGGGGCTAGCGAACCTAGATCTATAGGTGAATCGCTCGTGTCCCGCAACTTCGTTCACTAGGGCTCTCCAGTTGAAAATGTTCGGGTATGAAACATCAAACCATTTTCTGGCAATAAGGACCTTAGCTAAGGCAGTCAGACATAAGACATATTTATATATTGGGGTCTAGAGGAACTCCTCGAGGTCAAGAACAAACATGCAGTATCTGGGGTCAAAGGGAGGGATAGAAGGCTCGTTAATAACTAGGGGCCTTATTTTGGTTCATTCTTTCTGACAAAATCCTTGTGCACTACAGGTGGGGCAGATGTAACATGTGCAGAGAGAATTAGATCTGGGTGAGTAATTTTGTTTCTGTGCAGGGAAAATACTGACTGCTTTATTTTTACACTGCAATATAGATCTCACTTTGAAGTAAAACCCCACCCAAATCTAATTCTCTCTGCACATGTTACATCTGCCCCACCTGCAGTGCACATGGTTTTGCCCATCTAAGAAGGATTTTGTCAGAAAGAATGAACCAAAATAAGGCCCTATGTCAATCCAAACCGCCTCCCAAAAAGTAAGCACTGGTGGGCAAGACCACAACATGTGCCAAAAGTCTGCGGTAGGCGAAGCACATCTAGGACAGGTATCATCAGATCTCAGCCCCGCTCTAACCATAGACACTGGGGAGTGGTAAGCTCTATGTAACACATAAAATGAAATCTGTTGGAATTTCAAACAGGGGGTTGTGTACCTGATCGAATCGAGGATCCTAGACCATTGCTCCCAGTCCAAGACACCAATGTTGAGCTCCCACTTGGCCTTAAGGGAGTCGAGACTGTTAGTGTCAATCTGACTAACAATGCTATTATATATAGTACAAATCTGCTTTTTTGTGGTCAGATTTTGAAGAAGGGTTTTAATCGGGGAGTCAGAGGTGGAAGGTGGGGGGGCTGGCAAACTGAGTCTGAGCTGCATTTCTGAGTTGCAAGTTACGGTAGAAGAACCTATTAGACCAGTGGTTCCCAAACTGTGTGCCGTGGCTCCCTGGGGTGCCTCAGGACACATGCAGGGGTGCCGCGGCTTGGTGGTCCAGGACCAACTCAAACTATTAATGGTTAATTATTTAGGAGCAAAGCCAGTGCTGGTGGCTGCCAATCATAGAATGTGTACAAACAGAAACAAATCCTGCCCTTTACCACATAACTGCCTCTAAGAATCACATATATACCCAATCTAATTAATTTTTTTTGGACCTAGGGGTGCCGTGAAAAAAAATTCTGATTCTCTAGGGTGCCGTGAATCAAAAAAGATTGTGAACCTCTGTATTAGACAATTGAAATTCCTCGGAGAGTTGTTGGAATGAGTTGATAGTTCCCTCCAGGAACAGTTGGGAAACAGATGTAAGACCCGCCCTAAACCAAAAACCATTGGAAGAGAGTTGTTTGAACTCAGTGTAAGTCTTATTATACCATAGAGGGGCCTCACCATCCACACCAGCCCAATTGCATAGTTTATGGGCTTGTCGCCACACCAGTAGTGCCTGTCTGAAAAGAGGGGAGAGAGTAGGAGTGAAAGGAAAGGACAGAAGAAATTGAAGGGGAGGGAGACGGGACCCCACACACTCAGCATAGGAGCACTGAAATGTTGACCCGCATCTGCCCAATATCCAGTCTGATAAATGCATTAGCTGAGCTGCTTAGTAGTAGGCACGAAAGATCGGGAGACCCAGTCCGCCATCAGTTCTGGGTTTAGCCAATGTCTTTAAGGCAATTCTTGGTGGTCTGTTTCCCCAAATGAAGGATGAGAGTAAGCTATTTATGCTCATAAATACGTGTTTAGGTATATAAATTGGAGAATGCTGTAACAGGTACAAATATTTGGGGAGTATCGTAATTTTAATGAGATTGATTCGGCCCATAACAATGAGAGGGAGCTTTTTCCACTGGTGTATTCGACTCCTCAATTCCGTAGTGACAGAATCAATATTAAGGCATACAAACTCAGTCACCCTAGGGGTGATCCAGACGCCCAGGTATTTAAACTTAAGGACCCATTGAAGGGGAGAGGAGGAGGGCAACCCACTCGGAATCACCCCTGAAATAGGGAGAATACTCGACTTCCCCCAATTTATCAGCAATCCCGAGAAAGACCCCAAGGTTTCCACTATCTATAACATTGCTGTAAGGGAAGCCTCAGCATGATTGAGAAAGAGAAGAGTATCGTCTGCATATAAGGCGGTAACGTCCTCCCGCCCACCCAGGGGGATACCGCGAACCATTGGGGACACACAAAGCATAATAGCCAAGGGCTCTATGGCAAGGGCAAAGAGGGCAGGGGACAGGGGATAACCCTGTCTGGTACCCCTACCGTCAGGGCCGGTGCTAGGTTGTCCGGCGCCCTCCTGCAAACCATAAGTTTTGCGCCCTTTCACATTGCCATTGCAACAAGCTGCAGCCCGATTGTGGGAGCGTATGCAACATGCGATCCTATGGAGGATCTCTGGTGCATGTACATGTATGCATACACAATCTCAGTGCTGTGTCCGCAAAATGTTGCAGGCACTAAAGGTGCCCATACACGCTGCGAGAATCACATACGTTATGGGCTAGATTGCATCTCACGGCATGCATGCAATGTTTGTGCGATGCGATCCGAAAGCAGTACAAAAAGTATGTGCTGCATGTATGCCCACGAGAGCGCACATCGCATCGCACACTGCTATTGTAGTAGGCAGTGACAGTGAGGGCTGAGGCAGCTTTAGCAGAGCAGGGAGGGAGACAGCGCCTTTTCAGCATGGCGCCTCCCTGCTTTGCAGGAGCTGCTGAGTGGGTATGCTGAGGTCACATACCCATTAACTGATATACGGGCCATTGGAGAAGAATATAGCAGACGCACCCAGTTAATAATATTGGGGCCAAAGGCAAAGCAGCGCAAGACCTCCCACAAGTATCCCCAGGTGAGAGCCACGCCGGGGACGCTGTACAGGCAGGGGGAGAGTCCGCTCAAAAATGATCCGCGGCAAGTCCGGCCTCCAAGATGGCGGAGTCCGCGCTTCTCAGGGTGTCCAGGGCCGCACTTCAGAGCCTCTCAAGGATGACCGCTATGGGGCAATATAGCAATATTCGGTCACCCCAGGCAGCACCTCCGAGCAGAAGCAGAGGCAGACGAAGGGTTTAGGGAAGTTCAGGTGTAGCAAAAGGTACAGGAATCAGGATTTTTAGGAGGATAAGTGAGGAGCTCTTTGAGTCTGCTTCCACTCACATGCTTGGCCAAGGCACGCCCCCCAATACATACTTGCTGACTTCTTAGCTGGGCTTTGCGGGAGAGAGGGGGCGTGGGAGCACTCAATTGTAATTTGGATAGCTCCACCCATGGCCCCACCCCATTTACGGCATGTAAATGGGGTGGGGCCATGGGCGGAGCTATCCAAAGTACATTTCAGATGGTACTTTAGAAAGATTAGTGCTGCCTGCTATGTACATTTTTCAAACTTGGAATCCTTCTTGTTTCTTCCCTCCCTCCCACCATGCTGCTGCTTTATAAAAATAATTGTTCCTCTCCTGCACCCTCATTACTGCTTCATAAAAATGTTATAAGTCAGTGGAGAGGGGAACAATTTTTATGAAGCAGCGGCAGCGTGGGGGTCTGTAGTGAGGGGGGTGGGGGTTTGAGATACAGCCTGAGCCCTATTAAAGTAAACAGCGGGAGCAGAGGCCGAGAAGCAGGAGGGAAGTGCCAAAGCAGCCAGCCGTTAGCTTACCATGTTATCTGCGGCGCTGCCGGCCTGCCCTCTGCTGCTCCTGAGTCCTGTTGCTTCCTCTGCTGCTCGCTTGTGCTGATGATCCCGCGGCTGCCCCATACTGTGCTGCTGCCGCTATGATGGTGACCGCATCCGGTCCCCGGCCGTCATTTAATAGGACAGCCGCACAGATGTTACCGTCGGCGATGCGCTTTGTGCAGGCTAAAATCCGGGAGGATCCAATACATTCCCGGGAGCCCGGGAGAAAGAATCAAAAAGCAGGATACTCCCGCTAAATGCGGGAGGGTCGGCAACCCTGCCCCAATATAGTATATAGTTAGACATATATAGTGATAAATATTATTACTGTATTCCATACAGTATCCAGTGTATAAAAAGATCAGTGTGTACATTAATGTCCGGGGTCCGTATTAGGTTCTTCTAGCGCTCCCCAGACTCCCGCTGTTCTTAAAATGTTCCACAGAGTGATCATTTGTGTACTGCCCTCTAGAAATCCTGCATTTGGAAACCCCCCTCTAGAAATCCTGCATTTGGAAACCCCCCTCTAGAAATCCTGCATTTGCCACTGATCCCCTAGAAAAACTACCATTTATGTAAAGGCAATGACTCAGTGTTGCAGTTACTGCAGACGTCAGGAGCGGCTGTCTTCTCAAATCAATGTATAAACCACTAATGAAACCAAATGTGACAGGAGTTTGCCTTTATGGTAGATCTGTATTCTTTCATTAACTTCACCAGAAAATGTCTAAGCAGTGAGGTTCTCTCCAATTATTTTAAATCATGGACTACCAAGATGTCATGGTGCATTTCCATTCTATAAACGTCTGCACCTGTTCATCTTTTATTGCTATACTTGTCTAATGTATGGTATGTAATCATCCCTATCAATTAATAATAACATGCAGGTCAAATAAACCATAAGTTGGCCCCAGACATACCCCATCCTATTATGTTTATTTTCTAACTGCACTAGAAAAAAAAAGACAGAATCTGATTCTTTATTGCTGCTATGTAACATTTTCTGCTGCACCAGTCCTCTGGCCTGCACCTAGATAAAGGGGGGGGGGAGATGCTCTAACATCCGCGCCCATCGCCGGCTACCGCAAACATAATGATCGCATATGATCTAACATATGCGATAATTATGTCAAAAGACAGCTCTTGCGTTAAGAGCTGTCTTTTGCGGTGACCCGGCGATGAGCGGCGGGTCCTGACGGCTCCTCCTCCCTCTCTTACCCGGGTCTGGATGCTGCTGCTGCAGGGGGGGCTGACTCTCCTCCTCTCTATGTACAGTGCAGGGAGGAGGAGGTCACAGGTCCGGGCAGCACAGCTCTGTGCTCGGTGTGGGGCGGCGGGGGGTCCCGTTAGAAGCCCATATGCTCTAAGCATCCCCCGTCGGGTTACTGCGACGGGGGGCATCGCCCGGAAAATCTGGCGATGCCCCCCGTCGCAGTAACCCGATGGGGGATGCTTAGAGCATCCAAAAATGCGGTAAAAACCCTGATAACGGGGTTTTTACTGCATTTTTAAGTTTAGAGAATCTCCCCCAAAGTGTTATCTGTATGCATCTTATGATTTATCATTTTAAACTTGTAGTATACATCTAGATTTCTTGCTGCATTGTATTAAGGTGCCCATACACAGTACAATTATTGTATGCAATTTGGACTAGATCGCATCGCATATGTTTTGCAATCTAGTACAAAAAGTATCTGCAGCACATACTTTTTGAGCTGTGCGATGGGATGTGCGCAGCAGCGTGCAGCTCATCACACTCTGGAATTGTACCATATATGGGCACCTTTACAATCATATTACTGGCAGATGTTCAATTAGTTTAGTAATATCAATCAGGTGCATGAAATGGAAGGGTGATTCTGGGTAAGAAAAAAAATACATGGTTTCCTTTAGCATACGGAATGACATGATAATAAAACGTATGATTACAGCCTGTAGTAGGTATATGCGAGGCAATGCTGCAATAAAATCCTTTAACACTTTTGATTACTGACAATACATACATTGACAGAAGGCCAGCGTTTGGTGGTGGTAACAGGTCATTTTTTTTTGCAGTATACCAGGATAACAGCTTGGCAATTCTTAGGTTATCGCAATGGCAGGTTTCAGCAGGCAACACACAGGCTTCACAATAAGGGCAGATACGCACATAGGGGGGGGGGGGGGTTGGAGTATCTAGAATCCCCCCTGGCCGCCGATGTATCATTATTGCTGATTCCGATGTTTACTTGCTTTTCCCCGGGTGGGTCAGCTGTCGAGTGCTTCCTGCTGCTGTTTGTGCTGGGGGGGGGGGGACGACGACTCAGATCTCCAGGTGGGTGTGTTATGGGGTGTGGGCTATAATAACTATGCTGGTGTGCATGTGTGTTTGAGTGTTAGCAGTGTGTATATATGTATATGCTTAATGATATATATATACACACACGTACGTACGTACGTACGTACGTACGTACGTACATGTTCGGAAACCCCCCCCATGAAAATCCTGCATTTGCCCCTGCAGGGTACTCCAGAGAATCCTTAATGTAATCCCCACATTCCCCAGAGCCTATGGCCCAGCCATTAAAAGGCATTGGGAACATTAACCCTCAATGTAACTGCCCAAACATATAATAAGAAGTAAAAGGTATTGTTAATCAGCAGACAAGAGAGAGACACTGCACCTACCACAGGGCAGGTGCATATTTTCCATACAGCGATCTTACACATCTCAGTATAACTACACAGGAGGGGATGAGTATTAATTACCCAGGCTCAGGCAGAGCATTGTTCCCTTCAGAGTATGCTGCACACAATCTACTCAAGGAATGGGTTTCTGACTGGGTGTGGTCACGTCTGTGCTTAGCCATGCCCCCTCTGTAGCACCGGGGCCAACACAATGTCTTGGAGACCCTGCTTCTATATATGCACAGTTGTAACTTTTAGTTTTTACTTCTTCTGTTATCACCCAGCAGAAACATTGGTATGCTGGCTCCATATATGGCAGCCGCATCATGTAACCTGAGGTTTTGACAGAACTTGTTTTGGAAATATATATGGCAATCTGACTCTTTCATGCATATATTATTAGCTATGATTTTAATATGTTTAACATAACAAGGTGCAAGCTAATATTTTTTTCCAAAACAAGTTCATCATGGCAATTGCTATCTTTTGAGGTTTAACCACCCTGCTGAAATGTTCTTCTTGGATTATCTTGTATTTTTGGCCTGTCACTTTTTTTCTCATTATAAAAATCTGAAATTAAAAATGAGAGCACTTGGAAAGCACTTTATCTTTATGACTGTGTGTAGCTTGCCAAGTACCAAATTGTCTTTCTTATGATTAACAGTACAGAAAGCACGAAACTCGTTAATGCTGTGCTGCACAGGGCAGACATGAGGGTGTCAGCAGAGTAGGAATTTTGGCACATGTGCTCATGCATGCAGGGCAGGGCAACAGAAATCTTGGGGCCCCATACACTGATATTTCTGGGGGCCCTCCCACCCCCTCAATCACTAGTAGTTGTGTGGAGCAGGGATGGATGGTGGGCGTATTGATGGCAAGAAGTCCCATTTAATGGCTGCCCCAGCCCTAACAGTATCACTTCTGAACTCATAGCTACTACACATTATGCTACACACCGTAATGCCCATTAGACATTATGCCACACATCGTAATGCCCATTACATATTAGGCCACACACCATAATGCCCATTACACATTAGGCCACATGCCAAAATGCCCATTACATATTATACCACACATTGTAATGCACATTACATATTATGCCACACACCGTAATGCCCATTACACATTAGGCCACACTCCATAATGCCCATTACACATTATGCCACACTCCGTAATGCCCATTACACATTATGCCACACTCTGTAATGCCCATTACACATTATGCCACACTCCGTAATGCCCGTTACACATTTTGTCACACGCCATAATGCCCATTACACATTAGGCCACACGCCATAATGCCCATTACATATTATACCACACGCCATAATGCCAATTACATATTATATCGCACGCCCTAATGCCCATTACACATTATGCCACACATCATAATCCCCATTACACATTAAGCCACCCACCATAATGTCCATTTTATATTATACCACATGCCATAATGCCCATTACATTTTATGCCACATAAGTGCCACTTACCTATATGCTCTTTGCCAGGGGTTGCATGCTCATTGCCAGGGGTTTCTTGCTGGGAGCCAGTGGGTTACATGTTCGGTGCCAGTGCGTTACATGCTCGGTGCCAGCAGTTTACATGCTCCTTGTCAGGGGTTTACATGCTTCTTACCAGGGGGTTACATGCTCCTTACAAAGGGGTTACATGCTCCTTGCCATGGGGGAGTGCATACTTGTTCCCATGGGGGAGTTTATGCCCAGTGGGGATCACCTGCTCAATGCCTGCGAGGATTACATGCTGTTGCTCTGGGGGATAACATTTGCTAGGCAGGTTAAATTTTCGTTCACAGCGGCACATGCAGTCAATTGCTGCGAACGGCCGGCACTTGATTCCCCTTCCCCCTTTCAGCCCCCCTAACAAGAATTTTCGCGGCCGCCGCAGGGACTTGGGAGAGGGGTGGGCTCTTACTGTGCTGCCTGGGGGTGGACGCCGGTTTGCACATGCAGCTACGGCCGGCACCGCTTACACACTCACACTGACATGAGCCAGCTGCGGAAGGCTCCCAGACGCCGATTGCAGACACTGACATGAGCCGTTGTAAAATGCCTTCCTCAAAACCGTCACACCTACAATTGGGGGTGAGGACTCCAGCACATGGTTGGGGGGACAACCTAAAGGCTTCTTTAGGTGCGGTGCCACTAGATGCATCACATGCGAACACATTCAAGTGAGGGGGTGCCACTCCTTAGAAGACAAAGAAGGGACCAGTATCAAGATCAATAGCTTCATAAATTGCAATACCAGTTATATCATATATATGTTGAGCTGTGAATGCAAACTCTACTATATAGGACGGACAACTAGGAAAATCAAGGTCCGTTTCCTCGAACATTGACGAAATATAATGAAACACATACAGACACATAGTGTCTCCAGGCATTTCCACGAGTGCCATGTAAGAGATCCGAAGAGCCTAAAATTGATAGGACTAGAACATATCAAGAGAACCCCACGTGGTGGAGATCGTTATAAAACCTTATGCAGACAGGAGGTCTACTGGATGTATAAGATGGATTCTATACACCCAGGAGGACTAATTGAAGCCGTTGAGCTAAATACAGTCATATAGCTCCCTGATATACTCCAGAAACCTCCTATCTCATAGACCATTACTTGTTCTGTTCTGTTTCCCACCAGTTCCCCAGCCCAAAATCCCCTCCCCCTTTTTTTTCCCGATCTTTATTGTCAAATATACAATGAATGTATGTATCAAATCAACAACAAAAAGTGAACAAAGCCACAGACACCTTCCAGCCTATTGAGGCTGTGTCAAAACTATTGAGGGAACACTATATATTGGAGACATATGTCTGATTAGAACTCACAATTACCATACAAACCAAAAAAATTGTATTCATTATACTGTGTCAGTTTAATAATAAATAATCATTCTCTGTATGTTTTATGTGTACTCACGATGTCATGTTATTATTATATTTTTTTTTTTCTGAACTGATCTGAATAAAGTAGACTCATTCATTGCAGCCTTCTGCTGATATACCCATCTCTTCACTGTAACTACTACGTTTATAATTCTCTGTTGATATACTTACTTTTATTCATATAAGTTTATATTTTCTGCCCGTGCCAGTCTAAATACAGCAATCATTATTTATATTTTGCCTATTCATTATGTTACTGTCTATATAAATGAAGCAGCTATATATATTTATTATAGCCCCCTACCGATTTATCTTGCCATTACTACCATTATCTATATATGGACAAGTCTCTGCCGATATATATATCATATTTTTATTTATACAAGCCTATATAATACTGTTTTTCTGTACCATATTCTCTTCACTATTATTAACACTGTGGAGATACACAAATGTTATATGATTTTTGTACTGCAGCCATTAATTGAGCCGCATATGCGCACCACTCAGAAGTAAAAAGAATCCCCATATGTGTATTAAGAAGGAACCTATATATGAAGGTTCTGACAAAGGGAAGCTTCAAAGTGTAACACCTGCACTCCACAACAGATAACCCATGAGAGCGCCGACCTCCGGAACCCGGAAGTACGGAAATCGACACTTTTTCTAAGGGCACAAAAAGCCTGAATACAGCACCTCATTACAAACCTGAGTGGAACGCATATGCGATTCAAGAGAACCAGATATGACTAAACCGGAAGTCCGGAAACGGACTGTTCACATCCTTAATAGTAAAAAGTGTTTTTCATCTATTTACACTGCTCATTTTTTGATAAAAATATCGGAATTATGTACAGCTCTGTCTCCTATTTCACTACATATAAGCCAATATTTATTTTTATGATTGTCTTAAGTAATTGATGAACACATACAACAGGTGTAAACCATCCCCCTCATTACCTGGGGTATAAATATGCTGGTACAAGGTTCACTAGACATCACCTTGAAAAAGCCCTAAGAGCGAAATGCGTCGGTGTGGTGGAGCATAGACACCCACTATTTGAACCCAGACTCAGCCACTCACTGTGACCGGACCAGCTTCCAGAGTAATTCCCAGCAGCCGCACAAAATCAGGACACTGCATCTACAAACCAGGTCGAGCCCTATACCATCTGGTGCTCCCTAGGTTGGAGGTTAACATCACTCCCAACAGTCCTACCAATATCGGCAACCATCTATTGGGACTAATATCAGGAAGTGCTTTATAGGAACGGACACTGAGACTTTAACCCTTGGAAAATTGGGTGACTATCTTGGCTCCATTTTTATCTTTATCAATGTAATTACCAGCCATTCTATGATCTATTTAAAATTTTATTTTTTAAATAAATGTATTTTTTATTTTGACCTGTTGCATGTTAGTAGGTATAAGCAAGGTTTCACACCCCTTTCCTTTCACATTTTTTGTATGGGCTTGACTCCCTTACTCACGAAACCGCAGCTCTAGCAAAGCTACCCATTTGTAGGCGCCCTCACGAGACACCTAATGCCCCACCCACCCCTAAAAATCCAGTTTTTACCTACTTGATGCTATGGTTGTGTCTGATAACTGTAGTAAGCTGATGAAGCATAGCTCACCATGTGTCCCCTCTTCCACCTGATTTGGGATTGTTATTCTGTAGTGGTAGCACCAAACTATTCAGTGGTTCCTCTCTCCCAGTACCCTTGGCCTGCACTGAGTCTTATCAAATCTCTCACTTTCTGAATCTCTCATTCTATTACATTTCACCCATCTGTTCTGTGTCACTGAGGTGAGGATATATCTAGAACATATCTATTCTGCATCACTCGGGGGGTTTATTTAGAACACATCTGTTCTGCGTCACTAAGGTGAGGATATACCTAGAACACATCCAGTGGTGCAAGTAAGGGGGTACAGCGTACGATTAAATAATGTTGCCAGTACGCCTTACCACCCCGCATCCCCTGCTGCGCGCTGCCACATTTAATACTTCCCCCACCCCTTTGGCACCCGCTGCCGATGAGAAGAGGAGGAGAGTAGCGCCACAGGCTTCCCCCACCGCTCCGGCGGCTCATGAGCTAATCAGAGCTTGTGTATCAGTAGCCACGGTGTTTGGCTGCTGGCCCGCGAGCTCTGATTGGCTCACGAGTAGGTGCCATATTTGAAATGGCCAAGAGCCACCGGAGGGATGAGGGAAGCCTGTAGCACAGCGCTCCGCTCTCATACTCGCAGAGGAGGAGGAGGCCCGTGACTACAGGGGAGAGTTGACACCAAAGGGGACAAAACTAAGCCGAATTTTACACGATAAGAAGAAAACCTGATTTTACCGATGGGGTTGCTGGTAAAGGGATAGGACGTTATATTTTCATGTGACCGATTTGCATAGTGCCAGAATTATGCTCTTCTCCACACACCTAAGTGCACTTGTTGTAGTTGGTGTATATCTTCATAAAGCAGAGGCATGCTACTTCATGGACACTGTATGGGCCACCCAGGTACAGTCAGAGCCGGCCCTAGGCATAGGCAGACTAGGCAATTGCCTAGGGTATCGACCTATGCCTAGAGGCAGCATCATTTAACATTGGTGTTCTTCAGCCGGGCAGCCATTTGTCAGTGCTGGCAGTGGTGTCGGAATGGGGGGCAAGGGGACAGCTCCCCCCCAAGTATGAGAGAGGCGCCGGCACTGGGAGAGCAGAGGAGCGGCAGACAGTCACGTAAAATCCTGCTCCAGGGATCAGAGCAGCTACAGGCAGGGGCAGGTCAGTGATGGCTGGATAGTGCTCTGATGGCGACCCTGTCCTCTGCTTCGCCGCCGATCCCCAGCTCCGGTCCTCCACTCTGTGACATCATTGCGCAAGGCATTCTGGGGTGGCCGCGAGGCACCGAATTCGCAGCGCTACTGCCTGTCTGAGTTCCTGTGACCTGTCACCCAGGCAGTCATGGAACCTGACCCCAGAGGCAGCACAGACCAGTAAGCTCCCTATTATATCATATATATATATATAGCCGTCATTCTGAGGTAGTAGATAACCCCTCTGGAGTCAATGGACATCTTAGATCTAATAATAGTACGTTTATTTATAAGGTGCCGCAAAGTGTCCGCAGCGCCGTACATAGCAAACAAAAAACAAATGACAAGGTAACGTACAGGGTTTGTTGAAAAATACAGTATAAATAGGGGTATAGCTGGTAGAAATAAAATCGGCATCAGTTCAGAAGTAGGTGTCAAAATTGTCGAGGAGACTGAAGATGAAGTAGAGGAAGGGAAGAACAGGACAGGAGGACAGGTGAGGTAAAGAGGTAGGGTGAGTACGTGAGGCAGGAGGACCCTACTCATAAGCGTTAACATACTAAAAATAGGTGGGTGGACGAACGAAAAACAACAGGATAAGTAGGAACGGAGGGGAACGGAGGCAGGATAGGAGGATCAAAAGAGGTTAGGAGGAGGGATAGGCTAATCGAAAAAAGTGGGTTTTGAGGGAGCGCTTGAAGGAGGTAAGGGAATCAGAAAGCCTGATGGGTGGCGGGAGGTTGTTCCAGTGCAGGGGGGCAGCGCGAGAGAAGTCTTGGACATGGGAGTGGGAGCAGGTGATTAGGTGAGAGGTCAGTTGGCGGTCAGCGATGGAGTGAAGAGGACGGGAGGGAGTGTGGATAGAGATCAGTGAAGAGAGGTAAGGAGCGTTGGAGGAGGAGAGAGCCTTGTAGGTGGTGGTGAGGAGTTTAAAGAGAACTCAGAAAGGAATGGGGAGCCAGTGAAGAGATAGACAGAGGGAGAGGCAGAGGTAGAGCGGCGGGAGAGGAAGATGAGCCTAGCAGCAGCGTTAAGAATGGTTTGGAGAGGTGCGAGGCGGGTGAGAGGTAGCCCAGAGAGAAGGATGTTGCAGTAGTCAAGGCGGGAGATGACAAGAGAGTGAATGAGAATTTTGGTCGCGTCAGTGGAGGGGAATGGTCTGATGCGTGAGATGTTGCGTAGGTGAAAGCGGCAAGACTGTGAGAGAGCACGAATGTGGGGGGTGAAAGAGAGGGAGGAGTCAATGATGGCCGTGAGGCATTCGGAGACCTTGGACAGGAGTGATGGGGATAAGTCGGGGGAGGAGAGATAGATTAGGGTATCATCAGCATAAAGGTGGTAATGAAAACCATAGGAGCTGATGAGGGTTCCCAGAGAGGTGGTGTAGAGGGAGAAGAGGACAGGGCCAAGGACTGACCCTTGGGGAACACCGACTGGCTGCGGGGTAGTAGGAGAGGAGGAGCTCGGAGTGGAGACGGAGAAGGAGCGATCGGAGAGGTATGAGGTGAACCAGGAGAAGACCGTGCCAGTGATGCCAAAGGAGCGGAGGGTGTTGAGCAGGAGAGGGTGGTCAACAGTGTCAAAGGCAGCCGACAGATCAAGCTGGATGAGGATAGAGAAGAGGCCTTTGGATTTAGCCGATAGTAAATCATTAGTGACTTTGGTCAGGGCAGTTTCAGTGGAATGTAAAGGGCGGAACCCGGATTGGAGGGGGTCTAGAATGGAGTTAGCAGTAAGGTGGCTTAGGAGACGATTATAGGTCAGACGTTCTAGGAGCTTGGAGGCAAAAGGGAGGAGGGAGATGGGCCTGTAGTTGGATGGAGAGTTGGGGTCCAGATTTGTTTTTTTGAGAATTGGGGAGACAAGAGCGTGTTTGAAGGAGTAAGGGAAGATCCCAGAGGATAGGGAAAGATTAAAGAGGTGAGCCAGGTGAGAGCAGACTGACGGAATGAGACGACGGATAATATTGGAGGGGATAGGATCGAGCGGCCAGGTGGAGGGAGAAGCGGATTGAAGGATAGAGTGGACTTCAGCAGCAGTGGTGGGGTAAAATGAGGACAGGGGTTGGAAGGAGGGGAGTGGAGATGTAGGAGGGGAGGAGGGAGAGGGTGAGGTCATGGCAGCAGTGATGGCAGTCCTGAGAGAGGAGATTTTGGTTGAAAAGTAGGTAGCAAAATCAGCGGCTACGATGGAGGACGGAAGAGCTGGAGGAGGGGGGGAGAGCAGGGAGTTGAAGGTGGCGAAGAGCCTGCGGGGATTGGATTATTGGGAAATGATGAGGGACTTAAAGTAGGATTCCTTGGCAGAGCTGAAGGAGGAAAGAATGAATTTGAAACTTAGATCTAGTTATTACTGTATATGTGTTTTATGGTTATGTTTGTCAAACATGAAATGATTATTTTGTCAGGGGGGGTTTTGTTTCCCCATATATTGAGTATGAACATGTGATCATGTAGGATCATTATATGTTTTGTTTGCCAGGGTAAAACTTGGTAGGCTGATGAGGTCCGGGTGCCTGTACCGCTTGATGAGACATCTTGAAATCATGACATCTTGTGACTTGTCTCTGTGCAGCCAACCAGAGTGCCCAGCAAGACAATTCTTATAATTGTGTGCCACATATTCCATTTATGTGATACACAAACATAACTTTTTTTTGCACCAGTACTGTGGCTTGTGCTCCATAACACGCACGCGCTCCCTTACCCTGTGGCCTGCGCTCTGTCACAATGAGCACTACCTTATCCTGTGGCCTGTGCTATATCACACTGATGCCCTTCCTCGCCCAGAGCCTGCACTCTAGCTCACTGATGCGCTCCCTAACTCGCCCTACCCCCGCAGTCTAACACTAACCATCCCCCCTAGTGCCTAAACCTAATCCCCCTCCTGGCATAACGCTGGCACTCGCTCCAGCTGCACAGTCACAGCCCGGACCCCGCAGCTGAAATCATGCCAATTCGGATAAGTGTATGGGCACCTTTAGTTTAGTGGTGGTAAAATCTGCTAGGGGGCACCAACAAAAACCTTGCCTAGGGCATCAAATTGGATAAGGCCGGCTCTGGCTGCCCCTAATAAATTCAACTCCATATGATTGATTTGTCCCTGCATAGCAATTAAGGCATTCGTCTGTGCAGCTATAGCTTGAGTTTGCCCTTGAACACTTTCACTTAGGATGGCAATTTTACTATTATGTTCACGTAGGGCCTGAGTCATTTCTGACATACGTGTGTCCAGGGTGGTAGCCATCCTGACTTGTGTGCCCACAGCAACACGGACACTGCTTGGCAATTTTTTTAGTTGTTGAAACAAGTTTCTAATGTAGCCTTGAATATTGCCAATTTGATGGCTTTGCATGGACATAAATTACATTTGCTTACTTTTAAATGAGTGTGCAATCTGTTCAGGGGTAGATGGTGTGTGGGGTGATTTGGGTTGGGTTGGGTGTCTCCACAGCTGTTGCCTTTTCAGTCTGTGATGTTTTCTTCATTAGGTAAAAACGATTTGACGGGCTGGAGTATTATTTCCATATCTTCGTCCATCATTTCCATTGATTGTGTGGGTTGCTGCCTTAGTTGTGATGATCCTGAGGAAAGGGAAAAAATGGTAAGTATTCAACCATAACAGTGCAGTATATGTGTACTTATATGTTACTAAGGTGTATTGTGGGTTATGTCACATTACTATGGGTATTGTGTACTTACACATGTACCCCGTGACTTTATGTTATGGTAACATTGATAATAAGAGTAATGGCTGCTTTTCATTACATTCATTTCCGTTGGTATGTAGCAGCAGGGGATGAATGTAATGTAGGCTATTGTGCATGTAACATGGGTGTGTGTACTGTATGTGCAATGCGGAAACATTCTTTTTGATTACCTGCAGCCTCTGCATCAGGACCCATTTGTGTGGATCGCAATGGTGCATTAGCACTTCGGGATGGATGATCTGCAAAGGAAATGATAGGCATTTGCCAAGGGCACCGGCCACTGGAGGGCGGCATTCTGAAGCAGCTACTCTCTACCACTCCAGGAGGTAAGTGACGCCTCCACACCCCACCCCACCCTCACTCGGCGGCGGCTGCAGCAACCCCCACCCCCCCAGACTCGGCACATCAACCCCCCCCCCCCCGGGGCTCGGCGGCCGCATCACACACACACCCCCCCCGGTGGTGGTGGCTCCCCCCATACTCGGCGGCTGCCGCATTCTCTCCGTCTCCCCCCCGGACTTGCCGGCGGTGGCTGCAGCACCCACCAGACTCGGCGCATCACCACCCACCCCGGACTCGGCGATGACAGCCGCTTCAAGCTCCCCGCCTCACCTCACCTGCCGCATCACTCACACACCCCCACCCCCCACCCCCCCCGTGAGCAGGTGAGTGAGCGGGCAGGCGGGGGACGGATCCCCCCCACGCCTGGGGCGCAGCGGTGCATTGCACCGGCCCTGGAGGCAGTGTATGTATGTACAGTATGTATGTATATCTGTACAATATGTATATGAGAGGCTATGTATGTGAGTCAATGTATGTATATATATATGTACAGTATGTATGCGAGAGGCAGTGTATGTATGTATGTATGTTCAGTTGGAGTCCCTGTCAACTTTGTTCCTTAGGTTGTGGCTCACCATGGCTATCCTATTGTTCTCAGCAGCAATATAATGCATAGAACAATATAGTAGGGGATTAGCATAGTAATCCTATTACTCACTTAGGGCCAGATTCTCTAAGCTTCAAAAGTGATAAAATGGAGAGTGATAAACAGCCAGCCAATCAGCTCCTACCTGCCATGTCACAGAATGTGTTTGAAACATGTCAGGCAGGAGCTGATTGGCTGGCTGTTTATCACTCTCCATTTTATCACTTTTGAAGCTTAGAGAATCTAGCCCCTGATCCAGTGGCGTAGCTACGCTTTGGGCACCCCCTCCCCGCCGCCGCCCTGCCAAGCAACCTCCCTGCCGCCGCCCTGCCAAGCAACCCCCCCGTTTCAGAGAACTGTGTGCTATATGGGGGCGGACATTTTGTGGTGGTCCTCAGCAGAAGAACGGAGCTGCCGGGACCAGCGAGATAGGTAAGTCTGCGCCCCCACATGCACAGCGCCCCCCCCCCCCCCGCGCGCGGTGGCTGCGGTGCTATAGTTACGCCGCTGCCCTGATCCAATTAACAGGATAAATGAGGAGGGCTCCATCTGTATACTGTATATGTATGTATGTATATTTGTACAATATGTATGTGAGGCAGTGTATGTATGTGAGAGGCTGTGTATGTATATATGTATATCTGTACAGTATGTATGTGAGTGGCAGTGTACATGTGCATCCTCATAGAGTGTTGCTGATGCCAAGTGAGCATGTGCCTGCCTCCAATTGAGTGTAAGGGTGGCACTTAAAAAATGTATATGAGGCCCACAGAGTTCTAGTTACACCCCTGCCTAGAGTGTATGGGTTCTACATGGCATTGGCTTCACCTCCTCCACTTCTCATAATGGGCCCTTGAACATTCAACTCCAGGCCAATAAAGCCTTTAATTCGGCCCTGTACATACTACCACAATTACATACTACCAGCACTGCCACCATTAAATACAGTACTCCCCCCAGGGCTGCCATCAGGAATTCTGTGGCCTGGAACTCATTTCCAGTCCGGGCCCTGGGCCCCCCTCCTCACTTGACTTACCTTAACCCGGCTCCTGCTCCCCCATCTCCTCTTCCACTGAGCTGCAGCCCGTTGATCTCAGAGTGCAGGCTTCTTCAACTCAGGATGCCAGCGGCCAATTAAAATGCAGCACCAGCTGGTGAGCCAATCAGAGCTTGTGTACCAGCAGTAGCTCTGACTGGCTGCTGTTATGCAAGCTCTGATTGGCCCAAAAGCCAGTGCAGCATTTTAATTGCCTGTTGGCATCCTGGGTTGAATAAGCCTGCGCTCCGGGACCTACTTAGTTCAGTTCAATAAGCACAGCGGAGACAGTCGGGGGGTTGCAGTGGGCAAAATGAGCTGCCCGGGCCCTTCTAGAGGCTGTACCCACAGCACCGCCCTATTGGCGGCCCTGCTCCCACCACTACCACCATTACATATTAAAAGCACTACTATCATTACATACTACCAGCACTGCCACCATTACATACAGCATACCTCCCAACTTTATCAATAGTAGAATAGGGACACTGGCGCGGCGAAGCAGTGCGAGCGTCCGGAAAGGGGCGTGGTGTATGTAAATGAGGGCATGCTTATGCAAATTAGGCTGCTTCCCCGTTTTCGCCCACAAATAGACTCCAGCGTCTATTCTGTCAGATTTGGGGGGACTCCCAACTGCCCCCCCCCCCCCCGCAGCGGGACGTTCCCGCGTTTAGCGGGACAGTTGGGAGGTATGCATACAGTACTCCCACCACTACCACCATCACACTCTCCCACCACTACCACCATTACACACCACCAGCACTACCACCATTACATACTACAAAATATACAAATTGCAAATACAACATGAAACCTGTGAGTTTCAGTTTAGCCATGGCCTAAGTAATATGATTTAATGTGGTTACAGACAATTACTTACAAACTCCATTGTGCTGGTAATCCCCCCCCCCCCAGCTGTTTCAATATTTATCTGACCATGTCCTGCCGCCCCACCCATTGGTCGCATAACATAGCAATGTGAGAGAATAGATGCCATTAGTAAAATAATAATAATACAACCTGTCCTCTTTGTTAAGCTGGTGCGTTCCTTTACTTTTGAGCATTATTATTAACAAAGTGTATTTTAACCATAGGGGCCAAGTATACAAATTCTGATGAAATAATATAAGTAATGAGTTATAGAATATTCATTAACATTTTTATTGCTGCTTGTAGTTTAGCCAACTCATGTTACCATAGCAGCCGTATTTAACACTGTCACTTACGGGCATTCCTCCAAATAAAAGCTATTTCATGGAAACAGGGGTCAAACGCCCTTGAGTTACATTGATTGCTTTACAGAGGCATTAAAAATAGACATCCAGTTAATGTTTGGAATACAGTCAACTCTACTAACTGAAAACTGTCTACCCTGGTCTTTCTTTAGAGGAATCCCTCTGCTAAAACTTAGCATGCTGTACACAAGAAGCATTTCACCTCTATTGCTTTTAGCTGTGCTCACCGTGGTGGGCCTGAAACATAGATGGGCACAGTGAGCATCGCTGCTGTGTCTTTGGTCACAGCAGGAATGCTCAACAATTCTAATGCAGCAGGAGGTTGTATATAGGAAAAATATATATCCTGTATCATCCGTAAAGTGCGTCCAAAGACAGCATTAGATCATCGTCACAACCATCGTTTGCAGCCCTCAGGCATCTGAGCAGGTCTCAGCTTTCTCAGACTGTGTACCAGCAGGAGCTCCCTGCTGGACAATCCAGTGCTCCCCTCTGGCTAGTCACAGTTCAAAGCTCTCTATCTCATCCCCACTGTCTGCCAGGATTCCAGGATTTCTGTTCCTATGTGTAGTCTAACCGTAGGCTGTAATCTATTCTGCCTAGTGGGCATCTCCAGGAGCCATTAAGCTGGTCATACATCTACCATAGTTACCTACCCGGTCCCTCCTGCATTCTGCAGGAAACTCCCTGATTTAACAGCAATCTCCCTCTCTCCCTCATTAGTCTATCAATCTCCCTCATTTCACCTAGCCCTTACACAGTTACATTTTTGGCATAAAAAAGGAATGAGAGATAGATACCTTTACATTACAGTATAGTATCTCTTACTAGCTGCTTTGTGGCTCATCTACATTTGGATATAAGTCATTTTAAAAGATTCCTCTCAGATGTAGCAGTACACAGCCACGCTTCTAAGTGCAACGTTCACAATCTCTTTTCACAATCTCTCCATATATGGAACTAGACATGCCCTTTGGGTGGAGCCTGACACGCCCCCTCAATGGGGCGCTGTGCAAAATTCTACTACCAACTATATTCTCCCTGAAACTAGTTTTCAAAAGTAGGCAAATATGACATCTACAGATTGATTCTCAGATCTGTGTGGTTGGAACAAAAACATGGTAATATTTAAATGACAGGTTTTGGCAGTTTTCCAGCATTTCAAAGCAAATTGCCAACTGTCATTTGCTCTCATCCATTACCAGGGTTTTGTTCCAGACAGTCAGATCACACAATAAATCTGTAGATGTATGGCCAGCTTGCTGGGAAATGGACCAGCTGAGGCCCTGTAGTTATCTAAGTGCTGCTGAGGACGGATGGGTCCCAATTCATCCTGCACTGCACGGTAGCCTTTTATGGGGAGCTGTAAATGTACTAAGATGGGAGTTTTACTGAAGATGGGATGTTGACCATAGCAACCAATCAGATTCTACTTCTTATTTATTTAGCACCTCCTAGAAGATAATCGATATACTAATCTGAGTGGTTGCCCGTGCTGCATGCAGGTGGCTCTGTGAGATGCATGCATGTACTGATCAGGTTTGATCCCTAACCACTATGATAATCACCTTCTCACAAAAACAAAATTAATAAAAATGGTTGAATGTGGTGGGAAATTGCATGGTAGTGTTGAGGATGTCAACAAAAAGGACAGGATTGTTTCAAAGATCTAGTGGAATATATCCCAGTTCTGTTGCTGGACCCAGAGTTCAGCTGTCATTGCCATTTCTGATCATCCTATGGTGATTTCTGCGGCCTCCTTGGTAACAACTTGTTTAAACATGATCTTGGCTCTGTATCCTGCAGTGAGCATAAACGCAAACAAATATATGTGGCACATAGTTAGTTTGAACTAGCGGATACAGGGCCAGATGAATCAGGCTGCAAAAAGTGATAAAATGGACAGTGGTAAACAGCCAGCCAATCAGCTCTTACCTGTCATGTCACAGGCTGGATTTGAAAAATGACAGATAGGAGCTGATCGGTTGGTTGTTTATCACTTTTGATGCTTGATACATCTAGCCCACAGTGCCTTATTAATCAATAGGCTGATTCAGCTGCATCCTAGGGTGCCAGGACTCAGTAGCGCACGCAGGGGGGGGGGGGGGGGGGTTCTGAGTACCCAGAAAACCCCCCCCCCAGGAGTCTAAGGGCCCTCAGCTGAAAGCTGAGGGTCCCTTTTTTCCATGGATACAAGAATTTTAAAAATCGGCCCTTGGGAACCAGAGATATCTGACTTCAGAGCAGTGGTCCCCATCCAAGCATGTTAATTGTTATTCCCAGTCAGATATTTCAGGTTCTGTCTGACTTAAAGTTTTTCTGAGGGTATATTCCAAAAGCTGGGACTCTCCCCCTTTGATGGACACTAGTAGCTTGTCTCTACTGTTCCCAGAACCAGAGATATCAGCCTTCCAGCAGCTGGTTACTACTCCAGCTCCACACACCTGGTATGTAGTTTTATATACTCGTTGGCAGATTGCTCTGCCTCCTGAACTCTGATCCCCTAGCCCCCAATACCATTTCGTAGGTGGGATTCTCTAGTTTTTAATTTAATTAAAATTTAAGAAATCTATTTCTGGGAACTGGAGATATCTGCAGTCAAGCAAGCTGTCCTCGCACCAGAAAATTATGAATAATAAGCCCACTCCACTATACACCCCTCCTTTGCGTATTAAACATCCTTTACCACCCTGGAAGTTATGTATCAGGGCCCCTTCATTCAGCCCAATGCCCCCTTCTCCCACCATCTGTGCAGTAAAGGGGTAATTAGTGGAAATTACTGAGCCCTACATGCTGAGTGGTTTATATAACACCCCCTACCACCCGCGGGACATCAAAGCTTACCCCACCCCTACCCCTGGAGGATCGGTAGGGGCCCCAATACATTGCTATGCCCAGGGGTCTACACTGCTGTTGACGCCCCTGTATGTATGTATGTATGTATGTATGTATGTATGTATGTATGTATGTATGTATATATATATATTTTTTTTTTATTATTATTATTATTTATATACATTTGGTCTATCTATAATACTTTACCTGACCCGGTATACACTGGGTCACCTAAGTGTCCATCTCCGTGCTTTGCTCCGCCCCTCTGGAAACCCCCTTCTGAAAATCCTGTGTTTGCCACTGGGACTGAGGGGGCGACTTGCAGGTGGCAGCTGAGGAATAAAATTAAAGCCTAATTTATTCCATGCTCATTAGCTATCACCCCTCCCGATGTACTGTGGATGGTCAAGTTCTTAAGGTGACTGCCAGATGGCTGTGGCAATGTAATGTACTGATGGACACATTACTTTATGTGCATTGTGCTACAGCGCCAGCTGGGCAGCCTAAAGCCAAAGTCTCCTTCACTACTTCATTACATGCACATGGGAAGTAAGAATGGCGAGTACATGAGTGACCATACAGGTGTGTTTAGCAGCATTACAAGGGGAGCTACATGTGTATTAGCCTAGGGAACCTCAAACCTTTAACCACTTGAGTGGTATGCCCGGAAATTTTCCGGGCTCAGCTGCGCTGCCACAGTGGGCTGTCCCTGAAAATATCCGGGCATACCACTATGCAGAAGGGGCACGCCAGTGGTGCCTCCAGCGGAGCACCACCTTTAAGGCACCCCCCTAAGGAGTGAACCAGAATAACCCCCTAAGTGCCTAGTAATTTATAACTAGCCACTCAGCTCCTAACTGTTAAGTTACAGGCTGAGTTTAGAAAGGGACAGTTAGGAGATAAATGGTCAACGATAAAGTACCAGCCACTTTATCACTTCTCCTCTGTTACCACAGCTTCATACATCTGCCCAGTAGACCTTGCTTTTAGGGGTAGATGTATGATGTAGTGATAAGGGAGGAGAAGTGATAAAGCGGCAGCTTTGTTAAGCTCAGTGAAGTGATAAAGTGTCTGGTTTTTATCATTGGCCAATCAGCTCCTAACTGTGAAGTTACAGGCTTGGTTTGAAAAATGAGAGATAGGAGCTGATTGGCCAGTGATAAAAAACAGACACTTTATCACTTCTCCGAGCTTAATAAATCTGCCCCAAAGTACCTAGTACCTGGTACTTTATCACCAGCCAATCATCTCCTAACTGTTCCTTTTTAAACCCAGCCTGTAACAGTCAGGAGCTGATTGGCCAGTGATAAAGTACTTTATCACTTCTCGCCCCTTATTACATCTACCCCTGAATTTCCTCTCCAATAGTAATAATAATAATATAAGGATTCTGTAATTGTAATAGGGAACTGAAGTATTACTATTTTTCAAGAAATGTAGCATGAGAGCAAACAGTACTTTCATTTTCAGTTGTATTGATGAAATCAGATAATGAACGTTCTCCCTCTCCTGGCTAGGCTGGCTCCACATTAACTTTTTAAGAGTCTGTGAAATTGATTATAACATTTCAGCCAATGCTCCTCAGTGAGTCTGTGTCATTGTTTCATATTCCGAACTCGTAACGTCTCCACCAACTCCGTCAAGCATGACCCATGAAATGAATATTCAGAACACAGTTCATTTGAGTAAGTTCTGGCTAATTACTATAGTAAATAAGCATTCTTAACATTTGCAGGGAATTATTAAGTTCTCTTTCCCAAGCAAATAATTGGACTACTATAATGCATACTGAATAGCAAAGTGAGTATTGTTTATGTAATTCTTTATCTTTGCACTTAATTCTCCTTTATTACATTTCCCTTCTTTGTACTACGGCTTACACCCATCAGTCTTTTAAAAATGATCTTATCAATGAGTGAGCTGTTCAGTCTCTATGCGTATGATAAAATTATGCTGAGGAAGAGTGAGGCTTATCCTTATTTGGTTAAACCTAATATGTTCTTTCTCCTTGTGTAATGTAAGTGTTCTACTTGCCGCCCACATGTTATATCTCCATATCCCTGGATACTGTCTGAGTGTCAGTCTCACTAGTCATATAGTGAATATACAGGAAAGTAAATGGGATAAAGATCCTGATTCTGGCTCACTCGCAAAAGCACATTTTCTCTGTAATGGACAAAACCATGAGCATTGGGGGGGGGGGGGGGTATATGTAACATGCAGAGAGAGTTGGATTTGGGTGGGGTTTGGGCATCAAAATGATATATGAATTGCAGTGTAAAAATAAAGAAGCCAGTATATACTTTGCACAGAAACAAAATAACTCACCCAAATGTGACTCTCTGCACATGTTACATCTGGCCCCCTGCAGAGCAATGGTTTTGTCTAATAGAGAGAGAATTTGCCATTTTACAAGTGAACCAGAATCAGGCCCAAGGTTTGTAGCATTAGGGTAATTTGTTTCTGGTAAAGAAATAGGAGTACAAATGTTCATTAGGCTACTTTGTATGCACACATTACTTAGGCCCTTATTCTGATCGTTGCGGATATTCCCGAATTCTTACAGTGCGGCCCGCACGCCACGGTGTTCTGCCGCGTGCGGCCATCGTCCGTAGAAACGCCCACGTGTCCTCCGCATTCGGACGGACTCACTCTTTAAGAACAGGGCGTGTTTACGGACGACATACAAACCATGCGTGTGCGGGGGAAACACTCCGATTCTGCACGGTATTACAGAGTATTACAGAGTATGCACGGGAATACCGCACCTGAACGGGAGCCAAGCGGTGCTACCGCACGTAAGCGGTGTATTTACGCCAAACAACCCACTATTATGTCTATTCTGCAATACATCACATGACCCACTTATTCAATTACCTATCCTCATACAAAAATGCTTATTTGGAATTGGAATCAATTAGATGCCAATATATCCTTACAAGCATGCCTAACACATGCATTGCACACATTAACCCTTACAGCAATTGAAGTGCAATGGTTTCAATTAAAGCACTGACAAGCGTCCTATTAGTGAGTAATGAGTAAAGGAGTCGATTCAATTGGGTTCAGGTGTTAATGCTTGTAGTCATTAGGCGGTCCGTTCGCCTACCGCAGGAACGAGTGGTGTCCGCAAAGCAATAGTAGCCTTTTGGACACCGCACATTTCTGCCCTTTTTGTTCGCGTGCATTCGGAGTGGTATCCGAATGCACGCCCCCCAACATAAGTGTACTCCCCCGTGTCCGCCCATGTTTCCGCCCCGTTTTGCCCACTTTGAAACTACGCCCATGTGTCATTCCGCATGACGCCCATAATACGCCCATATTTCCCGACTGATTGCGGTGAACAGTTTTGTACGGGATTTGCCCGAACAGGTACGGAGTCAAGGCGTGGCACATGCGCGTTGCGTTCTCCACGCATGCGCAGACGCCGTAAAGACGCGATCCGAAAGTATGCGGTAAAGTACGCGTCAATCAGAATAAGGGCCTTACATTGTGCAATTAGGAGGCCTTGTAATGATAATAAAGACAGAAATGTGTTTTATACTACAATTTATCACTGTATTCAATATGCTGCTCCAGGACCTCCCAGAGTGGAGCTAAAAAAAACAAGATAGGAATGATTAACTGATCTATTTGAGTATGTGAATCATAGGTCCAAATGTAATAGGGTGTTGGAATCAGAAAGGGAGAGATTTTGGGAGTGTTACTAATTTTTAAAGCGGTGAACAATTACATGGCAAAATCAACCAGGTTTTAGGATAACAAAGTGTATCATATACTAAGTATAAACACAATACTGCAACCAAACGCAGGATGGAGAGTAAGGGGCCATACACACTGGTCGATTTCAAGTCCGTTTCTAAGTGATCTGACCAACTCACTTAGAAATGGAGCATGGATTGCTTCATGTGTATGCCCCCCAGCAATGGCGATGCGCGTTCCCGGGCGTCACCATCGCCCGCAGGGAAAGACAGTGTTTGGCTTTCCTGCTAGATCATGGGGCTTTGCCTACAAACAATAGGCAAAACCCCGCTCTACACAGATCGCTCTGCACATCGTGGGTATACCGCGATGTGTGCTGAGTGATCCCGCTTTAGCTCATTGCTCAGCACATTGCGCATGCACAGTGTAATCCTGGACATCCTGGAATTGGAAACTCTAATCCAGTGGTCTCCAACCTTTTTTGGGGCGTGAGCTACTCACGGCAAAATAAGCCACCCGAAGAGCTACTAAAATAAAAAAAAAGAAAGAAATCTGCCTAATGACCAAATAATGCCCTTTACACATTATGCCACACACTGTAATGCCCCTGACACATTATGCCACATACCACAATGCCACAGACACGATATGCCACACACTGCAATGTCCAATATGCCGAATACATACGTCTCAACGCTGGAGGCAGAGGAAAGGGGACATCATAGGCACGCACCAAAAAATAGGTGTAGCCACATGCCGTGTGGCCAATGAAAGTGGGGGTGTGATACACATATGCCCCCAATAGTGCAGTGCCAGATTTACATATATGCCCCCAATTGTGCCAGGTATGCCCCCAATAGTGCCAGATACACACATGCCTCTAATATAGTGCCAGGTATGCCACAATAGTGCAGGTATGCCCCCAATAGTGGCAGATATAGGTATGCCCCCAATAGTGCCAGGTACAGGTATGCCCCCAATAGTGGCAGATACACATATGCCCCCAATATAGTGCCAGGTATGCCCCCAATAGTGGCAGATACACATGCCCCCACTAGTGCCAGGTATGCCCCCAATAGTGCCAGGTGTGTTCCCAATAGTGGCAGATACACATATGCCCCCAATACAGTGCCGGTTATGCCCCCAATAGTGCCAGGTATGCCCCCAATAGTGGCAGATATAGGTATGCCCCCAATAGTGCCAGGTACAGGTATGCCCCCAATAGTGACAGGTACACATATGCCCCCAATATAGTGCCAGGTATGCCCCCAATAGTGGCAGATACACATGCCCCCAATAGTGCCAGGTATGCCCCCAATAGTGCCAGATGTGTTCCAAATAGTGGCAGATACATATATGCCCCCAATACAGTGCCAGTTATGCCCCCAATAGTGCCAGGTATGCCCCCAATAGTGGCAGATATAGGTATGCCCCCAATAGTGCCAGGTACAGGTATGCCCCCAATAGTGGCAGATATGCCCACAAAAGTGCCAGGTATGCCCCCAATAGTGCCACAATCCCAGCAATACATATGCCCCCAGTGCCAGAAACACATTTGCCCCAATGAATTTCCGAGCAGCAGAACAACTCACCATTGTTGTTCCTGCTGCTGCGGGGGAGAGGAGGTAGTGAAGGAGGCCCTGGGAGCTGCCCCGCGGTCCAGTGAAGTAGCGCCGACATCGGAGTGCAGCACCATGATGTGTCCTGTAGCAGAAAGCGCGCCGCGGCCAGTGATCTCACGCAGTAACAAAGTGACCTCCGGCTGCAAAGTGAGCAACTTTACAGCCGGAGGTCACTTTCTTGCGGCAGTGACCTCCTGCCGCCAAGCAACAACCGCTGCACGTCGGAAGGGGAGAGCAGCAGGAGGTCACTTTCTTGCGGCGGTGACCTCCTGCCGCCAAGCAACAACCGCTGTACGTCGGAAGGGGAGAGCAGCAGGCTGCGGGAGGTCGCTTTCTTGCGCCATTGACCTCCTGCCGCCAAGAGGTCAGGCGAGCTACCACTTACCACCTGGCGAGCGACGGGTTGGCGATCCCTTCTCTAATCCCAGGATTGAAATCCTTGCAATTATAGTGCCAAATTCCAGGATCCCGCCAAACCCCAATCCTAGGATTGGCCACCCTACTCACAACACAGTTCAAGATATATTACACAATTAATAGATATTTGGATTAACATCAATATGTATGTTATTCATATACAGAATAACAAATTACATAACGAACGACATAATAAAAAAACAGTACTTGTGTATTATCACGGCTCCACATTTTCCATCGTAGGGCATTGTACAACCAAATAAAATCGCATTTGGACCCAATTTTTAATCGTACAGGCACCCAGATGCCTGAATCCTATGTTAAATGCCCCCCCAGACCCGATTTTTGATTGTACACCCACCCTGATGGGTAATGACTATGTTAAATGCCCCCCCCCCCCCCATTGTTAACGCCACCCCACTATCAACGCCAACCCGAAGCGTGGCGAGTGCAGCGAGCCGGCGGTACGCGTCCTCCGACCTTTTCATACCCCCACTATCCACGTCGTGGAGTTGATTCTATACAGTGTGGCAAGCGCAGCGAGCCACCGAGCCCGAAGCGTGGCGAGCGCAGCGAGGGGACGCGGATGACTTCACATATTCCGCGTCCGCTCCCCACGATTCGGGCTCGGTGGCTCGCTGTGCTCGCCACACTGTATAAAATCGACTCCATGCCGACGTGGATAGCGGGGGTATGAAAAGGTCGGAGGACGCGTACCGCTGCGCTCACCACACTTCGGGTTGGCGTTGATAGTGGGGTGGCATTAACAATGGGGGGGGGGGGCATTTAACATAGTCATTACCCATCAGGGTGCGTATACAATAAAAAATCGGGTCTGGGGGGGCATTTAACATGGGAATAAGCCCAAATCGGGCATGATCGCATCCCATCATATGCCATTACAATGGCATGCGACGCGATATTAAAATTGTATTCTCACGCCCAGGAAAAGGCTCAAATTGGGTCCCATCGCATGGCATCGCATGCCAACACATACCTTTATTAGTGGCATGCGATGCGATGGGCGCCGTTATAATACACAAGTACCAAAAAAACAATTGAAATAATATCCTAACACACTAATACAAAGTTTTTCTGTGCACTATAACAGCTGTGTGGTGTAATGTGTGTCGTGTTATGACATGGTGGTGATTTATTAGCAGAGCTGCAGCCAGGACACCCCACGCAAACCTGCACAGCCCACTGCAGCCAGCCTCTATACCCATGTAAGGACTCTGGAGGGTACCGCCAAATCTGACCCCTAACTCTATTGCCTCTCCTCGCAGTTGACGGATACGTGCGGTGTATTGGCTTCACCAATAACAGCCACGTTCGACGGAGCTGGTTATGACGGCTCCGCCCTCGATGCCGCCTGGTCTTATGTGGGACAACAGTGTCCGCCAAGGCAAGAAGAGTGCAAGAGGAAAAGCTAACTAAAGGGACACAAAGGATGGGGTACCCCCAGAGTGTAACAATGCACAGTGGTGGTGCAATAAACAATACGGGCGCAACAATGTACAGAGGTGGTATAATACACAGTACAGGCGCAACAATGCACAGAGGTGGTATAATAAACAATACTGGCGCAGCAATGCACACAGATGGTATAATACACAATATAAAAGTAGACTTTAGGGAGAACCCCTGACTTATCTGGGAAGCAGTAGAACCACAGATGAGATCTCCAACGACAGCAGCACAGGCACTGAAACCGGAGGACTGGGGAACTCTGACAGGAACAAGGAACACACCACTGAGACACGTGCAATGCAGGGTCCAGGACGCTCAGTAGGAGCGCTAGTTGGAGTACACCGGACTGTAGCAGTATACCAACAAGGCTGAGCCAAGGCTAGCAAGAACTCCCCTAGGAAATAGGAGCTCAGACCAACAGACTAGCTCACAGGACAGGGAACTAGGGACTATAACTGGCGATGTGGTACAAGCCAGGATGCCTTATCAAGGGCTCAGGAAATCAACACAGCTGTGACCTCCAGCCCAGCAAGGATAACGAGATCACACTTGTGCAAAAATTATCCACAGACGACTGGGGTGAAATGGCACAGGCTCACCACTGGGGGCCACCAGAGAGTCGATTACCAACACAGACTGAAAATGTCACATGTCAAACAAGACAGATATGAGTCATTCATAATGACTCCCAACAACCCAGAAGGGTGACCCCGCTATCTCACATTGCACCGGGGAGGGCAAGGTGCCCACCAGCTGCACTGCACGGACGGACACACACCTGCTTACCTGAGCACTGGAGCTATCCCATGGATATTGCGATGCTCTCGTTGCGGTCCGGGCTGGCCTGGGTGTCCTCCGGGGAGGTGACCAGGTCCCTGGCTCCGTTGGGTATGGTGCCGGCACTGTCGGAGGTGTCGGTGATCTGAGGGTCATTGGGCAGCTGTGCAGGAGGGGAACGGGCAGAGCTCTGGGGGAAGGCAGTCACCTCGTCCACATGCTGCCAGTCCGTGTAGCGGTGCACACACACGAGTGTGGAGGTCACAGCTGTGTTGATTACCTGAGCCCTTGATAAGGCATCCTGGCTTGTACCACATCGCCAGTTATAGTCCCTAGTTCCCTGTCCTGTGTGCTAGTCTGTTGGTCTGAGCTCCTATTTCCTAGGGGATTTCTTGCTTGCTAGCCACATTTACTGTATGTGTGGATCTGAGCCCCCAAACATTGCACTGGACCAGAGAGCAGCTACCAGGAGAAAGAGACAGGAGTCTTACCATGAAGTGGGAGATTGTGAGCTCAGAAAGTGCAGTACTGGTTCAACTCCACGTCCTAGTGGATAGTGGGGTAATGAAATGGATAGTAAATCTTATACCATATCTTATGCGATATCTTATGTCAAATCGCATACTAAATCGTATACGATCTAGTATCCTATCTATCCTATCTAGTGGCACAAGTACCGATCTCGCTTTAAAGTAAAACCCCACCCAAATCGAATTATCTCTGCACAAGTTACATCTGCCCCCCTGCAGTGCATATGGTTTTGTCCATCTAAGAAGGATTTTGTCAGAAAGAGTGAACTAGAATAAGGTCCTCAGTCCTGTATGTAGAATTGCATCATGAGCTTTAGCCCACATCATCTCCTTACACTGAAATCATGAGGGAGTGGCTTACATGAGATCCAAAACACCAGGACTCAGTTTAATTTAGCAAAACCGGACTTCATATCTCTAGAATGTGAACCCTCCCTGGCAATGGTCAACGCACATCACGTGTGGTTAGTAGACCATATATGTGCAGAACACTGACATGCCTTTTAAAGTCCATATCACTGCATGTGAAGAATAGTAAATTTTGGAGATGTATAATTTCTTATAATAATAATTTATAATTATCGGTTCTGAAACTCGATAATTAGCAAATAAGCCCCTTTGTGATATAAGAAACTATGACATCAGTCTTCTTCTCCATCCTGTTCCATAGTTAAACTGTCTTTCCTTCAGCGGTAATCAGTACTTCATACTTTGAGGAAAGTGCAAAGGTCTTTTCTTGTCAGTATTGTATAACTGCTGTGCTCTGGACAGACTGCTCTTCCTTATACTATTGCAAAAGCAGCTCTGTGTAAAACACACAGCTTATGGGGCTAATTCTGAGTCGGATGCACTACTGTTGTCGGATGCAGTTGATCATTTTTTTTCTGCTGCTTCTTATGCGCTGCATATACAGTACGTCCAGTGTCTGTGTGCACAGTCACTCACGGCAGTGATTGAGATGCATGGGAGAAACGTGTCAAAAAGTCATGAAAATGTATTGGGAGTCCCTGGTTGGTGACAGGCTGGTGGACAAGTGGACAAATGGAGATGTACCGTCTTATGAGAGCACTATGGGATTGTCACAGGTGAGTTGCTGCATCATTTACATTTGGAGGCCATTCTCTGACAGATACACTGAGGACCAGGGTAGGGCTTGTAGCTGCACACACAGACACACAGACCCACAGACCCCCAGGTGTGAAAAATAAACTTTGAAATTATGTTTCCATTCATCTACTCATTGGAGGTCATTCAGGTTCTCACTCACCGCTGCGAATACATGCGCATAAACATTTATGTGCAGCACTAAAATTAACTCTCTCTCTACATGTTACATTTGCCCCACCTGCAGCATACCCTCCAACTGTACCGATTTTGCGGTACAGTACCGTTTTTTAACAGTCTGTACCGGCAAAATCACTTTGTACCGAATGTACCTTTTTTTTAGTGCTTGGCCCCGGCGCTGCTTGCTTCCCTGTGCACTGTGGTGCGCCGGCTCTCCCCTCCTAGGCTCCGTTCCCATGAGTGCATTGCGGCGGGCAGGCATTGCATGACGTCATGTTGTCACGTGCCGCCAGCCCCGCTCCATGCCGCACACTCAGGGGACGGATGAGAGACTCTGCCCTCACTGGCGCCAATCATGTGAGGCCAGAGATGGTGCGGTGGCCAGCCGAGGCGCGCAAGAGGGGGATCTCAACAGGAGGACGCAGCGGGTCCTGGTACCGGCCCGGCGCCGCTGCCTGCCACACAACTCGATCCGGATCATCCTCCAGAAAGCCAGTGACTCTGCAGCAAGTAGGTGGCTGTGTAAATTTAATTATCACTCCAGCTGAGCTGAGTGACTCTCATAGTATAATCCAGCATCGTGTTCCTCCTGTTTTGTGCAGTGCTCGTGTGACATGACTTAGTAGTGGGCTGCTGGCATATTAAATCAGTATATTTAATATATTTATTCAAAAAATAAGTATATTAAATATATTGATTTAATATGCCAGCAGCCCATCAGCTTCATTAGGTGCTTGGCCAGGGGGCAGGGTCACTGCCATATGCCCCCCAGGGCCACTATGTTACTTCACACTGTCTCGGGCCACAAGAATAATGTGGTGAAAAAAATGCTCATTACACATTCCAAAAGGGAACATGACCCAGCCCACTTTGCCTGTGGCCACGCCCCCTTCCTAAATGTGTACCGATTTCTGCCCCTCAAATGTTGGAGGGTATGCTGCAGTGCAAACACTAGTGAAGGGAGGGCAGTGGAGGCTGCCTAGCACCTCAGGGAGCGCTGGGCACACCCCAAATTGCTGAAAAAAAAGGTCAAGGCACTAGGTCACGCCCCCCCCCCACACCCCCCACAACACCACCACCGGAAGCCCTGCCCTTTGGGCTTGAAGCCCCATTCCCTTCACGGGATGGCAGCATGTTTCACGCAGCAGGTCTGGACTTTAATACTACTAAAATTGGGATGTATGCATTTGGTTTACATGTTCACATGGGGTGAATTACAGTACTTATAGTATGATCATTTGGAAGGGCAAATTTCTGCTGTGACGAAAAGCCTAGTTTTGGCTCTGTCATAAGGTTTTATATGTAAAGTATACATGTGGTAATCCCTGTTCTTTTAATGCCATATGACCCCCGGCCCACCCAATCTGCCCCTGCACTTGACACAGAAAAGCATATTTAAGCCCCATTTCACACAATGTAATAAAAACTCGTAGTTGCATAGTGACACAAGTAAAAATAGACAGTCCTGATTTGCCCTCACTCTCATGAATTATTTAAGACATAAATAAGGCTTAATCAAGCAGTATTGTAGGAGAGAAATGGAAATGATAACATTAAAGTGTACCTTTCATGCAGTTTGAAGGAATTAATATAAATAATGTAAGTCTATTGCAGCTATGAACCACTCAATATTGTGTATGTGTCATAAGGGAGTGGTTTCCAACGGTCAGTATACCGACATCGCAATCCCATACAATAGTGTGATTTGACCACTTTTCACCCAACAGGATCACAATGAGAAATCAGGTGAAAAGTGGCCAAATCGCAAGTGTTTGAGATCCAATCCGATGCGCAATCCCGTGCACATCGGATTGGAGATCAGACCTGCTGCACGTCTGACCTCAGACTCGGATAGCCTCCAGGGAATTTAATTGCATATTATATAATAAATGCAAAAAGACTGCAAAACAGATATAAGATTTATGTGGGAAGCTCCTGGGCCAGATTCTGCCTTACATTTTACAGGCTGTAAATAACAGTTAGGACCTGATTAGTTGTTACTTTATCTCTCCTAATTGTATCGCTCTCCAAGCTTTGATAAATAGCCCCATAAAAGTTTTATTTCAACAATTAGTCTAGTTCATTAAAACAACGTCTGCTCTCCATTCTTTCATCACGTAGCACACTATATAGAACTTCTGATAGAATTCCAAATGTGGGAGCTCCTGGACATTCCAGAGCACTAGGCAAGTATGGCCAAATCTTTCACCATAACACTCAAATGTACCAACTTTGTTAAAGCTCCGCCTACTTCTGCACATACAAAGGTATCTCTTGAAACTTTTAGGGGTGTACCCACAGTGCAGTTGACATGCAATTTGATTGGAATCGAGATGCACGGCAAGCAAAGAGCATTTGATTTTGACTATATAGTACAGATCTGTAGTACAGATATAGGGGCCGGTTCAGAACTGTTCGTATAGGTCTGAATTCGGTGCCGTCTCCAATGGTGGAGGACCGCACATACACATAGGCGCTAAGGGACATGTGCATTCCCTTACAGCAAGAGCCTTTGTCAAGATTTTCATTCACCGGGGCGCTTGCTGCCTCATTGACAGGCAGGGGCCATTCTGGGATGGACACCCAGCATTTAATGGGCGTGCTGTCAAATTGGTGGGTGGGCCCCCTGGCAGGGCCGGTGCTAGGGTGTCCGGCGCCCTCCTGCAAACCATAAATTTTGCGCCCTTTCACAAGCAGCTCGTTTATGGGAGCGTATGCACTGTCCACCGTCCCCGCTACCTATGGCCTGTTGCGGGGGCATCACTTCAGCATTTCATGCAAGCCTCCGTCACCACCCACCCACCCTCCCCGCCGCTGATGGCCTGTTGTGGGGGCATCGCTTCAGCATTTCATGCGAGTGGTCGAGACAATGCAGGCATGTCAGGTGGAGGGCTTTGATGGCTGGGTGACATCGCACACAACCCAACACACCGGCTTCACAGCTACTGTAGGCTGTGCAGCCAGGATGCAGATGATACTGTGCAAATGTTTCACTGTGTAGCAAACCGCTCGCATCTCAGTGCCGTGTCTGCAAAATGTTGTAGGCATTATTTAAAAAGTGGCAAAATTAATATTAAAAAAAATACAATTATTAAAAAATATGTTATAAACATGTATAATAAAAGACTCACTGTTCTTTGCTGTTTAAATCTTTTACAGTCCCTCCTCTTCTATCTGTGTAGGCAGGACGCTGAGGACGCCATTTCTTCTCTTGTGACTGAGGGGGAAAGGAGGGGAGAGAAGGAGGGGATGGAAGAAGAGGGGAGGAGATAGAGGATAGATAGAAGATAGATAGAGAAGTTTAGATGAGCGCAAGGCACTGGCTGCGCAGGCTGTACAGAGACTGGGCAGGGGGGGGGGGAATAAAGCACTGCCACACCGCACGGTCACCGCCGCTCTTTGTTATTACAGCTCTGCCTGCCACAGCACAAGAGTCCGACGACCTTCCGTTGAGGAAGAGGGGGCAAGAGGATGACTTTGGAGGACAGACAGTGTGTGTGTGTGTTTGCACTCGGGGTGAGGGACCAGCTTTTCATACTGCCACCCGCTGTTAGACAGGCGCTGCGGGAGGTGTGCATGCAGTGAAAGTGAGGGCTGAGGCAGCTTTAGCAGAGCAGCATGGCGCCTTTTCAGCATGGCGCACCCCTGCTTTGCAGGAGCTGCTGAGTGGGTAGCGACGGCCCTGGCCCCTGTGAATGCAGGAATTTCCCTGCTTGCTCTGGGCTGGCAGCTGATGTCACATGATGGAACAATATGCAGGCTAAGAGTAGGTCCTGGAGACTTCCGGTTCCATGAGCGCGGCTGCTTAACATCGCAGCTCCCGGCAGATCCCGTGCACCGGCAATAAGGGGGCAACCTCATACCCCCGAACACCGCTGCCTCCCGGTCAGACTCCCTCTAGGGACGCCCCGACCGCACTTAGAGACCCGCAGCCTACTCCTGCAGCCCGGCGTGGAGACGCCGGAGGACGAGTGACGTCACCCGCTCCCCGGCGCCATTACAACTACGAGTCAGTCAGACTCACCGGAGCACCACCGCACGGCGAAAAGCAGGCGCAGACCCTGACGGCTCAGCCCCCAACCTGCAGCCACATAGATAATACCTTCAGCGGCCACGCAGCACCCGCATCCACTTCGGAGTGACTTCACCTCCTCCGCCCAGCACCAGTCAGACAGACACCCTCAAACATCAGCGAGAGGTGAGGGGTGAACGCAGCTTCCGGCAGCCCATGCACCATCGGCAGCTCCAGTCAACCCACCCCCAGCGACACCACGCAACAGCCGCATCCCCGCTGGAGTGATCCCTCCTGCACTCCCCTCCACCACCTGGGCCCAGCACCCTAAGGCAACAAAAAAAAGGTACTGTATCACCTAAATATATCATAATCCACACACCACTGAACAACTTCATCACCAGTGGCAGCTGAACGCTACTCCCTACCACCTGTGGTACTGGGGACAGACTTTCTCCCACAAAAGCCTCACGCAACAACTCGCCCCGGCAGCACACTATCTCCCCCCACTGTGCAATCCCACCAGAAGCTCTCATAGTGAGACGGACTCTCCCTTCCCCCACTCCAGCTATATCTCCGATCAGCCCCTGAAGACACAAATTTTATCCTTAAAAAGAAGCCTAAAAACTGCTCGACCAACTAGCCTCATCTCCCACTGAGACTTATCCAAAATCATCCAACACTGATGGATCAGCCCATCCCCACGGGGAAACAGACCAAACACACCCCGACAAGAAATAAAAAACGCAGGGCTGAACAGGCCATGAGACCAGAAGAAGAAAACTATATCACCCCCCTCTCCCCCGCTTCTAAGAAGCCAGCGGCTACTGCAGGTGACTCTGCTATACCACAAAACCGCAGAGACCTCGACTCGCCAGCTACATATAGAGACATTGTTGATGCCATAAAATCCACTATGGCCCCCCTTTTATCCAACGCAGTGCAGGAAATATCCCAGCAACTCCAACAGCTAACCACCAGAGTCTCCACTAATGAAAATACGATAGGAGCCTTATCCCATGATATGCATATTATGCAAAAAGACATCATCAGGCTCCAAAAAGACAACTTCCAGCTATGGAATAAAGTGGATGAGATGGAAAACCGATCAAGAAGAAATAATATCAGAGTGGTCGGCATCCCGGAAGAAATCAAGGGACCTGCACTGATGGACTTCGTCTCCAAGAAACTTCCCGAACTGCTGGGCATCTCAGCGGAATGTAAAGATCTAGTGGTAGAAAGAGTCCACCGACTTGGCTTCATCCCTAAACACAACGACCCCAGACCAAGACCTGTCCTATTTCGTTGTCTAAATTATCTACATAAAGTGGCATTTTGGAAAGCCTCCCGCAAAGTCCAGACCCTAATATGGGAGGGGAAACGACTACGCTTATTCCAAGATTTTTCCGTAGAATTATCTAAACAGAGAAAGGCATTCTCACCCATCTGCACCCAATTAGTAGAGCAGAAACTGAAATTTGCACTGATGTATCCCGCCCGCTTAAGTATCTTCTATGAGGACACCCATTATGATTTCTCTGACCCAGAAGATGCCAGGGGATTCCTCAGAGAAAAACTATCCCTAAGGTCAGACGACATCACAGATAACTGATCTTCAAGCAACTCTGAACTCCTTCTTCTTCTCTGACACCTCCTGTCAGGAACTTCCCAATTGAAGATGCACCTATGATAGCTAACACTACCGACCTTAAGCTATTATATCCTTATCAATACCATTGTCCAGGGCTGGATTAACAATGGGCCTGATGGAGCTACAGCTCCAGGCCCACTCTCCAAAAAGGCCCATTTTTAGCTGAGGGCCAGGGCTTTCCAACGAGCCCAGCCCTGTATCGCTAGCCCCCCGGGAACCAGAGATACTGCCAGGCAAACCTGGAATTTTGTCCCGAAATAATAACATGGGACCCGCTAATTCTGACCTCCACCCGCTAATTCCGACCTTCCGACCTGGTTCCAACGGCTGCCAGTTCCCCCTCCGGCATCACAGAAGCTCGAGGTTGATCTCAGTCGAACCTTCAATCTGATACCTGGCCCATATGGGTTCATTGGTTCTAGAGATATTGCGGGTAAACCAATTTTTTTTTTTTTTTTCATTTCTGATATGTAATTTCATGGCTGTTCATGTTGTTTGAGGACAGATTTCTCTGGAACAAAACGGCCCAGTTTCATGGGACCAAAATCATTTGAAGCCTACATGTAATTTTCTGGTGTGAATGGGGTATTATTTCAAATAGCTGGGACATGCAGTGCTCTGAATACAGCCGGGCAGCCCCCTGCTCTCTGCCCGGCTGTCATTTCTGCCCGGCGGTGGCTGTACCCCAGTTACCATGAGCATGTATTCCCCCTTGGCAATGAGCATGTAATCCCACATGGCAACGAGCATGGAACCCCTGGCAATGAGCATCCAACCCCTGGCAATGAACATGGAACCCCTGGCAATGAACATGTATGTAATGAAAATGTAAGCAACACTTATGTAACATAATTTTTAATAGGCATTATGGTGTTTGGCATAATACATAATGGACATTATGGTGTGTGGCTTAACATGTAATGGGCATTATGGTGTAAATTTGTAATGCGCGCCGAAGGCGCGCAATACCCCTATTTATGAAGCGTATTGTGCATTATTGCTCAATCTATTTGGTATAGTGCAGGCATGTCCAAACTATGTCCCTCCAGCTGAAACTACAAGTCCCATCATGCATTGCCACAGTTTTGCTATTAGGGAATGCTAAAACTATGTCAAGTCATACTGGGATGTGTAGTTTCACAACAGCTGGAGGGCCACTGTTTGGACATGCATAGTATAGTGTGTATTTTGGTTCAATCCATGTGGCAAAATGTGAATTTTGCCTTAATCTGTGTGGCATAATGTGAATTTTGACTCAATCCATGTGCCATAGTGTGAATTTTGGCTCAGTCAGTGTGAATTTTGGCTCATTCCATGTGGCATAATGTGTAAGTGGCAAGTACAGTATAAGGGGGTTACTATTGTGTTGCATGATTTGTATAAGGGGTATATGGTGTGGTAAACTTAGGTGACCACATAAAAGGTGCTGAAATGTTGTCTACCAAGTTTCGGCTTTCAGTATATTTTTATAACTGGAGTGCCGCCTCACCCTGCAAGTATCTTTGGACATCGGCATCCTCCGGGTGTACCTTTGGAGTGCACCCACCAATATATCTCCCTGCATTTTTCTTATGCCAGCACCCTGTCTTTTCCAGGCATATATAATTAGTTAAAAGTATTTAAACAAATACAGACAAACCTATGAGCTGACCACCCAAACAGAACACTGGTCACGCCACCCACATTATTAGGTGCTGAACACAACCCCTATTATTGCGCATAATAGGCCCTTGATCATTTTCAGCTCCAGGCCCATTTAGACCTTAATCTGTCTCTGCCATTGTCAATACCTTTTCATCCCACCTTTCCTCCCCCTCCTCCCCCCCTTTTACCCCTCCCTACCCTCCCTTACCCCCCCTCCCCTCCCTCCCCCCCCTCCCCTCCCCACTAACCCCCCTCACTATTGAATGTCATATTAGATAAAAAATTTTGAGACGCCCTTCACGTCCCTACTGAAAAGCAAAAAAAAAAAAAAAAGGGTATCAATACCGATATTTATATGATCAAAGAACAATAAGTGAAAAGCGTAGGTTACGTATTATGTCCGTAACCTGCGTAGCCTTTATTCCTAGCTACGTGCGAACAAAATGTAGCGCAGCGTAGCGTACCTTTCTCGTGTATTATACACGGAAGAACCAATGTATTAATATGAGATCCCTTCGCAGTACTTTGTCTCTAATCTGCGAATACACCTTTAAGGACAATGTCCGTAATACACCTTATCGCTAGATGTGAATAATAGACGAGACCACAGTATAAAGGTGAGGAGATAGAAACTCCGTAAATAGTGTATTTAGTCCCTAATGGACAAAAGGGGATTACAGAAACAGGAAAAACAAAGGGTAACACGTGATGCAATTTGTCGAACAATGAATATACTAATCAAGCTCTACTAGGGAAAGAAAAACAGGCACAGGATACAATCAGCCAACAATACAATAAAAGCAAGTACAGTGAATGCAACCGTTTACCGTCTCATCAAATATGCGCAGCGCAGTCCGGTCGGAGCTCGCTATATTCAGGTTTGAACTATAGCCCGGTCAATGGTCAGGGAAAAGAATCAGTGCCGAAGTGACCGAGGCCGCCCTGGGTCACCTAACTTATAGGGTCAGAAGGGGGAGGTCAAAGGCCATTCCTATTGGTCAGGGTTCGTATATCAAGTCCTCTGTGATTGGGGCAAAGTATTGCACCTGGTTTGGATAGGTGCAGGGGGAGTGAACTTTGGAGTCCTTTGTCTGTTGGCATCGTCGTCAGGGGTCGTAAATAGCAGTAAGAACCGGTTATAACTAGATTCTTTTGTAACACACCGTTTAACAGAAACAGTCTTGGGAACATAGATTTTGTCCGTAATTATCGGACCGTATGAATTGCGATTTATTCGCAATGACCGGAATACTGCGCATGGGAAACGGAACGTAACGGTACCAAACATTATACAGACGGAAGTATGTAATGCTGACTAAACTATGTGTAGTGCTCTAAACCTTTAACTATATTTTATTTGGTGTAAGTATGGTATTATGAATTTATGTGTAATAGTATGGCTGCGCTTCTGGTCCACTTTGTCACACAGACTCGGGTATGGATACTTTATTTGCGCAACTCTGCGAACCAAGATGGCGGCCATACCATCCTAAAATGGCGTGTGTGCAACTCGACTTTAACAGTCCACCCTTTGACAGTAAATATAAAACTGTCACAGTACAAACATTTTTATAACAACACAGAAATTCATAATCCTAACAGAGAAATTGGGATCGGTGAATTAAACATATAAGGGGAGTAAACCATCTGCTCTTTGGCCGATCCTGGATCATGGATAAATGGTGGGCCGCATATATCGAACAATCTACTCAGGGTGACGAAGGATAATGTACAATTTTTGGGATAAAAATAAAAACAAGGGAGGTTACAACATATACATCTTCACAAATATGGTATCTCTTAGCGGGTGGTGGTTTCAATTCTAGGGTCATATACCAAACCCTGGTCTTCCTCTGCATCTCTCGTTCTTACATTCATGATTTCAGTATGTTTTGTCTTTCCCCGGGTCACCATTTTTAAACATTTAAACAATAACACAAAGACTATGATGGCACCACCGATACAGAGAAGGAGTTTTCCGATGTTTGCTATGATTCCTTGCGCCCATTCTCCTAAACCAGAGAACCAGTGCATTGGGTTCAACCAGGAAGTCAATTCGCTGACCTTATCACCTATTTCTGCCAGGCTGATATTGTGTTCCCTTCTAAATTCCCATTTAAGCTGAAGAATCTCATCCATCCGGTGATCGATGATTTCTTCTGGGTCTTCAGTATTGTTGGTGATGTATGTACAACATTTCACCCCAAACGGTGTGGAGAGGGTGACACAATATCCTCCTGTCATGGCTGTCAGATAGTTCAACACCATCCGATGTTGAACTAGCTCTCTTTTATATGCTTGTAACTCTCTCCCAGTGTATCTAAAGGTGTCATCATAAATCTCAGTGATGTTATCTACCAAGCTTGCTAGTGCTTGGATATACTTACAATTTATGACTCCCCTGGCGGTATGGGTAATGTCTAACGCAATGAGGAGTTGGATACCGAATGATTCGTGTATCAATTCAGAAGCTAGGGGTTCCTTCTTGATTGTTAAATCCCTTTTATGGATTTGGTCATAGTGGGTATGAGTGTAAGGAGGAGGTGTACCTTTGTGTATGCTTACCATTTCATCATGTGTAAGGGTCATTACTTCGGGTAACACTCTACCTAAATAACAAATTCCAACGTAGTTCATGGAGAGCCATTTGTACGCCCTTCTACCACAAATATAATAAACATCGTCAGGGAGAAAATAAGGGACAGAATATTTCATGATTTTGTCACATACTATCCATAAGAACATTCCCGTCCCCTGCTCCCTGACCTGTTCCTCACAGGTTTCTGGTTGTAAGGTCATATTACAATAACCGGCGGATACTCTGCCGGCCATCATTTTATTTTTCTTCACAGTGTAAACATATTTGTAGTGTCTCCCACTGGTGCGGATCTTTAATAATAATTCCTTATCAATAGGCTCTCCATCTGGGCGCTGGGAGTAAGTTATCGTCTGGTTGTGCCATGTCACTTCCCAAGTACCGATCATTCTGGAACTAGAGAAGTTCATACATACCAGGGACTTATCCATTTGGTATGGGTGTAATCTAAGACTAGGGGACCTGGTATACAGGTATCTCTTATCCAGTGGCCTCCCTTTATTTAAGACGCTTATCTCAGAGATATTTAGCGGGTATGGGACTAGGCCTACACTACTTCCTTTATGTAATACTTGTGAACACACCCAGCATTCTGTTTGGTTTAAGACCTTACCCACTAGTGAGTGGTAATCACTCAAGGGATGTCGGCTCGTAGTTGCCTTACCCATCGACTGACATCGCTGGATGCATTCTTCTTCCATTTTTGGCTGACAATATCTACAGACACAGTATTCACCAGACAATAACTCATCACATTGCCCTTGAACTATGTTTTCCTCATACCTCTTACCCTCTCCTGTTATGGGTAAAGTATCAAGCTTGTTTAGGGATTCTACTTCACCCATATCTGGGTCCATTAGTACACTGTCAGAACTCCGATCGCTCTAGAGTGTGGCAGCCACCGAGTATCCTTGAATGAAGAAGAGGAAACAGGAAGAAAACAAAGAAATAGATATATAACCATGAACCTGTTGCTTGGAGTCCTTCCATCATCTCTACCAGGGAACTTTTATTGCTCTGCTCTTTGACTTTTGCTCGTACAGGTTGCTTGACCTTGGCTGCCTTTCAGTCTTCCCGGAACAATGCCTCTAGCGATACTTCTTCTCTTTCGCTCTCTGCACACGGGAACTCCGGGTTACTGGCTTTCTTGCAGTGGGACGAATGTATCCAAGTCTCTCTCTCTGCGACTTTAATTGATGTAGTGCTGGTCAACAAAACTTGGTACGGTCCTTCCCAACGGTCTATCAAACAACCTGAGCGTAAAAAATTTCGGATCATAACAAAGTCTCCTGGTTTAAGATTATGACAGTTCTCAATAGGCATGTCAGGTGTCAATAAATTCAGTTCCTTTTGTTGTTTCCTCAGCTGTTTGTTTAGCTTTAGGATATATTGTACAGTTAGCTCATTGTTACACTTGAGATCATCCTGTGGGTCTATCATGACGTGTGGCTGCCGACCAAACAGTATCTCGAAGGGGGACAAGTTGAGCGGAGCTCTGGGAGTGGTCCTAATGCTATACAGCACAATAGGCAGTGCCTCTGGCCATAACAACTCTGTTTCAGCCATAACTTTACCCAATTTGTTCTTAATAGTACCATTCATTCTCTCAACTTTGGCGCTCGCTTGGGGTCGATATGGAGTATGAAGTTTACTATTAATTCCCAGGAGTTTACACATGATTTGGAAGACCTCTCCTGTAAAATGAGTGCCTCTGTCACTCTCGATGACCTTTGGGATACCATATCTACAGACGAACTCTTGACATATTTTCTTTGCTGTAAAGGTAGCAGTATTGGAGGCAGCGGGGAAAGCCTCCACCCAGCTGGAAAACATATCAACACATACTAATACATATTTCAAATTTCTACAGGGTGGTAACTGTATGAAGTCGATTTGTATTACCTGGAAAGGGCCTTCTGTAGGAGGGATGTGGGATGGCTCTGTTGGGATGGCTTTTCCAATGTTCTTCCTCAAACAGGTGAGGCATGACATTGCCACTCTACCTGCTTGAGAAGCAAACCCTGGTGCACACCAGTAGGCCTTTACCAGCTTGCACATACCTTCCTTCCCAAGATGTGTCAGCCCATGGGCCGCCTCGGCTAGACTAGGAAGGTATGCCCTGGGGGCCACTGGTTTCCAGTGTCCATCTCTCCAAAGTCCGGTGGACTCTTGGCCACATCCCTTCGCCTTCCATACTGCTCTCTCCTGTGGGGAACACAAATTCTGCATGTCTATCAGTTTGGATGTGGATACCATGTTAAGTGTACAGAGGTTTGTAGGATGGGTGGAAATATTTACAGGGCATGCGGCCCTTTTCGCTGCCTCATCAGCGCGGCTGTTACCAAGGGACAACGGGTCCTTCTCTGATGTGTGAGCTTTGCACTTAATAACAGCCACTCTGACTGGAAGCTGGATAGCTCCCAGAAATTTTCTAATATATGTCGCATGCGCCACTGGTGTGCCAGCCGCCGTCATGAAATTTCTGAGGCGCCATAGGGCTCCAAAATCATGTACTACGAAAGCATATCTGGAGTCGGTATATATGTTAACTGATTTTCCTTTGGCCAGTTCACATGCTCTGGTCAGTGCCACCAGTTCCGCTACTTGTGCTGAGTGAGGTGGTCCTAAGGGTTCAGCTTCCACAATACCTTCTCCATCTACTACCGCGTAGCCTTTGCACAGCTCTCCCGTCTCCGTTTGTCTATGACAGCTACCATCAGTGAATAAGGTTATGTCTACCTCACTTAATGGGCTGTCGCTTATGTCAGGACGTGCTGTAAAGGTCTGATTCAGGTAGGTCATGCAATCATGTTTGTCCTCACCTTCACTAAACTCTGCCTTACCATATTCAGCAACATTCCCATCACCCTCCACCCTTTGTGCCTTGGAGGGCACATGAGGTAGGAATGTGGCTGGGTTTAGTGTGTTGCATCTTTTGATGGTAATATTTACTGGGGCCATCAGCGCTAGTTCCCACTTGGTGAACCGTGCTGAGGACACATGTCGTGTTTGGGCAGAATTTAGGAGGGCAGAGACAGCATGGGGAGCATGAACAGTTAAATCGTGTCCTAACACCACATCCTCACTCTTGTTTACTAATTGTGCTATCGCAGCTACACTTCGTAAGCAAGTTGGGAGTGAGCGTGCCACTGTGTCCAGCTGGCCACTGTAGTACGCTACTGGTCGGTTGGCATCACTATGCTTTTGGACAAGTACTCCTGCCGCACACCCAGCTGATTCTGTTCCGTACAGTTCAAAGGGTTTCCCGTAATCTGGCATTCCCAGTGCTGGGGCCTTTGTTAGGCTCACCTTTAGTTCCTCGAAAGCCAGCTCAGATTCCTCAGTATGAGAGACCCGGTCTGGCTTAGTTGAGGAAACCATCTCTTGTAGTGGTAATGCCAGAATAGAGAATCCTGGGATCCAATTGCGACAGTATCCACACATGCCTAGGAACGTACGGATCTTGTGCTGGGTCTGTGGCAGCACCATGTTTTGAATCGGTTGGATTCGGTCATCAGTGAGGTGTCTCAGCCCTTGGGTAAGGCAGTGGCCCAGATACTTAACCCTGGTCTGACATAATTGTAGCTTATCCTTTGATACTTTACGTCCTGTCTCTGAGAGATGCATCAGCAGCTGTCGAGTGTCATCTACTGATGACTCCAGTGACTCAGAACACAACAACAAGTCATCGACATATTGTATTAGTATCGAACCACTCATAGGTTGAAAGGATTGTAAACAATCATGCAAGGCCTGGGAGAAGATGCTGGGGCTGTCTATGAATCCCTGAGGGAGTCGAGTCCAGGTATACTGTACTCCTCTGTAGGTAAAGGCGAACAGATACTGGCTGTCAGGGTGTAAAGGGACAGAGAAAAACGCAGAACACAAATCAATGACTGTGAAATGAGTACAGTGAGGTGGGATTTGCATTAGGATGACAGCTGGGTTTGGCACTACGGGGAATTGGCTCTCAACTACTTTGTTTACCCCTCTTAGATCCTGCACTAGTCTGTAGCCCCTCCCCCCACTCTTTTTAACAGGAAAGATGGGACTATTGGCCGTGCTGGAAGTTCTAACTAAGATTTCTTGTTGGAGCAATCGTTGGATCACTGGGTATACGCCTAGTTCGACTTCAGGTTTCAAAGGGTATTGTGGTATTTTTGGGGCTATCCTGCCTTCTTTTAAACGAATCTCTACTGGAGCTACATTTGCCATAAACCCAGCATCCTGTCCATCTTTAGTCTAAAGGGAACTCGGTATTTGTGCTGTAATTTCAGCTACCCTAGATGGATTTGACTCTACAACAGTTGAATACAACATAAGCCTCTGAGGACTGTCCAGCATATCTTGCACTTCTTGTGCAAGATCTCTAGGAGTGTCCAGAAATACCCCATCGGGGGTGCAATAGATGACACATCCCATTTTACATAGTAAATCTCTACCCAGGAGGTTAGTCGGGGCCGCTGCAGCCAACAGGAAAGAATGTTTGGTATGCAGAGGCCCGATTGTAACATCCGCTGGTTTCGTCAGTGGGTACTGTTGTATTTTTCCTGTTACCCCAATTGCTGCTACTGATTGGTCAGTGAAACCCAAGTGAAGGGGAGTGTTGAGAACAGATCTGGCCGCCCCTGTATCAACCAAAAAGGTTTGCCTTACTCCAGCTATATCAACCTTTACCTGAGGTTCCTCTCTAAGGTGTTGTGTTAATCTAACTGGCTGTAGGATACAGGTATGACCTGTTTCCTATTGTCTTACCTGGGTTGCCCTTAGTACCGTGTCAGCCATCAGATGGTAAGGAGGCATGTTGCGTGACCTGTCTGTCTCCTCCCATTGTCTAGGGGTTGGGTATCTCCGCGTCTCACCCTGGTGAGGCTCCCAGTCTCGCCTATGTGTTTTGTAACTCCTGGGGTTTCCTGATTTGCATTGATTTGCAAAGTGTCCCTCCCTGTTGCAGTTGTAGCAAATTATTGGCTTTCTACCTGTGTCTCTGGTGTTTCGTTGGTATGCAGCTTTATTTGGGACATTTGCAAAAGCTTGGATGCTAACCGCCATTAGTTTTTCGGTTTGCATCTCTCTGTTTCTTAATATGTTTTTGTCATGGTCTACAGCAGATTCCCGTAGGGCGTCTACTGTCATTCCTCGCCAATTTGGGAACTATGTCTGGACCCTGGTCCTCAATTTCTCTCTCAGCCCCTCCACTAATACCGAGACAACCATCTCCCTCAGGTGTGGGTTATCCTTAGGATCGGCGACACCAGTGTGTTTTGATACCATCATCAAACCCCGGTTGAAATATTCGCTAGCTGATTCACCATCTTTTTGTTTGATCGTGAATATCTTGCTATATTCCACTGCTGCAGGAAAATATACTCCCAACTGCAGGTTTATTAGGCGTATATTTTCCTGGTTGACCTCATCATTTATTTCCTTGTCGGCTCTCAACCCGCTATCCTGAATAAATTTCAAGATATCGATGTGAGTAGGGAGACAGGCCCTCAACATGATTCTCCAATCCTTGTTGGTGGGTTCATCAGAGTTTCCCAGATCCCTTACAAATTTCTGACATAATGTCAGATTTTTTCTAGGATCAGGGAAATCTGAAATTATGGACCGCAGTTCTAACCGTGTCCATGGATTTAGCATGGTCATCTTTCTGGTAGGTATCACACCCTCTCTGTCTGCCTTACCATAAGGAACCTACAGCGTGCGTACAGGGTATGTTTGCACCACATCCGCATTACTGGGACCTGGTCTGGAGTCAACTGTGTCTGTGCTGTGTGGTGCTATCTTACCTGAGTCCATAACTACGCTGTTGGCATCAGCCGTCTCCTCTTCCTGTACTGGGGCCCCAGCAGCAGGTTTTGCTGGTTCAGCCTTTCCTTCAAGCATGTTAATTGCATGGGAGACGGCCAATGTCAACAGCTGATCGTTTTCCTCTCTGGTTTCCTTGTAAGGGGATAAAACAGGGTACAAGTTAGAGATGGTTAAATCTTTACGGATGTTTTGCTTAGCAGTTATTAACCCCTCCGGCACATATGGAGGTGGGGGAGCGGTTGCGGTTGCATTCCTGTTGCGGCTGATTGTATCTGATATTGCTAGACATCCAATTCCCTATTGTTCCTGCCCTTCCTTCTGCCACAACTTAAGAATTTCTATGTGCTTCACTCTCTTCTTACGACAGGAGAGTAGACATATCTCATCTTTTACTGCCGATAAGATTTCTGGATCAAAGCTACCAACACTGGGAAATTCTAACTTGCTGCCCTGTGTCATCTTTTTACATTTCTTTTGGTAAACAACTGCTCGTTTACCGTGCTTACTGCACATTATGAAAGCTGCCGACCCTTTGGGTCGACTAGATTCCTCCCTAACTAGCACGGCATCCCTGTGCGACCCGTTATTACCCATGGTTACAGGAATAAACGTTCACAACTAGTAGACACCGGTGGGTCGTTTATATCGTGAGTCGCTCCCAAAACACTCCTCCTCCACAAAATGGCACTATTCCGCAATTAAGCGTGAAGCCCACTATGCGAGGTAATGTACTCAATCACCAAGTCTTTCGGCTAGTAGCAAACTACTAGTCAACTTGCAAGGTGCGGCCAAATTTTTCCAGGACACAACAAAACTGTTTTTTCCTGTATCCCCAAAAACTGGTATTTCTAAAGCAGCTGATCAGATCACTGGGTTCCAATTTAGCTTCTTGTACCCTCCCGGTGGATCAAAATAGGTAGGTCCACGGAAGGGGCAGTTCCTATGGGCACGTCGTCACGTGCACCTTGTCCTACCTTGTCCTACACCGGACTGTCCTACACCGGACAATGAACCGTCCTACACCGGACTGCGCTAACTGCGCTGAGTCGTGTCGTCACACACCCGTTCACCCAATGATTGTTTCACACTGCTATTTACACCTTGGTCTTACGCTTAATACTTGTAATATTTCTGTACAGAAAAATCTTCCCAGGTTGGTAGTTTCTCACTAGATACTTATGCAGGTATAAATCCCTTTTAAATGGCTATAGGAATCTATTAAAATAATGTTTGAGTTGCTTGTTTTTGAGAAAATGAACAATAAAAGAAAAACTTATTTTCTCCTATTAATCACCGCCTTATCCACAGTACTGTATGTTACTATACTGTTTTAAATAAAGCTAGTGATTTAATACTGTTCACCTTTGGGGTTCCTATGTGTGCTGCATGTGCAGTGCCAGTGAACAGCCACGTGTGTACGTGCGTTTTGTTAAACCTGTTCACAGGCCGCCGATGAATCGGCCACCCACGTGTTCTACAGTGTATTTGCAAGGTCGCGCTCGGGTTTCGCTATACGCAGTAATTGCGCATAAATATGGAATAAATCCTTTAACTTCGTCCGAAAGTTACATACAGAGCTGCGAAATAAATCCCGCACTCAATCCGTAACTTACGTACAAAGATGCAAAAATTTCCCAATGTAAGCACGTGCGCGCGCACCTTGCGTAATACACAATAGACGCTTCACGTTACTGTAAAAGGCCCAGAACTTATCGCCACGTGGCGGAGTCCCTGGCCCTGCAGTAGCTAACAATAAAAGTTATAGTTTTGCACAGAAGGGATCCTCTATGTACTATAATAAACACAGGCCTTTGTCTCCACGTGTACGAACCTTATCGCACGTGGCACATATACTGTAATGAACAAGCAACTCAAGACACTATACCCCGTTAAACTACTTGTGGCAGGCAGAAGTACAGTTTACTAAACACTTAAATATACTTTAAAACACGTGGCTTAATGTTTCCTTGGATTTCACTTATTGTACTTCGAGTTCAAACGCTAGCACCTCTCGAACCCTGCACCACCGCGGACCTGGCCTATCCAGCAATGGATAATAAATACTTCCACCCTTTTGCTGGTATAGGTCAAGCCGCGCGTTTGGTACCGAGTTCTAGAGTGTGAAACGGCCGGACGCAGCCCCCAATTATCAATACCGATATTTATATGTTCAAAGAACAATAAGTGAAAAGCGTAGGTTACGTATTATGTCCGTAACCTGCGTACCCTTTATTCCTAGCTACGTGCGAACAAAACGTAGCGCAGCGTAGCGTACCTTTCTCGTGTATTATACACGGAAGAACCAATGTATTAATATGAGATCCCTTCGCAGTACTTTGTCTCTAATCTGCGAATACACCTTTAAGGACAATGTCTGTAATACACCTTATCGCTAGATGTGAATAATAGACGAGACCACAGTATAAAGGTGAGGAGATAGAAACTCCGTAAATAGTGTATTTAGTCCCTTATGGACAAAAGGGGATTACAGAAACAGGAAAAACACAGGGTAACACGTGATGCAATTTGTCTAACAATGAATATACTAATCAAGCTCTACTAGGGAAAGAAAAACAGGCACAGGATAAAATCAGCCAACAATACAATAAAAGCAAGTACAGTGAATGCAACCGTTTACCGTCTCATAAAATATGCGCAGCGCAGTCCGGTCGGAGCTCGCTATATTCAGGTTTGAACTATAGCCCGGTCAATGGTCAGGGAAAAGAATCAGTGCCGAAGTGACCGAGGCCGCCCTGGGTCACCTAACTTATAGGGTCAGAAGGGGGAGGTCAAAGGCCATTCCTATTGGTCAGGGTTCGTATATCAAGTCCTCTGTGATTGGGGCAAAGTATTGCACCTGGTTTGGATAGGTGCAGGGGGAGTGAACTTTGGAATCCTTTGTCTGTTGGCATCGTCGTCAGGGGTCGTAAATAGCAGTAAGAACCGGTTATAACTAGATTCTTTTGTAACACACCGTTTAACAGAAACAGTCTTGGGAATATGGATTTTGTCCGTAATTATCGGACCGTATGAATTGCGATTTATTCACAATGACCGGAATACTGCGCATGGGAAACGGAACGTAACGGTACCAAACATTATACAGATGGAAGTATGTAATGCTGACTAAACTATGTGTAGTGCTCTAAACCTTTAACTATATTTTATTTGGTGTAAGTATGGTATTATGAATTTATGTGTAATAGTATGGCTGCGCTTCTGGTCCACTTTGTCACACAGACTCGGGTATGGATACTTTATTTGCGCAACTCTGCGAACCAAGATGGCGGCCATACCATCCTAAAATGGCGTGTGTGCAACTCGACTTTAACAAGGGATTATGCCCAGAGCGAACCCCCTCATGGCCCATATTTGCATTATTATCTGGAACCTTGTTGTATGGTTCAACTTCATGTTAATCAAGTTTTATTGCTTTCAGCGGAATGTCCGTACTTTGGAACGCTCTTTGAGTGCGTGGACCGCACTACCCTGTTATATATGTCTTTCTTCCCCCCTGTCTTGTGTCTACGTGTTTCCCCTTACTGGTTTCCCCCCAATGTATTTACAGGCTCCCCAAGAGGGTAAGATGAAGACGGAGTACCTGGTTAGTTGGATGCCCTATCTACCCGTACAACCTGACTCTCATGACTGAGATCAAAATCGGATCTATTAATGTCGGCGGTCTCCATTCACCAGCCAAACGCCGGAAGGTATTGATGTATCTGCAAGAACACGCACTAGACATAGCATGTCTCCAGGAGACACACCTACTTCCCCCAGAAATATTAAAACTCCAAATGCTGAAGTGGAGGGTCTTGGCCTCAGCCCCCTACAATTCAAAATCAAGAGGCATTGTTAGAATGGCCTCTAGATCCCTTCCGATCGAGGTCACGACAGCACAAGCCGACCCTGAGGGCAGGTACCTTATCATAGAAGCCAAAATAAGTGGCAATCCATATGTCATATGCTCCATTTATGCACCTAATATATACTCAAAACTCTTTTTTTTTTAAAAATCATTAGACTGCTCACTCCTCATGTTGCCACCCCCCTAATCTTATGTGGAGACTTCAATCTTACGGCCCACCCCACCTTAGATCGATCTAACATTCACAGCAAAATTAGAAGTACCCCTAAGATAAATATACCTTTTTTAGCAAAGACCCTACAACTCACAGATATATAGAGAGAACACCACCCAACCCAAAGGGAATTTACATGTCTTTCGGCAGCACACCACACCTTCTCACGTATTGACTATATACTTATTTCCACCAACTTGATACCCCAAATTACTATAGCAAAAATTCATCCCATCATCATCTCAGACCATGCATTATTACATGTCACCCTACAGCTATCCAAAGAATCCTCACCATATAGATCTTGGAAATTCCCCTCCCACCTCGCTACCTCCCTCCCCTTCCGGGAACAAATGACAAAATCCTGGGAGGAATTCCATTCCTCCCATGAAAATTATCTAGCAACCAACCCCGCCCTCTATTGGATGACAGCTAAAGCAGTTATGCGGGGGGCAATCATGCAATCAAAAAAAAAACAAACAGATATCCCAATCTAAAACAGCCCAGAAAACACTAGAAGACTCATATGCCACATATCTTAAAACCCCGACTCACACAAACAAATCTAATTACCTACAGGCAAAATCTTCAGTAGAAGACATACTACAATCCATGACGGACAAGAGCCAGTTCATAGCCAATTATAAATACCATAAACTAGGTAATAAAACAGGTAAGGTACTCTCCACTATATTAAACTCCACCCGCACCCCTATGGTAGTACACCACCTAAAAACCTCAAATGGAGTACTTACAACCTCCAATGCCCAGATCTCCCAAGTCATGTCTGACTTTTATAAAAGCATATACTCTGCCCATTCACCCTCCCCCCCTCTTCAAATACTACAGACGACGATACATCACTCTCACAGAACTCAAACCCATGGGACAAACTAACCTACCCACAACTCCCTAATGAAATAGCACATAGCCTAACAAATCCTATAACAGAATCTGAAGTAACTAAGGCAATCAAAGCCCTGAAATCTGCCAAGGCTCCTGGCCCAGATGGGTTCTCAGGAGACTTTTACAAAATGTTCCCGGACAGGCTAGTCCCCATCCTCACCTCAGTCTTCAACTCAATACTAGTGAACAAAGCAATCCCCCAATACTTTAATTCAGCAATCATCAAACTAATCCCCAAACCAGGAAGAGACCTCTCTCTTCCGGGCTCATATCGCCCGATCTCATTATTAAATTGCGACTACAAGTTGCTAACGAAGATTTTAGCAGACAGGCTGAACCCCATACTCCCTCACATTATCCACCGGGACCAAACCGGATTCATAACAGGTCGCCACTCAGTCAGAAATGTCAGGAAAGTATTAGCAGTTACACAACAAGAGATCTCTCATACCTCAGATACTACCCCCAAAGTACTATTAGCGGTCGACGCCGAAAAAGCGTTTGACATGGTGAGATGGACACATCTCTTTCACACCATGTCATACCTCAACAATTCATCCATTTCCTTCAAACCCTGTATACTAATCCCACGTCCCAAATAGCTTGCAATGGCTACCTATCCCTCCCCCTTTAAAATCCAGAGAGGCACAAGGCAGGGATGCCCCCTGTCTCCGCTTCTCTTTGCAATAGCCATAGAACCCCTCACCATTGCACTTAGATCCTCCCAATTATACAAAGGAATTAAGATTCGAAACGAAGAGCTAAAACTAGCACTCTTCGCAGACGACTTACTTATGTTCGTCTCCGACCCTCTTACTTCCATCCCTGCTATAATGACTCTTATTGATTCCTTCGGCCCCATATCAGGATACAAAATGAATATAGACAAAACAGAAATCCTAACCCTCACGCCCCTATCGACAGAAATGATCACTCACCCCCACCATATCCCAATTCAAAATACAACCTGACAGCATAAAATACCTCGGTATTAACATAACTAAGACCCCATATGCCATGTATAAAGCAAACATCACTCCACTAATCCATAAAATTTCCTCGCAGCTAGAGGTGTGGACAAAACTACCAATATCACTATTAGGCAGAGCAGCTACCCTTAAAAGCATCATATTCCCTAAAATATTTTACCAGCTACAGATGATCCCTTGCATCATCCCGCACACTGATCTATGTACACTTGAGAAATGATTGTCTAAATTTTTGTGGGCAGGGAAAAAGCCCAGAATGTCTCTAATTAGGTTAATGCGCCCTAAACCTCAGGGCGGGCTCAAAATCCCCAATTTCCTGTACTACTCTTGCTCTATCCAATTCCGGTACATAACAGACTGGCTATATAACAAAGAAACATATACAGATCCTAGACTAGATGAAAACATTTTCCACCCCTTCTCCCCTAGTGCACTATTACACTCTCCATTGTCAAAAATCCCCCAACATATCCAAAACCACATCCTATTTAAGGGCACATATAATGCATGGACCCTGATCAACAGAAAACTCCAAAGAGACCCACAGGTCTCTCCTTTTATCCCAATATGGGGAAACCCCAATTTCCCTCCCTCCTTGACCAACACACAATACAAAGAATGGCAACAGAATGGATTAGACATTGCCACCAAACTTTTCGATCCAGGAGGAACCTTCTTTACTTTCCAGACACTACAAGACAAATATGACTTGCGAAAAAACCAATTCTATATGTACTTGCAAACCCGCCATTATGTCAACTCAATATCCACCAACATAACATCTCCCATTCATCCCGACCCCCTAGAGCAGACCTTTATGACCCTACACCACTCCAGATTCAAAACATACCTCATATATGACATCCTGCTTGCCAAGCTTCCAGACAAATCTCAGGAAGCACTTAGCCTATCATGGGAAAAGGATATAGCTGATGTGACCTCACCAGTGATACTGTTCTCGACCTACCAGAAGACCCTACAAATATTGCAATCCTCCTACCTACAAGAGGTACACTTCAAAACTATCCACCGCCTTTACATAGCCCCTGCTCAAACCAAATATATGGCCCCAGAGGCCACAGGCGAATGCTATAAATGCAGAATGAGCAATGCGAAATTTCTGCACTGCATGTGGGCCTGCACTAAAATTCTAAAGTTCTGGCGCAAGACTCTCCACTTCATGAACTCACTCCTGAATCTCAATCTCCAACCAGACAAACTAGCATGCCTCTGTCTAAACTTCCAAAACCGGGAAATACCCCCTCCAGCATTGAAACATATCCCCCTTATAACCATAATCCTCACAGTAGCGAAAAAAATTATACTCACCCACTGGATATCAACCACAACCCCAACTCTGCGCGAACTGAAAAGCAAACGGTTTCAAATCCTTCTATTCGATAAAAGAACTTTGATGCTCAACTTATATGAACATAAAACCGCCTTCCTCAATAAATGGAGACAGTATATTGACTCCCTGGACCCGACCCAAAAAACCCAAGTCATGACAAATATTGTTGAATAACACTCCTCACACCGAGAGCCACCTCGATGTGAAACACACCCTCCACCACACCAAACTTAGATGCAATAAAACCTCATCCAACCACTCCTCCATCCCTCCTCAACCCCTCCCCCCCTGACTACCCCTCTTCTCTTGTCTTGTCTATACTATCTCTACCTGTTTGTCATTACACCCTAGATGCATACTCCCTCATATGCCTCTAACGTTAACTAGTCTCTTTCTACTATTGTGTATTAGAAAATTCTTAGATTGATTGTAGACAATGACCATGTTTATATTGGACTACCCAGTCTCTATTTCTCCCCCCACGGGATTTATTGTTAATTTGTTAGAGCCAAAGTTAAAACAAAATGTGAAGACGAGTCTGAATAGACACTCAACCTAAAATGTCTTTAAACCCGGTCATTTATGCACTAATTGTACTAAACTCATTTATAAATGCATACTAATGTACTATTTGCTTTAAAAAATGTGAAAACTCGAAAAAAAACTTTTCAAACCAAAAAGAGTAGGTCCTGGGCTACCTAAAGTTATTTGATGGTGAGCAACTATCAAATGATTTTTCCTCTGTACAGACGCATGCGTGCAGATGTGACTGCGTACACACCCGCTCACAGTGTAGCAAGGAGATTCAGGGGGGCGGCGTTAAACTGCTCTCTAGGCTGTGAATATACGCAGCCTAGCGAGCAGGTCTGAATTATCCCAGACTGCACTTCTGCCTTAAGTACAGTGACAGTGTGGAAAGTCTGGCTGAATCTCCTCCACCCCTATCATACTCACTGTCAACTCCGGAAGCCAACGCTAGTCCCTGTGCCACCAGGTGTGCCCATGTAATGTGATGCATCATCACTGGGTGACGCCCAAAACTAATGAGGAGCCCATCCAAGGAGGCTGTGCGGCGGGTTATTTAAACCGCAGCATCCAGGCCACTGGGAGGAGTGTCTCAGAAGCTGTCAGAGGAGAAGAATGCCCTGCAGCAGGACGATCGTCACTGGAGGTGCAGACCGGGCCTCGCTGCAGATGGACCATGTGGGTCTGCAGACAAGGTATATCCTCGGTGAGGTCTTTCTTTTTTTGTACAGTATGTTTCTATTGCTGCTAAACCCCACTACCATTGTAGGCTTCAGCCCAAACACCATCGTTCGACGCTAGGCCACAGGCTCTGTCCCTCTCCAGTTAGGCACACTGGAGGACTGAGCTACAAAGAGGCAGCAGGCCCCACCCCATCCCCACTATACCACCACCACCAGATCCTAAGTTGCAGGCTCCATCCCCCACTAGTTAGGCAGGTTTGAGGCCTGAGCCACAAAGGAGCAGAAGTCCCCACATTCCCATTGGGTGCTTTCATTCAGGGTCGCACCAAAAGGGGTACACTGTCTCAGGCCACAAGTGACAATGATAACCTTTCACCAAGCCCGTTGTAGGTCATTCCTGCGTAGCGTGCTTGTTTTCCTTTACACGAGTCACCAATCCGCATCCAGGCTGTGTTCCGGGACTGTTGCATTAACTAACTGATGGTGAGAGTAAGTGGCATGAGACTAGTGTCTGACCACACCTGCACCGCAGCAGGCTTTTGCTCTTACAATACTGAAGATGGGGATTAGCCTAGAAAGCATTATGCAAGTGCCATAACCCACACATTAGTGACATTTATTACCTTGTGTGCAATGGTATACATGGGGCGACACCTGTTCTTTCACAGCTCCTGGTTAGCACTCTCTGGTACTTGGGTTGCAGTTTTGGGGTTCTTCCAGGGTGAGGTGCATTCCTGCAATGAATGTTAATAATGCATGGAATAAATACAAAAGACAGTGGATTTAGAGACCTTCCTGCCATCAGGAGACAGTGCAGTAAAGCAGACAGCGAGCATTCTCCTACCGATGAGGAGACAACAAACATGCTCCTGCCGATAAGGAGACAGCGAGAATGCTCCTGCCAATGAGGAGACAACAAGCATGCTCCTGCCGTAGAAGAGTTAGCGTGCATGCTCCTGCAGTAGAAGAGACAACAAGCATGCTCCTGCCGCAGAAGAGACAGCTTGCATGCTCCTGCCATAGAAGAGACAGCGCGCATGCTCCTGCCTTAGAAGAGACAGCACGCATGCTCCTGCCGTAGAAGATACAGCGCGCATGCTCCTGCCGTAGAAGAGACAGCGCGCATGCTCCTGCAGTAGAAGAGACAGCTTGCATGCTCCTGCTGCAGAAGAGACAGCTTGCATGCTCCTGCCATAGAAGAGACAGCGCGCATGCTCCTGCCTTAGAAGAGACAGCACGCATGCTCCTGCCGTAGAAGAGACAGCGCGCATGCTCCTGCCGTAGAAGAGACAGCGCGCATGCTCCTGCCGTAGAAGAGACAGCGCGCATGCTCCTGCCGTAGAAGAGACAGCACTCATGCTCCTGCCGTAGAAGAGACAGCGCGCATGCTCCTGCCGTAGAAGAGACAGCGCGCATGCTCCTGCCTTAGAAGAGACAGCGCGCATGCTCCTGCCATAGAAGAGACAGCACGCATGCTCCTACAGTAAAAGAGACAGCACGCATGCTCCTGCCGTAGAAGAGACAGCGCGCATGCTCCTGCCGTAGAAGAGACAGCGTGCATGCTCCTGCCGTAGAAGAGACAGCGCGCATGCTCCTGCCGTAGAAGAGACAGCGCGCATGCTCCTGCCTTAGAAGAGACAGCGTGCATGCTCCTGCCTTAGAAGAGACAGCGTGCATGCTCCTACAGTAAAAGAGACAGCGTGCATGCTCCTGCCGTAGAAGAGACAGCGTGCATGCTCCTGCCGTAGAAGAGACAGCGCGCATGCTCCTGCCGTAGAAGAGACAGCGCGCATGCTCCTGCCATAGAAGAGACAGCGCGCATGCTCCTGCCGTAGAAGAGACAGCGCGCATGCTCCTGCCGTAGAAGAGACAGCGCGCATGCTCCTGCCGTAGAAGAGACAGCGCGCATGCTCCTGCCGTAGAAGAGACAGCGCGCATGCTCCTGCCGTAGAAGAGACAGCGCGCATGCTCCTGCCGAAGAGACAGCGCGCATGCTCCTGCCGTAGAAGAGACAGCGCGCATGCTCCTGCCGTAGAAGAGACAGCGCGCATGCTCCTGCCATAGAAGAGACAGCGCGCATGCTCCTGCCGTAGAAGAGACAGCGCGCATGCTCCTGCTGTTGTGGAGACAGCACGCATGCTCCTGCCGTAGAAGAGACAGCGCGCATGCTCCTGCTGTTGTGGAGACAGAGAGTGGCTCCTGCTGGTAGTGGACAGCGAGCATGGTCCTTCTGGTAGTAGACAGCAAGCGTGATCCTGCCAGTGAGGAAACACATGGGAAAATTTACTAAGATGGGAGTTCTTTTGAAGATTGAATGTCGCCCATAGCAAGCAATCAGGTTCCATCTTTTATGTTCTAGAGAAGGTGCTCAATATATAACAAGTTTTATTGGTTGCTATGGGCAACACCCCATCTTCAATAGACCTCCCAAATTAGTAAATTTCCCCCACAGAGTGAACTCCTGCCTGTAAGGAGATAGTGGGCATGCTCCTCCCGGTAAGATCATTAATACTCACAGATTTAAGAGGCTAAACTTGAAATTAACATTTTTACTGTTTCATTAATGCTCATCCAGCTGTAGCAATGCCACAAAAGTAGCCGCATCCTATTGTTCTGGTTAACGTCCCATAGAGTGGAACGCGTCTATGCACACTGTGCATGACACAGCAGCACATCTACATCTACATACATGAATTGCATCACGGTGACACGTTCTTCCTAAATGACTTGCGGTGTGTGGGAACCATTGATAGAAATAGAACACAGGGATAGAACGTTCCATCCTGGGGACTGTAACCAGATTCAAGTACTGTTAATGAGATTTGTGTCCTGCCAGAAAAGAACCAGACAGTACAAGCAGGGCTGCTATAATACAATACTATAACATGCAGGGACAAATAGGAATTACACAGGTGATCTGGCTGGCTAGTGGCTACAAGTCTGTATTTCTCCCGGATTCCACCGGCCACAGAACCCGACCGAGCACATCCCCACTGCAGTGCAATGAGCAGCCCGGCCCCGGCCGGCAGCAGAGGGAGGCGGAGGCACCGGCTATTTGGCGAGGAGTGAGCACCATGTGGCTCCGCCCCTGGAACCTCAGCTGAGTGCGGGTCGTGCGACGTCATCGTAATCCGGGATCCTACTGGAGAGAAGGAGGCGGGGTTTCATGACGCGAACCCCGGCCAATCATAGTCGTCCACATGCCGCGATCGTGATCTCGGGGCAGCCTCGGAATAAAATGCTATAGCGGCTCTGTCCCGCTGCCAGTAGAAGCAACCAGAGCGGCAGGAGCTGCGCAGGAAAAGCCAGCAGGGCCTCATCACTGGGGGAACAGGCGAGGCCGCAACAAGGGAAGTCAGTGCCCGGAGATCGTATTCGCTAGGAGCAAGTGCCGAGATCCTCTCCGCACACGCTGCCCCCGATTCCCCGCTCCCTGGATGCGGAGGTGATCTGACTGTAGCCAGCGCGGACCGGACTGACCGCAGACACACAGCCGCAGGCGCCGGCATCATCGCCCCTCGGCCGGCCGCCGCCACCAGCACTTATCCCAGCCGGACACTTCCTCGGATTTCAGAGACCGTACCCGGGGCGGGGGGCTCGTATGGGAAGAGCGCTGTGAAGAAGCCGCCGATCGCTAGAGAACACCGCGGTGGGGGTTGAGTGGAGCGGGGGACGGGGCAGCGACAATGGAGAACGCACACACCAAGACGGTGGAGGAGGTGCTGGCGCACTTCAGCGTCAATGAGAGCACGGGACTGGGCCTGGAGCAGGTCAAGAAGCAGAAGGAGAGATGGGGGCCCAACGGTACGTCTGCCGGTGCCCTCACCCCCCCGGCCGCCCTGCCAGCGCCTGACACGGCGATAGGGAAGCCACCTGTAGGGTTAGCGAGAGCTGTAGCTAGCAAATCTGCCAGATGCGGCAGCAGCAGCAGCAGTGCAGTCACTTCCTGTCAGGGCCTATCCCTTGTCTAACTGGCATCTCACTGAGGAGGATGGGAGCACGCAGAAGATGGCTGCCTGGGTGCCACCTCGTGTGTGTGCGCTCCGCTCATCCTTCCTTTGGCTTTCCTGAAGGCTGTAATAGTCACTATATATCTGCTTTCATATTATCTGGTTCTCTCTTCCCAGATGGTGTGTCTCGGAGACCTATATTGTTCTATCTCCCCTCCCCCCCTCCTTAAAGCATGACCTGCTCTGCAATAAAGCTGGGCTGCCACATTTTGGATATTTAATGTTCTCTACAATCACATTCTGCAGTAATGGTCATTTGCTCCAGAAATACCTTATACTGTTTTATGGGGCAACAAAGGTTTAGATGTATTAAACAAGTTTATTTGCCCAGGTCATATAATACTGCAGTAATTGCTTTTGAGGGCTCCTTCATTAAATACTAGTTACTAAAGCACTAACACCTAATTAATCATCATTGATGGCTACTTGGGCTATTTCTCCGAATTTTTCTATATGACCCCCCTATGTCATGCTTTATTGTGTGCATAATCCATTGTATCGGCAAAAGCACATGCGGATTACTCATTGCCCAGGGCATATGTGTGCCTGAGCCCTTCCTTCATATAGATTGCAGGTGCAGCCACAGTTGTGGAATGTAATGCTGATGTGGTTAGGGGCTCTTTCAGTAGATTGCATGACTTTCCATAGCTTGTCATAAAAGCCTCATTGAAAAATAGTACAATCTGGCGTTGTATGATTTCCAATATAAACAGATAATACAATATATTTTGGCTATATAACAACCTGAGACGTTAGTAGCTGCTGTTGCTGGGAAAGTAAATGTATGTAAACTTGCTTAGTAATCACCTGGTAAAGGACTGACACTGGTTTGGGCTATTTACACAACTGCTATGTTTGTTGTGGACTTGGTATTGATATTTTCCTTTCTTTTATATCCCTGTGCTCTTTGAACAACCGCATGAACAGAATTACCTGCAGAAGAAGGTAGGCTTACTTATTATTGGTATGTTTCTATATAGTTACATTTTGCTTGTTGTGGTCAATGTGACAAATGATTCTCTCTCCACAGGGAAAACATTATGGGAGTTGGTGTTTGAACAGTTTGAAGACTTATTAGTTAGAATTTTGCTACTTGCTGCCTGTATATCATTTGTAAGTATACAAGGAAAGATGAAAACCAGATGTGACGTGCTTGCATTAGACAGATTTTCTGTTTAGGGGGGTATGCAATCCTCCAGTGCAACTCCCGATGGGGGAAATAGCGGCAGGGCCCTATTCAATGCTGTCTTGACTGACAGTATTGAAGAGTGATCACGGTAGAACAAGCCCGACTTTAAAAGCTGTCGGGCCTGTTCTGCCGATAACGACCGTGGATTGTCATGACCCCGGCCATCAATCGACGTCCGTTTTCAGACATGCCCTATTTTTGCCGATCGGCAGGCGGGACATTGAATCCAGCCTGCAGATTTGCTGTTGGGCAAACCGCAAATGGGCCAGGATCACAGCTGTCAGGAGTGATCAACAGCCGTAATATGGGATTGCATACCCCCTTAGTCTTTGTAGTATGTGCTTTCTGCATGGTGAGAAGACATGTGTAAAAAGACTGTTAATAGCCAGTAGTTTAGATGAGAATAGGTGTTAACACAGCTACACCCCAGTGCTTTTCGGCATGATGAGCACAATAATAAACTCCTCAAATTGCTGATTTATTGTCGCTGCCCCAAAAACCAATTGAATTGCCCTCAGTCATTTTTAAACCATTAAAATGGTCTTTCTAGTGTAGATTAAAAATCCCAGATTACAACTGTCACCAGGCATCCTTCTTTAGATGTAGTACAAAACTTAAGGGGGAATTCAATTGTTTTCACTGGCCGCCGAACAGCAATTCAGTTGTTGCTGCATTAGTTTGCAAGCAGGACTTCTACAAAAGCCATGCACCTAAAAGAACTAATGATCCAATAGTTTGTGGTGCCTATGTGCCATCTTTATCAGTGATATCTTTTCAGTAGTAATGGATTTCTCATGTTGTGTAATTGAATACCCTCAAGTCCCACCTCAGGCTTTTTTTGGGTTTGCAGTCTGTACTTTGACTGGAGTTGTGTGTTTCTCTGGAATACTATTGTACTCAAGAATACAGGTTGAGTCTCCAATATCAAAGATTCCAAAATATGACATTTTGTGTCTGAAATAGCAGGAAACTTTGATTTTCTGATGGCTGACTGTGCGCAAATTTTGTTTAATGCATGGTACTAAAATATTGTATGAAATTACCTTCAGGCTACGTGTGTCTTTAAAACAAATGTTTTCTGTGGTTAGACTAGTGTCCCATCCCTAAGATACGTAATCAAGGTATGCAAATATTCCAAAATATGAAATATCTGCTCAGGATTAAACCGTTTCATTATGGATTCAGTGATTGACTTATCCAGGTCATTTCACTGCAAAACCTACCCAGTCATTACCCCTTTATGTGCTGTGGTTTGGTTATCACTAAACATGGAATTGTGCTTTTAAGATTGTACAAATTGATTTGTCTAGTCTATCCCTACTTGACCTGGCCTTCACAGGCCAAACTGACATTGTATCATTTCCTGATGTTTCAATGATGTCTCAGTACCTGCCTCAAATGACCGCATTTATGTATATAGCAGTCGTACTGTCATTGCTGTCACAATAAGCAAAACTTTGTTACGTCCTTGTCAAGCGAGAGAAGATCACATTTCAGGATTTAGTAAGGGTTAAAGGATGATTTATGTAGCGATACATAAACAAAAATTTGGGTACATTGTGCTTTCACAAAAGGAATGTGAAAGCCTCAGGATTCCAGTATAGAAGTGTCTTGTAGAAAAACCTGTGTAAGGTTTTGCATTTGATGGCGGCGTCGGGAACATTAACACCCAATCTGTCAGCATTTAACAATTATATGTATAAGTTATTAGGCCTTGGTTATAAAACCCTGTGGGGGCAATCCAATTGGGTAATGTGCCTCAAATCTCCTATTTTTAAGTGAACAGAGATGGAGGGGCAATACTCCATTTTGTGTATATAGATTGTGTCCACGCAGGCCTGATCTAGCCTCTCAAAACTGGTAAACCAGACCAAAGTGTCAGACATGACCCCAAAAATGCCGTTTGGGAGCACATTTCAGCTCTCCAGCTTGGGCTGCTCTAAACTGAAATGTGGCACAGTGCACCTGAATGAAGCAACAATTGAATTGCTCCATTGGGCACCACCTAGTGGCAGATGTGGGGAGAAACAATTGAATTCCCCTCTTATTTTTGATAAGATCCTTGAGGCTGTCAATTATCGAATGTCTACATACATGCAGGTAAGCCATGCGCCCAAGCATTAATTTAGCATTTTGACCTGTTTACACCACATAAATATTCTGATATAAATATAGGGGTCATTAATATCGGGATGCCCATATCTTTTTTGTAACGCTTGACTGTCTTGTTCCATGAATCATTTGTGAAAGATATGTGCAGACACATTTACGATTGGGATCATCACCTCTAGTTTCAGTTGTCAAAGCTATGTTAGCCATGCAGCACAAATCAGAGGGATATGTATGCATGGCTCAAAGCCCGTTTGTCAGTAACCCTAAGAGTAGCTGCTGGTAAGGATAAAGTATAAAACATTTGGTTGTGAAAATGAATGGCATAACTACAGAAGGGGGGGGGGGGGGGGGAGTGGAAACGTGTTTTTTTTTTTTTTTTTTTTTTTTTTTTTTTACTTGTAACCTGTATCTGCTTATACCTAGCAATGTTTTTATAATTACGGTTGTTACTTTTCAAAGGATTATTATGGAAACTGCTGTATGTGGCCTGTTTCACTTCCAACGTTTCTGTCATTTCTCTTGGTTGCTTGCAATACCACTGGTTCTTCTTGGTTACCTGTAGCCATTCTTTTTGTCATGCTCTCCTATACGGCCTAAATGCTTCATCCATCCTTTTGATCTATAAAAATGTATTTTTGCTTTTGAGACTGAGCAAAAATGTATTTCGTGTTTACGTCTTAGAAGATGTTAAGGGCGAGACAATGAGCTCAATCTAAACACCCATAAATACCCAATCTATTGTTTACAGAAGGAAAATTAACTAGAGCAGTACGTCTGCTTGTTTGAAAGAAATAAAACATCTGTAGACTTGGCCTACCCAAAAAGAGCGATTTTAAATGAGTGTTCTGTAGCCCATACACATACAATTATTGGATTTCGACTACATCTGTTCGATAAACTGAATGATTGTTTGCACATTTTAGTGACCATGTGACGTGATGTGCAGGCACGCCGTCAATGTCTCGTTGTTAGATAGTATGTGCTGCACATAATATCTATCTAATTGCAGGAGCGATCACATGGTTTTTATAACCACTTGCGATCGCTCAAATGCAATCCGCGGTTGGGGGGGGGGCGGAGGGAGCGCTTTCGTCTGCATTTTGGTTATGGAAGAGGGGGCTGGGATGACCGCTGGCATCCATCTGGGTAGTTTAGCTCTGTAAAGGAGCACTAGCAGGGGTCAGCGGCATTGGCAGAATTCGCAGATGGCATGCGACATCAGGTGCTGGAAGAGGGCACTTTAGGCACCAGAAGATGTGATCGGATGCAATGGGACACCACATCCAATCGCATAAGTGTATGGGCAGCATAAAGGTTACATACCATTACAGTAGCGTAGTGTATGACGTGGACTCTGCAGTGTTATCAATAGAAGTAGTGGAAAATACACTTATGCTTATATTATTCAGAAGGGTCACCAGGGGTGGGCTGAATTGTGTGTGATTATTTTTTTATTAATCTCTATTGAGTGTGCCCCCTGTCCTGATCATACCATGCAATAAAATGTGTTACTGTAGTGGAGGGTAAGTGGCTTGTGATCTGAATAACCCCCCTGTGTTGGGTTGACTATCATGGCTAGTTCATATTGTTACTGAAGAAATGAAGTTGTTGATGAGCATTTTTTTTTTTTTTTTATCAAGAAAATTTACTAGTGAGCCGGCAACTTGATTAAAATCTTAATAGTTTTTGGAAAGGTCTGCTTTGTGTATCAGTCTAATGTAAATGACTGTCTGATGCTAATTTTAGACTTGCGTTGTGCGAGATGCAGGCATAAGGTACTGAACTGGGGCTGCTGTAAATGTTACTGTCTACCGTGCCAGAAGATTCCACCGCATTAATGCTTAAGAGGACATTCCACTCTTGGCTTCATTCATGTTCAAATGAATAATTTTGTGTTCCTCCTTCTGTTTATTTCAGGTATTGGCATGGTTTGAAGAAGGTGAAGAAACAATCACGGCCTTTGTAGAACCTTTTGTAATTTTACTCATATTGGTAGCAAATGCGATTGTGGGTGTGTGGCAGGTAAGCAAATATTTATGGTATGGCATTGGCTTGCAATACCTTTCCAAAGCATATCTCTTGCCATCCTAGTTACATGGACATATTGTGCTACATATTTGTTTCAGGATATAGTTATCGGCTTAAAAAAAAGCAGAGGTTCTTATCCATATGAAACTTGCTGAAGTTCTAGAGCTGCTACAAGAGGTCTTGTCTCGCCGAATAGCCGTAAGTCAGCAGACAGCAGGTTTACAGACCACAGAAGGTTACCACAAGTGATTGTAGCCAGGTGTTCTCTGCGTTGTCCCTTGTCTGCCTGTCCCTAAGGGGATATCCTAGTTCCAGTGCTGTGTGCTGCAACTTTGCTATCTGCAAGAAAACACAAAGGTTCAAGACTGGACCTTCTAGTAATGGCTGCCCTCTTATATCTTCAGAATGGTGTTTTGTAAAGTAACCAAACCTAAGATGGCATGAAGGATACGGAGAGCCTCTACAGGGAAATAGCTAGAATCTAATTTGGTTGCTATGTGCAACATCACCACTTCTATAAACCCACACTTACTATGCCCTTGGGTCATAAAGTTGAGATAAGCAAATGGGGGTTAAAGACACAATGTCGAAAAATATGAAAATTAGTAAACAAAATAAGAAATATGGGCATTGCTTAACAATCTGTTCAATTTAAGACGAGTTGTTATAGCAGGGGTGGGCAATAAGCCCACCTCATTCCTTGTCTTAGTTTTGCTATTTGGCCATGCTGAAACTGATGCAAAGCATGCTGGGATGGATAGTTCATCGGCAGCTAGCGGGCCTCTTATTGCCCACCCCTGCATTAAAGGAAGAGTTTAGTCGCAGATGACCACAATAAATGCATGCTTTTGTATAGTCTTCCTGTTTTGTTTGCTAGCTGTTCTAGAAGGTTTCCCATGTAACATGCACTGATATCTATTTACCACCTCTTTACAGTTGGTCATATACCTAGCAGCAAGTGTTGCAACTTCCTATTGCATAAGTTTTTTAGTTTTGCAATCATCCCTGTTGCAAAATCCTTTAATGTTCTGCTTACACTGGCCTTTCTGTTAGATTAACATGTATGTGTAATAAAAATTTCAACCTAATGGAAAAACTGGTAATTAATGTTCTGTCCCAAAAATATGATTTATTGGCATTTCATATGTGATATCCAGTGCATCCACTAGCTTATAGTTTGTATCCCACACATACTGCCTGCTTCTGCACAGCAACCTTCCGAGGCAGTGGGCAATGCATGATGGACTGCTGATATACTTTGGAACAAGGTTTTTTTTTTAATGGGATTTGCACTATGAAATATTCAATATAAATAAATAGAATATATTTAAATAGTTTGTTTTCACTTGTGATGTACTGTGTACTAAATTAACACTAATTTAGTGTTAACTTCCTACTAAAAAGGTAGCCAAGTATCATACGTTAAAACCTTTGTCTACCTTTTACCTCCAGGACCGGTTGAAACTGATCAACTCCCAGACAGTGGAGGGAGGGAAATAGTAGCTCTTTGTTCACAAGCCAAGCTTACTTTTTTTTTTTTTTTTACCACACATGCATTGTGGCAGAATTATTATTTCTTAGTGCATCATGGGCACAATGGCACTGTTAAGAAAAACCACAGATGAGTTCTTGTGAATGAAAATTCTAAATTAATTTAGAAACCATAATTATGTCCCCTGAATGAATGTCAGCAATAGGTCTTATTCCATGTGCATGGTGTTATACAGTATATTATAGGATAATTTCCTACACTTACATTCCATGCCTGGAAATTGAGTGTGGACCAAGCTCATTGTTAACAAATCAGAAGATCAACCTGCTTTAGTTCTCCCAGGCAATTTTACATAGGTTGCACAATTTTCTTATTTTACAAAGAATGTCCATGATGCAACTGGACTGGGGATTCAGTTGTTTTATCGTAGCTGCAAGTCTAGTCTGAGGTGGTGTGTGCTAATCAATAGCATGTCATTGGTACACATCACTTGTTTACACTCTCCTAAAGGTTTGAGCAGAAGGCTGCCCCAAGCAGGGATTTTGGACAGCTTAACCACCTCGCACCCGGTTTTTGGACGCTTTATCTGTCTCTTTAAACATTTTAAGCTGCTGTACATGGCTATTACCCTGCAATTTAAGTGCAACATAAACTATGATAGTGCCCAATAGCCTCTTGCCCAGCGGCACTAGCCGCTCAATAGCTGCTCCTGTGGCTAAAAAAATGTAAAGAAAATTCCCACTAAACTTGTGTTATATTAACTTTTGTATTCTAGGATCCACATCACCCCTGTCTGTCTCGATGCAGGACAGTATTGACAAAGGGAACTGTAATGCCAAAGTACATGTGCTTGAGGTCCATACACACTGGGCGATTATGGACAGCAATCCTCACTGGGGGTAAGCCGCTCAGTGCATACACACTGAGTGGCTTTCCCCCGCCCAGCGCTCTGCAAAGCCATCCACTTGCTGGTAATACCAGCAGATGAGCGGCTTTCTCTGAAATTATGCGGGAGCGCGCAGCAGCGCCCATTTCCGGGCCATACACACTGGGCGGCTTTGAGCTGAAAGCCGCTTAAACTTGCTGTTTTGAGCAGCTTTCAGCTCAAAGTGGCCCAGTGTGTATGGGCCTTTAGTCAATACTGTCCTGCCACATTTATTAGTAGGCTATATGGTTACAGTTCTTATGCTATTCCACATTTTAGGTTAATAAGTTTACTGACTTAAGTTGTATTCAATACATGAGGAAATAGGCAAAAGTTGCAGATACCACTGCTCATTACATTTTTGTTCCATACTTTCCTCTTTTGCTTTAGTCCTCATACGACAATTCAATTGTGGTTTATTACCATAGATCACTGATAAAATGTTTTTTTTATTTTATCAATATTTTGTTTGAAAAAGTGGTTTATTTTTATTTTTCAATAGGACTTTATTTTTAATGCTGCACTTTTTTAACCAGGAAAGAAATGCAGAAAATGCCATTGAAGCACTCAAGGAGTATGAACCTGAAATGGGCAAAGTGTACCGACAGGACAGAAAAAGTGTCCAGAGGATAAAGGCCAGGGATCTTGTCCCTGGTGACATTGTTGAAGTTGCTGGTGAGCTGATGTCTCCCCTTTCCAATCCTTGTTTAGTTGGGGTCTTGTTCACATCCACTTTTTCATATGTTTATCAACAGATATTAAGACAAATCTGTTTTTCAAATACATGTTCAGAACAGAGCAAACTGATTTCCCCCCTCCTAAACTCTTGGGTGCAAGAAGGAATATGTGCAGCTCCAGAAATTTCAGCTTTTAGCACATTTCTGCTCACCGCCTCAGGAGTGGATGAGCAGAAATGACGGCCACCTGCGGTGTTTACTTCAGACCAGGGCCACCACTGAATTGCTCCCTTGGAGCACAGGGTGTCATAAAAAAATTTAATTGGCTCAACCAATCTCAAGTTAAGGCATGCTTGCTGTATAATAAATTTTTATTGACACAAGAGTGGAAAAAGTATTAACATATCAATGGCGTGTGTAATAGTTTTTATGTAGTTTTACAGTATTCCTATAGTACAACATGAAAGAATTTCTGATGTGTTATTGGTGTCCATCAATAAACTGGACAGCTTACTATTAAAGTTCTAAGCTTTCATGTCTATAAATGTCAGGTTGCTATTAAGACCAGCCATCGCTGCAATTTATTACAGGTCTACAGCACTCATGTTAAGTAGGTGATGTATGTGGAGCACGTTCCTAATACCTTATGTTTAGTATTGTATGGACTGAACCATAGAATTTGTAGAGATGTCCATGTAGGGAAATGGAGTACTTCACACAGGGATGCATATCTCCAGATGGAATTCTAGGCCTTATGCCAGTGACACTGTATGCGGAAATCAGTTTGCCTTCTGTGACTGTACTGAAAATGTCTGTCTGTCATAGATCTGCTTTATGGTGTCCATTACTAAAAGCTCTTAGTGTCATGTTCCTTTTTTTATAATGAGGTTTTATAAATGTTTAACTTCGTGATACTGAGCACACTTGGCAATAAGTAGTAACTGGCTTTTGGAAGTGCAAATGCAATCTCCGTTCTGCAATATTCCATCGTATTTCATTTTCTCCCACAGTTGTTAGTAGGTCTATGTCTGCCAAGTGTTACCTGCCACAAAATGCAGATGGGCATGAGGGAACTGACAGCTGCCTTTAAAGTTGTCTATATGTGAAGCCTAGTTGGTTGAGGCGATGAGGTGCTCACATGTTGTACTGTACAGATTGCATTTATGTTAAATAAAATAACATAAATTGCTTACCTGCTGCTGTGAAGGGGTTTCGTAGAAGTGTCTTTTTATGGTTGTATGAGTGTTTTTTTGTAGCACTTTTTACAATTAAAAAAAAGGAAAAACAGGTTGAACTTTTCAAAAACAAGTGTGAGAAAAAACACTCTCCTTTGCATATTTACCACCAGCTCCAATTCATACATTAACTGCATCTGCAGGTCACTTGGGAACTATTCCCTCCTAGGTAGCTGCTGTCAAAAGGTGCATTTATTTGAGTGTCCACATCCATAGTAGCATCTGCTCAGTGGCCCTACTTGAAGTGTATGTTGAGACTCCTGCATGAAGTATTGGTATAAATATATATTAGGATGTTTCTGATTTAGCCCTGAGCAGGTTCTGAACCATTAACTCCTTCCATGATATAATTTTCTATCTCTATCATGCCGGCTCATCGGGGCTAACTGTATTGCCCTTGTCTTATAACTACCTGTGGTCAATAACCGCCGGTAATTGGTTACCTCCCTAACGGCCTGATTTAAGGATGGCTGCAAATTCAGTTGTATGCAGCAGCTGTGCAAAAATATCCAACATTTTTCTCAGGTCAGTCTGTTGAACTTCTGAGCCATCCTGTGTACACTTGTACACAGGATGGCTACAGGAAGGAAGATGCTGGAGCCATTGCAGCTAAATACGGGATTACAGCTGCAGGCTTAGACACGCTTGAGATCTGGTCACCACATGCCCGCACTTTTGCTGCCACTCTCTGTAACTGCCCCCAAACTGTCAATGACTGTTTATCACTGCAATAAGTTTTCGATGTGACTGCTGCTGTAAGAACATTGTTGCACTTGCGTAGCGCAACTTGGACACATAAGACAATAATCGCTTGACTGATTAAGGTAATTTCTTAAGGCCCAAAATTGGAAATGGGGCCAATTCCAGCAGCAGTCCAAGCTTTGGTCATTAGTTTTTCACATGTGCTATGGTCTGATAGGAACATCATATCCTATACAGTACACACATTTGTAGTTTCACCCTAATGTAAGAAAACCAGTGTCTTCATTGTTGAACCACTGAAAATGTGATGCTCATAAAGCACGATTACTCATTTAGTTTCTCCCTGAAAGATGAAGAAAAGCTACTACATTATATGGTGCCTCCATAGGTGTTTTATTTAACCTAGGAAGATTTCCTGCAGGTGCTTTAAAATGTAAACCTCAAAACAAGGTATTACTTGTAATTGCATAAGTGCTCCCACTTGGGACTTGCTCGCACGTGTCTGTCCCTGTAGTATAGAGAAGTTTCATTGTGATGACCTCTCTTACCTGCATACAGTGATAAGATGTATTTTCATTTGTGCCATTTAGTTGGTGAAGTGTATATGCTGCGAAGAATAAAACTTTAATTTAACCTTGTGCTACTATTATCGGGAGATGCTGAATCCCTAAGCTACTCATTTTAGTGCACCTTTTTTGTTACTGGCAACAATTTATTATACTACAAGGAAGCTACAGCTTTTGGCCTAGTGGTCTGCAGTTCAGCATTATTATCCAATTGGTGGCAATAGATTGTTATCAATTTAACAGAAACCAATGGCAATCTTAAATTTACTTACTAGAATTTAGTCTATGTGCACTACGGAAGTCGTTGTAGTTGATTCGGTCTGTTGTAAATTTGAAACGGAGAGCAATGGGGAAGGTCTGCGCATGTCAATATTCCCTTATGCCAGAGATGATGATGGTGAACTACGCATCCCAGCATGCCTGGGTGCATAGTTCAACAACTGGAGCACCAAAGGTTCCCCATGCCTAGCTTATGCGCATATGCAGCCCTTTTGTACAGGTGCCTTTGGAGACTTGCATAGTCTCTGTGGTGCTCACACCAGGGGGTGGGGGTGTAGGAGGCAGGCATATGGCGTTCTCCCTGCATTTCCTCTGTGTACCCCATGATAACACTTGAGTGCGCCCAGGGAACCGCTGCCCGTCACCATGTGGAAATGGGCGGGCACCTGGCTTCTGGGGTTGTGTGTTTATGTATTACATATCTACCATCATATGGTATGTTTACAGTATTTAGAACCCGTCAAACCCTGTATTGAATCCTAATGAATAATTGTGTTCAAACACCTGTTTTTTTGTTTTTGTACTTTTTTTTTTTTTTTAGTCGGTGACAAAGTCCCAGCAGATATAAGGCTAACTTCTATCAAATCTACAACTCTAAGAGTAGACCAATCAATACTCACTGGTATGTATTATCAATGCTGACTACATAGGTGCTACAACTATACATACTGGGCCTGATTCTGGTTCACTCGCAAAAGTGCATTCTCTCTCTAATGGACACATACCATGTGCACTGCAGGTGGGGCAGATGTAACATGTCAGAATGTCACAGGCAATTTCTTTTCCCCTTTTAAAGGGAAGAATATGAAGGAGCTGCTTCTTATTTTCCAATGTCCGTCTCCTATGAGCCTCTGAAACTATTTAGAGCATCACTAAAGTGGAAAATGCCACTTGATCTTCCAAACTGTAATGGCATCTGACAATAAAGACGGAATATCATTTGTTACCATAAGTGTATTTAAAAACAATGTGTGTGATTTATTTTATAGGAGAGTCTGTATCAGTCATCAAGCACACGGACCCCGTCCCTGATCCGCGAGCTGTAAATCAGGACAAAAAGAACATGCTCTTTTCTGTAAGTACACTGGTCACTTTCAGTTTAGTGCGGGAAAATGTCTCCTCATAATGAATTTAATGAACGCCCATTTCTATATAAAGTGGTTTGTTTGAGCACCATATCTGGCCACTGGCACTGAATTAATGTCACACTGCCACACTTTATCAGGTGTATCTTTATGTTTTTTCTTGCAGGGTACAAACATTGCTGCTGGTAAAGCAATAGGGGTAGTGGTGGCAACTGGTGTCAACACGGAGATTGGAAAGATTCGTGATGAGATGGTGGCCACTGAGCAGGAGAGGACTCCTTTGCAGCAGAAATTAGATGAGTTTGGGGAACAGCTTTCAAAAGTGATCTCCTTAATTTGTGTTGCTGTTTGGATCATCAACATCGGACACTTTAATGATCCTGTCCATGGAGGCTCTTGGATGAGAGGAGCCATCTACTATTTCAAAATTGCGGTTGCTCTCGCCGTGGCTGCTATTCCAGAGGGTCTCCCGGCTGTAATCACCACTTGTTTGGCTTTGGGCACTAGAAGAATGGCCAAGAAAAATGCAATTGTCAGGAGCTTGCCATCAGTGGAAACGTTGGGTTGTACATCGGTTATCTGCTCGGACAAGACTGGCACTCTAACCACTAACCAGATGTCTGTCTGTAGGGTAAGCAAATGGCCTTATACGTTAGTGAATTTCTAGTACACGCCGACGTGAGGGGAAGTATAGATGTGTATGTGTTGTGGGTATAGTTTTTCTCCTATATAGTCCATGTTATTTCCTTATTTCTTGTTATTGACGAGGGTGCATATGGAGAGTGCTGTTATTCCTTCTTCCCCATATGTTCCATCTAACAGGTTTACTGGGATCCGATACGGGGATCCGATACGTAATGCCGGCGGTCGGAATCCCGACACTGGAATCCCGACCGCCGAAATCCCGACATGGGGGGGATGTGGATCGCCCCCCCCCCCCAGCGGGCCCGGTGCCTCGCTACGCTCGGCACGCTATTTTATTCTCCCTCTATGGGTGCCGTGGACACCCACGGAGGGAGAAAGTTTCGGGATTCCAGTGTCGGGATTCTAAACGCCGGGATCCCGACCGCCGGCAAATTGACCGCATCCCGTTTACTGTGCTTCTGCACAAAGACCATTAAAAATTTTTGGGGAACTGAATCTTATGCTAGGGTACTATGTTCATCTCAGAATTCTGATTATTTTTGTAATTTTCTCCCCCTACAGCGTAACGTGGTATAGCACAGCACCTCTTTGCATTACTCCCAATACTAAGGGGGGCCCTTTTCCTCTCCCTGTGACTAGTGCATGAAACCTGTTTTCATCTGCATTACCAGTGTCACCTTGACTCTGAGCTGTCGCTTTTTCTCGAGGGGGGGGGTGGTGGGGGAACAAAAAATCCAACCTTTTATTCTACTCAGTCGAGCTTTGGTGCATTATGAGCGAGTCTGTGATGTGTAGATAATTTATGGTTCCATCCATCACCACATTCTAAATAGAGAGGAGATTGACCTATTGTGGGGAAAATAAAGTAACCTTTTTTTTTTTCCCCCTAGATTGTTTGCAAACCATTTAATTGAACAGTTCTATAGAAATAAGTGTATTTTCTGTATAGTGTTCTGTTCTAGTCATGAACCATTTTTTTTTTAAACCTTTTATACTTTATATGCAAAGCTTATTTAGACATGAATAATTTGATGTGTCGTATTGCTGATCTAATCCTTGCTAAGTGGCACAGTAACATTTCTGCTCACAGTAGAGCGCCTGCTGATCAGTATTCTAGAGGAGACTAGTTGCAGTGTCATTGCATAACTGCTGTAGTCAGAGGCTTCTATTGTGTCTTCAGATAACGCCGCAAACACACCGATATAAGAAGCAGGTTCTGCTGCCTGTGTTATTGTTAAAGTAGAAATGAAACCTTTTTGGGAAATAAAGAACATTTAAACTCCATGTGAATTGCTTCTTGTATGTGTGATGCAGATGAAGGATTTTACAGCCTGTGCGGTAATTGCCTGGCTCTGGCACACCTGCAGAACCATAATGACAGCGGTGATATAAGTAGATGTGGGCGGTTTTAAAAAGATTGACGATGTTGACACAGAACTGATTTGCTCAGACTTCGCTTGCACTTCCTAGAAGCTGCAGGCACACTAAAGGCCACTTTGAGCTGAAAGCAGCTCAGTTTACTCGCCTGAGCTCCTTTCAGATCGAAAGCCACCCAGTGAGTACGGGGCAGCGGTGAGAGATGATGCGCAGTCCTGCATCATCGCTGGCCCGGCTGCTCATCTGCTGGTAATACCAGAAAATGAGCGGCGGAGTAGGCAGCTTGCCATAGCGATTTGCAAAGTGTATGCACAGAGCTTTTTTCATCCCAGTGATAGATTTTTTTTTTTTCTCCCCCATCTCTAACCATACGCGCTGGGCAAAAACGCCCAGTGTATATGGACACTTCTATTGTCTATGGCAGATCCTGGTTGCAAGTGCTCTTCAATCTCTTGATCCCAATGCAAATTGTAGGGCAGTGTACACAGGGTTTTAATTAGTGAGTGATCATTAAAGTCACACTTGTGCTATGTATTGACCCTTGCATTGAACAAAAAAGGGGTAGAATTTAACTTGGTGCGTTGCTGAAAAGCGCCAGGGATGAGTGCTTATTCAGTTGTCCAAATCCAGATGTCATGACTGCACCTAAAGCCAGGGGTTTCGTCATGTTAAAGGGCATTCTCTGACTTAAGTGCCCAGCGTGATGATAGTGCATGTGGTGAGCCTGCAACTGGTATCGCCCTGAGGTGTAGCAGGTTTACAGATCATAAACTGAATATCTCCAGGCTCTCATCCTGCACTTAATTCAATTGCTTTGACTCTTTGACACTTTGAACCTGGAAATGTGAATTGCTGAAAATGTTAGTAGTTTTCTCTTTTGAATAGAGCATGGGTCCTCAAACTGCGGCCCTCCAGATGTTGTGAAACTACAAATCCCAGCATGACTTGCCACAGTTTTAACACTCCCTTATAGCAAAACTGTGGCAAGGCATGCTGGGATTTGTAGTTTCACCACATCTGGCGGGCCGCAGTTTGAGGACCCATGGAATAGAGCAACAATTGAATTGCTCTGTTGGGCATTCAGCACTGGCAGCTGCCGGTGCAAACCTTTTAAAATTTCCCACCTACATAAACTTCTGGATAAATGGTACTTCGCGCCCCACTATTAATTATATTTAGCCGGGTTCAAGCAACTGCATAGTGGAACCTTTGTAACACCTGTAACTCTGAAGGATCAATCCTAGCCCCAATCTTCTGTCAAAGCATTACAGCTGCAGTGTCTATGAAGAGAACAGATTGTAGTGGTCTCACCAAAGTCGTGTATAAACCATGTTTGAGCAACTGCTCCGTTCTTCCCTAAAAGGGAAAGATGAACCATACTGATTGTGTTCTTTCTCTTCTACAGATGTTTATTATTGATAAAGTTGAAGGCGACAATTGCTTTTTGAATGAGTTTTCAATAACTGGCTCTACATATGCTCCCATTGGTGAAGTGTAAGTTTCTTTACATATATGTAACTTCATTTCATTTTACTTCTAACCCAACTTTGGCATGTGGTGTTGTGCATTTATTTTTCATACAGTCCTATTTGGGACAGCTGTGTAGTTTATCTGCCTGTCCTCCCCTTTATTTTTATTCATATAAAAGAGTAAGGTTAGGAGAGATAGAAAGTGTTTGTGCGGGGAGATAACGAAAAGTATAAGATAAAATAGAGAGGAAACTTTTGTTCGTTCTTGTTTTTCTTATTAAGGAATTTTAACTGACCAGCCTGGCAGTAATGAAACCGATTAAAGACACTGTTGGGGTACCGAGGACAGTGTTTGAGAACCATGGTGTTCGAGCTTTCATATGAGGCTTAGCGATTAATCTGAGCAGTCGGTGACATGAGGGGGGTTTTGCTAATGTCTGCTACTTCAGCCTTGATGCTTTTGCATCTAGTCGCAGAATATAATTTGCATCTAGTTGCAGAATATTCCAAAAGTCTCAATGCGTATAACTTAACATTTGCTAAAATAAAAAAAAAATGTCCCCGCAAATTACTAAAAACTACAGCCAAGGAGTGTGGTGCAAAACTTTTGCACGGCACCGTAAAGCAAACCAGAACTTTGCTTTGTTTTATTGTACTGATGGTTTTTTCCCCCATTCGTTCTCCTAAGGTTGAAAGATGGCAAAGTTGTGAAATGCCACCAATACGATGGACTGGTGGAGCTTGCTTCAATCTGTGCCCTTTGCAATGATTCTTCTTTGGATTTCAATGAGGTTTGTGAGACTGCGCTGCATGGTTTATAGATTTATATTACAATATAAAGATATGATTCTAGAATGTGTACATAGAACAATGTTTGACTAAAACTTTGAGTTTTCATATGAAGAATAAATGGCAAGTTTTGGTTTTATGTAATAAAAAAATGTAAGCTACCATAATCTGACATCTCGCAAAACTACATGCCATGTTGCATGAGCAATTATCCAGGAATACATGCTATAGCATGTTTCTCTACCGTCCAATGGGATACTGGGCTTCACTACTATGGGGATTGAGACCTCCGCAGGAGAGACAGGCACATAAAAGAACTTTCAGTGTGGGTGCACTGGCTCCTCCCCTCAATCTCCCTCCACTAGTCAGTTTTGAAAAATGTGCCTCAGGAGAGGCAGTGCTTCTGGATGCTCCAGAGTTTTTCTACATTTATTTTCAAAGTTTGTTATTTTGGGGCGCTGTGGTGACCACACAGCTGTCCTGCTTCGTGGGTGTCAGGGGAAGGGTCAGTCCCCGACCTCTTCAGGTGCAGAGCTGACCCTGCTACAGGACAATTCGGTCCTGCGTGGGACTTGTCACCGCACAGCATTGCGCTGTGGCGAGCAAGCCCCCTAGCCGCCGCACACCCCTGACAGGTCAGAAGACTTCAGTGGTGAGTACAGGCTGGGGGTCCCACAAGGGGTCCCCGCAGCCATTTCTGGTGCGGCAAGACGACGGCTAGTAATGGCGGCTCTCCAGCAGGGACTGCGTGAACACCGCGTCTGGTAACTGGCATAGGGGTGCTGCCGCTGGACCACCAGGGACACCCCTCAGGTTATAATGTATTATATATATATATTTTACACCTTTATTATATGTCAGTATAAATATATAGAAGCGCCAGCTCTGTGTACAGGGGGCGGGGCTTCACTCAGAGCAGGACCAAGCTCTGCTGGGCGCGCGCTGTCACTTCCTGCTTTTCACACGCTGCCAGACTCCATTACAGAGGGCTCCTCACTGGCGTGGTGGATCCGGGTACTTGCAGCACGGCAGAGACAGCAGGTTTTTTATAGCGATTTAGCGCTGCTGCGCTATCTGGCTTACTCAGACACTGTGTTTGTTCATATCACTGTGTTTAGCGTTACCAGCTCACCCAGATCTGTGAGTTCAGGTTAAGGGTGCACTTGGCTCCCCAATTGCTCTGTTTTTTCCCCACTGATTAGTTACTTATCACAGCATAAAACAAGCACATAGTCTGTTTTTCACATCCAGCTGTGTGGGGTGTGCACGTGTGTGACTGCGTGGGGGTTGTGTTGTACTGCAGACATTGTAGTACTGTCTCATCATGGTGAAAAAGTTCACTTGTATGGTGTGTAGCACCAAGTTTGTGCCAAAATCACAGTCCCAGGTTACTTGTGAGGCTTGTATGTCACCACAGCCCAGTAGTGCTGACACTCAGATCAGTGGGGTGCCCCTACAGCTTGTGGGGCCGTCTCAGGCTGACGAGCAGGAGCCTGTTTGGGCCTCCAACATAAAGACCCTGTTGGATTCTGTGGCTTCACAGCTTTCCAATAACACTCAGCAAACGCAGAGGGTTCAGAGAGATTTGTCCATGTTAGCTGCCAGGGTGGATATTCTTCATACTCTTAGTGTACCTCCTCCCGCACAGCCTCAAAAGAGACCGGCTGCTGCGATGGCCCCTGATTCAGATGATGATGATGAGGACATACTAGAGGAGGGTGAGGAGCAGGTTCTGCAGGAACCAGTCCCTGAGGCAGCAGTGCATGGGCCTGAACCGCTTATCAGGGCCATTAGGGATGTTTTAGATCTCCCAGTGGAGGCATCCGCAGAAGGAGATCCTTTCTTCATGACTCAGAGGAAACAGCCAGTGTACTTCCCTGAGCAGGCGGAGTTAGAAACTGTGTTCAGGGCTGCTTGGCAAAACCCTGATAAAAGGTTTACTATTTCAAAGAGGTGCACAAATGCCTATCCTTTTGAACCTTTGGGCAGGAAGAAGTGGGAGGAGCCACCGGTAGTGGACTCATCTGTCTCCCGCCTTTCTAAGAAGGTGTTGCTACCGGTCCCAGGTGTATCCACCCTTAAAGACGGGGCGGACAGGAGGCTGGAAGCTACCCTCAAGTCCATATATACGGCTAGTGGGGCATCACAACGCCCAGTTTTAGCCAGCTGCTGGATGGCTAAGGCCATTCATACCTGGTCAACCCAGATTCAAGAAGGGTTGTTGGGTGACATGACTGTGGCCCAGATAGGCGACAGCCTAAGGCACATTCAGGATACCGCTAAGATCCTGTGTGAGGCGCAAAAGGAATTGGGCGCAATAAACGCGCGAAATTCAGCCATGGCGGTTTCAGCCAGACGGGCTTTGTGGCTACGTCAGTGGTCTGCTGACGTAGATTCAAAGAAGAGTGTGGAGGGTATTCCCTTTTACAGGCGAATGGCTTTTTGGGAGTGAATTAGACGGTTGGATCTCCAAGGCCACGGCAGGGAAATCTACCTTCCTCCCATCAGCTCCCACGGTGGCAAAGCGTACCTTCACAGGTACTTCCCAGCAGTCCTTTCGTGGGAACAGGTTTCGCCCCAAGGCCAGGGGTGCCTCTAATGCCAACAGAGGCACAAGAGGCAAGTTTAGGAAGCCTAACTCCTCCAGCACCCAGGACCGTCCAAATGCCGCAGCGTCCTCTAAGCCTGCAGCATGATGGGGTTTTCCCGCCACGAGACTCTCTCGCGGTGGGAGCGCGATTGTTGCAATTCAGTCATGTGTGGGACGCCTCGGGTCTGGATTCCTGGGCCAGGGGTCTCATTTCACTAGGTTACAGGCTGGAATTCGACAAGCCCCCTCCCAGAAGATACTTCAGGTCGGCTCTTCCAGCGTCACAGGAGGACCAGGTTCGCCTCCAGGGGGCCATTACCAGGCTGCTTCAGTCTCAGGTAATTGTACCGGTTCCAAGCACGGAGCGGGGCCAGGGATATTATTCCAACCTATTCCTGGTACCGAAGCCAGACGGCTCAGTAAGGCCCATCCTGAATTTAAAATCACTGAACCCTTTCCTGCGTGTGTTCAAGTTCAGGATGGAGTCCTTGCGCTCAGTGATCGCCAGCCTAGAGAGAGGGGAGTTCTTGGCCTCCATAGACATCAAGGACGCCTATTTACACATCCCTATCTGGCCCCCACACCAAATCTATCTCAGATTTGCCTTGGGGAACGACCATTATCAATTCCGGGCCTTGCCTTTCGGCCTGTCGACTGCCCCGAGGGTTTTTACAAAGATAATGGCGAAAATGATGTCACTACTCAGACTCCAGAGGGTGAATGTCGTGCCATACCTGGACGACCTGCTAATAAAGGCAGGGTCGGCAGAGGCTTTGAGGAGTGCTCTCAATCTGTCCATGCGAGTCCTAAGAGACTACGGGTGGATTCTGAACATGTCCAAATCATCGCTGGTTCCGACCCAGAGGATGGTTTTCTTGGGCATGATTCTGGATACATCGGAACAGAGAGTCTTTCTGCCGATGGAAAAGGTCAGTGCACTTCAGCAGCTGGTCAGGGAGGTTCTAGAGTCTCCTCTGGTACAGATCCATCTTTGCCTCCGACTTCTAGGCAAGATGGTGGCTTCATTCAAAGCAATACACTTTGTCCGTTTCCATTCCAGGATTTTTCAATTGGACATTCTGACAAAATGGTCCGGCTCCCCCCTGCAGATGCGCAGAAGGATTGGACTTGCACCAAAAACCAGGATCTCGCTACAGTGGTGGCTAGATTCATCCAATCTGTTAGCAGGCAGACGGTTCCAGATCCAGGACTGGACTCTGGTAACCACGGACGCCAGCCTGAGGGGCTGGGGGGCGGTGACACAGGGAGTCCGCCTCCAGGGTCGATGGACTCCACTGGAGTCAGGCCTGCACATCAACAAGCTGGAGTTGCGGGCGGTCTACTATGCCCTGTTACAGGCAGCTCCATTGTTACAGGGCAAGGCGATCCAGGTCCAGTCGGACAATGCTACCACTGTGGCCTATATAAACCGGCAGGGTGGTACCAAGAGCATGCCCTGCATGAGAGAAGCATCAAAGATTCTGTCTTGGGCGGAACTGAATGTCCAGGCCCTGTCTGCCATTTTCATCCCGGGGATCGACAATTGGGAGGCGGACTTCCTGAGTCGTCACGACCTTCACCCGGGAGAGTGGGGCCTTCACACTCAAGTGTTCGATGCCATTGTGGATCTGTGGGGGCTCCCTCAGATCGACCTGATGGCTTCACGACTGAACCACAAGGTAGCGATGTACTGTGCACGGACCAGAGACCCAGGGGCGATAGCGGTGGACACTCTCACCTGGACCTGGGATTTCCAATTGGTGTACCTGTTCCCACCTCTCCCATTGTTGGCTCGGGTGCTAAAGCGGCTCCGGCATCAGGGGACGGAGGCCATTCTGGTGGCACCAGATTGGCCAAGAAGGGCCTGGTACGGGGACATTCAGGCCATGCTAGTCGAAGACCCGTGGCGTCTGCCCATAAGAAAAGATCTGCTCCTCCAGGGCCCGTTCGTCTTTCAGGACTTACAGCGGCTACGTTTAACGGCCTGGAGGTTGAGCGGCAGATCCTAGTCCACAAGGGTCTACATCCCTCTGTCGTCAATACAATGATCAAGGCCAGGAAACCGGTGACGGCTTCCCACTATCACGTCATATGGCGAAGATATATTGCCTGGTGTGAGAAGAATGACTTGCCTCCGGCCAGCTTTCGTCTAGACAACCTGCTACGCTTCCTGCAGGCTGGTTTGGATAAGGGGCTCAGATTGGGTTCCTTAAAGGTCCAAATCTCCGCGCTGTCGGTGTTTTTCCAGAGAAAGATTGCGGCCTTGCCGGAAGTGCAAACCTTCTTACAGGGGGTTCTGAGGATTCAGCTCCCCTTTGTGCCTCCAACTGCACCATGGGATTTGGAAGTGGTTCTCACTTTCTTAAGATCTGCCCGGTTTGTTCCACTGGAGGAGTCTGAACTGCGACACCTCACTTGGAAGACTGTTGTTCTGCTGGCTCTGGCTTCGGCCAGGAGGGTATCCGAGCTTGGGGCTTTATCATGTCGGAGCCCTTACCTTGTGTTCCACAACGATAGGGCGGAGCTCAGGACCAGACCACAATTCCTTCCAAAGGTGGTGTCAGGGTTCCACCTAAAACAACCTATTGTGGTCCCTTCTAGCGCGGCACATCCGGATATACCTGAGTCCTTAGATGTGGTCCTAACCCTTAAAGGGTATGTCAAGCGCACATCGAGGATCCGGAAGACGGACAGCCTTTTTGTGCTCTCTGATGCGCAGAAGAAGGGGTTACCTGCTTCAACGCGTACCATTGCCAGGTGGATAAGATGTACTATCCAACAGGCCTATGCATCAGCTGGTTTATCGCTTCCTTTTTCAGTAAAGGCTCATTCAACCAGGTCTGTAGGTACCTCTTGGGCGGCTGCTCGAGGGGTGTCGGCAATGCAGCTCTGCAGGGCCGCAACTTGGTCAGGGCAACACACATTTGTGAAGTTCTACAAGTTTGACACCCTGGCCAGGGAGGATTCCCAGTTCGGGAATGCGGTTCTACAGCAGAATCCGCACGTTCCCACCCGTTCTGGTAGCTTTGGGACCTCCCCATAGTAGTGAAGCCCAGTATCCCATTGGACGGTAGAGAAAATAGGATTTTGGGTACCTACCGGTAAATCCTTTTCTCGTAGTCCATATGGGATACTGGGAGCCCACCTCGGTGCGGCTTTTCTGCTGTCAGATACTATTTCATTGTTAGGCTTATTGCCTTGTTTTCTATAGGATAGATAGGTCTATAGACTTGTTTTCTAGTTACAGGTGTCCTCTTAAGTTGTTAGGATTCACCTCTTTTATATGTTGTTGTTCGGTTGGGTGTGCTGGATGAATCTCACCACAATACATTATCACATACTCCTCACATGCTCTCCTTCGGCACAGTTTTTGCATTAACTGACTAGTGGAGGGAGATTGAGGGGAGGAGCCAGTGCACCCACACTGAAAGTTCTTTTATGTGCCTGTCTCTCCTGCGGAGGTCTCAATCCCCATAGTAGTGAAGCCCAGTATCCCATATGGACTACGAGAAAAGGATTTACCGGTAGGTACCCAAAATCCTATTATTTTACCCTACTTTGCATACTGGGGACCCAGCAGTGGGCCCCGGGGACGCGCTTTGCTGAACCTCACGGCTGGAGCTAGGGAAAGGAGCTGCAGCAGCCCCGCCTACGTACACCCAAAGGCAATGTCAGAAATGTGCCCAGAGGCCACAAAATCGTGATGGGACTCAGAAACAGAGTAATACCCCAACTTTATAAAGTGAGGGGTCTCCAGGACCCACGTTTATATTTTTTCACTGAGCGTGATCATTCGCATATGTGCAAAACCCAGGAGCGGGTTTGTATGGGTTGTATTTTTTTTAAGTCCTGTGCTCCCACTGCTGGCACTGCGCCACTGCCCGACAGTCTTCTCTTGCCAGGTTCCCTGTGCTGCTCTCGCTGGCACGCTGATGGCAGCAGCTTCCTCCCCTGCCCGCACGGCTCCAGGCTACACATAAGATTTAGCAAATCTTATGTGCATCCCGTCCGACCTCCCGAAGCCGATCTGATGCGCACGGGACTGCTTATGGGGTCGGACGGGATGTCTGCGTGATTTGGGCCGATTTCACAGTCCGATTCAACCGAATCAGGTGAAATCGTGCCCAAATCGTATAGTGTATGGGGGCTTTTACACTTGCTGAGCTGTTCGCTCCAGACAGTGAGTTCTGGAGGTATGCAGGGGTCAGCTGCATGGGAACACTCAGTGATTTATGGGCTTCCCCATGAAACCGCTGTGCATTCTCCTGGGAATGCAGGTGGGTCCAAGCCTGCAGGCAGCTGATGCCACATGACATCAGTGCCTGTCCTCTTTTGGGCAACCAGCAGCTGGAATAAAAGTCAGTTTAGACTGACCTTTGTTCCCGAAGGGGATAGAAATTATTCAATGGTATGTGACCATAAATTGATTTCTCCCCCAATTTGGCGGCATGCTAGGGGATGTGTTAAGGAACACGTCCCCTCGTATGATAGCAATGGGATTTGAGGGGGGGGTGGAGTTCGGCAGAAGGTGCTGCCGATGACTGGCTTGCTAGGCTGTAAGTATGCGCAGTCTAGCAAGCTGGTTTGAATCATGCCCTAAGTTGTGGAATTAGGACATCTCGCAAGTTTGAATAGATGCATTTTAACTCCTTCAAGAACAGATTGTCTGGTTTAAAGAATTCAATGTCTGATCTAAATTACTCTCATTTTAGGCAAAGGGAGTTTATGAGAAGGTTGGAGAAGCTACGGAGACTGCTCTTACCTGCCTGGTTGAAAAAATAAATGTATTTGACACCGATCTTAAGGGATTGTCTAAAATAGAACGTGCTAATGCCTGCAATTCGGTAAGTTCTACATTTATGATGATTATATTAAAATAGGTTCAGTTAACATGATTGAAACCCTAAATACAATTTACACCACACACAGAATGCTCTGGTTTGTAAATTAAAGGTACAAGAAATCCACCAATTTCAAACTGGCTACTATTGTGACTAGTAATGGCGAAAACCTTTTGAATGGGCGAAGGACTAAATCTTTTGAGAACAATGTTCTATAGATAACACTTCTGGCTTCTACTTCACAAATAAAATGGGGCCAGGTTTTGATAGAACAGATACTGAATGCTGCTGTCCAGGAAAGACTTGCCAGCTGTAACTTCTGTTTCAAGGCAATCTGGTCTGTGCCTAAAGAGGTCTGTTCTTAATGATCGATGTTCCAAAGCATTGGTTCCAGTAAGGAACACGTTACGGCTGGTATAGCTTGTGCACTAAATTATGAGCTGCTTGAACTTAAATTACTTCAGTGCGAGCTCCCATCCACCGGAGCCTCCATCCCCAGCCCCTGGAGATTTGGGCGCCCTGTGAACAGGGGAGGAGGCAGAGGGAGGGGGAAGGAACAGGGAGGACAGGCACTGGTGGCACCACCACCCAGCCCCACCCCCCCCAGGCAGGACGACAACCCACATGCAGGCTATGCACGGAAGTTGTGGCACTGGACCCAGCCGCCGGCGACCACCATCGGCACGCGGCAGAGGAAGATCATGCCCGCAGGCCCCAACCGCTGTCCCCCAGCATCGACAGATGTGGGAGCCCTCTATGCTGTGGCCACTGACTACCCAAGCCTCCCCCCCCCAGCACCCTCAACCACCACCGCCCATGCTGGTTCTCCTACAGGAAGTTGGCACCGCAAATGGCTGCCTAGGATCTGTGCATTCAGCTACATGTAACCCCATGTTCCCTGTATGATAACTGTACTGTCTCTGCTGTAACTGTGCTGTCCTTGACCATACTGTTACCTACCTGGCTGCGGCAACGACCAGTGGTTCCGCTGATGGCTGCCTAGGCGCTGCGGAGCTTGGCGTGTTCTGTGTGCCGTTATACTGTCCCTGCTTCTATTGTCACCTACCTGGCTGCTGAAGCAACCAGTGGCGCCATGGATGGCTGCCTAGGTGCTACGCAGCTCGGCGGGTATGTGTTCCCTGTGTGATACTGTACTGTCCCTGCTTATCTTGTTACCTACCTACCTGGCTGCTGCAGCGACCAGTGGCGCCGCTGATGGCTGCCTAGGCGCTGTGCTGATCGGTGGGTATGTGTTCCCTGTGTGATACTATCTCTGCTTATATTGTTACCTACCTGGTGCTGCAGCGACCAGTGGCGCTGCTGATGGCTGCCTAGGGGCTGTGCGGCTATGTGGGCATGTGTTCCCTGCATGTAATGTCTCAATGTATAGAAGAACTCCTCCCCCCCCCCCCCCCCCCCCTTTCCCATCCCTGCTTGATGCTGCACTGAAAATCCACAAAAAAAAATCCTAGTGTGCGCAAGGCCAATAAAGTTGATTCTGATTAAGAGCATGCATTTGGCTGTAGGCTTGCCAAGTGAAAGATACTGTGGATAAGGGTCTGATTAGGATTCTGTTGCACTTGTTATCTTAAGCATTATATGAAATCAGGTAATGCCTCTGTGGCTGTGCTATAATATACCAATGTTTTATTTCCAGGTTATAAAACAGCTAATGAAGAAGGAATTTACTCTGGAATTCTCGAGAGATAGAAAATCCATGTCTGTTTACTGTACACCAAATAAACCAAGTCGTACCAACATGAACAAAATGTTTGTAAAGGTAAATTTATGCGAACATCACTACTTTCCGATAAATGCTGGGATAAATAATATTGCCTACTAAAATTTTACATCTCCTAGTCTACTAGAATACATAGGGGGGGGGGGGGGGTTATCTTAACAAACCTCAGTGAGAGGTGAGGTACTGTACTAGCCAATCAGCTTCTGCCTTCAGTTTGTGGGCTGTATTTCACAGGAGCTAATTTTTTCCCCCCACTATTTTTATCACACTTCAAACTTTGTTAAATATCCCTCTTACTGGTTCTCCTGTCATCTATTGGGTCACAATGGGGGAGTAACTGGAATGCATGTAGGATAACTTTTTTTTATTTTTTTTATTTCAAATGTTTACTCCATAGGGTGCTCCTGAGGGTTTAATCGAACGTTGTACTCATATTCGTGTTGGAAGCGCAAAAGTGCCTTTGACTTCAGGAATTAAACAGAAGATTATGGGTGTTATTAGAGAGTGGGGCTCAGGCAGAGACACTCTGCGATGCCTGGCGCTGGCAACCCATGATAACCCACCCCGAAAAGAGGACATGAATCTTGTGGAGTCTACCAACTTCATCAATTATGAGGTAAAAATAAAACATTTGTGTTCCTTCCTTACTATGAAATTATTAATAAGAAGGCAAGGTCAGAAAATACACACATTACTGGCACATGTTCAAAACCTAAAAGGTAAAAGCACAGTTTATAAAAAAAAAAAAAAAAAAATGTAGATGTCTCCGCTATTGAAAGCATCTACATTCAGTAATTAAGTGTTTTGACTTTTGATATTGATTTGTGTTACTGTTCTGTAATGCGCTATCAATGTCCTTATGTTTAGACCAATCTGACGTTTGTTGGCTGTGTTGGCATGCTGGATCCTCCAAGAACAGAAGTGGCTGCCTCAGTGAAAATGTGCAGGCAGGCTGGCATCAGAGTGATCATGATTACCGGAGATAACAAAGGAACTGCAGTGGCAATTTGCCGACGCGTTGGTATCTTCCGTGAAGATGAAGACGTTACAGAGAGGGCATTCACTGGCCGTGAGTTTGACGAGCTGTCCCTAGCTGCACAGAGGGATGCTTGTATGAATGCTCGCTGCTTTGCTCGGGTGGAGCCTTCACATAAGTCAAAAATTGTTGAATTTCTGCAGTCTTTTGATGAGATCACAGCCATGGTAAGAAACTGAGACCATTACTTGATAATGGCCCAAATTTTGCTTCTAAATCAACTTCAGTTTAAAGTTGATCTACTTTTTTTCTATTGAATACATATCGTGTGATGTAGAAACATAGAATTTGACGGCAGATAAGAACCGCTTAGCCCATCTAGTCTGCCCCTTTTTTAAACATGTTACCTCAAACCATATTTGATCCTTTTTTTTTTGTAAGGATATCAATATGCCTCTCCCAAGCATGTTTAAATTGTACTACTGTATTTGCCTCTACCACCTCTGATGGGAGGCTATTCCACTTATCTACTAGAGGAGATGAGGTATCGAATGAACTGCTGGGAGGACAGAATGCTTGCCGTTAAAAATAGTTTGAAAATGGAAACTTTCTTAGTAACGGTCAGCATACAGTTCACAGAAAGAGTTCTACTACTCTTTCTGTGAACTGTATGCTGACCGTTACTAAGAAAGTTTCCATTTTCAAACTATTTTTAACGGCAAGCATTCTGTCCTCCCAGCTGTGCATTAATATTTGCTTCCATTGCTTATTTCTTTTATCCAACTCTTCACAGCAGAACGACTAGCTACTGTTCTCACATTTTTCAAGCAACGCCATCTACCTCTTTTTAGTCGATGTTGATTTTTTTAAAATTGGAATGCCATTTAACTTGATGACAAACTTTTTTTTTTTTCTATCTCTTTAGACTGGTGATGGTGTAAATGATGCTCCTGCACTTAAAAAAGCTGAGATTGGAATAGCTATGGGATCTGGCACCGCAGTGGCTAAAACCGCTTCTGAAATGGTCCTGGCTGATGACAACTTCTCTACAATTGTAGCTGCTGTGGAAGAAGGGCGTGCCATCTACAACAACATGAAGCAGTTCATTCGATACCTCATCTCCTCTAATGTTGGAGAAGTCGTTTGGTATGTATTGAAAACATCACTACCACAGATGTGTAGACCTGTACTTGAAAATGTCATGTTTCTGTATACAGCATAGGTACTCTAGCGATCAGTTTGTTAGCTGTCCATACATTTGCCTTTCAGGTATTCTTCAGAAATGCCTGTATTTTAAAGATCCCTATAGCCCTTACTTAGGCCCTTTAAAAAAAGATATATCCTTTTCTTTATGGGCTGACCTATTTTATTTCCTCCCCACTAGTATTTTCTTGACTGCTGCTCTGGGATTCCCTGAGGCATTAATACCCGTTCAACTGCTGTGGGTTAATCTAGTGACTGATGGTCTTCCTGCCACTGCCTTGGGTTTCAATCCGCCAGATCTGGACATCATGAGCAAGCCACCACGCAATCCCAAGGAACCGCTGATCAGCGGCTGGCTATTCTTTCGTTATCTTACAATTGGATGTGAGTGATTTTTCTATTTTTATTTTTATCTCTTTAGTAAGTAAAATAGTACAGGATACAATTGTTGTAAACTCTGCTAATATCTTAATACTAAAGAGCCGGTATCACCTCTGGTCTTCTAAATGGGATGTTGGCTACTAGGCCAAGTTATATATACATTTTCTATTTGGTAGACTGCAAACCTCTAAATTCACTTGGGCTGTCCATTATTAGTTTCAGGTGTACTACTTAACATAAACTTGACACTGATACCTTTTTGTACTAATCACTTTATTGGTATTAATTTTACAGGTTATGTTGGAGCTGGGACAGTTGGTGCTGCAGCCTGGTGGTTTATGGCAGCTGATGGTGGACCTAGAATTACTTTCTATCAATTGGTACAGTCATATTCCTATTTATTTATTATACTGAGGTGGTCATACACTACTCCGATGTGTCAAAGTAGTGCATGGCCAGCCGACCCCCTTATCCCCCCGTCCCCCATCCCTTGAGCTGCCCGGCATGGGTCCTTTTGCTATATTGCATGCGATCCCAGCAAGTGCTGCTGGAGGCGGTCCGATCTGACCGATCCTACGTGCCGCACTATCCGGTGCACATGGGACAACTAGCATTGAACAGATAAAAAAAAAAAAAAAAAAGCACGGGATTAAATTTATAATGTGAAAATGCTCCTATGGTATTCAATAATTCTTTTAAACAAATTCTCCTCCTTTTTAGAGTCATTTTCTTCAGTGCAAAGATGACAACCCAGAATTTGAAAATGTTTCATGTGAAGTCTTTGAATCTCCTTATCCAATGACCATGGCACTGTCTGTTCTTGTCACTATAGAAATGTGTAATGCTTTGAACAGGTACATTTTATTTAGATTTTTTTTCCTATTTACATACAGCATGTTTTGTAGAGGTTTAACATTTTCGAAAATAACTTCATTTTAGTAATACAGGTTCCTATTTAAATGTGTGCTCTACTACTCCAGAGCTAAGCCCTCAGGGGGTAAGTCTGCTCCTATGCTGCAAGCATATGCTTGCACTAATTGCAAGGACATTTGTTAATCCCTTGAACAGGACCATTCTGGTTTGTATGATTGCTGCTCTGTAGAAGACTTATGGGCCCGTCCCTCTGGTTCGGTTCCACTGGACTGGGCGGTATCAACAGCTATGCGAGAGCTCGCCTCACAGTTGGCGATGGCCAGGGCCCCTGTACAGCAATCTCCGGCCACAGTTCCTGCTGCGTTTCGATTTAATTGGTTCCCCAGCAGCCTCTGCTAGAACCAGCCTGGGTCCAAAACCTCTCCACGTCTTTCCATTGTTTGGTCCAGGTCTCAAACTCCCTCCATAATTTGTTAGGCTTTCCTGCTAAGCACAGAGACCCATGTGGAGCTGCAGCATATCCTAACGCCTCTGGGACAGAGGATGGTTCTGACTGGGCAGGTATTGGCAGCCAAGTAGGCCAAATGATTTGGGCCCATGTTGACATGTTGATGCCCTCATTAATGTAGTTTGTACCTCCCTTAAAATTAAGGACAACCAGCCAGAGACAACCAAAGCTCCCCTCTTCAAGCGTAAGAAGGATCCAAATGCGTTTCCTCCATCTACGAAGCTAAACGATATCTTACTCCAGGGATGGGGAACCTTCGGCCCTCCAGCTGCTGTTGAACTAAACATCCCAGCAGGTCTTGCAACAGTTTTGGCATGGACACACAGCAAAACTGTAACAAGGCATGCTGGAATGTGTAGTTCCACAACAGCTGGATGGCTGAAGGTTCCCCATCCCTGTCTTACTGGATGCTTGGTCGCATCCGAATAAGAAATTCCCAGTGTCAAAGCGCCTGACTTCCTTTTACCCCTTTGAGCAGTCTGACGTGTTAAGTGGGAAACGTTGCCTCGGGTGGACGATCATGGGGATCGTTTAGTTAAATAAACTACTCATTCATACGGTGGTGTCCCTCAAAAACCTTACCGATAGAGAAGATTATCTTCAGCAGATGCTCCAATTCCCTAACTAAGGGGTAGCTGCGAGACCTGCTCTGGCATCTGCTTGGATGGCTAAGGCCATTACGAATTGGACTGACTAGTTGCTGGACCATATTAACTCCAGCACTCAGCGGTCCAAGCTCATCACTCTATTAGTTGAGGCAGCGTTTGATTCGGCTGCCCTATCGTCACGGGTCTCTGCTTCCTCTATTGTGGTGCGACGAGTGCTTTGGCTGTGTACATGAAATGCTTACTCCGATTCCAAGTGGGCTCTGGAAGCTCTTCCATTCTCTGGTGATGTGCTGATTGATCCTGAATTGGACAAGGCCGTCACCACGGTAGCTACCTGGAAGATGGCCTTTTTGCCTTCAGCCCCTCCGAAAACTTATCCTCTCTCCTTACGGCCTCAGGGGAAGACCCGTATAGGTCAAATCATGAATTTGACTAAAAAGTCTGAAATGGTAGTTTTATGACCAAATGCACATTCCGACTCTAAATTAATGAGTGCCAACATCTGATATGTGAAAAATACCTGCTAAAACTGCCAGCATAGCTCACAGTTGTCATAAATTAAAATAAAAAATGTGTAACATAACATAAGTTTTTTTCCTATTTATATATGTCTAGGGTCTGGCTCCGAAACACATGCACAAGGTATAGTAGGCGCCAGCCTCCTCTAGAAGCGCCTTAGTATGCCATTCTTCGAGGCCCGCCAGCAAATGTGGCACTCGTGCGGCAAAGATGCTCAGGCGCCCCATTCTCGGCAATGGACACAAAAGCTTGGGAGACTCTTGCGTGGCCTTGTGCACCGGCTCCCCAGCCACCTGAACTGTAGCGCTGGTGCACCCGCTGAGGCTGGCTCTATCTGTAGCAGACTAGCTTTTATAGCACTGGATTTGAGCGGGCTTACTAGTATAAGGTAAACAGGTACTTGTGTAGTTTCACGGCAGCACTGGGAACGCATCGCAGGCAAATCGCATGTAATTTGAGCACGATGCGATGGTACTTGTGTAGTTTCACGGCGGCACTGCCCCCCGCATTGCATGCAATGCGATTTAGCACACCCCCACTATCCACATCAGCCTGAAGCATGGCAAGCAGACGCGGTACGCATCCTCCCTCCCGGCCACATCGGCGTGGAGTTGATTTTATAAAGTGTGGCGAGCGCAGTGAGGCTTACGGCGCTCGCCACGTTTCGTGCTTGTTTTCAGCATACCCACGCGGCGCTCGGTGACTTGCTGCACTCACCACACTTTAAAAAGTCAACTTCTTGCCGACATGGAAAGTGAGGGTATGAACAGGTTGGAAGGACACATACCGAGTTGCCGCGCTTTGGGCTGACGTGGATAGTGGGGGGTGTGCTGCATCGCATGCGATGCGATCCCAGTGCCGCCGTGAAACTACACTAGTACCGGTAAACATTACAGGTCATTATGATAAATAAAAAGTCTGCTTGGTAATATTCACACCTATTTTGACTAATTCACTTGGTACTCAAAAGGTTAAATACTGTTTTGTTTTTTAAATCTATTTAATACTATGTTCTTTCTCCACTTTTTAGCTTGTCTGAAAACCAGTCACTACTGAGAATGCCTCCTTGGGAAAATGTGTGGCTTCTGGGTTCTATATGCTTATCCATGTCGCTTCATTTCTTAATTCTTTATGTGGAGCCATTACCGGTATGTTCTTTTCCTTCTGGCAATACTTGAGTATTAATTTATTGCAATGTTCTAATTTTATATATTTTTTTTTTCCCCCTCTGCAGCTCATCTTCCAGATCACTCCCTTGAACTTGATTCAGTGGTTGATGGTGCTGAAGATCTCCCTGCCGGTTATACTTCTGGATGAGACCCTTAAATTTATTGCCCGTAACTACTTGGAACCTGGTAAAGAGTGTGAAAAGCCTGCAGCCAAACCGTGCACTTTTGCCGCATGCACTGAGGGGATTTCTTGGCCGTTTGTGTTCATTTCTTTACCTTTGATTATCTGGCTTTACAGCACAGACACTAACATTACTGAAATGTTTTGGTCTTGACTGACATTTTTACAGATTGGAAATGTTTAACTTAACCATTTTTTTTTTTTTTATTATTGTTTAACGCAACTGTCTATATCTGCTGAATTTTCACATGAACATAGCGCTGGTGAAGGCAAGTTTGTTTATCATGCTAGGTCTGATTTTGCTCCCCTCTCCTCCACGCACAGTTCTATACGCCAGTATGGATAAAAGGCGTCCTTTTTTTTTTTTTTTTTTTATGTACCCTTAGTGTTCATTGACATGTACAGATAACACTATTTTATGCAAATATTTTTTTTGTAGATGGGGGGGGGAGCATGTACAGTGTTCTGTTTCATTATATTCATTCTCGTTTAAGGAAAAATAAACCTACACAGGGAAACAAAAAGGAACTATTAATTTGATCCAATTGACGTTATTTGCAGAAAATTGGCAGATTTAGGGATAGCGTGATTAATTGCCTAAAACTAACGCATGATCTGTTTCTGCATGGTCATTTTGGATTTGATTTGATATAAAATTGTCTAGTGTTTTTTTTTGTTTTTTTTTGTGTGTGTGTGTTTTTCATCCAATAAGCCAGTTATCTTCTGCACTAAGCAGATAATTGCTACCTCAGTCAGTATTTTTTGTTTTCTAGTCTCATTTCATTTTGTTTTGTTTACACCATTCTCTGTAAGAGGTATGCCTATTGCTAGTGCAGATCCCCACCCCACCCTCTCAAGTTTAAATTTGTGTTTCTACTCCCATAGATTTTAAGGTTATTTATTTAACGGTCTAATGTATTTTATTGTAGCAGATTTTTTTTTTTTTCCTCTCCCTGGTGTTGCCCATTTCGTGGGTTATATTTCACAACCTAGTGAAAAAAATAAAACCTTTTTTAATGGACAGAGAAAATCAATGTCTGGTCTTACAACTGCTTTGTCACCTAAGTTCCTTATTTCTCCTCCGTATTTTTTGTTAGAATATTTTGTGTGCACGTCTTTAAAAAAAACAAAAAAGCAAAAAAGCACTGCAAAGACCAAACTGGATTGGCAGATGTTGGCTCACAACCAGTCATCTGTTACTGCCAGTTATTCTGCCAACCTGTATTACCCGGAGTTGGGGAATTAATTGTATAGCTATTTGTTTTTTGTTTTTTTGTAAAACCTGTAAATAGCACATGACCAAATGAACATATTGTATAGATCTATTTTTGTTTTAAAGTGACACTAATGACCATCATTTAACTGTTAGAGCATGTTTTCAGGATGACTTCCCTCAGCCTCCAATGTTTAAGTCATTAACCGTCCTAACTGTGGTGTTTTTCTCCAAATGCCTTCCAACACTCATCAACTAAAGTGAGTATTCATTGCCTTTGAAACACTCCATCATAGCCAGTTCATGTAACGATGCAAGACATTTATAGGCTGTATTATTGTAAAAGAATAAAGTGGTTAAGTTTCCCATTACTTTGCATGGAGTCTGTCCTACATTTCAATTCTATATTACCACATTGATGGTAATGTTTGTCCCTATACTTAGTCTTTTTGCAAGCTGTGAGACCACCTAGGGAACAGATATCCACGCACCAGAATGAAAGTATGCGTAATAAATATCAGTGCGTTTGCCAATAGATACACTACCTGTCATGGAAATCAAACTGGTTGTGGAGGATGTGCAGGATTATCCCTTGAGTCTATATTTAAAAAGTGGAAAGCTTTTGTTGTATACATTCTACTAGAATGTATAGAACACATGCTTGTTTTAATCTGCCTTTAGAGTACCCTAACTACAACCATGCATCTTGGAAATCCTATATTTCCTGGTTTTAAGAGATAATGCAAATTGTCATAGGCACTTCCTGGTTCATACACAATGAAGTCTACACGTTGATGTGGAAGAGGTGACTGGCTGTAGAAGTGGGTTCTTTACGCCTTTGTCTTGCGTTGTATTTAAGAAATTAGTTCTTAGACCGAATGCTGTGTGATTCGGTGTCATTTTCAATTCGATTTGGACTATATAGTCCAAATTGAATCAAGTGACCCTGAATTTAGCATTTGATCCCAATGTGTGGTGGCAAGATCGAAAGCAGTGCCATGCTGCTCAATTCAGCATCCCCACGACGCCCCCCTTCTCTCCTGGCCGATGCAGGCAACCCACTGGGTCTTGGCAGCCTTTGATATTGAATGGTATGGATGACTGCCAGGTCGGCCAGTGTGTACACACCATAACACTCAGTTTGTGGAGGTTTCAGTGTGTTTATGCGCAGAATCTCAGTACGGCTGACATTCTGTAGTTTAATTTGAAGTAAAACACCTTGACCACAGGCACACTGGTAACTCTAAATTACATGTTTGAATAGGGACAAGGATTTTAACAAAAATCCTTGTCCCTGTTCTATACCACTGTTTTAGTTGTCTTATATATGTGGTCTATGAGTTATCTGAAGTACAAGTATCAACGTTTTGCAGCAGAACATTTCACCATTTGGAAATTCCAGAGACCATAGCCTCATCATTTCCTCTTATAATATGGGAAAAGGACCTGCAGTTACATAGCTAGCACAAATAACTAGTCTACCAGAGATTTGAAGGTATTTGGTCTTTCCAAGCATAGCACTCTGAGTTTACTGCCTACAAATCCTTGATACCTTAACGGTTTTGTTGTACAATCTAGAAATCTCTATTTCACAAAGTGTATTGTGTGCACTGATACAAATACGATTTTTCTTTGGTGCATTTGCTCTATGCTGCAATCCAAGAGATCTGTCCACAAACCCAATAGGCAGCTGCGGAGCTCTGCATTGTCTGGCAGCTATGTGTCCCTGAACCACTGGCGGGTGTCTCACCAGGAACTGGCGCTCCACAGTGAGAGGCTTGGTGATGCAGTGCATGAACCGAAGATTCAGGTTGACATGGGCCAGTATGGCTTATTTTCTTAGGGTTCTTTTTGAGAATCTATTGGATCTTTTATTGAATATGCTGAGGCCTGACTACGATTTACAGATGAATGAGCAGCACTATATTCATTCATTTATAAAGCGCACACATTCCGCAGCGCTATACAGAGCATATTTGAACAGTGGAGCTTACAATCTATATTCCCTACCACATATATGCACACACACACGCAATCATTCTCTGTTTAATTTTGTTGGGAGCCAATTAATGTACCAGTATATTTTTTACATGGCTTTTGTTCACTGGACGCAATCCTGCCAAGGAATATGGCCACTGTGCCTTTCGTTCCCAGCACCAGCTGCTAAGGACTTTTCCAGTTTGGCTGTGTGACCAAATCTGAAGCAATTTACTTAAGTTGTCTTGCACTGCTGTAGTATAGACTGGCCAGTGTGTATTCTTCTAAAGGTCAATACACACTGGGCGACTATGTCCAGCTTGTATGGACAGCAATGATCACTGGATGTGGGGGGGGGGGGCGGATGGCTTTGCATAGCGCAGAGATACGCAAATCCGTCCACAAAGCCGTTATATCTGCTGGTAAGCAAATGAGTGGCTTTCCTGACGATTATGCGGGAGCCCTCATCGCCGGACCATACACACTGGGCGTCATTGAGCTGAAAGCCGATCAAACTTGGTGTTTTGAGCGGCCTTCAGCTCAATATCACCCAGTGTGTATGGGCCTTAAATGGTCTTTGTCAGTCTACATATATTCAAATATACTAAAGTAGTGGCAGCACAAAAGTGATTTGTGCAGAAGTTGTTGCACTAGATCAGTGGTCTCAAACCTTTTTTGGGTCGGGAGCTACTCGCGACAAAATAAACCACCCGAAGAGCTACTAAAGTAAAAAAATGTTTAAAAAATCTGCATAATATCAAACAAAATGCCCTTTACACATAATGCCACAAACCGTAATGCCCCTGACACATTAGGCCACACACTGCAATGTCCAATATGTCACAAACATACCTCCCAACACTGTAGGTAGAGGGTTTAGCTACTACCGTGGAACTCCTGCGAGGCTACATCCCCCATTTTTTCCGCTATGGGGGCATGGTCAGCTCTCTAAGAGCTGTAGCCACATGGGGTGCGGCCATGGAAAATGGGGGTGTGATACACATATGACCTCAATAGTGCAGTGCCAGATACACATGAACCCCAATAGTGCAGTCCGTGATACCCATTATAAATATACCCCGCACCGTGATGCTCCATTATACAAATGCCACACACCGTGATGCTCATTATACATATGCCACAATGTGATTCTCCATTATGCATATGCCACAATGTGAAGCTCCATTATACAAATGCCCCACAGCGTGATGCTCCGTTATACATATGCCACACACCGTGATGCTCCGTTATACATATGCCACACACCGTGATGCTCCATTAATCATATGCCACACACCGTGATGCTCCATTAATCATATGCCACACACCGTGATGCTCCATTAATCATATGCCACACACCGTGATGCTCCATTAATCATATGCCACACACCGTGATGCTCCATTAATCATATGCCACACACCGTGATGCTCCATTAATCATATGCCACACACCGTGATGCTCCATTAATCATATGCCACACACCGTGATGCTCCATTATACATATGCCACACAAATGATGCCCATTACACATATGCCCCACACCTTGATGCTCATTAATTAATAATCATCAAGGTATCTGGGGCATATACCACACACATGATGCCCATTATACAAAAGCCCCACAGCGTGAATCTCATTATTAATGAGCATCAAGGTGTGGGGCATTTGTATAATGGGCATCATGTGTGTGGTATATGCCCCACACACCTTGATGATTATTAATTAATGAGTATCAAGGTGTGGGGCATATGTTTAATGGGCATTATTTGTGTGGCATATGTTTAATGACTCATTAAACATATGCCATACACATGATGCCCATTATACCTCAAGCAGTAAACAGTTGCGCACACACAGTTTAAAAAAAAAAATTACCTAACGGAGTTGAGCAGAGGCTGTGGCGCAGGAGTTGAGCAGAGGCTGTGGCGTCGATAAGTGCGGCATGTTGGGGACGTCAGGAGGTCACACTGCCGCCAAGTGAGGAAGCGCTACGCGGCAGGAGGTCACTGCCGCCGCCAGGTCCAGAAACGCGGCATTAACTCACTTTCTGACCTGCTGCCAAGCAAGGACCCGCTGTGCGGCAGGAAGTCACTGACAGCCCCGAGCTACTCTAAAACACCCGGCGAGCTACCCGTCGCTCGCGAGCGACGGGTTGGCGAACGCTGCACTAGATGGTATGTTTGATATATAATAACAATGCACGGTCCTGATTTCCACAACAAAAACCTTCTGTTCTAAGCTGCACTTTTCTAGGCCTATAGTTCTTTCATGGTAAAGCTGTTGTGGAACTTCTACAGTTCTCTTTTTAATGGCTGTTTCCTGTCATAGCTGCTAGTAAAGCTACCTTTTAGCAGGGAGACCACAAGCATTTTTGTTAGAAAGAGGTTCAAGCCTGCAATGTCCTTAAATGGCTAGAGCACAAAGCATTCCTAGTGACCAAGCTGTATAACTGTACAGCCTGGAACATCCACACTGCCAGCAACATCTCATATGACTCTTTCTTTTCAATTTTTCCATTACATTTCCTCAATCTTTCATAGTATTTTACCTAATTATGCACATTTAGGCAGAAATAACACTCCTAATGCCTTGTTCTAGAGCTTTCCATGCTTATTTTAGTAGCTGTAGTATTTTATCAGGTGTAATTTGATGGGAACTATAGATTTTAAAGCCCCATCTTCTCATTGACCTCGGTGTGTGAAGTGGGAATGCTCAGAAAGCAAGAGATTAGTTAACCCTGGATGTACAAGGGGATACGGTCATATTGTCTACAGCAACTAGGTCGACATGCAGGAAGGTTGGCATGGGTTTAGGTCGACATGGGGTTTTTCACTTTTTTTTGAGCCGACATGTGCCGATAGGCTGTATTCATGCCTTACCATCCACTAGGGCGTGGTGGGAGAAAAAAATAGTGTGCCCGAAGCATTGCGAGCGGATGCAGTGCACTTTAAAATGTGTCCATGTCGATATTCGTGTAAAAAAAAAAGTGAACAACCCATTGTTGACCTAATGCTTGTGTCGTCCTGTTGACCTAGACCCATGTTGACCTAGTTGCTGTAGACCAGGCATGTCCAACCTGCGGCCCTCCAGCTGTTGTGAAACTACACATCCCTGCATGCCTTGCAATAGTTTTAGCATTCCCTAATAGCAATACTATGGCAAGGCATGCTGGGATGTGTAGTTTCACAACAGCTGGAGGGCCGCAGGTTGGACATGCTTGCTGTAGACCATATGATCCATACCCTGTACAAGAGTTGTCTATGTGGCTGTACCTCTGTCCTCACATCCACATGCAGACAAACAAGCATTCCCTGGAAGTAATGTATGAAGTGTTGCAATGCAAATCTATTTTAACAGCAATAAAAGACCTTGAAAAAAATGTCAGTCCTATTAAATGTCTGAAATGCAAATAAAGCAACACATGGAGAAATGGCTGTTTTTTTATAAAGTGTGTAATATATAGTGCTGTACTTAGATGTTGCCAGAATTCCCTGCTGCATGTTTACGCTATCAAACGCGGACTTAAAGTGCTAATCTTGGAATATGATTATTTACATGAAATCTAGTTTTGTTGCCTGCAGCAACAAAACTACATTGACACAGAATATTGTAAACCCCTTACAAAGGCAGTTAGATGCCTTTTTTTTTTTATTATTATTATATGCAAACACTACACAATCCAGTCATTCGTTCCTCCATCATAACCCCTCTCATTACATACAATATGCTGTTCCTGGGCGTCCCACTTCATTTACTGTATGATTGCAGTCTACTGGGCTGGACAAATTATTGATGAGGTAGATTTTTTTGGGTTTGAACAACGGTGACTACAATCATTAAGTATAAAGTCTTTTTTTTTCTATTCTGATGGAAGGGGGTATGTCAATGCTATTACATATGTGATTGCTATTACAAATGCATGATGAGAGATAAAATAATAGACGCTGACCAAAAAGATTCCGGTCTCTTCAAATGCTCAGTCAAAATTAAATTAGAGCCTCAAGAAGTCTAATCTCCCAAAGCATTCTGGGATTTATTTACAGTAGTTACTCGTTAGAATATCAGAACAAGCAGTCCGTAGATAATTAGCCTATTTAAACTGAGAATAGCTCACGTCCAATCAGTTGGTACAACTTTTAGTTTGGTAAATTCTGGACACCTTAATTACACAAGTTCTGTGGCTGGCTGACTTATGCCCCTTTCAGACCGCACTTTGGAAACGGTATATTGCTGTTTTTTTACCGTTTTTTAAAATGGTAATCTGTGCGGTCTGAAAGGTGCAGATCCAATTAACCGGTTTGAAAATACTGTTTTTTCAAACCGGTTAAAATGCAGGGTCATACCCGTTTCAGACCCGGTATTTTGGGATCAAAATCGGGTCTGAAACGGTATTTAGGACCCAGCCAATGAGCTGGGTCCTAAATTCAGTGCAGTGAATATTTAATGAGCGCTCATTAAATATTCATAGCACTGGAGCCGCCCGCCGCCGACCCCCCCGCGCGCGTTAACATTACCCGATCTCCCGGGGTAACATCCCCCGATCTCCCAGTGCAGTCTTCAGCCCCCCCCCCTTCCCTCCGTGCAGCCGGTACCTGAGTTCGGTTGCAGATCCCGGCAGTAGTAAGGACCGATGCGCTTATTAAAAAAAAAGTGACTTTCGGAAAATGTCTGCCCCATAGGAAAATCCATTTTAAAAAACTGTCTTTCGTGTGGGGGCAGCCATTTTCCGAAAGTCACTTTTCTTATAAGCAGCAGGAGGCTGCGACCAGCCTCCTGCTGGAGCTCCTGCAACCAGCGTTTTTAGAACGGAGCTGAAAACAGGAGTGCGTATTCCCAGCGATTTCAGCACCTATTTCAGCACCTATCGCAGCTGTGTGTACACTGCTTATCTGAAGACCATATCCTGTAATTCGTATAATATGTGTTTATTTTTTGGCTGTTTATATCATAACTAAAATTAGTTATTGTATTTCCTCTCTGGTAAAAAGCACAATGCTGGCATGGAGCTGGTGCTGGATACAGTGTTTGCCACATGGTTTAATAAAGTAGTACGCTTTTTTTCATTCTTTTGTTTAATTTTTTTTTACATATTTTTTTTTTTTTATACGTTTTGCAAGTTTCTCTAGGCCAAGATCAGAATAAGAGTATATTCTGACCTACAGTACAACAAGAATTATGTAAACGACCGGTCACTGAAACATAGCTGGTACATCATGATTCTAATGATGAAATGTGTGACAAATTACCTATTCACTCTTAACACTTCACGTCTTCTGGTACTTGGGAAAATTAACACACTTTTTCTTCCACACACTAATGAGTGTTTGCTGGAGTTTTTTTTTAATTCACTGAGCACCTGAATGTTAACCCTTATGATACAGAATTGTATTTTTAGGATGATATGATTTATTACCATGCGTAGTTCCAAATAATTACTCTGCATTGCCAGGGTCAAAGGTTTTAGTTGTCCTTATATGATATCTGGGTATTTCCTAAATCCTGGACTTTGTTGTTCTTGATTCTGACGGACCTCTAACCTACAGTAAAATCCTGTCAAATTTATTTTTTAAATGATTTCTTCTGGCACATGTTCATTGCAACAGTGGTGTCTTTTTGTAAGCAGTAATCCTATATGGATTCAGATTCCTCCTGATAACATCTGGAAAGATGTGTATACAGTATATGTTTAGATTAACTGCATATATTCATATTGTGAAAGTAGTGTGACTATACAGCACATAGCTGCAATGCTTAGTGTTAAAATGCAGGTTACCAAGGAAATTGCTTTGCAATTACTGTTGCACGAAGGATAAAGTGTAGATTTATTATATAAAGAAGTTTTACACTTAGGGCCGCATTTATCAAGTAATATTTGCAGCGAAATCCCCGAAAACCCTGTTAGCCGCAAATATTAAGTATCACCCTAATCAAATGTATCACAGGGGGACCGCAGCAGGAATGTCCGATCCCTGCTGCATCCCCCCCCCATCACCGCCGGCCGCATTCCCCATAGGTTTCTATGGGGGATGCGAAGCTGCCCGATGTATCAACATCGGGCAGCCTGGCTTTGCACCCCTGGGTTATCTCCATGCTGATATGGCGATAACCTATTGTAGCCTATGGGCGGCAGTGCGGTTGACGGGGGTCCGTATGACCGATCCTGAGCGGTAATCTGCCCAGATCTTTGTAAATGCGATCAAATTTCAAAGTTTGGTGTGATAAAACTAAAGGCCCCTATACACTGGTCCAACTGGTTTGAGGCACAAGGCAGACCAGTTTTCCTTTGAAGTTCCCCAGCAGCCCAAGGAGAGCCCTTCATCTGACTCTGGGCTCCCAGGGTGCTGCTGGGGGAGTTCAAGGGAAATCTGATGTGAAACATCGTAGGTGCTAAAAAAGCACCACTGTGTGTACCTGAAAGCTGCATGTGCAATTTGGCCCAGTTTTTCACTTGATTAGTTGGCCCGATCAGTCTAAATCAGGGGTAAACAGGCCAAATTGCACTAGTTGTAGCCATGGGTACAAGACCATCTGTTCCTGTCACTTTCCTTACAAAGCGTGTAAAATGTAAGGCAGAGATTGGGAACCTTCGGCCCTCCAGCTGTTGATCTACACATCCCAGCAGCCCTGCAAAGGTTTTAGTATGCCAAAATAGCAGGGCATGCTGGGATGTGCAGTTCAACAACAGCTGGATAGCGGAATGTTCCCCATCCCTGGACTAGGGCTTTATTTCACCAGGTAGATTAAAGACCCCCTTTTTAATATAACTTCCAAATTTGTTTTCAAAATTATGAGGACCTAAGTAACACCAAAAAAATGGTTTGTTCATTTAAAATTTTTAGTACATAAAGCATGGTAGCTTGTACACCAAACATTGCCATGTGTTCGAATTTGATGTTTTTGTACGTTTAAATGGACATTGGTATTTTAAATGGCAAGTCATCACTACGGCGACATAATACATTTTTAATATCCATTTAAATGGACAAGGGATCATAAAGGGTTAAGCTTTTAAGCAAAGCAAGAATTAGTCAGGTGCTGTGTATTACTGCAACCCTGTGCATCTTACAGACTTTCATCATCTGATGTCCTATTTCTTCTTTCCTTTTCAGAACTGGAGTAATCCCCTTCTTAAACAATTTTGCAAAGATGTAAGGTTGCTTTGTTGTGTGCATGTGTGTGTTTAGAGGCAATTATCAAAACAAATGCGGGGGGGGGGGGGGGGGGCTACAGAAAAGTGCTCAACAATAGCCAGCAGCGGATCAATTACGCTGGAGCATCCCGTGGAGGATTTGATCAGTACACAGCAAAGACGGAATAGAGTTAAATGTTAGTCCTTTTGCTGTTTTAGGGGAAACCCTAAATTCTTCGTAATATTTGGCCCCTCTAGCATCTAATGAACTGGGGAAAAATCTAAGCAGCCAAGTTTGTGTTTTGCCATGTAAGATGTCATTAGTTCATGTACAATATCATCGTAGTGCATGCTTTCAGTTGTAAGTAGCCAAATGTCTGTATTTTGTCATTTCCTTTATAAACAGCTATGTACAATATGCACTTGTTCTATTTATAAACTCATTCAAAAGGTACAGATGTTGAATGTTTTAAATTGTAAATCGCCAGGTCACCATTTCATAACTTTTAGTTGTTTTTTTAAAGAAATTATTTTAAGTGTGCAAATGTAATTTTGCACTGTAATAATGTAACTTATTAAATTCTAAAGCAGATGACCGTTTGGTGCAATACGATATATTGTGATGCTTCTGTTACAAAAAAATGTCAGTTACTACAAACGCATGTTTGGCCTTTAGACAATTGTAAATAAGTTCAGTTTTTGCTGACATAAGCATCCTACAGACACCATGGTTTCAGGTAAATAAAAGTTTGTTCTACTATACAATATTATGTCTGACTTGTTTCTTTCTACCAGTATGCATTTTATTTAGAGACCCACTGTCTAGTCTGGTCACCCTCTACCTCTATCTGGGTATCGTTCAATAACTACTGATACCAACTGTAGTGTGTAACCGTCCCTAGCTGTAGTGGTTAGGTGTTAATATTTGTTTGAACCTTTTTGTAGTAGGTACTATGATGGATCACTTGTTGTTTTTGCCTTCACTCACACGCCTTGGTAATGGAGGTAGTGCACACTAGAACTACATTTTAGCTGTAGAATTGAGCATCTCTATAATAAGTTCAAGAGTGTGTTTTTGTGTGTGTGTGTGCGTGTCTGTTGCATTGCGGACACACCATGGCACTTGTAGCTACTAAATTCAGCAACAAGGTACATCTGGACCCGGTGGTGTACACCTCCAAAGCCGTTTTTGCGAAGTTTCACTTAGAAATGTAAAAAACACTAAGGTTTAATTTACCTTCATTGATGATCTGGGAAACCGATGACTAAGCAACAACTCCACACCTGATTTTATTGCTGTCATTGAGTATGGATGACACATTCTAACATTATGGTGAAGGCTTTAATTAGGAATAATTGAGGATATACATATACCACACATGTACGCACACACATAGCACGCAACATATATATGTAGTGCACCTTAACCATTGGACAGATACACACACATAATACACCACATGCAGTACAACACAAACTCACATACACTACAACCAGTGGCGGCTCTTATCCTTTTGGCAGAGGGGGGCTGCCACAATGCAGGCCGTCCTCCGCTGCTGTCACCACGCTCCTGCACCTGATGATCCCCTGAATGGGGCCAGCGCATGTGTAGTAACTTCATACATACTGCACATGCGCTTGCCCAAGCCTCCATGGGCTGCCTTTGCAGAGTCTGGCGTTTTGGACCCGTTTTGGCGGCTGCCCCACATTTGCGCACAGAGATGCATCCCGGAGGGAGGGAACACCTCTTAATATAACTGCCTTGGGTGTCTGGCAGGTCGGACTTCCAATTAGGGATGCCAATCCCCGGGCATTTTTTCAATCCCAGGAATCGGGATTGAAAAATGCTCAATCCCGGGATCCCCGGGATTGGCCTCTCTAATAAAAAAATGACCCCGTCCCCTAAACTGCCCGCCCCGCACATGTCATTATAAATGCCTACCAAACCAACCCCAGACAATCCTCCCATCCCCCTGTCAGTGCAGTCACTTACATCGGTTGTGATAGGCAGAGGCAGGAGTCTGTCTCCTGTGGACGGGCTGCAGAGCGGGCATGTGGCCGGGCTTCTGGGTTCAGAACACTGATCTGCACTGACAGGCATAGCGGCGGCCAGGCTGCGCAGCATGATGTAATGCCAGGGTTCACGCTGCACAGCCTGGCCGTCGCCATGTCTGTCAGCACAGATCCCTGTCCCTAACAGAGGCGCCGCAGGGAGGGTGAGAAGACTCAGCCGTGCAGCATCTGAGCCATATACTAGTGCTTAGCGCTGCCCGGCTTTAAAAATAAGAGTGTATTTTACACTGGGTACTAATCCCGGGATTCAAATCCCGCCGATTTTAGGCCAAAATCCTGGGATCCCGCCGATCCCGAGATTGGCCTCCCTACTTCAAATAGGAAGTCTCTGCCAGTCGTATTGTAACCAGAGCAGTGTGTGTGTTCTGTGTGTTGTACTGTTTTTTTGGGCGTGTGTTGTAGTCAGTGACAGTTTTTACGTATGGGCTGCAGCCCCCTCAGGTAAAATCTGCCACTTCCTAAGGCCGGTTTCACACACTCCGGCTCCTGCCGGACGGTGAAATCCCGCACGGCCAGGGAGCCGTGCCGCACACAGTAGTTTATCATGGAGGGGATGGCCACAGCCCGGCAGCCGTCCCTTCCAGTGGCGGGATCCGGCTGTGGCCGTCCCGTGTGAATGGACACAATAGTGTCCATTCACAACTAATGTGTGCGGCACGGCTCCCTGGCTGTGCAGGATTTCACCGTCCGGCAGGAGCCGGAGTGTGTGAAACCGGCCTTAGGAAGTGGCAGATTTTACCTGGGGGGGGCTGCAGCCAATACGTAAAAACTGCCACTGACTACAACACATGCCCAAAAAAACAGTACAAGACACACACTTAAACGCACAATATGTGCCAGGATACGCATAACACTCTACACACATGTAGCGCAACTTACACATTGGACAGATACAAACGACACACACATAACACACCACTCAGTACTATACACACCCACATTCACTACAACACCCACAAACAGCATAACACACCAAACACACACATTTAAACATTGCACAGATACACACAGCACACTACACACACATATATAGGTAGCACACCTTACACATTGGACAGATACACACAACACGCACAAAACATACCTCTAACCGTACAACACACACCCACATTCACACCTGAAAATAGTACAGAGAATGTGTCAGAGATTCATAATGGGAGATTCAGCACGGGAGATTTCAAATCTGCCACAACTGTCACAGAAAGTGGAGTAAAGCGCTTCATCTCAAAAATAAATAAATAAATGTTCTATGGTATAGACATCTACCACATAAATAATGTCTTCTTTAAGAAGTGTTCTTTCACCTCCCCCTAGTATGCCCCCCCCCCCCCCCCCAGGAATGACCAGCCCCAGGCTTTTTGAGTGGTCCTGGTTCCCAATATATGGAGGACAAAGTGAGTGGGGCCCCCCAGATTTTGGGGACCAGCACCAGGCTCTTGAGTTGGCCCTGGTTTCCAAAATACGGGGGACAAAATGAATAGGGGTCCCCTGTATTTTGGGGACCAGCACCAGGCTCCACTAGCAGGGGGTGTAATGCCATAGCCAGGGGCCACGCTTGATGGGTTCCTGTGGCCAAAGCATTACCCACCCTAACTAGTCAGCCCAGGCTGGGAGTTTTTAGGGAGGTGGGGACAAATAAGGCCCCCCCCCCCTCTCCATGGCACGCCTGGGCTGAAGCCCAGGGCTATCCCCTGCACCCCTGGGCGGTGGGTGCAGAGTACTGTTTAACAGTAATATTGTTTTTTACAGTAGGACAACAGGTCCCAGCAAGCCTGCCCCACATGATGGCACTTGGGAGAACCACAGGTACCAGCATGTGGGGCATTAAAGGCCCGCCTGTACCTATAGCCCCCCTGTAAAGGAAATCTTCAAATAAAAACACAAACACAGGTTTTAAATGTTTTCTTTAAGAAAAACACAAACACATTTTATTAGACTGCATCTTTGTCTTCACCCAGGGTGGCTCCTGCCCCCCCAGGACTTCTGCAGCGTCTTCACCAGGGGACCTCCTAAGCTTTTTAAGCGCATTGGCCACGCCTTCCAGGACTTCAGGAGCTCTTCTCTTCTCCGCCGTCGAACTGACTGCCCCTACCCTGTCTTGAGCTGGCTAATATAGCCAGCTCTAGGGGGCAGGGCAATGACGCGGCGAGCCGTGATTGGCTGGCCGCGGCCATTTTGAAATTTGAAAAAAAAAATTAAACCTCTCCCGATTCCGCCGAGAGGAGAGGTAAGGTGGGGTTTGGTGGTGGGGGTGGCGATGGGTGTTCCTGCTGGTGGGGGAGGGGGGTCAGGGGGTGGCGGCGGGTCTGTGGCGTCCGCAGTCGCTCGGCCCTGCTCATCTGCCCGCAACCACACATGCAGGAGCTTTCTGAGCGACTGCTCTGAATTGTACGGTGGGTCCGTTCTGAATCTCGGACAGATTCAGAACGGCGGGGGCGCGCATGTAAATCACTGTGTGAGCTATATACACAGCGATTTACATGCGGTTTTAGGGATTTTTTGAGTGATTTGTTAAAATCGACCAGAAAATGCCTGAAAATTGTGCTGTTTGTGGGGCCCATAAGACTAACGGTCCATACACACTGGGCGTTTATGTCAATCATCGCTGCGGGGAAAGCAACCCAGTGCACACACACTGAGCGGCTTTCCCAGTGCCCGGCGCCCACGGAGGGGGGAGGACGGCTTTGCATAGCGCAGAGCTATGCAAAGCCGTCCTTAATGCCGCTCATCTGCTGGTATTACCAGCAGATGAGCGGCTTTCCCGGCGATGATGTGGGAGCGCTCACCTCTGGGGCATACACACTGGGTGGCTTCGAGCTGAAAGCCGCTCAAACAGGCAGTTTTGAGCGTCTTTCAGCTCAAAGTCGCCCAGTGTGTATGGGCCTTAAGAGATTTGTCACAATAAAGTGTACAATTTACTGAATCATGAAAAAATATAGGTGTACATAGAAATACAATCAAGAAATGAAAGTAGGATTAAAAAATAAGTTCTGATTCAAAATGATTATTGATTGGATGGCAGTGGGTTGCAAAACAAATCTATAGGTGAGGGGGTATGGATATTGTGGGCTTACTTGGAGACACTGTGACACTGTAGTGAAAATTTTCCATCAATTGGGGACCCCCTGTAGGTGTACCAAACACCAATTAAGCCCACAATACACCCCCCCCCCCCCATCTATAGGTTTGTTTCACAAACCCACCCCATCCGAAAAAATATCAGTTTGAATCAGAACTTATTTTTAATCCTACTTTCATTTCTTGATTGTATTTCTATGTACACCTAGATTTTTTTCACGATTTATTGATTAAATTGTACACTTTAACTAGGCAAATCTTCTTCTCAATCTTATTCTTAAAGTTCTTACACTCATAACATTCAAACAAACACAGGCAGCGCTCATGACAATCGACCAACCATTATCAATGCACCTGTTGATGTTTGCAATGGCTGCATCGGTGGATTGGTCCAGTCGGTGTAGGGAAGAATTTGGGCCATTGCACCCATTTCCAGGGGTCTGGGTAGCGTGTGTTGCGTCGTGACATCACGTGGCCGGGCCCGCAGACCTGCTACCGCACTCAGGGGCTGCCCCACTGTTGGTAGAGATGCCAGACATCAGAGACTGCTGCAACAACTCTGTGGCAGGGAGCAGTGAATTTTTTCACCCTGGTCTCCATGCACTCAGCGCCTGTAATTACATACCCTAGAAACTGTACCATTAAAAGTATAGAAATGGAGGTGTGGCCATGCCACTTTTTCCAAGGCCATGCCCCTTTCTGATTTTATACCGATTTCTGACCTCAGATGTTGGAGGGTATGTCATACTGTAGGTACTAAATCTCAGGAGTGGATGTGGAAGTCATCAACACACACAAGCTATCAAGTCAGGAGTGGTGTGTTTTAAACAATAACACCACATGTGATTTCATTGCTGTCATCAATGCAAACACATTCTAACATTATAGTGGAGGCTTTACCAAATTACAATCTAAATCCGTTAATCGGATCCGTTGTGTGCTTAAACAGCACACATCGGAACGCATCCCTAGTGCATGCAGTGTGCATGCACTGCAATCCGATCCGATGTATAGCTAGTACAAAAAGTATGTGCAGCACATACTTTTTGTACCGTACTATGTGATGCGCGGGAGCGCGCATCGCATAGTACAGAACGGAGCCATACACAACGGACCGTGTATGGGCTCCTTTAGGTCTTTGGCACAGCATAAGATGAAATTTTACAGCAATTTTGGAAATAAAAAAAACGCAAGTTTATCCCGGGCAACGCCGGGCAGGTCAGCTCGTAGGTAATACAGGTAGAAGTGTTGACCATAGAGGTAATTTCTGGACCAGGGCAATACATAAAAGAAGCTGTTTTTTTGTGAGCTGACATGTGGATGTGTCCCACTTGCCCACAGTGTGTCCACAGCATCCCACTTCTTGGTGAATTTTTGCTGAATTTTTTCCCTCTTCCTGAAGTCGGTCTGTGGATGCATAAGTATCTGGCGATAGAAAGAAGGACTGGTTTAGATCCACACAATGGTATGAAACTAGGAATCTCTTGGGAGGCGCCCCCATAGATCTTCCAACAGGCCGATAATTATTACGGAGTTTGAGGGACCTCCGGAACATGTTCATCCAAGTTATTATTGTTTGTTCGCATGTCAAAGGAACGAATAGGAACTGTAATATATTTTAATGCGACCCAAATAATATTATTACTCCTTATTGTAACAAATATGTTTTATTGTTTGTAATATTATGATGCTCAATCCTGAATAAAAATAATTTGAAAAAAAAAAAAGAAAGAAGAACTGGGTTAGCCTTTGCTTGCTGAGGCAAACCCAGCCCCCTGTTTGTGTCCAAGTACTAGTATTCAAGATGGAAGACCTCCCTGTGGCATAGCCATGATCAGCTCATATATTTGTGGAGACTGGAAGTGGCTGGGTGGTCGGGCACTAGGGACCGCTATAGCGGACAGATGGCAGAAGATTCCTGAGAAGAGGATCCATTAACATACAAGCTCAACTTCCTATAAACAGGCTGATCAGCGATCACTCCTCCTACAGGTATATATGTAGGGGGCATGTTGGGTGGTGGTGTAGATGAAGGCTGGGCACATTCCAGACTGATAGTAATAAGGGTAGGCCATTACCCATTTTTGGCGCATTCAGAGGTAAAATATCCTCAGTGGTGGGGGGGGGGGGGGGGATATCCTAGAATGCACACTAGTCTGGGAGAGGGGCAGAACAATTCAAGTAGGAAATATTGATGTAGCACTGGGAGAAAAGTACAGTATGTTTTGCTCGAAGTGAGTGATTTTTCGATGGCAAGTAATCAGTGGTAAAGTTTCAAAATGACTACTTCTAGTGTACTTTCACCTTAAGCTGCAACCAGTTTTACTTTCACTTTGAGCTTTATAAAGGAGTACTTTGGTCCGTCTAGTGGTCAGTGGGGGTACTTCACCTCAGAGGTGAGGATTAGTTAGCCTTTTACTTCATAGATAGATGCATGGGTTGGACATTAATGTTCCAAAAATGTATTTGAAGTTTTATGGATAAAGCATAGATAACGTGTGCAAATCAATTAGAGGTGATATGAGGTGTAACTGCGTTAGTTGGCCATGGCACATAACATTTTACCTTACACATACCTTCCAACATTGAGGAGGGATGGCCGGAAATTTTAGGGGCATGTCTTAGCTTGAAGGGGCGTGGCCTGTACTCTAATCACCCACGAGGCCACTATCCCATTTCATCGCTGTGGGGCATGTGCACAGTGTCTTCAAGGGTGACAGGGGGGACTCCCAACTGCCCCCCGCCCCTGCAATGGGACACTGCTGGCTCCGGGCGGGATGCAGAAATGTCCTCAAAAGAGAGACATTCCTGCGAAAGGGTGTAGTATAGGGTTCCGACAGTCATTATCCCGACTGGCCGGACTCAGGGAGCATGACGAGCGCAACAAAGCCCCTTGTGGGCACCTATTCTATTCTCCCTCATGGGGATCGTGGACTCCCCGAAGGGAGAATAGCCAGTGGCCATCGGGAACCCGTCTGTCTGTGTTTTAACAGTCGGGATCCCTGCTGTAGAGAACCCGTCCAGCACCCCCTGCAGAAAGTGGGACAGTTGGGAGGTATGCCTTACAGCTGGCAAGGGGTGTTTAATAAAATGCATAATGTGCACAAATTCCATACATATTGTAGCTTTACAATTCATATTTCCTGTACACTGTACTGAAAAAGTGACTTTACATTGCCTCTCCCCTAATTTTAAATACTTTTTATCTGTGATGATGACTGTCCTTCAGAAGATATAAACCTTTCCAACTGCTACACATACATCTCAGGTTGGTATCAGATATGCTACATTAACTTTCACCATCAACACATTTTTGGGGCGTAATTATAGACCGTTTTTTCCCCCCGGGAAGAAAAATATCCTGTTATTGCACAATAGCACATGAAGTCCAGGATAAGGTTCCAATCACGTGTTATTGCAACAATATGTGCTACGTGTTGGCCTAATTGGATAGCCTTGCCAAAATCCATTAGCTGCTATAAATGACTGTAGCTAATTAAATCCCATCATTTGGTCTACAGCCCTATGTGCTTACCGATTTTTTGGTTTTGCTTTGGGTTTTTTTGTGCTGTGGCACAACAGTAAGCAGGTTATTTACAGTAACTATTAGTAAAGTGTCCAAGCAAGCTTTAGAACAAAAATGTTTACTAAGCATTTAAAAAAATGGGTGCAGCTAGTAACCAGCTATTTCTATAGATCATGATGCAGTAGTTTGTCATGCTAAAAACAATTACAAACTTTGTACAAAGTTACAATCTGGTGCAGCTGCTTCAGAATGTGATAGTGGTAAGATATATCAGGAGGAATATGGAAGTAAAGGTGGCATGTGTGTTTAAATGTACAATTTCCTATTCCTTGTGAGTGCACCAAACGCTGCACAGCGGGCATATAATCAGTTCCCCGTGGCCGCTCGCACCAAGCAGCTGCACATGCACATAAAGGAGCCCATACACGGTCCGTTGTGTCCGGCTCCATTCTGTACTATGCGATGCGCGCTCCCGCGCATCACGTAGTACGGTACAAAAAGTATGTGCTGCACATACTTTTTGTACTAGGTAAACATCATATCGGATCGCAGTGCATGCACACTGCATGCACTAGGGATGCGATCCGATACGATGTGTGCTGTTTAAGCATAGAACGGATCCAATGAACGGACCATGTATGGGGGGCTTAACAGTTTATGCGCATGCATAGTCTTACACCATCACTCCCCTGTGCGAACACGCAGGAGAGTGAATGGACCAGAATAAGGTCCCAACTTATTCTGTACTTATTCATATAATCCCTTTGTGTATGGTTTGTTCTTATGTTTGTACATTTGTGCTGCCTTATCAAATTAAAGTTAATAAAATAGATGGTTTTGGGTGTGGTGACTGCTGCATAAATTAGTCTATGATGTAGCACCTGACTGATTTTAGTAGATAAAGACAGTTCTATTTTGATGTAGGCAGCAGATATTTGCAAATTAAAGAAGCAAGAGCGTGTGAGCCAGGCATGAGTATGGCAGGAAAATGTATTCCGGGATGTCTAGATAATCATTTTGTTGGTTCCATAGGCTCTTCCCACAAGCCACTATTGTTTTTTTCAACATGTGTTTGTCAAGCTACCCTGCACTACAACTAGAAATCACTACTCTTAAGGACAGCAATGCATGTACCTAATTAGGTTTTGTATGCATGTGTTCCACAAAAAAAACAAAAACAATTCTACTCAATAGTCTTAAGTGTATTCAACTATTTTGTCTATTTAAAGCAGTTTTGCAGGTAACCATTAAAGACCAAATTCATGTGTATAATAAGCCTATTTTTACAGTCCAGTTGAAAACCAAACCAATCCCAAATTTGGATTCCGGGCAGCCATTACCAGTTTACATGCCGTCTGTTCACAAAATTCTTATGATCCTTCTAGCCCAACTAAAAAAATTCGCAAAAATCTCCTGATGGCAGATAATTCCAGAGAGGTTGTACAAAACAGGATAACTCTGATTATACGGTTCTGCAGGGCCATAAATTTGAGAATTTGTTTTTAGTTGTACACAATAATGTATCTGTCCAATCTTTCTGGTGGGAACACATATCTGGTACTATATGGAAGCAAATGAGAATAGAACATTTGCTCCCAACCACTAGAAAACAGACCATGGTCATTCAGACAAATTAGTTGAAGCCATTTGACTTAACAAATTTATCCAAGCAGTCAGCCATTTTGCAGCATTTGAGAGCAAGTAGTTGCATTTTATATGCTCCTATGTATTGACAGATTTTTGTTCCCACCAAACCTAAATCTGTAGCTTTACACTCACAGGAATGATGCAAGAAAATTCAGCCATTATCATTCTACGTCCAATTTTTCGAAATATGGCCGAAGTGGCTGACAAAGGTCCATCTACAGATTTAGACTTATTCAAAATGTTGAACAAACAAAAGTTGACATGAGGTTTTGGTGTAAATGTTGACACCTGTGTACATGAAACTCAAATAAGTGTAGTGTGTACCCTAACATGACTCCTTTGTGAACCTTTTGTCTATGTCAACGTATTAACTGTCTACCCAGACATTGTAGACTTCTTCCAGGTTGGAGAATATATCTAATGGAATTAAGGTATATAAGTAAAAAGAGAAAAACAAAGACTAAAGACAGAGAGTGGGACTCTTGTTGAGGGAGAAAAGGTAATAGCAGATCATCAAGGGGCCATCGTTCCATTGCAGGGATATTCAGAAAAATGAAATAGGTATATTTACAGAGGATAAAGTCCTAACAACTATCTAAAAGTGTATAAATCAATGGGACCAGGTGGCTTATATCAAAGGATACTAGATTAACTTAAAGGGGTGCTGGTAGTGCCATTAACACAATTATTAAATTATTATAGTCACTAGCTACAGGAATAACTCCAGAGGACTGGAAAAGAGCAGATGTAGTACCACTGCCCAAAAGTGGAAGCAAGGCGTGAACACAAACAACTACCGACCAGTGAGCCTTATATCAATAAAATCAAATCACCAAATCTGCCTATCACAAAACGAAGGGTATCTATGAGGAAGACATCATTTTACTTAATGCAGGTGGTGGCTGTGGAACTTCTAAGAAGCTACCTCCACACTTTCATTTGAGGGGCTGCAAAGTATTTGTGGCAGTGTGCAGTTTACATTTTGCTTAGCATGTGGGTAGCCTTACACCTGCCCTGGATTAGCTGCCCATATTAATATACCATCCAATTAGCTGGCCAAATGTAGCCATCAATACACAGGTTACTCCCTTTTCTGTAATAAAGCTTATAATTATGTTACACTACATTCCATATTTACAATATGCTGTCTGTGCCCTTACAGAAAATGATCTATTTGCAAATACTTTGTTAGAAGAGTTTTAGACAAAATAAGCACTATCATCACCATACATACATAATGTTAATTACCATTATGGCCTTAGTTTAATCTTCTTAACTTTAAGCAAAATGAAGTGTATCTATACTGCAGTAATGACCATGAACAAAATGTATAATTTGAATAAATTATTAAGGCTAGCTGTAACTAGAGTGTAATATTCTGTAATATTATCTATTACATCGTACATATTTGTATATAAACAATGATAAATAAGCAGCACTCCGTCCAAAGGAAAGTCAGTTTTTTTTTTCTTTAAACTCTTTATTTTTACAGTGGCAAACGACACAGCAAGAAAAATCAAACAACGGTACAGTGCTATACCCGACTTTCTAGTGAGAACAGATACTGATATATTTTGCACTAAACTAGGTCAAACTGATGTGTCAACCACTGTCATTTTTTGTTTTTATAATAGGTTTACTAACAATTGGTGAGTCAATAACAATAGAGCGTGTAAGAGGGGTAAAGAACAGAGGGGGGAAAGGAAGGAGAGGTAGCAAGATGGGGAAGGGGAGGGGGGGGGTTTCACTAACATGCGTATGTAACAGATTCCTTTTGTCGAGGGTCAATGGCGGAGCGGCGGACTAGAACCAGCGACTACACCCCACCTGGGATTTGCCTCTGAAAGTGTGTGTACCAAGGGGTCCATGTTGACACGAATTTCCCTACCGAATCATGTAGCAGCGCAGTGATATACTCCATGGAGGCTGCAAACCAAACTTTGTTAATTACAGACTGAATGGAAGGAGCAGCGGTTTGTTTCCAGTTTGTTGCAATCAATCTGGAGTTAAGAATTTGGCCACATAGCTTGCTTTTATGGTTTACAGACCCCTCCACTGGTCTGCAAAGCAGAGCCGACAGGGGGCATTTAGGGATCGAGGAATCGAATATCGTACCCATGAGAGAGAAAATTTCATCCCAGTAGGAGCTAATTTGGGGGCATTCCCACCACGTGTGTATAAATGTACCTTGTGAACCACAGTTCCGCCAACACTGATCTGGACTGGAAGGAAATATACGGTGTATTACTGTGGGAACCATGTACCATCTAGAATAGACTTTGTAGGCGTTTTCCTTGATGTTTGAGTTAATTGAGGATTTAGCTACTAGTGTTTTTATCTCTGACCATTCTTCTTCCTCAAGAGTTACGCCTAGATCTTTTTCCCATGCGATTTCAAAAGGTTCTTTAGCTGGGGGTTTGTCTGCCAGAAGGGAGTATAGAAATGAAATAGCTCCTCTTCTTTCTGGGTTGTACATACAGAACCGTTCAAAGGGAAGCGGTGATCTAGGTTTGGTAGTTTTGAGGAGGGAGTTGACAAAGCTTGATATCTGGAGGTAGTCGAAATGCCTAAGGTGCTGGTTGTCATATTTTTCGCAAAGTGCTGCAAAGTTTTGGGGGGCAAATTCCCCTGTTATATGTGAGAGTCGGGTGATACCCGCCGAGATCCAGGGTTGTGAGTATGGTGACATGCATCCTAGGGGGAAGTCTGGGTGTCGCCATATGGGGGTGAGAGGGGATGGATAAGGTGCCAACTGTAGTTTCTTATTTAGGTGGTCCCATGTCTTTAACACCGAGTGGACACCGGGAGTTTCTAGTACCGAGGCTGGTCTAAGTTTCGGCGGTAGCCAGGGGAGGGAGCAAACCGAATGATAATCCACCATTTCACTTTCCAAAGCCACCCATTTCTTGCTACCCGCCCGCGTGTGCCATGCTACCACGTGGCTCAGTTGCGTAGCCTGGAAGTAGCGTTCAAACATAGGGAGGCCTAGACCTCCATTGGACGAGGACTTCGCGAGGCAGGTTCTATTTAGTCTGGGAGATTTGTTCGACCATATAAATTTGCCGCATAGAGACTGAATGGTTCGGAGGAAGGAAGTGGGGACCATCACTGGGATAGTTTGGAATAGGTATAACAACCGGGGTAGTATGTTCATTTTGATCGTATTTATCCGGCCCGAAGGAAAGTCAGTTTTAATCACAGCAACGTTTCAATGCTCAGTGTAGCATTGTCATCAGGACGCCATAAGACGATTGGACCGATGAGAGGACCTGGTGATGGACAGCCACAGGGAGAATCTGGAAAAGGTACAGTATTTTGGGGAGAAATGAAAAAAAGTCGGCCAGCGATAAATACTCTGTTCAATGGCCCGGATCAAAGGAGGGTAGTTAGCCCTATATGACCCTTTATAGGATTTTGTGAGGTGAAATTTTTTTTTTTTTTAAATTGTGAAATGCTTTAGGCTATCTCTAGAAACTTTAGTCTGAATTGAAACAAGCAGGGAGATACTATTTACAAACAACTGGTTGTATTCTCAAAAAAGTCTCTGTCCCACTCCCAGCAGATGCTTAGAATACATTGACTTATGGCCACCATTGTTCCTATTTTCCTGAATTTTCTTTGGTGTGTATGACTGGGGCAGCTGTTGAGTGACACGAGGAAATGGGGTGACCACAGCAGATATTGAAGACATCGGGATAATCCTTGAAAATGTCTGTGTTGTGGAGAGTTCCCTCAAAATCAGTTTAATATATACTGTATGTCCCTCTAAGATATCCACATTCATGCATATCTAAGTGGGAGCTGGGCTGCACAGGCAGCGGGCTCCTCTAAAGGTACATACCTGTCTAGCAAAGCATTTGAATTGTTTCATATAAAATTGCAAAATTTTACAATCCCATCGCTTGGAATGACCCAACATGCTGGGCTGCTTTGCCCTGTGATGATCCTGCTCGTGGAAGTAGTTGTAGTTTTTTTATGAATTCTCGCAACTACAACTCATGATGAATTTGGTCCACAGTGTACTATATTCACTCCACATGGCAATAATATTTCTGTGTACCAGACCCAATATTATTGCCTATGAGCGATTTATAAGAACACCACCCACACAGCCCAAACGTTGACAATTATATATAATGGAACTGCTTCAGCATTGCATGGGCCCTTGAGAAAAATGCCAATATCGGCATTGAAACATGCTGTTTGTACATTTCTGAGCAACCTTTTGAATATATATACTTATATGAAGACCCTTTGAGTGCCGCATCGTTTTTTCTACTTGTACCCATTTCCATTGGAGGCACCTGGGCAGCTATCTTCACACAAGGAGTGCCGGCTCATACAAGCATCCTATATATATATATATATATATATATATATATATATATATATATATATATAATCAGACGTAGGTGCGGCACTCACGATCAATCATGCAATGAGTTATACGCTGCCACAAAGGTTCGATCAACGTTTCAAAACTTTAATGTTTTGTCATCAGGACATTGTTCCTGATGACAAAACATTAAAGTTTTGAAACGTTGATCGAACCTTTGTGGCAGCGTATAACTCATTGCATGATTGATCGTGAGTGCCGCACCTACGTCTGATTATCACAGCATCCACTTGCAGTGAAGGCACCGATCGCAGAGTGACAGCGTTACTGGGAGTGCCGGACCTTCCTTCTCTCTCTCTCTCTGATGAAAATTCTACACTAAAGAATTGAAACGTTGACCACACTTAGCGTGTCTGTCATTTATTATTCCAAGTCCTGGTACGAGTGCCGCCTATCCTGCATACTATATATATATATATATATATATATATATATATAAAGACAATGGTTATGCACCAATACCAAACACCTACAACACACAGAGCTCTGTTGCATCCAGTAGTTCTAGGACACATTCTAGAAAAATAGCACTGTGTGTAGGCCATGAGGACAGCTGTCTGCTGAATCATATGGCAGTAACAAGACTAGTTATAGAGAACACGGAACAGGAACAGTATCCATTTTAAACCATAATTGTATCCTAGATTTTGATCCCTTTGTTTATAAACAACTGGAATTTATGCAGTTTGTGTTCTTGACGTAAGTTATAAAGTGAAAATCTCTCCATCTAGAGTAATGTTGTATATATCAACAAAGCTGTAGGCTTGTATTATCTGTACACACTATCTGATCTCTACGATACATTCAGCTGTTCTTACATATACAAATATATAAATACTAGGTGCAAGTATACAGTGCCAGATTAAGGTCTAAATGGGCCTGGAGCTAAAAATGATCAAGGGCCTATTATGCGCAATAATAGGGGTTGTGGCCAGCACCTAATAATGTGGGAGGCATGACCAGTGTTCTGTTTGGGTGGTCTGCTCATGGATGTCTCTCTATTTATGTAAATACTTTCAACTAATTATATATGCCTGGAAAAGGCAGGGGGCTGGCGTAGGAAAAATGCAGGGAGATATATTGGCGGGTGCCCTCTAAAGGTGCACCCGCAAGACGTCGATGTCCTTAGATACTTACGGGGTGAGATGGCATTCCAGTCATAAAAAAAATACTGAAAGCCAAAACTTGGTAGACAACATTTCAGCACCTTTTATGTGGTCACCTAAGTTTGCCACACCATATACCGCTTATACAAATCATGCAACACAATAAGAAACCCCCTTATACTGTACTTGCCTCTTACACATTATGCCACATGGAATGAGCCAAAATTCAAGCCGACTGAGCCAAAATTCACACCATGGCACATGGATTGAGTCAAAATTCACGTTATGCCACACATATTAATGCAAAATTCACATTTTGCCACATGGATTGAGCCAAAATACACACTATACCAAACAGATTGAGCAATAATGCACAATATGCTTCATAAACAGGGCATTGCACGCCAAAGGCGCGCATAAAAAAATTACATGATAATGCCCATTACATGTTAAGCCACACACCATAATGTCCATTACGCATTATGCCAAACACCATAATGCCTATTTAAAAAGATGCTACATAAGTGCTGCTTACCTACACGCTCATTGCCAGGGGTTCCATGCTCATTGCCAGGCTTTCCATGCTCATTGCCATGTGGGATTACATGCTCATTACCAAAGGGGAATACATGCTCGCGGTAACTGCGGGACAGCTGCCGTCAGGCAGAAATTACAGCCATTGACCGCCGGGCAGAGAGCAGGGGGCTGCCCGGCTGTATTCAGAGCACTGCAGGTCCCAGCTATTTGAAATAATACCCTTTCACACCAGAAAATGCAGGGACTTACCTGGGAATATGGTCCCAGGATCATGCAGGGATATTCCCGGGCTGGCCCGTTTTACACCAACCTGCATTTTCTGGTGTGAGGGGGAAAGAAAACCCTCCCCCCCTTTAAGCAACCAGCTATATCTCTGGAACCAACTGACCCATTTACATGTGGGCTTCGATTGATTTTGGTCCCGTGAAACTGGGCCATTTGGTTCCAGAGAAATCTGTCCTCAAACAACATGAACAGCCATGAAATTACATTTCATAAATGAAATAATCAGTTTACCCGCAATATCTCTAGAACATATGAACCCATATGGATCAGCCTGGTATCAGATTGAAGGCCTCAAGCTTCTGTGATGCAGGAGGGGGGACTGACAGCCGTTGGAACCGGGTCGGGGGTCGGAATTAGCGGGTCCCATGCTTGCCTGAAGAGATAAGTTTTCAGGGAACGCTTATAGGTTTGGAGACTGGAGTCTTAATGTGCTTGGGAGGGTATTCCACAGAGTGGGTGCAGCCCGAAGAAAGTACTGCAATCAGGAATGGGAGTGAGTAATGAGTGTGGATGAGAGCCACAGATCTTGGGAGGAGCGTAGAGGTCGTTTTGGAAGATATTTTGACATAAGAGAAGATATGTATGTTGGTGTACTTTGGTTTTTGGCTTTGTGTTTCACATAAAATAATTTTGTAGAATACGGTACAATACAGGTAACCAATGAAGTGACTGACAGAGTAGCTTTGCAAATGATGAACGTCTGGCTAGGAAAAGTAGCCTCGCAGCTGCATTCATGATGGACTGTAGTGGTGAGAGTCTGTATTGAGGAAGGCCAATAAGGAGACTATTGCAATAATCAATGCGTGAGATGATGAGAGCATGGATTAGAGTTTTAGCAGTGTCTTGTGTAAGGTAAGGGTCAATTTTGAATATGTTTTTTTAGGTGCATGATTTTGAGACAGATTGAATGTGGGGTACAAATGAAAGTTCAGAGTCAAGGATAACACCTAGGCAGCGAGCTTGAGAGGTAGGAGTGATTGTCATATTCTCAACAGCAATAGAGATATCAGGTTGGTAACTACTATTTATTGGTGGAAATAGAATTAATTTTGTTTTTTAAATATTAAGTTTGAGGTGGCGAGATGACATCCAGGATGAAACAGCAGAAAGGCATTCAGAGACACGGTTCAATACAGATGGGGACAGGTCCGGGGAGAATAGGTAGAGCTGAGTATCATCCGCATACAGATGATACTGAAATCCAAAGGAACTGATTAGTTTTGCCAAGAGATGAGGTATAGATTGAGAAAAGCAGAGGACCTAAAACTGAACCCTGAGGTGCTCCAACTGAAAGATGTAGCGAAGAGGAGGTAGAATCAGAAAAACGAACACTAAAGGAGCGGTTAGATAGGTAGGATGAAAACCAAAAGAGGGCTGTGTCTTTAAGACCTAGGGATTGTAGTGTTTGTATGAGAAGTGTGTGGTAAACAGGTTCAAAAGCAGCAGAGAGATCTAGAAGAATTAGTAGTGAATAGTGGCCTTTAGACTTAGCAGTGACCAGATCATTCACAACTTTAGTCAGTGCTGTCTCTGTGGAGTGTTGGGCACGAAAGCCTGACTGAAGCTGGTCCAGTAAGTTGTGCGAGTTAAGAAAGTGGACTCTCACCAGACGTCTGCATTTCTTTGTGGACAAAAGCTTATGGTGAGGGTCCTATGACCCTATCTCTGTTGTCATTTTATCCTGTACACTGTTTTTATTAAAACGTATTGCACCATAAATATCTCTCTCATCCCTTTGAGTGTCTATCACTACATTATGGGCAAGGCAGGAGGAAAAGGGATCCATTGGTGAATGCTTTATTTCCCTCAATCAAACGCTTATGGTCTACAACAAGTAGACAAAACATTCTGGTACGAGTTGAAAACTTCTATACCATGGTTTATGATGAAAAAATGTGTTAATGATATCACATTGGGATTTCTCAGAAACTCTTGTGGTAGTGGATGGATGTTAATTTGTTGCCAACAGAGCGTGCATTCCATAACGCACATTTTAGTGGTTTGGGGGTGAAGGGAGGCATTTGATGTTTATGAGGTTAGCTGGATTACTGAGAGTTAGGTGTCTGCGAGCAGGGCAAGCAACTGGGGCCTGGATTAAGTGAAATGTCACAGCTAATAGAAGCAGTAGAGAGAGATAGGTGGTTTGTGAAATGTTGTTTATGGCGACAGCTTGTGGATGTTATTGTTAATGTGTAGATATATATAAAAATCTCATGAGTGTTAAGAAGGGGGTCATGGATAATTGAGGCAGAAATGTGTATATATATACATGTGAAATATACAATATGTATCAGAATTAGGAGACTGATGACAAATTGCTCCTCCTCAAACTTCCTTGGCGCCAGGGTGTCCAACCAAAAGATCCATCTGCTTTCACATTGTAACACTAATTATATTCCTATTACCACCCCTAATGCTTGGGGAAATATGGTCTATGATCATAGACTTAATGTTTGCTACACTGTGACTCTGGGCTAAGCAGTGGCGAGGCACAGGTTGGTCATATGACCCCTGTGTCAGTGCTGCATGTATGCCTGACCTATGCAGGGCCATGCGCTCCGTAAAGGTGCACTCGGTCTTCCCCACATAGGTCAGGCCACATGGACAGGTAAGAATGTATACCATATAAACTGAGCTACAAGTCAAAGGATGTTTAATAGGAATTATCCTGCCAGAATGGGGGTGTGCAAATGTACTGCTGACATTCATACCTCGGCAGGTTGTGCACCCCAAACATCTATGGCAGCCATTTTTCTTAGACAGAAAATGGTCCTTTAAATTCCTCCTACGGGTGAAACTGAGGAGTAGACGTGTATCCTTTAACAAAGGCATTTCCTTGGCTGAAGCTATCATCAGCCATAACTTTTTTATGTTATGTTATCTTTAGAGCAGGCAGAAAATCTATTTACCCATGGTATCCTTTTCTCCATTTTGTTACCAGACTCTTTTCTATGCTCCAATAACTGTTGGCAAGGGATCTCATTCACGTTTAATTTTAGGGCTTCCAATTCGGGCCTAGGATACCCTCATTCTTCAAACTTGGACATGATTGGCTCTAAGGCTGGTTCTAACACTGCTAGTTCAGAGATGATCCTTTAACTCTTAGTAGTTGGGAATATGTTAAACCTTTTTGTAAGGGGGCCGGGGGGAAACTATCATTTCGTAAAATGGTGTTCCTATCTGTCTTTTTTTTACATATAGTGACATTTTGAAACAACCCTGTTCTACTGTAGTCTGCACATCTAGAAATTGTACACTCACCCTATCAATATTGTTTGTGAATTTAACTACACCAGGGGAGAGATTGTGCATTTCCCATAAATCCACCAGACATTCAGGTTCCCCTGTCCAAACAACCAGCAGGTCGTCAATGAACCTGCGGTAAGCAATTACCTCTGACCGACGATGGCCATTAATGAAAAACTGTTGTTGCTCAATGTGGTGCAAAAAGATATTGGCATACGACGGGGCCACTGCCGACCCCATGGAGCAGCCTGCCACCTGCAAAAAGAACTTCCCCTCAAACAAAAAATAATTTCTAGTTAGTATCAATCTCAACAATTCTATTCACAAATCAATGGACGGGCCATTGTAGGCGGGGGCATCAATACGTCATCTGTTATTTGTCCTTGTCCCATATGCATTTGGACACTGTTGGACCTATTTGGACAAAGCCAATGCAAGGTGTCTTGATTGGGTGCAGAATTTCGACCCCGGGGGCCCAAAAAGGGGTCCAGTTACTACACAAAGTGAGTCAAGGAAGCAAGATATGGCAAAGTTGCATGACATAGACGGGGTAGAGGACATGGGGTTTAACAAAAACAATTTAGATCCGGGAGCCAACCACAGAGCGGTGTTAACCGGGCACACCATGGGCATGGCAAGCATTTTCAGGGTTTTCCACTTGATGGATTTGGATAAAGTTCAAGTAATGCTAATTGCACAACCAAACCTGAGCAACGCTGGGTACCTCAGCCAGTATATATAAATAGTAAAACCTTATCTTTTTGTATGGGAGGTCAGTGGAGAAAGCTTATATCGCAGTATATCAAAAATTGGATGCTGTGCAAATTTGCACACCAGTGATCAGGACTGAATTGGGCCCATAGTGTTTTTTTATTATTATTATTATAATTCTATTTTTTTTTGTAAACACAGCTTAGTTGAGGTTACCTATTATTGCAGAAGAGGTTGTCTCTGGGTATGAATAAATGCTGAGAATGAGGCAGGGTTTAATGAGCTTATTAATGTTATCTGTAATGATGCTGACACAGATCTCCAGGAGTAACAGTCTCAATGAATCTTATTGAAAAGCCTGGAGAAGTCTTCAGGATACTAAGATTCATAATATGAAGATGATATAAACCCCTAAATACTATTTATTTTCCTGTTGTTTAAAATAAATTGCGATATTAGGCATCCTTTTTTCTTTTGTATAATAAACTAGTTCCCATTCCATCAAAATGACATAACAGTATTGCAGTAATGTCAGCACCAGTGGCTGCCTGCATGCAATACACTTGAATTCACCCACCGAGGTGAAGAGCAGCATTAGCACTGGTTTTGCCTATCACTTTTACAATAAATAATTGTGATTTGCTCTTAGACCATTAACCCGGGGCACCGCTGAAAGCACCCAAGGATGCCTTGGCACATGGGGTTATTGATACCTGAACACATGGGTGCAATTTTGCAGGCCGGGCATTTATCGATAGATTACGCATGGGTACGGATCATAGCGCACATGTGCAAGGCCATCCTGCAATAAAATCCTGCAAATGTTTTGATTCGCTGACCGTAGCAAGTAGATTTACAGAAAGCCGGTGTCTACCCGGACGTTTTCTGGGAGTGTCAGTGAAAATGCAGGCGTGCCCAGGCGTTGTAGGAGGTGTGTGACATCAGATCCAGTCCCAATCTGACTGTTTTTATCGAAGCCACCAAGTAAGTCCTGGGTTATGCACAGACTGCACATACTGGAAAAATCATTCAATGGTGAATGGATTTGCAGCTAATCGCTGGTCCTGTTAATTATCACAAGCTGGACAATTTACATGTTTTTATTGGTGGCAGCGTATTCCTGACTGCAGGGCTCTGCAAATTTGTAGAGCAGCGATCAAGTCTGAATAACCCCACAGTTTGGGAACCACTGAGATAGGATATCAGTGTTATGGAAACCGGTAGGCTACACGTTGACAGTAAACAGTCTCCTAGAAGAGTCATGTTTGGAGCACAAACAATGGATACAAGAGGGGGAGAAATAACTACTGTATATCAGTTCAATTAAATTCCAACAGTCAGTAAAAGAATCCTCTCTCTGCCCTCTTTACAGGCTCACAGTTACTGTTCATCTCTTTGGAGTTATATAACAGCCCAGCACCAGGTGCATATAGCTGGTGTGGCTGCCAATCCTTAGGGATATCATAAGACTGATGCTATCTTTAAAAGGCACTGTGTGGGCCCCTCGGTGGGTGAATTCCCATTATATATAATATTTCTACTTTATTTTCTTTCCTGTATGTTCACTGACTTTTTGATGGAATGCTATTGCACAGTGAAAATGTCATGTATATTATTATTATTTTATCCTATTTTTTGTTTGTTTTTCTACCATTGACAAACACCTTGTTTTAAGTGAACTGTGTTTTTACTTCTGTACACTCTGTACTTCTATTATATTGACCTGTAATACTTGATTTAAAAAAAGGCACTGTGTGGACTTAAATGGGTTAATGTGGAGCACTGCCTAAATGGTGCTACTTTCTAAATAACAGAAATAACAATAATTCAACTTTATAGCCAGGAGCAAACAAAGATTAGCATTGCCACTGATGTACAGCGTGCGACAGTTGTAGAGTTGTATAGTGTGCACATAAATTAGATATTGTTAGTACATATTGTGCATCTCACTGTTGTCTTGGGAGGACAGATTGCTTTGTCCTACTGGGCTGGTTTGTTTGTATTTATTTATTGCTTTTCTTTTTACAGTGTATGTTCAGACTTATAGTCCTGTAGTAGTGACAGGTAAACTGTAGTCAGTTCAGTTTGATAAATGTAGTCAATTATTTGCTTTATTTGGTGTATTAAGGGTTTCCACAGAGCTGTTAGTTGAAAAAAGATTAATTGTTTCAGGGTACATGGTAACTGTTTGCAGTAGGCATCATGGCGGCAGGGATGCCGGTGGTCAGACCAGTGTCCCCGGAATCCCAACACCTGTCAGAATCCTGAAAGCCGAAGTCCAAAACTTAAGTATGCCTGGGAGAGTTATGGTTAGGCTGTGAGAGAGGGCTAGGGTTAGTTGTAGGATTAGGCAGAACCATAACTAGACATTTTCGGTGCCCTGTGCCAGAAAGAGAATTGGTGTAGCTTACCCCCATGATTAACACAGGGACAGGCGCACAGTAAAAATATAGGTCCGTAGTTTTATGGGGAAGTGGCGTGGTCGCAGAATAATACCAATTCATATTACACTGCTCAGTAGTGTCTGTTGGATACATTGAACCAAAACAATAGTACCCTTTAAAAATTACAGCACAGTTGTACTTCTTATACATGTTACACCACAGTAGTATACATTATACAAGTTACACCACACAGTAGATCCCCTATAAATGTTATACACAGAAGAGCCCTACCACAGAAGAGTCCCTTAAAGGCTTAAATGATGCCAGGTGGATCCCTTGTACCTCTACCTCATTCCTCAGCATTCATCTCCCCTGGCCATTAATAACCCCTCCAAAACGCCCTTACCCCATGCCTCTGTCATTTCCTTTCAATTATAACCTAAGGTTCCTTGATACCTCTGCTCCTCCTCTCCCCAAATCATATCACTCCATGTAATATACTTTTAATATAAATAACATAATTTATTGTGTATCAAGAGCCCCTCACATACAGTCACTGGCTGTCTGACTGGAATATCCCCAACCACAGTTATTCAGGACAACTCCACGCTGCTGCCTGCTGTCACTGTACCACCACTAATCACTTTCCCTTGTACCCCCTTCCACTGAAACACCACTGTATCCATTGCCTTGTACCCCATCCCAGGGCCTACACATGCGCAAGGCTGCCCTCCAATGAAATCCTGTTACTTTTTCTATTCACAAGCAGTTTGCAAGGTGATTGACAGGAAGTAGGCGTCTGGGGGTGGTAACTTTCCATTTAGTGGGAGTGCTAAGAAAAATGCAGGTGTGCCTAGGAATATGTTGGGAGTGTCCGGGAAACTGCTAGGCGCGCCTGAGCGCTATAGGAGAGGTGTGTGACGTCAGCTTCAGGCCAGAAATATATTTTTTTCATCGCACCACTGAGTGAGTCTTTGGCTGCTCTGAGCCTGCGATGACTTGTGCCCTGTTACGATTGGGACCAATTCGCATGGCTGTGAATAGATTTGCAGCCTTACCCATCCATTCGCACCACTCTAGTGGCGGTGTGTTGACTGAATGCTGGCCGCTCAAAATTGTGACTGCGGAATCAGGACTGAATTGGCCCTATGTCTCTGGTGATGCATGCTCCTGTGAGTCATCAGTGACATCTTCTATTGGTCTGCAGGAAAATGGGAGACATCGCTTGCAAGGGCCATGCTGCCCTATGCAGCATGGCCATCATTCTGTCACTGGGAGAATCCGCAAGTGTGTATGCACTTGCTGATACAGGTCCCATAAACCGAAATGCCGCTGGGTACACACTTCGTCTAGTGTGTACCCAGCTTGAAAGATAGACCAAAACTTATATGAGTGCTGATGAGACCCACTTTTCCAGTAGGTCATGGGTCAGTCCCAATTGCTTAACAGGCTATTGCAGGAATTTGGGAAATAGGCTGTAGCGCTCAAATTGAATTCAGTTATATGACCAGTGACCATGGCCCTTATTCAGATCTAATCACAGCAAAAAAAAATTGGGAAAATGGGCAAAACCATGTGCACTGCAGGTGGGGCAGATGTAACATGTGCAGAGAGAGTTAGATTTGGGTGGGGTGTGTTGAAACTGAAATCTTAATTGCAGTGTAAAAATAATGCAGCCAGAATTTACCCTACACAGAAACCAAATAACTAACACAACTATAACTCTCTCTATAGATGTTACATCTGCCCCACCTGCAGTACACATGGTACACAAATTTGCATACCTCCCCCAGCATGAGCCATTCCAGGAGGGACAAGATGCTCTGTTCCTTGACTTTCATATCAGTGGCAGTTGCAGATGTGGGGATGCAGCACAGTCCAAAATTTAGATAGGGGAGCCATACCAACTGCCACCCCAAACACCATAGTCCAGGCCTCACTGGCAAGTGTGGCTCCCCTATTTGAATTTGGACAGATGAAGCAGTCATATGATAAATGTGAAATAAAGAATTTATTTAACTAATGTACAATGTATAGTCCTGGGCATCTCACAGGAATAAGGCCAGCGAACTATCACTCTGCGTGGCCTTAGTGCAGGGCTTAAGGGTGTCTTTTAGGGACCCCTTTAAACCATAGGTCCCTCACCTGCAACCTATGTCCAATTGCAGGTGAGCTCAGCGGTCTCTGGTGGGGATGGCAGAAGGAATGGGTTAATAAAGTCCGTGGCGCTTGGGGATATTGGGATGGAAGGGTGTTACTGAAAAAAGGGGGTACTGTGGGTGTTGGAACAAGTCCAGGTCAATAAAGTAAGCAATGTCCAGGATGCTAAAAAAAATGTTCAGTCAATGTCTGTAAATAGAGAGAGCAGCTTCCCACTGTGCGATCTCGCCTGGATCACAGACTCTGTGCAGGGCGACTTCCAGGTTGCCGTTCTCGCGAGAGTTCAGCAAACCTTAGTCAGCGCTTGTGTGCAGCAGGTCTATGTGCTTAACTCCTGACCGGGAGGAGGCTATGACAGGAGGATGGGGGTTCGTTCTCCTGGTGTTTCAGTGGTGGAGTTTGTGATGTCCCTATCACAAACTCCACCACTGAAACACCATTATAGTTACACCCAGGCTCGGACTGGCCTGGCGGGGAACCGGGGAATCCCCCGGTGGGCCCCGGTGATTTCTAGCCCCGCCCACTTGTTTAGGGGGGCGGGGCTATTGCTCTTTATTCCCCCGCCGCCACAGTACATCAGTAGCAATATCCCGGCAGCCTTGCCTGCGAGTGGAGTCACTAGGCAAGTGCGGGCGGCACCGGGTGTCACCAGTCTCTGGGGTGACACCCAGAGCCAGGCTCGGACTGGCCTGGCGGGGAACCGGGGAATCCCCCGGTGGGCCCCGGTGATTTCTAGCCCCGCCCACTTGTTTAGGGGGGCGGGGCTATTGCTCTTTATTCCCCCGCCGCCACAGTACATCAGTAGCAATATCCCGGCAGCCTTGCCTGGGAGTGGCGTCACTAGGCAGGTGCGGGCCGCACCGGGTGTCACCAGTCTCTGGGGTGACACCCAGAGCTCTGAGACGGCCGCCGGTGTTCTCTGTCCCGGCCCTGGCTTAGTCAGTCACTCTCAGTGACAGACAGCCAGGCCAGCAGGCTGTGAGCGCCGCTGCAGCGGCACACAGACCGGGGGAGGGGGGGGGAGCTAGCTGGGACTACAAGTCCCAGCATGCAACACTCACTGTCTCAGCATGTCTTGAGAACCCGGGCCGTACCGCAGCGCACACACAGCAGGGGGAGAAGGGGGCGGATCGACATAGCATGATGCGCACTCCGCATCATGCTATGCCGACCCGCCCCCCTCTCCCCCTGTTGTGTGTGCGGTGCGGTGCGGCCCGGGCGCATTGCGAAGGGAGGCTGGGCGGCTGGCGGCGGCGTAGAGCGGGTGCCTCCCCCTCCTGTGTGGGGATTGGCCACCCCAGGGGACGGAGGGAGGCACCTTGTTTGGGCGCGCAGCGCAGGCAGCCTGTCACTCATGGGGGGAGAGGGTGGGCGCAGCCTGATTGAATCCCCTGCCAGCGCCATTTTAGGTTGCGCACTGGCACTGCTGAAGTCTGCTGAAATAGTGAAATCGAACCCATTCCCAACCATTGCACTGCAGCAGGTAAGGCTTCTGGCACTGTGGGGGCAGTATATATATATATATATAATATATATACATATATATATATACACACATATATATATATATATATATATATATATATATGTTACTGGAATGCTCTGTGTACTCTATATCTGTAACTAGAATACTCATTGTACTGTTCATCTGTCACTGTAATGCTGTCTATTGTTTATCTGTAATTGCTATGCTCTTTGCATTGTATTTGTATATCTCATTTGAATGCTCTGTGTATTGTGTGTTTGTCATTGGAAGGCTCTGTGTACTGTATAGGGAGAAGTATATGTGCTGTACTATATGGGGGGGCCTATGTGCTGTACTATATGGGGGGCCTATGTGCTGTACTATATGGGGGCCTATGTGCTGTACTATTTGAGTGGGGGACCTATGTAATGTACTATATGGGGGGGGGCTATGTGTTGTACTATTTGAGTGGGGGACCTATGTAATGTATTTTATTGGGGGCCTATGTGCTGTGCTGTACAATTATCTGAGTGGGGGGCATATGTAGTGTATTTTATTGGGGGCCTACGTGCTGTGCTGTACTATTATATGAGTGGGGGGACCTATGTATTGTATGGGGGCCTATGTGCTGTACTATTATCTAAGTGGGGGGACCTCAATATACATATGTGGCTCTCTCTGTGTCCTCGCTGTCACTCTCTGTCTGCTGTCACTCTCTCTGTCCTTGCCAGGGACATAGCCAGCAGCTCAGAGCCACTAGCCATGCCCCACAGCGTCAAAAATGGGTGTGTGGTCTAATTGAAATAGGCCACACCCCCATATTGTTAGGCCACGCCCCCAAAAAAATCGGCGCGCAACACGCCCCTTAGTGTGCCCCTGTGAGTGATTTCCCTGGTGGGCCATTCATGCCCCAGTCCGACACTGGTTACACCTATGGGTGGGGTAACAATGACACTGCTTTTGCTACTAAGGCAATGTTCTGAGAAGCAGAGCGCTCTGTATATCTCAAACATTCACTCTAATGTTAGCTTTAGGCATTAAAATAATGTATGCAGCACTTAACCCCTTCACGACATTTGACGTATATATACGTCATGGCCGGGAAGTACTTCCCGACACATGACGTATATATACGTCATGGCTTCTAACTGTCACTGCGTCTAGAGACGCAGTGACAGAGGGACGATGTCTGCTGTCCCTGACAGCAGACATGTCCCTGCATGCCCAGGGGGGGCTGCGATGCCGCCCCCCCCGTCGGCGATCGCTGTGATTGGCTGTTCAGTGTGAACAGCCATTCACAGCGTTTTCTGTGTCACCGGCGAATAACGTTCGCCGGTGACACGGGATCGGAGGTGATTGGTGCTGTAAAGTACAGCACCAATCACCGCGGGGTGTAAGGGTGACACTGGTGTCACCCCACCTCACCCCGCCCGCCCCCAAAGGCCGTGATTGGTTCGTCGGACCGACGGACCAATCACAGCCATGGAGGGGGGTTTAAACTAACGGTGACTGCACTGCAGACGCCATTCCGGTCTGGAATAGCGTGCAGTGCGGTCACCGTGCCCAGCTGCCGCCATATACTGACCAGAACCTTGCTCAATACTTACCTGATCACTGCTTGGGATCTTGCTTCATCTTGTGACATCCTGTGCTGTGTTGTGCTGTGTTGTGCTGCTGCAGTGTCATCGAGTTAGAGAGAGAGAGATAGAGAGAGAGAGATAGAGAGGCCTAGTGACAGAGAGTGCTATATTTTGTGCTGCTGCAGTGTAATAGAGTTATAGATAGAGAGATAGAGAGAGATAGAGAGAGATAGAGAGAGATAGAGAGAGATAGAGAGATAGTGACAGATTGTGCTATATATTTTTTATATAACTAACTGCTGCCCCCCCTTTTGTGCTGATCAGTATAAATTAACTGATCAGCAACTTTTTGGGGGCGCAGGTTTTTTTTTATATATATATATACCTGTCAGTGCTGCTGCTGCAGTGTCAAAGAGTGATAGATAGTGAGAGATAGAGAGATAGAGAGAGATAGTGACAGAGAGTGATAGAGACTGCTATATTTTGTGTCTGCTGCCCCCCTTTTGTGCACCCCCAGCAACTTTTTGGGGGTGCAGGGGTTATTTTTCATATATATAACTGTCAGTGCTGCTGCTGCAGTGTCATAGAGTGATAGATAGTGAGAGATAGAGAGATAGAGAGAGATAGTGACAGAGAGTGATAGAGAGTGCTAAATTTTGTGTCTGCTGCCCCCGCCTTTTGTGCTGATCACTATATCTGAGGTGATCAGCAACTTTTTGGGGGTGCAGAGGTTTTTTTTTTATATATATACCTGCCAGTTGCTGCCAGTTGCACTGTCAGTTGCACCAAAGGTTGTGCACCTGCTGCCCCTCACTGGTAATCAGTGTCGCATCACTGATCACCTTTTTTTTTTTGTGGGTGCTGTGGGGTCTTTTTTTAATTTTTTTTTTACACACACTGTGATTTTGTGGGTGTCCTGTGGCCACTGTGCGCTGATCAGTGACGTACATCACTGATCATCTTTTTCGGCACAGGGTTGATCTATTTTTTTTTTTGATCAAATTCCTGTTGCCTTTGAGCGCTGTTCAGTGACGGACGTTACTGACCAACATCTGTGCTCAATTTTTGGCGCAGGACCTTTTTTTTTTTTTTTTTAACTCCTTCAATTTTTTTTTTTAACCCCTTCAATTTTTTTTTTTTTTTAACCCCTTCAATTTTTTTTTTTGTATAAAGTATTTTTTTTTTTTCTGCACTACATACACACTACACACTACATACCTCCCGGGTTGAAATAAAGTTTGTACCCCCCCCTACACTATACACGTGTTGAAACATTTCACTACCAGTAACACAAAAATAAAAATGGCATCCCAAATGTCATCCCAAATGTCATCCCAGTCATCCAGAAGAATGTATTCAGTGGAGGAGGCATATGCCATGCTTGCCTCTGACTCTGACACAGCCAGTGAGGCAAGCGGGGAATTTGAAGGATTCGTCTTAAGCTCCTCTTCCTCCTCTGGTGATGAGGGACCCCCTCAAAGACGCCCCCGTAGAGCAGCTGAGACCCCCCCCCCAATAATTGATCTCGTATGGACCCCACCACCAGACAATTTTGAGCCCCAGGTTCCTGAGTTTTTGGCCATGCCAGGAATCCAATTTGATTCCACAGGTCTCAGAGAAATTGACTTTTTCAAATTATTTTTCTCTGATGATTTTATAAATTTAATGGTGGACCAAACTAATTTATATGCCCAGCAGTTTATTGCTCAAAACCCCACGTCATCATTTGCTAGGTGGACCCCTGTAGATGCAGTAGAGATGATGACGTTTTGGGGTCTGGTGTTTCATATGGGCATAGTAAAAAAGCCACAAATTAGGCAATATTGGAGTACAGATGTTCTGTACAGCACCCCATTTTACCGTATGGCCATGACTCGGGCTCGTTTTGAGGCAATCCATAAATTTATACATTACACCGATAATGCACAGTGCCCACCCAGAGATGATCCCACCTTTGACAGGCTATTCAAAGTCAGGCCGGTCATTGATCATTTCAGTGCCAAATTTGCAGAGCTATACATCCCTGATAAATGTATTAGTATCGACGAGTCCCTTATACATTTTAAAGGAAGGGTTAAATTCCGCCAGTACCTTCCCAGTAAGAGGGCAAGGTATGGCATAAAAATGTATAAGCTGTGTGAAAGCACCACAGGGTACACCCACAAGTTTAGGGTATATGAAGGGAAGGATTCAAGAATTGAACCGCCAGAATGCCCCCCCTCCCTCGTAGGTGTTAGTGGAAAAATTGTCTGGGATTTAATGCACCCCTTCCTGGATAAGGGTTATCACCTCTATGTGGATAACTTTTACACCAGCATCCCCCTGTTTAAGGCCCTTGGTTCAAGAGGTACAGCAGCTTGCGGTACTGTGCGCAAGAACCAAAGAGGCCTCCCCAAAACGCACATTGCCCAAGTACTAAGAAGGGGTGAAAGCAGGGGAATATGCACCGAAAATATGTTGTTGGTCAAATATAAGGACAAGAGGGATGTCCTTATACTGACAACAATTCATGGAGACAGTACCACCTCCATCCCTGTACGAGGTACCAGTACCCACACCTCAAAACCAAATTGTATCCTAGATTACAATAAGTACATGGGCGGAGTGGATCTTTCAGATCAGGTACTGAAGCCGTACAGTGCCCTGCGGAAAACAAATATCTGGTACAAGAAGCTGGCCGTGTATATCATCCAGATGGCACTGTATAACGCTTACGTGCTATTCCGTTCTACCGGCCAGAGGGGGACATTTATGCACTTTCAAGAGGAAGTCATAAAGGGCCTAATATTTGGGAACCAGCAGGCAGAGGGCCCCAGTACTTCTAGTACTGGCCCCCGTATTGTACCAGGGCAGCATTTTCCCAACGAAATCCCCTCCACTGCAAGAAAGGGCAGGACACAAAAAAGGTGCAAAGTTTGCTATAAAAAGGGAATAAGAAAGGAAACTATTTTCCACTGTGAAACTTGCCCCGACAAACCCGGCCTATGTATAAAGGAGTGTTTCAAAATATACCACACATCTATGGATTATTAGGTTCATCATTTCACCGTGCTTCGGGGGTCTTGCTAATGCCACATAGCACCCACCATTCATTCCACCAGAATCTGAGCTGCAAAATCCAAAAATCACTCCTTCCCTTCTGAGTCCTGCCATGCACCCAACTGGTATTTTTTGGTCACATGTGAGGCATTGCCGTACTCTGGAGAAATGGGGGCACAGATTTTGGGGTGCTTTGTCTCCTTCATTCCTTGTATAAATGAAAAATTTTGAGCCAGAAGTACATTTTTGTGTAAAAAAATGTAATTTTTCATTTTCACAGCCCAGTTGTACCAAAATTGGTGAAACCCCTGGGGGTTTGAAATGTACACTATACCCCTAGATGAATTCCCTGAGGGGTGTAGTTTGCAAAATGGGGTCACTTGTGGGGGAGTTCCACTGTATTGGTAATGCCACATAGCACCCACCATTCATTCCACCAAAATCTGTGCTCCAAAATCCAAAAATCACTCCTTCCCTTCTGAGTCCTGCCATGCACCCAACTGGTATTTTTTGGTCACATGTGAGGCATTGCCGTACTCTGGAGAAATGGGGGCACAGATTTTGGGGTGCTTTGTCTCCTTCATTCCTTGTGAAAATGAAAAATTTTGAGCCAGAAGTACATTTTTGTGTAAAAAAATGTAATTTTTCATTTTCACAGCCCAGTTGTACCAAAATTGGTGAAACCCCTGGGGGTTTGAAATGTACACTATACCCCTAGATGAATTCCCTGAGGGGTGTAGTTTGCAAAATGGGGTCACTTGTGGGGGGGTTCCACTGTATTGGTAATGCAACATAGCACCCACCATTCATTCCACCAAAATCTGTGCTCCAAAATCCAAAAATCACTCCTTCCCTTCTGAGTCCTGCCATGCACCCAACTGGTATTTTTTGGTCACATGTGAGGCATTGCCGTACTCTGGAGAAATGGGGGCACAGATTTTGGGGTGCTTTGTCTCCTTCATTTCTTGTGAAAATGAAAAATTTTGAGCCAGAAGTACATTTTTGTGTAAAAAAATGTAATTTTTAATTTTCACAGCCCAGTTGTACCAAAATTGGTGAAACCCCTGGGGGTTTGAAAATGTACACTATACCCCTAGATGAATTCCCTGAGGGGTGTACTTTGCAAAATGGGGTGACTTGTGGGGGGGTTCCACTGTATTGGTGCTTTGGGAGTCTTGCTAATGCAACATAGCACCCACCATTCATTCCACCAAAATCTGTGCTGCAAAATCCAAAAATCACTCCTTCCCTTCTGAGTCCTGCCATGCGCCCAACTGGTATTTTTTGGTCACATGTGAGGCATTGCCGTACTCGGGAGAAATTGGGGCACAGACTTTGGGGTGCTTTGTCTCCTTCATTCCTTGTGAAAATGAAAAATCTTGAGCCAGAAGTGCATGTTTGTGTAAAAAAATGTAATTTTTCATTTTCACAGCCCAGTTGTACCAAAATTGGTGAAACCCCTGGGGGTTTGAAATGTACACTATACCCCTAGATGAATTCCCTGAGGGGTGTACTTTGCAAAATGGGGTGACTTGTGGGGGGGTTCCACTGTATTGGTGCTTTGGGAGTCTTGCTAATGCAACATAGCACCCACCATTCATTCCACCAAAATCTGTGCTGCAAAATCCAAAAATCACTCCTTCCCTTCTGAGTCCTGCCATGCGCCCAACTGGTATTTTTTGGTCACATGTGAGGCATTGCCGTACTCGGGAGAAATTGGGGCACAGACTTTGGGGTGCTTTGTCTCCTTCATTCCTTGTGAAAATGAAAAATCTTGAGCCAGAATTGCATGTTTGTGTAAAAAAATTTAATTTTTCATTTTCACAGCCCAGTTGTACCAAAATTGGTGAAACCCCTGGGGGTTTGAAATGTACACTATACCCCTAGATGAATTCCCTGAGGGGTGTACTTTGCAAAATGGGGTGACTTGTGGGGGGGTTCCACTGTATTGGTGCTTTGGGAGTCTTGCTAATGCAACATGGCACCCACCATTCATTCCACCAAAATCTGTGCTGCAAAATCCAAAAATCACTCCTTCCCTTCTGAGTCCTGCCATGCGCCCAACTGGTATTTTTGGTCACATGTGAGGCATTGCCGTACTCGGGAGAAATTGGGGCACAGACTTTGGGGTGCTTTGTCTCCTTCATTCCTTGTGAAAATGAAAAATCTTGAGCCAGAAGTGCATGTTTGTGTAAAAAAATTTAATTTTTCATTTTCACAGCCCAGTTGTATCAAAATTGGTGAAACCCCTGGGGGTTTGAAATGTACACTATACCCCTAGATGAATTCCCTGAGGGGTGTACTTTGCAAAATGGGGTGACTTGTGGGGGGGTTCCACTGTATTGGTGCTTTGGGAGTCTTGCTAATGCAACATAGCACCCACCATTCATTCCACCAGAATCTGAGCTGCAAAATCCAAAAATCACTCCTTCCCTTCTGAGTCCTGCCATGCACCCAACTGGTATTTTTTGGTCACATGTGAGGCATTGCCGTACTCGGGAGAAATTGGGGCACAGATTTTGGGGTGCTTTGTCTCCTTCATTCCTTGTGAAAATGAAACATTTTGAGCCAGAACTGCATTTTTGTGTAAAAAAATGTAATTTTTCATTTTCACTGCCCAGTTGTATCAAAATTGGTGAAACCCCTGGGGGTTTGAAATGTACACTATACCCCTAGATGAATTCCCTGAGGGGTGTACTTTGCAAAATGGGGTGACTTGTGGGGGGGTTCCACTGTATTGGTGCAACATAGCACCCACCATTCATTCCACCAAAATCTGTGCTGCAAAATCCAAAAATCACTCCTTCCCTTCTGAGTCCTGCCATGCACCCAACTGGTATTTTTTGGTCACATGTGAGGCATTGCCGTACTCGGGAGAAATTGGGGCACAGACTTTGGGGTGCTTTGTCTCCTTCATTCCTTGTGAAAATGAAAAATCTTGAGCCAGAAGTGCATGTTTGTGTAAAAAAATGTAATTTTTCATTTTCACAGCCCAGTTGTATCAAAATTGGTGAAACCCCTGGGGGTTTGAAATGTACACTATACCCCTAGATGAATTCCCTGAGGGGTGTACTTTGCAAAATGGGGTGACTTGTGGGGGGGTTCCACTGTATTGGTGCTTTGGGAGTCTTGCTAATGCAACATAGCACCCACCATTCATTCCACCAGAATCTGAGCTGCAAAATCCAAAAATCACTCCTTCCCTTCTGAGTCCTGCCATGCACCCAACTGGTATTTTTTGGTCACATGTGAGGCATTGCCGTACTCGGGAGAAATTGGGGCACAGATTTTGGGGTGCTTTGTCTCCTTCATTCCTTGTGAAAATGAAAAATTTTGAGCCAGAACTGCATTTTTGTGTAAAAAAATGTAATTTTTCATTTTCACTGCCCAGTTGTATCAAAATTGGTGAAACCCCTGGGGGTTTGAAATGTACACTATACCCCTAGATGAATTCCCTGAGGGGTGTACTTTGCAAAATGGGGTGACTTGTGGGGGGGTTCCACTGTATTGGTGCAACATAGCACCCACCATTCATTCCACCAAAATCTGTGCTGCAAAATCCAAAAATCACTCCTTCCCTTCTGAGTCCTGCCATGCACCCAACTGGTATTTTTTGGTCACATGTGAGGCATTGCCGTACTCGGGAGAAATTGGGGCACAGATTTTGGGGTGCTTTGTCTCCTTCATTCCTTGTGAAAATGAAAAAATTTGAGCCAGAACTGCATGTTTGTGTAAAAAAATGTAATTTTCCATTTTCACATCCCAGTTGTACCAAAATTGGTGAAACCCCTGGGGGTTTGAAATGTACACTATACCTCTAGATGAATTCCCTGAGGGGTGTAGATTGCAAAATGGGGTGACTTGTGGGGGAGGTTCCTAACTTTTAGCACTTATGGTGCCTAGAAACCTACATGGTGCCTAAAAAAAAATCTCATAAAAAGGAGGCTCCAAAATCAAGTAGGTGCTCCTTCTATTATGAAGCCTGTGGTTTGGTCAACGTGCACACTAGGGCCACATATAGGATATTTTTGAAAACAAAAGAATTGGGGGAATCAATTTTTAGTCACATTTCTCTAGTAAAATCTACTGTATTCGTTAGAAAAATGTATTAAAATTGAAACTCTGCAAAAAAAAAGAAATTTTGAAATTTCACCTACACTTTGTTTTAATTCCTGTGAAACACCTAAAGGGTTAACAAACTTCCAAAATGCTGTTTTGAATACTGTGAGGGGTGCAGTTTTTGAAATGGCATCATTTATGGGGGTGTCTCACATACAAGTCCCTCAAAGTCACATCAGAACTGAACTGGTCCCTAAAAAAATCAGTGTTTGAAATTTTCTTGAAAATTTGAGAATTTGCTAGTCATATTTGAAGCCTCCTAGTGTCCAAAAAAATGAAAAGGAGGTTGAAATAATGATTGCAACATAAAGTAGACATATGGTCTTTGTTAGTTATTAACTATTTTGAGTGGTATGATTATTTGTCTCACAAGCAGAAAATGTGACATTTTGCATATTGCTAAATTTTCCATTTTTTCACGATATTTTGGTATTTTTCACAAAAAAACACAGACTGTATCGACCAAAATTTACCACTAACTTGAAGTACAATGTGTCACGAGAAAACAATCTCAAAATCACTGGGATAAGTAAAAGCAAAAAAAAGTTATCCCCACTTAAGTGAGACATGTCAGATTTAAAAAAAAAAGGGCTCTGTCATGAAGGCACAAACTGGCTCTGTCGTGAAGGGGTTAAAACAAGAGCCAAAATATACTGGTAAGGTAGTTTAATTGGCTGCAACCAAAAAGAATGTGTGTGTGTGTGTGTGTGTGTGTGTGTGTGTGTGTGTGTACATATGGTAGGGAATATAGATTGTAAGCTCCACTGAGGCAAGAACTGGTGTAAATTGGCAAATATTAATATTGTCTGTAAAATGCTGCAGAATATATGTGCGCTACATAAATAAGTAACGCTGAATTAGTCAAATACTATTAAGGCAGTCAAGCTACAACCTGTATGCAGAAGTAGCAGTGCTTACACATTCCCCAACAGCAAACAGACTACTCACACCCAGATTCCTGTGCTGCAGCTAGATCTGCATACTGTAGCATGGTTATCCTGCTCCATTTACAGACACGCATAGATCTAAGAAATCCTTCTGTAGCCCTCTAAACCATGATTACTTTTTCCACGCATATCATTTGACTATGGTGGTTTCAATTGTCTGTGCAAATATTTAGTTTCTAATACGTTTACATTTCCGTAAGCCAAAGGCAGAAAGAGTAAAACAAAAAACCGAAGAAGCGCTTCCTTATTTGGTTGGCTATAGCTTTATAGATTTCCATGCATGCTTCCGAGCAGTGTGGTGCACATAACCCTCTAAGAATTCATATACATTCATACTACAGACAGCCACCGACGAACAGTGAAAGGCCAAAGCTGGGGGAAAGCCAGGTCCTAATATTTCCAATAAAACCCTACTACGTATACAATATATTTTTATAAATATAATGGGGGGTATTTATTAAATGTGATTTACACAATGTAGCCTCAGGAAACAGGATGATAAAATGGCAAATCCGAAGGTTTCCAAGCAGGCAACATTTTTATCAATTGCTTTTCCAGGTTTCTTACTTTACAGGGACAGTTCACAGTGAGAAATAGAATTGATTTGTTTGCTATCATAGGCAGGGCAGCCGAGAGGAATGCCGGGCCCCGGTAAAATGTTGGGGGTGTGGCCTAAGTGTGTGTGGTGTGGGCACCTCCCACACTTAGGCCACGCCCCCAAAATGTTTAGAGGAGGGTGAAAGAAAACTGTAATCTCAGACGCAACACACACCTACAGCATGCCCTGTGCTGACAGCAGGCTCAGCATGACCTCTCACACTGTCAGTGAGACACTCATGTTGTCAGCACAGCACATGCTGTAGAAGTGTTTGCTACTGTTGCTACCCCGGAGGGACGGAGGGGGAGGGGAGGGGTCGAACCAGGGCCCCTGCGGGGCCCCTTCAGCAAGCCTGGGCCCGGGTAATTAGTACCTGCTCCCCCCCTCTCTCGGCTCCCCTGATCATAGGATAATTATCATCGGTCTGATGTAGGGCTTGGAGTAAGTGCCAGTTGTGCCTCTGTGGTACTGTGCATAGCGGAATAGAGAACAGAGGCAGGTGGATCTATGCCTATGACCCAGGGTGGACTGGCACACAGGGGAATAGGAGAAACCCCCTGAGGGCTCTACGGCCTGTGGTCCCACCTCTTCCTCTAGGGATCAGTGTCCAGACTCTATCCTAGTGCACTTGAATTATACATTATTATATAGGTTAGATTATACTGCATAGGACTATGGTGTATTTTCTACAGTGCATTGCCGTTATTAATGTGATACATTATCATGCAAAAAAATCATCTCTGTTGGAAGGTTCTACATCACATTGTTCACGATCAGCTCACCACCACCTTTCCTTCTTCTGCTTCCCTTCTGGCCTTATTTGTTATTTCTTTTGTCATTTGTTCTACTATGAAATATGTAAAATGTTCTTTTATATTCTGTACTGATAAAATGATTACATTTGTAGATATATTATTATTCCCCTGATGAAGTCTGTATAGACTAAACGTATTGCCGGATGAAAACTGTTGTTCCTAAGGACTGTGTTTCTGTCTGTTGCCTTCACAAAACAAGAATGTGCTTAGAGCAGGGGTTCCCAAACTTTTTCAGATCAGGGCACCCCAGAGTATCAGAATTTTTTCACGGCACCCCTAGGCAAGAGTTTCTCATTGAAAAAGTCAGAAAAAAATATAAAGTTAAGTATAATGTGTCTATATCTCTTCCTAGTGGTTATTTATGTGGTAATGGACAGGATTCACTTCTGTTTTCCAACAATTTGACTATTATATTGGCCATAAATAACTTGAATTTGTCATAGACCACCAATCCAAGGCACCCCTGCAAGTCTCTAAAGGCACCCCAGGGTGCCACGGCACACAGTTTGGGAACCACTGGCTTAGAGCATTTCCCTGTCTGGAAACAGCAACATCCAGAAACTGGACCCTACTGTCATCAATATTATATGTGATTTTTACCACACTGCCACTGTGGTTATGTTCATCCAATAGATTTCTAAACTTTTCATTTTCACCACTCCAAAAAAAAACTAGGAGGTCATCGATTTATCATTAATACAATATTACATGTACCTCAGATATATAATTCCCATTGCTAAAGAAGAGTCTCTGCTCAACGTGATGCATAAGGGCATTTGCATATGCCGGGGCCACTGCGGACCCCATGGCACAGCCTGCCACGTGCAAATAGTATTTGCCTTCAAAAAGGAAATAATTTTTGGTTAAAACAAAGGAAAGAAGAAAGTCCACTGAGGGATTCTTATATTGATTATTTTGAACATATTGCTTATATTGCTTATCTTTATTAAGTTTATGGTCATTCTCAGTGTGTCTTTGCATTTTTTGCATATTTTTTTTTGTTTGTTTTTGTATCCTTTATGTTTACATATTGTACAAACACATGTGCCTAAAATTCCCCCTTTATCTAGTGTTTATTTAATATTTGGTATTTATGTAATATCTGGGCACCCGATTTTTTCGCATGCAATATAGTGGCATACAATTCTTGCGATGCGATTTTTCATTGTAAAGACCCGATTTTTAATTGTATAGTCACACATGGGTGATTTCATACCCCCACTATTCAACTACGCATGGTGCTGATTTTATATAGTGTGGCGAGCACAGCGAGCCACCGAGCCCAAAGCGTGGCGAGCGGACGCGGATTACTTTACATGTATTCTGCGTCCCCTCGCGGGGCTCGCTGCCCCCGCCACGCTTCGGGCTCGGTGGCTCGCTGTGCTCGCCACACTATATAAAATCAACTCCATGTGTATTTGGATAGTGGGGATAGGAAATCACCCATGGGTGACTATACAATTAAAAATCGGGTCTTTACAGTCACCCATGGGTGATTTCATACCCCCACTATCCAACTAGTAGTACGTTTATTTATAAGGCGCCGCAAAGTGTCCGCAGCGCCGTACATAGCAAACAAAAAATAAATGACAAGGTAACGTACAGGGTGTGTTGAAAAATACAGTATAAATAGGGGTATAGCTGGTAGAAATAAAATCAGCATCAGTTCAGAAGTAGGTGTCAAAATTGTCGAGGAGACTGAAGATAAAGCAGAGGAAAAGAAGAACAGGAAAGGAGGACAGGTGAGGTAAAGAGGTAGGGTGAGTACGTGAGGCAGGAGGACCCTACTCATAAGAGTTAACATACTAAAAATAGGTGGGTGGACGAACGAAAAACAACAGGATAAGTAGGAACGGAGGGGAACGGAGGCAGGATAGGAGGATCAAAAGAGGTTAGGAGGAGGGATAGGCTAGTCGAAAAAAGTGGGTTTTGAGGGAGCGCTTGAAGGAGGTAAGGGAATCAGAAAGCCTGATGGGTGGCGGGAGGTTGTTCCAGTGCAGGGGTGCAGCGCGAGAGAAGTCTTGGACACGGGAGTGGGAGGAAGTGATTAGGTGAGAGGTCAGTCGGCGGTCAGCGATGGAGCGAAGAGGACGGGAGGGAGTGTGGATAGAGATCAGTGAAGAGAGGTAAGGAGCGGTGGAGGAGGAGAGAGCCTTGTAGGTGGTGGTGAGGAGTTTAAAGAGAACTCGGAAAGGAATGGGGAGCCAGTGAAGAGATAGACAGAGGGGGGAGGCGGAGGTAGAGCGGCGGGAGAGGAAGATGAGCCTAGCAGCAGCGTTAAGAATGGTTTGGAGAGGTGCGAGGTGGGTGAGAGGTAGCCCAGAGAGAAGGATGTTGCAGTAGTCAAGGCGGGAGATGACAAGAGAGTGAATGAGAATTTTGGTCGCGCCAGTGGAGAGGAATGGTCTGATGCGTGAGATGTTGCGTAGGTGAAAGCGGCAAGACTGTGAGAGAGCACGAATGTGGGGGGTGAAAGAGAGGGAGGAGTCAATGATGACACCAAGGCAGCTCGTTTGGTCGGTGGAGGTGATCTCGGTTTCACCAATGCTGATGGAGATAGTGGGAGAAGAGGGGATGTTCGGGGGATGGAAGATTAGAAGTTCAGTTTTAGCCATGTTTAGTTTCAGGAAGCGTTGGGTCATCCAGGCTGAGATGGCCGTAAGGCATTCTGAGACCTTGGACAGGAGTGATGGGGATAGGTCGGGGGAGGAGAGATAGATTAGGGTATCATCAGCATAAAGGTGGTAATGAAAACCATAGGAGCTGATGAGGGTGCCCAGAGAGGTGGTGTAGAGGGAGAAGAGGAGAGGGCCAAGGACTGACCCTTGGGGAACACCGACTGGCTGCGGGGTAGTAGGAGAGGAGGAGCTCGGAGTGGAGATGGAGAAGGAGCGATCGGAGAGGTATGAGGTGAACCAGGAGAAGACCGTGCCAGTGATGCCAAAGGAGCGGAGGGTGTTGAGCAGGAGAGGGTGGTCAACAGTGTCAAAGACTGCCGACAGATCAAGCTGGATGAGGATAGAGAAGAGGCCTTTGGATTTAGCCGATGGTAAATCGTTAGTGACTTTGGTCAGGGCAGTTTCAGTTGCAACTATGCATGGAGTTGATTCTATATAGTGTGGCGAGCACAGCGAGCCACCGAGCCCGAAGCGTGACGAGCGCAGCGAGCCCCGCGAGGGGATGCAGAATACATGGAAAGTAATCCGCGTCCCCTTGCGGGGCTCGCTGCGCTCGCCACTTTTCGGGCTCGGTGGCTCGCTGCGCTCGCCACACTTTATAAAATCAACTCCATGCGTAGTTGGATAGTGGGGGTATGAAATCACCCATGGTTGACTATACAATTAAAAATTGGGTCTTTACAATGAAAAATCGCATCGCATGCCTTAAGTAGTGGCATGCAATGAAAAAATCGGGCGCCCAGATAATACATAAGTACCTAATATTTTTGTTAGTTTAATATTATTTTTTCTATCATGTATCTCTTGAAATTATTATACAGAATTATTATATGGCATTACCTGATTAATTGGTGCTAATTTATTATATAATTGACTATACATATTAATTAGAGATGTGCAGACTCGGATTCCAGAGATCCGAGCTCCCATGGACGTCATCATTCCGAGCCCGGTTCCGAGCAGCGCTCGGAGATTCCCGCCTGACTCGGGTCCGTCCGCGTGGTCAGAATGTCATCTCCCGGCGCCGGATTTCGCGAGGCTTTAAAAGCGGCTGCTGCGCCCGCCATCTTCACTCCAGTCTAGTAGTGGGTTGGGAGAGGGTGTGTTGGTGCTGCTGCTGGGGCTTAAACTTGAGCTTGACCTTGACCTTGAACGCAATATTTTTTAATCGCTGGGGCTGTCTCTCAGTGCTGCTGTGTAGTCTAACTGTGTACTTGTAGTACTACTGTCTCCTCTGTGTGGTCTACCTCTGTTGTGCTGTGCTGTAATTAATTATTTTATTCGCTGGGTCTGTCTCCCTCAGTGCTGCTGTGTACTCTGTTCTCCTCTCTGCTTAGGAGAACAGTCTAACTGTGTACCTGTAGTACTACTGTCTCCTCTGTGCTGGGGCCTACCTCTGGTGCTGTGCTGTGCCTGTAATATTATATTATATATTAATAATTAATTAATTATATTATATATATATAGTCCACTGGTGCTGCCTGCACTGAATCTGCCAGTATTATTTAGTTACTCAGTCCACTGTTGCCACTGGCAGTGCTACTGCCTACCTAGTGTACCTACCTAGTACATACTAGGCTGCTATATCTAATTTAATTAAAAAATAATACTTGTGCTGTGTGGGACTGTAAAAAATAATTCCATGCTGCTGGTGCACTGACGTGTGCCACTGAGTGCCACTGCCAAGCAGTACCTAATATAAAATTAATTATTATATAAATTCTGCTGGTGCACTGCATAAAGCTACTTGTGGTGTGTAATATAATAACTACCTTTTGTGGTGACCACTGGCAGTGCTACTGCCTGCCTGCCTACCTACCTACCTACCTAGTACCTAGTAGTTTATTTTCTCTAACTACTAGGCTGCTATATTATTAATAATTAATTGAATTATATATATAGTCCACTGGTGCTGCCTGCCTGCCTGCACTGAATACTGTGAATAGAGGTTGCCAGTATTATTTACTCAGTCCACTGTTGCCACTGGCAGTGTTACTGCCTAAGCGTACCTACCTAGTAGTACAAGTACATACTAGGCTGCTATATCTAATTTAATAAAAATAATAATAATACTTGTGCTGCGTGGGACTGTAAAAAATTATTCCATGCTGCTTGTGCACTGACGTGTGCCACTGAGTGCCACTGCCAAGCAGTACCTAATATAAAATTAATTATTATAAATTCTGCTGGTGCACTGCATAAAGCTACTGGTGGTGTGTAATATAACAACTACCTTTTGTGGTGACCACTGGCAGTGCTACTGCCTGCCTGCCTACCTACCTAGTAGTTTATTTTCTCTACCTACTAGGCTGCTATATTATTAATAATTAATTGAATTATATATAGTCCACTGGTGCTGCCTGCACTGAATACTGTGAATATATGTTGCCAGTATTATTTACTCAGTCCACTGTTGCCACTGGCAGTGTTACTGCCTAAGTGTACCTACCTAGTAGTACAACTACATACTAGGCTGCTATATCTAATTTAATAAAAAAATAATACTTGTGCTGTGTGGGACTGTAAAAAATAATTCCATGCTGCTTGTCCACTGAGTGCCACTGCCAAGCAGTACCTAATAATAAAATTAATTATTATAAATTCTGCTGGTGCACTGCATAAAGCTACTGGTGGTGTGTAATATAACTACCTTTTGTGGTGACCACTGGCAGTGCTACTGCCTGCCTGCCTGCCTGCCTACCTACCTAGTAGTTTATTTTCCCTACCTACTAGGCTGCTATATTATTAATAATTCATTGAATTATATATAGTCCACTGGTGCTGCCTGCACTGAATAATGTGAATAGAGGTTGCCAGTATTATTTACTCAGTCCATTGTTGCCACTGGCAGTGTTACTGCCTAAGTGTAACTACCTAGTAGTACAACTACATACTAGGCTGCTATATCTAATTTAATTAAAAAATAATACTTGTGCTGTGTGGGATTGTAAAAAATAATTCCATGCTGCTGGTACACTGACGTGTGCCACTGAGTGCCACTGCCAAGCAGTACCTAATAATAAAATGAATTATTATAAATTCTGCTGGTGCACAATACTAGTATTGCTGACGTATCTACCTGTCTTGTGCCTAGTACTGTCTTATCTACCTGTCTGGTGCCTAGTACTGCCGTATCTACTCTTACATGAGCCACGTGTTTGTGCCGCACACTTGTGTGGCTTAGCATAGTTATCCAGCTACCTCGTGCAACCTTTTGCCCTAAAAACAATATTGTGAGGTGTTCAGAATAGAGTGGAAATGAGTGGAAATTAATGTTATTGAGGTTAATATAGCGTAGGAGCAAAAAAAAAAAAACAACCCAAATTCTGAGATTTTAACAGTTTTTATGCTTTTTTTAACAAGAAAATCAGAACCCAAAACCCAAGAAATCCAAACACAAAACACTTAGGAGGTGTTTTGGCAAAACCCATTAGAACCCAAAACCTCAAGGTAATCAGAACCCAAAACCCAAAACCCGAAAAGTGGCCGGTGCACATCCCTAATAGTAATCATTATGGTTTGTTTTACGATTTTAAATATTTGTTATTTCTGTGTTTCCATAGGAACCATTTGGTGTGCTGGCTTGCTTCCTGGTGAGGGGTGATGACCCGCACCTGCGGAAGGAGAGGTCAGTGAGAGTGACCCCTCTGCCTCAGCTGGTGCATGGCGGCGGCGTCTATTGGAGCTTCATGGCGGCAGGTGTGCGGCATTATTCATGCGGAAGGGGGGTGAGTTAGCATCCAATTGGATGTGTGCAAAGGGGGTGTGTTACATTTTGTGTGTATATATCTCTGTTAAGTTTATTGTGTATATGTGTGATGACGGGTGGAAAGCTCCGTAACAGTGTAGGACCACAATAAAGGACTTTTAAAGCTATCAGTCTGTTGAAGTGCCGCCTGCTCTCTCTTCCTGTATGTTGAACCCTGTGTTCTGGAAGGTACCGCAGCAAGTATCCTATACGGGATACGGTCGTATTGTCGACCCGACTTTGGTCAACAGTCATTAGGTCGACAGGCAACAAGGTTGACAGGGTTCTAGGTCGACATGGATGAAGGTCTACATGTGTCTAGGTCGACATGGTTTTAGGTCGACATGGTTTTAGGTCGACATATGCATTAGGTCGACAGGTAGCGAGGTCGACATGGGTTTTTTCACTGTTATTTGAGCCGACATGTGCCGACAGGCGGTATTTCATGCCCTACTATCCACTAGATGTGGAGGGAGAATAAAATAGTGTGCTGAGCGCAGCGAGACACTGTGCCGGAAGCACTGCGAACAAAGCGAGCGATGCGAGGGGCTGCGGTTGACTTCTAACTGTGTCCGTGTCGATTCGGGTAAAAAAACTGTGAAAAATCCATGTCGACCTAGTGACCTGTTGACCTAACCCATGTCGACCTAACGCATTTGTCGACCTAAAACCACGTCGACCTTGTCCCATGTCGACCTAGACACCTGTCGACCTTCATCCATGGCAACCTAGAACCCTGTCGACCTTGTTGCCTGTCGACCCAACGGTGTCGACCTAAGTCGGGTCAACAATAGGATCCACTCCCTCCTATACAACTTATTACAAGCAGAGTGCCGGGTATGCCTGTTTTTGTACCAAATCATATACGCATATACACTGCACCTATATAATCATTCTAGTGTACTTATTACTTTTTTACTTTTGTGCTGCTTTTAGTACTATAGTTTTCACCTGCCATTGCAGGACACACCCCTGAGTGAAAATGGGATGCCCTTTAGGCAGAGCATGACACACCCACCAATGGCTTTGTGTGGCGCATTCTGCTACCACCTGGAATCTCCCTGAAAGTAGGCAAGTATGAGGAAGTTAATGCAGACTTCCGGTAGTTCTGCAAATGCAGAATAAACAGGAGCCTAAGCCAGAGGGTATTAACAATAATAAGCTGTGTTTTATGCAAATGGGTGGTCCTCCAGATAACCCCGTTTCTCCGATGGTAAAGTACCAGCCAATCAGCTCCTATTTGTGAAATTACATCATGTGTTTGAAAATTGATATCTAGGATCTGGTTGTACTGTACCACTCTCCACCTTTTCTCTCTCCAAGCTTTGATCAATCTCTCTCATATCATGGAGTGACAACTAGAATGGATGTTGATGTAGCAGCAGGCAGAGCTCTGCACTGATGTGAGCAGCAGCATTAAGATTGGTTGGGGAGAGGAAGTTAACCTTTAAAATAAAATATTGACCATGGAGTCATCAAGAAGAATTATCCCCTGAGGTAAAATATACAATTTCTACTTTCACTTCTTTTATTAAATGTATGTAGCAAATGCCATTTATGTACAGCATCTTCTGACAATGCAGCGTTTAGTGACACAGGCAAAAATATTGATTTTAAAAGGGACTAAGTAAAAACCGGACCCGGACAAGACCACGGAATGCCGGACCGGACATCAAACTCCGCATTCCGGAGCTTGTAGTGTCCTGTACGGGGAAGGGGGGTGTACTGTCCAGGGGTGTGCTGTCTGGGGGGCTGCCTGTGATAGCATTCACCGGGGACATGGGTAAGGCATATCTTCCAACTTTTAGGTCTTGCAAGGAGGGACAAAGGCATGTGCCTGAAATTAGGGGGCGTAGCTTGCCGAGAAAGGGGGCATGGCCTATAATCGAGTCGTCCCACAAGGGCACGCCCCTATTTTGCTGCAGTGGGGGCATGGCCAAGAGGCTCTGTGAGAATCTTTTTAGCGCTGGTCAGCAACTGACAGGGGGAACTCCCAACTGCCCCCCACCCCACGGGACACTGTCGGCTGATGGAGGGACATGGGAACGACATGGGGACGTTCCCGCGGTATTCTGGACAGTTGGGAGGTATGGGTAAGGGGAGATTACAGCCTCATCGTGTGGTCCGGGCCATTCCGGTTTTTGCTAAGTGGCTGGACCATACAGGGAGGCTTTATTCTCCCCCTCCTCCTCTCCCTGTTGTTTCTAAGGCCCGTCCATGGTATCTCTAAGCTATAGTACTGAAAAATGAAGATGTGGCCTCATTTATATTGCTTGAATGGTCTGTCAGTCTACGAAGTTTCACTGCAACATTCACATACATAAAATGAGTGCTTTTAATGTCATGAAAGCTAAAGGGATTATGTGCCCCAATTACTATTATATTTATTTTTTTTTTCATTATAATTGAGAAAACCCTTTGGGACAGTAAGTCAAGCAGAAAAAATCTATTAATACAAATTGAAGGTCACCTACATTTCTGTTTGAAGTCATTCCTGGTGACTTTAAAATGCAGCCTGCAGCCTAAAAGGATTGGGAAGGACTAATGTAATACATTATATAGAATAACAGCGGTGTATGACAAGAAGTAATTCACAACGTGACTCATTCTGAATCAGTAAGTTATTTATACTGTATTTTATTATTATCTTACTTTAGAACAATATATCTGATGCTGAAATTGGATGCAATATCCCTTGACCTTCTCCGAAGTGATTGCATCCAATTTGGTGTCATTTTGTGCATGCAATTTGTATGAGATTTATCTGGCCAAATTGCATGTGTACTATACTTACTGCCAGTGGTCGAAGTGGAAATTTTGAAGTGGGGGTATGGAAATTTTGAAGTGGGGGTATGGAAAAGTAAAGAGTGAATATAGTGCGCACCTTCGGACACCCCCCTGTCCATCAACGTCCCCTGCCAGACTGCCCCGTTGTACAGGGGTATTACAAAAGCACAATATGCGCTGCTGAGTGATCAGAGAGCATCCTGAGGGGGAAAAAAAGTTTTGTTTTTTTATCTTCAGATTAAAGTGGCGGTATGGCATACCCCCGTATACCGCCCCACTTCGACCACTGCTTACTGCAATATATCACATGCGATATACCGCATGCACCAACAGCACTCTATTTTACAAATCACAGGTGCGGTCTGACCAACCTAGAGGCTCCAATCCGACTCTCACGGGACCGCGCATCGGATCAAATGGAAAGCACAAACGATATGGCATTTTTCAGACAATCAAGAAACTTTTATAGAGACTGCGCTTATAAAACCAGGTGCACGTGTGGCTGAATCAACGATCACTGCTAGATTATAGATAAATATATTTATATATACTATATATATAGTATATATACTTTTCAGACAATATATCGGCCCGAAACATCGAAATTGGCCAAAATCGGGCTAAATTGTTCTAATGTAAGGTGGCCTTTACAATTGCTGCCAATATACAAGTTCACCATGTAACACTTCACCATGTCTGACACTTCAATAGTAAGGGACAAAAAATAAATTATTCATTGTGACTGCGATTTAGAGAATAAATTCTAGCAAAATCACAAGCCGCTCCTGCAAATATATTGATAAGGTTTCCATCAAATTTTTTCCATTTTTAAATAACAATAATAAAAATAATTTAAAAAAAATTCTGTTCCTTAAAATTTGACATATGGCGGGTGCTGGCATTGGCCAGGAGGGAGGGAGGTGATGACAAGAGGACTGTGCAAGGACGGCACGTGGGGGAGGGAGGTGGGGATGCAGCATTTAGCAGCATGGAACTGCTTTTGATCTGACAGATTGAAGCAGAAATAGACTCTCCTGCCAATAGACTTTCTCTTTTCGATCCCGATGCCGCGGGACTGTGGATCGGGATCAAAACTGCATCGAATGCAGCTAACACTGTTGGATTCAGTGTCATATTCAATTCAATTTGGACTATATAGTCCAAATCGAATAAAATATGACACTGAATCGATCCGTTTGTACACAGCAATACTCTATAAGCTTTGGCTGGAATCATGTGTATAAATCTTCCTTTGGTGTCACGATGGCATGGATATCTTTGTAGTTTGTGAGCATTTGAAGACAAAAAAAGGCCACACAAATAAAATAAAATAGTTTGTGTACTGCCATGGAATTAATAATACCCCTTATTGTATTATTTAGTTTCTAAAATTGACAAGTATACTGCTACCAAACAATAAAATAGGGGCATATGTACTAAGAAATGGAGAGAGATAAAGTACCATGCCAAGCAGCTCCTAACTGCCATATTATATGCTGTGTATTAAAAATGTATAATTAGGAGCTGAATGGTTGGTAGGTCGTTTTTCTCTCTCCATGTTATCACTATGCAAGGCTTGGAGAGTGATAAAGTGCCCATAGGCTTGTATGTGATATGATTAAAATACAGGTGAAAACCGGTATTACAGCAATAGTGGTATATAATGAAAATAATATATATTATTATTATTAATATTATTATAATACACAATAACATACCAAGGGTTATAAAGGCTGCAAATCATAGGCATTCCTATAATGGGTGCCACACTGCACCCATACATTATACTTACCCCTCCGGAGTCTGTCAGCAGCATCTCTGTTGCAACTATTTCAAGTGATTTGCGCATGTGCACTGAAAATGTCCTCGGGAACATGGCATAGGCGCCATATTCTCGGAGACCTACACATAATGCCAGAGACTACTTGCCTTCAGAGAGGAGGGGGCCCATAGCGTCCTCTCCTCTCTTTGAAATGCCCCTGCTGCAAATGTTCATTTCCAAACAATATTTGTATCTCAACAGTCGGGTCACGGTTATTAGGTCAAAACAATTAAGGCTGACATAAATTGGGTCAACCACTGAAGGTCAACAGGTCTTAGGCCGACACAGACAAAAGGGGACACGGTGCACCGAAATGGTGTCCATGTTGACTATGTCGACATTCGGGACAAATAAAAGTTTAAAAACCCATGTCGACCTTTTAACTGTCGACCTTCCCAATGTTGACCGAATGCATGTGTCAACCTTATCACCCTGTCTACCTTAGGCATGTCGACCTTTTGTCTGTGTCGACCCAATGTATGTCGAGTTGACCTTCATTTGGTCAACCTAATGAACCATACCCAGCACTCAGAGTGAAATAATTCCCTCTGGTAATGAACATTTTCCACAAGGTACAAAATCCTCTGCTTCCAAATACATCCATTTACTATAACAGTGACTTTATTGCTGTTACATAACATATCACTCTTAATTAATTAATGGGGGGAAATGACTAAGATGTGTTTTCTACTTCACATGTGATGTTGCTATGGGCAACCAATCAGATCCTGTCTACTATCTTCTAGAGGGTGCTAAATAAATAAGAAGTAGATCACATGTGATGTAGAATACACATCTTAGTAAATTTCCCCCAATGAGTGCACTGGCGTAACTATAGCACCGCAGCCCCCACCACCGCGCGGGGGGGGCGCTGTGCATATGGGGGCGCCGGGGGCTGCGGTGCTATAGTTACACCTCCCCCCAATCCCCCGCAGGCTTACCTATTTCGCTGGTCCCGGCGGCTCCGTTCTTCTGCTGAGGACCACCATAAAATGGCCGCCCCCATATAGCACACTGTTTTCTGAAACTGTCTGCTGTATGGGGGCGGCCATTTTGTGGTGGTCCTCAGCAGAAGAACGGAGCCGCCGGGACCAGCCCGAAAGCTAAGGCTGCGGGGGATTGGGGGGGTTTGAATGGGTGGCCGGGGGCGCCCCCCCCCCTAACGGCGGGGGGTTGCCCAAAACGTAGCTACGCCGCTGAATGAGTGGGAGAGGTCATGTTAGTCATACTTACCTATTTTTGAAAACTAGTTTCAGGGAGATTATAGTTAGTAGAATTTTGCAAAGAGCCCAATTGAGGGGGCGTGTCATGCTCCACCCAAAGGGCGTGTCTAGTTCCATATATGGAGAGATTCAGAGACGTAGCTAGATATTCGTGGGCCCCATAGCAAAAGTTTCTAAAGGCCCCATATTTAGAAACTGATGGTGATAAAGGTATGTAAAACATATTACTAATACCCCTTTTACACCAGAGTTTGGACCCGGGATATTGCCGCTCCAGTCCGGGGCAGGGCATGGTGTAAATGGGCTGAAAAAAAATAACACGGGTACTGTTCCCCGGGAATCTGACCCGGCAAATGTTCAGGGTCGGACACGGGGCTTATCCGGGGCTCAGGGCAGTGTAAACGGCCATTATCCGGGTTATTTGGTGGGTAGAGGGGCGCAAAGAGCTGATTGGAGCTTCTGCGGCTCTGGCAGATGATGTCATCAGCTGGAGACCCGCACAGGGCGCATGTAGCAGCAGCGTTACCGCGCTACCACGCTACAAGCACACTCCACAGTCTTATCTGCTGCAGCACACACTGCCTGTGCAGTGTTTTCCACTTTGGCTGACCCCAAGCCTGATCTGAGCCATCATGTCCAATACATCCAACTGGTCTGACAAGGAGGTACGTGAGCTCCTGCAAATCAGGGCAGATGAGGAGATTCGGCGGCAAATGACCGGCACCGTTCGGGATGCAGTGGTGTATCGCAATATTGCAGAATTGCTGGCATCCAGAGGTATTCATCGCACCCAACAGCAGGTTGTAAATAAATTAAAATCTCTGCGGAAGCAGTTCTGCAAAGTGAATGACCAGAAGCGCAAGAAAAGCGGTGCAGCTAGGCCCGATTGGGTGCACTATGACCTGTGCTACAGTGCTTTTGGAAACACGGCACTCTGCAACCCTGTAGCCCTGTCCTCCTCCATAGCACCCCATTGCAGCCAGACGGACAACAGCCAGGACAGCCATGATGTACCGACTACCCAGGCTTCCCAGCTGTCCCCGCCAGTCTCAACGCCTTCTGAAGCCACGCAGATGTCAGCACACATGAGTCCGGCTTCACCGCTGCTGTTTGGTGATGATGGTGCAGCAGAGAATATAATGGATGCTTCCATGCAGTCTGACAGCGCCCAAGCAGCCACAGATGATGTTGTGGAAGAAAACAGTCAGACGACGCTCCCCAATCGAAGCACTCCATTACATTCTATATATTTACACCCATTTCACATAGTAAAAACAACCAACGTGGGGTTAGGGCGGGATGAGGCCCAATATCTGTTGCAGTATGTTGCTAGCATGCAGGTGGAAGAAGGCCACTAGCACATTTTGGCAAACAATACTGCTGTTTATTATATAACACTTAACATGGAAGTATAATGTTAATTTTTTTTTTAAATTACAGTGTACAGCGTTCCTGCCAAAAAGAAAAAGCTTAATCGGTCTGAACTAGTGGCTAAAGCGATGACATCGGTGATAGTGGACCATCTACGCCAATTGGATACTGATGTCCAAGCAAAGGAGGATGCTCGCATGGACAAATATTTGGAAGCTGAGAGACAGAACCAGCAGGCATTTATGTCTCAATTGCTGGCAATGCAAGATAGGCAAATGTCCTTTTTAGAACGTACATTTGGCGTTTTTTTCACACAACCTGCACCACATCCCCACCACCCACCTAACTACCCACCCAACCCATATGATCATTACAATAGAGGTGTCAGTTTCAATCCTGCCACATCTACTAACACCCAACCAAACCAGCTGACACCAGAATACAGAGGGCCCAATTATAACTTTGGCAATAGTGCTGCTAGTAGTGACCCGCCAATCCTAGAGTCCCCAGAGTTTTCCGTGTACCGGAATTTGAGCTAAGTTTTCAACTTTTAGTCTTAAAATATTGTTCCAAAATGTTGCACTTTACTTCTTTTTCAAATCTTTCAAAAGGTTGCACTGATGTTTTTATAGTCTTTAGAAAGGTTGCACTTTATTGCTTAATATTTGTGTGATTCTCTATATAGGAGCAGTCACCATACAGTTCTATTTTATAATGTGTCCTATGACGTTAAACTGTATGGGCACAAAGTTTTACAATTGTTCTCTATTCCCAGTTGGACTCTCATATCTTGGTCTTTCATTATGAATAACATCTATAAACAAGATGTGAAATGTATGTACAGTTTGATGCATATTTTCATTATAAAGCAAACAACTGGAAGATTTCTGTCTGAGTTTTATTTTAAATCATTGAGGGAAGGTTTGCTGCAATGGTGGCCCTGATTCTTTCTGCACTGCCAACATGCTCACCCTCATAATCTGCTGCTTCAGGATTGCCCCCTGTGTCCTGCACATTCCACTCTGGAAGAAAGTGGTCCTTTTGTATTTCACAAATGTTATGTAGAATACAGCAGGTTGCAACTACGTGGGGCATCAACTGTAGGTCCACATCGTTCCTCTTCATCAGGCAGCGCCAACGTCCTTTTAACCGGCCAAAGGCATTTTCCACTACCATACGAGCAGAACTTAGGGTGTGGGTGTAGGTTATCTTTTCCGTGGACAACTCAACATTTTGTGTGTATCCCTTCATGAGCCAATGTAGTAGAGGGTAAGCAGCATCCCCAATTATGTGGACCGGGATCTCTACTTCTTCTATGAAAATCGATTTCTAAAAAAAAAAAAATAGCGATTGTCACTATTTACACAAAGCAGCCTTAAGTGTATAGTTACTATAAAGAAATATTACACGTCTAAACCACACACGTCTAAACCACAGTAGAATAAAAAACATGGGCCCATCACACCTGATCCTGTCCTTGCAAGATTGCAATCACCTGCGATGAGCTAATTGTAAATGTTTAAAAAAAGGGTATTACCACAGGTGATAGCAATCATGCATGGAGAGGAACAGGCAGGCAAGTCTGGTCCATCAGAGAAAAAAAATGTGTACAATATATTTTTACCTGTCTAGGGAAAAGCCATCCCCCACGCTTGTCCTCACCAATCTCATACAGCTGAGAGTTAGCAAACACTCTAGCATCGTGTGCACGCCCAGGCCAGCCAATAAAGACATCTGTAAAACTAAATGGGGGAAAAAAATATTTTTAATCGTGAGAGCTATTAAAATTCATTTACAAAGGTTCCTAATATGGAAACTGTAAATATGTACATACCAGTATTGGTGGTCCACAACAGCCTGAAGTATAATAGAATGCCACCCCTTCCTGTTATAGTAGTCCGCAGGGTTGTCACGGGGAGCAATGATGGGGATATGGGTCCCATCTATAGCACCTGCACACTGCGGGTAACCACGCCTCTGGAAGCCTTGGATGGTGTCATCAAGGCGCTGTCCTTCCGGCAAACAGATGAACCGCTGGTACAGGGTATCCACAAAGGCCTGTGTCACCTGGTAAATGATCCTGCAGACAGTGGCAATACCGACTCCAAACAAACAGGAGATTGTGCGGTACTCCCCAGGGGTAGCATACCACCAAATGGCAATGGCTAATCTCCGCATTGGGCTGATGGGTCGACGGTAGTGGGTGGTCTGCATAGTCAGGACTGGTCCAAGTAGATCCAAGATATAATAGAAGGTAGCACGTGACATCCTGAAGTGGGCAATCCACTGCTCCTCCTGAAAAGATTCCACGGTCTGCATGAAAGCTTCTCCGTGGCACCGGTCTCTGACCCAGATCCTGCGATCCCGCATGGTCGTCAGCCGCAAAATCGAGGTAAGGCTAGATGATATCAGCGCTCTCCTGCGGCACAAATATTGGTGCCGAGATCTAGACCTCTCAGCCAAGAATTGTGCTCTCCTACTCCAAGTGTGAAGCAAGTAGCACAGGGTGAGAAGCTGCTTCAAACTCTCAATTGCTGAAAAGTACAGCACAAACTGCAACACAGCTACTCCGTCTGCCATCTTTGCTGCAATGCTGGGAGCAGAACCCACCCCCTCCCTTTTCCCTTTCTTGTGACCTCATCTCAAACAGCCCAAAGGTCCATTTTTAATGACACCAGCAAGGAAAGACAGGGCTGATCCGTTTTCAGTGTGAAAGGGCCTTACCCGGGAATAACCCGGATTGAAGTGCAGTGTAAATGGGGTCTGAGGCAGGGCATGCCCTGGCAATATCCCGTGTTCGATTTCCCGGGTCCTATCCGGTATTCTGGTGTAAAAGTGGTATAAGACAGCAAAGATGGGCTCCCTGCAGCTCTGGGCCCCATAGCAGCTGCAACCCTTGCACCTATGGTAGTTACGCCAGTGAAGAGATTGTGAAAAGAGATTGTGGGTGTGTACTGCTATATCTGAGAGGAATCTTTTAAATTGACTTATATTGACGGTATATCCAAATGTAGATGACCCCCTATGCAGCTAGTAAGAGCTACTATACTTGGTAAAGTGCTGGGAAATTGTGCTGATGATTCAATGTAATTTTATCTATATCTTATTCCTTTTTCCCCAAAAAAATTTAACAGTGTAATGTGGTCTAGGCGAAATGAGGGAGATTGCTAGACTAATGAGGGAGAGAGGGAGATTGCTGTTATTTCAGGGAGTCTCCTGCAGTATGCAGGAGGGTAGGCAGCTATGATGTTAGTGTACAGTATATGTAGCATGATGTGACTTTTTTAGATGCAGATTCAGGCTGTGGTTTTGATGGTTATTAATATGGCTGCTTAAGAAGAGAGCTGGGGGCCTGATTCAGACCGGATCGCTCATCTGCAAATTTGCTACTGGTTAGCCACTGTCCTGACAGAAAGAAAACCCGCCACGTGCAAAAATGTGTCGCACAGAAATATTCAATTCATGGACCATCAAATTATTTTTTTAAATCTGTGCAAATGTGAGTACGTCTGACCATTCCACACCTCTGCGACAGAGACTGCTGATCGAGGCCAGAGCTGTCGTCACACCCTGCCTTGAAACACATGGGCACGTCTGCATGTTTTTCAAATACTTCCAGAAAATGTCAGGAGTCCTCCCTCCAAACACGACTTCCTGTCAGGCAAATTGCGAGGGGATTGCGATTAGATCCTTTCGTTATTTTTGTCATATGCATGCACAATCATTTGATAATTGAACGGATTGCAAATTCTTACAATAGCGATTGGTCCTGTTTCAGGCAATAGACCAATATTGAATTGTCAGCTCATCCCAGCCCTCAGTTCTGAGCTGAGCTTTTCGTTCATTTATCACAACTATTTCTCCAACACTTCAGACCCCTCACCAAAACTAGAGTTGTGGGGTATCCAGATGGCTGATAGTCAACAGGTCAACACTATGGGCCTTATTCTAGTTCACTCTTTCTGACAAAATCCTTCTCAGATGGACAAAACCATGTGCACTGCAGGTGGGGCAGATGTAACTTGTGCAGAGAGAATTAGATTTGGGTGGGGTTTTATTTCAAAGTGAGATCTATATTGCAGTGTAAAGATAAAGCAGCCAGTATATACTATTTACCCTGCACAGAAACAAAATAACTCACCCAAATCTAATTCTCTCTGCACATTTTACATCTGCCCCCCTGCAGTGCACATGGGCCCTTATTCTGGTTGGTGCGGTAATATCCGCGTGCGTTCGTGCCGCCGATGTTTTTTGTCTGCGCATGTGCAGAGGCGTCTCTGCGCATGTGCGAGCGGGGTGTACGGCCAAATTTCGCATGAAGGGGGACATTTACCAAAATGGATTCGTAGAAAAAAGGTGTATTCGTAGGGAGAAATACACCTTTTTTTTACGAATTTGTATTTTCGGGATTTACAATCCCAAAAATACAACAATTCGTATTCCTAAAGATGGGACATTCGTATTTGTAGTTACAAATACGAATGTCCTACACCATCGATAGGATACGACAGAAATCACCATTCAAAAGAATGGTGGTTCCTGATGTACTAAGCAGCCGTACTGATAATACGGCTGCTAAGTGGTGTGAAACACACACGCAAATACGACAGGAAAATAGAACACCATTTTCCTGTTCTATTTGCGTTTTAGCCTGCACGGATCAGTCAGATCCGTGCAGGCTGCAGTGTGTAAAAAAAAATAGAAAAATAAATAAATTTTAAAAAAAAATCGGCGTGGGGTCCCCCCCACAGCCGAAACCAGCACCAGGCTGACAGAGCCTGGAGCCGGTAATTAAAAATCAGGGAACCCGACAAATAGGGGTTCCCCGATTTTTAACAACCAGCCCCAGGCTCCAGGTCCGGGGCTGGTTCCCAAAATACGGGGGACAAAATGACTAGGGGTCCCCCGTATTTCAAGAACCAGTCCCAGGCACAACCAGCCAGCAGGGTAATGTCACAGCCGGGGGACACTTATGATATAAGGTCCCGCGGCCAAAACATTAACCCTACCGACCAGTCAGCCTGGCCAGGGGCCCTGGGGGAGTGGGGACCCCCCCAATGAAGGGGTCCCCCCCCCCTCCAGGACTTACCTGACCAGGCTGAAGCCTGGTACTGTCCCCGATGCCCCTGGACGGTGGGCATCGGGCTGATTATGGTGTAAAAAATAGATTAAACTGTTGTTTTTTACTGTGGCACTAAAAGTGCCAGCAAGCTGGGACTTGGAGAACCACAAGTCCCAGCCTGCTGGGCATTAAAGGGCCCGCTGGCACTTGTAGTTCCACAGTTAAAAAAATAGTACACAAAACACACTGACACACTTTTAAAATAAAACTTTAATACATACAAAGCCCACACATACTAATACTTACCTATCTTCTTCCCGTAGGTAGCCCAGGTCCTGTGTCGTCGTCTTCTGGTCCTGTTTCGTCTTCTGCCTCCATGTCGACCGTCGCCGTCGCCGTCCGGATCCGACGAAATCCATTTGGGAAGCTGTGGAAGGAAACCATACTCACCTGTTCCAGCGCGACGTAGTCCAGGTAAGTGTCTTGGCAAAAAAACAAACCGACACCCCGAAACCAGCCCGGACAGCAGGGAGCCGCACGGTACTCTGTGTACATCGTGCGGCTCCGCCTCCCGAATGCCGCTATTGGCCGCCTTGCGGCCTAGCGGCCAATCAGGAGCCGCTAGGCCGCAAGGCGGCCAATAGCGGCATTCGGGGGCGGAGCCGCACGATGTAAACAAATACCATGCGACTCTCTGTCCGGCTGGTTTCGGGGTGTCGGTTTGTTTTTTTGCCAAGACACTTACCTGGACTACGTCGCGCTGGGACAGGTGAGTATGGTTTCCTTCCACAGCTTCCCAAATGGATTTCGTCGGGTCCGGACGGCGACGGTCGACATGGAGGCAGAAGACGACACAGGACCAGAAGACGACGACACAGGACCAGGGCTACCTACGGGAAGAAGATAGGTAAGTATTAGTATGTGTGGGCTTTGTATGTATTAAAGTTTTATTTTAAAAGTGTGTCAGTGTGTTTTGTGTACTATTTTTTTAACTGTGGAACTACAAGTGCCAGCGGGCCCTTTAATGCCCAGCAGGCTGGGACTTGTGGTTCTCCAAGTCCCAGCTTGCTGGGGAGGCTTGCTGGCACTTTTAGTGCCACAGTAAAAAACAATAGTTTAATCTATTTTTTACACCATAATCAGCCCGATGCCCACCACCCAGGGGCATCGGGGACAGTACCAGGCTTCAGCCTGGTCAGGTAAGTCCTGGAGGGGGGGGGGACCCCTTCATTGGGGGGGTCCCCACTCCCCCAGGGCCCCTGGCCAGGCTGACTGGTCGGTAGGGTTAATGTTTTGGCCGCGGGACCTTATATCATAAGTGTCCCCCGGCTGTGACATTACCCTGCTGGCTGGTTGTGCCTGGGACTGGTTCTTGAAATACGGGGGACCCCTAGTCATTTTGTCCCCCGTATTTTGGGAACCAGCCCCGGACCTGGAGCCTGGGGCTGGTTGTTAAAAATCGGGGAACCCCTATTTGTCGGGTTCCCTGATTTTTAATTACCGGCTCCAGGCTCTGTCAGCCTGGTGCTGGTTTCGGCTGTGGGGGGGACCCCACGCCGATTTTTTTTTTTTATTTATTTATTTTTCTATTTTTTTTTACACACTGCAGTGTGCACGGATCTGACTGATCCGTGCAGACTGCTAGAAATAATTCGTATTAGCAGCCGTATATATGGCCAGCTAATACGAATTGTTAAACCATCGGAGGGTTACAAAGCAGTCGTATCTGACTGCTTTGTAATTTCCCCTCCGGAACACGACTTTGCATACAACTTAAACAGTCGTATGCAACCGTAGGGGAAATACCAATACGAAAAACTAGGTTTTTCATATTGGTAAATTTCCCCCGAAATGTTAACACTACGAACAGGGGGTGTAGAGGGGCGTGAAGGGCTATTTGGGCTCATTTCCATATGCATACGCCCCGCGTTTCATGGGCGTTCCCATGAGAACGCTGGGCGTACGTATGGTAATGTGGCCGTGACGCACGTGTAGGGGGTGGACATATGACATTGCCGGATGTCAGCTGCCCGCCCAGATCCCTGCTTTTGCACGGAGAAATGCCCGTGTGGTCTCAGGTTGCGGGAGCTGGTGTAAAACACTCGGTCCTGCATTCGATGGTCTACGACCATCGAATGATGGGGGAGGTTACCTGAGATGGAGGAGGCGTATTCCTTGAGAAATACACTTGCGGTCCGTGCGGACAGCTTCTTACCGCATACGGACGGAGTTGGCGATCCGTATGGAAGGCGGGGTTTCGGACGTACGGTCCTGGCCGCATATTCCTATCCGGCCGCACCGACCAGAATAAGGCCCATGGTTTTGTCCATCTAAGAAGGATTTTGTCAGAAAGAGTGAACTAGAATAAGGCCCTATATGTTTGACATATATATGGTCGACATTATCAATCGTCAAGTAAGTTGTTGACACGTGAAAAGGTTGACATGAGTTTTTTGGGTTTGTTTACATTTTGTTGAACTTTTTCATACTTTACCATCCACGTGGACTAAGATTAGGAACAGTGTGCTGAGTGCAACCTTATCAGAGCAAGGTACCAGGCCCGAAGCATGCCGAGTGAAGTGAACATTATGAAGGAATGTGGTACACTAATTGGGGATCCTTTCGGTAAAATCTGCAAATCGACCTTTTCATGAGTCAAACTTTTCCACATCGACCACACTACCGACACTCCTATACAGAGGGCCTCGCACAGCTGGAGCCACCATCACCCATACAATGAGGACACCCACACCACTCTTTGAGGACACCGCTAAAAGAGTAACATGCTAAAAGAGAAACTTTCCTGCCCAGGTTTTAATTGGGGGACATTAGACGCAGAGAGAGCAAGTAGGGCCATTTTCACACTATGTATTTATTACCAGATATTTATATAGCGCACACATATTCTGCAGCGCTTTACAGAGATTATTTGAACTTCCCATCAGTCCCTGCCCCAGTGGAGCTTACATTCTATATTCCCTACCACATGTACATGCACACGCATTTACTCTTGGCTTAATTTTTTGTTGGAAGCAAATTAATCTAACAGTAAATTTTGGGATTGTGGGAGGAAACCGGAGTACCCGGAGTAAACCCACGCAAGCACGGGGAAAATGTACAAACTCTGCACGGTTAGGGCCATGGTGGGGATGGAACCCATGACCTCAGTACTGTGAGGCAGTTATGCTAAGCATTACACCGTCTGTACTGCCCACACCATAATAATCCCAGGGGGCTGCTGAGTGTCTTTGCAGGTGTTGAACGTTTTAGTGGAATCTGGAATAATAACAATGAGGACAAGAATGATGCTATCGCAAGTAATAGAACAGCACTGTCTAATGTTGCAGACGCTTAATACTAAACAGATCTCTTTATACCATATAATACTGTAGTGTGAAGCTGTCCCTTTAATTATAACAATTAGAGGGGTTAGGGCTGGGGTGTGCGTTTTCACAAGTAGGCAAGGTCACAGGTTTATTTACACATGTTACTTTTTGCTGCAAACCACTTGCAAAATGTATACAGCCAACTCCTGGCTATCTGTAGAGCGCTACAGTATGTCTCCAAATATAATACAGAAAGTTTCTCTGCTAGTGGAGAGTTGCAGCTAAACTGTGGGCTGTGAGCCAGGGTTCTGGATTAAATAAACACAATTTTGCCAAAGAGACTGTGATGGGGGAGAGGGAACAATACACAAAGGATGCAAGCGTTCGCACGGAGGACCGATGGTTTGTGTCTGCGCATGTGCATTTCGCGCATGTGCAGACACAGGGTGCGTGCACCCATGGCGAACTTTGGTTCACCGGGTGCACGCACCCTACAGCATTCCATAGGCGTTCCCAGGCTAATGAGGGGGGCGGGCAGCTGACATCACAGGATGTCAGCTGCCTGCCCTGCCCTTGCACAAGGCTCCCGCAGTTTAGAGTGATGGTACTTGTTTAGTTTCACGGCGGCAGCGTCTCAGTCGCAGCCAGGGCCGGATTAACAATGGGCCTGATGGAGCTACAGCTCCAGGCCCACTCTCCAGGCCAGGGCTTTCCAACGAGCCCAGCCCCGCGTCATTAGCCCCCCGGGAACCAGAGATACTGCCAGGCAAACCTGGAACATTTTCCCCATAGGATAATATGGGACCCACTAATTCCGACCTCCACCTGGTTCCAACGGCTACCAGTTCCCCCTCCGGCATCACAGAAACTCGAGGTTGATCGCAGTCGAACCCAAATCGCTGGGCCTTCAATCTGATACCTGGTCCATATGGGTTCATTGGTTCTCGAGATATTGCGGGTAAACCAATTTTTTTTTCATTTCTGAAATTTAATTTCACGGCTGTTCATGTTGTTTGAGGACAGTTTTCTCTGGAACCAAATGGCCCAGATTCACGGGGCCAAAATCATTTGAAGCCTACATGTAAATGGGTCAGTTGGTTCCGAAGATATAGCTGGTTGTTTAAAGGGGGCGGGGTGGTTTTCTCTCCCCCTCACACCATAAAATCTAGGGACTAGGCTGGTGTAAAAAGGGCCAGTCCGGGAATGTCCCTGCATGATCCTGGGACCATATTCCCGGGCCGGGCCGGTGCAAGGCACCAGAGCGCCCCAGGCGAGTTGGGGTGGGGGCGCCCAGGGGCCGGGGGGTACCTGTTGCGCCATCTATGAAACGGGCAGGGGGGGTCCATGCTGGCGTCTGACAGGAGCCTGCAGTGGTGTCCTTGCCGCGCAGGTACCTGCGGCACTGTGTATAAAGCTGGCGGCGGCTCCCTGCAGTGAATAAGAAATAACTAGCGCTATTCGGCGGCCAGTGTTTTCAAACCCGGCAGCGCTTCCCTCGCCGCCGCATAGCGCAGCGGATAGCGCTAGTTATTTCTTATTCACTGCAGGGACCCCCCACCACCGCCAGCTTTATACACAGCGCCACAGGTACCCGCGCGGCAAGGACACCACTGCAGGCTCATGTCAGAAGCCGGCATGGACCCCCCTGCCCACTCCCCAGATGGCGCAGCAGGTACCCCCTTTGCACGGGGGGCGAGGGGCGAACTGCCGCCCTCCAGTGGTCGGCGCCCTAGGCAAATGACTAGACCTGCCTAGTGGTGGCGCCGGCCCTTTTCCCGGGTAAGTCCCTGCATTTTCTGGTAAGAAAGGGGTATTATTTCAAATAGCCGGGGCATGCAGTGCTCTGAATACAGCTGGGCAGTCCCCTGCTCTCTGCCCGGCTGCCAGTGGCTGTCATTTCTGCCAATGGCGGCTGTCCCCCAGTTACCGCAAACATGTATTCCCCCTTGGCAATGAGCATGGAACCCCTGGCAATGAACATGTAGGTAAGCAACACTTATGTAGAATAATTTTTAATAGGCATTATGGTGTTTGGCATAATACGTAATACTAAACTGGAAGCTGAGGGTCCCCTCTTTCCATGGGTAAAAGAATTTAAAAAATCAGCCTTGGGGTACCGGAGATATCTGACTTCAAAGCAGTGGTCCCCATCCAAGCCTGTTAATTGCTCTTTCCAATCAGATATTTCAGGTTTTGTCTGACTAATGGCCCCCATACAATGAGGCGATTTGGTCAGATTTCGGCAGATTGCGACCAATCGGCCTGTTAAATCGGACCAAATCGCCTCCTCCTGACATGCCGTCGGGTCCGATGCGCGGTCCTGTGCGCATCGGACCCGACCAGGTGGTGGGACCGCCAGGCCGTCCAACCACCCGTTCCTCCAGGCAGCGAGGCAGGCCGGAAGCAGGGACGCATGCGATCCATCACAACGGATCGCATGTGTCCCTGCCGCCCGGAAGGTATGGGCAGTGTATGGGCACCTTTAGAGTTTTTCTGAGGGTATATTCCAAAAGCTGGGACTCTCCCCCTTTTATGGACACTAATAGCTTGTCTCTACTTTTCCCAGAACCAGAGATATCAGCCTTCCAGCAGCTGGTTACTGCTCCAGCTCCACACACCTGGTATGTAGTTTTATGTTCTCGTTGGCAGATTGCTCTGCCTCCTGCACTCTGATCCCCTAGTCCATTTGGCAGGTGGGATTCTCTAGTTTTTAATTCCATTAAAGCTAAGAAATCTATTTCCGGGAACTGGAGATATCTGCAGTCAAGCAAGCTGTCCTCCCACCAGAAAATTATGAATAATAAGCCCACTCCACTATACACCCCTCCTCTGCATATTAAACATCCTGTACCATCCTGGAAGTTATGTATCAGGGACCCTTCATTCAGCCCAATGCCCCCTTCTCCCACTCCATCTGTGCAGTAAAGGGGTAATTAGTGGAAATCACTGATCCAGACCCTACATGCTGAGCGGTTGATATAATACCCCCTACCACCCGCGGGACATCAAAGCTTCCGCTCATAGCACCCCCCACCCCTACCACTGGAGGATCGGTAGAGGCCCCAATATATTGCCCAGGGATCTACAGTGTGTATATTATTATTATTATTATTATTTATATACATTTGGTCTATCTATAATACTTTAATCTGACCTGGCATATACTGGTGTCCATCTCCGTGCTTTGCTCCGCCCCTCTCTGGAAACCCCCTTCTAAAAAATCCTGCGTTTGCCCCTGAATCCACACCTAATTCTGACAAAACAGATCCAACTTTAAATAAAGTTAGATCTGACAGCCTTCAGTGCTTGAATAGGCGAGTGCCGATATTTCACATGTCTGAAATATTGGCACCGATTAAATACCCCCAAAGAAATGAGAAAGCCATGTGGGGGAGTCCTTACAAGGTTCACAAGGAAAACAACAGTGTCTGGGGCAGGGGAGAGCACCGAGAGATGAAAGGACGCGGAGCCGTGCAACGTGCTACCCCACTCCCTCCCCCGTCCGCTCCCTGCTCTGCCCGGCTGAGCTGCGGCTGCCCTGTCCGCTGCTATTTTAAATAAAGTCTCCCACTGGACCGCTAGCCAATAGGCGATTGCGGTCCAGCAGCCAATCAGAAGCAGCATTGATGGCTGCTGGACCGCAAGAGCCTATTGGCTAGCGGTCCAGCGGGAGACTTAATTGAAAATAGCTGTGGACATGGCAGCTCAGCTGGACAGAGCAGGGAGCGGGCATCGAGCATGAAGCCCCTGGCATCGAGCATTAAGTTCCTAGCAATGAGCCTGTAGGTAAGTGGTACTTATGTGTCAAATGTGTAATGGGCATTACGGTTTGTTATATAGTATGTAATGGGCATGATGGTGTTATATAGTATGTAATGGGCATCATGTGTGGCCTTATATGTAACTGGCATTACGGCATCATGTGTGGCCTTATATATAACTGGCATTACGGCATCATGTGTGGCCTTATGTGTAATTGGTATTACTTATGTGTAATGGGTATTACAAAGTTTGCTAAAATGTGCAATGGGCATTACGGTGTGTGGTATAATGTTAGGCCACGCCCCCTCTTTCGCCACGCAAGAGCCCGCCTACTACAAATCCGGGGGGGGGGGGGGGATGTGTGAAACATGCCCTCTTGCTTCAGGCACCATGGCACCTAGCAACACCACTGGTCCGGGGAGCCTATTATGCGTAGAGATGGACACTCTCTTTAGTGATAACCTGAGCAGGAACATGTGCGAAATACAGAACTGACAATTCTGTGAGAGCTGATGCACACTTTTTGTCTCCTCTTGTTCTTTGTAACCTAAAACTAATCTGTTTTCTTTGTTCTGCCAACTACACCTCCACAAAGTAATACAGTGCTTCATATTACCTCCAACAGAGGAGACAAGAATGTCGTTTTGATTAGACCTAAAAATGTTCCTGACATTTCCGTTCTGATCGCACTTGGTTCCTCCAGAGTGGGAATTATGCTTTTATTCTGCACAATTTGAGGTTGTCATTCAGATTCCTTGCACTCAGGAGGATCGCTGCATTACTTCTACTTGGTTTTTGTTTTTCATTTTGCTGGTGTCTCTGAATTGCATTTAGCATTCTCAGTTATTGCTTGGAGGGTTTAGCGCATCAGGAGTTTTTTTTATTCAGGATCTGACAATGATACAGGTAATAAGTGGGAACAATCCCATGATTATGCCAAGATTCTAACAGCTGTTAATGTTGTTTAGTTCCAGCTACAGAACATACTTGTGTTTTGAAGCCTAACCATTAAAACCTGTGCTTCTGTGATCGATTTACCTCTAATGTCAGCATTTTTAGAAATATTAGAATAGTCAGATGAATGGCTCAATTTCCCCTCGCCAGTCTCTTACAGTAGAAGGTACCTGGTAAAAAGGTAATAACTGAAAACTCTATGCACCTTTTACCTATCCATGACCAGGGGTGGATTGGGATGGAAAACCAGTCTGGGAAATTACTGGAAGAGTCCCTCATGGAGGCGGGGTCTGTTAAGGGATTGGGGTTTATTTAAGGAGCGGGACTGATTCTGAGTTGGATGCCTTCATTGAGTCTTTCCCTGCAGTTGTGTCTGCAACTTTATGCTAATTTCACTATAATGTCCTCCCCTGGTATAATGGGCAGATTGGGACGGTAAAGTGTCTTTGGAAACATTTCTAAAAAGTAGCCACCTTGCACGCCCATGTAACCAGCCTGCCACCTTCTACTCCATAACACACCCACACCAACATGCCTTTCTCTAGCCCCCAAACACACCCACACCAACATGGCTTTCTCTACCCCCTAACACACCCACACCAACATGCCTTTCTGCTCTAAATCCATTGGCTGGCTGCACCAACCGAGAGGCCTGGAAATCTTGTGCTGCATTAATATATCTGTGCATAGCTGCTGCTTCCAAGGAAATAGCACTCCAAGCACATCTGGATCAGACCCATGGAGTGGACTATTTAACTATATTGAGTTAAGAGAGACTCAGGCAGATGGAGAAGGTGTCATGCTCTGAGCTAAGTGACTGTTTAGAACAACTATGTACACCTTATGTGGGGTACACACCAGGACGACCACCGTCGTTCACGACCGATAGACGACCATGGAACGATTTCCCTTGGACTTCCCGGGAGCTCCCAGGCAGTCCCCAGCAAACGATTAGCAAAAATTGTGGTTTTTTGGCGGAACGATCTAGATCCGATCCCGATGCGCCCGCGATGGTCGTTAAGACGGTCGGATCGCTGGTTTTTGTTTTTTTGCAAGAACACCTGCGACCGTCGTCCGATTGGCCTTTGAAATTTAAATGAAGGGGCTGGACTAGCAGAGGGGATAGGAATAGCAGCAGCCATTTTAAACCAGTGTATTTCTGCTTTGTTACTAGTGAGGCTTGGTTTATACCTGCTGAACGCTGGACATAGCTATTTACACATTACTTTGTTTTGCCTGCCATTACAAAGTGTCTTTTAACCCTGCACTATGGAGAATGCAGTGATGGGTAGTCACCAGCAACAGTACCTGCTCTATTATGCAGTGTTGAAGCTCAGACGTCAGAGAGCCCAGCGCAGGAGAGAAAGATCATGCTGGACAAAGCAGTGGCTACTTCAGCGTCAGACTCGTTCGCACATGCCACTGCTCAGGGACATCAGGGAGAATAACCCAGACGATTTTCGTAACTTCTTGAGGATGGATGATGCCACATTCCAGGAATTGCTGCGTCTGGTGACTCCCCACATCGAGAAGCAGGATACCAAGTATCGCATGGCTATCCCTGCTGAGGAACGGCTGGTGGTGACCCTGAGGTTTCTGGCGACAGGACGGTCTCTTGCTGACCTAAAGTTTGGATCCCTCATCTCCCCGCAAGCTTTGGGCCTCATCATCCCGGAGACCTGCAAAGCCATTGTGAAGGTGCTGCAGTACCAGTATTGCAAGGTAAGGATGAAATATACACTGTACACTTTATTGTGCAAACAAAATATTTTTATTTATAATTTAGGCCTAGGACAGAAACAGGTTTTTTAGGCCTTTCATGGTTAAAACATGTAAAATAGTAAATAGATTGTGTCAACACAAATATATTATAATACCATATATAAAAGATATTGTACAAAAACACACACTATATATAAAGATTTAAGTATGTATGACCCAGTTTAAACTTTCCCAATAAGTACGGGCTACTGTGTGGCAGAGGATGTCTGCCGCAGATAAGTAAAGGCTGCGGCCCACATGGCGCATGGCGCAGATGCAATGGTCCCGGCCCCATTGATGTGCGCCATACGCCATGTGAGCAGTGGCCATCACATACCTGCAGCTGAGACCATGTCTGCCGCACAGTACCCCATACTATTGGCAAAGAAAAAAGGGCAATAAATGGAGTTTGCTATCCAGATTGAGGAGAATCCTGTTCTCCCTCTGGTAATGCAGGTACAGGTAGCAGCATATAAATAAACAAAAAAAACACACTCTGGTAACTTCTGGAACATGCCCTTACAACAGTAGGGATAAGGTACTGTGCGGCAGAGGATGTCTGCTGCAGATATGTAAAGGCTGCGGCCCACATGGCGCATGGCGCAGATGCAATGGTCCCGGCCCCATTGATGTGCGCCATACGCCATGTGAGCAGTGGCCATCACATACCTGCAGCTGAGACCATGTCTGCCGCACAGTACCCCATACTATTGGCAAAGAAAAAAGGGCAATAAATGGAGTTTGCTATCCAGATTGAGGAGAATCCTGTTCTCCCTCTGGTAATGCAGGTACAGGTAGCAGCATATAAATAAACAAAAAAAACACACTCTGGTAACTTCTGGAACATGCCCTTACAACAGTAGGGATAAGGTACTGTGCGGCAGAGGATGTCTGCTGCAGATATGTAAAGGCTGCGGCCCACATGGCGCATGGCGCAGATGCAATGGTCCCGGCCCCATTGATGTGCGCCATACGCCATGTGAGCAGTGGCCATCACATACCTGCAGCTGAGACCATGTCTGCCGCACAGTACCCCATACTATTGGCAAAGAAAAAAGGGCAATAAATGGAGTTTGCTATCCAGATTGAGGAGAATCCTGTTCTCCCTCTGGTAATGCAGGTACAGGTAGCAGCATATAAATAAACAAAAATACACACTGTGGCCCTTGTGTGGCAGAGGATGTCTGCTGCAGATATGTAAAGGCTGCGGCCCACATGGCGCATGGCGCAGATGCAATGGTCCCGGCCCCATTGATGTGCGCCATACGCCATGTGAGCAGTGGCCATCACATACCTGCAGCTGAGACCATGTCGATGGTAAATGATAAAGTAGCCTATTTTTTAAGACAGATCCTCAAAAACAGGACACTCTGGATCTTCTATCAGTAAAGAACTGTAGAATTGACGGTACTGGGGGGGTTGAGAAGGCTGTGTAGGTGTTGACTGGGTATGTGTTGGAATTGTGCTCGACTGGCCTGCTACGGTGGCAGGCGGAGTAGGCACTGGTGATTCTAATGACAGTGGTGTGTCTGGTGCACTACCAATGCCAACTATTTTAGTGCCACTGTTGAGATACCCTAAACTGCCATTATACACCAACTCCATGCATAACTTTTCAAAAGTAAGTTGCTGGTCAGGAGCCATGTTGCGAACACACTCTGCCACATAAGTGAAGTAGTTGTCATGTTTGTCGGGGTTTCTTTGCAGGACTTGATGTGCCCGCATCATAAATTCTTCATGTGCCGCTGCTTCTCCTTTTTTTCCTTTGCCACGCATTTTTTTGGCACGGGGGAGTGGTGGAGTGGGTTCCAGGGTGGGTGGCGGAGTGCGTGCCGGAGTAGGAACTTCGTTCGATGTGCATGCATTCTCAGATAGGACAGATAGGTCTGGGGTTGCAGGTGGGTAGTCACCAAGCTGTAAAAAAATTGAACATGTTTACTAATCAATTCTATTTACTTCTAATTTCAGTTCCCTACCAGCGTGAATGAATGGAAAGTCATCGCAGAGGAGTTTGAACAGCGATGGAACTTCCCAAATTGCGGTGGAGCCATTGATGGCAAACATGTCCGCATAGCCCAGCCTATCAATAGTGGTTCCTACTATTTTAATTACAAGGGCTATTTTAGCATTGTACTAATGGCTGTTGTTAATGCGAACTATGAGTTTATCTTCCTGGATGTAGGAAGGAATGGCCGTGCATCGGATGGTGGCACTTTCAAGGACACAAAGTTCTACGAAAGGCTCATAGCGAACACCCTTCACTTGCCGTCTGTCCAGGAAACTAAACAGGGGCTTAACTTTGTTTTTGTGGCTGACGAGGCTTTTGGCCTGCACGAGCATGTCATGAAGCCATATGCGCAAAGGGGGTTGAACCATGACAAAAGGATCTTTAACTACAGGCTATCCAGGGCACGGCGTGTTGTGGAAAATGCTTTTGGCATCCTGGCAAGCCGGTTTCGCATTTTCCACACTGCCATTAACCTGAGGGTGGACAAAATTGACTGGGTTGTCACGGCGTGCTGTGTCCTGCACAATTTGCTCCGCAGAAAAGCCACACAGCAAAGGGCTACAGGCACAGCACTCCAAGAAGACCAAGAACTGCCAGAGGAGGTAGTGCAGATATCCTCCTTGCAAACCCCAACACAACACTACACAGGGAGTGCACGAGCCAAACAGGTGAGGGAAGAGTACATGGCCTACTTTAATGGGGAGGGCGCTGTGGATTGGCAGGAGGAATCAATTAGATAGCCAAAAAAATAGACTCACCGATGCAGACTGCGAATTCTCCTCCTCCTCCTGCGCCGTGACTTCTTGGTTTTCATGTTCTACCATAAGGACTACTCCTGTCCTCATCGACTCCTGGCTGAGGGTGAATGTCAACCGGTCATAGTACCAGAGCGATGTTTGATACATCTCGTCGACTCCAGCACCAGACTTCTTTGCAGCCTCCATCTTCTTGTGTTCCTTTAAGAACACCGTGCGCATATTCTGGATGCGTTTCCTCACCCATTCAACATTGGCCTCTGGGTGAAATGGAAGATTGTAGCGTGCCAACTCCTCCAAGGCTTGGTTTCTTTTCATTTTGTTTGAATACTCCTTGGATTTAGTTCGCCACAGGCATTCGTGTGCACGATATTTTTCAATAAACCCTTCAAGAAACTCTTGTTCCTTTGCGTTGGACATTGGGACTGTAAAAAGATAAAACCATTTTAGTTGTTATAGTTATACCCATGTTTTGTTTCATATTTAAATTTTTATAGTTATAGTTACCAGTTTACCTAGTTCTTATGTTTTAAGTATTTAAAATGTTAATAAACTTTTATGAAAACCACTATACATTTTATTGTGCAGATTGCTATTCACACACACAGGTGAATGGGGCCTAGCAGAGAGGAGTGCATGGAATACTGCAATGGTGGACAATGGTTTATGTATATATATCTATATATACACAAACACACACACACACAGGTGAATGGGGCCTAGCAGAGAGGAGTGCATGGAATACTGCAATGGTGGACAATGGTTTATGTATATATATCTATATATACACAAACACACGCACACAGGTGAATGGGGCCTAGCAGAGAGGAGTGCATGGAATACTGCAATGGTGGACAATGGTTTATGTATATATATCTATATATACACAAACACACGCACACAGGTGAATGGGGCCTAGCAGAGAGGAGTGCATGGAATACTGCAATGGTGGACAATGGTTTATGTATATATATCTATATATACACAAACACACGCACACAGGTGAATGGGGCCTAGCAGAGAGGAGTGCATGGAATACTGCAATGGTGGACAATGGTTTATGTATATATATCTATATATACACAAACACACACACACACAGGTGAATGGGGCCTAGCAGAGAGGAGTGCATGGAATACTGCAATGGTGGACAATGGTTTATGTATATATATCTATATATACACAAACACACACACACACACACACACACACACAGGTGAATGGGGCCTAGCAGAGAGGAGTGCATGGAATACTGCAATGGTGGACAATGGTTTATGTATATATATCTATATATACACAAACACACACACACACACACACACACACACACACAGGTGAATGGGGCCTAGCAGAGAGGAGTGCTTGGAATACTGCAATGGTGGACATTGGTTATATGTATACACACACAGATGGGGCCCACCCAAAAAAACAAAAGTGACATGGTCGGGTGCACGGTTGCCAAACCAGTGCTTTATACACACTATATACATTGGTGGCAACAGTGGGCATGCATAGAAGAGCATTGGGAGTGCAAACATACCAGGTTGTTGTTCTGGGAGATGAGACAAGAAGGAGAGTCCAACTGCTGCGCCAGCGCTGTTTGCTATGTGGAAAAACATGGCGCCGGGGGAGTGTTTAGGAAATGCCACTCAAATAGGCTGGATCAAACGACGGACGCACCGACGGACGGACGACGGAGGCGGCAAAAAACACTCACGATCTGCATACGATTGACGGTCGGTCGGCCTGGGATTGACGGATCCTACCTGCAGCACGTAGGACCAAAGATGCGACCAAACGAGCGGCGTGAACGCGCATTGGATCGGAATCGGATCAAATAAATGGCAAAAACACACGATAATACACACAATCTGCATACAACCGGTCGGAATTGGATCTAAATTGACAGAATCGTGCCCTAGTCGTCCTGGTGTGTACCCAGCATTACTTGCCACATTCCAGGCAGTTCCCTGGCATTATTACCAGACATAGAAAGGCTGATTCCATATGCATCTATGTGCTATGGAACACCCAGCAATGTTTGACTGTGTGTACATATCGAACAACTCTGGCTGGTTCAACCTCACTAATTTACTTGGGAAGCTCTATGGTCATAATGTACCATTCGTGAATGCCCCATAATGGCCATTGTTAGGGGGGATTTTAACATCTGACTGTATTTATGGTATATTATAAGCAATAAACTATATATATGATGGAGTATTGTTATTTGCCATATAAAACATACTCATTATTATTAGCACCGTTTTATGCTTGGTATGCTATATATATCCTTTTTGTTCTATTTTTGCCATAGAATGCTAGTCATTGCTAAGCTATTTTGCTGTGCAGTGCATGTAAGCATATATTAAATATAGTTGTGGTAGACTATACAGGAACAACTGCTGTACTGAACAATGCTTATTGTTTTGCATATCCACAATTCCAACAGTTGTCTGCATTTAGTTCCCCCTTAAATGCTGTGTCCTTCACAAATGTAACATTTTTACCATCCACAGTAATTACAGATGGCATCTCCTGATCGTTTGCAGTTGCTGTTTATATTGTGTACTGTTTTAATGAACACTTGGGAATAGAGCTATAAAAGATTAAATACAAATGACATTCGCTATCCTTGTTTGGGTATCGAAACCAGAGTCAGTCTGGCTCACAAGGGTCGGGTGAATTATTCTCCTCTCTGTCGTCGTTAGGGACAACCAAATGCAGAGGAAAAGTCTACCAAGTAAAATGAAGGCAAAAAGAAGACTGTAGTTGATAAGTGTAGTCCTCTGTGCCTTCCGCTATGGGATAGAAGTATCTGCGGCAGCTTGTGGGTTATTGAATCTGACCCTTAATTTTACCTGTAGGCAATAGTACTTTTTAGCCCAATACAATACATTTTCATCCATCTATCATTTACCCTTTATAGTCCACATTTACCCTTTAATAATTAAAGCGTCACCTACCTTATTAACCCCTTCCATCCTAATCATTCTCCATTAATGCCCTTGCATAATTTTCAATCTTCAAGAACACTTTATATTCCATTAAAAAAATTATCCACTCACCCTATATTATAAATTCCCTTTCATCATCATTCCGTATTAACCCATCGTCATTATTTATTAACGCACCCATTATGAACCTTCATCAGGGCTGTAGCAGGAACTTTGTGGGTCCCATATCAACATTTTCAAGAGGCCTCTGTGTCAATGCTTATAGAGAGATACCTGTCTAGAAACACAGTAGTTGCTAATGGTATGCTCCATTATAGTGCTGGAGTTAATTTTCTATCATAGTAGTTCCCTAGCTGATGTTCTGTCCCATAGTAGTACCCTAGTTCACATTAGGTCACATTGTAGGGTGACACTGTACCCCAAATCCCAATTCACATTATGACATACAGTGCTCCACTTCATATTGTGTCACATACAATGCCCCCATTTCATAGTATATAACATTATAATGCCCTTTACATAATTTTATAGCACATTTTAACAAAGGGCTGGCCAATACCTAGATATATTGCGGGGAACAAGGCTAAAGTTTGCAAGGACCCCTATGTCATACCCTCCAACATGACCCATTCCATTAGGTACAAAATGCTCTGATGCTGGACTTCTTCCTTAATTTAGGATAGCCTTCACCTTTGCTGGAACACCGTTATCATCACTCAACTAGTTCAACACAGGTGACTGCAATTATCAATTAAGAAAGAAGTCCAGAAACAGTGCATTTTGTACCTAATGGAATGGGTTATGTTGGAAGGTATGCTATGTACCACCCAATGGAGAAAAATGTATATAACACATATAAAACTTTGTGAAAGGAAGGGGGGATGGGAAGCAGATCAGTGCACAGGTCGTGGAAATGTGAATAATACGTTTTAGTATGAGCGATCCACAATTCTATAAATGGTCTGGGAGTCCTGTATCAACAGGGTCTCAGGAAATAAGTTGCGTGGAGGTGCACCCTAGAGAGTAAATATAGATGCAAACGAGAAAAGGAAAGACTCTCTCTATTTTGGGGCACTCTTTATTTGGTGGATTACAAATTGTAATCCATTATGGTTCAAATGAAGTAAAAACTATCACCAGTAGGTTATACCTGGGGACACAAGTTCATAGGAGTGACAAAAAATATATAGTTACACCACTCTTTGGAGAAGGCTCCAACCGGGGGCTGGTGTCAGTAAGTGGGATAGAATATTAAGTACTAGTTACACATGGCAGAGTGGGATGGATGATTCCATCCTAGAGTCCAATAGAATTATTAAAATTTAGCTTTTATTAATCTTCAATAAAATAAACACTAGACAAGAACGTTTTTTTAGGCGTTCACACACACAAACATAAAACATATATGTTAGTACCACACTTGATAGTTAGTGCCCTGCGGGCAACTGTTGCCCCGTGGGTATGCACTCCTCAAATTGGGGAGCGTAGGCTATCTGTCACAACACAGTGGGTATTATTTTGCAGGATAGTAAATATTTTTACTGGTTCAGCTCTATGAATATCTCAACTTTACAGTCTCCTGAAACAGGTATGTACAACAATGTATCCACAAACACACATTCCCTTGTAGGGTTTGTAGCCTGTGGGTAAGCTCCTGAGTCTGTAGTGACAGGTAATTGTAGCCAAGTGAGGATTCTATACAGAGACAGTACGTGAGCAGGACAATTGCCTTTGTGTTATGTTGCCAAAAAGGAAGATATGTTTAGAAATATTAGTGCCGCAAGGGCCACTAGTCAAATAAATGTTCACAGAAAATTGTTTCTAGTAACAGTTGCAATACGCATCAATTGACAAAAAGCTGCCGCAGGATTATTTCAAGTAACAGTTGCGAAGTATTCACAAAAGAATTGTTTCTAGCAACAGTTGCAGTATGCATCAATTGACAAAAACTATCACAGGATTATTTTGAGTAACAGTTGCGATGTGCATGGATTGAGCTGAGCTGCCACCACTTATTCGATGCAGTCAGTGTTACCAGTGTCCTCAAGCCAAGCCAGTTGTTAGATGTACACTCTCAGTACGTTGTCGAGTGCTAGGTCTGTCAACAGATATGTCAACTGTTGCATTGTCGACATCTAGAATGATATTCAATGTACGCGAATACCCTGTAGTACTTAGCCCACAAAATGCGTATATACAATAATAATTACACGTACACCTTTATCATATGACCAGGATAGGTACCGGTATGCACAGGCATCAAAATGCCCCCTATCATTTATGATATACCTCTACTGGTTGGTGCTATTCGTGTCAACAGTTCACTTCTAAACACCGGCGATGATAATAAATATCACCGGTGTCAGCGGTTAGTGTGTCGACAAATTCGATTGTGCTAATCAGGACAGCTTTCTAGTGAGGTACATACAGCGGGCTCATGGGTATTCAGTTGAGTAGGTGTTTATCTACAGATTATGCTGTTCAAGAAATATAATTACATGCATACAGTACAGATTATTTGCATCTGGACTGGCCTGCCGCTGACGTTTACTTCTAAACGCCGGTGATGATAATAAGTATTATTGGTGTCAGCGGTTAGTGTGTCGACGAATTCGACTATGCTAATTAGGACAGCTTTCTAGTTAGATTGATACAGCGGGCTCATGGGTATTCAGTTGAATAAGTGTTTGTATGCACAAACATCTACTTATGTTCTACAGATGAGTGAAATTTTAATGTAGCAGGTACTCCCGCGGTGTAGTGGGATAGGTATAGGGAATGTGGGAGTGGGAGACGAAGAAGGAAAAGGGGGGAAGGGGAGAGAAAAGAGAGCGAAATGGGGAGGAAGGAAAAGAGGGGAGATAGAGTTGGGATCAGGGGTCTGACTGTACTCAAAGAGTCTGGGTAATCCCACCGACTTTATATACCCATAGCAATGGCGGGATTGTCTGGTTAGAGGCTAGAAAGTCCCCTTTCACCTCTGGCAGGCTACCCCTTTATCAATTGCCAGCTGCCACCTGGTAAGGGTGGGCTTTTAAGGGTATTGTGGGGGAGGGACCCTGCTCAATGTGGGGTCAGTAAGAGTGGAAAAAGATCTGTGTTAACCCTTCAGTGGGAGAGCGGCTGCTGCCCAGCCTAATATACCTGTGGCTCTGGGTGGAATACTGTATTGTTCTAGGAGAGGTCACCCTTCTCCTATAATACCTTCGTACGCCCCAAGCAAGTTTCCACCAATTTTAACAGATGGACTTTTAAAGGTATGGCGGGTGAGCGGGCTCTATAGTACACTGAAAGGGATTTACTTCCCAGATCATGCAGTGGGATGCTGCTGTCAGGTTAGTATGCCAGGTTCCCCTGAATGGACACAGTCCAGCGCAGGGTGAGTTACTGGTTAAACAAAACCTGTTGAGTGATCCCTGAGACGAAAGGGTTAGAATGAGAAAGAGCGTAAGAGAAATTAGAAAGGCCTTCCAAAGTGCACTGCTGTCTTCCCCATGTGTCAGAAAGCACAGTGGTGGAAGGTGAGCGGCACCTGTCTGGCTGAGTAGGTAAGCGGGGAGAGTGGGATGTAATGTGGGAACAGCGGAGAGTAGGGGAATAGGGGTGCGGGGAAGAACCTGACGGGAGGGGAGGGTTGAGGGATGCGGGAGGTCTGATACCTGTGAGTGCACTCCGTGCACTATGTGGGACCGTCTATGTCCCGCTGTAGGCGCTCGGTTACTATCTGTCCCGGATGGTGTAGCGTGCTGCTGTGGACGATGCGGCTGGAGCGGGGAGGCGCACGGCATATGCGTCTCTCCCCGGAGCTGCTTTAGTCGATTACCGGAGCCGTCCTGTGTAAGGAGTACAGTCAGCTCCAAGTGCTGTTGCGGCTGATGCGTCACTCCCTCCGAACCACGATCGTTTCACCATCTGGCTTCTTCAGGGTTCAGGTCTGTATAGAATCCTCACTTGGCTACAATTACCTGTCACTACAGACTCAGGAGCTTACCCACAGGCTACAAACCCTACAAGGGAATGTGTGTTTGTGGATACATTGTTGTACATACCTGTTTCAGGAGACTGTAAAGTTGAGATATTCATAGAGCTGAACCAGTAAAAATATTTACTATCCTGCAAAATAATACCCACTGTGTTGTGACAGATAGCCTACGCTCCCCAATTTGAGGAGTGCATACCCACGGGGCAACAGTTGCCCGCAGGGCACTAACTATCAAGTGTGGTACTAACATATATGTTTTATGTTTGTGTGTGTGAACGCCTAAAAAAACGTTCTTGTCTAGTGTTTATTTTATTGAAGATTAATAAAAGCTAAATTTTAATAATTCTATTGGACTCTAGGATGGAATCATCCATCCCACTCTGCCATGTGTAACTAGTACTTAATATTCTATCCCACTTACTGACACCAGCCCCCGGTTGGAGCCTTCTCCAAAGAGTGGTGTAACTATATATTTTTTGTCACTCCTATGAACTTGTGTCCCCAGGTATAACCTACTGGTGATAGTTTTTACTTCATTTGAACCATAATGGATTACAATTTGTAATCCACCAAATAAAGAGTGCCCCAAAATAGAGAGAGTCTTTCCTTTTCTCGTTTGCACATATAAAACTTTGACAGAGAGGGTGGGCCCCTTTCAGCTCTGGCCACACCCTTCACCTGTGGAAGCTACACCCATGCCTTTATCCTGATCATATCCCTCTCTGAGCAATGCTAAATGTGGTGCCCCAGAATTCAGGGACTCAAGCACTGCAAATGGATGTTCGTGTCATAGGCCAGAGAACAAAGCAGCTGCATAGCTCAGTGCAGTGGTTCCCAAACTGTGTGCCGTGGCTCCCAGGGGTGCCACGGAGTAGTTGCAGGGGTGCCCTGGGTTGGTTGTCCAGGACAAATTCAAATTATATATAGTTAATGTAATAAGGAAAATCAGTGCTTGTGATTTCCAATTATAAAATATGTGGGTAAACAGAAGTGAATCATGTTCCCCACCACATAACTGGACCTAAGGATGACATATAAGCGCAACTTATTTAATTTAATATTTTTTTCTGAAGCTCATGGTATCTAACTTTTGGTCTAGGGGTGCCGTGAAAAAAAAATTCTGATACTCTAGGGTGCCGTTATTCAAAAAAGTTTGGGAACCACTGGCTCAGTGCACACTTAAAATTTGGAGAGTGGTGCAGAACTGGGCCACTGGGCACATCTCATGCACAAGTCCATGCCTAATTGTAATTAAAGTCAAAAAGGGATATCCTATTAGCCAAATGGGCTTTCACCTTAAAAAAATGGCTGTAATTGGATAGCCCGATGGTCATTATTGTGCTATCCTATTACTGCCCCTTTTGTTTTCTGGAGAAAAGGGTCCATAACACAAGTTCCTGCACCCATGTGTTATCCATACTTGCCTACCTGTCCCTCTCCAGGAGGGAGAAAATGCTCTGTTTCTGGACTTCCCTGGTAATGTATGATTGCCAGCACCTGTGGTCAAACGCCTTTCTTATCAATTACCTAGCTCCCCACAGGTGATGGCAATCATACATTACCAGGGAAGCCCAGGAACTGAGCATTTTCTCCCGCATAGTGAGGGTGAGGTAGGCAAGTATGGTGTTATCGCTGATCTGTGGGCTGCTTATCATGGATTATGCTTTGGGTGCCTGAAGCACAATCTCTGACAAGTACAGGTTTCGAGGAATAAGGATGCCGGAATTGGGGCTAATGGTATAGCCCCAGGTGACCCTATTAGCAGCAGCAAATTACGGCTACTAATAGATTATGCCCTTGAAGGTGCAGCAGCGATTTATTGGTCAGTAAGCTTTGGGTATTAACCATACACTCATTAGGTACAAATATAGTACCATTTAGTTTATTAAGGAAATAGAAGACATTGTTTACCTTCAGTGATAAGATCCAGTGGGTAATAAGCCTAGATGTCATAAAATGTGTCTGTACTGAAGCAACAATTTAAAAGATGTGATTCTTGTCATCACATGGATCACTAGCTCCCACTCACTATTACATTCATCGGGCTGCTCCCATCCTATGGAATGCCCTTCCACGTACAATAAGACTCTCCACTAGCCTCCAAACTTTCAAGCGTTCCCTGAAAACTCACCTCTTCAGGCAAGCCTATCATATTTAAGTTCCATACTCATAACCCTCTGAGGCACTTATGTATTATGTAGCTTCCCTTCTGGACTTGTAACTTGGTGGGACTGCTATTCTATTACTGGTGCCTGTCCTTGTGTTTCCCTCCTATAGATCATGGGTCTTCAAACTGTGGCCCTCCAGATGTTGTGAAACTACAAATCCAAGCATACCTTGCCACAGTTTTGCTATAAGGGAGTGTTAAAACTGTGGCAAGGCTTCCTGGGATTTGTAGTTTCACAATATCTGGAGGGCCACAGTTTGAAGACCCATGCTATAGATCATGGGTCCTCAACCTGCATGCCTTAAAACCTTGCCACAGTTTTAATACTCCCTTATAGCAAAACTGTGCTGGCATGCTGGGATTTGTAGTTTCACAACATCTGGAGGGCTGCAGTTTGAGGACCCATGCCATGCTTGCAGCAGGGCCCTTCTACCTCCAAGTCTGTCTGTTGTTACCCAGTTTGTTTTATCACTGTCTACTATTGTAAAGCGCAACGGAATCTGCTGTGCTATATAAGAAACTGTAAATAAATAAGTGTTGTATAAATGTATCCCCATGATTAACCATTTTAGCTCTCACGGGTATTTTTGGGGGACATTGCTGCAAATATTGTTGAATAAATGGGCCCCTAAATAAAGAGACATGTGGCATCTGTATTATAATTAAGTAAATAAAGTCATATATACTGTTGGTCCTTAGCCTTCATTGACTATTACAACATAACAAATCAACATGAATGAGTGAGTGAAAACATTGGGTCATCACTGCAGTACCCCATTTACTAACACACAAGGGCGTAACTACCATGGGTGCAGCTGCTATGGGGCCCATTTTGCCTGTCAAAGTATTATATGCTTTATGCATTTTTTAGCATTAGGTGAGAAATAGGGGCCCTTACAAACTTTTGCTATGGGGCCCACATGTTTCTAGTTACGCCACTGCTAACACATACCTCCCAACTGTCCTGCTTATCGCGGGAACGTCCTGATATTTTGGGACATTCCCGCGTCCCTCCCGCCGCCGGCAGTGTCCCATGGTGGGGGGGGGGGGCAGTTGGGAGTTCCCCCCCCTGTAGTCCGTGAATAGACGCTGGGCAGGGGGGCTGGGCAGCAGCTCATAGAGCTGCTCGGCATGTCCCTTAACGGTGGAAAACGGGGGTGTGGCCTCGCGGTAGTGCCGCAATTATAGACCACGCCCCTTCCCGATAGGTCACGCCCCCCAAAAAATCGCAGCGCACCGGGGCACCCTGTCCCGCCCGGCATGTCCAAAAGTTGGGAGGTATGCTAACATTAGCTGTAATGAATGATCCAATGCCATGTGCACTGTAATGATCCAGTCTCACAAGGCTATTGGCCCAGGCTAGAGTATTGGTGTAATTGCCTGATAACAGCTACGCTAATCACAGAATGTAGTCAGCAAACAGCATTATTCCAATCTGCTCCCTTACTTGGCTTCCAAAGCTAGCAACTATACACTACTGTCACTTCTGCCTAAGGCACTGCAATGAGGATGCCATTTGCAGTTGATGCACAATTTACAAAAGATGCCAACACTCACATTTATATTTCCCCCAAAGTATTAGAGTCTCAGGAGTTCAACTGCAGCACTTACTTTATAGTCCTGTGGAAAAGGGATCTCTGGATACATATAAAATTGATGATATATATTTCCGTCAGCTCTACAGAATTAGCATTCTCACTCCTCTCAAAGTGGGATGGAAAATGGTTCTATTTACTGATTATCAGTGGCAGATTTTACCTATGGGCTGCTGCCCTCCAGTAAAATCTGCCACCCTAGCAGTTCCTATTGGAAGTACTCCCTGCTAGTCACAACCAGTCCAAGGACGAGGTTTTTTTCTCCTGTGGCTGCCAGTCTGCATGTAATAAGCAGAGCGCTTTCCATGGGCAGCCACTCACCTGCTATACTGTCAGCACAAACTGGCTTGGCTGCGGCTGAAGCAGTCCATATAAGCTGTGTGTACACACGGTCATTTATCGCTGGCAATATGGTTGCTGAGCGACCAGATTGCCAGTGATTGGAGTATGCAGTGGCGATAAATTGCTGGGTGTGCGCTCCTGTTTTCAGACCCCTTTTCGACCATCTCCGTGCAGGATAAAAGTAAGTATTGACTATAATCTACAAATGGAGGAAAAATCATTAGAATGATTTTTCGTCTGTGCGGCCGCATGCGAGGAGATGTGTTCGCATACGAGGGGATTTTGTTGGTGGGGGGTGGGCGTTCAGAGTTTACCTGTTCGCTATGCTGCAAACATATGCATATCGAAATCATCGATGGTTCATGGCCGATGTCGAATACTTTAGCCATCGATGGGGAGAACCAGATGGTTTCCCTACATCGATGGAACAGCAAAACGATGTTTTGCTGTTTGTTTTTTTTTAAGTGCCGGGACACGGAGCATAGCTCCGCCCCCGACACCCGAGAAGCCCCGCCCCGTGTTTTGATTGGCCCACAGGCCAATCAAACAAACATAATGGATGACCATCGATATGCAAAAATATCGATGGTCAACCATAGCATAGTTTAGCACTATCGATGGCCAGTTGCAGAATTGCCATCGATGGCAACCATCGATGACAATGATCCTACCATAGACCCCCATGTCAAGTGTAACAGCTCGCTTGTGTAGAAATATCTTTGATTAATATCACTTTATACCAAAATCCCGGATCTGACCCCCTGCTCAATCTCCATACTGACCGCAGGATGCTGCGTTCGGGAGGTTGGGCTCCCCCATTGGTGTAAATGGGTACCGGGTTGCACGACCTGGTCAGGTCAGTTTACAATGCTCCACCACCCAGGTCCTCCCTGGGTTCCACCCTGGTCAGGAGTATACACATATTAGTCACAGAACTTCAGTAGGTATATACAAAAGATGCTGCTTGTTGGTGGCCCTGGTCATGGTTTTTAAAAGTCCAACAGTATTAAATGCAAAAGCAGGAGCATTTTGCAATTGATACTATTTCTCTTTTAAATCAACAGCAGCTTTGATGCCACTGCTTAGTAAATATAGCCCCATGAGTTGTCACAGTATACATGTACAGTATATTAGTCACAGTATACAGGTACAGTATATTTGACGGTACTTGTGTACTTTCACGGCTCCCATCGCATGCCAGTGGCATGCGATGCGATTTTCCCGTGGTTTTGTGCATTTTTATCAATCGCATGCGATCTGATGCGATGCGATTTTTCACAGAAATTATGGACATGAGTTGACATCATGTAAAATGCACCCCAAATGTCATTTTTCACACTGTACCACCCCCACTATCAACGTCAACCCGAAGCGTGGCGAGCGCAGCGAGCCCGCGAGGGGCGGCGGTACGCGTCCTACGGCCTTTTCACACCCCCACTATCCACGTTGGCGTGGAGTTGAGAATAGAAAGTGTGGTGAGCGCAGCGAGCCACCGAGCCCGAAGCGTGGCGAGCCCTGCGAGGGGACGCGGATACCTTCACAGGTATCCGTCTCCCCTCGCGGGCTTCACAGGTATCCGCGTGCGCTCGCCACGCTTCGGGCTCGGTGGCTCGCTGCGCTAGCCGCACTTTCTATTCTCAACTCCACGCCGACGTTGATAGTGGGGGTATGAAAAGGTCGTGGGACGCGTACTGCCGCCCCTCGCGCGCTCGCTGTGCTCGCCACGCTTCGGGTTGGCGTTGATAGTGGGGGTGGTACAGTGTGAAAAATGACATTTGGGGTGCATTTTACATGATGTCAACTCATGTCCATAATTTCTGTGAAAAATGACATTGCATCGCATCAGATCGCATGCGATCTGATGCAATGCGATTTTTCCCTGTACGATGCACATCGTGGGAGCCGTGAAAGTACACAAGTACCTATTTGACTCTTGACTATTTTGGTACTTTTCAGGCTGGGCACACAATATTTGTAATTGTTTTAGTTTTTAATTTAAACTGCTTTAAAAAAAAGTGATCTACAATATACTTTCCACTACCAGGAAAATAGTTACTGGCGGTGGGTAAGCATGTCCACCTGTTTGTTCTAATACGGTGCTGAGAACGTGTATGATTACACTGGTTTGCACAGAAGTCCTCTATGTTGTATAAAGTGTCCCTGGATGCTGCAAAAGGCATTTCATTGCAAGTAATGACATACATCTGACCTCCATCGCTATCATCGCTGGAGGAAAGCCGCTCAGTGCATACACACTGAGTGGCTTTCCCCCTGCAAATCCGTCCTCAATGCCGCTCATCTGCTGGTAATACCAGCAGATGAGCGGCTTTCCCGGTGATGTTGCGGGAGTGCACAGCAGCGCTCACTGCTCATCGCCGGGCCATACACACTGGGCGGCTTTGAGCTGAAAGTGTCGCTCAGTGTGTATGGGATCACTAACCTGTCCTGTATATTATGAATGTGAAAGCTACTCACCTTAATATGCTCCTTTACAGCAATATTATAGAACAGTGTTACAGGTTTGGTATTTTGTGTAAAGACTAAATACTTACAAACATCGTATTTTATTTAATAGAAAAGCAACTTCATGGCGTACAGCAAATTTAGTATACACTGTATACAAACTCCCAATACTTGATCTTTTCAATTTTGTTAAGCCTTTCTATACACATTAATATGTAGATCATATCAAAATAGTTCATTAAAGGTCTGTCAGGCAAACAAAAAGAGTTGTGTATAAATGTTAAAAAAAAATGCAAAAAAAAGGCTCATATACACAAACACAAAATACATTTATCGCACAAAACAAACCACATCTGCCATGATACATGTATTTTGAAGATTACTCTTTTCAATATGCAAAGGTTATGATACACCCAGTTTTGCCAACAACCAGTACAGCTCCCAGATATAGCCATCAATCTGGAGACCGACGGGTCATACGTGGCCACAATATAGACCAGAAACCAGTCTCAAAGTTCCTGTTAGAGGAAGTTTTGCTATAGGAACCTAGTAGCCAATGGAATTTGCAGCAAGAGTTCAGGAACAAAAACAAAACAAAGAGCTGCCAAATACTGCAGTATACTACACAGAATGTGATGGACAAGCAGGAAGAATACCATTGGTTGTTATCTGTACATCACAGGAGGTTCTGCAGACATTATCAGCTGACTCCTGATGGCATTTAGGTTAGCTTTGTACACTAGTACAGAGTACAGTTTCACACATCAGTGACTTTACTGCATTCCAAACCACTGTTCCTGATCTGCCCATTGGGCAGCTTCACTATCACTGCCTTCCAGGTCTCCTTCTTCACCGCTGCCCTCCATGTCATCCACATCCTCTTCCTGAGTGGCATCTGTCGGGCTCTCTTCTTTCTCCATTTTCTGCATTCCCTCAAGAGATTTCTGATCATTAGGGTCCAAGCTGAAACAGAAAAAAAATCCAGAATTCAAAGGTTTTTCCCTGAGCTTATAAAACATTTCTTATGGATGTTAGCACAAAAATGTAGGGTGCAGGTACATTCTATCCAAATAGATTTCAAACTGCACGGACATGGGCAGACGTGTACCAGAGGATATGCGAATTGGTTTAATGCAGTGGGCTCTACAATGCACATGTTCCATGCTGCTGCATTTCAGAAACACAAGGACATATGGAAATAATTCCCTTCACTGTCCAATAAACTGCTATGTGGATTGTGCAGGCAAGCCGGTGTCAGGTTACTGCTGGAACTCCTTTTTTCCTGGTAGTCTTTCCTTAATGTAACACAATTTCCTGACTTTAATCCTCGTTTACACAACACTGACACTCCTCCCTGTATTGGCAATGTTCTCATGTGCAGTGAATAACAGTGTTACCAGTTTGACGATCCCGGCCTGACCAAAATCATATCTGTTTGACTGGGCTGGCCCTGACTAATTTCATGTCCTAGGTAATAGTGATGCCCTTGTGAAGGATTTCCTCATACATGAATGCACCTTGGGTGCCAATTAATGTTGGACAAATGCTGCATCCCTTTGGTTGGCAAATGTTGATCAAAGTGACTGATTGATGTATACAATGGGCTAGCTATCCATATATAATTATCAGGAGACTGAATGGGTGTGGTGGGTAAACAGGTTACTCATCTGTGTGCACTACAATGTAATTGCTTGGCACAAGGCATGAACAGTCAGATCAGGAGAACTTTAGCAATACGTATGGCCAAAATGCTGAATGATCTGGTGACTATACTGAACGACTAAACACTACAAGAAATGAAAAGCATTTAACCCCACTGTGGCAATAGAATGGGATTATCACCTCAGGCAGGGACAATAGTCACATAATCTTGTATAATACAATTCTATAATTCATATTACACACCATTTTTAATGATACATTCATTGCATTGATCAATATACAACAGGAGGATTGAGATCGCATTGGTAACAAACTCTTTCAACACATAATATAATTTAAATACACATATAGATATACCTGAGGGCGATACTGTACTGGTCCATGGCTTCCTGAAATTCATTCACAGCCACAAGGAAATCGCCCAGCATCCGATGCAAGACACAGTCACTTTGATTTGCTAGAGTACTGCGCAGTAGGGCTATGCCATCATCATATTTCTGTTCTCGACCTGCAGATAAAGAATTTTGTACGTTAATTAAGATGGAGGTAAGACACACTTACACAGTCACGTCATGTATCAGCTCTGTACTGCTATCTGCAATTCTGTAGCGCAGACCCCTTTTGACATAACTGGGCAGCTGGAGCGGTTACATCACCAGTGTAGGGGGTATTGTGGCATAAGTGAACAGGGGTTTCTGTATGTCATAATGTGAACTGTGGGTACTACAGTGTGTTTAACACATCTGTAGTGTTGGGAATAGTTACACATTGTACTGTTTAATAACACTGTCAGCATAAGTGATTTTATTGGTAGGTGCCCCAACAAACCTTAATCCAGCCCTGACCCTTCCTCAGTGCCACACAGCCATTTTACTTTGGGACTCTGTGGCTAGAGTCTCGGTCCTGGCTCAAACGTAGGGCAATGTGATGCTTCAGCGGAAGAAGAGACTAATATGAAGCCACAACCGTGGACATGGATGCTTCTGGTTGGTTCTCCAGCGCACCCACGCCCTCCCCTTCTGCCGTCATTTTGAAGTAGTGAACAAAATATTCCCCATACTAGGTGGTAAAGGAGCTTTAACATTGTTTTATTTATAGCAGCATCTGAAAAGTATTAGGCATATATATATATATATATATATATATATATATATATATATATATATATATATATATATATATAGCAGCATCTGAAAAGTATTAGGCATATATATATATATATATATATATATATATATATATATATATATATATATATATATATATATATATATATTACAGGTTTGCAGGCGGCACTCAGGATAAATAAATACACGACACACAGCCAGGACTTTGCCTGCTGTGTGTCGTGTATTTATTTATCCTGAGTGCCGCCTGCAAACCTGTACTGTATTTGGGAGACACCGTGTGTGTAATCTTTTCCCCAGGAAGGCAACAGGAACAGTTACCTGCAGTGTATCAGCGAGTACCAGAACACTTGGATATATATATATATATATATATATATATATATATATATATATATACACACACACACACCCACCCACACACTAAATATGAATATTTTCTCTATTTAATAACACTTTGATATTACGTTCTTTGTTATTGTATTCTGCTTTTCACCTGTGCCGGATATATAAACATTAGTATTGTGAACAGCTTCTAACATCACGAGTAATCACGTATTCTCCTCATGCATTAGCTCCGTCAGTCGGAGACAGTTACTTACTGAGCAGCTCTGCTTTTTTCACCACAGCCTTTATATAATCCGGCCTTTGTAAAAGAGCTTTGTCCAGAAGTGTTTTTGCCTTTTCCTGAGTTACTGGGTCTTCCAAGCAGACGGTTGCCAGCAGAGTCAGTGTCTGAGCATTGGTTCCCAGAGTTTTGTAGACATTGTTGGCCATTACCATAGCTTCCCGGACACTGTTGGATGCCAGATAACATTCAATGAGCCCTGGTCAGAGGAGAACAGAAACACAATAGTAAGACCAGTATTCAGCCTAGAAACATCATCCAATCAAATGGCTGATGTAGCATTGCCAAGTCCTTGTGTTACATGCCAAGCTTCAAATTAGATATACATGACAAAGTCTAAGTCAGGTTACTCTGTGAGGGTGCCGGATGACTGCCTGACAGTCGAGATTCTGACGGTCAGGGGTAGATGTATGAAAATTGCCGCCGACAGGGGGGTGCCGTGGGTACAGCTGTCCTGGGCCCCAGACTCTGGAGGGGCCCGGGCAGCTGCCCACATTGGTACGGCTCACCCCCCCTTCCTCCAGGAATCCCCCACCCGGCAGTCCCCTGCCAGGCACGCACAATAGCACCCTGCAGAGCGCCGAGCCTAGGACACAGAGGGGCTCGTCACTCTGCAGGCTGCACTGTGCAGTGTGCTGCTGGACTGTGAAGGAGGGAGACGGCGATGCCGCGGCTGCCACTGCTGCTGAATGCTGGTAAGTAATGGGGGCAGGGGGTGGCGCTGTGCTGCTGGGGGCCCAGACTGAAGGTCAGTCCCGGACCCCAACATTTCTAGCAGCGGGCCTGTTTATGAAGCAGTGATAATGGAGGAGAAGTGATAAAGTGCCTGGTATTTATCACCAGCCAACCAGCTCGTAACTGTCCCTTTTTAAACCCCCTGTAACTTATCATTCAGGAGCTGATTGGTCGGTGATAAAGTACAAGGCACTTTGGGGCAGATGTATCAACCCCCCCCTTTTGCGCTTCTGACCTAACGTCCCGCTTCTCCTGCATAATGAGGAGAAGCGGGCACTCGTAACTGGGGAGATGTATTAACATCCCCCATGCCGATAAGGAGAGCCGTTATCCCCAGCGTTAACGGCTCTCCTTATCGGCTCCCTCGCCGCCCCGCACATGCGCACTCGCCGTCGCCCCCCCTGCCCGGCTTACTGGGCATGCGCGAGATCTCGCAAAATCCGCGAGATCTCCAGCGCAGCCCAAGCCAGACGCAGGGCTAGCGTTGTCCACATAGTGGGGGATAGGACAACGCTAGCCCTGAGCTGGCGAAGCGGCCGGGGCGAATTAACGCCTTGAAGGCTGTTAATACATCGCCCCGGCCGTTAATCCCTGGGGGGGATTGCAGGGACAGCCCCGCCGAGCGTAACTCGGCGGGCTGTCACTAGCGCACGTTAGGTGCGCTAGTAATACATTAGGGACAGACGTAATCCCCCCCAGTTAACCAGCGTTAAGTGCATTTTTGCACTTAACGCTGGTTAATACATCTGCCCCTTTATCACTTCTCCTCCCTTATCGCTGCTTTATACATCTACCCCTCAGTACTCTGACATCAGAATCCTGACTGTTTAAATGCTAGACAGTCGGCATCCCAACTGACAGGGGCTATTCTCCCTTCTGGGTGTCCACGAACTCCATAGGGGGAGAATAGAACCTGTAGCGAGCGGATCGAGCCACCGAGCCTGCAGCATGGATAGAGCAGTGAGCCAGCAAGGGGCTTCTTTGCGATCTCCCCCTGTCGGAGCACCAGGCATCTACCTGTGATGCAGAGAAGTCCGTAGATTAGTTCTAAGCACAGTTACAGTAACCACGTTACCCAACAGGAAAGCAAGTGGAGTGCTTTTCAAAGACCATTAGTCAAAATGTAATAGATATAAAGGTTGTTAAGTGTAACAAAACAAAACAAAAAAACAGCCTTAGTAGTTAATTATTTTGCTCCCTATGGAAATATCTAATTATGTATTTAAAGTCATACTAATTCTAAAATTTAAAGCAGTAACTTTAAACACAATAATCATGTTTAGGCAAAAAATGTAATGTTATGATACAGAGGCAATATTGCCCTCAAGTGGTGAATGGCAACATGTGCACTCCTGCTTAAGACTGGATGACACAAGTGTGAGGATAGGAAGATAAAAATTTGATTTATGTTCTTATCTGGCTAAATCCTTTTCTTATGAACCCATAGGGGACACAGACTTCACAGTGGGTATAGGCTAAGTAGGAGTCTGAGCACTAAACAGTTAACGTTTTTTTCTCCCAGCAGCAGCAGCACAGGCTCCTTCTCCCACTATAGCCAGCCCCAGTCAATCTAGTTACGTTAGCAAGCCCAAGGCAGAAGCTAGAAAAAGAAGGAAGACAAACACATACTCGGGTCCTAATGCTGAAAAGATGAGGACAGAGGAGTCAGGAGCTGAGCAAAAACCTGCATCAGGGTGGGCTGTGCCTGCTATGGATTCCAAATAAAAGGATTTTAACAAAGAAAGAACATTAATATCCTTTTCTTTTGCATGCAATAGTCGAAACACTTCACAGTGGGATATCCCACCTGTTATTCCCCCTGACCTGCGCTGAGAGCCATTCACCTGAATGCTGTGTTCGTGTAAAAGAATACCATTTGAGAAACACGTGGGCAGAGGACCATGTGGACTCCTTGCAGATCTGCTCTGCAGAGGCACCACTTCGAACTGCTCAAGAATTCCCACCAACCTAGTTCAATGAGCAGTCACCACAGACAGGGCAGAAAGGTCAGTCGCAGCATACCCGCGGCAGATGGTCAAAATGATCCACCCAGTAAGGTCTGTTTTGTAGCTGTCAAGCCCTGTTTGTGAAAGTCATAGGACTTACAGAGATCCCTAGTTCTGTCCACACATATCCTGAGAGCTCTCAAGACATTCAAAGAGGCCTCCCCCAGGGAAGTATCGGGAGTGTAAAAGATGTTTACGATCTCCCGGTTGATGGGAAACCTTCAGAAGATAGCTTATTCATATGTTCAAAGAACAACCTGATCTGAGTGAAAGACTCCCTGAAGCTCTGGCTAGGAGGGAGATAGTCTTGCATGTAAACTAACGAATGTTCACTACGGTTCCCCTTCCAGCTTGAGGAGGACTCATATATATGTATATAAGAAAGTTGGTCCACTGAACCACTAAGGCATTCACCTGATGAGCTCCTGTATCCCTGTTGTCTAAAAAGTACCTCGGAAGCTTTGTGGTTGTGCCAAGAAGCCATCAAGTCAACACCCAGTAGTCCCCAGCGTTGAAGAAGTTACTGAAAGGCATCTGGGTGAAGAGCCCACTTCCCACCACCCCCTGAAAGGTCTGTTGAACCAACAACAAATGGCCTCTGTCCAAGTGGAATACCTGGAGCCACCACAAACGGGAGTGCCAAACTGTCTATGGAAAGTATGATTGTCTGTGTCTTGAGTAGACAATGGTATTTGTTCCACTGAATAGGTCAGAAGCGAAAACGGGAATACTCCACCATGTCAAAGACTAGAGAGCCTAGGTTCTGCATGCAAGAGTGTATAGACACTCGGCAGTGATGCAAGAACATGTGAATATTGTCCTGTAGGTCACAAAAATTGTCTGCACGGAGGAGGATTTATTAAACTCTAGAGTCTAGTAAGGCTCCCAGATAGAGAATCACTTGACCTGAAATCAAGGTGAACTTCACCCAATTGATGTTCCAGATGGAGGGGATACCTCATTGCATCTGATGACTGGGCTAGAATAAGAAGATCGCCCAGGTAAGTAAAACTTGACACCCCTGTATCACAAATAAGCAGCCATAAGCTTTGTGAAGCAAGAAGCACCCTGGATGTCCTAAGAGGCCCATTACCTTGCCCTCGTTGTCTAGTGCATGTGCCGATGACCTAGCACTGCCCGCTTAATAAATCAAAAGAAAAATAAATAAAATAAAAGCTGAAGCTCTTTCAAAGATCTTCAACAGTTAACCGATTGGTGCCCAGACTCCTACTCCGCCTTTACCCACTGTGGCATGCAGCAGGAATCATATCAAACCTTTGCTCTTTACAGCATTCTAAAAGTATGGATTAAACACCAGTCTAGCACATGAGGTAGTATGTAACTAATCACCATTGGCACCCTGAGACCGATTCAGACCTGTTTGTTACGGGCCAAATTCAGCCCCAATCCTGATGTTCAGGATTTGTGCATGCACAAACCCCGGGAGTCAGTCTAAGCTGACTTTTCATTATGAACGGCAGAAAAATCATTCAATGGTGAAGTGAACAAGAAAATGTATGACACCTGTAAAAGGGTGTATATATTAGGCCTACATAAACATTGTTGAAGATCAAGTATACCCCTTTATGAAAACTGTGGGGTAGATGTATGAACCAGTTATAAGGGAGGAGAAAGCAGTGATAAGGGACGAGAAGTGATAAAGTGCCTGGTACTTTATCACCGGCCAATCAGCTCCTGACTGATAAGTTACAGGCTGGGTTTAAAAAAGGGAGGAGCTGATTGGCTGGTGATAAAGGCACTTTTTCACTTTTCCTACCAAATTCCACACCTCTTAATTTGATCAAGCAACTGTGGGATATCCGGGAACATACAAGTTCAAGCCATGGAGGCCTCAGCTTGCAAATTACAGGACTTAATACATCTACTGCTAATGTCTTGGTGCCAATACCACAGGACACCATTAGAGGTCTTGTGGAGTCCACACCTCGAAAGCTCAGAGCGGTTTTGGTAGCACGAGGGGGACCTACACAATATTATGGCCAATGGGTGAACACATAATATATTTTCTTCTTTATGTTGGATTTCCTCTGTAACAGCAATTTATATACTTAAAACAAAAGGACCTGATTTTATATTTCCCATGTGGCCAGAGCATGATGGGGCTGTGAGCTCCAAGTGTTCGCCCTCCTGGAAAGCATTATGGACAGGGGCCCCACACACATAAGTACATAACCAGTCAGGACAAACTTGAGAGCCTACTCTCCCTCCCGACGCACCTTCACAGCAGTCCAGCCGGCAGGGAGCTAATCTGATTGCTTCGCGGAAATGAATGATTGCCTCTTGGACTCTGCCCATGTTTCTCAGTGCTGCCCCCTTCAGTAACAGAGCCTGCACACTGTTACTGTTCAGCTGAATGGCTTTGGCTCCCAAATATAGAGCTCTGGAGTGTCTCTTAGTGTAGAAGCTGTGACACCTAGAATAATAGGTGAAGAATCAACACATGGAACAAAATAAATGATTATTTGACACATGGAATCAAGTATAACGAGCAATCATGAAACAACAATAGCGCACCCAATATTAAAATACTGAAAACAATTTGGTCTGACGGAATGTTTTAATATATGCTATAGCTAACTACAGGAATCCGATGGATAGGAGCAGACTTTGACCTTTAACTGTTCAATTAAAAGCCTTACTGTGTTACCGGAGAATGTCATTGATTTCTCTAAATCCAATATATATGTGCCCTTCATTTACCTGGGCAGCTGTCCAAAGCTCACAACAGGCAATAATATTAGCACTGATAGAAAGAAAAGCAAAAATACATTTAGGTTTCATGGTTTTTAGTGCATTTTTGAATGCACCAAAGTCCCTATGGAAATGCACCAAAGCCCCTATGGCAGGGCTCTGAGGCGGAGGATACCCCATAGTAGTCTATGGTCTCATATGCACAGCACTGTGTGAGGGATCCAACACATCTCACTGACACCTGGCATCACGGATGATGTAATGGTTAGCATTACTGCCTCACAGCACTGAGGTCAAGGGTTCAGTACCCACCATGGCTCTAACTATGCGGAGTTTGTATATTCTCTCCCTGTACTTGTGTGGGTTTCCTCTGGGTACTCCGGTTTCCTCCCACAATCCAAAAATATGCTGGTAGGTTAATTGGCTTCTAACAAAATGAACCCAAAAATGAATGTGTGTGCATGTACATGTGGTAGGGAATATAGATTGTAAGCTCCACTGGGGCAGGGACTGATGTGAATGTTCAAATATTCTCTGTAAAGTGCTGCGGAATATAAAAGAAACTGGTAATAAATAAATTCTATTTATGCACAGAGGAACTCCCGAGTCACAGAACCGGAAGTCTAGGGACCAACGGCCATCGCAAAGTGCAGCTTTTATTGGGAGAGCAGCCCTTTGCATTGCTCACTGCATTGTATGTTAGTACAGATGTGATGGGCGGCACATTGTGGTTGGTACATCCCACCCGGGATGCAGTTACAATCCCGGCGGTCGGGATCCCGGCGTTCAGAATCCCGACCGCCGAAATGCCGACACATTCTCCCTCCGTGGGTGTCCACGACACCCCTGGAGGGAGAATAAATTAGTGTGCCGAGCATAGCGAGGCACCGTGCCCGCTGCGTGGCGAGCGCAGCGAGCCCGATCCACGTCCCCCCCTTTTCGGCATTTCGGCTGTCGGGATTCCGGCGTCGGGATTCTGAACGCCGGGATCCCGACCGCCGGGATTCAATACTGAATCCTCCCACCCTCAGTGTGATACCACTCATTTCTCAATAGTAGCTTGAGGGAAATTGACTAAAAATCGTTTTTTGGCAGAGTGTACGAATCACCACAACAAAAATGGAAATTTACTAAGACGCTTGTGGTGTATGATTTTTGTAGTCATTTGAGAAGTAGCATATAAACGCTTCAGAAGTCACATGCCAGCACAAACCATTGAGAATATTATTTTGATGAGGTTTTTACCAATGGTGACGTCACATTTGACATGTGATTTCCATGCGAATGGATCCTTGGTAACTTCGCAATTAGCTAAATAGTGAATTTTTATTTCAGAAAAAACACAACCCCGTGAAATATGTAAGAGGCAGCCAGCAGATTCTAATTGGGTCTGTTCTCTAATCTACTGTTTTTATTTAAATGATGAATTCAGAGCACACGGTATGGCAAAGCTGCTTATCTGGAGCACAAGATGCACATTGTACTTACCCGGAAACCACCCATGGCTCAGCATGCTGATCAGATATGTTGAATAATCTACAGCCAAGATTCTCTACATCCTCCAGCCGTCCTTCTCGAGCCAGCAAGTATCCGTAAATATCCATCCCTGGAAAGAAAGGGCATATTGCCTTCTCATGGATATCACAATAAAGATTGAAAACGGGCTATTTATCAGTTTATTAAAATCGCTTTGTATGTTAGGGTCTGTTCCCCTCAGCAATTTTTCTAGAATATATACACAGTGGATTTACATAAATTCAGTCAATTCAAATATATTTACAAACAATCAAAAAATTAACTGTTATATTACTTTTGCCACAAACCTTTATCAAAGCTACAATTGTGCCATTACCAGCTTGCCATCCAGTTGATAGGTTTACATTGTCTACAGTAGGCCGACACCAAAAGGCCACTATGCGTTTTTCCCTCTTTTTGGATTCTTGTTGAGAATCCCGGGATTGAGCATTTTTCAATCCCAATTCCCGGGATTGAAAAAGTGCCCTGGGATTGGCATCCTTACATGGAACAGAGAGATTATCAGCATATGCACTGGGTTCGCAATGCCACACTTGCAGGTGCATTAACGTCTATCTCTGAATCAGGCCCTTAATCTTTATCAGCTCACAACTTCCACCATGGGTTTCACTGGCTGTATCAAGCGCAATTTGTCAAACCCTGTCAAAGCCAAAAACACACAGACATACAAAAACCCCCCCACAATTTTAAATAAGGTCTTAAATGTAGATATGCAAGCTCCCACCACAGCATCATCTGCTCGACAGTACAGTAGTGTTCCATCAAAGCTTCTTTTGCAGGGTGCCGCACCCTGCCCATTTTTAAAGCCTCAAAATGCACCCTGCCCTTTTTGTGTGTGGCACTGTGCGCCCTTATGCTGACCCCCACCATGCTGACATGCCATTGAGAACTTTCAGTGTGTGCCATTATGTGTAATGGGTATTACGGTGTATGCCATCATGTATAATGGGCATTATGATGCATGGTATAATGTGTAATTGTCATTACAACAGAATATGTAATGGGCATAGCAGAGTATGACGACGGCAGGTATTCAATGCGGCCGGCGAGGGGGTTAAACAGCGAGGATTGCAGAAAACCAGCGATCCTCGCTGTTTAACCTCCGCGCCGGCCGCTCGCTCTATTCAATGTTCTGGGGAAATCCTCGCCGCCATAGGACGGCGAGGATTCCCCCAAACAGCGAGACCCGCGGCTAATGCAGAAAACTCGCTGTATTGAGCCTGGTTCTGGAGCCGCATACGCCAATTCCCCCTCGCTCAAAAAATGGAGCGAGGGGGAATTGGCGTATGAGGGGCTGCGTTGAATACTGACAGGGTGAGTGGTGACAGCGAGCAGGAAGCTCTGCTCGCTGTCGCCGCTCGCCCAAAGCATTGAATACCCCCAATGTTTCATGGGCGTAATCCTAGTGCAGTGTTTTATATATGTTTTTTTTTGTTGTTTCTAATTTAAATTTCTAATATAAAATTATAATTGAAAAAAGTGCCCTGCCCGGTGGTCAGTGCCCTTGCCCTAAAAAAAAAATCTTATAGTGAACACTAGTAGAGGATACAAGCACATAACCCCCCACCTCCTAAAAAAACTCAGTAGAATACAGCCCACACACACACACACACACACACACACCTCCCTACCTTTAATCAGATAAGGGTCCAGCATCTGGGCTTGCTCAAATTTCAGGATGGCATTTTTATTATCACCTACTCGAAAGTAGAGATCAGCTACACTTCCCAGTAGGTCCACATTGTCTCTCAGTAAAGACTTCTTTTCCAGAGAACTGGGAAGAGAGGAAAAATATTCAGGTAAATGAAATATAATTAAGAGATGTAGGAGAACTCAGACACTTGCTCTTCTACCTCCACGGTAATACAATATACATATATTAATCAAACAAGGGAAATGTCGATACCAACATCATAAGAAAAATAGGTACTTGTTTCCTAGCATGGCGCCCATCACATTGCATCGTGTACCTTATTTAGTGGTGTGCGATGCTTGTACAATTAAATATTGCATAGCATCGCATGCCAGCAAATGGGATGCAATGTGATTTTTAATTGTACAAGCACCCATGCCATGAGATGTGATGGGTGCTTACAATGAGATGTAAGCCCCAGTATTCACGCCTTCCCAAAGTTTCATCTCATTGTAAGCACCTATCAATAAATAAACAAGTATTTACTCTGCACAGAAACAAGATAAATCCCAAATCCTACGCTCTCTGCACATGCCACATGCCACATCTGCCCCAACTGCAGTACACATGGTTTTGTCCATTAGAGAGAGAATTTGCTTTTGCAAGTGAACCTTTGTTTCATGTTTTGAAACCTTGTTTCATGCACAAATACAATAATTGTGTGTGTGTGTGTATTTCATGTGTTTGTACAACATGCGTGCAAGGTACCTCAAAATACTTAATTGAAATATAAAAATATTCTGAAAAACAGAATAATCTGTTATCCAAAATGCTTCTGGACCCGAGCATTTTGGATAAGGGATACTCAACATGAAGCCACTGTATAGAAATTAAGAAACTTAGACAAAATATAATATACGATTTATATTAAAAGAAGCCCTTGTGCCTTACTGTGGAAAGGCTACTGAATTCTAATAAAACACAACCATTGTGGTCTTGGATATTATACTAAATGCGAACGAGTCTGACACAGAATCTGACACAGAATTACATTTACGCGAAAAAGTAGAGATATTTTATCCCTTAGAATGATTACAAAAGTAAATACAAAGATACATTGGCTGGAAGGTGTCTTTCTTTAGAGAGTAGACCAGTGATGGCTAACCTTGACACTCCAGCTGTTGTTGAACTACACATCTCAGCATGCCCTGCATCAGATTTACCATGGCCAAATAGTAAAAATGTAGCAGGGCATGCTGGGATGTGTAGTTCAACAACAGCTGGAGTGTCAAGGTTAGCCATCACTGGAGTAGACCATCTCCAGCTAGAGGAGGTGTTTAAGGAATAGCAACTATATTTCCAATTGCAGACGTGATCGAGAAGGACAAGGCAGTGGTCTCCAATCACAGACTTCTTACCAGATTGTATTAATTGCTCTTGTGTTGTCCCCAGTGTGCACAAATGCATACGCTTTGATCCAGGCAGAAAGCCAATCCAGGTTGGGAATACTCTGAATAACATTAAGAGTCATGGATGCTACTTCTGCCCCTTTTACAGAAAGAGACAGCAAACCTAGGAATACAAAACTGACATTAGGTCATTGTGCAAAGGGGGAAATCACAAGGAGCACACACGCACACACACACACACACACACACACACACACACACACACTTATTTGCCTAGGTGCCCTCAAGTGTACATGTGTACTGATCTAGCAGGGACAATGCAAGCAGCACTTGTAGAACTTCATATACAATAATGATTTTCCTCAGATTTAATATGCCGGCGTATAAGACGACCCCCCAACATTTCACTCAAAATATAGAGTTTGTTATATAAGTGCACCCGGCGTATAAGACGACCCTCCCACTTGGAGGCATGTTTTTCAGGGGAAAACATTTTAACCTTAAAATAAGACATCTCTCACCCTTAGTTAGGTGCGAATGGAAAAATGTGAGTTGAGTTTAATCTGCCCGGTTCTGTGCGAGTTTCTAATTGGATTGCAAAATGTGAATTTGCAATGAAAATAACTCACACTTAGTTGATTGACCCTCATGGCGGAGTACACTCAATGGTCAAGGATGACAAGCCGCATATATACATAAAGTTAATCCCGCATAGACACTTTCACATTTGGGTGCATCTAAATTGAAGTCCTGCTGGGTTCTACCTACAGACCCCCCTGTGATTGCTAATCCCACTGCTAGCAATGTGGGGGAGTCAGTAACGCTTGTGCTGGAGGTTGTTTTCTAAAATTAAATCTTGTTGTATGCCCATGGATCAATCAGAACACAGCATCTCTCTGCTGACAGCTTTGTACCAGATGTTTTTTTAATCTTTGAATAAAACAAAATACAGTTTCTCCCCAAGCCTAACTGCACTGTAGATTTATATTATTCACAATAGACTTTTGTTAAATATGAGAAAAATATATGCCTTGCAGAGAACATAAAAGGTGGCACAATCAAAGTGCAGCATGTGGCACCTTACTGCACATTAATGAGACCACCAGATATTAATCATAGCTTTGCAACTGAAACAAATAAAGCTTTCAAATAAACAAACCAAAAAAGACTCATGCATGCCACCTATGGCTCTTTAGTTAATTGAAACATTCTTGCTATGCCTTGTAGTTCAACAGCTAAAGGTTCCCGGCCACTGGAATAAGCTGGCTCGGACAACATATAGGGCCTTATTCTAGTTCACTCTTTCTGACAAAATCCTTCTTAGATGGACTAAACCATGTGCACTGCAGGTGGGGCAGATGTAAAATGTGCAGAGAGAATTAGATTTGGGTGAGTTATTTTGTTTCTGTGCAGGGAAAATACTGACTGCTTTATTTTTACACTGCAATATAGACCTCTTTGAAGTAAAACCCCACCCAAATCTAATTCTCTCTGCACAAGTTACATCTGCCCCACCTGCAGTGCACATGGTTTTTTCCATCTAAGAAGGATTTTGTCAGAAAGAGTGAACTAGAATAAGGCCCATAGTTCTCCAGCTTTTGAGGAATTACAGGTCCCAGCATTACCTGTCTAACTTTGATTGATACTTGTACTTGCAGCATTAGAATATATAATGTGAATACTCCGGTATCTATACATTACAATTGCATCAGAAGTCACTAAGAATAAGAGTTTGGTTGTACCTAAAATGGCATCGAGTGCCAGTGGGCACTGCCTCAGCACCTCCTTGTAACTCGTCACAGCTGAACGTTCCTGCCCAGCCTTCTTGTACAAATTGGCTAACATCATGTTAATCTACAAAAGTCAGGAAAAAAAGTAATGCAAACTAATATAGAAGAAAGAAAAATGGCTTCAAACTGGTAAAATAATGATCTGAACTTACTTTTGGGGTTCTTTGTCGGGAGGGAATTCCATCTAATATGGCAACAGCATCTTTGTCTTGTTTAAGCATTGTATAGCACTCTGCCATTTTATATTTTACTTCAATTTCTGATGGTAGGCTCTGGGGAAACCAAAACACAACAATAAGGACATCACTTTGCTGATTATCGGAAAAAGACATGGATCTGCAAACTCCGAGAAACAGTCACCAATTGGAAAATTTAGCACTCATTTCCACGAAAGCCGAATCGGCTTTTCAAAGAGCTGGAGCTGCAGAGGCAAATCCCGGCTTTTTTTCCTGGCTAAAATGGCCAGGATTGAATACTCAATCCCCATTATTTTAGAAAATCGGAAACATTGAAAACCCCCCAATTGTTCTATACAAAAAAGCAACATAATCACCACTATACTGAGAAAAAATAATTATATTTTTATTTACAAATGCTAATTTTATTTATTATAGATCAGATTCATAATTTCATTTTCATCTGTAGATCCTTTAATTACATTTAAAAAAAAATCTTAAAAGCTACTCAGATGCACTGTGGATAAATATAATAAAATGGGAAAGCATTTGTGGAATTGATTGTAACACATTTATCAGCCATAACACACTTGACCTATTCTAGCAAATGACATTCTGCATTGAAATGCTCAGCTTTAAATGCACTGTGTTCTCATGATAACTAGTTGTTAGTTTTGTTTGGAAAGAAATATTGTGGACATCCTCTAGATTTATATGTGTTATATAAAGAACTGCTCTATACCAGTCTCCAAACCTATAAGCGTTCCCTAAAAACTCATCTCTTCAGGCAAGCTTATCAAATTCCAGAACCAGTCACGGTACCTTGCATTCTGGTGGAATCGATGCAATAAAGAATACAGTATCTATCCTTATGTATCAATGCCTATTTCCCTATAGGTTGTAAGCTTTCAAGCAGGGCCCTCATACCTTTGACTGTCTGTAAATACCCTGTTTGTTGTATCACTGTCTCCTTTGTAAAGCACAACGGAATATGCTGCGCTGTATAAGAAACGGTTAATAAATAAAATAAATAATACCTGATTTTGTGGTGTAGTAGTAGCATTTCCTGTGGAGGGTCTGACTTTAGAGGTCTTGGTTAAAGCTTTCTTCTGCTGTAGAGCCATGGTGTACTTGCTGACAGCATTCCGATACTCTTTATCGTGAAAGAGAGAGTCTGCATGGTATACCAGCAGTTGGTACTTTTGCGATGGTGAAAACATCTCTCTGTTAACAAAAAAAACCATATATGGGATTCAAAAAGACATGTGCAAGTCCCTTACTGTCCTGGTCACTGCTGCTAATCTAATTTCCTTTTATAAAAAATCAAAAGTACAGTTTGAGTATTCCTTACCCGAAATGCTCGGGACCACAATGTTTCCGGATTTTGGAATTTTTTTTCCCCATACTTACCTGATCCCCTAGTGATGCTCCGATGATCCCCTATGTCCATGGCAGCCTTCAGGATCCTCTTCAGCGGCATCTCTGGTCCCAGGGGTGCATTGCACGAGTGTGCTAGTGACATCACCGTCGCGCCCATGCACCCCTGGTACTGGAGATGCCGCTGAAGAGGATCCTGAAGGCCGCTGACATCAGGTGACAAGGGAAGTATGAATAAAAGGAGCAGGATGGGAGGGGGGAGACTTACTTATATGGCTGTAGACTCTCGTGGAAACATGTAATAAGATAGGAGTTCTGTTGCAACAATCAGATTCTACTTCTTATGTATTTAGCACCTTCTAGAAGACAATAGATAGAATCTGATTGGTTGTTATGGGCAACATCCCATCTTTAATAGAACTTCCATCTTATTAATTTGACCTATATTGTCTAAATGACAGTAAAATCATTAATCTACTGTTTGTGTAGACATGCAGTAAATGAATATAAAATATCATCAGAGTGGTATAATACTTAAAAGACCTACCTACAAAATGTGTGTAATAGTTCAGCAGAGAAACCCCCTACTGTCATTTTATTTTAACATGACAGATATGAGCTGAATACATGACAGTTAGGAGCTGATTGGCTGGAGCACCATTTATAAACCACACGTTTTCTTTAATAACAACATGTTTTATCACTTAAGCGCCACTGCCTGCAAAATGACAGAAACCGGTTGGTTAGTACAGTACTTTATCCCTCTCCATTTTAACTCTTTCCAGTGTTATACATTTGCCCCAATAAGTTTTTACAAACAATTATGACAGCAATGTATATGGCTGGACTGCTAGTGATGACATGGGGTGATTGCGGCTTCCTGGCAATATTGGAATATTCAGTCAATCTATCCATTTAACAAATATATCTAATTAAAAAAATCAATTTTCAAGCTATGACTGACTGTTATCAACCGGTTTTGCTTTATCGCTGTTGTTTCAAGTGCTGCATTATATAATAAATTGTTAATAAATAATAAAATAAATAATGCTAGGTACATACTAGGCAATTTTTTATTCAATGAACTGATGAACAACATATCGCACAGTAAATTGGTGTGTACAGAAAAACTGTCAGTGAACTATGTTGTTCACAGACATATTGGGGGAAATTTACTAAGATGTGAATTACACTTCACAGGTCATGTTGCTATTGGCAACCATTCACATCCTGTCTACTATCTTCTAGAGCAGGGCTGGGCAACACCGGCCCTCCAGATGTTGATGAACTACACATCCCAGGATGTTTTGCTATGTGGCCATGCTGAAACTGATGCAAGGCATGCTGGGATGTATAGTTCATCAACATCTGGAGGGCCGGTGTTGCCCAGCCCTGTTCTAGAGGGTGATAAATAAATAAGTAGCTTCTTATTGGTTGCCCATAGCAACATGACCTGTGAAGTGTAATTCACATCTTAATACATTTCACCCATTGTGTTGGCACAGCCAATGACGATATATTTTGCAGATATACTGTTATGAGCCTAAAACCATCCCATATGACTGCCCAGGAACCATCGACAATTACATCACTAATGGTTTCTGTAACCAGACAGGTCAGGTAGCATATTGGTTAGTGCGTATTAGAAATACTGTGGCAGATTTATTAAGCCTGCGAAAGTGATGAAGTGAGAGGTGATAATGCACCAGCCAATCAGCTCCTATCTGTCAAGTTACATAATGGAGGCCAGATGCACTAAGCTTCAAAAAGTGACAAATGGAGAGTGATAAACAACCAACCAGCTCCAACCTGCCATGTTACAGGCTGGGTTTGAAACATGACATGTAGGAGGTGATTGGCTAGCTGTTTATCATTCTCCACTTATAACCAGTTTATCACTTCCCCAGTCTTAATACATCTGCCCCATTGTTTTTTTACCATGTCACTAAAGTGTGGAAGGTGGGGTGGGGAGCCAACCCATGTCTAGGTATGTACCTAGCAAAAAAAAAAACAGTACTTGTGTAGTTTCACGGCGGCAGTAACGTAGTTAGTGTCCTTGTCAGAAGCCCCAAGCCCGAAGCGTGGCGAGCAAAGCAAGCCCCACGAGGGGATGCGTTACGCGTCCTCCCAACCTTTTCATACCCCCACTATCCACTTCGGTGTGGAGTTGATTTTACAAAGTGTGGCGAGCGCAGCGAACCACCGAGCCCATAGCGTGGCGAGCGCAGCGAGATTACTTTACATGTATTCCATGTCCGCTTGCCATGCTTCAGGCTTGGTGGCTCGCCACACTTTATAAAATCAACTCCACACCGACGTGGATAGTGGGGGTATGAAAAGGTCGGGAGGAAGCGTAACGCGTCCGCTCGCCACGCTTTGGGCTGGTGTGGATAGTGTGGGTTTCAAATGGAGGCATTTGCCAGTATGTAACATGGAGCACTGGCAAATGCCTCCTTTATTGTGTATGAGACGCATTTGCATCCACACCCCCTCTTTGTGCAGGAGACGCATGAGCTACCGAACCCCTAACCCTCTCAGCTGGGTTACTGTACCCTGCTGCAATAGTTCTTGAGACGCAGGAGCGTCTCAGACAGATGGAGCACCTCTCTGCCGGCGCCCGCATGATCCCCTCTCCGCCATAGAGGGGATCATGCGGACGCCAGAGCTGTGTAAAAGGCGCTCGCTAGGCTTTCCAGGGACGCCGGGAACTGCATCTCTGTTCAGTAAGTAGCTGCCTCACGGGGACACTACACTGACTATGCAGGTTGGGCTACGCTGAAAACGTAGCTTAGGCTGCCGCCGTGAAACAACACAAGTAAGGCAGCCGTTGGGCTACACTAATAACGTAGCTTCAAACGAAGCGTAAGCTGCCGCCATGAAACATCACAAGTACCAAAACAACACATGCAGTAAAAGCCTAATTGATGGATACTTTCTAAATATGGGCTATTTGAACTTGTGTGCTACAATTACATTCACGAATAAAACCATAAGCATATTGTCTTTTTTATCTTAAAGAGATAAAAACTGTATATAACGTAACTATTCTAGCAGCACTACTGTCTTTCCCCATAACCTGGGCTAGGAACATAGGGATCTCCTTCTTCTTCATCACTTCGATCTGTGTCTGACATCCTCCGACCTCCCTCACTCGTCTGCTGCTATTCATATCATTTTGGGGTTGTGTTAAAGGGACAATAAATACTGAAGCCAATCATATCAGACAGTATACACAGTATATATATGTATACACACATTATAGAAGTGTATGCGCACTCACGGATTATTGTTGCTCATTGTCAGCAGGAGGCTGCTCAGTAAGCGGACATTGGAGTGTAGCCCGGCCGCAGCCATATCCCGGACATGATCTATAACATTCATCTTCCCTTGAAGAGCCGACAGCGGCAACAGCAGCAGCGTGATAACACGGGAGAATACAGTAACAGACCTACACCCAGTTTCACGAATCACAAGCTTATTGACGACCTATTTGGAAATGGTTGTGAAATGTGAAATAGCTGTCTTCGGTGCGCCTGCTCCTGTCTCTGCTAACACGGTCCCAGCAGTGGCCAGAGAGCGGAGATCTTTCAGGCACTGTCAGACATTACAAGCTAAAGAATGCGGATCATATCCGTCAGCAGTCTAGTTGTTTGTATGTGAATAGATATTGGACGGTGATGACAGGCACGTATAGGGCGCCCTAATGTGTGGACGTCATTGCAAATGGCGGATAATAGCCGAGATGTGCGTTCCAGAGCTGGGGCGGGCCTCTTGCGTTCCAGAAAGGACCGGGCCTATAAGGGCGGAAGTGCTGTATAGAAGCAGAGGCAGTGTAAGCAGGAGGTTGCTGAGTAGCGTGCGGGGCTGGCCGGTTCTGCAATCATCTGGCTATGGCAGACCAAGCCGTCCTCCTGCTCAGGAAGCAGCTGGCAGGTAATTCTGTGGGCCGTGGTCATTATTATTCCGTTGTCTTGCTCTGTTCTCTTCTTCCACTATTGTTTAGCAGGTCTCTGAGTCGGCTGCCACTAGGCTAATTCGTGTTGGTGGTTACGCTACTACGTTCAATAACAAGACTTACGGATACCGAGGTCTGCAAGGCTGAGATTTCCCCTAGCATTGATTATTCAAACAATGGTAGTTCTACAAATCCCATAAGGCCCAGCATCGCACTGACTGGGTCCTCTGGGACTTGTTGTTCCACAGCAGTGTCAAGTCACAGATTGATTGTCTGATCTATTTCACCCACCGTCTTAAATAATAGAAAATACCAAAAATCCTATCCTTTAGTTCCTGATGTGAGGGTCTGTTTTTTTTAATCCCACAAAAAGTTGTAAGAATGTTCTAGTTAATGTCCTCCCTATAGTCTGGGTACATACTAGTAATTGATTTGGATCTAAAATTGTGAATTTATACACCACCACCATATATGAAAGCTTGTGAACTGCAAAAGTGTGGTTGTTTTACTTGATTTCTTTGGCCATTAACTCCAGTGCGTTTAACTTGTGTTACATGCATTATGCTTCAAATTTCAGACTTCTTATCTAAGAAAATGCCTTTGGATGGGAGAATATGATTCTGGGGGTGTGGTATGCGCCTCCGACAGTGGGGATCCCAACTGCCGGTGCTCTGATAGGGGGGCGAGTGCAATGAAACCCCTTGCGGGCTCGCTGTGCTCACCATGCTGCAGGACCGGTGACTCGCTATGCTCACCACAGGTTCCATTATCCCTCTATGGTCGTGAACCCCCACAAGGGAGAATAGCCTATGTGAGTCGAGATCCTCACTGTCAGAGTGTCATCCGGTTATGAACAACCTAGTTTTTTAGTTACTCCATTACAGCCCTAATGACTTATTCCCATTCAGATCTGGTTTTAGACCAAGCAGATCCCTCTCCCTAAACAAACACACACACACACACACACACACACACACACACACACACACACACACACACACACACTATAGAGGGGGAGGGGGGATTGCTGATTTTATTTATTAACTGTTTTCTATATAGCTCACTTTACAGTGAATATTTGAACATTCACATCAGTCCCTGCCCCAGTGGAGCTTAGAATCTATATTCCCTAATACATGTACACATACAGACATTCTAGGGTTAATTTTGTTGGGAGCCAATTAGAGAGGGGGAGGACAGGAAGGAGGGAAGGGTCTACACCAGGGCTGGGCAACACCGTCCCTCCAGATGTTAAGGAACTACACATCCAGTATGCTTTGCATTAGTTTTGCTATGTGGCCATGCTGAAACTGATGCAAGGCATGCTGGGATGTGTAGTTCATCAACATCTGGAGGGCTGGTGTTGCCCAGCCCTGGTCTACACACTTATAAATTAGGGCCTTTAGGTTCTGGGCCAATTATCCACAATATTATAATGTTTGGTTTGCGGAGGTGCTATCTGAAACATTGATAACTGTTCAAAGAGGAGAGAAACAAAAGTAGTTTCAGGAATTGCATCCAATTCCAGCAACTACTTTTGTTTCTCTCCTCTTTGGGAGCCAATTAGCCTACCAGTATATTTTTGGATTGTGGGAGGAAACCCACACAAATACGGGGAGAATATACAAACTCCGCACAGTTAGGGCCATGGTGGGATTTGAACTCATGACCTCAGTGCTGTGAGGCAGTAATGCTAACCGTTACACCATCTGTACTGCACACTCGCATATGTACATTATTTGGCTGTCTTCCATGGAGATGCTTGACCCCAGGAAATACCTGGTGAGGTCACTAAGTGGCCACAGTCCAAAGAAGAGGTAGCACCACTGACTGGGGAGGGGGTGGGGATGGAGCAGAGGAAAGGCACCAGCTTCACGCCGAGGATGGGACTGGGTAGGTGGTGGATATTCCAGGCTGTGTTATGGGGATGCGGTCGACAGTAATTATGTTGACTGTCAATTGGTCAACAGGCTGAAAGATTGACACAAGCAAAAGGTTGACAAGTTAGTCATACTTTATAATCCAAGTGGGCATAGAGTGAGAACATAAACTCATGTTGACCTCTTGCCTGTCGACTAATAGTAGTCAATCTAATGACTCTCGACCCTAAGCCCCATACCTGTGTTATGCACAGCCTTCTGTAGTACGACCATTTTATGGACCTCATTGAACACTATCATTTTAATGTTAATTTTGAAATTAGATTTATTTCCCCATGCTCCCTTTATTTTGTTGGGTATTAATGATACCCTTACTAAACTTGAGCATATAACCAAATTATTAGATATAATTTTATTTATTGTAGTGTTACCTTTCTTTTGTACAGGTGGAAAATGTTTATTTTTTTAAAATTTTGTAAAGAGAATTTTTTTTGGAACACCGTTAAAAATAAAATAAAACTAATGGGAAAACCTTTTTAGGCTATTAAATCCATTCCTTAATACAATGCTCTCCTACTGTGCTTATGACCCATATATAATGTTTGCATAAGACCTGTTGAGGCTAATCTGCACACATGGCTACAAGTGGGAGACACTAGGCTAGTGATGGTGACACCTACCTGATTACACAGCAGTAGTATAGACCATGGTGGACATATGGCTCTGCTACACAGAATTGGGGAATATGTCTTGTGAGAATGTTTCCCTTCCACTCTCAACAGGCATGATGTGCTTTGTGGCAAAACCTCAGTCTTTCTTCACCTGTTTTCTGGGCTGTCAACCCTTACATCCCCAGCTGCATACACTAATGTCTCCAATATACAACCACTTGTATATCAGAACTGTTGATTAACTTAGATCAATTCTGTTTGATACTGGAACTGTGGATTGTTGATCTGTCCTTCATTAAAGGGAATTAAATAATGATAAAGGTCTTCATCAGAAGTATTGGTAGTATATCCCCCCCCCCCCCCCATCTCTGCAATAATTACGTGTTGTTGGCATTTCTGTAATGCCTACATAGCATCACCCCAGATTTTTTTTTTTTTATAAATATCATAGCAAACAGCGCTGAGCGATCTACAGAGAAATGCTGAGTTTGGCCATACAAATCTCATGGTAACAGAAGAAGGCATATGGCCCTGCCATAACACGTCAAAGAGCTAGTCTACATGCTGTGGTGGGGGCTAGAATGGGGCCTTACTGGTGCCTAATCTGATGTAAAAGTGCCAGTGGAAAGTCCTGATGTTGCATGGGTGGCACAATGGCCAGGTTATGCGTGATGTACATTTCTATGTGGCCATAAGTCTTCCCTGGGCTATGAAGAAGAGGATGGTATTTAGACATTAGTCTTTAGGTTTCTTCCCTATCTCTTGATGGTCACTTGGGTTACCTGGTAAGTCCTTTTACATGTTAACTTTTTTTCAGAACTGAACAAGAACCCTGTTGAAGGATTTTCTGCTGGATTGATTGATGACGATGATATCTATAAATGGGAAGTGCTACTCATTGGGCCACAGGACACATTATTGTAAGTGTTTTCTCTTTCGTCTGGTCCGTTACTATAGTTCAGGATACATTTAAACTGTAAAAGCTCTATACTGCTTTGTGTGCAAAATTGTCGTCTTAAACTAAAATGCACTGTACAGATGTACCCGAGATCAGCTCTGAAGCTGCTTGTGGTGGTTGTGGGTTGTCTGCCACAAAAGTGGGCAGGCTATTTACTGTCTGAATCCATGCCATGCAAAATTCAGACTGGTCTGTGGGCCAAGGAAGTTCCTACCCAGAAGTAGACTGCAGCCACTGACTATATACTAGTGTATTTGGTATTTGTAAAACTTTCAATTATTATTATTTTTTTCCCCAGTGAGGGCGGTTTCTTTAAAGTGCACCTTACGTTTCCAGTTGACTATCCCTTGAGGCCTCCAAAAATGAAATTCATCACAGAAATCTGGCATCCAAATGGTAAGCTGTAATAACCGTGCTAGACGGACCTAAAAATATTGTATGGGATTTTTCAGGCATTGCCCAACATAAATGAGTCGGTACTTAGCTCCTGAATTCCACAACTAGATGCTCCTTTTCAATGCGAAGATCAGAGCAGTTTTAGAAATACCAGAATCTGAGAATGAAAGCCTTTACTTCTGTCCTGTTTATTGTACCCCTCCTAAGCAAGTTTAAGAATTTGTAATTGGAGTACAATCTAAATATGCATGCAACAGTGTCACTAGTAGATTAGACAGATCAGTTGTCCCATAATGGAAGATGGCGTAATAGATAGAACAGGCTGGCAGCTCCCCTTCTCCATTCACTGGGCAAATTTGTTACTTCATAGTAAGCAACCTCGGTCTTGCTTTATGCAAGAAAGGGTCACGGCATCCAGGAAAATGCCTAGCTGTCTATGACAAAGTATTTTTTCTTACATCTTTTATTATTTCCTCTTTCCAGTTGCAAAGAATGGCGATGTTTGTATATCAATCCTTCATGAGCCGGGTGAAGATAAATTTGGTTATGAGAAGCCTGAGGAACGCTGGTTGCCAATTCACACAGTGGAGACAATCATGATCAGTGTTATTTCTATGCTTGCTGACCCAAACAGTGACTCTCCAGCCAATGTAGATGCTGCAGTGAGTAATAATCATTGCATACTATGGAATGCTTCTTGTCATGGGAGGAAAACCATTTTTTTCTTTCCACTTTGGAAGTGTCAGGGAAAAGGCAGGCGTGGTCATGTGTTTTCAGGAAGTGGGTGTGTCTGCTCCAGCTCCTGTCAGCCTGTTTCTATCGAAAAGGCAGAATGGGTTCTAGGTTACGTACAGACTGTGAAATAATTTGCAGAGTAATGGATTTAAAGCCAATCACACCTGCGTGCTTTTTGCAAGGTATTTGCAGCCTTGCCCAGGATGGCTTTTTAATCTGGCTGGGTGTCCATGATCTTACCGCAGGGCTCTGCTAAATTGTCCCTACTGCAATCTGGTCTGAATAACCCCCTCTATCCATAGACAGCTGTAGATGCTTGCTGGACAACTGCATGTCACATACAGTAAAGCCGATCTGCCGTTTCATAATAAGTCTCCTACACCGCTCAGTGTTTGTGTTTGACTGCATGCACCCTGTGGTCACTAAGTTTGTGCGGCACATAAAACCTAGTGATGTCGCAAACTACCTTGATCTAGGATGGAACATGAGTGTTTGAACCTTCAGCTAACAATTTATTTGATTGTGTGCAAACAATCACTGTTAAAGAGCATTTATTCTGTTGTCTGAACAAATGCCCTTCACTCCAGTGTATACCCAGCATGAGTTAACACAGGTGATCCCTGGTGTTGGTGGGGAGGATCTTTTGATGTCAAGTCAGGCCCCAGATCTTCTGGAGCATCGCGTAAGCTACTCAGCCAGTTGCCCACAGTGGTTGGGTGGTAGGGAGAGGTGGGGGATTCAATTGATAGTGATTGCTTTTCCCCATCTCTGCACGGCTGCATTTGCAGTTGTGCACATTGGTGGGCTCAATGATTTAAGTGGTGTCTCAGCTGCTTAAAGTGGTTACACTGCAGACTGGATCCAGGTCATTGGCAGGTAATCTTTCAGACTTTACCCATGTCTCAATGATGCAAGATCTGGTGGTACTTGGTGATGACATAATCTCTAGTTGCAGGTGATGCACCTCTCTGGTCTTTTTAGCGTATCCAGGATAACTCCTGCACATTACAGCCTACGCCGGTTGGACCCAGGTAGTGGCCCCATGGTAGATGCTTTCACATCAAGCTAGGACCCAGGTTACCCCAGCAATATCCTGGGTTAGATTCTTGTTTTGAGAAAAGTGCGCTCCTGCGTTGACACATATATCACAGATCCAACCTGGCATTTGGAACACTGTTCCAATATGGATGAAATCAAGATGCATTTACACTGCAGTGCTGACCCAGGATATTTCCAGGTTGGTACCATGTGCAGTGTCTCATGGAATCCACTGGCCCTGTGGTGCCTATATCATGCTGAGGGCAAACCCAACCCAGGAAAGTTACTCTGCTGCCTGCAGCCGCCATCTGTGTGGTGAATAGACATTGCAAACGGGCATCCGTTCACCTCTGCTGTCTACATAGCGGGGCAGACAGCAGCAGAGGCTACATGGTCATCCATTGATGTAAATGGGTCTCGGGTCGGATGACCCAGGTGACCTGTTTACGCTGCTCCTGAACACTGGTCTCACTGGTGTTCAACCTGCAACATTTCCCTGGTTGGATTGCAAAGGGGCCATTTACACTGAGGCACCTGGAAATTGGCTTGGTGTAAAAGGGTATGAAATCCTGTGGCTAATGAAACAAATATTCTCTTTTTTTTTTTTTTTTTTTTTTTTTTTTTTTTATAGAAAGAGTGGCGAGAAGATCCAAATGGTGAATTCAAGAGAAAAGTTGCTCGTTGTGTTAGGAAAAGTCAGGAAATGGCATTTGAATGAGATGTAAGTACTTGGAGGTAACTGATATTTTAAGGTGTGTGTGATTGAAGCCCTTGTATTTCTGACTTTTCTTTTCTTGCAGTACATTTAAAAGAAGATATTCATTGCATCTGATGAGCAATAGCATTCACAGGCAGAAGCGGACTCCTGCTCACGTGTGGCATTTCACCGACCTCCGTTCTACCCTCCAGTGGGCAGTTTGCGTTCTGTTTTTATAAATTATATGATAGACTTCACATGTTTTAACTGCAAAACCTGCAGATCGGTTTTCAATCCACCAAGAGATCCTTATTTATTCAGATATATATTTTTGCATATGTCTTTTTATAAAGTAGCTTCCTTTACAGCACTATCCCTTGTACTGTGCTGGGGTCCTGATAAGGACATAATGTTTACCATACGCACCAGCTTCTGTGACTACCACAAGAATGTTTTGTGGCCATTGCCCTCTCAGCCACCTGCTACGAGGTTTACTCTAGCCAGATGTTCAATGCTAGTAGAATGTATGCGTTAGCTTTCGTTGCTGCTCATGGATGTTGGCCATTACAGTGTGTATACTGACACAGGAAGAGTCATGGGCAACGGGTGGATGTGTTGAGTCAAGATGCTTCAAACTTTTTTTTTTCTTTTTTTTTTTTTTAAGCCTATGCTGTAGAATTATTATTTTTTTTTTTTTTTTTTTTGTGAAGCAATTATTTGGTTACAAAATTAAACTATTTTTGAGATGTTTTGATAACTTTATTTGTGTCAGTTATACTATATGGCATTTACTTTCTATTGCTGAAAAGGTATGCATAATGTTAGGGAGCTTTCACATAAATGTGAACACTAATTGTAAGGCATTCAGACAAGTAGAATGTTCTTGGCTGTATAGATTACTGGTTATAATTCAGGGAGACCCGTAAATAACAGTTCATGTAAGGTGTTTTTTTTTTTTTTTTTTTTTTTAATCTTCATTTCTTAATACGTTCCCTCTGGCTGTATTCATAGAAAATTCTTTCTTAAGCTGTGTACACACGGGGGATATATTGTTGAGCAATATATTGCTCAGTGTCTCCTTTTCATCAGTGACCAGAGATGGTTGCTGATGAAAGGGAGCCGCAGAGGGAATCAGCTGGTCACTGGAGCAAGCTCCTGCCACCAGCGATCAATTAGGGGGCTAAAAACAGGAGCGTGCACCTGGCGATTTATCGCTGGTGAACACTCCAATCACTGGCAAAAATGGGCGCTCAGCGATTATAGCCCATGTGTACACACCTTAGTTGTCTACTGCAATGGCTGTGAGACTTCAGAAGCATTGGGATAACTGCAAAGGAAAGATGAGCACTGGGTCAATTGCTGGGAACAGTGGCTAAAAAGCCAGGCAGTATATATTGGCCAATACTTCTGGTGCAGCCACTCTGGGTTCTGTTAAGGCACATACACACTGGGTGATCTTTGAGCTGAATGCAGCTCAATTTTGTCATTTAAGCTGCCCAGTGTGTGGGCCAGCAGTGAGCGCTGATTCGTGCTCCCGCATCACCGGACACCTGCTGGTACTACCAGCAGGTGGGAGGATGGCTTTCGATAGTGTCTTGCAATGGAAGGTTATCTGTAGCCTGTGACAATCCCCCTGGCAAGAGGGAAATGAGGGAAATTTGACATAGATAGTGGTAGCGGCTCAATTAGTTTAATACCTTCAGGTGCATGAAAAGGAAGGGGTAATACTGAGTAAGTAAAATAATCCATGGTTTTCCTCAGCTCACTGAATGGTATTCGTAATCCATCTTTAACACTACATGATAGAATTACGATATATTGGTTACATATATGTGCGCAAATGTATGATGAGCTCCCAAGCTATCGTCAAGGCTTCTCTGTATATTAGGAAGTCACTAGCTCTATGCAGCACACCGTGAAAATCCAAGTGTTAATAAATATTGAGAGGAAGATATAAAATATACATAATTTTTTTTGAAGTGAGGGGGGGGAATAATGAAATGTTATTAAAGAAATGGTGGGAAAATAAAAAGTTCTGACGCCATTTCTATATAATGTAATATTTGAGTTAAATGTCAGTATTTTGTAATACAGTGAAAATCCTAAAAGACAACTTTAAGACCATATGATAATGTAGGTCTTAAACCATTTTGTGAGGTCTTAAACCATTTTGTGAAGATTGATTAATGCCAAAGCAAGTACCACTCAATTTCTTAGTGGTTAAAAGAAAAAAAAAACTTGGATTTTTGTCCTCCCTGTAAAATCCCTACAGTGTCATCTGTTGGGGGTAATACAGGTAATTGACTGTGGGTAGAGGGCTGGCCAGTTATATATGCACTAAAAGGTTCAGAGAACAAGCTCTGCCTCCTCTTACAGCAGTCAGGTTTTTAGGACAAACACAGAATCCACATTCTTCATCAATTTGCTGAAGTTTAATGGCAATGAATGACTGGAAAGAGTGATGGGGAGAGGCTTATATGGAAAAGGTGAAGATGGTGGGGAAGCAGTGTATGACAAGGAGAGTCCGAGAGAAAGTGGGTGATAGGGGCACTAGAAATGTCTGGGAGCTTGTTGTGCACTGCCTCAGGCTGCGTCTTCCTGTTCGATTTTAATTCAGTGAGATTTGATCTAATTGTATTACAGATGTTCCCAGTAGTGCGGTTACAGATGTTCCAAGTAGTCCCAATTACAGATGTTCCAAGTAGTCCCAATTACAGATGTTCCAAGTAGTCCCAATTACAGATGTTCCCAGTAGTGCCAGTTACAGATGTTCCCAGTAGTGCCAGCTACAGATTTTCCCAGTAGTGCCAGCTACAGATTTTCCCAGTAGTGCCGACACATTCTCCCTCCTGGGGTGTCCACGATACCCCTGGAGAGAGAATAAATTAGTGTAGCGAGGCACCGGGCCCACTGCATGGCGAGCGCAGCGAGCCCGCAAGGGGGGGCGATCCACGTCCCCCCCCCCCCTTGTTGGCATTTCGGCTGTCAGGATTCTGAACGCCGGGATCCCGACCGCCGGGATTCAATACTGAATCCAGCAGGAGCAGTGATGGCGTAGGACAGTGATAGCTAACCTTGACACTCCAGCTGTTGTTGAACTACACATCCCAGCATGTCCTGCTACAGTTTTACTATTTGGCCACACTAAAACTGATGCAGGGCATACTGGGATGTGTAGTTCAACAACAGCTGGAATGTCCAGGTTAGCAATAGCTGGCGTAGGAGGTGCACAATCTACTCCAGCACAATCATAAATACTTTTAGGTGGTGAACGTTGGGTGTATGGTCATGTGCCTAAGGCAGCAAGTGATCGTTGTTATGCCATTGCTGTGGTCGACCCATACCCCATCTTGCTAGTAGCTATGTCAACTTATAGCACATGGACTCTCAATTAGTGTACCACTTCACCTTGCTTTGCTAGCCATGCTTCACCCAGTACAGATTACTGGGGCAGATTTAAGCTTTAATAAGAGATAAATGCCCAGCCAATCACCTGCTAACTGCCATGTTACAGCCTGTGTTTGAAAAAGTCAGTAAGGAGCTGATTGGCTGGACATTTATCTCTCCTTATCACCATTGCATTTATCTCTTGTTAAGGCTGAATAAATCTGCCCCACTGTTCCCAATGGTGATTCATGATGATGGTAAAGTGTGAAAATTATAAATTTGAAATAAAATGTTACTCATGTTGCCCATTGTCATTGTGACCATGTTGACAAATTGATTATTGTCCTTATTACTGTCAACCGAGGACTGTACCCCAGCAATGATGGCTGTGGTTTTGCACCGAGAGGAAGAGCACCTTGCTACACCACTGGTTTGTTTTGGGGGTTTTTTGTGCTGATATTTAGAATGTAATATAGCATCCTGATCATATATCATGAAGCGGATGTAGTGTCTTATCTTGCTTTGGCAACTCTAGTCCTACTGCTCAATATTTTTCTGCAATAGATTATTACTATAGTTTATATGGCGCCACAAGGGTTCCGCAGCACCCGACTATATAGATGAGCAAAGAACACAAGAAAAATTGTGATTTACCTTACAAATGCAAATTAGGACAAGTACATGGTAAATAAAAAGACACTTGCATCAGGGGACACTGATGCAATTCTAACAGTGGCAGAGATATATTCTAAAAAAAAAAAAAACACATGAGGAGATAAGGCCCTGCTCGTTAAAGCTTACATTCTAAAGGTAAGGGGCAGACAGACTGGGGTGACAAAGTGGGGATAGAAGCGAGCATAAACAGAGGGTTAGGATGAGAAATAGTTTGATGGGTCTCATGGGACCTGTCCAACTGGGGATTTCCTCTTACTGTCAGCAACTGCATGTTAATAACTCAATTTGCTGCACAGTGGGTGGGTATTTTGCTGCCGCCACCACCACCACCACCAAACTCCTACCATGTAGCACCTAGAACTATGTTACTGCTCAGGCTTCTAACAAGCACCTGAATACTGCTATGTATGTGTCAACACCCTGCTAATGCTTCTGCACTTAGGTCGGTCAACCTTCCACTGACAGAGGCAGAGCTTGGAGACGCTGGGCTCACCCAGGTACATTTGGAGAAAGAGACTACATAGAAGGTGATGACTTTAGTATGGCCACATGATTTCAGACAATGGCCTTAACAAAAGTAACCATTCCACCACCAAGATCATTTTCCAGGACTAAATCTGTTGGATGGTCATCTATGGTGGCAAAATCTCACATTGTTTTGGCCAGCTCCGCAGTCCAGATATCCTCTTGCCATGGGTACGTCAAGCTCGATTCCATCTGGCACAGTAACTGTGGCAGTGCGATACAACTTTACTGGGGCCCCAGAGTCTCTTAAGCCTTTCCCTGCAGTTGCCACCACATATTTTGCTGGTGCCTTTTGACCATGCCAGTCACTTTGCAGAGTCCATCTGTTCCTCACCACAGTTCTTCAGACTGACTGGAGTGGGGAACAGTCTCTTTGTGTGAACTCCTATGGTTTAAACAAGCAAGCTGGGCTACAGCACTCAGGTTTGGGGGGAGTCTGGGGTGCTTACGGTCTAGGTCAGTTTATTCTCAGATGTCAGATTTTAACACAGACGTAGCACTTCTTGTCCAGTTGGTCTCTGATTACTTGCAGGGACGCTGTGAGTCAATAGCACCTTGGTTGGAAGATTCTTGTTTTGGGGGGAGGATAAGCAGAAGGATACTCCCTGGTTGTACAGTGTTTTGGGATTGGCTGCTAGTTGGGCACTTCTGCCGTGTGTCTAAATTGCCACATATTTGTCAGCTAGCTGAGCAGCCAGCATTAAGCTGAGTAGTCCCTGATGTAGCACTCACTCCTTCACTTCTGGCGCACCTATGATAGGTGGGTGGCGAATGGCTCATGGGTGCTGTTAGGGTTCTTGGGCAACTCCTGGAACTTTTACCTGTAGTACTCAGGAGCGATTAAGTATTGCTGGAGGCAGGTCTTAATCAAGCAGCACAGTGCTCAATAGCCACTCCTCCATACAGTGTGGTTTACTAGGTGGCTAACACACTCCAGCAAATCATGGCGTTTGCAAGTCCTTTCCATGTAAATGTCCATCACTGTCTGCAAACTGTATGTCCGGATCTGGATATATCAGCTTGCAAGTTTACCACACTACACTGGTGGTAGTATGTTAATTGTATTCTTTACAGACAGCCTATAGGTCATAGAATAACAGCAATGCAGTCTGCCTGTACATAAATGAAAAAGACAGGACATGGAATGTTGTAATTTATTGGACAGCATTTTCACCTGGCGGGCAAGCTCTTTTGCATGGCTGCCCCTCCCGCAGGACTTTTGTCCTCTTCTTTCAGTAGCTCGTGCCTGCTTTTTTCTCTGTCAGATTGCTATTTGTTGCCTCCTGCTGGCTAATATTAGTCACCCCCAAAGCTAAGGGGTGATGATGCTTTGAGCCACGATTGTTTTTTCATGGCTATTTTCAATATTAAAAATGGAACAGTGTGTTTAAAAAAAAAATTGTATTCACAAGTAGTTGAAACTAACCACCATTGCAATACACCCATTGACAAACTGCAGCAATGGCTAATGGGAACTGGTTTTCCAGGATCCAGGCACACAGGGGCAGATTTATTAAGCTTGGAGAAGAGATAAACTGGAGATAAGGCAAAAGGAGATAATGCACCAGCCATTGAACTGTTTGAAAATGACAGTTGGGAGTTGATTGGCTGGTGCTTTATCTCCTTTTGCCTTATCTCCAGTTTATCTCTTCTCCAAGCTTAATAAATCTGCCCCACAGTCCCTGCTGGATTTCTTGACATTGGCAGACTATTCCAGATCCAGCCATGTTCCAAATGCCAAGCCTACGACTACCGACAGGCAGTGCTACTGATGCTAGCATGTGCTCTCCTACCAGCTGCTGTAGGTGGTTTTTGAGTTGCCAGCTTCAATATCCCCATATGTTTATAATCCTACCACCTCTCCCAACACAGGTATGAAACGTGCCATGTGCATTATCCTCTGACTGCCTAATACAAAGTTATTGATCTTAACTTAATAAACTACCATTTTTGTTAATCTATTTCACAACTCACAATGGAACCTTACTGTATAATACAATTTCAAGTTTGTATAGATCTACGTAAAAGCATATACACGTCTGTTTGACCATATCCTGTCCTGTATGGCACTACTTAAGGAAAAAAGGACCACTTGCAGCAATAGTGCAAAACCTCAATACCATTAGTAAAACAAATCTAAATTGAAAAGCAATAAAGCTGGGTAATACATTAGAGATGTGCAGATCTGGATTTACAAGGATCTCAAAACGGGATCTTATTGGCTATCCAGCTGTCACATGTTTTGGAGAAAAAACATGTGACAGCATATAGCCAATAAGATCCCGTTTTGAGATCCGGGTGAATCCGGATCTGCACATCTCTAGTATACATTAGATGACTTTTTAAACAATGTGGACGATTCCGGCAGGGTGGGAACAACAAGTCGTGTAAATCGTCCAGTGTGTATGCTCTATCACAATGCTGATCGTGGTCTCTTCTAATTTTTTTGAACATGCAGGAAGATCTGTATATATTAATAATGACAGCATACTCCTGGATGTGGCCACTGGTCACAAGATTGCACATTGTGTATGCACTACATCATTTGTCCGGGAGCTCCAGGGAAATGGTTGACATCGCATGGTTTGTAAACGTACCCAGCTTCATATGGACCTGCAGCATAAGTGCATATTCTCTATCCTTATGCTCCTAAGAGATCACATAAATACTATTTTTTGGATAGATTTTTTTAGAAATAATAATAATAATAAAAAAGGATTGAGCTCTTTCTAGTTCTCTTTAACATTTGTAAATATAAAATAGTTATGAAAATCAACTCAGGGTTTTGGAATTTGTATCCCATATGTCTTGGATGAGTGGAATGCTGCATTTTTGATAAATAGGTATGAGTTTGAGAACAATGTATTCTCATGGATCTTCTAACACCTCTGCATCTTCCACATTTTATTTTTATTGTTTTTCCATACCTCAAGAGAAAAATCATTGTCACGGTAAATACAGATTGTATTTATTAGAATACAGGAAGGAAATGTCTGCAAACAATCATTGCTCCAACCAGTGGAGTTACAGAGAAAGTACAAATCCACCAAACATTAAGCAAGAATGATTTATCACTTTTATTAAGCGCCAGCTTACCGCTGGCTATTCCCAGAATACCGGATTTTGCTTGCCTTATTGGACAATTACCAATCATATTACAACGCAGTATAAAAGTTTGGTTGAAAATGGAACAACTTAAATTTGAACACCATTTTATCCTCGTTGGCTCTTCCATTCCTCACTTCACTGCCCAGGGGCAGACAGAGATTTGTTCATAAACTGTCTTTTCACAAAGCACATCCACCACTAGAAACAAAATGACATTGGTTAAAAGGAAAGTAAAATTTATATCATCATGGGTTCTGCAATAAGGATACATGGTAGTTCGCAAAATATATATATAGACATAAGCCATCAATTTAGCCTGAGGAAAGGACACATGGTTCTCGATACGCGTTAGAGGAGGTTTCCAGTGCTGGTGTGTGGTTAAAGTACCTGGAGGCGGATTTTTCTGGAGAACCCAGGACACCTCAAAAAGATCATTCTACAGGCACTTTCTCTTACTGACATCTGGTAAACACCCAACTATACCATTGCACCGTTGAGGAGTTTTATATATTTACAGTGCGTCATTTATATTTGTTTTTAAAACTATTGTACTATTAAATTAGCAATTTTCTCACGGCCCAGGTGGATGCTGGGAAAAACGGGTATACCAGGTCAGGGAGGACCGGGTACCAAGGAGCACTTTTTATTTAAGGTAGTGCAGCCCGTAGCTCCTCCCCCTAATACCCCTTCCTGTCCTCAGAGACCAGTTGTTTCCTTCGTGCTTTGAGGAACATTGCGCATTTTCAAGGAGACGGCTGTTTCAGCCCTTATTCTTTATTTTTACTGTCTTTTTTTCTTTTCACAAGGTAGTCAGTGCAGCAGTAGTGCTGTCACGGACACCAGCGGCGCCTCCTCCCGGTGACTGACACGCTGACCTGTCGGCTAGTGCAATATCAGTTACCTCCCTGCACTAGGAGGGAGAGGCAGCAGGTAGGACGCTGTACGTGGCACACACTGCCGGTTGGGGGTGATGTCACTGGCAGGTCCTGGCAGCAGCACCCGGCTCATGCCGGGGATACCGCTAGACCACCAGGGTATTTTACACAAATATGAGGCTTAACCCTGTGGTTCCAGGAGGGGACAGAGTTTGCCTCACTCATGAGTTTCCCCATCGAGGGAGCTCCTCTCCTCCCCCCTCATAGCTTGCGGGGAGCCATTTTAGGCACACTGTAGCTGGCTGGTCTGAGGAGAGGAGCCCAGAAATCGTCCCCGTGTGCCTCCACTGTTATTCAGTGTCCAGGTGTAACTCTCTCACCCCACTTTTTAGTGTTGGTGCTGGGAGATAGTGCATATCTGTTTCTATTGTGTAAACGTCTGTACAAATACGGTCTGCATTTCATTTTATTATGATTTTCCTCAGTTTATTGTTTTTCTGGATGTGAGTATTCATTGATCAAGCATCCCCTGTACTGGCTAACCGGTTACAGTATTTAGTCACTAATTTATTTATTGGTGCCTGTGTACAGTACTTTCTCTCTCAATACGTTTCACACTATTGTGTGAATAGATTACATTGGTAGACATCCAATCTTACAATGTCTTTTAGGGGCAAGGGTAACGCTCCAGCGCTGCGGCCCTATACATGTACTTCATGTAAAAAGAACTTTGCATGTGCTGAGCAGGACCATACTGGCGCATGTGAGCGCTGCACTCTGCTGGGACCCAGTCCACAGGTTATTGCGGAGGTTCCCTGCGAGCCTGACTGGGCTAATACCTTGTCCTTTTCAATGAGGGAACTAGCATCTCAGCTGGCAGCCTCGCGTATTGTAATAGCCCCTCTTATTCCGCAGGTTTCACCTCAGCCACAGGAACCAGTGTGGGTACAGGGCCTGTCACAGTCTGTTCAAGGCTTAGTACAGGTATCATCTTTACTGCAACAGGCTTTAGGCGCCACTAGTGCTCGTGCTCCTGCACGGTGTAGCACATCACAGACTTTACTTACACAGGATACAGACGATCCTGTAGAGGAGGGGGAAGAGGATCATATGACCCAGGCCAGGGTGGATAGTCTGATTAAATCTATCAGACTAACCTTAAATATTAAAGGAATCTGAATCCCAGACTCCCTCTGAGGGCCCTATTTTCAAAAGAAAAAAAGAAGGACCCGGCAGTGTTCCCACAGTCCACTCAGCTGGACAAAATATTCCAGGAAGCCTGGAAACAGCCAAATAAAAAATTCCTGCTTTCTAAGTGAATTTCAACCTTCTACCCTATTCCAGAGGATTATAATAAATGTGAGACACCTCCTCAGGTTGATGCCCACGTAACCAGACTAGTGAAAATCGACCACGCTACCCGGTATACGCTACCCGGTATGGACATCACTTCTCTAAAAGACCCGGTAGATAAGAAATTGGATTAATTTCTTAAATCTATATATACCAATGCAGGTGCGGTCATTAGCCCATCTTTTGCAGCGGCCTGGACTACCATGGCTATCGTCACTGGGCCGATGAGTTGCCTTCAAATCGGGTACATGCAGGTCAGAACTTGTGTCCATCGTAGACAATATCAGAGAAGCAAACACCTCTCTCAGTGAAGGGGTTTTAGATTGGGGGCGTTTGCTTCAAAAGTATCGGTAATGGCAGCTCATTTTCACAAACAAGGAGTACAGATCATCTCGTACCTAGATGACCTTCTCCTCTTGGACATCCTTCAGACTCACTTGAAGATAACAATAGACCTCCTCCAAGAACACAGTTGTTTGGTCAATTGGAGGAAGTCCAGCCTGACTCCTGCGACTTCCATAATACATTTGGGAGCCCTCATAGACAGTCTTACAGAGGGTCTTTTTACCTCGACAAAGGAGATTGGAGTTACAGGCGCTGATTCGATCCTTCCTCAAGCATCACAAAGGGCCTTATTTTGGTTCATTCTTTCTGACAAAATCCTTCTTAGATGGGCAAAACCATGTGCACTGCAGGTGGGGCAGGTGTTACTTGTGCAGAGAGAATTAGATTTGGGTGGGGTTTTACTTCAAAGTGAGATCTATATTGCAGTGTAAAAATAAAGCAGTCAGTATTTTCCCTGCACAGAAACAAAATTACTCACCCACATCTAATTCTCTCTGCACATGTTACATCTGCCCCCCCTGCAGTGCACATGGTTTTGTCCATCTAAGAAGGATTTTGTCAGAAAGAATGAACCAAAATAAGGCCCAAAGTATCAATCCATCTGTGTATGAAAGTGGTAGGCAAGATGGTGTCCACTTTCCCAATGGTGGAGTTCAGACAATTCCACTCTCATACCCTCCAGTTAGCGCTCCTCAGTCGCTGGAATCGGTCACACCTTTACTTGAAAACCCAGTTTCTGGGTTTTCGAATCTCCCTTCTATGGTGGCTCCAATCGGAAAACCTCAAAAAAGGTTGGTTATTTGCAAATCACGATTGGGTGGTCGTTACCACAGACGCCAGCTTACAGGGCTGGGGAGTGGTGGTACAACAACACTCCTTCCAGGGCCTTTGGAAGAGTCAGGAGTCCAAACTCTCAATTTATGTCCTGGAACTACGGGCCATCCACAAGACGTTCATTGAATTGTGGAGCCTTCTTCAAGGAAGACCTGTACGCATTCAGTCGGACAACGCAACAGCTGTTGCGTATGTCAATCATTGAGGAGGAACAAAAATCCGGGCAGCAATGCAAGAAGTTTCTCACATACTAAGGTGGGCAGAAAAGTATGTTCTAGCCCTTTCGGCGGTGTACATTCCCAGAGTGTTTTGAATTGGGAGGCAGACTTCCTAAGTCGCCAAACAATACACTCCGGGGAGTGGTCCCTCCACCCAGAAGTATTCGCTATCCTGTCGGATCGGTGGGGTCGTCCACAGGTGGACCTGATGGCATTGTGACACAACAGGAAACTTCCAATGTTCGGCTCAAGAACAAGGGATCCTCAAGCCTGCCTGATAGACGCTCTGTCCGCCCCATGGCCTTTTCAAAGGGTATACGTGTTCCCTCCGATAGATCTTCTGCCGCGTTTCATTCAAAGACTCAAACGGGAGATGGTGGTAGCAATCCTAATTGCAACCAAAGTGGCCCAGGCGATCATGGTACCCAGACCTTCTACGTCTATCCAAGGCACCTCTGTTCCCCTTGCCTCTTTGTCTTTGGTCTTGAGATATTTGACTAAATCACCTTTCAAGCCTTTGGATTCAGTGGACCTTTCCTGGCTCACGCAGAAAACCTTGTTCCTACTGATAACGATGTGGTTCACTCACACCCTAACAATGAGAACTTAATACCATTATGTAACCCCAACACATGCATTATGACTAACTATTTGATCCTCATGCTTCAATATACAGTAATGTACTTTGTATCGAAAAAAAAAAAAAAGAAAGAGTGGTCCTTCGTACTAGGAGTAACTAGATTCCACATTAACCAGGAGATTGTGGTCCCGGTTTATTCACAGAGTCCTTCCTCATTGGATGGAGACGATTTATCATCGGTGGATGAGTCCTAGGACGTTGTTAGGGCCTTGTGTCTTTACGTTTCTAGGACGGCAACTATCAGGAAAACTGATTCACTATTTGTCCTGTACAATGTAGAGAAGCCTGGTTGGCCAACATCTAAAGGAACACTGGCAAGTTGGTTACGCTACACAATACGGCAAGCATAATTGTCAGCTGGTGTAACGGTCCCACATTCAGTGCGGGCACACTCCACACGGTCCATGGGGACTGGTGTTTTGGCTGATAGCATTTGTAGGGCGGCCACGTGTTGTTCTGCTCACACGTTCATTAAATTTTATTGTTCTGACACTTTCGCCTCGGCTGATGCGGCTTTTTGGCAGGGGTGTCCTCAGTGCAGCTCGGGAGTGTTCCCACCCTTAGGGGACAACAGCTTTAGGACGCCCACCCTTGTGCTCCACATCAGCAGTTAAGTTAGTTTGGCAGTAGTTTACTGCCCTTGGTTGTATGTTCTGTTGAATGGTTCTTCTCTCCTATACCTATTCCTCGGCTTGTTAAGTTAAAACTGGTCTCTGAGGACAGGAAGGGGTATTAGGGGGAGGAGCTATGGGCTGCACTGCCTTAAAGACATAGTGCTCCTTGGTGCCTGGTTCTCCTAGACCTGGAATACCAATTTTTCCCAGCATCCACCTCGGACTACGAAAAAAGGATTTTACTGGTAAGGACCAAAATCCCCTTTTTTTGGCTATATTGGTTTTCTTATATTCTATATGGCTCCATCATATATTATCTTATTGGCGAGCCTTTATTAGGCGAAGATACGTAAGATAAGGAGAGCCTTATTCTTTTATGTGTGTTCACTCTCGTCTTACACACATTGATTAAGAATGTCTTATATAGTCTCACTATTCACCAGTTATATGTCAGCGCACAGGGCTACCTTATTTTCTTATTTCTCACACAGTGTAATAAGGTTCACAAAATAATATTGATATTATACGAGCTGTTTAGGCACCCTGATTTTACCTATCCCTTTGACCATAAACAATTTGATTTGGTCCTGGACCACCAACCCAAGGCATCCCTGCAAGGGCATCGTGGTTACCCAGAATGCCTAGGCACACAGCTTGGGAACCACTGTTATAAGCATAGGCAGATAAAAGCACATTTTTGCAGTATACTCAGCGCAATGAGAGTTACATGCATAGGTTGTAGAAGGAAGTTACAGCAAATTACCTTGCTCGGTTTGTCATTCTGAGGGTCAAACACCTTCTCACACAGCCTTAAGCCAGTCTCTTGTCTCAGCTGTTGTAGGTAGGCCCTCATCATCTCTGGAAGAAAAAAGGAGAACATGCAGCAATACAAGCTAGTATCTTATGCAGATGATAATAAGTTTTCTAAGTGTGACCGGAACACAGTTGTGTGCAATTATTTCACAGCAATAGGAATAGGAATCGGGGAATTGCACAGCTATATAACAAATCTGTGCATGTCCTAAGCAGTTATTAAAAGGTCACCCTGCAGATATAGATCTAATTAACGGACTGAACAGTGCTCTATTCATGCAGAGATAAGTTTCTATTAACATAGGGAAAGCCCCCTTCCCACACAAAAGACTATCTATACATACATATCTATATATCTATATCTATTTATTTATTTTATTACATATGACTTTAAGGAAATTCTTTCTTTTTTAAATATAATGTGTATATTATGCTATGTGATTATTAAATATTATAATTGAAACTATATTGCTTCCTTTTACAGAAATTGGATTTAATAGGTAAATAAATCAACTAGCCCCTCTACTGTGACATCTGTCCACTGGGGACACTAAAGTGTGTTTAACAAAATGTGTGGTGCTGGGAGTATTTACATATTATACTTTAATAAAAATGTCAGCTTATTATATTAACACAAGACTTGTGACTAATTAAACATAAGGCTATACATATTACAATGTACTTTCAATCCACTTGTTTTTTATTGAATTAATAATATAGATGACAATTAACCCAATATAATCAGGCTGATCAGGCTGTGAAACCAATAATAGCCCAATCTGGTGGAAATTTATGTTATAATAACAATCATCAACTGCCCTGAATTGCACATGCACTAGAAAGCTCCTTGTAATCTGCCAGGTGACAGTTGTACTGTGTGTGGTATATTAAGTTTTTGAATTTACAATCTGTTAATAATGGTCTGATGGACATGTGTATTCCTGAATTGTATATAAAATATTTCTGTATAATAATACAATCTTTTTTTGTAAACAGAAAAAAATACAAAAGAATCTACTGCAGAATCTTACCGTCTTCCTGTTTGTTGGAAGGCTTTACATACATGGCATTGAGGGGGAACCCTGGTTCTCCTGGAATGGGGAAGTTTGTAATCCCCAATGTGTACATTTCCTTTTCCCCCTGTCCCTTAGAATTACACTGAGAGAAAGAGAAAAATAGATTAAACAGGTATTTGATCTCTTAACATTTTTTAAATGTGTGCTGTGTAATTACGTGGTCGATAACTACACCCAGGGTTACTGATTGCTGCAGAACTGAAAATATTTTTTACAAATAAAGATTTAACATTTCCCCTTTTTGTTTGTCACTATAGTGAGTTAGAATTGCAAATGCAGGCTGGAAGTATGTGTGTTTTTTCACTTTACAGACCAGTTGGACTTTGGTGCTGCAGAGGGCATAAAAGGTCTTAAATGCTACAACTGAATCTTGTCCAGTTCTGGAAATAAGAGAATGTATCTGAAAAAGGGTAGAGCTTCCAGGCCCTTCTTGGACTCACTTTAGGCAAGCCAGGGGTGATGCTACAAGGCCCATCGAGCTGCCACTGAGGAAGTGGAGATCTTGGGATGCAAAGGTCCCTGTATTCAACGCCACCTCCCGGCCTCTCCAATGCTATCCAAAATAGACAGGAGGTTCAAACCACAGATGGTTCCTTCTTTTTGTGACTGAAAATAGGTGGATCTGAAGCAAATGAAGTATAGTTATCCTTAACCTGCAAGACCAGTTTTACCGTCTTCACCAAAGCATCAACCCTGAAGCCCAGGGCCTGCTGCAGGGAAATGAAAAAAGGCTGCTGGGGCTACCAGCACCAATAGGTGAGGTAGAGAACAATACAATTTGACTTAAGTACAGTGCGGACCAGCAGCACAGTAAAGTGAATAGGTTTCCTGGACTTGCACAGGTAGCAGGTGAGAAAATTCCTTTGATGGGGAACCTAGACATATGAACCAGGGGTGGGGGTGGAGCTATGGGAAATCTCCATCTGAAACCCCAGGGACCTGCTTCCTAGCCCCTTATGCAGAGTATGCCCCTGGTGGACTAGAAGTGACAGAATACCAATGCCAGTACCCTCACTCTTGGCTTTTCTGGTGCAGAGGAGGTGCTGGTGTGTCTGGTCATGGCGTCAGTACTGCAGTGTGTTGCTTATGGAGTGGTCAGTTCTGTAAATGCCCATTGCCCGGCATTCAGTAACAGTGAAAAAAAGTTGGGGGGCGTGGCCTAGCGGTACATGGAGTAGGACGCGTGCCGGCGAAGCTCCTGACCGCATGATCCTGTACTAATCCTTATCGGAGGGAGAGAACCTCTAACGAGGCAGATCTCATCAGCCTACCTGCCCCTGACGGTGCTGAGCCGGTGGAAGTGTCCCTGTGCTGCCTGGCTGCCCGGTGCCGATCCCCGCTGAGCTCGCGTCTCCTGAGACACGCTGCCGGGCGCCATTTTGGAAGGGGAGACGGAGAGGAACGCGGAGGCGCCGACTGGGGGACACCGCGCCAGGAGAGCTGCGGCTGCTACTGGGGTAACTCTGCCCTCAAGACCCTGTCCATCGGAGCGCAGCACTCCCCACAACCCTGAGACAGACCAGACGGAGCCGGAGACGCCAGACTGCGCTCACCCCGCCGGCTGACAGACCCGACAACGGGGGAATCCTTCCCCTGCTGGAAATCTCTCCTATATTGTCATCGTCGACGGAGGGGGCTTGAGGTGACGGGGGAGTGACGACTTTGCTGGCTGAGGAACATCTGTGGACCCCTCTCGACCAGCTGGGCCCTAGAGGGAGCGGTGAGTGTCCTGCCGCCATTTTGTGGAGGGGAGCTCTCAACAGAGCAAAGACCACCCTGTACCCAAAATTACACCTGAGCCCTGCATACCGCTGGGAACTTTGTGCCTTGTAGATAAAGGCTGCTATTCCTACTGTCCCACACTGGGCTGAATATATACGGTGAGGGGAGGGTCTCTACACAGGGATCTGCTTCCCCATCACCCTGTCTTGGAGGGCTGCCTGTAGAAGTGGGACCCCAGCGTGACCTCCCTTCCCCACACATAAAGAGTTGTTGCTTCGGATCTGTGCCCCCCCGGAGACACGGAACTGTGACCAGTGCAAACAGCTGTGCAAACACTGTGCACCTATTACACCCTCGCTCCCCTACGCTGGACTCACACCTGTTATCCCCTCTCCTGCAGCACCCTTTACTGTGAGGTATCCTGTGAACACTGCCTCATATTCTGCTCACCTAATATTGTGCCTACACTGCTGATAGCCTTGGTCAGCTATAAAAGACTGCTGTGATCTTTCCCCTATTGACAGACCACGTTATAACCTATGTCCCGAAGAAACACGCCAGCCGCTGCGGCAAAGCTGGCAAAATTTGCCAGGCTAGAACCTGTGTCGGATCCTGTACCAACCCCTGCCGAGCCCCTTCCCTCAGGGTCTGATATGGCGGAATCACCAGAGGTAACAATGGCTCAGCTTTTACAGGCTATTACTGATTCGGAGAAGAGACTTGCTGGCAGGGTTGCGGAGGTGAAAATCGACATATCCTTCATAAGGCAAGATATGCAGAAACTAAGGGACCGAGTCGAAGAGACTGAGACCCGAATCTCTACACTAGAGGACACCACTGCACCTATCCCTGACCGCCTCTCCACGCTGGAATCCCAAATGACAACATGTCAGCAGAAGCTGACAGATATGGAGGGGAGACTCAGGAGGAATAATGTGAGATTCGTAGGCCTTCCTGAAAAGGCGGAGGGTACAGATCCTGAATCCTTCCTCGAGGCTTGGCTGATATCCCTGTTTGGTAAGGACGCCTTTACCCCACAATTCGCAGTGGAGAGAGCACAGAGTACCCACGCGTCCGTTACCCCCTGGTGCACCACCACGCACATTCATTGCGAAGCTTCTCCACTACAAGGACCGAGATGCTGTTCTTCGACTTGCAAGATTGAAGGGTCCCCTTATCTACGAGGGCCAGCGGGTGGCGGCCTTCCAAGACTTTTCTGTGGAAGTCCAAAAATCTCGATCTCAGTTTACTGGGGTTAAGCAACGCCTACGATCCCTCCAACTGAAATACTCAATGCTTTACCCTGCACGGCTGAGAGTGGTGGCTGGTACCCGTACCCATTTCTTCGATACGCCTCAGGCGGCCTCGACATGGATGGACACACAGCCGGCCCCGAGAGAGCTTCCTCCTTGAACTGGCCCTCTGCTGTATATGCTGGGGACTGCCCGATATGTGCAAAGTCTCTCTTTCTTCTTTGTCTCTTATAGGCACTTCTATTGGTAATGTATGACGCATAAGATAATGATACTTAGAGATAATCCCTTAACAAGAGGTATATTCTCTTTTATCCGACTAAATGAATATATGTCTAGGTCAGGACTACCATGTACTTCAGGTTATAAATAATAGTTGCCCCCTAAGGGTTTGTTTTTTTTGATTGTTTTTCTTGGTTGAAACGTCTCCTTAAGAGGAGTCGATTCGGGGTTTAATGTTAGGGAAGCAAAGTGTGCCTATGTTTGGGTGGGTATGCCGGGTGGGACGGGATTTTCTTGTATATCTTAGTTTTTTTTTATTTTTTTTGCAATGTGTGTACTGTTCCTATATATTTGCTCCTGGATGCTGGGTGGGATGGGATGACCCAACGTGGCACTTTGCTGCATGCGGCCCCCTCCTACCCATTATCTTCCCCTGTATTGTGCAATGGTGAAGGTTATCGGGTGGAACGTTAGGGGTCTTAATGACCGAGTTAAACGCACCTTGGTATTGAACCAGCTCAGGGCTCGTTCCCCAGGAGTCGCATGCCTTTTCGAGACATACCTTGTGGGTAGCAGAGTGCTTGCACTTAAAAAGCCATGGGTGGGTTGGGCCTTTCACTCGGTCTTCCACCCCAACTCCAGAGGAGTCTCGGTATTAATACATAAATGTATGGGGTTCAAATGTCAAAAAGTGCATTTAGACCCTAGAGGCTGCTATGTATTCCTGGCAGGTACTTTGTGTGACTCCCCCCTTGTAATACTGGCCATTTATAACCCACCTCCGTACCAACCCACTATAATCAACAAAGCATGTACCTTTATGCAGGACTTCCCATCATACCCAGTTATAAGTGTCGGGGATTTTAACGCTGTGATGGATGAATCCTTGGACAGGTGGAGACCTGTTCCCGGAGGGGGACGGAGCGGGGCTACACCCTTTGCTCGACTCATTGGGGAGGTGGGCCTGATAGATGTTTGGAGACTAAGATACCCGACGACCAGCTGCTTCTCATGTTTTTCTGGCACTCATGGGGTTTTCTCACGTATCGATATGGCACTGATCTCTAGGCGGCTGATCCCCTCTGTGACTGCTATCGAGTACTTGCCCAGGGGCGTCTCGGACCACTCCCCGGTGTGTCTTGAGGTGGAGTTGGAGGGAACCAGGGGCGCAAAATTCTGGCGCTTTAACCCTTTCTGGCTGACGCAGATGGGAGCAGCCTCTGAACTGTTGGTGTTATGGGAGGAATTTTTTGTAAATAATCCTGTGGAGGGGGATGCCTCCCTGGTCTGGGACACATTTAAGGCATTCCTGCGTGGCTCACTAATTTCCCGGGTCGCACAGCTGAAGATCTTTAGTCGCAGGGCTGAGACTGAGTTGGAGGGGCAGAGTACAGAGCTTGAGCAGAAATACTTGGCAACCGGGCTTGAGGCGGACCGTGTGGAGTGGCTCGTTGTACATAAACAATGGACGGAGATGCTGCTGGATAAATCCAAGCGACGTCTCCTGTTCCAGTCCCATGACTTTTACACACAGGGTGACAGATCGGGTAAATTTCTGGCTTACCTGGCCAGAGAAAACCTTCCACCGACAATAGTGCACAGTATACGGCGGGAGGACGGTACAATATGTTCGGGAACTCTCCCTGTAGCGACCTCCTTTTATAACCACTTTGAGAAAGTATATGACACCCGAGTATCCTACAGCCCGACAGAACTAACCGACTACCTTACTGAGATCACGATTCCCAGCTTAAACACTGACTCTAGGGAGTTCCTGGATGCTCCCCTTACACTGGAAGAGGTTGAGGCGGCAATTAAGACTTTCCCCAATTCTAAGTCCCCGGGAGTGGACGGACTTCCAATTGAAATATACAAAACCCATGTTACATTCTTTGCCCCTAAACTACTATCCCTGTATAATCATTTGCTGAAACAGGGCTCCCTGCCTGTGTCTATGGCGGAGGCGCTGATTGTCCTTATCCCGAAACCTGGCAAAGACCCGTTGTCCCCTGACTCTTACCGGCCCATCTCACTATTATCCACTGACGTCAAAATACTGGCCAAGTTGCTTGCGATACGCCTGAATGCGGTTGTACTTCAGGTGGTACATGCTGACCAAACTGGCTTCATGCCTGGCAGATCGACAACCCTAAATTTACGTCGCCTCTTTACTTATTTGCAGTGGGCCCGGGAGGGAATGGAGGACGCGGTGGTGGTCTCATTGGACGCAGCCCGCGCTTTTGATTCGGTAGAGTGGGGCTACTTGTGGGAGGTCCTAAGTAAGTTCGGAATAGGCCCAAATTTCCTTTCATGGGTCAAATTGCTATATACAGGGCCGACTGCTCGCGTGATGGTTAACGGTTACACCACAGAATCCTTTAGCTTGGGTAGGGGAACCAGGCAGGGATGCCCCCTGTCCCCCCTGCTCTTCGCACTTGCGGTGGAGCCGTTGGCCTGTCACATTAGGGCGTCCCCCTTAATAAAAGGGTATGAGATAGGAGACACCGAGGAAAAAAATCGGGTTATATGCGGACGATATGATTTTGTATTTATCTGACATGACCTCTTCCCTCCCAGCGTTACTGACCCTGATGACGGAGTATGCTAGATTCTCGGGGATCGGAATAAACTGGGATAAGTCAGTGGTGTTCCCCCTACTTTCTAACACGCAACAACCACAATCTTACAGTTGTCCTCTGCGCTGGTGCACACAATTTAAATACCTGGGTATCCAGGTTTCCCACACGCCTGCCGAATTCATATCCCTGAATCTGACCCCGCAGATTGACCACCTACGCCAGAAGGCCCGTACCTGGAAAACACTTCCCTTATCTGTGACAGGCAGGGTGAACCTTATAAAAATGACAGTCCAGCCCAAATTTCTATATATACTGCAGAATTCGCCCACCTACATACCTATTTCCAACTTATCACTAGACACATAGTTTCTTTCATATGGGGAGATAAGCGCTCCCGGGTGGCAGCTAAGACCCTATGTCGGTCAAGATATGACGGAGGCCTCGCACTCCCAGACTTAAGATTATACTATCTGGCGGCACAACTGGCCCAACTCGCTGGATGGGTCACACCAGCAAACCGTGAGAACCTGTCTATGGCTCTTTTGAGCAGGGCGGGCCTCTCCTTCACTCCCTTGCAGTTCTTACTAGCAAAGTCTACGATGGGGACGCTTCCACCTCTTTTACAGCAGGCTCGTAGAGTGTGGGTGACAGTGGGAAACATACGGGGAGACCCGGTAATAGACTCCTGCTCTCCTATATGGAGAAATAAAGAATTTCCTGAACTACATAAATTAAAAACAGGCACAGACTGGATGTCACTTGGGGTCTCTGAACTGGGCCACCTCTTTCAAGACGGAACATTCTGTTCTTTTGAGCAAATGGTTGATAAATATGCAGTACCGAGACAGTTTTTTTATAAATATCTCCAGCTTAGGCATGCGGTGGGTGCGCAGTGGAGGGGAAATACGCCTGAACTGGCTACATCCCCGGTCCGCACACTGGTTAGTAAACTTCCGGTTCGTGGGAAGGTCTCAGCTCTGTACTCTCCCCTGCTCACCTTCTCGGGGGTGGGCCGTTTGGAGGGTTTACGGGCCAGATGGGTTGTAGACCTGGGGCCTATTGAGGATGAAGAGTGGTCACATATGCTGAGTTCACCTAGGGATGCCACTGCATTTGCACGATTTCAGCAGATCCAGTTCTATGTCCTGCACCGGGTCTACTGGACCCCTCACAGACTTATGAAGATGGGTGGTGCTGGGTCTGATGTGTGCCCCAAATGTAAGAGCCCAGATGCGGACTTCTGGCACATATTGTGGCAATGTCCACGGGTACACTCCTTTTGGATGGCTGTTTTGGCTAGCATACGGGATACGGGAATACAAGCCCCACTGACTAGCCCCCGGGTATGTGTCTTCGGACTTGAATTGGAGGAGCTGCTCCCTAGGTTCCACAGAATTTATGTTAACACCCTTCTCACGCTGGCCCGTGTATGCATTGCAAGGACCTGGATGGGACCTTCAGCCCCAGCACACGCAGCATGGATAGCCCTGGTTAACACTACTGTATCCCACGAGCGCTTCATGTACACTAAGAGGAACTGTATGGGGAAATATGGCAAGGTTTGGAGTCTATGGCAATCGTCTCCCCTATACTTACAGGACTCGAGCCTGTGAATTATCATGATCCTGCCTTAAGTTTATAGAACCCCCAAGGACATGTTAGTATTTAAGACTCGGCTAAGAATTCACTGAGACCCTATATCGTATGAAACCATTGCACCCACTTACATGTGATAAACATTGATTAATGTAACTGTGTATATGTACAAGATGGAGCATGATAAATATATCCTATGTATATTATAACTTGGAATAATGTAACACACAAGTAATTGTTTTATATTTTTGTTTATTATTATTATTTTTCTTTTTGTTTAGTAAGTTACGTAATTGTTTTATATGCAACTTTTCAAAAACTAATAAAAAAATACTTGATTCAAAAAAAAAAAAAAAACAGTGAAAAAAAGTTGACAAAAAACAAAAGCCTTTACCTGGAGGCACCAAGAATATAACTGGCGCACTCAAAGAAGTGAACTCCTTGGTTCAAGGGTCTCCTGCACCCCCCCCCCCCCAGTCACGGAGCCCACCACTGAATTCCACCCCCCAAACGTTCAATTGGTTTACTGAAAGCTACAACTGTTTCCAATGCTGTTAAATAGCTACAATGGTATGATACAATGCAGATTATGAGCTAAGGGCTTACATCTATGTGAAAATGCTCTTGGTTCTCCACCATTATGATCTCTGCTGAAAATGCTTACCTTCTGCAATTTTTTTAGGCACTCAGAAATGTAAAGAGTGATATATATCAATGTCCGGTCAGCTTCATTCTAAAAATAACAGGATTTAAAATAATATTAAGTATCAACAAATTAAGTTATTGAAAATAATGAATAAATAAAGTCCCTGCTAAGGGAGAATTTGATATCTGATGAAAGACAATAAGAGTGGCAAGGCTTATTTTGCTCTACTGTATATAATGATATGCTGTGGTCTGTCTACTCTTCGCCATGCGCAGCGGTAACTGATGCACGCGCCACGGCCAAAATATCCCCCTGCATTAGATGGAGGAAGATGTCACAGTCGGGGTAAGCACAGAGGAGGCCCAATTTGTTTGTGTAGGATAATGAATGTGTTGTGAAACTACAAATGCAGACGAGCAATGCCAGCCACATAATATAAGAAACCCCTACAGACCAAGAACTGGCCTGCGGTTTCATGCAGATTCCCCTGTGATCTCAGCGCGTAGATACATATTGTGCAACTATTAAGCCTGCTCCAAGCTAATGCTTCGAAAGCTAGTTTGCTACCTAGTGATTGTGCATGTGAGAGAATGATGTAGTTTTACTTGCTGCCAACAGATGGCAGTGTTTCGGACACACAAACGAACACTAGACATATATATAGATGATGATGCTCAGCGATCGCTATGCCAGTTTGCATAGTGCTTCTTACATGGTTAAGATTATGCTCAGAGAGCAAAACACAAATATCCATGATTTTAGAAAGGCAAGGATTTTGGGTACTTATGTATTAGCAGGGAACCCAATTAACATACATACGGCACCGTAGGGAAATCGCATGCGATGCGATTTTCCTATGTAATTTATTCACTGCTCTCTGGCCTTGGGCGGTGCGATGAGATCACATCACATCGCATGCGATTTTATAGGGTGCGATGTCATTTAATGTACTAGACACTTGTATGACATACAATGGGATTTAGACATCCCCCCACTATGCACGCCACTCCGAAGTGTGGCAAGGGGCGGCGGAACGCGTCCTCCCGACCTTTTCATACCCCCACTATCCACGTGGATTTGATTTTATATAGTGTGGCGAGCGCAGCGAGCCACCGAGAACGAATTTATAAAATAAACTCCACGCCGATTTTATGTGCGGTGCGATCGCATGCGATGCAATCTCATCACACCGTCCAAGGCCAGAGAGCAATGAATAAATTACATAGGAAAATTGTATCGCATGCAAAAAACGCATGAGATGCGATGCGATTTTCTTACGCAGAATCGCACACTAAGCTATCTCGCTTAGTGGGCGCCCGGCAAATACATAAGTACCGCATTTTGTGGATGTGTAATAAATCGGACAATGTCTATGTCAACATCTCATGGCCGACATGCATTATGTCAACAGGATCAAAAAGCTAGACAGGTAATTGGTTGAAAGTGTTTAAGGCTGACATGTACAAAAATCGACAGGTTTAAATAGGTCCACATTTAAACTTTCAACACAAAATGGTTGACTTTTGTAAGAATGCCCCTACCATAGTCTTACCCTAAAAGTGTGGACCAGAATAAGGTCCTGTGTGTTATCTGGAGAAAATGTATTTTATAACAGGTCATGAAATAGAATATCCTGATAAAAAGAAAATTGCCAAAAAAACTAATTTTTTTCGATGATGTATTGGAACAACTGTAATATATTAACTGATAAAGAAGATTGTACACTGTATTGAAAGTCATCTTTATGTCCATGTCGCTATGTTGCCATCCTCTCAAGCTACAGAGATAACCCAACCACTGGACTCCACCATTGAAATACTCAAATCCTAGAGGTCAAAACAAAACAGCATAAAATTGTAGCGATCCACTTACAAATAACTTACCTTAATTTCATAGTTTTTAAAGAAGACATTAGCTTTGAAATAAGTTATAGCTTCATCAATAATATCTGTGTCCTTGGCTAAAAGAGAAGAAAAAGTGGAATTATAGAAAGGTCACTTACCATTGAATATTTGCGGCTAATTCCCTACACACACACACAGACACGTTTTGGGGGGGTTAGCGGCAAATATTGAGTATACCCCAAATATATCTAGGAGGCACGGCAGTAGGAATCTCCAATACCTGCTGCGATCCCTACCTTTCCCACCTGCAGCCTCCATAGGTTTCAATAAAGGACCCAATGTACCAATATCAGGCATTAACAACTCCTACAGCTAATGCCATTCTGGGACATTGTTAGCCCATTGCACTGCTGGCAGTGCGGTGCGGTCAGGGAGGTGAGCCGCGGATCAGCTCTGACCATCCTGTACCCGGCTGAGCAGTTCAGAGACAGGATCCTTTCAGAGCCCCTGGGTTATGGTATAAAACATAGACTGACTCATGGTAGACAGTCATATGGTCGACCACTAATGCTCGACAGGGCCAAAAGGTCGACATGAGGTTTTAATGTTTTTAGGGTGTCTATGTCGACATGGACACTGTCTAAGTGTACCGCGTGCGCTCGCCATGCTTTGGGTTGGGCACACTAGTTTATTCTCCCTCCACCCCCTAGTGGATGGTAGGGCATGAAATACAGCCTTTCGGCACATGTTGGCTGAAAATGTTGTAAAAAAAATGCATGTCTACCTTTTTCATGTCGGCCTTTCGACCTATTGTGTAAACCTTTAGACCCTGTCAACCTATTGTGTGTCGACCTTTAAGTCCTGTCGACCATTAGTGGTCGAACACATGACTGTCTATCATGAGTCAGTCTATGATCAGTCCGGATACCGAGCCCCTGTCCCTACTTAAATTTGCCTGTGCAATGCAATCCTGTTAGGTAGATCCCACCCAGATCGCACTGTATATGCAATCCCATAGTAATGTACGCCTAAGCATGTAAAACAATTGCTACAGCTTCATGAATATCCACAATAATTTTGCTGACTGCTAATGCACATAGTTTTTATGACAGTTTTACAGAAAATAAACCAAGTAAAGCTAAGGGATAGAGAAATATATATATTTACTAAATTATTCTGCAAATGGGCACGGCTAATTAACTCTCTGAAATCTACGCAATTTGCTCCGTAAGAAGCACACAAAACAAAATCCCAGATAACAATCCCTTAGACATCCTTTCTTTTTGCAAACACACATAGGGATAATATATAATAAGTTCCTGAACCTGTGTGTTTCCAGACAATATAAAAAAAATTTGGTTAAAATAAAAAAAAAAAGTTATAATAATGGTGCTAATGTATACAAGATGGGGTATTTTGTAGAGAGTTTTTTTATACCCATTAGTGTAAATAATTAATCCTATGCTTTTCATTAGGGATTATTTCATCTCTAGCAAACCTAGCGATGTGTAGATTAAGAATATAAAATGTCCATAAAATGGCAATTCTGTACGTAAAACTCATCTTACTCTGAAGAAAAAGACTAAAGGTCCATACACACTGGGTGATTTTGCCCAGCGTGTATGGACAGCGATGATCGTTTTCATCGCTGGGAGGAAAGCTGCTCAGTGCATACACACTGAGGCGCTTTCCCCCTTGCCCGGCGCCGACAGCGGGGGGCGGACGGCTTTGCATTGCTCAGAGTTATGCAAAGCCGTCCACAAAGCCGCTCATCTGCTGGTAATACAAGCAAGATGAGCAGCTTTCCCGGTGATGATGCAGGAGCGCGCAGCAGCAGCAGCGCTCATCACCAGGCTGTACACACTGGGCGGCTTTGACCCCATAATGGGTATTTCTTCCTCTCTGGCAATGTTGCTTTTTGTATTCAGAATATATTGGTGGGGAAAAAAATTATATTAAGTACATAATGTTTAGCAATATTAGATATTTTGTATGGTTTTGCATTGTTTAATAGTCATTTAATTACAATATTCGTGTAATTTTGCCACCACAAATTACATTACGTGTTTTTTAATTATAGAGAAAAATTATGATGGGGGGATAATTCAACGGATTCACCTGGCCAAATCTGCATGACACCCCCCGCGGTGGTAGTATGGTGGGATTTCTCTTTAAAGTGTTTACTATCCCATTGGGTAACAAGCACTTTTGAGCAAGTAGGCGAGTTATATATACACATGGTAAATATTTTGAGCAATAGAGTAGTTACCTGTAGAAAAGTAAGGTCCCTTGCTGGGGGCTGCAGGCTTAATATGAATTGATCAATACATAAACAAAATACCCACTATTTAATATTGTTAGTTAAAATTGTGAGTGCAGAGATCCTGTGATATATCTAGATAAGATAACACACATATATATATATACATACATACACACACAGAAATGGTTGCACTGCAGAAGAGATTACTATGGAGCAAGCTGGGACTTGCTACAAACCTGGGGCAGGAATGTGAATGAAACGTTTACAGAGTATTGCAGGACTTACTTTCTCTGGGGGCGGGTCCTTTGAATTGGCTTCTGATTGGCAGCAATGCCATGTTTCCTATCATTTTGGTGTCGCATTCCATCAACATGGAGTGATAGGCCTATAATATAACAGACAGATCATTAACTTTATCCAGATTTATATCATTTCAATCATACATTTAAGAACACTATGATAAATAAAATGTTCGTCAATTGTTGATGTTGTATATAATAGTCTTCCAGGTACTTATTTCCTAGCACGGCGCCCACGATCTAGATTGTATGTTGGGCCGATATCGCAAGCATTGTATGCATCTTATGTGTTTGTGCGGCATAAGATGCATGCGATGCAATCGACATGATCAACAAGATTTTTACATTGCAAGCAGTGCATGCATCTTATGTGTTTGTGCGGCATAAGATGCATGCGATGCAATCAACGAGATTTTTACATTGGAATCAATGTGAAATGGTCCCTGAGACCCAATTTTACATTTATTCCAATGTAAAAAGCCCCCAAAACCCCAATTTTAATTGCTAACCCCCCCTTACGGGTGAAATGCCCCCCGCCATTGTTAACGCCACCCCACTATTAATGCCAACCCGAAGCATGGCGAGCGCAGCGGTACGCATCCTCCGACCTTTTCAAACCCCCACTATCCACGTCGGTGTGGAGTTGATTTTATATAGTGCAGCGAGCCACCGAGCCCGAAGCGCGGCGAGCCCCACGAGGGGACGCGGAATACATGTGAAGTAGTCCGCGTGCGCTTGCCACGCTTCGGTGGCTCGATGCGCTCGCCACACTATATAAAATCAACTCCACGCCGACGTGGATAGTGGGGGTATTAAAAGGTCGGAGGACGCGTACCGCTGCGCTCGCCACGCTTCGGGTTGGTGTTGATAGTGCCGGTGGCGTTAACAATGATTATTGGGGGTTTTATTACGATTTTTATGTAATGGCATCTTATGCATCATATGGATGCATAAGATCCATAAGATGCGATATTGTACATACAATTAAAAATCTTTTCAATTGTATAGATTGTATGCCTTAATTAAGGCATACAATCTTATGTGATGGGCGCCGTGCTAGGAAATAAGTACCGTCTTCCATTAACACACACTAGTTACATATAGTATCTACATCTATGAGAGATACATCTATATTGATCATGTTTATCCAAGCATATCCACTTCTATTTCTTGGTAGATTTTACCTTAAAAACATGTAAATCAATGTATATACACTTACCTGCATACAACATGTGTGTGCAAAGTAAAAAATAAATAATTATATATATATATACACACACACATATGTATATATACACACACACACACACACACACACACACACACACACACATATGTATATATACATACACACACACACAGGCATAATGAATGATTGATGCCTTATTGTATCCTAGTGTATATATTTTCATGAGGAGAAAATGAAAAGAGGTGAATAATAAAATGTTGCCAGATATTCCAATAGTAATAATACATTAAATAGAGCACACCAAATACCACAAATCTGGAAGGAGCTGTGGGGTCTATGTATTAAGCCTTGGACATAGATACAGTACCAGCCAATCATCTCTTAACTTTCATTTTTCAAGCACAGCCTTTAATTGGGCAGTTAGTCCAGGTACACATCAGGGCAATGCGATTCCGCTCAATTCGCCAGCCTACTGTATTGGCCATACACACCAAACCAATTTAATGAATGAAGAACAATCCCTCATTCCGTCTTCATTAAACTGCACCATGTCGCATGCAATTTGACCAGAAACAAAATATTATGCTGTTATCTACCCTTTAAAGCTGATTCGCTGGTACTTTATCACTCGCCAAGGCTTACTTATCGACCCGAACGTGCTATCAAACCGTCAACGCTGGACAGACACAGTTACACACAGATAATATTGGGAGTCGAGGGCTCTTAAGGTGGCGACATAAACTGTTGTATATTGCAATGTCTATTATTGGTTTCAATGAAGTTCAACAAGGATACACGTTTGACGAGAGAGACACACACACACACACACACACACAGAGATTGAGAAAATAAACACTTTACTAAATGTCAGCAATTTCAGTCATTCCCCAACCACATACAAAGAGTAGCAGTTATAGCTTTCTTCAATATAGTGTGTGGCAATGCTAAGCAGTTCCATGAAGGCGCGCGCACACACACCAAAAGCCACTTCCTGGCCTTTACATGTTCCCTTTTATGCCTAAGCACTTCTTCTACCAGAAATGTAATCTTACCAGGGGTGCAGCAAGTAGAGACCACCAGCTATGTATTTTCTTGGGTCACAGTCTCACTAGTCCACACCAATCCTGCACCCCAATAGGACACACACACATAACTGGTAGGTTAATTGGCTCCCAACAAATTAACTCTTGAATGTCTGTGTGTGCGTGTACATGTGGTAGGGAACATAGGGGCAGATTTATTAAGCTCGGTGATGTGATAAAGTGTCTGGTTTTTATCACCGACCAATCAGCTCCTACCTGTCATTATTCAAACCAAGCCTGTAACTTCACAGTTAGGAGCTGATTGGCGGGTGATAAAAACCAGACACTGTATCAAATCACGAGCTTGATAAATTTACCCCATAGATTGTAAGCTCCACTGGGGCAGGGACTGATGTTCCAATATCCTCTGTAAAGCGCTGCGGAATATGTATGCGCTATATAAGAAACTGTTAATAAATAAATAACTAGTATCCAAGATAACCTGTGTGCAAAAATTATAAAAGCAGCTCTCCAGCTGTAACCCAGCACCTCACATGGCAAATATTACTGGGGACATTCATTCATACAATATGCATGCCTCCCTGCTTACAGTCACCACATACTACACTACAGGGTGTGTGCCATTAGTATAGGGACTGACAGATACAGCCCTGCACAGCATTTTAGCAGGGTGTAGATTGTAATGTAAAGGACAGAAGCAGAGAGGCTGTGACTCACCCCCATGTCTGCTACATGCAGCCTTTTATACAAGGACAGGTAGATGTGTGTACAGGGGTAGGGATAGAGGCTGTTACAGGGGGCCTATAGGTGCAGGAAGGAAGCTGATCGTCATTATAAGCATAATAAGGAATCTCTCCATCTTCTACTGCCAGCATCTGCCCGCCGTCCCTGCGCCCGGCTACACGCAGCGCTGCTGGCACCGGAGGAACGGGGCGATACACTACCCCGGAGAACACTTACCGGCATGATGACACGCTGAGATGCACAAAACGATATCTATACACCGGCGATGTCGCTCCCACACTTCCGCTGTCCCACCCTGGCCGTCAGATACAGGAAGTACAAAATGTGCGCTACCGCCGGCAACCAGCAGAGCTTCTGACAACGCTGCCTTGCCCATTTACGGCCGCTAGGAGGCGTTTCTGTGCAAAACATTTCCTTATACTGTGACACATCAGAGATCACTTGTTGAATTATAAATATGTGAATTTTAGTTTTACTGTATAGCAATTTCTAAAAAAAAATAAAAAATGTGGAGAAAGGATGCACACTGCCATGTTTTACTAGCTTGAATACCTACAAATATTTGGGTTTCTTCTAAGTGATTGTTATGCACATGCTGGCTCCTGGGTTTTGTAAACAATTGACTGGGCCATCCCAAGATAATTCCAGAGTATATAGGGGCCTACACACGGGGCAATGTGCACAATGTAGATTGCTCAGCACACAGCGCTGCAGCAATGTGCGCTGAGCAATGTCAGGGAAAGCATGCCAGATATTAATCGCCAGGTGACACATGGAGCGATGTAGGGCCATTTTCTAATCAATCTAGTGAATGCTGTGCAGCGGTGTGTATTTATGTAAATTTGATTTCTTAGTTTTTATTCTTAATAAATGTGCAAAAATCTCCCCCAAAAACTTTTCAAGTTGTCATTGATTCCATTTTGGAATCAGGCTGTAACATAACATAACACATCTTCTGCTTACTTGGCAGCCCTGGAAACTGAAAGGCCCCTCTCCTTTCTATGCAAAGGATGTCCATGTACAGAATATGGCAGTATGGATGGTGTAATGGTTAGCATTACTGCCTCACATCACTGAGGTCATGGGTTCTATTCCCCCCATGGCCCTAACTGTGCGGAGTTTGTATATTCTCCCCGTATTTGTGGGTTACCTCACACAATCCAAAAATATTAACCCTAGAATATTAACCCTACATGTGGTAGGGAATAGAGATTGTAAACTCCACTGGGGCAGGGACTGATGTGAATGGTTCAGATATTCTCTGTAAAGCGCTGCAGAATATGTGTGCACTATATACAGTAAGAAACTTTTATTTTGCATTAAAAAAATCTAAAGACCAGATCACCTTGCTCATGGTAGCGTTCTCCGCATTAATTCATAGAATCAGGTCATGCAAGTGCACTAAACCTGGTACACAACTAAAGATTTATCTGACCAAATTATCTGGTTGAAACAAAAATCCGGTAATGTATGTTAACAAATGACAATCGACCATTCACTCCCAAACACTGCAAAAATGGAAAAAATGATAACTTTGGATTTAACCAATTTGTCTGAGTAACTGCTGTCTGTTTGGGAGCATATTTTAGTGTGTGTCCCCCGCCCCCAAAAAAGATAGATTGGACAGATAAATCTTTAGGCCAGTGGTCAGGGAACTCGGTCCTCATTACCCCACGCAGTGCATGTTTTGCAGGTCTGCTCACAGAATCACAAGTGAAATAATTAACTCTACCTGCGGACCTTATAAAATGTGTCTGAGTAATTAGTACACCTGTGCACCTGCTGGGTTATCAGCAAAACATGCACTGTGTGGGGTAATGAGGACTGAGTTCCCTGACCACTGCTTTAGGCAGATGACTGCTAAATCCAATATGGAAGTGTAAATGTATGTCATTACTCCAGTCCTCGAGAGCTACCAACAGTTCACGTTTTCCATGTCTCCTCACAGAATCATAAGTGAAGTATTTAGCTCCACCCATGTATCTTTTAAAATGTGTTAAGTCAGTAATGAGTGCACCTGTGTACCTGCAAGGTGAGCTGTAAAATGTGAACTGTTGGTAGTTCTCGAGGACTGGAGTTGGTTACAAATCGTATAGGTTCCAGTGTTCAGAATCAGCTGCTTTGCGGAGTAGAAATCCTGAATTGTTTCACGAATATAATATCTGATGCAGCAAGTCAGATACCAAATTATTATGAATGTGCCCATATAGATATTATGTTTATAAAAAGTGCTCCATAAAAGCATTAATCTTGTGTACACTTTGAGCAGTGTCCTGCATTGCCTGTATAAATGCAGGGTCCCCCTGAGAGGGAGGAATTGAGCCAACCGAAGGTTGCGAGGATGACAATGGCCTGGGAGATCTCACCAACTCATCTCTGTCTGTTCAAAGCCTGTTTAGTACAGCAGACACAGACCTTCCCAGAGCTGCTGCTCAGGCAGGCTCCGCTTACTCAGCCCTCTGGGCTTGCGCCCCACTGGGCACAGATTCGCATGTAGGGCAAATATCCCCATGGTCTATCTGTTCAGGAGTTAATTTAAGCCCGCAAAACTTGCAGTTAATTAACATGGCCGATGCTCCTTCCCCCAACACAGCAGCATTACACCTTTCTGTCATGATTTTATCAGTGCACTAAGTCAGGCATTTGTACAAAGCCAATATATACCAGTGTACTTATCTGTCTGCGGTCTGTCCCTCTGTGGTCACCGGGGATGGCGTCGCCTCAGAAGAAACTTGTCATTGTCTGCAGGAAAAAAAGTCCTTCCAGCTCCGCACAGTGTGGGATGAAAGGGCGCCAGGGCAGAGTGAAGGAAGAGACCAATCTCCCTGCTACAGTGGGGTGGGAGGCTCTTTGGCGCCTTTTTTCCTGCGAGATGCTCCTACTGAATGTTTCTTCTATTTCCTGTGTCTCCCCTTCAATGGGGACCACTTGGAATCACCCAGCAATGCTGAGCTCCTGTAACAGGCTGCAATCTCCTCAGAGTTCAGCCTGTAAAACTATTCAAGATGGCGGGTGCCATTGCGGGGTGCCCATCACCCATGATCCCCCCCCATGCAGGGAGCCGGCTACGGGGTCCCCCAGGGTCCAGGAAACCTAATTTGTGAGGAGGTTTAAGCGCTGTGCTGAGAGACCAGACAGCGACTCTCAGAACACAGGGAGCTGACAGGACGCGCTTCTGTCAGCCCCTGCTGTGCTTTCAGTGTGAGAAAACATCCCCTGGAAGCCTCACACACTGCCTGCACGAACGAAGATGTAATATTAAATAAAAAAAAAAAACACTCTCTAGATACTCTATCGTATGGCTGCAGTGGCAGCCCTTCAGCATTGTACCCACTCCGGTGGGCACCTAAAACGAACTAAGGAATGCTGTGATGCAGAAGGAAGGAGCCTGCCTCTCAAAGCTTTAGCATAGATGCCTGGCTCCTTCAGACCTTCCTACATCCCATGGTTGAGCTGTGTCACCAGGATAGATGAAAGAGAAAAAATGATTTATGTACAAAGTGATAAGCAACCCTAGTGCTGGTGGCAATCAAAACTTTACGAACAATTAGAACCACAGCTGTTTTCCACCACATAACTGAACCTGAGGGCGACAGTTGAGCACAATTTACTTTATTTATTTCTGCATTTATCCATAAGACATTTTTTGACCAGGGGTGCCTTGAACAAATGCTTGAAAGTTTGGGAACCACTTATATAGACTATAGCAATATTAACTGTAAAGTAGGTGCTCTAAAAGGTGAGGTTCACATTTAGAAGTTTAGGTTTGTATTGTCCACATAAAAGGAAATTAAAAAATACTTTGCAGTGTATGAATTCTGCCAGGGCTAGGACACACATTAGGCAACCTAGTACCCCACCTCTGGGATGTGGATCATACATCTGTGTATCTTCTCTTTTGTTCTGCATGTTTCCTGAACACAGGATGAAGGACCAGCTGTGGAAATAACCAGTGCCAGTACCACAACATACACAAGTACAGCAGCATACCCAGTCACTCATGGCTAGATTTATCACAGCTTGGATAGTGTTTAAAATGGAGAGTACCAAACCATCCGCTCCTAACTGCAGCTACAACATTGGTAAAATATGGTGAGAAAGATACATTAGCCTGTATATAGTATAAAAAAATAATTTTATTACAATATTAAATGCATTTCAGCCTTCGTTTCTGCAACACAGGATCATTGGATGGTGACTACAAAATTGTGAATCATCACATTAAGGCAAATCTCCTCCTACTTCAACTATAAGACTCAATGAAGGATGCCTGTTCTCCTGAGACAGCACCCAGAAATACATTTCAATAGATTAGGCAAATATGAGTGTACATAGAGGGACCAATGATATTACACAGTAGTATTTCCCAAACTAGCGCCTGAAGTTTCAATATATTTGTCCAACATTGAAGCGCTAATGTGGCCTACACACACACGATTTAGGTGTATTTTCTAAGTGATCTCACTAGATTGCTTAGATAATGCCTCTACATTGCTCATGTGTAGGGGCATAGTGATGTGCAGCGATTCCCGTCGCTATCGCCGCGTCGAGTAATATCCAGCATTCTGGATAAATCTATAATCACTGGTGTGAGGGCCAGTGATCTCACCGGAGAACACTGGCCTTGACAGATGGCTCGGTGGCATATTGCTATGCAGTGCTGTGTGTTCTCAGGGATCAATCAGCACATCTCCCCGTGTGTACACCACATTACACACCTCTTATGTTTACTGGTTATTACACAATATTGGGAAGGGGGAGGGTTATTTAACATACTGAATTAGCCAAGTAAAAAAAGAAAATATCTTGAATATGTATCCCTAATGATTACACAATGCACCTGAACATATCTATTATAGTGTTTTTCAATTCTGGTTTTTATTTTCCCTTTTTATGTAGAATTATTACATTACATGTGCTTATACCTTAGAAGACTTAGCATCTCAGTTCCCATATGTGCTATGTCACAGTGTAGTTGTGCACAATATAATAAATCTGACAAGGAGAGAAGCCAAAGTTTTTAAATGAAAAAATGAAACCTTAAACCTTGATGAACTTTTTTTTTCTTATATCTAGTTCTCTTCAGCTGCGGTACAGCATAGAATGTTCTGTACATACAGTATCAGCTCATTCAGGAAACATATAGTGGAGGCTGAGATGGACTCCAACTGCCAAACGACAGGACCATATACAGGCCCCTCATTCACCTTCACCCATATGGCAATGCATTCTCAATGCAGCAGGTGCAGGACGAAGGTAATCCATATAATAAATATTCACCCTGACATAGTAAAGATTTGTACAGTCAGCATAAAATGTAAATCCTCTGTATAGAATATTCTTCCAAACACCAGAGTGGGTATCACTATCACTGCTCGTCTGCTCGGTCCTGGAAGAATTCATCAAAATTATCCTGGGATACATCCTCTTCATTTTCCTGGAACAAACACATTTATTTATTGCTTTGTATTTTTAATATGTTGGTAAACTTTGTGTAAATCTGCAGTGGTATTCAGCAGACAAGGGGGCAAATGCATGACATAACATCTGATTCGCTGTACATAAAAACATGTATTACATTAGAAGCAGGAAATTATGTTTATTAAAAAGGTAGATTACAACATGCATTGGGGGTTTACATAGTCTCACAGAAAGGCTTTGCCACCATAGGCACCAACGCCAAAAGTGGGTTAAAAAGGGGGGGAAAAAGCAACCCATTTCTTACAGTGTCAGAAGCAACAGAATTATGGCACATTCAAGGTCTGACTGGGAGTATTTACTAAGCAATGTTTTAAGTGTCTATACTGAACCTGCCAGATTTTATTCTATATGACAACCCACTGTGGCATGTTCTATTTGGTGGCGATTTCTATTGAAATCATTGTGGAGAAGACAAACAATGATCTGTGCTGGCTTCTTTAAGTTTCAGAATATAGAAATAGTGGTATTTAAAAAAACAAAAACAAATGTGAAGTGGTTAAAAACCTTATAAGATTAGCCTATGGGTGCGTGCGTACACCATGAATCATTATCAATGTAGCATGGTGTAATAGTCTGTAACTGGTGTTAAACGCTACATTATGGGGGTTATTCTGGTTGGTTTGTATTGCAGGTGGGCTGATGTAACATGTGCAGAGAGAGTTACTTTTGGGTGGGGTGTGTTCAAACTGAAATCTAAATTTCAGTGTAAGAAGAAAGCAGCCAGTATTTACTCTGCACAGAAACAAAAATAACTCACCCAAAGGGCTACTTCACACGCTCCGGCTCCTGCCGGGCGACGAAACCCTGCACTGCCAAATGCCGTGCCACACACAGTAGTTAATAATGGACACGATTGTGTCCATTCACACAAGATGGCCACGGCCCGGCCGCCCGGTTGCAGCCGAATCCCACCAGTGGAAAGGAAGGCTGCTGGGCTGTGGCCATCCTCTCCATTGTAAACTTCTCAGTGCGGCACGGCTTCATGGCCGTGCGGGGAATTCGCGATGTGAAATAGCCCAAACGTAACTCTCTCTGCACAAGTTACATCTGTCCCACCTGCAGTGCACATGGTTTTGTTCATTAAATAAGGACTTTGCTTTTGCAAACCAACCAGAATAACCCCCTTTATCCTAAGAGTAGGTTCATCACACTAACCTTTTGAATCAGGAAACTCATGATTAAAAAAGAAAGATTAAAACCATATGAAATGAAGGCTTGAAGTCAGCCAGCACAGTACCTAACAAGTGACCCTCTTTAAAGAGACTGTATTGTAAGTCTACCTATGAGTATATTTATTTTCAACTATCTGGCTGCAGTAGTATTATTGGGTAATGTAAAGTTTACTCAGAGAGTCATGTACATTTTAGGTTTTGTATTTTTAAAGCCAGTTAGCTCACCTTTGGTTCTTTGAATTCTAGATCTTCCCCATACTGGATGGAAAAATCTATATGTTGGAGTACAATGTTTATACATTCTTCATCGGAGCGGTCAAAAGGCAAGAACCGGACCATGCTGTAATCATCAATCTAAAACAGCCAAAGAAACATGAAAAAATGAGGAACTGATAAAAAAAAAAAAAAAAAAAAAAGGAGTTATTGTATACTAATTATGTATAAACTACATGAGAGATTTTTAGTCTTGATCAAGAGTGGTTATTGCTAAAACTGGATTTTTATGTTACCGGTAAAATTAGTTTTTCTGAAGCCATGGTGGAACACTGGGGTATCTTCTGGTCTAAGACCGGGCAGCAAGGAGTTAACTTCTTGTGTGCAGGGGAGAGGCCCCTCCTCCCCATACCCAGCCTGCCTCAGTTATTTACTTAACAAGCCAAGAGAGGAAAAAGAAGCAAGAACCCATACACACAGAATCTGACCATCATCGCCAATGGCAAAAGAATCATCTCAACTCTCAGCCGAGAGAGGCGTAGGGCGGGCACCAAGTGTTCCACCATGGCTTCAGAAAAACAGATTTCACAGGTAAGACAAAATTTTATTCTGTCAGCCAATGGTGTAAGACTCGGGACAGTGGGGTGTCCCCAAGCAGTTCCGTTATGGGAGGGAACGCTCTCGAGCTGTACTGACAACACAACGCCCATAAGCCGCATCAGCCGAGGTGAAGGTGTCAATTGTAGAATTTTATGAAAGTATTTGCAGAGGACCATGTAGCTGCACAAACCAGCTGCTCTGCAGAGGCTCCTCGACAGGGAGCCCATGAAGGTCTACTAGATCTGATAGAGTGAGCCTTGATGAGTGGAGAGAAAGCGGCTTCCCAGATAGTAAATAGGTCTGGCGGATAGTGTCTTAATCCAGCAGCAATTGTTTGCATTGAAACCGGCCAACCTCTCTTATGTTCGTCATAAAGGACGAACAAAGAGTCAGTTTTAGGAAATGTGTTGTGCGGTCCACATAGGTATTCAAGGCGGCAAAAGCATCACTTTCCCTAGAAGCAACCTCCGAAAGGATGGCACCACTATCTCCTGGTTGACATGAAACACTGAGACACTGTAGGAAGGTAGTCTAGACGAGTGCTCAGAACAGCATGGTCTGGATGAAAAAAAAAAACAAATAAGGAACTTTAGGTAACAATGCTCCCAAAATTAGAGATGTGTCGTGCAGAAGCATTAGCTCATAGAAAAACACTTTTCCAGGTCGGTCAACAGAGAGCAATGTCATATAAAAGCTCAAATGCAGCCTTAGACACATTGAGAACCAACGTCAAGTACCAAGAATGAACTGGTGTAACAAAGGGGGGCTGCAGGTGCAGAACCTCTTGCAAAAAAATTGTGACCTGTGGAAGACCGGTCATTCATATTTGGAAGAACACAGAGAGGGCCGAAACCTGAACTGTTAATGAGGCCAGTCAAAGGCTGGCCACCAAACCTAACTGTAGAAGGCCAATTAAAATGTGTGTCACACATGATGGTATATCTGCAGGGTGGAAGGTTTTATCGCTGAAACCATAGTATGTATGACTGAGTCCAAAAATCTCAGAGTCTTTAGAACTGACCATTCAACAGCCAGGACATTAAAGCTATATATAGACCAAAAGAAGAAAGACTATAAAGCGCATTGCTATCTGCTGCTGGTTTTAGAGCAGTGGTTCCCAACCCTGGTCCTCAAGTACCCCCAACAGTGCACGTTTTCCAGGTCTCCACACAGAATCACAAGTGACATAATTATCTCCACCTGTGGATCTTTTAAAATGTGTCTGAATAATGAGTGCACCTGCTGGGTGACCTGGAAAACGTGCAATGTTGGGGGTACTTGAGGACCAGGGTTGGGAACCAGTGTTTTAGAGGATTATCAGTCCTCTTAGTATTAATAAACTGAAAAAAAAAGATGTAAACCAGCGTTGGCTCAGTTTCTCAAATTGTTTGAATAAAACCACATGTATGACGTCAAAGCTAGTTGCAAGAGATCAGGATGAAGACAAAGACCTCAATTGAGAAGGTACGGCCTCAGTGGAAACGGCCACGACAGAGCAACAGACAGTCTGAGTAGATTGGCATACCTAGCAAGTTTCAGCCAGATGGGAGCAATGAAAATCACCAGAACCCCTTCCATGCACAGTTTGCTAAGAACCCTGTGAATGAGAGCTGTATGGTGAACATGTACACCATTGAAAGGTTCCTGGAGTCCAACAGGGCATCTACTAGAAACGCCTGGGGCGAGCCCCATAGCACGAAAGCTTTCAGTCGTGACGCGATGCAAACAGACCGATTGGGGACATCCCCAGTGATGAACCAAGAGACAAAACACCTCTGGATGGAGTGCACATTCTCCTGAGTGTACGCTCTGCTGGCTGAAGAAGTCTGCTTCCCAATTCAACAGACCTGGTATGTACACAGCTGAGAGAGCTGGTAGGTGTTTCCCTGCCCACTGAAAATGTTCGTCACCTCGAGTGGCCACTCTGCTGCGGGTGCCCCCCTGGTGGTTGATGTAAGCAGCCACCGCCGCGGTGTAGTCGGACCGGATCTTCACCGGCCGACACTATATGGAGGGTCCCGTCCAACAGAGTGCTCGGAGCGTCAGCACATTTTTTTTTAAAGGCTTTGTTCCTGAGAAGACCAACAACCTTAAAAATGAAAGGGTTCTGGATCACAGTATCCCAACCCCTGAGACTGGCGTCAGTTGTCAATATGACCCAATCCCGGACCAAGTGTCGACCTTTGTCCAGAGCGGATTACTGAAGCGAGAGTCTCAAAAGGAACTTCCAAACTAAATCCAGAATGGACATTCTCTTGTCATGGGACCAGTAAACCTGTTATGATGTGGTATCCAGCAGAGCACCTAGGTGAATCATGCCAGCGTCCACAGCAGCCTCAGCTAAGTAGGTGTTTCACGGATATTGGGGGTTGTTCTGGTTGATTCGCAAGGCTGCGAATTCGCAGCCTTGCAAATCCACCAACCCCCACCCATCGAATGTACACCCACCCGCCTCCCCCTCGCAGCGCAGGATCACCTGCACAGGCTGCAAATGAATGTTTAGCATAAACATCCATTCGTATGCCGCGGGTAACCTCCCACATATTTCGATGGTCGGCGACCATCAAAAGTTGTGGAAGGTACGTGCATATAAAAGTGACTTTCAAATCACTTCCATATGCGTGCACGCTGGGACGGATATGGGTGGGCAGCTGACATCAGCTGCCAGCCCCCACACCACCACCTCATTACCATGAGCACGCCCAGCGTTCTCGTGGGAACGTCCTTGTAACGCTGGGCGTTCCCATATAGTACTGGGGCAGCCCGGTGCCCCCCGTGCACCAAAAGAAAAGTGCCTATGCAGAAATGCGCCTGCACATGTGCAGACGCGCAACATCGAACGCACTAGAATAACCCCCATTGTCCACTAGGGTCATAAGATCTGAACACTTATTCAGATCGTAAACCTTCAGAGAAGGCATCAATCCATTAGTCATAGCTAAGGAGACCCATGTGGAAGCAAATGCAGGGCTTATAAACGCACCAGAATGAGCATAGATAAATTTAAGAAATTGTTCTTTCTAATCTGTTGCAAGGGAAGTGATGCATCTGCATCGAATCAGAATAGAAAGCTTAAAAACATGTTCTATCTCCATATGATGTATATGCAATCCAGATTCGATTTTGACTATATTGTCAAAATCGAATGTCAAATTGTACTGTGTGTACACAGCATAAGTGTCAACACTGACAAAATGTCCACATGTTGACACGAGTTGAATGTTAACCATATTATCTAACCCCAAAGATGAAAAAGACTGAACTAAAATGTAATGTTCTGGTCAGAGTAATCTTGCCATATGTTGTGGAATTGGACGGTTTGTTTTGGGACTAAAAGGTTACGTTCTCTCAGGTCCTGGGAGTCCGATTGTGTGGAAAGTGTGTAGCAGACCATATTTAGTTAGACACATCTCATATGGATGTTCTTATTCTGATGTTGATAACCAAGTTATGCCAGCTGGAAGAATCAAACTTTGGCTGGTGATGCTGTCAGGTGCCTACTTTCTTTTGTAAGCAATGGAGAAGTCTGGGTGGAATCCTACCAAGCAACACTTCAAAGTGTGACATTAGTTATCAAAGAGTTTGAGACTGGAGAATTTGGGCAATAGATGTAGACAATTATGCGTCCTGTTAATGTGTCACAGACTGCCATCAGCAGTTGTATTTGTGGACAGTTAGAAATGGCTGGGGATTTACAGGTAATGGTGATTAATAGTATTATACCTAGCAGTATTGTAACAGTCTGGCATGAAGCATTACTGTTCTGTTTGCTTGAGTGATCCCAGAACCCTGTATCCTCACAACAGCAATCATTGTTCTAGTACACACACACACACACACACACACACACACACACATGTAAAAAAAAAATTTTTTTTTAAATATATATATTTCTAAAAATACATAAAATAAAACAATACTTCAAGTACTCACCAACTCACAAATGACTTTGGTCAACTTCTTGAACTTTTTACTTCTCAGGCTGCTGGTTGAATCCTCAATCATAGAATACATATCCGGGTCTAAAAATCTACCAGGGACCAAAACAGATTAGGATGAAAAGAAAAAGGTTTTAAATGTTACAATGCACACAGGTTCCAACACAATGTGGCCAATCGAGCTAGCCGTGTGTTGTGTCATGCGGTCTCTTTTCGTGGTTAAAGTACCCAGAGCTATTCAATTAGAAGCAATCAACCTGCGAGCAGCAGCTGACACCGATTTCTACTTGTGGGACTCTAACCGAATAGCACCTGGAACTTTACCCAAGAGAAGAGACCATGCATTTTAACCCGCAGCTAAGTGTATATGCCCCATAAAGTGATACTGTTTTGCAACTCACTTTTCAATTTCTTTTTTAGCTTTCTTGCTAAGTAAATCCATCTTGGTCATGATGTTGCACTGCGGTATTTCCAAAGAAACCATAGCACTCAGGGCAGCCATGACACCAGAGATAAACTGAAGAAGAAACAGACACCAATTAGAATAGAGCGGGCAATCACACATGCAGCGATATTAATACAGATTACTGAACATCATACAAATGAATTGGATCTATGGGTAGACTTTATTTTAAAAAGTGTATGGCAGCTACAGGCCTCATTTTTTAACTAGTATGTAATGGGTAAAACATAGGTTTCATCACTGAATCTTCTATTAATACAATATCATAGAACCTTTCAAATAAATTTTATTTTTAGGATGAATATAAGATTAAAAAAGAAAGTCGTTGTCATGATCAACAGGACATCAGATCCGTTCACTAAAACCAAAACGGATCCCTACATATGTTTCCCAATAGTGGAAAGGCACCTAAAATGTAGAAACACAGTCCATATATAAATGATCCTAATTCAATGATACAACAAGGAATTCGTCCAATATCCAATTTTATTTTGATCTTCAATGGGTAGTCACATGTAAAAGCAGGGACTTAAAAAATGTCCCAACGTGTTTCGTCTTTAAAAATACTTCATCAGGGGTACCCTACATATATTTAACAATTATTTCAGATGAGCCTGTTAATGTGCTTATGATAACTTTACCATCAGAAGCTGAACTCTCAGTCTGTGGCTGCCCATTATTCACACACCCACCTCTCCTCTCCTGTGGTTTCCAAAGCTCTAACAGAAGGGCTCCATGAAGCAGTCCCCAGGCCTCCAATGAGGAAAGGGATATGGTTGTATGCCCCTACCTTGCAGTGCAGCTTTAAACCAGATTTTTAAAGATTAAAACAAAAATCTTATATGGTGCAATTTTTTGGCATGGAAACCATGTACCGCTCCTTGCCCCGCCACTCAGTCCCAGTTCATACACTGGACCGCGCACATGTACAGATCGACAGAACAAGGTTGCACGCACATTAAAACGACATTGTTCTATAATGTTCGCCTTATCGTTTCAGGTGGTGCATCATCACGTTTCAGACAAATTTCGGCACAATTTGCAGCACTTTCATTCTTTTGCGCGCCATTGCACCAAAACTACAAGTGCCACGGACATGAGTGATAGCTCGTTAGTGCAACAACTATTGATCTGCTCTAAAAATTTCAAAAGCAGCTGCGCTTTGAACTCGTGAAACAGCGTCATGCCACAAAAGAAGATCAATAAGAAGCAAGGATCCACCACAAAACTGACAACCAACATTAATTTTGGCAGAGCGAAGCTGCAGGTATAGAGAAGAAAAAAAAAGTTATGAGGCTACAAATATTAGCATGCAAAACGAAAACGGCATGTGTATATTTTTGCAAAACCGAGACAAAACTGACAGGATGTCATGACCCCAACCTTGGTCACAATGGACCCCAACACAGGCCCTTCAATACTGTTACTAAAGCAACCAGCAGCATTGTCACACTACTTTGGCGCAGACAAACAGTTCGCCAAGCTATTTCTAGCAGATTCATGTCCAAGGAGTTCGGCTTCAAGTATGCGCCGAAACAGTCATCTGCCACAGCTCGCTGCGGTGGAAGAGCATCTCATTTGTCCGCGTGTTCCACTTATGCAAATACGGGCTCTCAATTTGCCCACTCAAAACGCCTACTACGCTCGGCAGTACCTTGATCGATCTCACATTTACATGCAATTTGGACATCAATATGTATCCTACTTTACTTAGCACCGGCCAATTGTTCACAGGCTAGCTATTTTTGACAGACAAATTATATATTGAACTACATGTTTCATTCATTATCCAATACCCTAACAAGACAGACATGTTATCCATATTCGGTAGGTGCCACAAATGGCAATCTACCAAGGGACCTTTTTGTTTCACAAAGATGCAATCATTGCACATTTCATGAATTAAAATGAAGTCTGCAATGTCCACACAGTAAAAAAAAATGACCCGTGGTGAAACTAGCTCAAGTGAAAGTTTTGAATTGAATAAAAAGGGATGAGACCAATAATCAGAGCAGCTGTTCTGAACTCTCTACCTGTAATTTTAGAATATAAATGATTTATTTAATGTATTAGTTGCTATGGTTCAACACCCACCTTGAAAGATTCCACCATAAACTGAGAATCCACCAGGAAGACCCCACAGACTCTGAACTCCCACTGCTGAAGCTGCTCCACCAGGTACTTCATAACCGGCAGGTGAGTGTACAGTTCAATTTGACCTACAGTAGGTAAATTCAAGCAGTTTGACTAGTGCCATTACATAGTAAATATACTATTTTGTTATATTGGGGCAGATGTATTAAGCCTTAACAAGAGATATATGCAAGGTTGATAAAGAGAGATAAACGTCCAGCCAATCACATCCTAACTGCCATGTTACAGGCTGTGTTTGAAAAAAGTCAGTAAGGAGCCGATTGGCTGGTTGTTTATCTCTCATCATCAATTTTGCATTTATCTCTTGTTAAGGCTTAATACATCTGCCCCTATGTGAGTTGTACATTATAGGGAATCAAATCAGTGCTTGTTTTGCAGGTCTCCTCACAGAATCAGTGAAATAATTAGCTCCACCTGTGGATCTTTTAAAATGTGGCTGAACAATCTATGCACCTGCTGGGTGACCTGGAAAATGTGCACTGTTGGGGGTACTTGAGGACCAGGGTTGGGAACCACTGCTCTAGATAGTCTTGCCTGCCATTACTTTTTTTGTATTCGATTTCCACTACACGGCAACGTGCATTGGCATCAAATGCTAATAAAAGCATTAAATTTCTATTCGATTTTGCTTCTATAAGCAAAATCAAATAGAAATAAAGTGCATATCTCACCGTGTTTACCCACTATTATAGTACTTTCTGAGAGACTGTCCATCACAGTGCTAGTATGCTTTACATCTTGTTTATATGCTGGTGTAATGAAAAGCTAATGGTCAAAACATGCATACTCACCTGGGCAGTCAAACAGTATGTAATCATCCTCTGTATGACCCAAGCAGCTCTCCAGCCAGTCAAAGTTATTGGAAAAGTATTCCATGCAATACACAAGGCCTCCATTAGGTCCAAATCGCAGGGAGCTGTCTTCCATCACATCATTCACTTCAATCAGCTCCCGGATATCTGAAACAAGAGAAGAGGAAATTACCAACCGCCCTGACTAATGCTGGATACAGACTATGGGGGCAATTCAATAAACGGCAGAAAATGTAAAAAAAAAAAAAAAAAACCTGCGGACCAGAGTTCTAATGACAGCTGTGGGGTTTTGCTATTCAATTAGTGGACTGAAAATAAGACAGTAGTTTCTATAGAAATCAGTCATCTTTTTTTTTTTTCCCTTATACCCTAAAAGTAGATTTTTATTTTTGGGGAAAAAAAGATATAGACTTATGTTGGGTACACACCAGAACGATGCAAATCATGCGACCCGCTCAGGATCTGTGGAGCTTACGACCAACAACTCACAGTCTGCAGGTGTGAAGAACACGGGTTTTACGCAGCATTTCTATGCCGGAGACCCCCTTTCTCACGGCTAGGCAAATTCACAGGTAAAGCAGTTTTACCCGGTAATTTGCCTTTTAACAGGTTTTTTTGCAGTCTGAACGGGTCAACCCGTGTCCGAATACCTGGGTCTCTAACCAGTGTAAAAAGCAGGGTTAGAGACCCGGAAATTTCGACATGGGTTGAACCATTCACACTGCAATAAAACCAGTTTTAATAGGCAAATTACCAGGTCGACGTGCTTGATCCGGGAATTTGCCTAGCAGTGAGAACGAGGTAGAAGTGTATTCTCTCCTGGAGGTAGCAGCTGAGAGGACTACATCTCCCAGCAGCACCCTTGCCAGTGGAATAATGGAGTGGAGACGACTGGGCTGAAAACCCTGCAACATTTTTCTTTTTCCCATTGGACGTAAACATACATGCGGTAATCCAAAACTGGGTCTGAGGTCCACACACATTGTAACACGTCGAATCTTGCACCTAATTGAATTAATACATATATTATGCAATATATATTCCGTTCAGCCAATGAACAATATATAGCAGTGAAGGAAAACCTTGGCACTCCAGCTGTTGTTGAATTACACTTCCCAGCATGCCCTGCAACAGTTTAAGAGCAAAACCGTTGCAAGGCATGCAGGAATGTGTAGTTCAACGACAACTGGAGTGTCAAGGTTCTCCTTTACTGAAATATATATATATATATATATATATATATATATATATATATATATATATATACACACACACACACACACACACACACACACACGGTTCCCCAGCTCCCGCTGGATGCCAGGAAACAAACACGTCACTGCAGCACTTTCAAGCAAAAGGTGATAATTTATTTGTAATAAAGCCCCAACTGTGATAAAGACCAGACTATCACTTCACCGAGCTTAATAAATCTACCCCAGAATCACAAGTGAAGTATTTAGCTCCACCTGTGGATCTTTTAAAATGTGTCAGTCAGTAATGAGTGCACCTGTGAGGTGAGCAGGACAACATGAACTGTTGGTAGCTCTCGAGGACTGAAGTTGGCTATCCCTGGCATAGTGCATCTGTGTGAGTGTGTGCACAGACGACATATCTGTGAGCGATGTCGTTTGCAGACATATCTGATCGGCCCTGCTACACAGCCAATGAGGATAGAGATATAGCTATAGATATATTTATTATTTGCATGCAGGCTACCCGCCAACTGGCCTTTTAGGTGGCTACAGGAGCTGCTGACAGTGACATCCAAAACTGCGATCTCTGTCCAGATATATTGAGTGGCCGATTGGTAAGTGCATATAGGTTATCAAATAGGCTGCACACCCGGCACGATGACCTATCAACAGTGATGGCTAACCTTGACACTCCAGTTGTTGTTGAACTACACATCCCGGCATGCTCTGCATCAGTTTTCTTCATGGCCAAATAGTAAAACTGTAGCAGGGCATGCTGGGATGTGTAGTTCAACAACAGCTGAAGTGTCAAGGTTAGCCATCACTGACCTATCACATGATAAGTAGTGGACACATCTGAAAGATTTATCATTGCAGCAATTTATTGTATCAATAACCCTTATTATATTCAATATGGTGCATTAAATAAAAAAAAATCAGTTACACATTCTGCTTAATATGCAGAGCCAAGAAGAACATCTTATATTTTCTTCTTGCGAATTAAGGACCCCTTACACCAGGCAAGTCCAAACTATGGCCCTCCAGCTGTTGTGAAACCGCAAGTCCCATCATGCCTTGATATTAGGGAATGCTAAAACTATGGTAAGACATGCTGGGATGTCTAACATGCACTACTGAGACTTCTCCGAGGGGAGAAGTCACAGCTGATATCACTTGACGCACCCAGGGACTAGATCACATACAATATATCATATGTGGTCCTTTTGCATACAATATATTGTACGCAATCTCATTCAGCGATGCAGGAGGCTGCCCGGTCTGACAGATCTTATGTGCAGCACCTTTCATCTCTGACACAAATGGGACCGCGCATCAGATCAGAGACAAAAAACATACGATTCTCCACTTTTCATCTGATGTCTCGTCCCGACATTATGGAATCGAACGAAAAGTGGTAAAATCGCACAAGTGCATGGCCAGCTTTACATCCCACTCTACATGAGCCCCAGCATCTTTTATTTACCCCAAAGAAATATAATAAAAGTCAACTTACCGGCCATGACTGGATAATCAAAATATTCTGCTGCAGGGTCCAGGTTCACCACTTGCACCGACCTATTCAGAGCCTCACAGTGCTGTACCATTGTAGAACAGTATGTGCTCTGAAACAAAAATAATAAAGTTACCTTTCTAAAAGTAAAAGGTGTCCACACACTATAGCGTTTTTTCAACTTTTTTTGACCGATCGGCTGATGTAGTCAGGTGCATCCGACTGCGTTCAAGCACGAATGGGTATTGGGGAGTTGGGGTGCTCAGGGATTCAGGTGTGTTAGATCACTTAGGTATTTTGAAGTTTGGGTGCACGCTCGGTTGTTTGGGTATTTGATTGCGTTTGGGGCGCTTTTGAACACTTGGGTATTCGGGTGAATGGGCATGTTCAGGTATTTGGACGCACTCAGGTATTGGGTGCTCGGGCTTCCATGATCGGCGTGGGGAGCAGCAGGGTGCAGTCAACGAGGACCAAAGTGCACACCTACATGTCAGTGGCATGCACCAAAATCTTTTGGGGGAGACAGCGCTAGCAGTGCAGCTCAGCAAGGGCATACCTCCGAAGGGGTTCATATTTTTCTGAAATCTTAAGATAAATGTCAAAATTTACTCTTTTGCACGAATTTTTTTGTCCAGGACTGTTCAAGGGAAATATTTAGATACATTTTGAGATGGTGACAGTAAAACAAGGCAGTAACACGCTATATACACAGCCAATTGAATATACTAGGATTTATATATAGAAAGAGCGGTGAACCCTCAGGTTATCCAATAGGAAAGGCATGCTGGGGACTGTAGTTCTATAGGTCCCCGTTCCCCGATGCTGCGCTCACCTTCCCACTGCCTGCCGGCCCCATGACGAGCTGCGCATAGCGAGGCATCTTCCACACACTACCACCACCAATCCGGTGCTGTGAGTGCAAGAGCGCGCTCCTCCAAGCAACCACTACCACGCGCGTACAGCTCCCGGGATGATACGGAGGCCGCAGTGACACACACACTGCATAATCGCGCTACGAAAGGCGGCGGAAATTATTCAGGGCGCATGCGCCTTGCGTGACAGCTCTGCTGCTCATTGCTGCTGCCTGCTGCAGTGCCGCCGGCAGAGACTTCTGTAGTTCCCTGGGAGGCAGTATCCAGGGCGATACATCTCATGGCAGCAGCTGAACGGGGACGCACATGAGACCATACAGGTAAACACTGCGGTCAGCAGCCGCGAAAGAAGAAGCTCCCCATATCTCATGCTACACTACAGGATGCTGGCAGTGAGGTCAGGCAGGTACTATATATATATATATATATATATATATAATTGTATTTTTATTTCTTTCTAAGCTACCTAATAGTGCAAGCCAATGCAGTTATACGAAACATTTGGTACTTATGTATTATCTGGGGTCCCATGTTAAATGCACCCCATTTTTTCATACCCCTACTATCCAACTACGCATGGAGTTGATTTTATATAGTGTGGTGAGCGCAGCGAGCCACCATGCCCGAAGCGTGGCGAGCGGACGCCGTCTCATAAGAAAAACGGGAGCCCAGATATTACATAAGTACCAAACATTTGGATTAAGCTATGCAGTAGTGTTCTGTTCTTGTTCTGTAATTATTTGTGAAATGTGACATAAACTGTATCTGCCTGCAAGAAATATGGGGGACTAAGTAAAAACCGGACCCGGATAAGACACCGGAACGCCGGACCAGACATCAAACTCTGCATTCCGGAGCTTATAGTGTCTGGTCCGAGGGGTGTCCCATGCGGGGGGTGTCTTGTCCGGGGGGATGCCTGTGATTGCTCACACCAGGGACATGGGGAAGGGGAGATTACAGCCTCCCCGTGTGGTCTGGAACGTTCCAGTTTTTATTACACCCCCGGACCATGCGGTGAGGCTGTATTCTCCCCCCTCTCCTCTCCCAGGTGACAGGTGCGAGAGCAGCCTCATCAGATGGAGCACCCCTGGACAGGACACCCCCGGACCGGATACTACAAGCTCCGGAAAGCAGAGTTTGATGTCCAGTCCGGCATTCCGGTGTCTTATCCGATTCCGGATTTTACCCATACCCGAAATATGGTGTCTGATGGGTCGACAATATCCTGGTCAACAGCCACTTTTGGTAGACACATGGAAAAGGTAGACATGCCAGTGTCCGACACAAGAAAAAGGTTGACATGAGTTTTTCAGGATTTTTTTTTTTACTTTAATAAGTTTATTTTATTGAAGCCTAAAGAGACAATTCAATACAAATAGTTTGTGTACAAACTACAAAGTAAAAAAAAAAAAAGGTACTTGTTTCCTATCTGGGCGCCCGCTAAGTTAATTGCGCACCATGCTATTCTCCGTAGAGAAATCGGATCGCATCGCATCGTACACATACACGATATTGAACGATGCGATGCGATCCGATTCGATTTCCCATAGGAAACAATGTTAAATGGCTCAATTTAGCCAAATTCTCATAGGAACAATAGTAAATGGGCCAAAAACACCCCTGAACATTGAAATGTCCCCCCAAAAGTAGTTGACGCCACCCCGCCATCAACGTGAACCCGAAGCGTGGCGAGCGCAGCGAGCCCGCGAGGGGCGGCGGTACGCGTCCTCCGACCTTTTCATGCCCTACTATCCACGTCGGCGTGGAGTGAGAATAGAATAGTGTGGCGAGCGCAGCGAGCCACCGAGCCCGAAGCGTGGCGAGCGGACGCGAATACCTTCACAGGTAAACGCGTCCCTTCGCGGGCTTCCCAGGTGTCCGCGTCGCCATGGACACCTGGGAAGCCCGCGAGGGGACGCGTATAACTGTGAAGGTATCCGCGTCCCCTCGCTGCGCTCGCCTCGCTGCGCTCGCCACACTATTCTATTCTCACTCCACGCCCTAGTGGATAGTAGGGCATGAAAAGGTCGGAGGACGCGTACCGCCGCCCCTCGCGGGCTCGCTGCGCTCGCCACGCTTCGGGTTCACGTTGATGGCGGGGTGGCGTCAACTACTTTTGGGGGGACATTTCAATGTTCAGGAGTGTTTTTGGCCCATTTACTATTGTTCCTATGAGAATTTGGCTAAATTGAGCCATTTCACATTGTTTCCTATGGGAAATCGGATCGCATCGCATCGTTCAATATCGTGTATGTGTACGATGCGATGCGATCCGATTTCATTACGGTGCCGTACGTAGAAAACCTGGGCGCCCAGATAGGAAACAAGTACCAAAAAAAATTACAAAAAATATGAAAGTATATTACATCAATGCAGTAATAACATAAGTGACTGTACAAAAAAAGCATAGAAAATACAGAGGCGAAGAAAGAAATACAAATATCAAAACATGGTGGGTCTGGGTCCATCTCCATAGTCCCACTACAGGTAAGCCCATATAAAAAAATAAGTACTAATACTAAATTCTAATTCTCTCTGCACAATTTACATCTGCCTCCCTGCAGTGCACATGGTTTTGTCCATCTAAGAAGGATTTTGTCAGAAAGAGTGAACTAGAATAAGGCCCAGAGTGAGATTATAACAGGGACCCAAAGCATGTTACACTAATTGGAGGTCCATGTCGTCCAATGTTAACATAGAACCTTAGTCAACTTTTTCCTGTGTTGACAGTTGCATTGTCGATCTAGTGCATGTCAACCTTTCTAATGATGGTATGGGGAAAAGGAAAAGGGGGGTTTTGTCCACGCATAAGTGTCACTGTTATTACTCTGAGAATTTATTGAAGACAATCTTCACACGATAAAACAAGTCCACTTTAAAATGTACAATAAAAAGTTGACAGATCACCCTGAAACCTGGAGACATCCAAGTGGGCCCTTTTCCGGACAAGGATCCCCCAAAATGTACCGATGAATGGCAGTGGAGTATCGACAGGATAACAGGTAGTACGTCCAAACAAACAACACCCCAGTGCGTTTCGGGCTGCTATGAGCCCTTTTTCAGGGTATCATACCTTTTAAAGTGGACTTGTTTTATTGTGTGAAGATTGTCTTAAATAAATTCTGTTGTTACGTGGAGGAGTGGAATCCCCTGGTTTTCTTCATTTGATGTTCAGGAGAAGGACTCCAAATAAAGACACCTTTCAAGGAACATAAGGAATTTTCCCTTGGTGAGTTATGCCCCTTTCCCACTGCAGCCTTAAAACGGTATTTTGCAGATTTTTGAGGGCAAAATACCGTTTAAGGCTGCAGTGGGAAAGCGCCAGAGTTAAAATACCGTTTAAAGTTAAACGGTATTTCAACCCGTTTTCAGAGCAGGGTTTTGCACGGTAATCTACCGTTTAAGATGCAATGGGAATGCATCTTTAAACGGTAGAGATGATTGCTGATTTTTTTCAGCAATCATCTCCGTGTGTGTACGCTGCCGGGCTGAAAGATTAACCACTTTCAGCCCGGCGGTACGCCCCGCTGCCCCCCGCCCCTCCCCCTCGCCCCCGTCCTGTTATACCCCTTTTACACCTTTTACACGGGTCCCGTGTAAATGGCGGTGTACATGGTCCCGCTGCGGGTGCAGGCACCCGCAGCGGGTCCACAGCGTGCAGCGCTGGGCAAGATGTGCCCAGGTGCTGCGGGAGGAGGGGGGTCCCTGCTGCTGCTGAGGGGAGAGGGGGTACCTGTCAGCCTGACACGGCGCTGCCGCTGCTGTATCTCCCCCCCCGGCGGCCGCTGCCGCTGCTGTATCTCCCCCCCGGCGGCCGGTTCTTGCGGCGGATGTACAGTCAGTGTCGGCGGTCCCTCTGGCGCAGGGGAAATAGTACTTATTTCCCCTGCGCCAGAGGGACCGCCGACACTGACTGTACATACGCCGCAAGGACCGGCCGCCGGGGGGGAGATACAGCAGCGGCAGCGCCGTGTCAGGCTGACAGGTATCCCCTCAGCAGCAGCAGGGACCCCCCTCCTCCCGCAGCACATGGGGACAGCTTCCCCCCTCTACCCCCACAGCACCCGGGGACAGCTTCCCCCCTCTACCCCCTCCAAGCTGCCTGTCTATCCTTGTTGATAGATATATATCTATCTATCTATATCTATCTATCTATCTATCTATCTATCTATCTATCTATCTATCTATCTATCTATCTATATATATATATATATATATATATATATATATATATATAGAAGGCCTGACCCATTGTCACAGGCACTAAACGTTTTGAAGAGCTAAAACGTTTTACCTGCAATGGGAATGGTACTTAAATGGCATTTGAAACTGTAATCTGCTGCAGTGGGAATGCTAAATACCATTTAAGATTACCTGTAAACTAAAACAGGTCTGCAGTGGGAAAGCAGCATTATATACTACGGGGCTCTGTGTGTTGGGGATCTGAGGGATGCGGTTCCTAGTTCAGTGTATATCATACAGAATATTAAAGAAACCCTGAAGAGCATATAGGGCACTGTAAACAGGTCAGTGTGGTCCATCCAGTATTATCTTTTGAGGAGTGTTGTCGATACATGTGCGCATTGAGGATAATTACGTGAAGAGAACATCGCAAAAAGAAACCCCGGTACTTTTGTAATAGCATGGTGCCCGGCTACGCTACGTTTTCAGCGTAGGCTAAGCTACGCTGTCAGCGTAGCCCAATGGCTGCCTAGCGTACCTAGCGTAGTGACTCTGCAGCAGCCCAATGGCTCTGTCCTCGGCGTCCATGGCAAGGCAGGTGAGCGCCTCTCACACAGCGCCGGTAATCGCCAGATTCCCTGTGCTGGCGGACGCCGGCGGAGAGGGGATCATGCGGGCGCCGGTGGAGAGGCGCTCCATCTGTCTGAGACGCATCTGCGTCTCAGACATCTCAGTAGTATTACAGTGAAAACACTATGTCGACCTTTTGACTGTCGACCTAGACATTGTCTAACTAATGACCTTTCGACCTTGAAACGTGTCGACCTTTTCTCATGTTGACCTAGACCCATGTCGACCCTTTCTCATGTCGACCTAATGGCTGTCGACCATCATGCTGTATAGACCAATTGATCCCAACCCCCAGTGGACTTTACACTATTACATTTATATATACTGTGTATATGGGGGTATTGCTGCTCCTGGCCTCTGTTGGAGAATTCAAGTGTGTTGCCTGTCAGTTGCCACTAAATGGTTCCTGATGTGGCAATACAAGTATTTCTCCGTTCGGGCACGCACAGCCTCCAGCACTGGCATTATTGTTATGTTGTTCCATCATTTTGACAGGCTGGTATCTAGTAATAAAATGATTCAAAAGCATGACAACTGAAATGCTAATCGTGCCACATACATGAAAATGTTAAATATGAAAAATGTTATTTAATAATACAAATGAATACTGTATATATATATAGAGAGAGAGAGAGAGAGAGAGAGAGAGAAGAGGGCTTGTGTCTCACCACAATTGCCCATATTCTGGTGGAATCAGCTCCCTCCAAGAGAGTGAAACACAAGGCCTGCACATTCTGCACCTGTAGCGGTTGTGGAAGTTTATAATTCCATGCTTTTTAAATCACACAGCTAAATCCCATTAACCCACAATGCAGCCACCTGTTAGAGGCCAGTGAGCATAGCTCAGTTGATAGTAATAGTGACTGTGGATGTTGGCCGTGCCAGGAGGGCATGGCATAATTTGCTGCGAGCCAATGCAACAGAATGACTACAGTATACTAACCAAACCACAGGCAAAAATAAGATTCATAAATAATGTTGCAAACTTTGGATAATGTGACAATTCTAAAAAAAAATCTATATATATTAGCAGGTATTGTACACTGCATTCAGTGTATATGTAAAGTGTGGAAAATATTTGCACTGTACTGTATGTACTGGGCTTCTACTGTCCCCCATGTATCCAAAGGGTATGCAGTCAGTGGATAGACAACGTCTAGGTCAACATCTAAATATGGTCAACATAGGCAAGGTCGACAGTCTAAAGGTCGACATGAGGTTTTTTTCTAGCAAAATTTCTAGTTACGCTACTGTGTAGAGTCCTATCTGCTGAGGCTATGGTAAAGAGCGGAGCCCAAAGTGCACAGTGCACACTGAGGGGTTCCCTGGAGCATTTCCAATTGCATTTATCCGTGCCCGGCTGTGAAAAAGTCAGTCTGCCTTTCTTATTTTACTGGATTTATCAGTGAACTTGGAAACGGAAGGACACATCCAGAACAAATTAATCTAAAATAATGAAATAATGAATGTAATACCAGATAATGTTTAGGTAAGAACTAATGAAACATTCTGGCTTTATTACAGGAGTACTCGGAAATATGAATGATTGTACAGCGAAACATATGGGGAAAAGACATGGGACATCCCAATGTGTTCCCATAACTTTGCAAATGAAAACAATACAAATTTCCAGGTCTATGAAAAATGCCACATTTCTTAAGGTACATTTTTTTTATATTTGTGACCATCCCAAATAAAACAATACAACTGTTGCTAAATGACAATATTCTTTTTAACATCAGTGCAACTACATTTCACCCAACCTAAATATGAGGAAATCAAATGTGTTCGCATTACTACTGTATTTATCAACTACCCAAATTAGATGATAAAATAAAGAAAATGGTTTTGCTTAAATACTGCAAGGTTACTTTTCATGTGAACACTGTGGTTTTATCATGGTAAAGATAAAAATCACAACCAAAAGTGCACAATGAAACCCCAAGTGCAGCTTGGTTATGCACAAAGTAATAATCACAAAGACATTACTTAAAAGGCATAGGACATAGGTTGTGCAGTAATAGTGCACACAAACAATCAGAGGTTAAAGGTTTCGCATCAGACAAAAAAATATAAAAATATTGTGAATATAACCCAATCGGGTTACAAGTCCTTCCAAAGTCCCAGGGTTTTATTCCATGGCGACCATTAAGTCAGCAGAATGGCAAAACCTGTGTAGTTAATCTCCCATAGTACACAGCACGTTAACCATGGGAGATGAGAGAAAACCGGAAATAGTGCAAATAACTCCTTTACAAGCAGAATTTAATAAAAGGTTGCAATTACAGTACAATAAAATGACATAAAATCACATGACACAAGTCATCCAAGGCAACATAGCAGACAGGTAATAGGCAGCAGAAGATGGTGTCCCCAGTCAAGCATCCAGTCCGGAGCAGGATACAGTAATTTTATTGTAAGTGCAACCTTTTATTAAATTCTGCTGTTAAAGGAGTTATTTGCACTATTTCCTGTTTTCTCTCATTTTACAGCAAAATCGGCTGAAATCGTTTGCAAATCAGCTAATTTCGATCAGATGCGCGCTTCTGCGGATCATTTGCTAAATCTTCTGATCTCACATGCTGCATGAAAGATCAGAAGAAAGATCCATAGGAACGCACATGGGATCTTAAGAGAAACCTTTTGTGAAGATGTGTGCTTGACTGAAATCTTTTGTCCAGGAAGGACAAAAGATTTCAAGGCTAATTTATGCGCACATCTTAAGATCGCAGATCTTTCTAGTGTGGGGGCACCTTGACTGTTATGGTTTGAAAAATGGCAGATGGGAGCTGATTTCCATCATGCGCAATGAGTTTTATCACTAGTTGGTAAATGGCCCACATATCACCTGCCAATCTGCTCAGAACTGCCATGTTTACCTTGTGAGGGTACTCAGTGGAGTCACTAGGGGGTGCCAGCCTCCCCCAGGCATCACACACTTAAGGCCCCCATACACTAGGGCGACTTGTCCTGAGGACAAGTCGCCCCAGACTTCCCCCTGAGCTTCCCGGCAGCTCCCCGGGGGAGCTTGATAAGATTGGCACTTGATGTGCCATTTTTTACATGTGATAAATCGTCTCGATTTATCACATGTAAACCCGGGGAGCAGGGGGGGGCTGCAGAACAGGGCTGCTGGTGGGGGGCGCTGCTAAAGCAGCGTGCAGGGGACGCTGCGGGGGACAGTGACAGAGCCGGGCAGGGGGAGGCGGGAGCTGTCAGTGCTGGAAAAAAAAGCCCATACAATGAATGGGCAGCCTGTGATTGGCTGAGCGCTCTCTCAGCCAATTGCTGACTGGCTGAGAGAGCGCTCAGCCAATCACAGGCTGCCCATTCATTGTATGGGCGCTTTTTTTTCCAGCGCTGACAGCCTTTCCTGCCCGGCTCTTGTACTGTCAACTGTGTCCCCCGCAGCGCCCCCCCTGTCTTACTAGCAGCGCCCCCCCCCCCCCCCGGCTCCCTGCAGAGGTAGTGCAGGCGGGGACGGCTCCCAGCTCCCTGCGGAGGTAGTGCAGGCGGGGACCGCAGGCGACAAATGACATTGACGGCTCCCCAGTCACAAATGACATTGACGGCTCCCGGCTCCCTGCGGAGGTAGTGCAGGCGGGGACCGCAGGCGTCGCAGAGCAGAGACCGTCGGCGCGGCTGGAGAATAGAAAGAAATCTTATTCAAAAGACCGGGCGGCCGCTGAGCTCAGCCAATCAGCGGCCGCCTGGTCTTTTGAATAGGATTTCTTCCTATTCTCCCACCGCGCCGACGGTCTCTGCTCTGCGACGCCTGCGGTCCCCACCTGCACTACCTCCGCCGGGAGCCGTCAATGCGGGGGAGGGGGGCGCTGCGGGGGCTGTATATAAAGATATATCGGATCTCAACATCATGGGTGCTAAAAAGCACCCATGATGGCTCAGATTCCGATATATCTTATGTTCTGCAGGTCCGACGCCGGGACCGCGCATCAGATCAGATGTCAAACACATGCGATTTTGGGCCGATTTCACCCGATTTATCGGCCCAAAGGGCCGAACTCGGATGAAATTGTCCGAAAATCGCATAGTGTATGGGGGCCTTTAGTAATGACACCATAGTGCTGTCTTCTGCTCTGTGGCTATCTTTCTGGTTTCATTCCAGCTTGTTTGTATGATCAGATATACACACGCAAGGCAGCAAAGATCAGCTTTCAAATTTGCTTACTGGTATACCTAACAAAATTCTATTGGATTTCAATAGGCTTAGTTTCCTAATTTATTGTTTCATTCAATTATTAAATTTGTAGGAAAAAAAGTAGCTGAAACTAGTTGCTTTCAAATATTTGTAAGCTTTTTCTAATTTTTATACTGTCCTCATAAACAAATTATATTTCAGCATCCAGATCTTACTATGGGCCAGAAGCGGTATTTGTGCAGCATTGCTAAAATCTACAGCACCAGCAACATGAGAGCCCTGACTGACAGTCACCTGCATTCACGGATAAGATGTGGTACGGATTGTCAGAGACTTGGCTGACACGTTTATTTTTATCATACTGTACAGCTTCTAGATTAGTAAGTGTAACGTTTTCATTTTGCCAAACTCCTGCTAGATCATTTATCATTATTCTGGACCATCCTTTGAGACACACTGTGTACAAATTTCTACAATAGCTTCTCTAATGCTGTGTACACACAGTGCGATAACCTTGCTATTCTATTGGGATCGAATTGCACGGCAAGCCAAATGCACACATTCAATATATGTAGTACAGATCTGTACTGTCTATTTGGTCATTTGATTTCAGCTGAACGGGAAAGCACATCGGCATCAAAAGCTTAAAACCATGTTCGTTCGCCATTCGATGGATGTCTATGCGATACCGACTCAATTCTGACTATATAGTCAAATCAAATGGTAAATCTTACCGTGTGAACACACCATAACACCCTCATTAAATTTACTTTTTACCAGGACCTACAGTATGGTTCACAAGACACAATATTTAAAAAATAAACACACAACACTAGAGCATAAGTTCTCAAACTCAGTCCTCAGTACCACAAACAGGTCATGTTTTCCAGGTCTCTTCACAGAATCAGAAGTAAAACAGGTACCTGTAATCTTTAAAATGTGTCTGTGAGTAATTAATACACCTGTGTACTGTGGAGATATGAGTACACCTGTGCACCTGCTAGGTGACCTGGAAACCGTAAGTCAGGGCTGGGCAACACCGGCCCTCAAGATGTTGATGAACTACACATCCCAGCATGCCTTGCATCAGTTTCAGCATGGCCACATAGCAAAACTAATGCAAAGCATCCTGGGATGTGTAGTTCATCAATATCTGGAGGGCCGGTGTTGCCCAGCCCTGCCGTAAGTGCTTCTGTTAGATGACCTGGAAAATGTGAACTGTTGGTTGTCCTGAGGACTGAGTTTTAAAGCCAATGCACACTCTAGTGCAGTGGCTTTAAAACTCAGTCCTCAGGACAACCAACATTCTCAACTTTGTTCATTGGGACCACAAAGGGTGCATGTTCTCCAGGTCTCACAGAATCGCAAGTGAAAAAATTAGCTCCACCTGTGAATCTTTTGAAATGTCAGTGAGTATTGAGTGCACCTTCTAGGTAATGTGGTAAACATGCAAAAAAAGAAGACAGAAAAAGAGTCTGTTCGTGGCGCACTGAGAGTAATGATAGTTCTTTAAAAAAATTTACTTTTATTCGTTTATGTTAAAATTATGGTCTAATGCCACAGCAACATTTTAAAAACTTTTCGTAGATAAGGTATAAGATGAAATTTAAAATAAACTGTGTCGAAATCAGCTAGATGTGTGTGTGTGTGTCTTTATTTATTTCCTCTCTTGCTTTATAGTGCAATTGGGTATGTATCCATGTGATACCCCGTTCTCACTGCCACAAAAACCTGGGTATTTGCCAGGGCGAGCAGTAATTTCCTGTGTCGAGTCTCTGTGTGAAATGGTCTTTGTGAAATTCCCGGGTGTTATGCCCCGGGAATTACACACAGGTTTTTTGCAGGGTTTATCCTGGGTAATACACGGGTGTATGGCAGTGTGAACAGGGTAGACCTTGATTTTTCTCAGAAAATGCAAAAAAGCAAGTTCATTGCATTGCTCAAAGCTGCTATTTAAACAGCCAATCAAAGATACTTTTTAAACATCCAATCAAAGCTGCTCTCAGATGCCACACACTTGATGGCAGGCATACCAGGGGAAGCAGTGTGAACGGGGCAGACACGGGAATTTCCCGGGTCTAAGGTGCATTATGAATGGGGTCTGTACAGCTGAGATGCTCTGTGCCCCGCCAAAAACACGGGAACAAAAACACAGGATTTTGCAGGGGCGGCAATGAGAACGCAGCATAACTGTAGCATATATTTGGTTAGATACATAGTATCTATTATAGCTAGTCTGGAAATCTGAGCTTTTATTACTTGTTTATCTTTCAAATGTATCCATTGTAATTTCACAGGGTGTATTGGCTCAGTTCCCAGTTCCTTCTATATTACTTATTGCACGTCCAATTCTCATTCCACTGGAGTATCCATGCAATAGACAAGTATTGATTTATGTAGGTGGCGGGCAGTTCTTTACATATAAATCTCTTAGCAGAGGCGTAACTAGTAGGATGCGGGCCCCATAGCAGAATCTTGGCAGCCCCCCCATTATCACTACAATGCTCATGGGGGGGGTGTGGCAGAAGATAGACAAAGGGGGAGAGGAGAGAGAAAAGGGGAGGGGGCTTCATGGAAAGAGAGAGAGAGTGAGAGGGAAATAGAGTCAAGAGAGAAAGGGAGGGGGCGAGTGTATTGCCAAGGAGAGAGATAAAGGGGAGCAAGGGAGAGAGCGTGTCAGCAACAGATGGGGAGAGAGTGTGACAGATGGCTGTAACTGTGTGCTTCCTACTTTACTCCCCTTCCTTAAAGGTGCCGCTGTAAACCTTTTAATTAGCCCCCCCTCCCAATACAGGTGCTGCGGTGTACTTTTTAATTATTCTCTTGCTGCCAATAAATGTATGCCGCTATGTACCTCCTGCCCACCCCCCAAATGACACTACCTCTGGCAGCGCTGTATCTCCTCTCCTCCCCTGTCGGGTCTCTGTAGTCTGCACCGCCGGGTCTCCACACAGGACATAAGGACGGAAGCTGCACACTCGCTGGGTCTCCTAACCTCCGCACCGGGACTCCACAGCACACATGAGAAGTGCCGGAAGCTGCACACTCGCTGGGTCTCCTAACCTCCGCACCGGGACTCCGCAGCACACATGAGAAGTGCCGGAAGCTGCACCCGCGCCGAGTCTCCAAACCTCCGCACCGGGATTCCTCAACACTGCACAGGTCTTCAGGCACTTTTGTATTTCGCGCCAGGGCTGGTGACGTTGAGCCCCGTAACAGTGCTGCGCTGTCACTGGTGCTGCTAGCTTGCACTGCTCGTGACACTATTAAAAATGTAAAGGGTGCAGGGGATTGCTAGCTTGGGCTCGGGCCCCCCGAGCTGCCGGGCCCCATAGCAACTGCACCCCCTGCACCCTCCATTGTTACGCCACTGTCTCTTAGTGCTGGTGAATTGTTTGTGGGAAAGCTGTTGAGGGTGCTGTCACAAATATTACCACAAACCAGCATTACCAGTATAACTGCGACCTGAATGGCCACACATTGAAACAATACCAATTAAGGGCTCATGACATACCGAATAAATTCAATCACAATGGACTTCCCTATGGGCTTTTTTTTAGCCAATTACCCCCCTGTCTTTTTTGGCCAAATTTTTTTATATATATTTTGTATATATTTTTTAATTTTAATTTTTTATTGCTGTATAGGCCGGTACATAATTATATAACCATATACTTATTAAATGTTATCATTATTTTTATGTATATTTACTGTATTTAAATAATATTATAAATGTTATTGATCACATTACTTTCTACTGGCGTACATTATTTGTATTAATAACCGGTTGTTCCTAGCGCTATCCTCACTTGTTCCTACAAATATTATTTGTCTAGGTAGTGCGCATAATTGCGGTACTATTTCTATATCTGTAAGCCGACGCGCGCTTCGCTGGTGCTTTAATAGGCTTAGCCTATTAAAACACCAGCGAAGCGCACGTCGGCTTACACTGTGTGCCAGTCGGCTAGAATTAAATGTGTGTTTTGATCCTAAATGTGATAGTACAATGGGAATGTGATACCTGAATTGTGTAGATATAGAAATAGTAGCGCAATTACGCGCATGGAATAGAACCTAGACAAGTAGTGTAGCAGGTCTGAATGGGAACAGATAGCGGGGCAGACTAAGAACTATCGGCCTCTCCCCACAAAGTGATTGTTAATTATTGCACTGGTATACCAAAGAACCTATGTATATGCTGGCTTAAAGCCAATTAGTAAATGCCTAACCAGAGATACTGACACGCCATATCCCAGGCAGACAGAGAACTATTAGCCTGACCCCGTAAAGTGACTTTTGTTTACTACTATAATAAAGATTAATTCATCTGCTGACAAAGTAATAGCAGACACTGAATATCAGAAGAGCAGCTTAAATATATGGTTGGGAGCAAGTTAACAAATTAATGTCTCACCCTAAACAAAAAAGTAAATAAACGGCCAAATATAAGCTGTACAATCTATAACACAAACGGGAATTTTAACAACACACCCTGGATTGCTGTAGTAACTCTACTCAATGTGTATGTACAGTACCTATAAACATATTGGAAGGTGACAGCCCAATCCGTGGGGAAATATCTATATCAATATCTATCATTGAAGTGGCGTCTCAGATAACGGAAATTTATATAAATTAATCTATACTTTAGCTTTAAGTTAATAAACGCAGCCTAAGCAGAGATCTGCAGTTTACACACTAAGGGGGATATTCAATCTTCAGGTCACGGCAGGCGAGCTTGCTCGCCTGCCGTGACCCAGTCCCGTTCTCGGTCAGCTCGACCGAGAACACGCAGGCGGGATTCAATGTCCCGCCTGCAGCGGGACGAGAAGGGGGCGTGGCCGCGAGTTGCGGCCGGAAAGTGACGAGATGCAACCGGCATCTCGTCACTTCCCGGCTGTTCTCGGCAGAACGAGCCCGACAGCTAGAGATGTCGGGCTCGTTCTGGCAGGAAACCCTGTTCAATGCTGTCGGGGAAGACAGCATTGAATAGGGCCCGTCGAGCATCTCCCCCACGGGAGATGCTCGACGGAGATTGAATATCCCCCTAAACATAGGACTGTAATACCAATGCAAGATAAAAGACAATAATAATCTATTATTGTGCGCGTGGAAGCAGATAAACGTGTAGTGTAATTTATCCAATACTGCATCAGTGTGTATGTTTTATCTTATACACTTCAGTAATTGGCTCCAATCAAGGAGCATATAGTTGAAATTATAGCTGATTAAGCAGTTAGCACCGGTCCAGGCAGGGCCGGCGCCACCACTTGGCAAGTCTATTCATTTGCCTAGGGCGCGGGCCACTGGAGGGCGACAGTTCGCCCCTCGCCCCCAGTGCAAAAGGGGTACCTGCTGCGCCGTCTGGGGAGCGAGCAGGGGGGTCCATGCCAGCTTCTGACAGGAGCCTGCAGTGGTGTCCTTGCCGTGCGGGTTCCTGCAGTGCTGTGTATAAAGCTGGCGGCGGTGGGGGGTCCCTGCCGTGAATAAGAAATAACACTGGCCGCATGCTGATTGGCTGAATCTCAGTGTTTTCAAAACAGAAGCGCTTCCCGCGCCGCCGCATAGCACTAGTTATTTCTTATTCACTTCAGGGACCCCCCGCCGCCGCCGCCAACTTTATACACGCGGCAAGGACACCACTGCAGGCTCCTGTCAGAAGCCGGCATGGACCCCCCTGCCCGCTCCCCAGATGGCGCAGCAGGTACCCCAGGCACCAGGGAGCCCCCACCACGACTTGCCTGGGGCGCTCCGTTGCCTTGCACCGGCCCTGGGTCCAGGTGCACTGCAGGAATTACAGTAGCAAATGAATGCCATAAATATAAGAACAGCTAATTAACTGTTGAGATAACTGGGATACCCGGAAAAAAAAGTGACTGAGACCCAGCAGTATAGCTTGAAGGTTAAATACACTGCGGTAAAATATAAAATATTTGTGACAGTACGCTCAACAGCTTCCCCACAAACAATTCACCAGCACTAAGAGATTTATTTGTAAAGAACTGCCCGCCACCTACATAAATCACTACTTGTCTATTGCACGGATACTCCAGTGGAATGAGAATTAGACGTGCAATAAGTAATATAGCAGGAACTGGGAATTGAGCCAATACACCCTGTGAAATTACAAGGGATACACAAGTAACAAAAGCTCAGATTTCCAGACTAGCTATAATAGATACTAATACCCCTTTCACATCGCACTTTTAAAACGGTATATTGCCTTTTTTTCCCCCATTTTAAAACGTTTAAGGCTGCAGTGGGAAAGTGCCAGAGTTGATTTACCGGTTAAAGATAACCGGTATTTCAACACGGTTAAAAAGCAGAGTCCTACACGTTTTAAAGACGTTTTTAGGCAGTGTGAATGGCTTTTATTTCAATGGCTTTAAACGTGTCCCTTGGGGGTTAAACGGGTTGAATGTTTGAATGGTATTAAATGATTTTTAAAACGGTTTTCACCTGCAATGTGAAAGTTCTCAAGGCTCTGATCCGTTTTAAAGTCCCATTTAAGAATACCGTGTCATTACCCATTTCTGCAATGTGAAAGCAGCATAAGTATCTATCTAACCAAATATATGCTACAGTAACATGGATACATACTCAATTACACTATAAAACAAGAGAGGAAATAAATAAAGACACACACATCTAGCCGATTTGGAAACAGTTTATTTTAAATTAAGAATTTCTTCTTATACCTTAACTACTAAAAGTTTTTAAAAATTTTGCTGTGGCAATAGACCATAATTTTAACATAAACGAATAAAAGTAAGAATTTTTAAAGAACTATCATTACTCTCAGTGCGCCACGAACATACTCTTTTTCTGTCTTCTTTTTTTGCGTCTAACTCAGTCTGAGGCTGCACCCCCCTAAAAAAGTATAATAAACTATAATATAATAAAATAAACAATAAGGGGCCACTTTCTGAAAAAGAATAAACACCTTGAAAAATTAGTCCTAGTGCGGGTATTGTCTCTCCAAAACTTGTAAAGCAATGTGGAAAACATGAACTTTTATGCACAACTCATAGCTTACACTTCTATTGACACACCCTCCCTAAATGTATGGGGCTGCGTTATAAGCTGCATGATTTACCCTAAGGGTAGCCAGTTCCAGTCCTCGAGAGCTACACCATTTAGTATTTGTGTAAATACTGTCACCCAGTTATACCCCTGCTCCCAATGGACATGTGACTGAATTCTCTGTAGATGCATACACTCATTCCTGAAGCATGCATAGGGAAATTGCAGTGTAAAGCCCCGTACACACGGGGGAGATATATTACTCAGCTATATATTGCTCAGCAATATATGGCTGAGCAATATATTGCTCAGTTTCTCCTTTTCATCAGCGACCAGAGATGGTCGCTGATGAAAAAGAAACTGCCGGGGGAGCCCGGCAGTGGTAATCAGCTGGTCGCAGGAGCATGTTCCTGCGACCAGCGATCACTACAGGGGTAACAACGGGAGCGCGCACCCGGCAATATATCGCCGGTGCACACTCCCATCGTGGGCAATATGGTCGCCTAGCGACCATATTTCCTGCGATATTATACAAAATCGCCCCCGTGTGTACGCACCTTTACTCTGCAACAGCCCCTAACTGAGTTTTTTTGTTATTAAGTTTAACCAATGCTAAAATAAACACAGCTATTCCTAGTTCGGCAAGAAACACCATTGTTGACATGTATGCTTCCTACTCTAATACCCCTTTCACACTGCACTTGTTAAACGGTATATTGCCATTTTTTTTTTCCGTTTTAAAACGTTTAAGGCTGCAGTGGGAAAGCACCAGACTTGATTTACAGGTTAAAGATAACCGGGATTTCAAAACGTTTAAAAAGCAGGAGTCCTACACGTTTCAGAGACGTTTTTTATGCAGTGAGAATGGCTCTGAAACAGTATTTAGTAAAAACAACAGATTACAGACCCTGTGATAGGCTGTCCCCTGCATTCTGCCTTGAAACGTGTTCAGGGGATTAAACAGGTTGACTGATGTGAATGGTATTTAAAATGGTAATCTACTGCAATGTGAAGGCTCAGACCCGTTTTAAATACCGTTTCAAAATACCGTTTTTTAAAACGTTTAGGCAGTGTGAAAGCGGTATAAGATGTACCTGCTGAAACAGAACAGCTTTGTTTGGGAAAATAAAGAATTAGCAAATTTTAAAAAGTGAATGATTTTTCGGTACTTGTTTCCTAGCAGGGCGCCCAGTACGCTAAATGCGTACTGGGCTATTCTCCGTATTGAAATCGCATCGCATGCCGCGTTATAGGAGCATGCCATGCAATGTCCATATAACGTGTACAGGAGTGCTTATACCAGGGGTTCCCAATCTTTTTCTAATCACGGCACCCTAGAGTATCAGAATTTTTCCACGGCACCCCTAGGCCCCAAAATATGTATATCAAATTAAGTAGATTGTGTTTATATGTGTTTCTTGATGTTCAGTTATGTGGCAAAGGGCAGGATTTGGTTCTGATTGTACACATTTTATGATTGGCAGCCACCAGCACTGGTTTTGTTCAGAAATAATTGATCATAAATAATTTGAATTGGTCCTGGACGACCAACCCAAGGCACCCCTGCAAGTGTCCCGAGGCACCCCAGGGAGCCTAGGCACACAGTTTGGGAACCACTGGCTTATACAATTAAATATCGAATCCGATCTCAGTGCACCAAATGCGATGCGATATTTCAATGTACAAGCACCCATGCCATGAGATGTGATGGGTGCTTACAATGAGATGTGATGGTATGACATGTGATGTGTGCATAGTATGAGATGTGATGGGTGTTTACAATTGTAAGCACCTGCACCTATGCCATTGTTTAGCGTCAACCCCAGTAACAACGCCACCCCGAAGCATGATGAGCACAGTTAGCCTGCGAGGGGCAGCGGAACACGTCCTCCGACCTTTTCATACCCCCACTATCCACGTCGGCGTGGAGTTGATGTTATATAGTGTGGCGAGCCCCGCGGAATACATGTAAAGTAATCCACGTGCGCTCGCCACACTTCGGGCTTGGTGGCTTTCTGCACTTGCCACAATATATAAAATCAACTCTACGCCGATGTGGATAGTGGGGGTATGAAAAGGTCGGAGGACGCATTCCGCTGCGCTTGCTACGCTTCGGGGTGGCGTGGATAGGGATGGTGCTTTAGGAACACATTCACACATGCAAAATCATACAGCTGACACAGTAATGACAACGTTTTAACGAAGATCTGTAAAATGTACTTAAATAGATAAAAAAGAACGATAAATATAAAGAACAAGAATTAACCAATAACAATAAAGATCATAACAAGAATTTATCACATACAATCACAATAAAAAAAAAATTCATCCTTTGGAAGGAGGGTTGCCACACTATATAACATCAACTCCACACCGACATGGATAGTGGGGGTATGGAAAGGTCGGAGGACGCGTTCCGCCGCACCTCGCAGGCTCTCTGTGCTCACCACACTTCGGGGTGGCGTTGATACTGGGGTTGACGCTAAACAATGGCATATGTCCAGGTGCTAACAATTGTAAGCACCCATTACATCTCATACTATGTACACATCACATGTCATACCATCACATCTCATTGTAAGCACCCATCACATCTCATGGCATGGGTGCTTGTACAATGAAATTTCATATCCAGGGGCTGGCTGGCAACTTTCAGCCAAGTCCAGAGCACTGGCCCATAAGTAACAGCGTTAAATGGAGGTTTTTCTTCTTAATAAAAAAAGATATGGCCTGGAGTTGATTATACCAACTGGAGTATAATACCTTGACACCACAGGCTGCTCCCCCTGTATAAAAAAAAAAACAAAACAGGACACCACAGGCTGCTCACCCTGTATAACACCACCACAGGCTGCTCCCCTTGTATAATAATAATAATAATAATAACAACAACAAATCACAAGCTGCTCCCCCTGTATAATAACAGGACACCACAGGCTGTTCCCCTGTATAACAACACCACAGGCTGTTCCCGTTGTATAATAATAACAACAACAAATCACAGGCTGCTCCCCCTGTATAATAACAGGACACCACAGGCTGCTCCCCTGTATAATAACATGATGGGGATGTATTAAAAGGAATGACAGTCCTCCTGCATAATAATAACAGCTAAGCCCCCACCCTGCATAATAATAACAGCTAAGACCCCCTGCATAATACCAGGAGGACACCACAGGCTGCTCCTCCTGCATAATAATACCAGGACACTACAGGCCTGCTCCCCTGCATAATACCAGGACACAACAGGCCTGCTCCCTTGCATAATACCAGGACACAACAGGCCTGCTCCCCCTGCATAACAGGAGGACACCACAAGATGCACCCCCACCTCCTGCATAACAGGAGTACTCCCACAGGCTGCTTCCTCTGTAAAATAATAATGACATCACAGGCCTGGCTGGCTTGTCATCCTCCATCCTCAGCAGTCTGCCCTCCGCCCACCGGGCGCCGTCTCTTCCACCAGCAGATGCACAGGTGGGTGGCGTCATGACGTCACCCCCGCTGGCCGCTGCGTCTGTTACTGCCAGGAGGAACCGGCCGTACCCCTGGACATGTCATCAATGCCCCGGCTACAGCAGAATGAGGTGAACAAGCAAGCGGCCCGCAGCATTACTTGGTGGAGCGGCCCGGGGGGGGCACATGGCATCCTACTTTTCGGCCTAGCCCACCTCTGATCGCATCGCATTTGGTGCACTGAGATTGGATTCGATATTTCATTGTATAAGCACTCCTGTACACTTTATATGGACATCGCATGCTTCTATAACGCGGCATGCGATGCCAGGATAACCCATTTGACAAGGAGGATTCTGTCAAATGGGTTATCCCCACCCAATGTTTTCCTCCACATGAATTCTTGGAGGTAAGAATTCAGCATGTGGCGTGCTGTACCCCTGTGACGCTTGTTGCGCCATTTGCACGCACCCCACATTCTTTCCACATTTTGGGTATGCACCCCTGTGGACGGATCACTAAAGTTAAATCGATAGTTGACTTGGGCGTGCTGATACCCAGCAAGTTCAAATTGCTCAGTGCTGTAAGCCCTCCAACAGTCACTATAAATTGTGGTGCCTGGCTCGACATGCTCCACAATAGCCGCCATCAATGTGGTAGCATCTCTCCTTGGCACCATAGTGAGGAAGCACTGGCCCGTTTCACGACATATTCCCCAAAAAACTCACTGCTGTGGGAGCATGCGGCCGACTTTACTCTTCCTCCGGACGAACATGGACTCATCCACCTCCACGATGTGCCCTGGGCCGCCAATACGGCGCTGCGCCTGCGCCATGAGGTCCATCGAGCATGCCTCCCTCATCCATCGATTTATATTATCTTAGAGATGTCGAGCTGTTAATAGCAGAATTCGATGGATGTCATCTCCTGGGCCCATGCGTATATATACCACACCAGGGTGACGAAAGACTAGCGGCACCCCGGGAACCAGTGGAGTTACCTTCACATAGTAGCACCACATGCTCCTTTTTCACTGAAAGGCACATCGTGTCCATTGGCTCAATTCAGCGACACGGGAAGCTGGTCGTATCCCTGGAAAAATGCTATCGCCTCCTCCTCCGTCTGCGCCAGTGTGTAAACGAAGCCATCTCAAATTCACTGTAAATCACTAGCACTCTCTCTCAAATCTCCACCAGCTCTGAGGTACACTTCTTCTCACGACAGAATATCACCTAAGAGTGATTTCTGAGAGGATCTGACGGGGGGGAAGAGACAGGGAACGGGAAAATCGCATTGCATGGTATAGTATAACGTAACGCGATGTGATTTCACTACGTTTGCGTACGTATATCTGGGCACCCTGCTAGGAAACAAGTACAGATTTTTCTTGAATTATTAATAAAGCTGATACCATCTATTCTCCAAATTGTTTGTATTTGTACAGTATATTTGCTTTTTTTTTTAAGGTAATAAAAAGACACATTTTAAGTCTCCAGCCTCAGGAAAAAGGAAACATGAAATAAAGGAACATAGTAAAAGGTACAACTTACCTGAAATATGCAAAATGTGAACATTTTAACTCAGTGGCACCTAGAGAACTGATGGCTAAAATACACCAAGGCTGTGTTTCAGTGGTAAACACACACATTGGAATGGGATCATTGGATAGACAGCAACTAGGTCAACATGGGGAAGATTTACAGTCAAAAGGTCGACATGGGGTTTTTCAAAAAAGATATTGTGCTGAATTTTGAGACAGTTGACATGGACACTGAAACGTAGCACCGCATGCGCTCGCCATGCTTCTGGCACGGTGCCTCGCTACGCTTGGCACACTACTTTATCCTCCCACCACGACCTAGTCACGGATGGTAGGGCATGAAATACCACCTGTTGGATAAAAAAAAAAAACATGTCAACCTTTTGACCTTCCCCATGTCGACCTAGTGGTGTTGACCTAGTAGTTGTCGAACTAGTTATTGTAGATTTAGCACACGTTTTCTATGTAAAATACCTTGGAATGGTGTGTGTGCACAGGACGACAACATGAAGGCTGTCCTAGATAAGGTGATGCCAACAACATCCATACTACATGTAAATGCAAGAGTTGGGGATATATATATATATAGTTATAGTAGCATTACTTATACAGTTAACCTCACGATTATGCTACTAACAAATAATAAATGAATACATTTTACATAGAATACAGGTAAACTATATAAAATATTTAAATGTTGTCACAAATGTAAAAGCTATCTATCACATCACATCTGCTTATTTAAGGAGTTATTTACTTTTTTTACTTTTAAAAAGCAGTTTACAGAAATACATAAAGAATATACAGGAAGAAGCTTTCACTGGATTGTTGGCAAATACACTTGGTGGTTAAATTATTATCCCCATCAGGACTTTGTTGGGCCACCTTTTGCGATTAGTAAGACTTCTTTTAGGTATTGAGTCTATTAGCTTTCTGAATGTTTCCCAGGGAATATTAGCCGAAATACAATGACCTGCACCTTTGCTTTTGTGTCCTACCATCTGCATGGCTACAGGTTATCTACTGACAGATTCCGGTGTTCCAGAAAACTGGAGCCTTTCATCCTGTTTGCAGCAAGGGCTTACAGACAGGCCTTTTGCTTTTGTAGCCCATACAACGTAATGAGCAGCGTACTGTCAACTTACAGACCATCTACATTGCTCCAATTCAGATTATCAGAAATTTGATGCACTGTTGCCAGTCTGTGGCCCTGAACAAATCTGCTTCAGCAGACATTAGCATTTACAACCACAGGCTTTGTGCTCGGGCCAAGTTTTTGGTCTGCTTTTCTCTGTACACTATGCCCATGAACAATTCACCAGTGCAACCTTTTACCAAATCCGTACAGCAACAATCATACCACATTTAGAGATTTCTTACCAAATCTCTCATCATATTACATTTCTCCCCCTATGTCAGCATCACCTGAGGAATGCATCCTTTGCATATAGGGTTATTGGGCCCAATAACTGCTATGCTAATTGTAGAGCCCTGCGATCAAGTATTTCCTGCCCAGTCAGTAAGCTCACGCCCCGTGCAAGTCTACAAATTGCTTAGTACGGCGATTCACTGCAAATCCATTCCCAATCCACTCGCCATCTAATGATTTTTCCACTGTGTGCAGTCTGTGTGCAGTCCAGGACTTCTTCGGTGGCTGTGATAGAAACAGTCTTAATTGGACTCTGACCTGACATCACATGACTTCCCTTCAAACGCTTAGGCACACCTGCATTTTTCCTGACACTCACAGAAAATTCCACCCCCCAAATGCCAGCTTTCTGTCAATCAACTTGTGTACAGCCAGCAAATAAAAAATGTGCAGGATTTTATCACCTGGCCTGCAAATTCAGTCAGGTCTGAATAACCCCCAAAGTCCCTTGATGGTCATAATAATTTGTCCGCTTAGTGTATATCTTTTGATAGTCTACACAGATTACTTGCGTTATATGCACTCTTTCCCATCACTCTTTCCCATCATAATTTTAAAATTGATATTTTTCTCTAGGTCACAATTAGGCCACCTTTGTAAGTCGTGCAATATTGAAAAAGCAGAAGGAAATCCAAGCTTGGAAGGTGATGAATATACATCTATTTACACTGACTACTCTACGTGCTCTGCTCTCATCAGTTACTAGTTTCATTTTAAACAATTTAGGTGCCCTGCTGACATCGCTGACCATGGTTTGTATTTTATTCTAGGTTCTCCATCCACATCCAGGCTAGATACTACTGAAGGTGCAAGGGACATCGAAGAAGCCATTAGTGAGCAAATGCAGTCTCTGACCATAAAAGATCCTATGACCAGTGAGAGTACTGCAGGCTGTGCTGATTAAAGGAAACAGTTATTCAGGGGTAGATTTATTAAGCTTGGTGAAGTGATAGTGTCTGGTTTTTATCACCAGCCAATCAGCTCCGACTTGTCAATTTTCAAACCAAGCCTGTAACTTCACAGGTAGGAGCTGATTGGCCGGTGATAAAAAACAGACACATTGGGCATTATTCAATGAGAATTTTGACGATGTGCAGCGAATCCCGTTTAGGATTCGCTGCACATTCGCCACTGCCCGCCACGTTCCAGAGCCTCGCCGGCTCCAGTATTCAACGAGTCAGGGGCTCACTGCCCCTGACCGGCGAATTTTAACTCCTGCGGCAATGCCGCAGGGAGCCTGAGGACGGCAGCAGGCAGGGAGATGGAAGTCTCCCTGCCTGCCCCAGAACGTTTGTGGGGGGGAGGTAGCACAGGCTGCCCCCCGGGATAGCCAACAGGGGACCGGGTATTCACTACACCCGATCGTGCATATGCAATGATCGGGTGCAGTGAATATATGAATATCTAATGAGCGGCTCATGTGCTCACATGAATAAAAATAGCATGCCCCTCCTCAGGATACAATTCCTAATTTTTTGACACCAAATGTAAAAAACAAAAAAAACACTTTATTTTAAAAGTTCACATTCCACTTCACCATAAAAAGATAGAGATTGCTACTCGGTGAATCATGGCGATAAAAACCTTGAAATGTATTCGCCATCTGGTCATTGAATAGGGTGATTCACCGTTTTAGTCAAAAAAAATAATAAAATCGCCACACAGCACGAAAATAGCACAAAATCTCCATAAAACATGGCGAATCAGCCTCATTGAATACTGCCCTTTCACTTCACCGGGCTTAATAAATCTGCCCCTCAGTGCTGCTTGCACTCTACAAAATGCATATTTGTCATTAGGTGCAAATGAAAAGCAGCAAATTAGTTTAATTTTCATTACTAAACTATTCTTAAGGTGTGTACACAGGGGCCGATATCGGCGGCCGGCTGGGTGCCGCCATGGGCTGGTAGGGAGTAAGGGATGGAGGTGGACACTAATGCTGCAATTAGCAGCATGGTCCTCATTCCAACGGGATGAGGTCATCTATTAGAATGAACTTAGGTCTACAGTCATTAGGTCGACTGGCAGGAAGGTCGACATGACTTAAGGTCGAATTTGCATAAAGGTCGACATGAGGAAGGTCGACTGGTCATAAGGTCAACATGGGTTTTTTCACAGTTTTTTTGAGCCAACATGTGCCGACAGGCGGTATTTCATGCCCTACCATCCACTAGGGCGTGGAGGAGGTTATTAAAGCTGTGGCGAGCGAAGCGAGCCACCGTGCCCGAAGCATTTCCGAGCGATGCGAGGGTCCGATTCTCATTGCCAACTGTGTCCATGTCGACTGTGTCGACATTCGGATAAAAAAAAAAAAGTGAAAAACCCATGTCGACCTTATGACCAGTCGACCTTCCTCATGTCGACCTTTATGCAAATTCGACCTTAAGTCATGTCGACCTTAGCCCATGTCGACCTTCCTGCCAGTCGACCTAGTGGGGTCGACCTAATGACTGTAGACCTAAGTTCATTCTGACAGATGTACCGATTCCATTCCAACATAGTAGAAATAGACTGTGCAGCACAGTATATATCTACCTTCGATTCCAATGCCGTGGGACATCTGAATCGAAACACACATTGTCTCTAATGTTACAGTATCATTGTGTAGAGATTTCAGATCTGTTTAATCAGCAGTCATATATACATTAAAAAAAAAAAAAACACTTAGAGCAAATGAGACAAAAAAGCAGCATCTGCCATTTTAATTTGTACTGTTATTTTGGTAAAATTGAATGTTAAACATTACTGTTATATTTACATGTCTATTTATTTGTACATATATATTAGTTCAATGTGGCACTTGTTTTATCACACATGTAAACTAATAAATCATTACTATATAGTTTAGATCAAACCTAAAGCAGAAGTGAAAGGTTCTTATATAGCAAACAGGAGTACAAAGCTTACAACAAGCTGCCTAGAGCTATTGACCGATTAAATAATAAATGGGAATGAAGGCCAATGGAAAGTTCAAGGTATTTGTTTTAGGTCTTCTTGTACTCAATTCTTTCTACTTTTACATCATCCCCGATTAACTGGTACACATATGTGACAACGGTTGAAGCTTGGATATCCATGAGCACAAAGGAAGGAATGATGTTGCTGAAATTAAAGAAAAAAAAAAAATTTGGAAAAATCAATGAGTGGAAAAAATAATTCATAGTTCTTATTATAAACAGTTATCCATATTTGCAACTAGAAATAAATGGGCCCAGCATCATTTGCTTCACCCTCCTGCCGTTCCTCTTCTCTCCTGTCACTATGACACTTGATATGCACAGCGCATGCAGTGGGAGCTTTGGCGAGCGCAGTGCACCATGTGTAAGTACCACAGCCGCAAATTGCTCAACAAGCACATAATGGTATAATTTTATAATAGGTAGGTTTCAACGCAGACATAGGTGGGTATTCAATGTTTAGGTCATGGCGGTCGAGCTTGCTGTCCCTGTCCCGTTCTCGGTCAGCTGGACCGAGAACATGCAGGCGGGATTCAATGTCCCGCCTGCCAGGTTAGTGAGTAGGGGCCGTGGCCACAAGTTGCGGCTGGGAAGATGCGAGCTGCAGCCGGCAGCTAGTCACTTCCCCGCAGAACTAGCCCGACAGCTAGTGAAGTTGGGCTCATTGTGCCGAAAAACTCTGCTCAATGCTGTCGGGGAAGACAGCATTGAATAGGGCCCTGTGGGGAGATCGCCGCCGACAATTGAAATACCCCCAATAGACAATGTACATTGTATGCCGAATCTACATTTAAGCATGACGGTGCTTTCATACATTAACCCTTTCGCTGGTAATCCCAATAATTTTCCAGGCAATACATTAATGCCCAGACTGGCATTAATTACAGGCTATGCATTAATGCCCAGACTGGCAAATCAAAGCCCCCCGGCTGTTGTATTGCAGCCTGCAGCGCCTGCTTATGACAAGCCGGGCCGCCGCATTAAGGGACGGGGTGCAGGGCTGGGCAGCGGCTGATGCTCTACCTCGAAAAAATAAATAAATAAATAAACAACTCACCACCCCCCCCCCCCCCCAAAAAAAAAGTGTTAAAAGTTTGTGCGGGTGGTGTTTATACGACTAGCAGCTTTGCGGGTGTACCAGAATAAGGTCCATAGTCCTCTTACAATGTAATCTAATACAATATGTACACTTTATTATAAAACAATGAATAACTAACAAGAATTAAAAAAAAAGGAACATTAATCTGCAAAAACTTACTTTTCTAACGCATTGTAAGCGCCTGTGGCAGATCCTGGGTTGATATAAAACTTGTTCTCGTGTTCAAATGCCTCAAATTTATGTGTATGTCCTGAAATCATAATATCTACATCAAGCTGCCTTTGCAACAATGCCAGGCTAGCCATGTCACCCCACGGAATGACTTGATGACCATGGATTAGCCCAATCTTAAACTGACCAACAGTCACAACCTTTTGTTCTGGGTAGTTTAAATTCTGGTAGGAAAAATAGAAACAAAGAGACATCATTAAAGACTTGGCACTTATAGGTTAATTAGGCAAACTAAATCAGGATATTTTTTATTGTCCATTCATACAACTAAAATTATTAAGGTTTGCATCATTAAAAACAGTCCTATTACAATGCTGAAAAATGATCATTTGTAATGAATCCATCATGGATTCTCAGTCATGTGTTTGTGTTAGTACTAAAGTTGTTGTGTAGTAAAATTGTCAAAGATAATGTAATGGGGCCTACACATGTAGCGATCCCCGGGCATTTTGTAAGCAATCTCACTATATCGCTTAGAAAATGCCCCTAGGCTGGCTAAATCTATAGACGCTGGTGTCAGATCGCTCATCTGCCTGTATGTAGGCCTCTTAAGAGTAACTGGTAGATGTACTTCATTGTCTAAAAATGAAAGTGTTGATGCTTCCCATGGCAACCAAGCATTCAGATTGAGGCTATCATTATCTAATACCTTTAGTAAATATAGTTGTTTTGTGGCATGATGTGTGCCACACACACTAAGAAGTTCACATCATTTTAGGATGATTTATAAAGTGCAGTGTGGAGGACTTCAGTCTGTCTATAGTGTATGGAATCACTATCATGACAATCTGTTTGGAACTAAACTAAGCTATTGTTGGGTAGTGAGTGTATGCTGTGCATCAGAATATTTTTAGTCAGTCTGAATTGGTCTACATTGGGCAAAATCTGTATGGGGGCCTTAACACTGCAACTTTGTTATTTGCACACTTCTTTAAGTAAGAAAGTAAATGGTACTTGTTTCCTAGCACGGCGCCCGTCGGGTCCCATCAAGTACCATAACTTAACTTAAGATTTTCGGGCTTTAAAGACGTTTCCCGTACAAAAATATATATCGATCGCATCGCATGCCATTATAATGGCATGTGATGCGACGGAACCGATTTTTACATTGGACCCAATGTAAAAATGGTCCCTGAGACCAGATTTTACATTGGACCCAATGTTAAATGCCCCCCAGAACAGATTTTTAATTGTATACCCACCCTGATGGTTAATTATTATGTGAAATGCCCCCCATTGTTAACGCAACGCCACGGTCAACGTCAACCCGAAGCGTGGCGAGCGCGTCCTCAGACCTTTTCATACCCCCACTATCCACGTCGGCGTGGAGTTGATTTTATATAGTGTGGCGAGCGCAGCGAGCCACCGAGCCCCGCGAGGGGACGCGTAATACGTGTTAAGTAATGCACGTGCGCTCGCCACGCTTCGGGCTCGGTGGCTCGCCACACTATATAAAAGCAACTCCACGCTGAAAAGGTCAGAGGACGCGGACCGCCGCCGCTCGCCATGCTTCGGGTTGGCGTTGATTGTGGCGTTAACAATAGGGGGGGGGGGGGGCATTTGACATAGTAATTACCCATCAGGGTGAGTATACAATTAAAAATCGGGTCTGTGGGGGCATTTAACATTGTAATCAGCCATGAGGGTGGCTGTACAATTAAAAACTGGGTCGATTTGGTTGCATCGCATGCGATCGACCCGATTTCATAGTTTTTTAATAAGTCTCACGAAAAGAAACTCTGCACCACCAAGTCATGCCAAGGCATGGCATGACTAGAAGGGCTGCTTAACACGCAAGGATGCTGGACATACGTGGACACATCTAAGTCATAAATTAGATTGTGCAAAGAGATTGAGAAATATATACACACTTCTAGAAACACACACACCAAATGCAGCAAATTAAAAAACAATGTGTAATATTTTTTTAAAATATATGGAAGAGATATAAAAGTAGAACCTCATCAAAGTCTCCTCTGACGATGTGAACATCCCCAGCCAGTGTCTTGAGGTAGTCATAGCTCTCCTTGGTGCAGAGATTTCCAGTGCACAGAATATGTTGTATCTTACCAGGAACAAGCAATTTTTTGAATTTTGCCGGCAAACTGTTACAGCGATGTGGGATATGTAGATCTCCTAATACCAAGACCAACTACAGAGTTTGGGGGGGGGGGGGGGGAGAAGAAATGTTAAAAAAAAAGACAAAAACATGTATGAATAATGTAAGCATGCAATACCATTCAAAATATAAATTAGTAAACACACAAAAACAAGTGCATTCACCCAGAGTGAGCGATTTGTTGTAAGAAAAAGTCAAGTTACTGAAATCTAATAGTTAACAATAAAATAATGATAGGTTAGGCATGACTCAAACAGATTTTGGAACTGCTAAAATCTACAATAATGGACACAAATTGTACGCATCAAATAACACATTTAACGCTAAAGGTGCCCACAGACGCATCAATTATCGAATGCGTTTTGTACTTTTTAAGCACAAATTGCATCTTATGTACAATTATTGGATGGTGTTTATGGGCTTGTGCGATGCGCGTTCCCGGGAGCCGATATTGTATGTCTAAAAAAGTACGTGCTGCACGTACTTTTTAGACTACATCTGAAATTTAACATTACAAACATGGGTTCATCACATGCATCCAACTGCACATCTCATAGCAAGCTGGAAGAAAAATTGTATAGAACCATTGTACAGTCAAAAACGCATAGCACAGTACAATTGTAGCGTCTGTGGGCACCTTTATAGTGTGTACACACGTTCCGATTACCTTTCCGATGTTGACGATATAGTCAACATCGGATCAGAATCGGATGCAGATCGCAAGGGTTTTAACCCTTGCAATCCCGATGCGCGTTCACGTATCGGAAGCCAGAAAGTCTTGGCTGCCTTGTCTATATAGTGCAGATCTGCACTATATAGTCAAGATTGGATGCAAATCGGATGTGCTTTAAGATCCAATCCATGATCCAATAGGATCTTAAGGCACATCTGACCGTGTGTACACACCATTAGAGTGTCAAGTGAATTTGTCAAAATAGGTGTGAAAATTGCCATAATGACCTACCTTATATAGGAAATATAATTTTTTTTTTTTTTTTTTTTTTTTAAACACAGCATTTTTTTTATTTGAATTTATATAAAAAATGTGAATGATGCTGGCATTTTTCACGGATATTTTGCACATCTCACAGATGTTAACATTGAAAGAGTTAATGGCATATTTAACGATGCCTATTTCCATCAAATCAACAGTGTTTCAGGAGCTAAAACGAACATTCACTAACAGATGAGGTACTTATGTAGTATCTGGGCGTCCGATTTAGAAATTGGATCGCATCGCATGCGACCAAATCGTATGCGATGCGATGGTCAAGATTTTTCCATAGGATTCAATGTTAAAATGGTCTGAGTCCATTTTAACATAGAATTCAACGGGAAAAAGGAGTCCTTTTCCTTTCCCCACTATCCAAGTGGGCATGGAGTTGGATATAAACCTGTGGCGAGCGTAGCGAGCCACCGAGCCCGAAGTGTGGCGAGCCCCGCGAGGGGACACAGAATACTTTTTAAGAAATATGCGTCCGCTCGCCACGCTTCGGGCTCGGTGGCTCGCCACGCTATATAAAATCAACTCTATGCCCACTTGGATAGTGTGGAAATGAACAGGACCTTCTTAACATTGAATCCTATGCAAAATCGCATCGAATCGCATCGCATCGCATCTGATTGTATGCCTTAAGGTAAGGCATACAATCACAAAAATCGGCAGCCCAGATAAGTACCACAGATGATTTTTTTATGTTAAAAAAAAGGTTTGTAAGCACAACCAGCACTTGAAATCATTTTTCCAACCGTTATAAAAAAATAAATAGACCCTTAGTAAATGGACTCCTTTTGATCAGGTGCTAATACAGAGAAATAAACGTCACAAAAGTGAATGTAACTAATAACCTTTTTACCCCACTTTAATGGGTCGCACCTGGGATTTTGTACACGGGCACTGCTCACTGCCCAAGTTGTAATGCCTGGTCACTCAATCTGGCTTCATTCAACTGGGTGTATTCACAATATCCGGGGTAGCTTCGCATTCACATGCAAATAACCCAGGATATTTGATGGCAGTGTGAAAAAAGAATATACTGGATATTGAAACTTGTTATAGCCCCAGATTTCAAATCCATGTATGTAGTAACAGAACAATTCACAAAATGATGACCACTAGTCGAAATGTGCACTTCCAACAAAATTAAAAGTTGTATGTTATGGCAATCATGTCAAAATAATTTGATATAGGGAAAATTATATATAGATAGATAAGTAAGCACGGTCAGATAAAATGTTTGTCATTATCGGATGCTGCTGATATCCAGGAAATACTCTCTGATCTCTCACAGTGTATTGCCCATGATATCGGTTATCTGCCTCAAAGGAGTAGTAATTTCCCTGTTCCTTCCCATGCGAAGGAACAGGAAATATTTGTTGGTCAACCACGGCAAGGCATACACAGCCTGATGCAGCCAACATGACATTGAAAACATTGAATCATCCAGCATGTCAGATTAAATAATATTTTCGTATGAGTCACCTGTATACGGGTGCGTTATAGGAGCCCCACAGTCGGGATCCCTATTGCACAGACTCAGACAGCTGGGGGGGCAGTGCAACGAAGCCCCTTGCGAGCTCAGTGGCTCGCCACCTATTCTATTTTCCCTTTGTGGGGGTCATGGACAGTGGGGAGAATAGCCGGTGGCCGTCGGACCCCGAGTGTCGGGGGTTTAACAGTCGGGATTTCAACATCGGTGTAATGACTGTCTATCAAACATCCGGCATTCCCTGTATACAAGCTGCAATTAACTGGTCGAACTGCCACTAGGCCAAGTCATCTCAGTGTGTATGCCCAACATAAACATGCAAATCTACCGGATATCTCTTCTCACATAAAAAAAGTGAAAAACTGCAACGAATAAAAATGCATAAAATGTTTTGACAACTGATTGCAGGTTCCAGGTTGAAAATGAAATCAATGTACAGCTCCTTTTGCACTTGAAAAGGTATAACTGAAATGGCAAGTATGACAGTCCAAGTGCTAAACGAATGAAAAATGAGAAACCCCAAAACTATGGCAACAAAATAGTGTATATGGACTTATATTTGCTGGGTCCATATTTATAGTATAATCTATCTGCATTCATTGGCGGGTCCCTTGGTATGTCGAATAAATTATTGACAGCTCAGTGGGCAGGCACATGCAAATGCACCCAGTTACTTGTGATGTCAGACCCAACGGATTAGGCAGTGTGAATGGAGAACACTCTGCCCGATTCATCTGTAGCTATATCAATTGATGTGTACCCAGCATCAAGGTGCCTTGAGGACAGAGTTTAGGAAACTATTCTAGACATCTCAATAACTGCATGGCAGACACAAACCACAGCAACTATATTAAAATCACATGGGCAATACATCTAAATTGGCAATTCCCAGATACTGATCCATGACAATTTCACAGGGAATTACCAAAATTCTAGATGTAAAAAATAAATAAAAAAAAACAAACAAAAAACACACACAGAATTAACCGACTTATTTATAAGTCGGATTTCTTGCACCTTTTATTACTAAAGGGAAAGATTGATTGAAAAAAAGCTTTAGTAGTTGAATGTGAGTAATATTAAGTCAGTAGTTTTTAAAAAGGTAATTGATTTATATTAGAGAGGGAGAAGGAGCCCAAATCATGACCTCACCAATGTTAGTGCACAATCAGAGGAAACTTACTCTGTGGCCAGGCTTATGGAGGAGTTGATTGCAGACAGGGGAGTATGAAAAGGTGAAACATGAGCAATGTTAAATAAAAGAAAGCAAAAGAAAATGGGTGACAAATTAGGAAAATGAATACAAAAATAATCGATTTGGGATGTTAAGGAAGAAAATGATTAAAGAGATTCTTTTAAATGCTGAACACAAAAGATGCTCTGAAGACGACATAGTATACATTACACTTATTTTAATACTATATGATATACATGTCATTTGCTGCGACATCCACGTATATGTGTCTATACATGGGTATGGGTTAAAACCGGACCAGGACAAAAACCCCGGACCGCCGGACCAGACATCAAACTCTGCATTTTGGAGCTTGTAGCGTCCGGTCGGGGGTGTGTCCTGTCCGGGGGCTGCCTGTCACACCTGTCACCAGGTAGTGGAGGAGGGGTAGAATAAAGTCTCCCTGTATGGTCCGGGCATGTAGCAAAAACCGGATGGTCCGGACCACCCGGGGAGGCTGTAATCTCCCCTCCCCCATGTCCCTGACGATAGCTATCACAGGGACCCCCCGGACAAGACACCCCCCGGACCGGACCCTATAAGCTCCGGACTGCAGATTTTGATGTCCTGTCCGGCGGTCCGGAGTTTAGTCCGGTTTTTACATAGTCCCTCTATACATAATGTGAATCAACTCTCAAATCGAGGATATCAGGATATGATCGGAGGTACTGTATATTCCGTTATGATTTCCAAGTGAGCGAGTTACATAGCACAGTATATCATATACATGTAAATGGATACATTTTACTTCTAGGACATAGCATTAGAACCAGTGGTGCAGGCAGATATGCATAGTTGTATTGCCCAGCATGTCTGCGGTCATATGACAGCACCAACACCCATCTCTACAGCACAGGCCCCGGGCAACTCGTGACCGTAATGCGGACCTAGGCCGTCCTGGTCCCGCTAGTACCCACCCGGTGCCCAATCTACACCATAAAAAACCTGCGTGCAACACCATTAACCGGGCTTTCCGATCACTGAAGGCGCTGTATGAGGGATCTTACCATCCTGCAACCCGGAGCAGTCAGTCAGAATGGACGGAGCGAGTAAGCAGTCTGACCAATAGGAAAGCGACAACCGTTGCCAGTCAAAAGATGGCGTTTAGGTCGAATACCAAAGATTTTAACATTGGCCAATAGGATAGCGAGTTGGTGGCCCAATACCTACGGAACACAGGAGACGGCAAACTTCCCTGGCGTTGACACAGCTGCGCGTTGCTGTTCCTGGTATGCGCGCGGCGTTCTTCTAGCCCAGCTCACAGCACACCCCGTTAGAGATGGGCAAAACGGATCTTTTCGCGGACCCGGGTCGACCTGGGTCGGTCAGTGAAAAGATCTAGATCCTTTGGGCGGCTCTGCGGCTCAGTTTGTGTAAAAAAGACAGTTATTTATGGTTTGAGTTAGTGTACCATACCTCCCAACATGACCCTTTCCAGGAGGGACACAATGCTCTGTTTCTGGACTTCCCTCTTAATGTTTGATTGTTATTACCTGTGTGGAAACACCTTTCTTATCCATTTACCTGTTTAGAACAGGTAATAGCAATCATTCGTTAAGAGGGAAGTCCAGAAACAGAGCAAAGTTGTAGGTCAGAGATGGGGAACCTTTGGCCCTCCAGCTGTTGTTGGACTACACATCCCAGCATGCCCTGCTACAATTTGCTATTTGGCCATGATAACACTGTTGCAGGGAATGCTGGGATGTGTAGTCCAACAACAGCTGGGGCCAAAGGTTCTCTAACCCTGACCTAGGTGGTGCACTTAACATAGATAGTCGTTTGGTCGACTGATCTAGGTCGACATTAGGTCAACAACACTAGATCGACATGCTGAAAGGTCGACGTGGAACAAGATCGACATGGTTATAGGTCAACATGAGGAAGGTCGACAGGTCATAAGGTCGACATGGGGATTTTCACTGTTTTTTGAGCCGACATGTGCCGACAGGCGGTATTTCATGCCCTACCTTCCACTAGGGCATGGAGTGAGATTATAATAGTGTGGCGAGCGAAGTGAGACACTGTGCCCAAAGCATTGCGAGCGATGCGAGGGTCCGATTCTCACTTCCAACTGTGTCCATGTCAACTGTGTTGACATTCGGGTCAAAAAACAGCGAAAACCCCATGTCGACCTTATGACCTTCCTCATGTCATCCTAACGTCCATGTCTACCTTTTCCCATGTCAACCTTTTCCCATGTCGACCTTTCTGCATGTCGACCTAGTGACTGTCTGACCAACGCTTGTCTGACGAACAATCCAGTTCCCAGGACCTGGGTAGAAGTCCCATGTAAAGGGACACGGCGTGTCCCATTTACACTGCCGCTGACAGGGGTCTGACCCGCTGAAGACCCGGGGTTTTGCAGCGGTGTAAAAGGGGTATTAATTTGCTCGTTGCCAAGGGAGACTAAATTTGCTCATTGCCGAGCCCCCCCTCCCCCCCCCAAATGAAAGTTAAAAGAAGGCCCCCTCCCCCTCCAAATTAAAGTTAAATGTACTACACAGCCCAGCAAACAGAGATCTAGTAAAAAAAAAAAAACACATGTGCACTGCCTAATTTATGTCTGTGTGTCTGTGTGTTCATACTTCTACTACACACCTTTCTGTGATACTACTGGTGAACTCAGGTGAAGCAATCTTGAAATGCCTGCCAGTGCCAATGCCTCTGCTCTGCTTAGTCTGCTCTGCTGTTGATGTGTAGTCACCAGACCTCCCTCAGGGCTTTCAGATTCAGAAGAATCTAGATCTGCACGTGACACAGCAGCAGCAGCAGCAGCAGCAGCACAAGCAGCCAATTAGAAGAAAATATCTCAGCTGCCAAAGGGGGCAGTGCTGAGCTCAAGCAATGCAATGTGCATTGTATTGTATGTAATGCTAAGCGAAACCGATCCGGATCACCATTTTGGGATCGGCGGCTCGCTCGTTCTTTTGGTGGATCCGTTCAAAAGAACCGGATCGTTCGCGAACGACACATCTCTACACCCCGTGACTGCGAGATTTTCCCGCGGTTTTAAGAGACCGGTGTACGGCAGTAATAATCATCACACCGTCTCAGCATCATTCGAGTTCCTCTCTTTCCCTTGTAGCTGTGAGGCCGTGCTGCTGCGGTGTATTATCTGTAGCTAGCTCGCAATTATATACAGGACCAGGCTTTTTCTGTATGTAAAATGAAGTGTGTGATTCCAGGCGGCCACTTGAAAGGTATCAGGGTGTAACACTGGTAACAGACGTTATGTGTATGTCTAAAGGGCACATTTATGAAGGCTCGCATTTATGATGCGATCTGGGCGGTATATTACCACCCCCAGGATCGCAGGATGTATGAACGTAGGGTTTCCACCCGTCCGGGATTACTACGGACAGTCCGGTTATTGACACCGGAGTCCGGAAGGTGGCTGCCCCGGACTACATTTAGGCACATTTATCATGATCGCATTTACAATGCGATCTGGGCAGAATATTACCGCCCAGGATCGCATTGTAAAATGCCATCATATCGGGACAATATATCAATTTTAAGGGGACAGGGCTCCGAAAGGAGCCTGTCCCTGCGAAGCCCTGACCCGGAAGTTGGGGGACTGCGCATGCGTGGTTATGCGCTGACCCCCGCCGACCCCTGTGACCGCACTGCCCCGCTCGGCAGTGCGATGTGTAGCCCAGGGGTTCACAATCTTTTTAGAATCACGGCACCCTATAGTAGCAGAATTTTTCCACGGCTCCCCTAGGCCCCCCCAAAAATATATAAAATGAAGTAGATTGTGTTTATATGTGTTTCTTAGGTTCAGTTATGTGGTAAAGGGCAGGATTTGCTTCTGATTGTACATATTTTATGATTGGCAGCCACCATCACTGGTTTTGTCCACAAATAATTGATCATAAATAATTTGAATTGGTCCTGGACCACCAACCCGTGGCACCCCTGTAAGTGTCCCGAGGCACCCCAGGGAGCCACGGCACACAGTTTGGGGAACCACTGGTGTAGCCATAGGCTACAATGGGCTATCGCCATATTAGAATGACGATAGCCCAGGGGTGCGAAGCCGGGCTGCCCGATGTGGGATGCGGCCGGCAGCGCTGCAGGGAGGATCGATCGCAGCAGGGATCGGAGATTCCTGCTGCGGTTCCCCTATGATACATTTAGGGGATACTTTATATTTTCGGCTAGGATTTAGCCGCAAATATGGTTTGATAAATGGACCCTGTAGTCCGGTAATTGATCCCCCCCCCCCCCGGCACCGACGATTACTGATAACGCGTGTACAGTGTCACATTCAGTGACACATGACATACCCACCACGTGAGGAAGCTGGGGGGGCGGCCGTGGGGCGGTGACACACACACGTCGGACCCGTCCTTCAGTGATGAATATTGAGTGACACTATCACTCACGCGGCGCTCGCTGGGAGACAGGACACAGACAGTGTGAGTGTCACTCGTATCACGTGTCCGACTCCTCCCCGTCTCCTCCTGCGGGCAGCGGCTGCAGCGTGACACATGTGAGTGCTGCGGCTGCCAGTTGCAGTTCATTTACAGTAAGTCCGGCATCGGCACAGACAGTCTGTAGTTGTGTTGTCTTGTCCAGTCGTCCAGAGTCCTCGGCCAGGCAGAGTGAGACAGGCCAGCAGCACCTCACAGCCCACAAACCTGCAGAGCGGCTGCCTGTGTCCGGGGTCCCTCCTGCAATCCTTATCTGTCCCACTGTCACCAGTCCAGGACTCTAGGTAGTGAGTCCTGCGCGCCCAGCGGCCCAGGTCACCTGCTTGGCGATGTCACTGTGCCCTGGCTCCCAGCCAATCTCCCAGGCTCAGCCAGCGGCTGTCCCACTGTCACCAGTCCAGGTCTCCAGGTAGTCCCCTTCCGCGCACCCAGCGGCCCAGGTCACCTGCTGGGCGATGTCACTGTGCCCTGTTCCAGGCCCCCAGCCAATCTCCCAGCCCCTGGGATGGAGAGGTGTAGGGGGGATGGAGAGGATGATGGGGGCACGGAGAGGTGCAGGCGTGGGGACAGAGAAAATTCACCCTGTCTCTAGCAGACCTGTCCCAGCAAACTCACCTGTCACTAACCCTGTCTCTTACCACACCTGTCACCGCACAGTCCCTAACCCTGTCTCCTACCATACCTGTCCCCGTACACTCACCTGTCCCTAACCCTGTCTCCTACCACACCTGTCCCTAACCCTGTCTCTTAACCACACCTGTCCTTGCACACTCACCCTGTCCCTAACCCTTCCCCCAGCAGACCTGTCCCCACACACTCACCCTGTCTCATACCAGACCTGTCCGCACCCGGCAGGCATCGACCCACCCACCCATGGGAATGCCCAGTTTTTCATGGGACCGCCATAAAACACTGGGCGTTCCCATGGGCGAACCCCGTCACCCCTGTCCCTCCCTCCATGCTGCGAACGGCCCGGTGGGTGTATAACTTGCCACAGAGGTTCAAAGCCGGGGTTTTCACATGTGAAGAAATGCGCATGCATAAACCCCGACCATCGGGCCGAATTCGGATAATTATGAGTGATCCAGAATTGGCCCCTTTGTTTGTTTGAATGCAGGGTAATATTGCATGTACTGTAGAGAACAAATGCTGGACAGACTGACTTTTATTTGCAAAGGCAGGAGAAATCATTCAGTGGTCAATGGACCTCTAATGATTTCTCCTGCTAGAGGCTCATACAAAGGGATGTGTTATTGTTACACATCCCCTCACATGTTAAATAGGGGAATCAGTGGCGGTGGGAGGTGGGTGCTCAGACGGGCAACGTCTCTGGTGCTCGGTAAGCTGCGATCCTCAATTCAAGCAGCTTACTAACTCAATCAGAAACGTCTACTAAATGTATCCCTTGCATCACAACATGGTTTGTTTTGTATACAGATCAAATAAAATAAAACATTAACCCCAGTGCAATATGAATACACATCTTAGTAAATTTCCCCCTATGTGTTATGGGGAATATAGATTGTAAGCTCCACTGGGGCAGGCACTGATGTTAATGGCAAAGTATGATAAATAATGTAAAACGCTGATTGATTCGTTCGGACACCTATTCGCACGTGGCTGAGCGAACAGACAGAGGATGGACATGGGCAGCGAAGGCACGCCCAAAAGACCGGCGAACCCGTTAGTTTGCATCTAAAGAAAAAAGGGAGAGTCATGCTACCGCAGGTACGCTAACGTGTACACACTGAGCTCAGACATCCAGCGGGCAGACGAACAAACAGGCTCTGGGGGTGTTTCACAAGTCACAGCCCGGACTCCCTCAGAAGTAATATCCTACCCATTAACCAATTATTTTTCGAAAAAAGGGGGATTCCACTCCAGGCGCTGCAAACTTTAGAGCTGCATGTGATACTTCAAAAATGAGGTCACCGGACCTCAGAAAGGCAATAATACAACAGAAAGGGGAAGTCTCACGTGCGCTTAAAAGTCCATATGCAAATAGGTGATCCTTGAAAGGATATAGATTCTTTCTCTTCTCTCTCGTCTCACACCATTCCAAATATACGGAGAAACAGAAAAAGAATATACCAATTAATGATATATACACACTGGTTATTTCTTTCTTTTCCCAATGGGATCTAAAAGAACAGAGAGCGTGTATCCAAGATTTCCAAAAAGTGCTCCAATACAATTTAGAGGGTCACCCCACTCGTGTACATAGGGACTGTGCTCACATGTATGCTTACACAAGACAGGGTGTGTGAACTCTCATAAAGGTATCTTTTTTCCAGATATGACTCCAACAGTCACGATGAAGGCAAAAATTCTTTTATTCTTTAAAAAATGACAGCAGGGCAGGGATAATATGATGACAGCCTTTCTACCATATAAGATGTAACCCGGGTAGGAATATGGTACCAGACACTGCCAAATACTGCTCCACAAACTCCGCTGCTTATATGAATATAAGACCAGACACTAAGTTTCTACGCGTTTCGGCACGCTGGGGTGCCTTTTTCAAGATAAAGTGTCAGACGTTCTAGGTCTGTAGATATGTGGAAAACGGTCCTGTGGGGACACTCTGATCGTGTCCGCAGATCCACACAAATGCCGGTATGTCCAGCCTGGAATATAAGCCCCGCAACCGGAAGTGTAGTGTACGTCAATTATTAGACGTAATTATTAGACGTTGCATGCACTCTTTCAAAGGATCATCGGGTGTTGTTCAGATTTGTAAAAGGCAGGTTTGCTTCTCACACAGAGACTCTGCAATCTCCCAAGCAGGATTGCTTGGGAGATTGCAGAGTCTCTGTGTGAGAAGCAAACCTGCCTTTTACAAATCTGAACAACACCCGATGATCCTTTGAAAGAGTGCATGCAACGTCTAATAATTACGTCTAATAATTGACGTACACTACACTTCCGGTTGCGGGGCTTATATTCCAGGCTGGACATACCGGCATTTGTGTGGATCTGCGGACACGATCAGAGTGTCCCCACAGGACCGTTTTCCACATATCTACAGACCTAGAACGTCTGACACTTTATCTTGAAAAAGGCACCCCAGCGTGCCGAAACGCGTAGAAACTTAGTGTCTGGTCTTATATTCATATAAGCAGCGGAGTTTGTGGAGCAGTATTTGGCAGTGTCTGGTACCATATTCCTACCCGGGTTACATCTTATATGGTAGAAAGGCTGTCATCATATTATCCCTGCCCTGCTGTCATTTTTTAAAGAATAAAAGAATTTTTGCCTTCATCGTGACTGTTGGAGTCATATCTGGAAAAAAGATACCTTTATGAGAGTTCACACACCCTGTCTTGTGTAAGCATACATGTGAGCACAGTCCCTATGTACACGAGTGGGGTGACCCTCTAAATTGTATTGGAGCACTTTTTGGAAATCTTGGATACACGCTCTCTGTTCTTTTAGATCCCATTGGGAAAAGAAAGAAATAACCAGTGTGTATATATCATTAATTGGTATATTCTTTTTCTGTTTCTCCGTATATTTGGAATGGTGTGAGACGAGAGAGAAGAGAAAGAATCTATATCCTTTCAAGGATCACCTATTTGCATATGGACTTTTAAGCGCACGTGAGACTTCCCCTTTCTGTTCCATTAACCAATTACCCTCATTTTATAGTGTTTATTGAATTCCATTTACTAATTACCATTTACTCCTTCCCCAATTACGCTACTAATTAACCCTTATTACATGTGGCTTTCTTGTGTTCTGATGTGCCACTTTCCTAAGTAACGCTCAATCTATAAACAATAAAATATATAAGAGATATGAATGCAGAGAAGTGTAAATGGTTAAACTGGAAAAGTGTGCTTCCCGTGTGGCTGCCATGTAGTTAGTTAATTGATTAATGAGAGAAACTTGTATGCTGCATGGGTGTGTATTGCGTGCAGGTGCATGTTACATAGTAGTTAAGGCTGAAAAAAGACTTGCGTCCATCTAGTTCAAGCTTGGTTTATTAGCTTAACCCTTGTTTTTATGTAGTGAATACTGAAATATTATTTTAAAGATTGTTTATCTTAATTGTAGTTTATCAATTGTACATGTTGATCGCCCATGCGAATGCGGGGCCGAGAAGCGACTAGGCTGCGAAGAGTGAGACTCACTTTTATGGATCGAATGATTTTGAGCTTGATCAGTCCGAGCGCTCGCACAGTGGAGTGAAGCCACCACCCAGCATATGTAGCCACCACCCCAGTATACAACCTGGTTACCGCCCAGTTTTACCCAGTTTTGTGGCCGCGCCCATCTATACGCCCACATTATGCCTACTCTGCACAAGTTCGTTCGCTAGGGTATTTCTACTCGTAAGGTTGCAAGCGTGCACGGTTGCCCAAACCTGCATATGCACCTTGCGAATGGTACGCATACGCAGTGAGCAAAGAAACGCTCTGCAAACTAATACGAGCCCAAGCAAGGTGATCAGAAAAAGGGTGAGTGCTATATAAATAACTGAAAATAAAACTGCTAATAAGATAAACAGATATTACCCCTTTTTCTGTTCTCAACTCAGAATCAACCCCAGAGTTGCAACATCATCCTATGTTAAGGAGTACAGTTGTAAGATGGCGCTCCTTGTGTTGATCTTTACACTAAGACCAATATAGCCTTAAATTTTTTTTCAAAGCATATCAAAAGAAGTCCATAAATTACAAAAGTTTATTAAAAAGTCTCTTAGTTCAAACAATGGTAGCAGTTATTCCAGATTGTGGTGAAGTTCATTGCATAATTTCAGAAACTTGGAAACATATCAAAATGAGAACTTCCAACGCATTTCGTCTCTTTCTGTGACTTCATCAGGGGTTTGCTGTAGGTTAACAACATATAAAAACACATTCAAAATCATTCTTTCAACATTGAAGGGTAATACGGGACACAGATGGGGTTTGGGGGGCTGGGGATCACACACGCTCTCTCTCTCACCGCTCAGAAACATAACATTAACCCCTTGGGTGGTGAGTTTGCTGGGGCAGGACAAACCTATCAGGGCAGGTTTGTCCTTCCCCAGCAAAACTCACCACAGAGCTGTGGGCCACCCTCCTCGTCGCTCCCCCTCCCCCCTAATCTTTGCTCCGGGATTTCAAGCCGGAGCTTCCGTGCCCTTCCACCGCCCCAGACATTTATAACGTGGCAGGCTCAGGGATGATATCGGGGCATCTCGGGAGGACTTGGGCACCCGAACTCCCGAGTCCCCCCCCCGAGCCATGGCGAACATCCCGAGCCTGCCGCCTGCTTACTACTACAGCTAATGGCGGCTGGGACATGGGACCTCTGGCCGGCGTACGATCGCCGGAGAGGGGAGGGGCAGAGGTGGGAGGGGTGGGTAGCGGAGAGCGGCCACTGGGGGGGGGGGGTGCCCTGCCTTGTGATCCAGTGGTGTCCAGCTGCAGGCACCACTGGCACACACCTTCTTCTTAGTGGTATGCCCCGGAAAATTTCCAGGACAGCTGAGCCCGGGAATTTTCCGGGCATACCACTCAAGTGGTTAAGGATGTATACAAAAATATCACATTGCATTATTTTAATTTTTATTGATGTTTTAAATATAACCTATATCTGACTATAGATGTACATGTCAACATATCTTTGTCTATTCTGTGCATATTGTATGAATACACTGATGTTTCAATAAAACATTTGATTTAAAAAAAAAATCATTCCTTAACAAGAATTGTACATTTTATGACAATGTTGAGACTTCACTATGGGCCTTATTCTAGTCCATTCTTTCTGACAAAATCCTTCTTAGATGGACAAAACCATGTGCACTGCGGGTGGGGCAGATGTAACTTGTGCAGAGAGAATTAGATTTGGGTGGGGTTTTACTTCAAAGTGAGATCTATATTGAAGTGTAAAATCATGCAGTCAGTATTTTCCCTGCACAGAAACAAAATAACTCACCCAAATCTAATTCTCTCTGCACATGTTACATCTGCCCCCCTGCAGTGCACATGGTTTTGTCCATCTAAGAAGGATTTTGTCAGAAAGAATGAACTAGAATAAACCCCTATGTTCTCAAATAGACTTCACATTTACATGCTGATACAATGACTGCCTTGGCTCTTTTATCATAATTTATTAACATGATAAAAAAAAGACTAAAAGAGTGGAGTTGAGAACAGCTGAACAGGAACAGAAAGTAAAATGGTGGACATTTCTTGGAGTACTTATTTGTACATTTCATTACATACCGAATAACAAGAATTATTTCAGACAACTTTTCATAAGCAGGTATTCATAACAAGCTGGTTATTGGGTCCTTGTATAGTTGAAGTGCCTAATGGAGAGTTATCCTGTGTTATGTCGACCATTTTTAGGTGTCAACCTAGTCACTGTCCACCATTAGTGGTCGACCTAGTGACTGTCAACCTAGACATTGTGGACCCACTATACTTTAACCATCCCTTCTAGTCAAGTTTTTTTTTCTTTGCATTGCTGTTACATAATTATATGTAGTTATAATAATGCATTTTGAAGGTTTGTATTGTACTATGGTTTCTATTCTTTGCTCCAATTTATTGTAGTTTTACCAACCTGTATTTTTGCTTTTTTCATGTTAGTATTTGGAAAAGCACTCCACGCACTTTCACGAATTGGCGATGATCTGTGGTTTGACCCATTAGATAAAGGGGTAAGTATTGCTTATGGCATACTATAAACTACGTCTGTTGTTTTACTCATTTACTCATTCAGATACAGATACAAAAATACAAAGGAAAATATATGAGGAACTGTTGGATGAAAATTGTATGGGTGGTACAGTATGTACTTAGCGTTGCATACACAATGTTATACATCCCTCCACTTAATAACACTAATATGTACCTTGAAATGGGATTACATTTACCAAAGGGCAGCACTCCCAATGAAAGTTTTGTTTTGCGAAAGAAGGACTTCTGGGTTTAGGAGTCATTCTGCATTACCCACTTGGTCCAAGTTCTGAAATGTATCACATCACATGTCATGGGAGTAGGTTTTTGTGGGCTCGGCTGGAAGTCTTAGGGACTCACCGGATTGGAACTCAGAAGTTGTAATTTAGCACGTTTTATGTATTGCTTGTGAATAAATGAGGAAAGTGTGAAGAACCAGTAAAGAGATTGGTGTGACCCAGGACAGGGGTGTTGAAAGATGTAGGGGTCCCTGGTATTTTTTAAACCAGCACTAGGCTCCATGAATCAGTAAGATAATTCCACAGCAAGGGGACACGTTTGTAATAGTACATGCAGCTGTGGCATTAAGCACTCAACTAGTCAGTCTTGGCTAGGGTCCCTAGGAGTGGGGACCCCCTCAATTAAAGAACCACCCTCCAGGGCATCCAAGGACCAGGGCTGAAGCTTAGGACTATACCAGGCTGTGGGTGCTCAATTGATAGCGTTTATTTAAAAATATAATTAATATTGTGTTTTATCTGTGCATCTAGAGGTCTCAGCAAGCCTTCCCTGCATGCTGGTACTTGGAGAACCACAAGTACTAGCATGCAGGGCATTAAAGGACCGACTGGTACCTGTAGATCCACCTGTAAAACAGATATTACAATAAGCACAGCACAAGCACACCCTGAGGATAAAATGTTATTAAATATAGTTGCACACTTACATAATTATGACCCACATAGCTCTTCGGTCCTCTTCTCCAGTAGTAAGACATAGGGGTACCTGCAATAAAAATTAAAAAATACTCTCCTAATCCAGTGTAGATTGTGTTCTCTTGGTTCTATGTAGGCTTCCAAGGGGTAAAAAAAAATCCAATAGACTGAAGAGAATCCATGTATACACAAGGATTCTCTTCTACACTGGGTTAGGTGAGTATTATTATTATTTTTATTGCTCTTGTAAAGTCCTAGATATATTGTAAAGTCCTAGATATCTTGACGTTTGTGAAGTGAACTAGGCAATAAAGGTTGAGTATCCCATATCCGGGCATCCCGTATCCGAATTATTCCAAAAACCGTGTTTTTGGAATAATTTAAATATTATTTTTTTTACCCCCCTAACCCTCATCTTTATACTTACCAAGTACCCCGGCGTCCACGGCAGGCCTTCAGCATCCTCTCCGTCGCCTCCAGTGGTCCTAGGAGTGCATTGCGCGAGTGTGTGCGCGCGCTGGTGACGTGTTGGTGCTTGCGCAATGCACTCCTGGGACCGCTGGAGATGCCGGACATGAAGATGAAGGCCTGCCATGGACACCGGAGGACTCCATGGACGCCGAGGGACCATCGGGGCACCACCAGGGGACAGGTAAGTATGTTTAAAAAAAATTATTCCAAAATCTGGAAAAATCCCTTATACTGAATGCTCGTGGTCCCGAGCATTTTGGATAAGGGATACTCAACCTGTATCTGATTTTAGAATCCTCAAAAAAGATGTAAAGGATATTTCTGTTTCATCCATCCTGGTGACACAGCTCAACCTTGGGATGTAGGAGGGTTCGCAGGAGCAAGGCACCTATGCTGACTTTTTTGAGAGGCAGGCTCCTCCCTTCTGCATCCCAGCATTCCCTAGTTCGTTTTAGGTGCCCACTGGAGTGGGTGCTGTGCTTTTGTGTAGAGTAGCTAGGTGTTTTTTATTTTATTAATATTCACTAGTTAGTGCAGGCACAGTGTGTTACTTCCACAGGAAGTTTATACAAACTGAGAGTGCAGCAGAGGCTGACAGAACCTTCGCGTCCTGTCAGCTCTCTGTGTGAGGAGAGACGCAGCTGCATCTTCTGCACATCGCATCAAACTTTTGTTATAGAGAGGTTTCCTGGGCTCAAGGGTGAGTCCTGAACCAGCTCCCTGCTTAGGGGGGGATCATGGGGGACGGACCACCCTGCTATGGAGACCGCCATTTTGGACGCCTCCAAGTGGTCCTGGTCTGAGGGGAGACACTGGAGGTGAGGAGAGACACTTAGTAGGAGCGGCTGATGGAGGAAAGGGCACCAAAAGGCTTCCCTCCTCGCTGAAGCAGAGACTATGGGGCAGATGTATTAAGCCTTAACAAGAGATAAATGCAAGGGTGATAAAGAGAGATAAACGTCCAGCCAATCAGCTCCTTACTGACTTTTTACAAATACAGCCTGTAACATGGCAGTAAAGAGCTGATTGGCTGGACGTTTATCTCTCTTTATCACCCTTTCATTTATCTCTTGTTAAGGCTTAATACATCTGCCCCTATGTCTCTTCCTACACTGTTCTGGCGCCTTTTTCTCTCCACACTGCAGAGCTGAAGTATGGATTACACTGCAGAACTGAGTGAAAGTCTCTCCTGGGCAGCGCCTTCCCTGGTGATTGCTGAGGATCCATTGCAGCAGCGCAGACAGATAAGTACTCTGTACTCTGTATTCTGAGCTAATGCCTGACATTGTGCACTGTCTAATCATGACAAAGGTGTTATGGTGCTGCTCATGGGGAGGGGACGTCTGCCATGTTAATTATCTGCAGATTTTGTAGTATTAATTAACAGTTGAACAGATGGATCGGGGGATTTGTGTCCCTCATGTGAGTCTGTGCACAGAGGGGCTCAAGCGCAGAGGTCTAAGCAGCGTGTACCTGCATGGGCAGCTGCCCAAGGGAGGTCTATGATTGCCTTAGCACAGGCTTTGAATAGGCAGAGAGATGACAGTAAAATCTCCTAGGCCTTTTTCCTCCTCTCAACCTTCTGTGGGCTCTATTACTCCATCTCAGGGGGTCCCTGCTTTACTGCAGGGTATGCAGGACACTACTCAGAGTGTCCATAAAATGATAGCGTTCATGGAGCAGTTTACAAGGTAATTTTCCCCTGGCACCCCTTGTCTACACCTTCCCTGCTGAATTTAGATTCTGATGATGAGGTGTGTGTCCTGAGGACACCTTAAGGGAAGAAAGTCTCCTGTCCCTGGCATTGAGGATTTAATTCTAGCAGTTAAGCAGGCTTTGAATATCTTAGATGAGGATAAAAGTGCCAGCGCAGAGTATTTAGGAGACTGCGCAGGGATACAGTTACCTTCCCCTCGGATGAGGGCATGATAGCTTTACTTAGGGAAGCATGGAAGATGCCTGATAAAAGGCTTCTCATGCCCTAAAGGTTTGCAAACATGTATCCCATACCAGAGGAGCACGTACAATTGGGGGGAAAGACCCCTCTGGTGGAGGAGCCTGTGGCCAGGTTGTCTAATTCACTGCTTTACCCATACAAGGGGGTGCTGCTTTTAAGGACCCCATAGACAAAAAGATTGAAGATCTTACGGCGGTGTGAAGGGGTAGGTTTTAGCTTGCGCCCTATTAATGCATCTGCTTGGGTTTCTAAGGCCATGATAAAGTGGGCCGATGCTTGGTGTACTCAGCTTCAGTCTGACACAGTAACTTTTGCTTTGACTGAAATGTTAAAGTGAGCTGCGGAGTACGTTTGTGTAGCTGGGGAAGAAGGCGCCAGGATAGCGTCAAAGGATTCCAGCTACCTCTGTGACAGCCAGGAGAGCTCTCGGGCTTAAAGCTTGGGAAGCTGACAGTGAAGTCTCTAGAGGCTCTGGCTTTTTAGGGAGAAATTATTTTTGGAGCGGAACTCTATTCCACTATTATACAGGCCACAGGGGGAAAGAGCTCTTTTCTTCTCGCCACGTCTAAGCATCCAGTGTCTAGGTTGGAGCTTTTAGGCTTTCGCTCCTCCTTTAGAGCGGGTGCGTCTAATAGAGGACAAACAGGTAGAGGAAAGTTTCCCTCTAGCATAGGAAAGGTTCCCAGATAACGTTTTGGGACCTTTGCAAAGAAACACCTTTCCAAATGTGAGGATAAGTCCTCAGCATGACAGGGCGGAGACTCCCCGTTTTGGAGTCAGAGTAGGGGGTCATCTCCTGCAGTTTCGAGATAGGTGAAATCAACTGGGGTGTTCCCGCAAAGAGTTTTCTTCCTACACTCCTACAGCGGAAAGCCCTCTTGGGCACGTCGCTTCTCAAGAAGGGTGTGGTGAACCCGGTGTCTCAGGAGGAAAAAAAGAAGGGATTCTATTCTATTATTTTCTTAGTCCCCAAACCAGATGGTTCCTTCAGACCCATTCTAAATCTGAAGTCTTTAATTCTACATCTGTGGGTGGACCACTTCAGGATGGAGTCTCTAAAGGTCGGTGCTCTTAAGCATAGAACCTAGAGAGTTTCTTGCATCAGTGGACATCAAGGACGCTTATTTACATGTGCCTATAGACAATAAACATCAATCTTTACTGCGTTTTGCAATAGGAGAAACTCATCTGCAATTTCAGGCTCTACCTTTCAGGTAAGCCACAGCTCCGAGAGTTTTCACAAAAGTGATGGCTGTCATGGCAGCAGCTCTCAGGCTAAAGGGATTGTGATTATTCCTTACTTGGACAACCTCTTGTTCAAGGCCGAATCAGCAGGAAAAATTGCAGGAACATCTGACGATGGCAAGACAGTTTCTCAGAGATCAGGGGTGGATGTTGAATCTTCCGAAGTCTCATCTATTACCCATTTAGAAACTTCAGTTTTTGGGTGTGATCTTGGCCACACATCTTCATTGTGTGTTCCTTACAGAGTCCAAGGCAATTGACATTCACCAGATTGTGAAAAAGGTGAATGAGAATAATTGGGCGCTCCTAGAATTCTGCTGCCTAATTCTGATAACCCTAGGGTCACTCCCAAAGGACCCAGATAGAAATTTGGAATGAGGGGGTGGGGTTAAAAATAATATGGCACTGAATACTTATCTGATCACGATGTTTCAGATGTTTCTTTTGTCTGATTTCTCCTTTCAATTTTTCGTATTCGTTATGTTCATTCATTGGATTTGTGAAAAAGAATATCGGATTTTAATAAAACTTATTTCTTTCACATGGAAGATAAATGGTGACTATAACCTCACAGAGTGTAGGCAAGGTGAATTACCTTACTCACACAAAAACAAGGGGCTTGACACTCATAAAGGTTTCTTTAAAATGACCTGGTGGGTGCGTACCCGTACTCACGGTGAATCACGTAGTTCCACTCCTCAAAAGGTATCTTTCACTTGGTAGTCTCAATGTGTTTCCAAATAATGTTTATTTCACTCCTTAGTTATGATAAAAGGAGTATTTATTTTTTCTATACAAACAAATAAAATCCTGTCTGTCGGGCGATGTAAGAGGTTAAAAATTGGGTCAAGGTCCAAAAATGTGCTATACTGGTATACACAGATCGAGAGTATTTCTGGCCTTTCTTTCAAAACCATCACCACAAAGGCACCTGCAGATCAGCGAAATGGGGGTCCCTCTTCCAAACGTGTTTCGAGCTCCTGCTCTTTATCAAGGCATGTTTTTGTGTGAGTAAGGTAATTCACCTTGCCTACACTCTGTGAGGTTATAATCACCATTTATCTTCCATGTGCAAGAAATAAGTTTTATAAAAATCCGGTATTCTTTTTCACATTTCCATTGAATGAACATAACGAATACGAAAAATTTAAAGGAGAAATCAGACAACAGAAACATTGTGATCAGATAAGTATTCAGCGCCATATTCTTTTTAACCCCACCCCCTCATTCCAAATTGACATTCAACGGTTGGTGCGGCTGATTCTCCAATCGCCAAATCCAACAGTTTGGCAGAGTTTAAAACTGTTGGAAAAAATGGTAGCAACTTTCGAGACTCTCCAGTATGCAAGGTTTCACTCAAGGCCCTTTCCGTCAAACTTTCTGGCTTGTTCGTCAGGGAACCCAAAAACCATGAAACAGGAAAGGCTGTTGCTCTTTTAGGAGACAAGGAGCTCATTGATCTGGTAGACGGATCTGGAGTCTCTGCAAATGAGGTGTTCCCTTTGCTCGTGGGATTGGCTGACCGTCATGACCGATGCCAGTCTCAGGGGCTGGGGGGCAGTGGTCCTGCACCTCAGACTGCAGGGTCTGTAGTCCATAGAAAAATCCAATCTACCGAATACAGTCAGGCAATGCCACGGCTGTGGCTTACTTAAACCATCAGGCCGGTACTAGCAGCAGGATGGCTATGCAAGAAGTCTCGCGGATATTTCAGTGGGCAGAGGTGAACATTCCAACTCTGTCAGCGGTGTTCATTCCAGGGAACCGGAATGTGGAAGCGGGCTTCCTCAACAATCAGATCTGCTGGAAGGAGAGTGGAAGTTGCACAGAAGTCTTTCAGGAAATAGTGACTCTTTGGGGGCTCCCAGAGATAGACTTGATGGCGTCCAGACACAATTGTCAGGTCCCCAGGTTCTGCTCTCGGACCAGGGATCAGACCGCGTGGGCAGTAGTTGCTATGACAACCCTCGCCTATGTGTTCCCCCTTTTCTATTCTCAAGTAGAGTGAGGATACAGGCGGTGCAAGTCATACTGTTTGCTCCGGATTGGCCCAGGAGATTGTGGTATTCAGACGTACTGAGGTTGTCAACAGACTACTGGCGTCTTCCTCTTCACCCAAACTTACTCAATCAAGGGCCGTTTTACACCTGGACCTAGCTCGTCTCAATTTGACAGCCTGGCTTTTGAAACCTCCTTATTAATGAAGAAAGGTTTCTCAGATGCTGTTATCCAAACCATGCTTAGGGCTCGCAAGCATTATGGGCAGCTAATTACCATTGTGTTTGGAAAAATTAAATCAGGTGGTGTGAACATCAGAAGGTACACACCTCTAGGTTCAAGGTCACTAGACTTTTGGAGTTTTTCTAAGATGGGTTTGCAGCAGGGCTTAGCCTGCACTCCTTAGAGGTACAGCTGTCTGCCTTATCCATATTCTTTCAGAAAAGAGTGGCTCTTTTGCCAGAAGTACAGACATTTTTACAGGGAGTTATAAGACTCAAGACTCCATATAGGCAACCGGTGGCGCCTTGGGACCTGTTTCTGGTATTGTCGGTTTTATTAAAACCTCTGTTTGAGCCTTTAAGGTTGGCTGATCTTAATTATCATTCGTGGGAAAATTACTTTTTTGTTAGCCAGGGCTTCGGCTAGGCGAGTTTCAGAATTGGGGACCTTGTCTTGCAAGTCTCCATTTCTGGTTTTTCATGATGATCAAATTTCCATTTAAACCAGGAGATTGTGCTCTCAGTGTTTTGTCCTCCAGAGGAGGCAAGAGATAGGGACAAGTTAAAAAAATTGGACATAGTTCGGGCTCTGCGCATTTATGTGGACAGTGTAAAGGATTTTTGCAAAAACTGATTTGCTATTGGTACTATATGAGGTACATAAGAGAAGGTGGCCTGCTTCCAAGCAGATCTTTGCTAGCTCGTTAAGGTTGGTAATTGCCTTTGCTTATACTACGGTAGGCAGACTGTTTCCCGCAGGATTAATGCCAATACCACTAGGTTATTGGCTTCTTCTTGGGCTGTGCGTCATGGGACCACAGTGGAGCAGTCATGCAGGGCTGCCATCTGGTCCTCTGTTTTTCATACCTTTACCAAATTCTACAGGTTTCATGAGTTTGCGTTGGAGGATGCTCCATTTGGGTGAGCAGTGAGGAGAACTGCGAACCTGAGCGTACCCTCCCAAAGAACCGGCTCTTGAACGTCCCAAGGTTGAGCTGTGTCACCAGGATGGACGAAAGAGAGAAGGGGATTTTTGTAAGAACCGCTTTCTCTGAGTCCATCCTGGTGACACAGTGATCCCTCCCTTATGCTCAGTAAATTATGCTGTTTCATGTGTTATCATGTTATATGGTTATTATGTAATTGTGCATATTAATATGTTCAGGCGTTGTACTGAGTGTATATGTGTAATAATGTATCCTAGTGTGCTTTAAAAGTTGAACTGAGGAATGCTGGGATGCAGAAGGGAGGAGCCTGCCTCGCAAAGAAGTCAGCATAGGTGCCTAGCTCCTGCAGACCCTCTTACATCCCAAGGTTGAGCTGTGTCATCAGGGTGGATGAAAGAGAAAGGGATTTGAACGGTAAGTTCTTACAAAAATCCCCTTTTCTGCTTGCAGATAAGATTTTGTCCTTAGTTAGGGCTAATGATTGAAACTAGGTATGCCCTAATTGCTGTTTCAATCTGAAGGTTTTATGAATGATAGCTTTAAATTGAGAGGCAACTTTGGTTAATTGATTACGTAATATTCCCCAATATTTAGATTGTTTCTGTGTTTCCTAATTGAGCAATTTCTCAGTTTTGTCTTTTGAGAACAGAACTTTCTTTAGAAGTATTACTTATGAATAAGCTTTACTTTCCACTGTTGCTGTTATTTTTGTAAGCTCCACAATGTCATTTCCTGCTGTCCCTGAAGCATAAGAAACCATATTTTGATACCTTTTCCCAGAATCAGGCTTGTCCTCACCTTGGAGACTACAACATTTTTCATTGATACCCTTATTCGCCTTAATTACTATAATCTGCCATCTCTGGCCTTCCTAACTTTTGTTTTGACCCTTTCCAGTCTATTTTCAACTCTGCTTACCTCATTTTCGTCTCTCAGCATTCTATACCTTATGCCCCTCTCTGTCAGCCACTCCATTGTTGCCTTTACTATTCTAAATTCAAATGCCTCTCATCTACAAAGTTCTCAACCTCAACGCTCTTCCTTACATCTCTGTTCTCCTTTCCTTATAAAGTTTCATGTCTCATTCACTCTGTCAATTACTGCTGCCTCCCCTTCTTCCAGAATACCCCTTCCAAGTCTTACATTCAAGATTTCTCCCAGGCCACTTATAAATCCAGGAAACACCACACGTTGATTTATTTTACTATAATCCTGCCTTTAAGCATGCCCTTAAAACTCACGTATACTTTGCAGATTACCATCCCTCCATTTAACTCTGCAGTGCCTGTCTTCCTCTGCCTCTATATCCCATTGTTTCCACCAATATTCCCCATAAATTGTAAGCTTGTGGACAGGGCCCTCTCTGCTTTGTCTTCTGTACATTATTATGCTATCTGCATGCAGTATTCATGTATATATGTGAATTTATATGCTGTATGATTCTGTACTTATATGTCTATTGTCTGGATCCCTGGTCCTTTGGATCCCTAAAAACAAATCATAATAATACTGGTCTCAAGAAGAACGTTCCAGTTCAGCTGCTGACAGACATATTTCTACCATCTTTTAAGAAGGTGGTAGTGTAGCTTTAGGGGGATATTCAATCCGTCGGGGAGATGCTCACTGGGCCCTATTCAATGTTGTCTTCCCTGACAGCATTGAGCAGGGTTTCTCGGCAGAACGAGCCCGACATCACTAGCGGTCAGGCTCGTTCTGCCGAGAATGGCCGGGAAGTGACGAACTGCAGGCTGCAGCTCGCCTCTTCCCGACCACAACTCGCGGCCACGCCCCCTTTTCGCTCCCCGGCAGGCGGGACATTGAATCCCGCCTGCATGTTCTCGGTCGATCTGACCAAGAACGGGACTGGGTCACGGCGGTCGAGCAAGCTCGACTGTCATGACCCTCAGATTGAATACCCCCCTAAATATGATTTGGTCAAATGAAATTGCAGTATTTTGAAAATTATAATTCAAATCTAACAGCGAAAAACATACAACTGGAAAATTTACAATAAAAATCAGTTATACCATGTTCTCATTGCAGCCCCTGCAAAATCCCAGGTTTTTCTTGCCGGATTTTTGGGGGGGCACTGAGCTTCTCAGCTCAAAAGACCCCGTTCACACTGCACCTCAGACCCGGGAATTTCCCGGGTCTACCCCTTTCCCACTGCTTTCCATGCTCTGCCTTCCAACAAGTGTGTGGAATGTAATAGCAGCTTTGATTGGCTGTTGGGACATTTGAACAAATTGCTGTGATTGGCTGTTTTTTAAAATGCTATAATTTGCTGGCTAAAGATGATGTCATTTTAAATAGGATTTTTTTCACCAGCACACTGCATACATTTTATCATGGCTATTATAAAAAATTCAAAAATATGAAAAACTCCAACACCTTTATGTTTTTATGTACATATTTTATTCATATGTACATTAATGATTTTGACTATATACGTTCTTGTACATAGATAAACAATTGGTATGTCAAACTATATGTAAATAATAAAAAACTATATGACATTTAAATAATGCCTAAATCTGAACAGACCAGCTGAACAAACATATATAAAGAAAAATCTGTAACCAGCTTAAACAGTTTTACAACTCTTGGTAATAGGGGTAGTATAGGCTTTGGCCAGATGCAGGCTGCTGTTCAGTATGTGGAGCAGCTGCAAACTCAGGTGCACGCCGAGGATTGGCTGGATGAGCTGTACCAGCAGAATAATCAGGGGCCTGGCGAGGATTGGCTGGATGAGCTATACCAGCAGGATATTTAGGGGCCTGGCGAGGATTGGCTGGATGAGCTGTACCAGCAGGATACTCAGGGGCCTGGCGAGGATTGGCTGGATGAGCTGTACCAGCAGGATATTCAGGGGCCTGGCGAGGATTGGATGGAGGGCGTGCTGTACAAGCAGGATACTCAGGGGCATGGGGAGGAATTGGTGGATGGTGTTGTGTTCCAGCCGGATACTCTTGAAAATGGTGTGGCAATGGTGGTTGATGTGACACACTGTGTGCCGCCATGCTTCATTGGGCTGGGGTGTAAAAATTGGGTTGGCCTCTGCTATACATTTCATAACTACCCTCAAAAGAATAATGTGGTGGATGGGGCTGTGCATAGCCTTGTGTTCTACAGAAAAGGCTATTAAGGAACTGCAATTGAGTTTCGCGATTTTCACGATTTATACGCTCATGCATACCAACAATTGCGGAAATGAAAGTGTTCTGTAGATCACGCTCATTGTCCATAAATCGCTGAAGGTGAGCATCTTCGTGTGCTTGCATTGATACATCCATTTCCTTCAGATGATCCATCATTACGGCGGTCATGGCCTTTGTGGCTTGCTCCATTTTGGTGGCCCGCTTCCTCCGTTGTGGAACATTGTAAACTATGGGAAGAACAAACACAATACATTAGTACAGTAGCCTACAAAGTTGATGTTTTAACACCTTACAAAAGTACATTGTTGGTGACCATACACTAGGAACCCACCATAAGGACTGCATACCGTGTTGAGGATGGTAAGGGTGGGGGGGCTGTGGCCCAATTCACATTCATAGCTGTTAGCAATGTTGCTGACAGGGATGATTCTGAACCCTAATATACACATACTGATCATGTTTGTGTTCATTTTTACAAAATACATCAATCACAAAGCAGTGTGGTCCCATACGTGCTTGAGGCCTATTCCCTCCTGCACAATAGCTACATGCTGCAATATTTCCTATGTTTTTAAACTGTGGATTGTGTTATATAGGTATGTGGAAATGTAATACAAAAACTTACAGTAACTGCGGAGGTGTATTATCGGTTTGCTGCGTCGATTCACGGCCAGCACTACTCTCTTCAACACGGTGCCCTGTTCCGGACGCAGATGGGGTTGGTGATGGTGGTAGCTGGCCACACGGTGGTGATGAACTTCACCCAGTGTGGAAGTGTGCGAGACAACTGTTGTTTCAAGACCTTCATCTTGGACTGAGCAGGCATCCATTTCACTATCTATGGCCTCCATATCAATAGGTGTTGCTGCTACTGGTGCTGCTTCTGCATCATTATATTCACACTCACTTGCAGCACTGGCAGCAAAAGTGCTGGAGTAGGACAGTGATATGAGGTTTGCAAGTGCATAGTTCCCAAATATGACATTGCACTGGTCATAAAATGCCAAGTCAATGCGGGCCCCACCACTCTTCCTCCTATTTCGGTCATGGACCTTACTGTACTGCTTCCGCAGGGCTTTCAGTTTGTTTACTACCTGCTGCTGCGTTTTGATGATGCCACGGGCAGACAGGATTTTCACGATATTGTAGTACACTGTGGAGTCCTTCACTGTGCCGGTCACTTGCTTTTTAATCTCCTCCTCTCCTCTCACAGCCAGCAGCTCCAGCACTTCATCATCCCTCCAGTGCGCCATTTCTCCCCTCCTCTGCGCAGCATTTAATGGACGTCACATATCACATGATTACATCCCCCAATGAGCTTTGTTTTTTTCACACTGCTGTACACCTGTGTATTACCCTGGAAAAACCCTGCAAAAAACCCGTGTCAAATTCCCGGGGCATAACACCCGGAATTTTCGAAAAGACACTTTCACACTGAGACGAGAGACGGGAATTTTCCGCATGTCCCGGAAAAACCCCAGGGTTTTGCGGCAGTGAGAACGGGGTATAAGTAAACTTGAGGATATTCATAAAAGGAATCTTAAATAACAATGAGTATAAAGTGTCTCTTATGTGTGGAGAAATGGATTTCTACAATGAGAAGGGACAATCTCAGATCATTTATAAGATAAGAACTTTTCCATAACATACTAAGAAAACTGTACTAAAGGCCTGATTCAGACCTGATCACTCATCTGCAAAGTAGTTAGCCGACAGTGAATTGCGAAAATACCACTATTCGCTATCCTGTCACACATCCATACACAATTCACAAACCATCATATCATTTTTCGAATCTGTACAAATGTGAGTAAGTGTGACCCTACCACAACTCTGCGACAGACACAGAATCGAGGTCGGCACTGACGTCACACACCCTCCCTTAAAATGCCTGGGCAGCCATGTGTTTTTTCGGACACTTCCAGAAATTTATCATCGACTTTTTATAGAAAAACAGCCTTTTTCTGGAACAAAAAAACACAGGTTCTAATTGATTAGCTTGATGCTAAAAAAAATCAAGTCCCTCTCTGCGATGCAATTGCATTTCTAGGGTAGTTCCATATCCCTGAAACCATTTATTGGCTTGCAGCAGCTGCCTGGATTTGTATTGCAGTTGGTCACTCTAAACCAGGGCTGGGCAACACCGGCCCTCCAAATGTTAATGAACTACACATCCCAGGATGCTTTGCATTAGTTTTGCTATGTGGCCATGCTGAAACTGATGCAAGGCATGCTGGGATGTGTAGTTCATCAACATCTGGAGGGCCGGTGTTGCCCAGCCTTGCTCTAAACAGACCATATTTACCATTGAGATTATGTTGCACAGTTGTTCACATGTTGTTATTGGTCTCTTGCTTTAACTATATTCTTTCTGTATATTCTTTCTGTATACCTAGCTTGCCTTGAGAGCAGTTAGTTCTTCCAGATCAGCATATGCTTGTATCGTATTTTCATCCTTCTTCTTCAATAGTTACCATAAAGCATCTATTCATGAACAAGGTCATGGTGATGTTCTTTTGCAAATAAATTGCAATTTTTCAATGAAGGTATGTATAATATATTAATAATAGATTTCACTTTTATTAAGACAGAGTTACCTTAAATGCAGTGTTAAAATCTTAAGAAAGAAAATTGGACATTTGTAGTGTACCTCAAATTATAAAAGGCCATGTAAAAATACAAGTTTATCCAAAAGTTAGTAGCATAGGCCCTTATTCAGATCTGATCGCAGTACAAATTTGTTCTTAAAATGGGCAAAACCATGTGCACTGCAGGTGGGGCAGATGTAACATGTAGAGAGAGAGTTACATTTGTGTGAATTATTTTGTTTCTGTGCAGGGTAAATACTGGCTGCATTATTTTTACACTGCAATTTAGATTTCAGTTTCAACACACCCTACCCAAATTTAACTCTCTCTGCACATGTTACATCTGCCCCACCTGCAGTGCACATAGTTTTGCCCATTTTGAGAACAAATTTGTACTGCGATCATATCTGAATAAAGGCCAATGTGTGACGGAGCAACCACTCTTTATATTCTTCAGCTCCGGTCCAGTCTCCTGGTCAATCCTCTGGATAAAGGCCCTGATTCTAATTTCTTCGCTCCCCTGCCCGTTCGCACAGGGGAGCGATGTTTAGCGACTGTGCATGCACATAAGCATTTATGCGCATGTGCAGCCACTATGTGTGAGTGGGGCGGCGGACTATGGTCACGCCCATGGAAATGCCCAACGTTTCATGGGCATTCCCATGAAGACGCTGGGCGTTCCTATGCTAATGCACCTATAGTGCGGGGGGGCGGGCAGCTAAAATCAGTGAATGTCAGCTGCCTGCCCGCATCTCGTACAGGCACCCACAGATCTAAGACACCAGAGAGGTGTCTTAGAGGTTATGAGGTTATGCTAAACATTTGTTCGCTTGTGTGCAGGGAAATCGGCGTGCGAGGGGTCACAGGCGTTTGTTCGGGCGGCGTTAAAATGACTCGCAAAGCTGCAAAATATTGCAGCTTTGCGAGTCAACCAAAATCACTCCCCAAGTATATTCCTTAAGTCTTTATATTCATCAGCCCAGGTCCAGTGTCCTGGTCAAACCTCCGGATCAAGTACCTATGTAGAGAAAAAAATGCCCTTCACCTAGTACAAAGCGCTAAAATTAATTACTTCCCTGGTTTGGGTTAAGGTCTGGTGCAGTCCTACTGGATTTCTCTTGATGAGTATGTGAAAAACAAGAGAGAGAAGGTTTCCAGCCTTGTGTAATTCTGATGACTTTGAAGATAATGTTTCACCACTTCAATAATATAGCTAGTGAACACAGATATATATTCGGGGGGTTTCCCCTTTCAGGGTACTCACACTAGTGGTGTGGAAAGGTGCATATCAAGAGTTCTTTAATTCTCCTGTTGATCGGAATAAATGTAGATCTCCACTACAGATATATATAAAAAGATGATCCTTTATTACAAATGGGTGATAGTATACAATAAATTAGGAGCTAGGGTACTCATCTCATGGGTTCAGGATCTCCAGCAGTCCAGATAGTGATAGGAGAAAAACGGGGCACCGTTTTTTGTTCTCCTGGTCAGTCCTAAAGTCCCACTTGATGAGGTCTGCTGCTCCCCTTGTGCTGGGTCCACCAACGCGTTTCGATCCTATATAAGGATCTTTTTAAAGGTGCTTTATCCCAGCAATGAATGGGGTTTATATACCCCTCCTAATTGATCTATCCTCTACATGTGTGTCTTGATTATAGTACTTTGTATAGTGAATAGCTTCTCCCTTGCGTTACCTATGTCGTTATGAGTTATACAGATTGCCGTCCGCTGCCGTTTTATCCCTATTTCCGGTATCGCGCCCATCTTGTTTCCGCCGGAAGTGACCTGGCGGAGTCTTGCGGCCGCCGGAAGTGATCCGGCGGGATGTCGTCGTCATGTCGCGGCCATCTTTGTCCTCCCATGTCTGGATCCTTCTTGCTGCCATCATTATACTCCCGGATGTAGCCTACTTTGATGTTGTCTTTAGGCTACCTTTACTTGTCCCGTGTATCTCGCGGCCATCTTTGTTCTCCCACATCTTCCATTCATGGCCATCTTCTTCTCGTGAAATGGCATGCTCCTAAATGTCCAATTTTTGCGGCCATCTTTCTTTTTTTTTCTCCATCAGTATTAAAGGCCGGAGGATGTTTCTTTTCTTTATGATTTTACTACAAAGGAAAGGGTAAAACGGTAGCAGCACTTGTTTATAAAAAGAGTGTTCACAAAATTTTCTAAAAAGGTGAAATTAAAAATAGAGAAGATACAGTACTTGGCAGAGTGATTTTTTTTATAAAAAACATTTAATTTTAAAGTCTTTATTCAATCCGTTTGGCTCTAAAGTTTATAAATTAAAAATTAACTCCATTTCTTTCTTGGCTAATCTTTTTGGTAGATTTTTATCTCTTTCTGTTGTTTGAACAAGTTTGATTCCCCAGAAGCCATTAACATATTGGGTTGAACAGTTATGGAATTTTTTTAAATGTGCCGCGAGTGGATGAGTCTCAATGCCCTTTTTTTACATTTCTGAAGTGCTCTGCGATCCTTGTTTTTAATGGTCGAGTCGATCGACCTATATACCATTTCTGGCATGAGCATTCCACTGCGTATATTACGTTGGGTGTATTGCAAGTTAAAAAATCTGTGATTTTTATTTGTTGTCCATTGATAATTAATTCTTCTGTTTTTGATGATTTTGTTGATGTGTTTCTACAACTGATGCATGTACCGCATCGATAGAAGCCTTTTGACCTATTATATCCCTTTCTAGTTTGATCACCTGTATGCAAACTATTGTTAAGTTTAGTTTTCAGATTATCTGATTTCCTATAAATATGTTTTGGCTGATCAGGTAGGAGACTCCCAATTATTGGGTCTTTTTTTATTATGGACCAGTATTTTTTAAATATTTTTTCTATTTCCTTATGTTGTGAGGTGTATTTGGTGATAAAGGCCCATTGTATGTCCGTTTTTGTTTCCTTATTTTTTGGTTTTGGACATGACAATTCTTTACTATCCACTTCTGTGGCATCTTCTAGTCCTTTGAGGACCGTTTCTTTGTTATACCCACATGCTATAAAAGATTCTTTCATGGTTTGTGCTTGTTCTCTAAAGGTCTCTATTTATGTGCAATTGCGCCTCAGTCTTTTAAACTGTCCACCTGGGACGTTGCTCAACCAATTTGTATGTCAGCATAGATGTATGATGTTGAGTCCGTCGGTTTCTGAAAAGTTTTAGTACATAATTTTCCATTTTCAATATAGATCGTTAGGTCCAAATAGTTGATGCTTTTTTTGTCGATCATGAAGCTGAGTTTGATGTTGTGAGTATTGTCGTTCAGGTATGTACAAAATGTCTGGAGTGTTTCGGCATCTCCCCTCCAGATAAAAATCACGTCATCGATGTAGCGCAACCAGGACATCCAGCACAAGGGGAGCAACAGACCTCATCAAGTGGGACTTTAGGACTGACCAGGAGAACAAAAAACGGGGCACCGTTTTTTTCCTATCACCATCTGGACTGCTGGAGATCCTGAACCCATGAGTACCCTAGCTCCTTTTTTATTGTAAACTATCACCCATTTGTAATAAAGGATCATCTTTTTATATATATCTGTAGAGGATATCTACATTTATTCTGATCAACAGGAGAATTAAAGAACTCTTGATATGCACCCTTCCATACTACTAGTGTGAGTACCCTGGAAGGGGAAACCCCCCGAATATATATCTGTGTTCACTAGATATATTATTGAAGTGGTGAAACATTATCTATAAAGTCATCAGAATTACACAAGGCTGGAAGCCTTCTCTCTCTTGTTTTTCACATACTCATCAAGAAAAATCCAGAAGGACTGCACCAGACCTTAACCCAAACCAGGGAAGTAATGTATTTTTAGCGCTTTGTACTAGGCGAAGGGCATTTTTTCTCTACTAAAGTACCCCTTGAAAGGGCTGGAGATCCCTTTTCTGCTCACATTTACCTTATACTAGCTGCTTGCGCTACAGAAATTCCATCTATCTCTTTTCTATTGTGGATCAAGTACCTAGTTTTCTTAAGTAAGTGTACCACACTCTTTCAGCCTCCAGCACATATCTTCTGCCATCAACATCACTCAGTTAGGAGACCCAGACAGGGGACTGCTACCTGATTAGTAAGACTGCAAGACAACTTGCCATGTTAGCCCCTGTTCTGAGTCATCTCAACTTCTTTCTGAACCATTTGGCGGGTTCCATATATGCGTAAGAGTTATATTCAACCTGCAAGACTTTTATTCCCATCCAGGTGCAAATGCAGGATTTTCAGAAGGGGGTTTCCAGAGAGGGGCGAAGCAAAGCACGGAGATGGACACTTAGATGACCCAGTATATACCGGGTCAGTTAAAGTATTATATATATATATATATATATATATATATATATATACATACATACATAACAGCAGTGTAGACTCCTGGGCATAGCAATGTATTGGGGCCCCTACCTATCCTCCAGCGGTAGGGGTGGGGGGTGCTATTAGCGGAAGCTTTGATGTCCCGCGGGTGGTAGGGGATATTATATCAACCGCTCAGCATGTAGGGCCTGGATCAGTTATTTCCACTAATTACCCCTTTACTGCACAGATGGTGGGAGAGGAGGTGGGAGAATGGGGCATTGGGCTGAATGAAGGGGTCCTGATACATAACTTCCAGGGTGGTAGAGGATGTTTAATACGCAGAGGAGGGGTGTATAGTGGAGTGGGCTTATTATTCATTATTTTCTGGTGGGAGGACAGCTTGCTTGACTGTAGATATCTCCAGTTCCCGGAAATAGATTTCTTAGATTTTAATGGAATTAAAAACTATAGTATACCACCTACCAAATGGTATTGGGGACTAGGGGATCAGAGTTCAGGAGGCAGAGCAATCTGCCAACGAGTATATAAAACTACATACCAGGCGTGTGGAGCTGGAGCAGTAACCAGCTGCTGGAAGGCTGATATCTCTGGTTCTGGGAAAAGTAGAGACAAGGTACTAATGTCCATCAAAGGGTCCCAGCTTTTGCAATATATCCTCAGAAAAACTCTACGTTAGACAGAACCTGAAATATCTGACTGGGAAGAGCAATTAACAGGCTTGGATGGGGACCACCACTTTGAAGTCAGATATCTCCGTTTCCCCAGGGCCGATTTTTAAAATACTTGTACCCATGGAAAGAGGGGACCCTCCGCTTTCAGTCTGTGGCCCTTGGATTCCTGGGGTGGGGGGGGGGGTTCTGGGTACTCAGAACCCAACACCCTTCACCCCCCACGTGCGCCTTCTGTTGTCAGTTCAACTTCTCAAGACCTACAGAGGGATCCACAAAAAAAAGTCTGAAACCACTTCTATTATCTGTGGGTAAGACTGTAAAAAATACATTGAGAATTTAGAACAGAAATTGTAAAAGAAGGAATGGCTGTATTCTATCAGACACGAGGTACAATAATTATTGACCTAACTAAAGAAATTCACTCACCCGTACATCAATAAAGACTTCCACAAAGCATGGGGCGGAAGTTTACTAAACCATTTCTACAACTAAAAGAGGTGTTGTTGCCCAAAGCAATCAATAAGATAGATTCTGAGACATATTAGACAGTATCTGATTGGTTGCTATAGGCAACATCACCGTACAGCTTGCCAAGAACGGGATCCTTTCTTGCCTGAGACACTGGCATGACTCTGCTTGCCTTCACCTGAATAGCAAGGGGGCAGCAGTATAAGTTATTTTCCAAGAGGCTTTAGGCATCATGGAGTCTTCAGGCTTTAACTGGTGTCTTCTGCCTTTTGTCATGTCTTTCAGTCACCTTAGATCTTCCTGCAGCATTTTCTGCACCTTTTTGAGAGTACTATACCCCCTTTCCCCACCACCACCTTGTCCTGATGTTGCGCCAGTGTATAAAAGCCAAAGCAATTGGGCAGTACAATGTCATGGTGAGATACCAAATTTGAAAACCTGTAACTGCAGTGGCTCCATCATATGCACTGGGACACGATGTAGCATCCCAGCACTGACACTGATATTTTTCAGTGCTCCTCTTGGTTTGACCCTTGTCCAGCCTGCCCCTGGTCTATGACAAGGTTCAACCCTGTTCAGTTAGGCCAAGAGAAGTGCTTATCTCCCTATGGTCAACACACTTAATAACCCAGTGTAATAAACATGCAGAAATATTTAACTTTTCCAGCACTGTTTCTACATTTATACACATTTTTGAAGGTAGGTGCATGTTTAGAGTTATTTTAAAAGAGCACCAAACGGGATATTGTGTTTGGTTTCTAGATTTTGATTTCTCCTGGATTGATGTGCAATACTAATTGTTAGCATTGAAGTAATTGTGTCAGTGTCGGCATTGTAATTGCCAAACATTTGCTATTTTTGTGTTCCAGTCTGTTCTGCCTGTATTTAGGTGTTTGAGCACATTGGAAAGGAATGTGGAAAAATGCCACCTTCACATAAATGTCAGTACATGCCACCTAGTGTTTCAGTTTCTATGTAAACATGGTAAGTAAATACAGTAATTAAATGTGTTGTTATATTGCCTAAATAAAAACAATATTGTAATGTTCCAGGTCTGTGTAGTATTATTGTTGTCCAGAATCCCCGGCTTGGGCTAACTAGATGAGGGGGTGGGGTTAATGCAATGCCATGACCAGGCTGATCCAGTCATGTGTGTCCTCTTGCTGTGGCATTATAATTTTGCAGTGTCTCCCCCCATCACCCCCCCCCCCATGTACAGTATGTCACCCCCACCCATGTACAGTATGTCAGTGTCCCCCAAGAGTATTTATTAATTACCAGTTATTTACATAGCGTACACATATTCTGCAGCGCTTCACAGAGAATATTTGTTCTATCAATCTATATTCCCTACCACATGTACAAGCATACACACATTCTAGGGTTCATTTTTGTTGGGAGCCAATTAACCTACCTGTATATTTTTGGATTGTTGGAGGGACCTGGAGCGCCTAGAGCAAACCACACAAGCACGGGGACAATATACAAACTCTGCACAGTTAGGGTCATGGTGAGAATTGATCCAAGAGCTCAGTGCTGTAAGGCAGTAATGCTAACCATTACACCATCCCTGCTGCCCATCTAGTCTGTTTATATCACAAGAATACAGTGTGATGTTACTTTTCAGTTTACCACCGCAAATAAACCCCCCTGTAGCAAAGAGCATGTATTTTCCCAAGGCAACGAGAATGTAAAACCCTGGAAACAAGCATCAAACCCCTGGCAACGATCATGTAACCTCTGGCAATGCATAAAAAACCCCTGGCAGCGTGCATGTAATCCCCCCCATGGCAGCGAGCATGTAATTCCCCCCCCCCATGGCAGCGAGCATGTAATCCCCCCCCACACACACACACACACACACACACACACACTGGCAAAGAGCTTGCAACCCCCCTTGGCAAAGAGCATGCAAACCCCAGGCAACAAAGCATGTAAACCCTGGCAATGAGTATGTTACTCCTGGCAATGACCATGTCGGTAATTGGCACTTCAGGGAGCATTATGTGTGAAAGTGGCACTAGTGGGGGCATTATGGGGTCAGTGTCATAACTGTGTGGTATAATACGTAATAGGCAATACTGTGTGGCATAATAAGAAATAGGAATTACGGTTTGTGTGGCATAATGTGTAAGGGGCATTACTATAAGAAGAAAAAAGTACTGGGGGTATGGCCAAACTATTGCACCAGTCTACATGTCACCTAGGCTGACAGATTTACAGTGAGATGACATAAAATAATTCCTGACGCAGTTGTAGCCATTCGGTAACCATGTTGATAAAGGGTTAAAAGAGCAGGCACCAAACGTCAACTTGCCTCCGGGTGCCTGAGATAAGCTTACGCATCTTGGGAGACAATGGATATCTCCATACTCTTGGCAAGCTCTTACACAAATGGTCCCAAAAAAAATGACAAACAGTATAGTCAGACAGAGGTCTGACTATATTGTTTATTCAATGTGCGTTTACCTTATTAACATGCTACAACAAAACATCTATATATATATATATATATATATATATATAAATATATACGTAGTTTTGGAGGTTGGCGGCACTCTCAGGTATTTAGAAAAAAAGACACAACGCCTGTTGTATATAAACTTAACGTTTCAATTCACCATTGGAATTATCATCAGAAGCCTTCAGGCTTCTGATGATAATTCCAATGGTGAATTGAAACGTTAAGTTTATATACAACAGGCGTTGTGTCTTTTTTTTCTAAATACCTGAGAGTGCCGCCAACCTCCAAAACTACGTATCTACTTGTATCCAGGAAGGCACCCGGGACAAAAAACACCACCGTAGGAGTGGAGTGCCGACCAAACCCCCTTTTCCTTATATATAAATATATATATATCCTCAAAATGTCCGGCACTCCCCACTCTAATGATTCAAACGGCCCGGGTGCCCTCCTTTGTGGTGTCACCACTGTATAACATAGGAAATAACAGGCGTCACTCCGGGGCTTGTGTGAAACAAAATTCTTTACTCCAGTGTATACGGTCTACTCCGTTTCGGCTGTCGCCCTTCGTCAGGACCAACACTCAACAATTTGTGCAACTGACAACAGTGTGCCGCTCCATCCCCCGTCCGTGGACCGGGACTGCCGCTGACAACTTGTGACCTCTCCAGACTCCGGGCGGTGGAGGATGCAGAGCACTGGGAAAAAAGTGCATAAAAAACATGTTTAAAGTGCATTATTACTTGATATAATTCATATCATAAAGTGTCATGTGCAAATCATTAAAAATTTCTTCTGTGAAATAAATGAAGTATGTGAGCACTGTTTTTCCATAATACTATTTTCCATAATACTATTTCAAGCTGGCCACCAGATGGTGCTGGCACTGCCATAGCAATATAAGACCACAGCACCATCTGGTGGCCAGCTTGAAATAGTATTATGGAAAAACAGTGCTCACACACTTCATTTCTTTCACAGACGCAGTTGGGATTCTGGTGCAGGCCTTCTGACCAGTGTCAGGATTCCGCTATTGGTATTTCCACTGGCGGCATCCTGACTGCCGCTATGCTAACTGTATCCCAGGTGCAACTTCCACTGCTCTAGTAGTATTATTTGATGACTTGTTTTGGACAAAACCCTTAACAGTGTATTTGCCAGTAGACTAAATCCTATAGACCTGGGGTAGCCAACCCTAGTCCTCGAGAGCTACCAACAGTGCATGTTTTGCAGGTCTCCTCACAGAATCACAAGTGAGCTAATTAGCTCCATCTGTGGATCTTTTAAAATGTGTCAGTGATTAATGAGTGCAGCTGTGCAGCAGCTAGGTTGTCTGGAAAATGTGAACTGTTGGTAGCTCTCGAGGGCTAGGGTTGGCTACCACTGCTATAGACTGTAAACTTGCGCTATAGATTATAAACTTGCGAGCAGAAGCTGCTAAACTAATTGTCTGTATCTTGTTAGCCATTTTTGTGCTTTTTTACTGTTTCATTATTGTTTTGTTTCCAGTCTCAAATTGTAAAGTCCAATTGGATGTGCTGGCACTAGATACGTTATTGTAAGAAAATAAGGATTGTCTGGTTTCTAATGATACCCCAAACTAATTTTTCTGTTTAGCCATGATTCAAACCTACTTAGATGGCGTCTATATTCACTGCAGTACGGTCAGTTCTACTTAAGTCAAATGCAGATAGAATTGTTACAGAACTGGGACAGGTCCAATCACAACCTGTGCCAATCACTTCCACAGGAGATAAAGATCTCAGTAAAGTTTGGTAATTTTCAATTTGTGACTGGACAGTTGTGCCAATTGATGACAGTTTTTTTGAGATGGGGGCAAGGATCCATCAGTGTCACTGTTAGTGACAGTGGTCAGTACAGAATAAAAAGTTGTCAACAAACATGTTAGGACAAAAGGCATTCTTAGACACATCGGATCGCTAATAAAACGGGCTAAAATTGCCCCTTGTGTATACCCTTTAAGGGGTAAATTTAAAAAGATTCATGTATTGCCTGTGTTTCCCCGAGGTTAAACTCAGATGTAATCGATCAGACACGGCTGTATTGTCTAAAATGAAAAATGGGAATGTACTATGCTCCCATGTTTAAGGCAATCGTGTTTTCCAATGGTGTATGTATTCCTGTTTGATAGCATGTTACTGACATTTGCTGGCAGCCATTGCAGGGTGTTTTAAGAGAGGAGGAGGCCCACGTGTAGACTACTCCAGCCCGATCCTGCCGGGAGCAGTAGGTCTGAGCACTAGAGCACTCAGACCCTACTGTGCATGCGCAAATCTTTGGAAAAATGTCACGGCGGCTATTTTCTCGCTAATTTCGTACAGCAGCAGCAGCGCTGCATTGCGTAGTCTGAGCACTAGAGCGCTCATACTCCTCTGCGCATTCACATGCAAATTTTGCCAGCGCTCCTGCCACCATATTAGATAAATGGGTGCACCCATTATAGATATGCCACTGGCTGTATATATACACTACTCAAAAAATTAAAGGAAACACTAACCTAACACATCCTAGAATTTGCCGACAACAAAATCACACAAAAATTATCAATGGAAATCATATTTATTAACCCATGGAGGTCTGGATTTGGAGTCACACTCAAAATTAAAGTGGAAAAACACACTACAGGCTGATCCAACTTTGATGTAATGTCCTTAAAACAAGTCAAAATGAGGCTCAGTAGTGTGTGTGGCCTCCACATGCCTGTATGACCTCCCTACAATGCCTGGGCATGCTCCTGATGAGGTGGCGGATGGTCTCCTGGGGGATCTCCTCCCAGACCTGGACTAAAGCTGGGTACACATATATACAATCGTCGGGCCGTTCTTCCAATCTGGGGGCAAACGGCCGTTCGATTGTATAGGTGTGTACGCTGTCCCAATTGCTGCTGTGCGACCGATAAACGGCCAAAAACGCTCTTGGCCGTCCACGGTCGGTCGGTCGAAGGTTCTTTGCTGCTTAATATTTCATCCGACAGGACGGCTCCATATCGGAACAAAAGTGAAGTGTGTACGCACCTTCGATCGATATGCTTGACAGTTTGACAAAGCACGGTGGTATGCTGCATTATGAGAGACCCTGTAACCCTTTGCCTGCTGTTTTAACTAATGTGTGTTTAATGCCTCACTGCTCAACACTTTAGACGCATCACTTTAAGACATTAATCAATGTTGAAGTTTTAATAGTGTTTTATGGTGCCCTGAAAAGAGCTTCCAGCCCACTCTATTAAAACTTCAACATTGATTAATGTCTTAAAGTGATGCGTCTAAAGTGTTGAGCAGTGAGGCATTAAACAGACATTAGTTAAAACAGCAGGCAAAGGGTTACAGGGTCTCTCATATACTTCTTCTTGCGATTGTTTGGACGGGAGTACATCGGACGTCGCAAGTAAAATTGTACATATGTGTACGCGCAGAACGGTCGTATGTTTTGGACGGCCGAACGTGTATTCGGTCGATCGAACGGTCGCAAGAAAAAGGAAATTGTACATATGTGTACCCAGCTTTAAGCAACTCCTGGACAGTCTGTGTTGAAATGTGGCGTTGGTGGATGGAGCGAGACATGATGTCCCAGATGTGCTCAATTGGATTAAGGTCTGGAGAACGGGCGAACCAGTCCATAGCATCAATGCCTTCATCTTGCAGGAACTGCTGACACACTCCAGCCACATGAGGTCTAGCATTGTCTTGCATTAGGAGGAACCCAGGGCCAACCGCACCAGCATATGGTCTCACATGGGGCCTGAGGATCTCATCTCGGTACCTAATGACAGTAAGGCTACCTCTGGCGAGCACATGGAGGGCTGTGCGGCCCCCCAAAGAAATGCCACCCCACACCATTACTGACCCACTGCCAAACCGGTTATGCTGGAGGATGTTGCAGGCAGCAGATTGTTCTCCTTGTTGTCTCCAGACTCTGTCACGTTTTTTCACGTGCTCAGTGTGAACCTGCTTTCATCTGTAAAGAGCCCTGGGGCGCCAGTGGCAAAATTGACAATCTTGGTGGTTTCTGGCAAATGGCAAACGTCCTGCACGGTGTTGGGCTGTAAGCACATCCCCCACCTATGGACGTCTGGCCCTCATACCACCCTCATGGAGTCTGTTTCTGACCATTTGAGTAGACACATGCACATTTGTGGCCTGCTGGAGGTCATTTTTCAGGGCTCTGGCACTGTTCCTCCTGTTCTTCCTTGCACAAAGGCGGAGGTAGCGGTCCTGCTGCTGAGTTGTTGCCCTCCTACAGCCTCCACCACGTCTCCTGATGTACTGGCCTGTCCCCTGGTAGCGCCCCCATGCTCTGGACACTACTCTGAAAGACACAGCAAACCTTCTTGCCACAGCTCGCATTGATGTGCCATCCTGAATGAGCTGCACTACCTGGGCCACTTGTGTAGGTTGTATTCTCCGTGTCATGTTACCACTAGAGTGCAAGGACCGCCAGCTTTCAAAAGTTACCAAAACATCAGCCAGAAAGCATAGGATCTGAGAAGTGGTCTGTGATCACCACCAGCAGAACAGCTCCTTTATTGGGGTGTCTTGCTAATTGCCTATAATTTCCACCTGTTGTCTATTCCATTTGCACAACAGCATGTGAAATTGATTGTCTAGCAGTGTTGCTTCCTAAGTGGACAGTTTAATTTCACAGACATGTGCTTGAATTGGAGTTACATTGTGTTTGTGTTCCCTTTATTTTTTTGAGCAGTATACATATATATATATATATATATATATAGAGAGAGAGAGAGATTCGGAGGTGTGGCACTAATGCAGCCCACACACGCACCGATTCCAGCGTGCGTTGTGGGCTTAACTAGCACACATAGCATCGCATCGTATGCCTTGTGCATACGATGTGCATGCGATGCGATGCTGTGCTAGAAAAAGCTAGTACAAAAAGTATGTGCAGCACATACTTTTTGTACTGTACGATGAGGTGCCGCGGGAGCGCGCACCCCATCGTACAGCATCGCACCGCCGGCATCGGCACGTGTGTGGGCTGCATAAGAAATAATACACTCCACAATGTGGGGAAATCAACAATGTTTCAGTTTATCAAAAACTGTTTTCAAGATACAAAACAATGTGAAAAACATACTGTCATTATTTTTTTTTTTTGCAATTCTCAGTTCTTGCTACTGCCTTTATTTTAGTATCAGATTACACTCTGTCCAGAGATTGATTTAATTTAGGAGGCATTAAAGCTCACCTGAAATCCCGATGGTCCCAGTTTTGCATCCCAAACCAATTGCCACCCCTCTGTGAAGTTTTCATTTAAAACTGCCAACTGAAAGGCCCAGAACAGCCTCCCCTGCTCACTTTTCTCCATGGATTCAACCAACAGAAAGTCACACAAGGTCTTCAAGCACTCAGGTAGGTATCCCAGACCATTTGTCATCCATCTGTGACATTTTTATCAAAATCCATCTAGTGGAAGGCACAGAACATGCTCTCCGGGTAAAAGGTCTGCCTGGCATACACTAACTTGACATGGGAAAGAGGTCCTGGCCATTCCAATAGGCATCCCATGATTTGCCATCCCTCTGTGAAGTTCTCATAAAAATCCATCCGGTGGAAGGCCCTGAACATGCTCCCTATGCCCAGGGTGTGGCCATCATACACCTTTCTGTGGACAGCTCCCGGATTTGGCCACACCTTTTTACTTAAACCCCATGTCTTCTCCCCCTCTATGTTATGCAACTTTGCAATATCTTGCTTCCTTGACCCACTTGTATAGTGGCTGGACCCTTTTTGGGCCCACGGGACCCCCCACAGGGTCTGGATTGAAGGTTTTAGTGGCCGTAAATCTAATCTGGACCCTAATCTTTGTTTTCTTAAACCCCATGTCTTCTACCCCCTCTATATTATGCAACTTTGCCATATCTTGCCAACCTGACCCACTTTGTGTAGTGGCCATACCCATATTTGTGACTTGGGACCCCCACATTGTCGGGATTTGGGGTTTTAGTGGCTGTAAACCCAATCTGGACCCAATCAAGCTACCTCGCATTGGTTTCATCAAAATCGGTCCAACTGTGTCCAAATGCATACCAGACAAATAGATAACAGATGACAAATATGTAAGAGATAAGGTTTTGCTAATAACGTTTTATTTATGATATCAGAACACATGAATTTTAATATACATATATTAATATCAATGTGTATTACAGTCTTAAAGCTGTTTACTGCTATGAACTGCACATATTTTATTTTTGTGAGGGTGAAGTGACCCTCAGGTTACTCAGGTTGTCCAGTGATCACATTCTGAAGCCAGTTACGTTCTAGGATGCAGCAACTGACTTCAGCATGTCCATAAAGCTGTTAGTCCCACATTTTCTGTAACACTGCACTCTGTGTAAACATTGAGTTTACATACAACTTTGCATTAGGCCCTGTGTTCTGTCTTTTCTTAGGACAGTATTTAATTGTCATATCGCACCAGATCTCCTTTTTTTCACGCTGATCACACTCTTTAAACCTTTAAAATTAATACTGGCTAAACCTGACCAAACTAATGGCTGTGATATGAAAAAGTCCTGTTTGAGCACTCAAATTAGTCGATTTTCGTGGACTTCATTTGAAAAGCTCCATTGATTGTCCTAAATGGAGGGCTACTGCTGGCCGTGCAAACATTTGAACACTTTTTAGAATTCAGCCTGTCCAGCCTCTATTTCTATTCATCTTCCCTCATCTTTGACAGTATGTAATTTTTTTTCTTTAAGGTTATATGGTCCATAGTCCTGATTTATGGTAAAGGTTGAGTACCCCTTATCCAAAATGCTCAGGAACGGAAGCATTTTGGATAACAGATTAATCCGTATTTCAGAATAATTTAATATTTAAACGAGGTATGTTGAGGACTGAACCCATGTGTGAACATAAAATACATTTATTTTGTACAGTATAAACACATCAAACACATGAATATGCAATAAATGTGAAAAAAAATATAAAGACTACCTTAATACAAAGTATTGAAGAAAAAACGGAGGCCCTTTGGGTGACCATAGAAACAGGGGAGAAGGCGATTCTTCGTATAGGGGTGATCTACAGACCACCAGGTCAGGAAGAGGATCTAGACAAGAGCCTATTGCAGGACATCAATAAAATGGCATTAAAAGGAGAGGTGATAATCATGGGAGACTTTAATCTACCTGATGTAAACTGGGAGCTGCCTGTTGCAAGTTCCACCAGAAGTAGGGACATGCTGAATTCCTTGCAAGGAGCATCCCTCCAGCAATTGGTGAGGGAGCCCACTCGTAAGGATGCAATATTAGACTTAATACTTACAAATGGTGACAGAATATCTGACATAAATGTGAGTGAAAATCTGGGATCCAGTGACCATCAAGCAGTATGGTTCAAAATAAAGACAGAGACTGACTCATCGCGCACAAAAACAAAGGTGTTAGATTTTAGGAAGGCTGATTTTGTAGAGATGGGAAACTCTGTAAGGGATTCCTTGGCAGAGTTGAAGAACTTGGAAGGAGTGCACGATAAGTGGGGAAAATTAAAAAGTGCAATTCTAAAAGCAACAGAACTTTGTGTCAAAAGAGTTAGGAAAAACACAAGAAAAGGAAAGCCATTGTGGTTTGCAAAAGAAGTAGCAAGTATTGTGAAAGATAAAAAGTTGGCCTTTAAGTTATTTAAGCAGACGCAGAAGAATGAGGACAAAGAGGTGTATCTTGTTAGACAGATACACCTAAGAAGGTAATCAGATGTGCAAAAGCACATGCTGAAGAGAAAATGGCCCAGTCAGTGGGTAAAGGGGGGAAAACTTTTTTTAGGTATATAAATGAAGGAGAAAAACAAAAAGTGGAATAATTAGACTGAAGACAGAGAGTGGAAGTTTTCTTGAGGGGGACAATGTAATAGCAGATAATATTAATAATTATTTCTGCTCAGTATTCACTGCTGAAAGAGAGGGGAAGGGGCCACAGTTAAGTTGCAAGTATAGTCAGAAAACTGAGGGAGAGACAAGTACATTTACAGAGGAGAAAGTCCTCACAGAACTCTCAAAACTGAAAGTGGATAAATCAATGAGGCCAGATGGGATACATCCAAGGATACTAAAAGAGCTTAAAGGGGAGCTGGTAAAACCAATAACAGAATTATTCAACCAGTCACTAGCTACTGGAGTAATCCCAGAGGACTGGAAAACAGCGAATGTAGTCCCACTGCACAAAAGTGGAAGCAAGGAAGAGGTAAGCAACTATCGACCAGTGAGCCTTACATCAGTAGTAGGGAAATTGATGGAAACACTCTTAAAACAAAGAGTTGTAGAATATCTCAAAACCAGCAATTTACAGGATCCAAAACAGCATGGGTTTACTGGGGGAAGATCATGTCAAACAAATCTTATTGACTTTTTTGATTGGGTGACTAAAGTAATAGATCAAGGTGGGGCTTTAGATGTAGCTTATCTAGACTTTAGTAAAGCTTTTGACACTGTCCCACATCGCAGACTGTTAAATAAACTTGAAAGCTTGGGATTGGATTCTAAGATAGTTGAATGGATAAGAGCGTGGTTGCAGGACAGAAAACAGAGAGTTGTAGTAAACGGAGTACAGTCAAAGGAGGGAAAGGTTACAAGTGGAGTACCCCAGGGATCTGTACTTGGACCGGTGCTTTTTAATATCTTTATGGGTGATATTGCAAATGGAATTGAGGGTAAAATGTGCCTTTTTGCAGATGACACAAAGGTATGCAACAGGGTAGACACACCAGGAGGGGTAAAACAAATGATTGAGGATCTAGGTAGATTAGAGAAATGGTCAAGAGAATGGCAACTACAGTTTAATGCCAAAAAATGCAAAATCATGCACTTGGGTCTCAGAAATCCAAAGACTCAATATAGTATAAATGGCACTATAATGGAAACTACTGAGGAAGAGAGGGATCTAGGTGTCACTATTTCAGGGGACTTAAAAGCAGGTAGGCAATGTAACAAAGCAATGAAGAAGGCAAATCAGATGCTTGGTTGCATAGGGAGAGGTATCAGCAGTAGAAAGAAAGAAGTAATAATGCCACTGTATAGGTCATTGGTACGACCTCACCTAGAGTATTGTGTTCAGTTCTGGAGGCCATATCTCCAGCAGGATATAAATACATTAGAGACTGTACAAAGAAGGGCAACTAAAATGGTGCATGGCCTACATCACAAAACGTACCAGGAAAGACTAAAAGATCTTAATATGTATACTTTAGAGCAGAGAAGGGAAAGGGGGGACATCATAGAAACTTTCAAATATATCATGGGTTTTAACAAGGTACAGGTGGGAGACATTCTTCACAGGAAGAGGAGCAACAGAACACGAGGACTTGCACTGAAACTAGAGGAGGAAACTTCAGGGGAAATGTGAGGAAGAATTTTTTCACAGAAAGAGTAGTAGATAAGTGGAATAGCCTCCCATCAGAGGTGGTAGAGGCAAATACAGTGGTACAATTTAGACATGCTTGGGATAGGCATATTGATATCCTTACGAAAAAATAAGGATCAAATATGGTTTGAGGTAACATGTTTAAAAAAAGGGGCAGACTAGATGGGCCAAGTGTTTCTTATCTGCTGTCAAATTCTATGTTTCTATGAAATACACACAAATATATTTTATGTGTGCATGAAACAAGGTTTCAAAACACAAAGTTTGTGTACTATCTCAGGCACTGAATTTGAATGCTACACAATAATTTTCTTGCACATATTCATATTTAGTACCAGTTATGTATCATGTCCACAGTGTTCCAGTTACATATGCCCCCAATAGTGCTAGTTACATATAATGTCTCCAGTATTCCAGCTACAGTAGTGCTTTTAGCAAAAGCACATTATGGAAACTATAGTTTTCAATATGATTTGGATAACAGATATCCCGATAAGGGATACTCAACGTGTAGTAAATATGAGTTGTTGTTGATGATAATGATTACAGTATCAGTATGTACAGTTACAGGTTAAAAAAAATTAAATACATTTTTACACAACATTTTGCTTTGTAATTGATTACAATAAACCGGTAAAAACAGAATTTGGAATCCTATGTAAAAAAATAGTTGGCATAATACTAACTTTCTGAATTTCCCATCCTATTAAATTTCACCCTACAGTATGTGTCATTTAACCAGTGAAATGCCATTTAAATAAAAATTTGTTCGCATTAGTTGGTTACAAAATACTGTATTTGATATATTGTGTTTAATATTATTTTCAAGGTCTTACTAAAACTCATAACCTAACCTTTGAAGACCATGAGCCATTACAAGCTGTTTTTTCCAAAACCACATGCCCTAATGTGCTTAAGATCCAGTCCAGGTAGGCCTATATATATTTATCATGAATATACAGACTCAGTTACAAGGTATATTTTCTGCACAAATGTACAATAAAATATTTATTATGTTATATAATCTTTTTATAACACATTGTTTGCTACAATGACAGTTTTATCTATCAGTGTTTCAGATATAAATTATCCTTGTTTCTTTAAATCTTCTGCCAATTAACTACGCAACATTGGTGCTTTCTTAAGAGCCTCCTGCGTCATGGGCAAGTTTTTTTTTTTCTAATCTAGAAAAAAAACTTATGATTTGGTTTTCTACACTAGAGAGTTTATAGCCTACTTGGGTGTTTTAGACATATAAGAATAAAATGCAAGGGTACAACTGCTGAAGTTCACCAGGAAAGTTCACAATTGCACTGGTCTAGATGGACATACCATTGGCAAAGACTGATATTGTATTGTAATATTTAAACTTTCATTTGTAAAGACAGGTTTAAACACAGTGATAAATGGATACAGTTACACATAGTAAAATCAGCCATGTAAAAAAGCTTCATAGCATGAGGAGCTGGGAAAAGACAATGGTGTTTAAAAAAAAAAGAAACTTTCAAAGGAACAAAAAATCTTTGATGGGCATATGACAGTGGAAAAAAGTATGTGCCGTTGGTCTTTATTAAATCTTAGTAGGTATAATCCTAACTTCTAGCAAACTAAAAGTGACAGGTACCACGCCCCTTTTCATGCCCCTTTCCACGCCCCCACCACTCCCCCTTGTACGCCTATTTGATGTGAACTGGAGATGCTTTGAGATAATTTCTTATAAAAAAGATGGCTGTTTTTGAATCGAATGTCGCGCAACGACGCGTGTCAAAATAAAAGGCTGAAAGAGGCCTATTACGACGTAATAAAACCAGGTAGCTATAGCGGAATTGATAAATATTATGAAGTGGTTAAAAATAAATTTAACAGAACCAATGTAACAAAATGGTTGCAAGACGCATACACATTGCACAAGCTGGCGAGAAAAAAACTATAAAAGGAATATGATTTGCGTATCGGGTATAAATCACCAGTGGCAATGTCATTTGGTTTCGCTCATAGACCTGTCAAAGTACGACGACAGTATTAAATATATATTAACCATCATCGATATATACAGTAAGAGGGTCTGGGATGAAAGTCTGACCGCTAAGAACGCTACGACAGTCGCTAATGCTTTTGAATAAAAATATTCCAACGGGGGGACGTTCCGAAGAAGCTACAAATCGATAATGGTAAAGAGTTTCTAAACAAAGTACTAAATAAGGTATTAGAAAAATTTGGTATATATACAGCATTTCACAACCAATAATGATGTGAAAGTGGCAGTTATAGAGCATTTCAATAGGAAGTTAAAAACACGTGTCACTATTTCATGGTGAAGAATACCTACCGATATATAAATGTTTTAAAAGACTTTATATGCAGCTAAAATAGCACTTACCATATAATGATTAAGTGTGCTCCAAGCTCTGTGAATGACTCTAATGCTTTGAGAGTCTTCAAGATGACTTACGGCAATTACTTTAGAAGTAAGAAAACACCCGTTTGTTCAGCAATCGTTGACCACGTCCGTATTTCCAAATTTAATGACATTTTTAAAAAAGGCTACGAACAGAGTTTTTCTGAGGAGATATTTGTAATATGCAGTATAAACATTAAAGGTCTTAAGCCTCTTTACAAGCTGGAGGACCTCTACGATGAGACTATAACTGTCAATTTTTACCCAGAGGAGCTAGAAAGCATACCAATTATGGTGATTCAGCGATTTATGGATATATATGTTTTCTGTAAAGTGCTGCGGAATATGTGTGTTCTATATAAATAACTGGTAATAATAATAAGTACAGAGACTGTTAATCAGCAAACACTGAAATACTGAGACCGGAATGGAACCAATGGAGTTGGGACCGAATAGTAATGGTAACATTTGATGAGAGATGATTATCGGATTTTCTGCCGGTGACCATAAATTATGAAATGGAAATGATGAGGAAATGCAAGCAGGTAAATAATGTTGCTTAGACCAGATTCCAATAACACAGGCACTTGGGGAAGATAGACCGATGATGACGGTTTCTGATGTTGGTTCACCAATGATGACAGATATAGATGAATACCCTCTGAATGGTAGATTATGGTATATATGGCATGGTATAGAGTTGAGCTGGTAGGTGATAGTAATAAGAATTTAGTGATGGAGTGTAATGTGGTTCGATGGTATCAATGATAACTGGACATTTAACAATAACCCGGAGAAGTAGTAGTACAGTTGAGAATCCTGGCTGGGGAATAGAGGGAACTCCGGCATGCAGAAGGCATGGCTGCAGCCTGCAAACATGGCAGTGAGGATGAGCAGGGCGGATGGCCCAGTGGAGAAGATACCTGTTGCAGAAGAGACATCGCCAAGGTGTTTAGATGAGCACCACTGGATGGACACAAGCCACGCCGGACTGACCGCACCTTGTACCATAGAGCAAGCTTAGAGAGACACTTAAATGGTAAGAAAGTGTTTCTAAATTTCTGGATGGTGACACATCAAAGAGAAAGAGAAATATTGAGACAGAGGGCCTGGTTCAGAGAGGACTGAAATGCAAAGCCGCTTGTTGGAGGAACATGGGCTCCTACCACCCAATTATATTCTACTTTTAAACAATTTTGCAGTATGTGGGAAGAGCACTTGTTCTATTTTATCTTAGGGCATTCAGACCTGTGCTAAATGAAGAGGGTAGGGCTGCTGGACATCATGGCAATGGTGTTAGCAGCTTTTTCGGGGTAACCCAATGCTATCTTTTTCACTCAGTTTTGAGTGCTAATGCTGCTCACACTGGTGGATGGAGGGAACACTTTAATAAAAGTCTACTAACATTTTGCATTAGGCAAGCTGTCAGCAGTGTGTAGGTTTAAAACTTGACCACACATTGCCAACAATTTGGCTTCTCAGACGCCAAGTAACTACATAATACATCTGAGGATTTGTAGGTTAAACTTAATGCAAATCAGGGCAATAAAATTATATGGGACACAAAACCTTCATATCAGCCTTTATGTGTTTTATTTTTTGTATATATTTATATATATATGTAAATTAAATTAAATAATTCTATATCATTCGCAGGGTGTTTTCTGACATCATAATCCATTTTCCAACATCTCAGGAGGAAGTCACTGTAACTGCAACACCTCTGAAAATTTCATTCAGGAGCTATAGTGAGGAAGAGCTTGGTACGATTAATGTTGAACTCACTGTTTCCCTCTTTTCAAATCAAATCAAAACTCATGATGTTGGACTGTGTCACATATTTTTGAAAAATTTCCAAAGCATTGTTACATTTGGGTTCCCAGGCGGGAGGGGTGGGGTGCCCCGGCGCTCAACTGCTGGCCGCTGTGCTGCTGGGGGGGGGGGAGTGTTCACTCACCGAACACCTGCTCCTGCTCCTTCCTTCGGCTCTCTGTCCTGCTCCTCTGCTGCTGCTGATGCGGTAGTAGAGCTCTCCAGCTCACTACCGCCCTCCAGTGGCCGGCGCCCTAGGCAAATGCCTAGACCTGCCTAGTGGTGGCGCCACTAGGTTAGATATTAGATTACAACAATACATTCAAAATTGTGGATGAAGAATACATATGTATTTAATTAGGTTTGCCTTACCCATATTCCTGTACCTTTTCCTTCCTCTGAGATAATTTACAATAGTGAACATGTGCCAAAACGTAAGCCGTGTGCACACTGTGATTATATAGCCCAGAATAGAGTGGCATATCACATGTAACAATCCATACTGTCTTGCTGGGGTGTCAATCTCAGAAGGATTTATCCAAGGACCACTTTCATACATATAGTCAATTTGCAGAGAGCACTCACCAGGCTGGTTAGTCATCCAAAAAAAAAAATTTTATTCACACATCGTGCATCAGTCCGATAAAATTATCTTTTTTGGATGACTAACCAGCCTGGTGAGTGCTCTCTGCAAATTGAATATATATATATATATATATATATATATATATATATATATATATATATATAAATGAGGAAAGAAGGGCACTCAGGGACTTGATGCTGGTGAACGTAGGACAAATTTATTGCCTGGTGGTCTATGTTTCGGGGTCTCCCCCGTCGTCAGGACAAAACAATAGTGTTTTGTCCTGACGACGGGGGAGACCCCGAAACGTAGACCACCAGGCAATAAATTTGTCCTACGTTCACCAGCATCAAGTCCCTGAGTGCCCTTCTTTCCTCATTTGTGTCTTCACGGGCTGCGAGGCCCTTAGGGTGGCACCAGGGGAAGCTACCTCTCTGGACTCAATATAAGTCCTGGGTGCCGGTCTTTCTCTTGGATATATATATATATATATATATAGAGAAAAAGAAGGCCACACAATGCGCTCAGTGAATTTAGTTAAGCAGCAACCCTGAGGGGGTCCCCTGTTAGATAGGACCCAGTATAGAAATAGAGAGAAAAGGGGTTTTCAGGGTGCGCTAGGACCTTTCAATTATTTAAGAAAGTATGGTTTAAAATAGGAAAAATTTAATAAACATTTGCTCACAGAGCATAGCAGTATAAACAAAGGTCGAATTGATACACTTTACAATGTATAAAATGACATAAACACAATTCAGGTCAACAGTCGAAATGCGCCCAATAGGCCCAACGCGTTTCGTCGTGAACACGACTTCCTCAGGGGCACAATACAACAGTAGGCAACGATGATCACACAGTCAATGGTTTAGGGTTTGGACACCAACCAAATATAGAAATTTCACAAAGAGGAGATGTCCTTAGGTGATTATAACATAATGTCCACCAGCTTGTTTACAGATGGATAAACAAATGGCAAGTGGCACTCTCACTTTTGGAGCTGAGCAGTACACATCTTTCCATTGGGCTACTAATTCCCCTTATCTATCTACAATTGAAAGTGGTCATTATAGCCGTATAACTTTGAATGGTTTCTCTATTTGTTTATCCATCTGTAAACAAGCTGGTGGACATTATGTTATAATCACCTAAGGACATCTCCTCTTTGTGAAATTTCTATATTTGGTTGGTGTCCAAACCCTAAACCATTGACTGTGTGACCATCATTGCCTACTATTGTATTGTGCCCCTGAGGAAGTCGTGTTCACGACGAAACGCGTTGGGCGCATTTCGACTGTTGACCTGAATTGTGTTTATGTCATTTTATACATTGTAAAGTGTATCAATTCGACCTTTGTTTATACTGCTATGCTCTGTGAGCAAATGTTTATTAAATTTTTCCTATTTTAAACCATACTGTCTTAAATAATTGAAAGGTCCTAGCGCACCCTGAAAACCCCTTTTCTCTCTCTCTCTCTCTCTCTCTCTCTCTCTATATATATATATATATATATATATATATATATATATATATATAAATATATAAAAGCAGAATAAGAACGGGCGCTCCATAGGGCAGATAAAAGATGTAAATTTATTGAAAACAGGTAACAAGGGTAGGGTAGGTTAGGATCACGTACCAATACAGGCGGTATATGGTACCGCAGACACAATCAGCATGAATAGGTGCCCAGCACCGTGTAATCCTAGGCGCTGTTTACACCAAGGTTCCTTAGTTCTTACTGATGTCGCTAGGCCACGCCCCAACGCGTTTCGTCATGGACTTCGTCAGCCCTCTATATATATATTTATATATTGTGTGTGTACGTACGTATCCCCACTTGAAACAAAAACTTTAAAAGCTAGCATGTGTGAGAAAGCAATGTAGTTTCACTCTCTGCCAGCAGATGGCAGTGTTCTGGGGACTCACGCACAGTAGACATATAGGGCAGTATTCAATGAGGCCAATTCGCCATGTTTCATGGCGAATTTGTGCTATTTTCACTTTGGAAGGTGATTTTTTGTGTCAGAAAGTGAATCACCCTATTCAACGTGCACTTTTCTCCGACGGTTAAGAGTGACTGAGGGACAATTCACCGTCTGATACTCTCCGCAACTCGCTGTGGTTTTTCAATGGGTTTTTCAATGTGATTCGCCGTGAGTGTATTCAATGAGAAGATGGTGAATTGCTTTCTAAGTGATTTTCACCGTGTAGCAATCGCCATCTTTTCATGGTGAAGTGGAATGTGAACTTTTAAAATAATGTTGTTGTATTTTTAAATTTGGTGTAAAAAAATCAGGAATTTTATTCTGAGAAGGGGCATTCTATTTTTATTCATGTGCTTTACAGCACATGAATATATATTTAATTTTAAAAAATATATAATTTTTTTTACACATAGCAGCCAGCAGGGGGCCGAGAGCCGCTCATTAGATATTCATATATTCACTGCTCCCGATCATTACATATGCACATTCGGGTGCAGTGAATACCTGGTCCCCTGCTGGCTCTCCCGGGGGCGGGGGCAGCCTGTGCTGCCTGGCTCCCGGGGAGCCCACCTCCCCCCACATACGTTCTGGGGCAGGCAGGGAGACTCCCATCTCCCTGCCTGCCGCTGTCCTCCGGCTCGGGTTCACATTCGCCGTCAGGGGCAGCAAGCCCCTGCCTCATTAAATAGTGTGTAAGGTAGGGCTGGCAGCGAGGGCTCAAGCCCTCCGGAACATGGCAAGTGTGCAGCGAATCCTAAACAGGATTCGCTGCACATCGCGATTAGGGACATTGAATGCTGCCCATAGATAGATGATATGCAGTATATAGACACATTTTCTTTTCAATCCATTGTTATTTAATTTGCAGTGAAGATTGCATCATATCACAATTTAATCAACTTTGAACCAAGTTTGATAGTAGGTGCCTAAGAAATAGGCCACTCATCTCCAAAATCAACATTCAATTTTGATTTTCTCATGCAATAATTTCAAGGGTGCACCATGACTACACATCAGGGAAGACATTCAGCATGTGGTAGTTTTGTAATGGTGTGCTCTGTAATGGTGTTGGGTATTTTCAGAGGGAACTCATTAGGGCCCATGCATGCATGTATCACATCACTGACTGGTGGTTATTTATTTTCAGGTATTATTTATATAGTACAGGTCGGGTATCCCGTATCCGGGCATCCCGTATCCGAATTATTCCAAAAAACGTGTTTTTTTGGAATAATTCAATCCCCCCCCCCCCAACCCTCTTTTAATACTTACCAAGTCCTCCGGCGTCCATAGCAGGCCTTCAGCATCCTCTCCGGCGTCTCCAGCGGTCCCAGGAGTGCTTTGCGCGAGTGCGCGCGCGCACCGGTGACGTCACTGGCGCGCCTGGGAACTTGCGCAAAGCACTCCTGGGACCGCTGGAGACACCGGAGACGGTGCTGGTGGCCTGCCGTGGACGCCGGAGGACTCCATGGACGCCGAGGGACCATCGGGGACCCACCAGGGGCAGGTAAGTATGGCTAAAAAAAAATTATTCCAAAAACCGGAATATTCCCTTATCCGGAATGCTCGTGGTCCCGAGCATTTCGGATAAGGGATACTCAACCTGTACACCAATTTTCCACAGTGCTTTACAGAGAATCCTGGGGTTGAAAAAATGACCTGGGATTAGCATCCCTACATATGAGTGTATAATATCAGGTCCTACTCGATAGCTCTTCAAGCAGAGTTTGCGAACAAGGGCAACACCCAATTAGGGATGCAGTGCTGTCACCACTTGGGGTTAACATGATTACATCCCTTTTCCAGCTGCTTCGCCTCCTTCCAACCTACAGACCCTTTCTGACCCCTCCTTCTCCCTACTAGTTCATCCTCAAACCCCTATTCTACCCATCTTCTCGCTCCCAGTTCCTTGTCACAGCTTTTCTCCGTCTGCCTTCTCCCTCCCAATCCCTCCTCACAGCCCTTTTCCACCTACCTTCTCCCTCCTTGCCCCTCCCACAGATTTTTTTCTGCCTGCCTTCTCCCTTCTCCCTCCCCACATTCTTTATTTTTCTCCCAGTCCCTCCACATTAGCCCTTCTCCACCCACCTTCTCTCCGAGTCCCTCGTTCTAACCCTTCTCCACCCATATTCTCTCCCAGTTCCTCCCCACAGCCCTTCTCCACCTACTTTCTCCAGCCCTGACCAACAGCTCGCAGAAGCCCTTCTCCACCCAAGTCCCTTCCACCCTTGCATGCACACAAACAACCCTACTCCGCCTGCCTCAAGCACATTGACGGTATTAGAGGTTCCTGATAGCTCTGTGCAGAGCATGCTGCATACTGTATGTGTTTACAAATGTGCTGGCTACACTCTTTAGGGCAGCCACAAAGTAAGCAGCCATGATGCTCGATTCATCCACGTCTGAATCACCCCCACTGAACACTATTCTAAATCACATGGGGGAGATCTCTCCATAGTGTATATTCAACCTTTTTTTTATTTCTGGCAGGCTTTTCTAAAGTAATGCATACAGAAATACACTTAAGTCCTGATGAATTTGATTACTTCCAAATTGGAGTTGATACTGAAGTAACATTTTGTTTAAAGGAAGTCAGGGTAAGTACAAAGATATATACTCATATTGCTGGATTATTATGGATTATTATGGATGATGGATGAAAGATTTTCTATGTTTGTTTGTGTCTAATATGCAATAAATGTCATTAAACTGTGTGTGTGTGTGTGTGTGTGTGTGTGTGTGTGCATGCATGTGTCTCTGTCTGTATATATCTATATATATCTAATATCTTTGTACTGTTAAATACAATTTATTAGTAAACCAGTGGACAATAAGTTAGCTACGCTGTTTACGTAGTGCTACACAAATCTGTTATCCTCTATAACTAACTATAGGCGTACCTAAGCATAGCACTCCTTAGCATACCTCATCAGCGTCTGTTATGCTATAGAGATACCCTTATGGCAGTATCTTTGATAATAACAATTCACTCTTACAAACCTTAATATATACATATAAGGGAGTGTCTCATATGCTCCATCAGCTCTCAGTAATAATTTAGACAAGACTGTCAGATATATTAAGATCAAGGGTCCAAATCCTTAACCATATGTATTTAGTCCCTAGAGGACACACAGGGATAACAAAATAGTACAGTATTATAAAATATACATTACAGATACAATCTTATTATATTAACTAACAAGGGAAAACAAACGTAAGTACAATAAGCTACAATACAAGCACACCAATACAAAGAGTAACAGTAACCGTCTTCCTGGACCAGGGAACTGTATTCAAGGTTTGAGCACAGCGTACTGAGCTTCTGGCCCAGGGAGCAGCAATTCATAGGGACTAGACCAGGGCTGGGCAATTGCATCCCTCCAGATGTTGATGAACTACACATCCCAGGATGCTTTGCATTAGTTTTGCTATGTGGCCATGCTCAGGGCCGCCAAGAGAAATCCTGGGCCCCAGTATAACAACTTCCTGGGGCCCCCACGGTTGAAACTCCCTGCCGACCCGTTGTTACACCACTGCTTCCAAGGTGGATACAGGGCCAAAAATGTACACCGTAATGCCTATTACACATGTCACACACCCATTACATATTATACCACATGCCCTAGTGCTCATTACACGTTATGCCACACACTGTAGTGGGCAGTACACATTATGCCATACACCGTAATACCTATTACATATTTTACCACATGCCATAATGCCCATTACAAGTTATTCCACACACCGTAATGCGCATTGCATATTAGGGGGTAAGCATTCTCATTGCCATGGGATTAACCTGCTCTGCAAGGGGTTACCATTCTCTGCCAGGGGTTAACATGCTCTTTGGCATGGAATTAACCTGCTCTGCCAGGAGCTACATGCTCTGCCAGGGTTTAACATGCTCGCTGCCATGGATTTAAATGCTCTGCCATGGGTTACATGCTTTGCCAGGGGTTAACATGCTCATTGTCATGGAGTTACAGTACATGCTCTGCCTGGGGTTACATGCTGACTTCCAGAGTTGGATCTCAGCCCCAAAAGCATGCAAGGAGGCCACAGGCACAGAGCCCCCAGCCACCCACCTTTCACCTTGGAACACAGTGACCCGGACATGGGTGGGGACAGTGGCGTAACTACGTCCCAGTTGCCCAGAGGCAAGATAAATATTTGTGCGTGGCCCCCCCCCCCACACACACACACACTTAACCTTATATAAAAATATGTATGTATGTGTGTGTGTGTGTGTGTGTATGTATGTTATGGATACTATGTTTAAAATAAAGAGAGTATAATGTCTATGGTCCTGGTCGGAGGGGAAGTAAGCCAACAAAGCTATGTCAATGGTTTTCAATTAACTTCTTCAAACTTGCAGGGGAGTAGAGGTACCCCCTTGGGAGCAGGAGCCCAGCGGCAGATGACTCCATTGCCTCCCAGAGTTCTGCCTCTGGGTGGGGAACCAGGTCTGGGACTGCTGGGCTTGAGACATGGCACTGGCACCTGCTGCTGCTGGTGGCGGCTGGGGTGGGAATGTGGGGAGTGGGGTGGGCTGGATTCTGTGGGTGGTACTCCCGTGGGAGGTGGCCTTTCTCTGACCCAGTTCCTGCCGGCACCCAGGGACTACCTACCCTAAGTATCCTCCTGTCGCTGAGCCATGGTAAACTCCCAAGTCACATGGCTGGCTCTCAGCAGGCCCTGGAGTCGGAGAGCGGAACGATGCTTAAAAGGACCTCTGCGATTCTGCTGCCCCCATGCCGGCCCACGTCCACCCACATCCGCACTCCCAATGCAGCCGCTGAACAGCTGACTCAGACCCATCAAATAAAAAAAAATGTGTGTCCAGACCAGGGCCCCCCTAACAGGCCTGGGCCCGGGTAAATTGTACCTGCTCCCCCCCCCCCTCTCGGCACCCCTGGCCATGCTGAAACTGATGCAAGGCATGCTGGTATGTGTAGTTCATCAACATCTGAAGGGCCGCAATTGCCCAGCCCTGGACTAGACAATAGGGTCCTGAAGGTCTTCAATTGGTCAAGGGGTCAGTTTTCACCTCTTCTGATTGGTACAGTAAAGATGCACAGCTAGGTCTTTGTTCTAGGCTCCTCATCATGTCCTGGGGGTCCTGCTGTGCAACTGGTTCAAACTGGTCATGTTTTGTCCCCTTTCCTCATGGTAATACATTTATGTTTTATATCTATAGTCCATAACTTGTGAATGATATATGCTGCTGTTTCCACTCAAACACTGGAGTACTGTGAGTGAGACGCTAATCATACAGATACCAAACACGAAGGGGAAAGAATGTGTCTTTACATTAAACTATGTGAAGTGAAATTTAAAGCTAAATGACTTTTATTATTTGTGGATATGAGTATAAAACTATGTGTATCGTTATGGCTGCAATTAACTATCGCACATTCTCCTGCTCTTGTCCGTACACCCTTTACATAAATATGCGAACACAAATGGCATCCATAATATTCTAACGTAGTGTAGATGCAGTTCAACTTCGACAGTACATACTGTTTAAGTCCAGATGGTTACAATTATAATGACTGATTCCCCTTTTCCACTAGCCTAAATATCCCAGGTTTTTGCACGGGAGCGTGCACAACCTGGGATTTTAGGCAGGAGGAAATGCTTCCAGTTGAAATAACCCAGGTTGTGAGAGTATATGGTGTGGTGTAATGTGGATAAGGAATGGTGTGTGTAATTACAGTGTGGTGTAAAGTGAATAAGAAGTATGTGAATAAGGAGCAATACATGGTGGTGTAATGTGGACAAGGAGTAATATGGTATGGTATAATATGAATATGAGTCACTTCAGTAGGGTATAACTTGTATAAGGTAAAGGAGTACTACTGTGTGGCATAATGTAAATAAGAGACACTGTCCTGTAAAGTAATGTGAATAAGGTTACTCTATTATGTGGCGTAATATGATTTGGTGGCACTATTGCATGTCCTTACAAAAACAACTATTTTGGATCCATGGGGGGTAGGAACACCAGTGCAGTTGCTGGCACAGGGCACAAACATGTCCAGTTAAGGCTCTATGGATGAGGATTGCATGGGTATGGGGAGTTACTGACTGTTGCTGTGATCTTTACTGTTCGGTGATGGCTGTTTGGTTGAAAACAGAACTAGTGGTGGTACTAGGGGACACCAGAAAAAAAAATCCACATTAACCACAGTCTATTATTGTTTTGTTAATCTTTGATGCTTTTTTACTTAAATTATCCAGTACATGTGTGTATATATGGGCTTTCTTTAGTATCCCTTTTACACTGAGAGACTAAGGGGGTTATTCCAGTTCACTCTTTCTGACAAATGCCTTTTTAGATGGACAAAACCATGTGCACTGCAGGTGGGGCAGATGTTACTTGTGCAGAGAGAGTTAGATTTGGTGGGGTTTTACTTCAAAGTGAGATCGATATTGCAGTGTAAAAATAAAGCAGCCAGTATTTACCCTGCACAGAAACAAAATAACTCACCCAAATCTAATTCTCTGTGCACAATTTACAACTGCCCCCCTGCAGTGCACATGGTTTTGTCCATCTAAGAAGGATTTTGTCAGAAAGAGTGAACTAGAATAAGGCCCTAAAATACAGAAGTTCTGTGGTTGTATGACCTCAAGCCTGCATTTCACTTAGTATTAATCAACCACAGAACCTCTGTAATTCACGAGTGCCCAAGCTTGTGTAGATTCTCCTATGATCAGGAATAAAATATAAAAGATACTAGGGTGCCTCCTAGTGCATCAAAGCCATAATGCAGTAATATACACAAAAGGAAACAAACACAAGAATAAACACTTAATCATCTGATTTAACTCAAATACACTAAATACAGTTTTATCTTGTACAATGTACATTGATTTAAATACTTTTGTGTACATTGATTTAATTACTTTTATGATTGTGATTTTTCATGTTATATACAGGATTATATACCAGGGTTGCCGACTTTCAAAAAATCCTCTCCGGGAGAAGCCCGGAGAGGAATCTTGCATTACGAGTTTTGGGGGCGGGGCTTAACAGTGACGTCATTAAGCCCCGCCCCCATTATGGCAAATAGCCGAAATAACTGATATCCATGGAGGGGGCGGGGCTAAAAGGACACAATTGTGCCATTTTAGCTCCGCCCCCTCCCCTGAGACCCGCGGATTGCGGCATATAAATGCTGCGATCAGGGGGGGCTCAGTGGGGGTCCCCCTGATTCCGGGAGGGTTGCCCACCCTTCCAGGGGACGGGAGGAAGGACCCGATTTTCGGGAGACTCCCGCAAATTCCGGGAGGGTCGGCAACCCTGTTATATACAGAAAAATATGATTTAGACCCATAACCAATGTTCCCTCTTATTTTACGAAGGCTGTGTGCGGCAAAAGATTTTGGCTGTGCAACTTTGGATGGAAATTTTAATTTTTGTACTTCACTTCTATATAACTGGAAAATGACGTTCAGCATTTGTGTTAACTTTACTTCAAAATGATATTAAACATTTAAACATTCAAAACATAGCACACAATGTAGTTAATGGGTGAAACACACATTAATTGAGTCCACAACTGCAAAAAGGGACCACTGCTGCTTTGTGCGCTCTGTTGTAATGTCTGTGTGCACACTCGTTGAGTTGTGTGCGCGCACAGCTTAGAGGGAACACTGCACATAACGTATTGAAGTTGTGTAGTTTCACGGCACCACTTAATGCTACACTGTTAGTGTAGCCCAACAGCAGCCTAGAATAGTTAGCGTAGTGTCCCCGCGGCAGCCTTGTATAGTCATGGGAGATGCGGCCCAAGTGCGTCTCATGCGCAATAAAAGATGCATTTGCTCCATGTAACATAGTGGCAAATGCCTCTATTTCAAATCCCCACTATCCACAACATCCTGAAGCATGGCGAGCGGACGCGTTAAGCGTCCTCCCGACCTGTTCATACCCCCACTATCCACGTCGGCGTCAGCGCGTAATACACGTCAAGTAATCCGCATCCCCTCGCTGCGCTCGCCATGCTTCGGGCTTGTTTTCTGTGTCCCCTCCCGGGGCTCACTGCGCTCGCCACTCTTCGGGCTTGTTTTCTGTGTCCCCTCCCAGGGCTCACTACGCTCGCCATGCTTCGGGCTCGGTGGCTCGCTGCACTCACCACGCTTCGGGCTCGGTGGCTCGCTGCGCTCACCACACTTTATAAAATCAACTCCACGTCAATGTGGATGGCGTCCCCTCGCGGTGCTCGCTGTGCTCGCCACGCTTCAGGCTGACGTGGACAGTGGGGGTCTTTCAGGAACACATTCACATCTGTCATGTCAGGCAGGTCAAAAATGGTCAATGGTTCCTGACTAACTACGCTAACTGAAAAACTATTGTCTTATACTGTAGAACTATGAGTCCCAGCAAGCCTCCCCGCATGCTGGGACTTGGAGAACCACAAGTCCCAGCATGCGGGGCATTAAAGGGCCCGCAGGCACTTGTAGTTCCACAGTAAAAGAAATAGTTAAATAACCACACTGACACCCATGAAAAATAAAAGTTTAATACATACATAACACATACATAACACATACATACTGATACTTACCTTTGTTGAGCCCGTAGACTTGTATAAAAAGTCTCCCCCCGGCTGTGGCATTACCCTGCTGGCTGGTTGGGCCTGGGGCTGGTTCTTAAATACAGGGGACCCCTAGTCATTTGTCCCCCATATTTTGGGAACCAGCCCTGGCTCTTTCAGCCTGGTTCTGTTATGCCCGTTGGGGGGACCCCACGCTGTTTTTTAAATTAATTTTTTTTCTATATATATATATTTTTTTTTACACACTGCAGCCTGCATGGATCTGCCTACAAATTTGTATTAGCGGCCGTATATACGGCCGCTACTACAAATGGATGCGCCATCGGGGATTACAAAGCCGTCATATTTGACTGCTTTGTAAATTCCCCTCTGGAACACAAATTTGCATACGGCTAAAGCAGCCGTATGCATTCGTATTCATTCGTACTAAGAATACGAAAAATCGTATTCGTATTCTTAGTAAATTTCCCCAGATATGTTCTTCTGATTTAACATCTGACACATATTGGGAATGGTATTTGAAAATGTAGTACTGTATGTGTTATTTTAATAAATACAGCATAAGGGACTGAGGTAAAGCTTTGCTAAAATTTCTAAATTTTTTGCCCATAGCAAACAATCTGATTCCAGCTATCATTTCTCTGTTGCATCCAAGAAAATGATACACAAAATCTGATTGGATGCTATGGGCAACACCCTGATTCTCTTTGGACTGCCCCTTTAATCTATCTAGCTGTGTGTTTGTGTTAATACAGACAGAGGACTTCTGTGATTCCTGCTGGAGCCCATTATTGCATAAACAAATTGGTACTTCTTTACTTTCACGGCGCCACTAGATAGGACAGATAGGATACTAGATAGGATACGATTTGTATGCGATTTGACATAAGATATCGCATAAGATATAGGATAAGATTTACTATCCATTTCATTACCCCACTATCCACTAGGGCGTGGAGTTGATTTTATATAGCGTGGCGAGCGCAGCGAGCCACCGAGCCCGAAGCATGGCGAGCGGACACGGAATGTATTTTATGGAATTGCATGCAAATGGCATGCGATATTGGGGACTTGCTTTCAAACAACATCCGTGTCCCCTCGCGGGGCTCGCTGCGCTCGCCACGCTTCGGGCTCGGTGGCTCGCTGCGCTCGCCACGCTATATAAAATCAACTCCACGCCCTAGTGGATAGTGGGGTAATGAAATGGATAGTAAATCTTATCCTATATCTTATGCGATATCTTATGTCAAATCGCATACAAATCGTATCCTATCTAGTATCCTATCTGTCCTATCCTATATCTTATGCGATATCTTATGTCAAATCGCATACAAATCGTATCCTATCTGTCCTATCTAGAGTGGCGCCGTGAAAGTAAAGAAGTACCAACAAATTAAATACTGATCACATTTCCCTATTTTAAAGTGCTTGTTTTTCTACTACATTGATTAATGGGGTGTAGTGTGTTTCACCGACAGTCATCCCGACGTCGGGATCCCGACTGGCCGGTGTCAGACAGCCTGACCAGGGCAACAAAGCCCCTTGCGGGCTCGCCACGCTGCGGGCACGCTCACCACCTATTCTATTCTCCCTCTATGGGGGTTGTGGACCCCCACGAGGGAAAATAGCCGACAGCCATCGGGAACCCGGCCATCTGTGTTTTAACAGTCGGGATCCCGACGTCGGGTTAATGACTGTCGGGACCCCGTCCGGCACCCGATAAATGTTCAAATGATCGGTTAATATATATCCACTGTGTTCCCAGCATTATAAAAATATATATATTTTAAATGTATACACAACTAGTTCATAGTTATAGCTTGTTATGGTTATTGGTATGAATGGTAAATCATGCTCACTTACGCCATAATAGCTTGTTGTCTTGGGTGCCAAAAGAGCTGATTGTGCCATGCTGTCAGCACCTGAAATGTTACTCATGTTAAGAGGATGGTTAATTGTTCTTGATGAATGAGATATTGTTTATAATCCTTGAGGACACAGGATTGTTGTATCAATAAAATATGAAATCACTGTATGACCTGTATGATCAGCCCAAACTGTATGATATATATATATATATATATATATATATATATATATATATATATATATATATATATATATATATATATATGTAACTCCTTTGTTATATCTGAGTAAAAATACTGTATTTATGATAAAATATAAAAATAATAATCATATAAAATATGTATGTTTTTATTTCTAGGGGCTCCTGTCATTTGCAGAGACAACCAGTGCTCTTATTTCAATTAATTTCAGCAAATCAGGACAGTAGGTTTTATGTGTAAAAATGATTTGTAAATCTGTAAATATTTATTGCTATTGTAATTTTTTTTATTTCATGCCGTGGTATTGTATCACCTCACTAATTACACCATTTTGTATCTGCTTTTAGACCAGTTGTATTCAGCATGGATGATATAGTTTTTGAAGCCAACTTTATTTTGGCAACGTTAGCAGACGTAGAGGATAGTGCATCATCTCAACTGTCAAGTGGTACAGTATTGGAGTGAGTCAAATACAAATAATTGTTATAATTGATAAAAATAATGATGCAATCCAACTGCCATTCTGTTAGTGCTAACACACGATTTGGGTATTGTTTTACATCTTTTGTTACTTATTAGATGGAAATTTTATTCTTTTAAGTTTTTTTTGTATAGTTTTGTTTAGCTTTCATGTTGTATATACTACAGCATTTTAACTCTTTCATGGATGAATTATCATATATAAAAAATTAAGGCTTATTAAAACACTTTTTTAACTATAAAACTGAAGATTTTATTCACATGTCCACTTGAGTGGACAACATGCATCTGCAACATAGCAAATTACCCTGTTATCATAGAACAGTGTTTTTAACCATGAAAGTGTTTTTTGTTTCTACAAAAAAGTAAGGTTAAAGGAAAAAAAAAAACATCTGGTATGGTTTTAATTTATTCTTACTATGTTGCTTACTGAAAAAATCCTCTAAGTTGAATTAAGTTATTAAAACTAAAAAATGAAAATAGTCTCAGTATTTATAACACAAATATTTTAATTTACTTCATACCTATGAAGTTAGCCATTTTCATTAACTACATTTTATTGATTTTAATGCTTGGTGTGTTGGAGAAGTACCTTGGACACAAAGATTTAAGACATTGCTGATGTAGGTAGATTATTATGTGCAATCCGCATTGTGGCACCTGTTAAAATGTTTGCATCGGTTGGCTTTGGCCAGTGACTTCGTACACTGAACCTGTTTCCTTTGGGTGCAATTGACACAGAGCTGTGCTTCAACGGAGGTGGTCTTCCTCTTTGACATTGCTCCAAAGAGCCAGGGTTGATCAATTCTTAAACAATAGATGCTTTGAAATCCATCTTGTCATTGAATCTGGAAATTCAAACAAACAGCCATGTGTTTATACATGTCACATCAAGAGAATGATAGTGAATGTACCATCTCCCGTTTATGCATCTGTGCAGGTACATGACCATACATTGATCCATAAAATCCACTCACCTCGTGTGTGTGTGTGTGTGTATGTGTTTTATACTACTACAATGTACTTAATAACCCGGTTTCTATAACCTTTTGATGTCCGGAGAAGATGAAAACAATACTAATAAACGATCCATCCATCATTACTACCACAGCTGCTACTATTGATTATACTTTGAAATAATTTACAATTTTAAAAATGGAAAGATTACATAATATTATACATATTTAATAATTTACAACGCTGTCAAAACCGGCATATATGGCTATTATTTGAGGAAAATATGGTAAGTTAGGCCTACATGCCATGATAAGCCTTGTATATCTTTGTATTACATGACATCCACTGTAGTGGACATATGACCAACTGTAAAATAATCTGATTGGTTGATGTGGGCAACATCGCCTCTTTTATTTTTTAGAAGCTTTAGTAACTTTATCCCATTTACGACAATTAAAAAATATCATCAGAAATTGCTTACTGACTCTTGATGAAACAACATAAGTCAAATTATTAGTAAGTTCAATTTACATATGTTCCACTTCCAACTAGCCAACAGTTAATATACTGTTTAGTTTTACACAATTAAGACATATACAGTATATTTGAAGTACTATTTTTTTTTAGGATTTCTGATTTAAAATTGTAAACATTTAATAATTGACTTAGTTTATCATTATTTGCAATTTAGGTCAACTCCTTTAATGAAACAAGGAAGAGTAAGCAATACATTGGATAACAGCTATAAGGAAAATTTTAGGAATCCGCGTCTGCTTCCTACTGAAGAAAATCCCACATTATTTGCTGGGATTGCTCATGAAAAACAAAACATTTGTACACGAGTAGAAATTGAGCCACCTCACCCTGCATCTTTTAACAAGGTACTCCGTATGGAATAATTTATTACAAGGCCATATTTAATTTTCACTGGGGCCCTTATTCTGCTTGGTGCGGCCGGAGCCGCATATGCGGCTCCGACCGTGCAGGCGAATCCCCGCCTTCCATACGGATCGCCACGGCCGTCCGTACGCGGACATGTGGCGGTCCGCATGAAAATGGCGGGGGATACGCCTCCACCATCTTGGAGCAGCCCCCTGCATTCTATGGTCGCCGACCATCGAAGGCAGGGCCGCACGCTCCACCAGCTCCCGCAACCATAGACCTCACGGACACTTGTCCGTGTGAAAGCATGTATGGGGGCGGGCAGCTGACATCCGGCGATGTCAGATGCCCGCCCCCAACACATGCGTCACAGCCTCATTACCATGCGTACGCCCCGCGTTTGCATGGGAACGCCCATGAAACGCGGGGCGTATGCATAGGGAAATGAGGCTAAGTAGCCCCTCACGCCCCTATCCACCCCCTTTGCGGCGGTAAAAAAAATTGTGCGGCGATTTCGCCTGCACATGCGCAGAGTGCCCTCTGCACATGCGCAGAGCGAAAACATCGGTGGAACGGCCGCAAGCGGCCGTTACCGCTTAGATCGGAATAAGGGCCTGGGTGTTGATTAACCTGGAAACTGTATTTATTCTTCTCTGTATATCTTAGTATATGTCTTAATTTTTCTAGGTAAACCTAGGACTTTCTTTTAGTAACAGTGTTTAAATAACATTTAACAACTTCCCACAGTTATTTCAACTGTGTTTATCAGGCAGGAGAGATCTTAAGATGGCCATACACTTATCCGAGATATCAAATGCAGCCTTGCATGCTATACCTCGGCAACTGTCAATGGACTGCTGCAGGGCTGGACCACACAGGATATATTCTGGTCAACCTTTTTCCATGTCAGCCTTATGCTTGTGTTGACCTTTTGACCATGTCCACGTAATGCATGTCAACCTTTTTCATGTGTCGACCTAATTACTTCCGACCAATAGCGGTCGACCTAATGACTGTCAACTTAGACAGTGTCAGCCTAATAACCGCATACCCATACAACATGACTGTCTTAAGAACTGTCTAACTTGAAAAGTATATATATAAAAGCCATAAAATCAGAACAGATTTCCGGTTCATCGGATTTGAGCTGTTTTTTTTTTTTTTTTCAAAAGTGCATGACATAAAAAACAAATGGTTTAGTTCTAATTTGCCATTACTTCATCAATCCAATGATGGTGTAACAAATGTTTGATTAAAGAAAAAAATCATAATTACTAAGCATTAATAACTATAATGTTTGGATTTTATTTTTAGTTCTGTAATCTATTTTTTGGAGCCATTTCATCAAAGCAGCAAGATAAGTCCAATTGGTCATTCAGCAGCTTGGCAACAGCTAGTGAAGATGAGGATGATGGATTCAGCAGAGAACTCTCACAGACATTCTAATAATTCTGAAGGTTCATGTAATATAATATATATTTTTTAAATATGTATAAGATCCTATTGCAACTAGAAATTGGCTTTCATTTATTCAGCATGGCTATGTTTGCAAACTGCGTAAAAAAAAAAAAATGCAATGTGGCTGGATATGTCAGAAATGTGGCTAGTTCTACACCAACTGTGCCTGAAATGGATCATCCTTCTGGAATAAACACTTTGATGACACTTGATGACAATTTTTATGTATTGCTTGCAAACCTAGACTGATAAATGCAAATGTACAAGTCCCAATATAGTTAATGTGTTACTGGGATTATGTAGTAATTATTATCTGCAGTATTACTACACCAGTTTTAATTTGCGTTCAAGAAATAGTACTTGTAGTTCCATAGCTGTGCACCTGTTATTGGAAAGATACATGTAATTATAGTGGTTAAAGAAATAAAAATTCTAATTCTTCAATGACAACATACTGTATATGTTGAATAGGGATGCATACGATATCCCCACAGTGGGGATGCCCATGGTCAAAAGATTGCCCCGACATTCCAATAAGGAGAATCCTGACAGGAGCTCCAAAAGTGGTTTAACCCTCCAGACCTACCCTCTAACTCTCACTGTTTGCATCCTAACTCCCTCACAGCCTAGCCCTAAGACTATTGCCTAAGCAAACCCCCCCCATGTTGAGGATGCCAGCTGTTGAGACCCAATGTTCTGTTGGCAGTTGGGACTCCGGCAGCTAGCATTCCAACTGCCTGGATTATAACTGTATCCTGTTGAATGAACATGTTCCTTCTCAATATTTTATGCTGATGCTGTTGATCAGCCTAATGCTAGTAGCTGGTGAGCAAAGCAACTTTATGTGCAAATCAAATAAACATTTCAGTTATTCAATATAAATTGTGGTTTCCATAATTGTGGGGGAGGGTACCTTTTATCGTCTCCCAAAGGAGGAAACTCATGAATAGATGCACTCTACTTATGAGACAAAATCTATAGAAAGAAGATGGAACGCACTCTGTGTTGGAGCACTCATGCAGTGATTTGTATTATAATATAACCTTTATTCATCTGCAGCAAAATATAATTAGTACTGATAGTGATTAAACTGATAAGGCTGTTAAAGGAGTTGTGAGTCATTGATTTTGTTTCCTTATTGTATACTCATTCTAAACCATGATACATAGAATTTACAGGCTGCTTAAGTCAGTGTATTGGTCCACTACATATGCACGTACTGGAGGGGCTACTCTAGACAAGAAAAAAACACAATATTCCCCAGCACCCAATAATGGACTAGTAATAAGATTTACATCCTAGTATTGCAGAGAACGGTACTTATGTATTATCTGGGCTCCCATGTTAAATGCATCCCATTTTTTCATACTCCTACTATCCAACTACGCATGGAGTTGATTTTATATAGTGTGGCGAGCGCAGCGAGCCACCGTGCCCGAAGCGTGGCGAGCGCAGCGAGCCCCGCGAGGGGACGCGGTCTCATAAAAAAAACGGGAGCCCAGATATTACATAAGTACCCAGAGAACTCACATATATTTGATAAGATCTTGCTAAGCAACTAGCCACTGCAAGACATTTCTGATATGGTGGTCCTAACACTACGTGATAATAATACCTGCTTTGGGTCATACCTTGGTATATTTTGTTATGCTCCCTTGCCGTGAACATCTCTCCACCAATTGGTGAGGTAGCCCACTAGCAAAGACGCAATATTAGACTTAATACTTACAAATGGAGACAGAATATCGGATGTAAAGGTTGGTGAAAACCTGGGAAGCAGTGATCATCAAGCAGTATGGTTCAGAATATAATATGAAAAAAGGATTTTTTCTACAGAACTTACTGCGCCCTGAGCAGCAATAAGGAAAACACCAATGAGGGGATAGTTCAGTCCCCTAGAACATAGAAATATAACACAAAGAATAATTATTCCTAATAGCGCTCAATCTGGAATGTATAAGTATATTTATGTGACCAGGGATTATGGAGCAAATGGAAGGATACATTCACGTTCACTTCACACTTCTTTGAAAGATGCAGGGTGCGTGCGGCCACAGTGAAAAGAGTTTTCGCCGGGTTCATGCACCTAAGATTGTGGGTGGGGTGGCAGGCCGGGGGATTTGCCCATGGGAATGCCCAGCGTTTCATGGGTATTCCTATAGGAATAGCCGAGTGATATCACCAGATGTCAGCTGCCCGCCCATTACCTGTGAGTGTGCACACAAATCAAAGTAACCTGAGAGTCACTTAGATATGCGTGCACCCTCCACATCAGTCGATGGTCGGAGACCATCGACTGATGTGGGTGTTCTCCCAGGCTGCAAATACCCGAGTGCCCATGCGCACAAACACACCCGGAGAACCAAGTGGCCGAACATGCCCCAAATCCCCGACAGCGCCCTAATACCAGAGCGCCTAAATGAACCCGAGCGAGCGCCTGAGTGCACCCAAGCTCACATACGCCCCAAATACCCGACAGCCTGAATACTCAAGCACTCAAGTGATAGAGCTGCATCTTCTATTCTAACTTCTGCAGCAGGGAAGATCAGAAGATGCAGCTAAAGATCCGCAGGAGTGCAAATCGGTTTTGCAAATGGTCGAAAATGGCTGATCAGCCCAAAATCCACTGTAGTGTGTGGGCACCTTTACAGTCTGGTCACACCACAGAGAGTAGAAGAACACTTAAATTATTAGAAATTTTTGAAGTGATTTATGGAATCGTATTAAAAAATCTTTTTTTTTTAGCATAAGTGTTAAGGTCCATACACACAGATTTTCTCCCATATTATCAATTTTCCTGGGGGTGGAAGACTTTCCATAGCAGGACGCTATGGAAGGAATCCTCCCAGTCATTCATCTGCTGATAATACCAGCAGATGAGCAGCGGGGCCAGCAATGATGTGGGAGCACCCATCAGCACTCGCCGCTCATCGCCGGGCTGTACACACTGGGCCGGCTTTTGAGGTTAAAGCTGCTCAAAAGACAAAACTGAGCTGCTTTCAGCTCAAAGTCGCCCAGTGTATATGGGCCTTTTGGAGAACCTAGTGATTTATGTAATAATTTATCAGTGTCCTGTTCAGATAACTCCTTGTGCATTTTCTTAAGCCTGAGTCTTCTCTATGGCCTGAATGTAATGGAAGCCAAATTTGTGAAATGTCCGATTTTTACATTTAAGCCATGTTGACCATCATCCAAGCTGTTTTCCCTGCACACCAATCCATCAGCTTTCTCTGTTTTGGGCAGTCCTGCCGTGCATGATCAGACTCGCCGCATTCAAACCACCCAGCGTGAGGTGGGGCCTTTTATTCAACAACTGGAATCTGGGTTCTGGGTTTTAGTATTGGCATAAATCCTAGCCTGGCTTTATTCCATTTCCTGATGGCCGGGTGTGGTGCAATTACCACTGCCGATCTGGGGTCAGCCTGAAGGGCCCATTGTTGCACTGTGCTGTCTAATAACCACATAGCTTGGTCCAGTGAGACTATCTCTACAATTTGAAAGGCAGAGTTTTTTCTGGCTGCAACCACCAGGCTTTAGCCACCCAGGCTAGTTTGGCCATCGGAATCCTTGGAGGCTCAGAGGCATCCAGCTGCCAGTTGTGAAATTCTTGGGCTTTGTTGGGGCCCGTCACCCCAATCCTGTTGAGTACAGTCTTTTTAAGGTCAGTGTAGGAGCGTGCCTCAGCCACCAGCATATCTTCATAGGCTCTCTGCGCTGCACCTGTCAAACAGGGTGCCAGCCCGTCAAACCGCAGGCCAATTTAAATGCAAATGTGCAAAGAATGCCTCAATGTTGTCAGCTGGAGTGAGCTTCAGAAATCTTTCCCGCTACTGCCCACTTTTTCTAAACAGCTGAACCTGAGTTTGCTGCCCCTGTAACTGCGCTTGTGGTGGAGCAGCCAGATCCTGTTGTCCTGCGACTATCTGCTGCTTCCTAGCAGCCAGTTTAGTGAACCTTTTCATTATCTCCTCCATAGTACCCTGCGGTTCCCCTTTAAGAGGCTTATTACACCGGATTCACAACAGGGTGTTTACACATATGTCAACATGGACACCCATAATTCCCATCATGATTCCAGAAGTAGCACTGGGGGAAGTGCCCTACACTTTCAAGTCATACCATTTGAGGGCTATCTGAGAACTGGTCCTCCCTGCCCATTCCCATAGGCAGCTACTTGCATCAGAAACGAGCAGAGCCTTCATCAATTCTCCCTTCAACATGGACACCGTATATGTGCACCGCTGCACTTGCTTTGGGCACACAATTATATTCTCCCTCTATGCCCACTTGTATAGTAAAATATAAACCAACTAAACAAAAAAAAAAACACTTGAAAAATTATATTGACCTTTTGAGGGTCGACCATGTACATGTTAACCTTAAGCTTGTGTCAACCTTTTGTCATTGTCAGCCATTCTTAGGAGTCAACCTCTTGACTGTCACACTAGACATTGAGGACCCAGGGACCGGATACAGTTGCAAACATGACACCATGATTTTGTGATGTTGCCTAAATGTCTTTTCAATTTCAATGTTGATCAGACGGATTTAAAATAAAAAATATAACACATGCAAGATATCTCAAATCAAAAGAAGCTGAATATTCAGTCGGAGGATGGTAGAGATGCGTACCATACTCACAATTGGAGCGGTATATAGACTCCTATAATGCTACCTAGCCTTGAAAAAGACAGCAGTGGCTGTCGAAACACATTGGCAGACAGAGTGACTGAGCTCTAAGTTCCTTTGTCAGATGACCTTACTCTCAAAAGGTCATTCTTCAGGTATTATTCTTTTTATTCAATTTGATCTTTGTATGTTAAAAGATTAAAGCATTTTAGTACTAACAGCCTCCATCTCTGTTTTCATGTACTGCTCGTGACATGATCTAGTCTATGGGAACATTTAGAGGAGAACGCCCACTAAAGATACCGTTATAGGAGTACCATCACTTTACGCACCGTAAGTACGGTAAGCATTACCACAGATAATAGAAGACCGCACTCCTGGTGATCCTGATATAAAGATACCTTTATATATACACACACACACACACACACATCAGTGCATGCTCCCTAGTGAGTTCGGTACGCCTTATTGGTTCCCGCTATCCCTCTGGTTGATTTGATGTTTTTTTTTTTTATCACCTTATATCTTTTGGTCTTTTTTTATTCATTTTTATAAAACCTACGAGGGACATCCTGGTGAGAACACAAACAGCAGAAGCATCATAAAGAAACCATTATAGGAGTCTATATACCGCTCCAATTGTGAGTATGGTATGCATCTCTACCATCCTCCGACTGTGAAAATTCAGCTTCTTTTGATTTGAGATCTCTTACATGTTGTTTTATATTTTTTATTTTAAATACGTCTGATCAACATTGAAATTAATTATTACACTACAGAGTCAAGCGCCATCAATTTTATTCTTCTCTAGAATAAGGCATCCTGTCTAACTGCAAAAAATTGTTCAGGAATGGTTTGAACAGAAAGAGTTCAAGATTTTGACTTGGTTTTCAAATTTCCCAGATCTCAGGGTTAGACACTAGGAGTGTACGTATTTCTCAGCTATACCTTCAGCGGATTGGATGCTACAGTCACACAGCAGCCAAGAGAAAGCAAGTCACCGCTGAGCAAGCAGGATGATATGATGACACACTAACCTGTTGACATTTTCTTACTGTCTACATTTTGAATGTTGACATGGTCAGTACCATTATGGTTAAGTTGACATTCTTAAGTCAACATGACTGTTGACTTTTTTTTATACAACCCAAAAAATACAAATCCACTTTGAACCATCTGTATTGGTTACAGTGCTATGTGTAGATCGAAAATGGAACAGAAAACATTTTATAAACACTATTTATTAAATAATTTCTTACAGTTTACTTCTATTTACATCGCTATTCCTGTACTTACGTGACATACGGGACATCATACATGAAAGGCAGACATTTTCATTTAGAAACAAGCCATAGTACAGATTTGAAGAATAAGAAGAAAAAAAAAAAAAAGGATATCAATTATACAAGTTGTTAGCTCATGAACTTTTGCCACAACATCTACTTCGCTAAGTCAAGTTGTGACGTTAGAATCACACCGCATCATAACTGAAGTGTTACAATTGATGCAAGATTTGCTCTGACAATTGTGTTCCACCCATTACATTAGCACATGTGAATCCAGATTTCAAGCCCAGCAATCTACACTATACATAAAATAAAAAAAAAAGGGGCCATGTGCACTTTATAGACAGATCGCTCTTACAAATTTTAAAGACCACATACCAATACATTCACTCAAGTACACCTATTCTGATGCATTAGAAGATTCATTCAGCAGACTTCCAGAAAGAATGAGCACACACACTGCCACTAATGCATCCTGTATATTAGTATGTATCTAGTGGTAGCAGATTATCCCTTTTTTCAACAGTGTTACACACTCAACATTCACTGGACAGGAATCTTCATCAGCAAGCGACGTTATGTACAAGTCACAGAAAAAGGACTACTAGCTTTATCTTTGATCAGATTACCATTTGTCACTTTAGGAAGTGCATGGAGTTTTTTTTTTTATCACTCGTAAAATAGATCTCTTGTGCGCAGACAGCTTTATAAACAGACAAGCTAGGCCGATATGTTACAGTGCAGAATTTTCAAATAAGTGGCATTGCAGAAATAAGCATTTATAATACAGTATTGCTTTAATAAAGAGATGGAAAGCTATTAAAGTGACCAGTCTTTGGTGTTTCTTGAAAGAGAAATTAAGAGCCACACTAATTGTTATCCAACCTAAATGGATTTGTGTGAAGAGATAAAAGCAGGATGAAGAGCAGTCATTTGTCAAATCCCATTGTCATACCGATGGAAATATAAACGGTGTTAGTTTTAATTTATAGCATGGTGCAATTTTCAAAACACAGTAATAGCATAAGAAATAAAGGACTAGAGATTTGCTATGTTAACCAATCTGCATATTATGCAAGGAATGTGCAATAAGTTTCTGGATGCAATGAAAGCCTTATATTTATACCGCCCAAACCACTTGGTGAAGCAGCTAGACCAGTTCAAAGCAGGTCTGATCTTTTACATGTTGGATGAAGGGTTCCAGTGACTCAACGCAAATCCAATGCATCTTGCACTCGATTTGTGGGAATAAAAAGAAGTCACAGGGGACCATGTATGGACTGTACTGTGGATTACCAAGCTCCTGGAAGCATTCATGGACCAGAAAAGCCATCACGTCATAGACTTGTGTTTAGGTGCATGGTCATGACGGAGGAGAGTTATTGGACGAAGTTTTGAATAGCTTCCAGCAGGCATTTGTTGGCATAACAGTCTCAGTGATTATGTACTGTGGTACAGTAGCTACAAGACCATCTTGGCCACAAAAAACAGCCACCTGTTTGGCTATGCTGCACTCAAGTCAGAACTGCTGTTGCAGCACACCTCCAGCTGGGAACATTTGCACTGACTATTTGGTCTCTTTGTCAGACCTGTAGATCCAGGATTAATTTTTACCGATGATCTCCCAGAGTTTGGAAGACTGCCATGAACCCTGGAAATCTTGCTACAGCACCAAGTTACCTGAGCCTCCTTCTGCTCTCGAGTAGCTGATGGTGTACCAACATGAAGAAACCTTGCAAAGGTCAAGCCTTTTGTGGAGTAATTAGCAGATGGATCCAGCTGAGATGCCCATCTCCTCTAACTGGGATACAGTCACCCAGGCATTCACCTCAACTATGGGCTGCATAACAGCAACATTGGCCTATGTGATAGAAGATGAGCTCCGCAACTGCCCTGTGTGCTATGTCCTATGCCAAACTTCTGCAAAATTAAATAAAAATCATAACAGTGGTTCAGGCTGGTGCTTCCATCCCAAAAGCAGCCGGTCACTGGTCATAGTTTGCTTGCTGTCACAGACTACTTCTGTAGTTGTAGATCAATGTTATGTCAAGTGGTCTCAGTTGAACTCCATAAACTTGTGAAGTAAATTTAAATGCTGACCTTCTGTGTTCAGTGCTACTTCTATATGGTTCTGAGCCTTGACATTTCACAAGAATTTTACTCAAAGTATGGTTCATAACCAGATTGCATCAACTCTACCTTTGCACTGTATATCTGGGAAGTTATTGCACACTCCTAGTACATATTATGTAATATGAGATGAAGGATGGCCATAATGAATATTAAAGCTTCAATGCCTTTTGTATCTATTTTTTTGACAAATTAATTGGTATAGGGTATAAATCTGTACTACAGTCGGTACTTGTGAGTTATCCGGGCGTCCGATTTTTTGATTGTATGCCTTAAGTTAAGGCATACAATCAGATGCGATGCGATATCGCATCGCATCGCATGCGACCATCGGATGCGATGACCCGATTTTTCCATAGGAATCAATGTTAAAATGATTCCTATGGAAAAAGGGGTCCTTTTCATACCCCTACTATCCAAGTGGGCATGGAGTTGGATATAAACCTGTGGCGAGCGTAGCGAGCCACCGAGCCCGAAGCGTGGCGAGCGAAGCGAGCCCCGCGAGGGGACGGTATTCCGTGTCCCCTCGCGGGGCTCGCTACGCTCGCCACGCTTCGGGCTCGGTGGCTCGCTACGCTCGCCACAGGTTTATATCCAACTCCATGCCCACTTGGATAGTAGGGGTATGAAAAGGACCCTTTTTCCCATTGAATTCCATGTTAAAATGGACTCAGTCCATTTTAACATTGATTCCTATGGAAAAATCGGGTCATCGCATCGCATCGCATCCGATGGTCGCATGCGATGCGATGTCCCGATCCGACCCGATTTAAAAATCGGACGCCCGGATAACTCACAAGTACCCTACAGTCTTTATTTTCTGTAGGTGAGACTTATTGATCCCAAATGTATGACTGATCATAATCAGATCCCTTTATCAATGTACATTATGTCAGAATAATGGGGAGACTGTTATAAATTAGCACGTTGAGAAGGTGGCTTCCCAGATGCTCTCTGCATCATGGCAGGGGAAATATCCTAGTAAGCTACAATACTTAATGAACCCTTTATTAATCGCAGTAAGACCAAAAGCACCATGGCATCCGTTTTAGGCTATTTGTTGAGCTTTAAATCTCAATATCTAGATTTAGGGTTATAAATGTATCAGGAGGTGAATGCAGAATAAATAGTATAGAATAGTAAATAAACTTTTGTTACTGAAACTTTAAGATTGATATATATCAATCACATTACTTTCTCTGACAATCCTTTTGAATTTATTTCTCCTTAAAAAGAGAATATATTGTGTGATATTGTCAGAACATGTATGATTGCAGAATATTCCTTGACTTGGAGTCCACTCTGTAGAGGCTATGCAGTGGCTTTTACAGATGCACCTCCATTATTCTCACAGCACTGGCATAAAAACCTGATTGGGTCAACCTAGCAAGGCATAAGACATTGTGGCTAGAATCTGAACCCTTCACGCACACTGTCCAATATAGCCAGTTAGAAACTACTAGCCGAGTCTGATTTGAATTAGGAGCATTTCATATATGGAAATCTAAGATGCTTACAATAGCTGTGCATGAGATTCTATTGCGTAGGTTTAAGAAATTTTACTTTAAAACAGTGAAAAAGAAACCTAAAATTATAATATGGTTCCTTAGATAACGGATCAATATGACAAAACCAAACAATCAGTACATTAAGGTGGTATTGATTTTTTTTTTTTTATAGTAAAACTGTAAAGAGCAGCTTTCTTTCCTGGTCACTGAAAACAGATTTGTCATTTTTCCAATGAAAAAATTATCCAAATCTTTAACAGTTTACAAGAAAATAGAATGAATTGTTGCAAATGCAACTTGGCTAATGAGACTACCATAAAATATGTATTTATATTATTTTAATGCCCAAACTGTTCACAAAAACTGTAGATACAGGTTGAGTATCCGGTATCCGGACATTCCTTATCCGAATTATTCCAAAAACCGTGGTTTTTGGAATCATTCGATTTTTTTTTTTTTTTAACCCCCTAACCCTCTTTTCATACTTACCAAGTCCCCGGGCGTCCACAGCAGGCCTCTGGCATTCTACTCCAGCGGTCCCAGGAATGCATTGCGCGAGTGTGCGCGCGCCGGTGACGTCACCGGTGCGCGCGCACACTCGCGCAATGCATTCCTGGGACCGCTGGAGACCCAGAGAAGATGCCGGAGGCCTGCTGTGGACGCCCGGGGACTGCGTGGACGCCGAGGGACCACCGGACACCATCAGGGGACAGGTAAGTATGGTTTAAAAAATATATTCCAAAAACCGGAAAATTCCCCTATCCGGAATGCTCGTGGTCCCGAGCATTTCGGATAGGGGATACTCAACCTGTATTATATAGTCTTAACAAGGGTTCTGATGTTTTTGAATGTAAAACCCACTAAATTATTTGTGTGATTAGAAATCATGGTTTAATTTGTCTTTATTTCCCGCATCCAAAGAAAAGCAAGACATCTGTACTCTCCGAGAGCTGTAGTTCTCAATCATATCAGATGGTACTGTAAAATATGTCTACCACAAGAATAGCCTAATAGAGATCTTTTACATTCCGCCGCCATATAATTTACAATTATTTAAATCTGTTTGTGTATTATGGTATGTCTAGCCTAGAATTTAAGTTATGCAAAAATAACTTATGTGAAATTATATAGTATGGCTAAGGGAATTGTGGAAAACTCATTACATCTTGACCTCACATCAGCCAAGGATTAAAAACATGAAGTAAACAGGATAAAGTCAAAATAAAAAGGTTTGGTTTATATTTTCCCTCTGAGCACAGAAGAACGCCATGTCTAGACATAGAATGTATACAATACTAGCCATCAATCAAGGTTTAGAATAAATGTTTTGTAGGTATAATTTAGACTCCATATAGAATACATTATATTTTCATCATTAAATTGTCTCATCCAATTCACACTAAGTGGGGGATTTATCAAAGCTTGTAGAGAGAAATCTGTTAAGGTGCTTTTTTCGGGTGTGACACTCGCTCCCACACACATCGCTCAGCACAAAGTCTGTGCAGCCCATACTTTTTTTTGTACTAGATCGCACTGCATCTAGTACAAAAAGTAACATGCTTTAGCACATCACATGCTTTTTGTACTACATGCGATGCAATATGGTACAATAGGTACAGAGAGCATTGGTCTGTGGATGGACACCTTAAGAGGAAAAAAGGGGCAGATGTGTTAAGCCTGGGGAAGAGATAAACTGGAAGGAGATAATGCACCAGCCAATCAACTCCCAACTGTCATATTTCATACACAGCTGATTGATTGGTGCATTCTCTCCTTCCACTTTATTGCTTTGCCAGGCTTAATACATCTGCCCCATTAGACCAACTACAGGTTGAGTATCCGTTATCTAAATGATTCCGAAAACCATAGTCTACAAAATGTACTTTTATTTTTTACTAAAAAACCTACTGGGGACATCTGTAACTGACACTACTGGGGAAATAACATGTAACTGGCACTAAATATGTGCAAGGACATGATTGCTTGGTATACAAATTCTGAGTCTGTGATAATACAAAAACTTTGTTTTTGAAAACCTTGTTTCCTGCACAAATAAAAAATATTTGTGTGTATTTCATGTGTTTGATGTGCTTATACATCATAAATCCAAAATACCTCAAGACACCACGTTCAAATATGGAATAATTCATTATCCAACATTTTTCTGGTCCAGAGCATTTTGGATAAGGGATACTCAAACAGTATTCAGCTCAAAACTGACATTTTTCAAACACAGCCTGTAAAATATAAGGCAGAAGCTGGTTGGCTGGTATCTTCTCACAATTTTCTTTCCAAACTTTGATACATACCCCCCTTAAGTGCTTATCCTCCAGGACAATGTGATTATCAGTAGAATTGTATTAGCGTGAAAATAAAGGAGAACATACACAAAATGGAAATTATTCAAGGTTTTCTTGTGAGAAAGACACAATGCAAATTGGAACATATAAGGCTCAATGCAAAAGCAAAATTGCCACGTCGTATATCCATGTGTCTTGTGAATCCATATGCTGGTTTTCCTGCTTTATCAAGTTTTGGGCAGTTAAGGCAATATCAGAAGTCAATCCAGGTGACTTCACACAGACAACATACCACATTGGAGAGAACATAGATTTCTAGACTTCTTACACATGAATAACCTCATTATCATTGAGAATCAAATGCCTGTTACAAGCATGATGTACTATTGTTATGACATGTACATGGTACATGTTAAAAATATTTAAATAAAAGCTCAACATAAGTACACAAATATACAGTACAATATCACAAATGCATAAAGAAAAGTACAATCTGAGGTAACCTTAAACACCACACAGATAATATACAATGAAATCAGCGGCAAAATATTTTTGAGAAGGATTTTTTTTTTTTTTTTAAATCGAAGTTAGAAATAGAATCAGATAGAACACTAACCCAAAAATATTTGTGACCTCTACAATTTCACTGCATTGTCACTATGTTACCCAGAATATACATTATATACATACCTGTATATAACACATATTTATATAAACATGGCTTTAAGTTAAGTATCCTTAAAAAGAACACGTAAAACACTGGAAGGAACTCCATGTCTTCAACTTGTATTATTCAGCAGTTCATTATATAAAAGACTTCTAGCTGCGATTTACAACGGTTGCCAAGTCAAAATGGACTAGACTTGAAATGGTCTAAATAGAACTTGTAATATTTTTACAAATTGTAACTTTTGGGGTTAATAAGTGTGCTTTTTTTGTGTGTGTTTTTGCTAAGACGATTTGCCAGAAATCAAAACTGCATCACAATTCTGTATAAAGCACCCACTGTAATTTTACAGCAAACTATAATTACGTGAACAAAAAAAAAAACCAATGATTTGGACAGAATTCAGCTTGCTGTTTTATAGGACGTTCCAGGGACTAAAATAAGTTAGATCATTTGAGGCAAGTCATTTCTGTAAGCTATAGCTCAACCATTAGACTGTAGTGCTTTCTACAATGTCCTCAGTTGTCATATGCAAAGTTCTGCTTCTTCCATAACATGCCAATTAAATCTGTTGAAAATAAATTGCAGTCCTGCCAGCAGGATACAGTGCAAAATAGCAGTCCAGGGGCTGTAAAGGAATACAAAAAAAAACTAAATTTGTAGCAGATGTTCAGGCATTTCAGTCTGTATATTCAGCTACAATTGAAAGAAGAACAGTGATGTCATCTGGTTTTCCTCCTAAAAAACAAAGAACAAAGCTGTATATTGCTTATTAACAGCAGCAAAAGACAGGTCTATTGTAATAAACTTCAAAATTCGTATTTCTACAGTGTTACACTTGAGGGGCCTCTGCCACGAGTATTTGCAATGGGCAAATCAATAACTGGTTGTTCCAATATTACAATGCCACATTTACATATAGAGAAGTTCAAATGGTGATAAGCATTAAGGGATAATAGTGTATCATTTATCTGACTATTCTAGTACTAAAAGCACATGGTCCAATGTACATAAGAAAAGGAATTCTACATATGGGGCACATCCGATGTTTTGAATCCCCCCCTGTTGGGCCCAGTAGTATCATGTTTAGCTGCGCAAAGTGCATAAACACCGGTAACACCCACAGTATTTTCCAACATACACCTCAGGAGGGTCAAAAGTGGAGTGACCCAATCAAAGCGCATACCAATGTCACCAAGCAAATGACCAATCAATGGGTCTGCAAACAAACTGGTGCATTCATTTTGATTCAACTGTGAATGATGATATAAAAAATACAAAAAGACCCCAAAACCGTGAGAATACATTTTATGATGAATGTAGACATTACAAATATTTGTTTTCTATGTGTAAACAAATAAACATGCTCACAAAAGGGGCATACACATGGGACAATTTTTGCCTATTTTCTAAGCGATCTGTCCAGGACACAGAAATTAAGCACAAATCGCTCCGTGTGTACAAGCGATAGCGATGCGTGGTCCCTCGCATTGCCATTACCGGTTCAGATCTTTAGCACATGCAGGCATAATCTAGTTAGATCGCTCAGCAAGAGCATACAATAACAATGGTTAGCACAGATCGCTATATGTGTATGGGCCAACTAGACACTGGGACGTTAAAGGACAAAAAAATAAAAATCACCTAGCCAAAATCGCTAAGCACACATCGCCCCATGTGCATTCCCCATATGAGCTTATATAGATACTTGTGCCAACAGATTAACCATGTTTGTATGCTACTACTCGTCTATGCTGTGTGTTTTCTGTCACACTGCAGCTTCGTTCTCTCCAGTAGTGGAGATCTGACACAGGCCAGCTATATAGCACACTTACCTCTGACATTCAGCCCATAGTCACATGCAAATTGTGCAAATGGTGACATGTAATTGGGATCGTAGGCGAGATCATGGGCTTGCTCTGCAATACTACGCGCTGTCTGTTGTATACTTTCATAATTTGCATTCTGCAAAGAATCAAGAAAGACGTTTGACTGTACAGTCTCAAACTTAAAGCACCACTAAACCTTAACATTAATATACAGGTTTGTGTATGTGGAAGAGTGGCTATAGCAATGGCAGAAACCATCATTTGAATAAAACAAAAAAAAAATTTGGACATGGTGTCACTAAACAAGAGATGTTATAATTTATGCTTTGTTATATTAAGTCCTCTTCTATGTACTCTCATTCAGCATCCACATACCGCTGCTTTCTTTCTTTCCATTGGTCAAAGCCATGCTTTAGCTCATTATCTGTCAGTGGTCTCAACAGCTCTGTCATTTTCTTATTTACCTCAATACCTAAAATTAAAATCCCTTCTCTTGAATGCAGATTTGACTCTAGGGAATAGAAAAATGCCACACTGTGCTAGGTCTGGCCAGTGTGGAGGGTGTTCTAGCACTGCAATCTGTTTCTTGGCCAAAAAACTGCTTCACAGAGAGCAGAGTGGGCTGGTGTGTTACTCTGATGAAGGATGAAACCCTGGCCTCTTCTGATTCTTTCCTGCAAAGTCTCTAGTCTAGAACATTTTTGTTTTAATGTTGATTGAATGTTCTGGTGCCCAGATGGCAAAAATCCACTTATTTGTCCAAAAAGTCTGTGCCAATTTATCATTTTCTTTCTGTATGGCAGTGAGAAGTCTTGGAACCATCATAGCACAAACTCTGTTACGTTATCATTTTGGTGCAAAACTTGATTAACCGTCTGTTTGTCTATGCTTACCATTTCTGCTATAGTTTAGATTAAACACATTTTTCATTATCTTAGATGTGTAAAGGCCCCCATACATTAAGGCCGACTTGTCCTTAAGACAAGTCGGACCCAATTCTCCTGTGAGCCGCACGGGAGGCTCACACACAATTTGGCACTTGATGAGCCAAATTTGACATGTGATAAATCGCAAGCGATTTATCACATGTCGGGGTGCAGGTGGCGGGCGGTGAGGGGCAGCGGTGCTCTCATCAGGGGGAGCAGTGGGACGGGCAGCGGGTCCCTGAGCGCCGGGGAGTGTTGACCTGGCCCGGCGGTGATGTTCATATATATCAGCAGCGCTGCGGGAGTCGGGAGGGGACGTGGTGCCAGGTGCCGGGAGTGCTGCTGGCTGACCTGGCATGTGATAACAAATAGCAGCAGCGGGGACAAGAGAGCTCTCAGCCAATCAGAGAACGGACGGTCATTTGACAGGTATTTTAAAAATCTAATAGCCGTCACTGCGCGTCCCGTCCCCGCTGCTATTTGTTATCACATGCCCGGCCAGGTCAGCCAGCAGCACTCGCCGCACCCGGCACCACGTCCCCTCCCGACTCCCGCAGCGCTGCTGATATATGAACATCACCGCCCGGCCAGGTCAGCACTCCCCGGCGCTCAGGGACCCGCTGCCCGCCCCACTGCTCCCCCGGTGTCTGCATGCATATGCCTGTCAGGTGGGCAGGCATATGCATACAGGGAGGTCGGACGTGATCGTATGTACTGTCCGACCTCCCTGATCCGGTCCGATGCGCACGGGACCGCGCATCGGATCGGATCAGATATCACACACCTGCGATTTTGGGCCGATATCACCCGATTATCGGCAAAGTGCCGAAATCGGATGAAATCGTCCCAAAATCGCATTAAAAGCCTTAAGGCTTTCCAAGGTCATTCAGTTCTTCGGCAGCCTCACAATCTTTTGTGCCACTCAAAGATGCTGCGTTACTACAATGGTTTCAATTTGAAGGTGTGTTATGTAAACAGCCACCACTCAAACCCACACAACAGACTAATCTATTACAGCTCACTGCCATAAGAAAGACAACAATGTTTAAAAATCAATGTTTACAAAAAGGTTGCCATCCACTAGTGCAATATGGTATGAAAAATGACACGTCGCATGTACTTTTCCTGCGATTGTGATGCGCATTCCTACAGGATACCATAAATATTCATCACCGCTTGTAACCTTTGCTGGGATTGCATAGAATACATTGTGATCCTCCTGCTTGGCAGCTGCCAGTGAATATAGCATGCAAGGTACTGCATGCAATACCTCGCCCTTGTGGATGGGGCCTTAAGAGTTCTATAGGCCAGATTCAATTGTTTGCGCCATTTGTAAACATTAGAGGGTCAGGCTGCTGGCACCAACATTTCAGTTTGAACCTGCGGGGGTGGCAAGCTGAAACCTGCAAAAAGTCACCAGTTTCAACCTGAAAAAGACTTTTTTGGGCACTCCTATTTGTTTGGTCAGCTATTCACAGCTAAACCCAACCTTAATAGGTGCAATTTGTGCAAAGAAAAACATGAATTGCATATCACCCCATGATCTGCCCTCGCTTTACACAGAAGATGTGTGTGGTATGACAATTGAATCTGGCCCCATATATTTTATTGGTCAAAAAGTAAAAATGTTGGTTTTGCATACCTTTAGCTTTTTTAATTCTTGAAGTATCATATAATCAGGCATGTTATCAAAAAGTCCATCAGTTGCTGTAAGAATAATGTCACCCAGCTGAACATCAAATGTACTACTGTCTGCAGCATCAGGACTGTAAAAAGAACCAGACAGGAAAGTCAGCAGACAGGTAAAAGCACGCTGCAGAAACTACAATGCACATAATCAGCGCTAATGCACATTAGATAAACCTTCCCTCTGCACCGGGTGCCGGACGGGGTCCCGACTGTCAGGATCCCAACTGTCAAAACACCAACAGCCGGGTTCCCGACGGTCACCTGCTATTTTCCCTCGTGAGGGTACATGACCCCCCCATAGAGGGAGAATTGAATAGAACCGTGCCCAGTGTGGCGAGTGCAGCAAGCCCGCAAAGGGCTTAGTTGCGCTCACCATACTGTCTGGGTCCGGCCAGTCGGGATACCAACGTCAGGCTAATGACTGTCGGGATCCCGACTGTCGGACCCCTGTACCACACCCCTCTGATCCTACTCCTCCTAAACCACTCTCTTTATTAAAGAGAATTTAGCTTGCTACAGTATATTCAAAATAACCTCCATATTTATTATGGCACACACATATTAGTAAGACATGGTGTTTATAGCAGTGTAAAGTAACCTGTGCTTTACAATGACATTGTTTGACCCAGATAGACAACTCCGGTCTATGAATCTTTTTTTCTTTCAAGTATTGGTATTCTAGAACATTTACTTATCAAGGTCCAGTTCAGTGGTCAGACTCCTGCTGAACACATGCGGTGTGTCATTTGAGGAGGGGACAAAAAAAAACCTTTCATGTGTCCTATGAACAGACAGGCATCTGAACACTCCCATCTAAAAGTGTTGCTTGCCAAGTGTAGTGTGGCTTTCCATTGCAAGAACACAGTGTGCTGATGGAAATATTTTCACACTGATGTGAAAGCAACATGAGCCCTGTGTGATCACATGCCTACAGCCCAGCACTCAGGAAATGAGATAGCACATCCAAATGTCATGCTAGAACGGATAGATGCATCAATAAAAGTACATCTTTTTGGTGAGATGCATCAATTAAGCCAAGTTTACATTATAAATGGTCAATTGAATTAGGAGCGAGATGATGTTTGAGCCACTTCTACACCAAATTTGCATTACAATCAAATTGCAAACTCTCATTGTTTTTTTCAGAGGGAATGTGTTTGGCAGTGACAAAAGATGGGGGAAATCTTTATTTTACAGTTAAAATGTCTTTTTTGAAATATATGTTTCTGCCATGGTTGTCACATTAATTCTGGGGACGGGGTTTACATATGTTAAATTGGGGGCAGGAAGAGCTGAATCTTTACACCGGGCTGTGTCAAAGGACTCATAACCCCATATTATAGATTAGAAGCCCGGCATCTGATAATGTGAAATAGCCCTCACAGTTCAGTTACTCAATATTAAGGGCACACTCAAGTCATTAGCGATACGTACCTGTCACTAAGAACTACACCTTCAGCTTCAGGAGGTGCTATTGACAACTGGAATGGAGTGTTGAAGTAATGTTGTTGTTCGTCTGACCGGTGCACAACTTCTCCTGCCCTTACCACAAGAAAACCGGAATCCCCTAGATTTGCTGTGTGTAAACGATGACTTGTCCTATCCAGAACGACTAAGCAGGCAGTGCTGCTTCCTTAAAAAAAATAAAAATAAACAATGTTAGTGCCAAACTCACAGTCTGCAAGTTCTACTTTCAAAACAGGTTTGAGCCAAAACTCCTCAATTTGGGTTAGGATTTTTTAAAGGATAACGCTACACGGTCAATACCTGCAGCTATGATTGTTGTAGAACAGATATCCATACACGTTTTACATGGACATTTCAGGATAGTGAAAAGAACAGAGAAAGAATATTTTACTTTAAATGGGATACACATGAATAAATACTATACAAGCAAGCTTATTGCAATATTTTTATTTACAGGTTTCACCGTCCTTTTACCGGAAATTGAAGACAAAAAAAAAGTAACAAAAATGACACACCACTATTTAAAGTTAAGTCTCTGCTTCACACAAAGTGCAGCTAAAATTGGCTGTTGCATTGAAGGAAAATAGGAAACCAAGACATGTGTCCGTCTGACAAGAGGTGCAAGACTAGACTATAGGGTGATCACATTTAACCAATGAACTTTATTAGTGTATTGAATGTGTTTTCAAGCATGGACACAAATATCCACCTGCATTCGCAGTGTGATAATTTATGTGAACAAACAGAAGCGAATCCCATCCCTCATTAAAGAATTGAACCTAAGAATGACATACTGTATAAACAAAAATTACTTCATTTAATTCTTTTTTTTAAAGATTTGTCAGTAAAAATAAAAAATAAATAAAAATTGTTGGACTAGGGGTGACCTAGAAAAAAAAAATTTTGATTCTCAAAAGGTGCCGTGATTCAAAAAAAGTTATCAAATAATGCACCTTTATTTTAGGGGGTGGGTGTATAGACATGGCAAATGCCTATAGGCTGGTACTGGGAGTGGAAGCTAGGTCACTGTGCCATTGTAGTGAAGTGTGGAACACAAATGCTGGGTTTCCTCCTTTGTTATGCTTTGCCAGACCTTCACTGCAGCGGTCTTCAGTTGTTCTTGTGTCTGTCTACTTTACCTAGTGCTGTGGGGCTAGTCACAGGTTTATCAATACCATTAAAAGCACATGGAAATGTTTGACCACTAACTTCTTTTCATTGCTCTTAAGACAACACACTAATCCTGCATACCTCATACATATAAACTAAAACCACCTATTGCATTGTCTTAACACAACCATACACTGCAAAAGAAAAGCAGTTGAATTCCAGCATTAAGTTGTAATAAGAAATACAATAGTATGGGTGGCTGGTCTACAACACACACATATGCAAGGTATCATTTCTTCCAAGTACCCCAAAATGTTTGCTTTTGACATTACATCCAAGTCATCCCAAAAAAAAAACCCCACCTGAACAGGATTGCCCTATATTTGGATCAGAATCGCTGGCCTCTTTTCTGCACTAAAGAAAAAACCTCGCCCAGCTCATGTTCTGTGTTATTAATATGGGCCCCTATTCTTGGAAAGCAATAAAAAAATAATGTCTTCTTGTGCTTCAGCAGAACATGCTGCTCATGTCTGACCTTTACATTTAGATTAAGGAAAACAGAAGATCCATCAAAAGGAATACAAGTGTCCCAGCATATAACCTTCAGCATGTCCTTGTTATTGACATTATTTACATGTAGAGAATAATGCAAATGCTAAACCATTAATACTGTACATCTTAAGTCCCCCATACACTGGGAGATTTACCTGCATTATGGGTTCTTTTCCTGCGATTCCAGCAATCACAGGAAAATAACCCAAATTGCAGGTGACTGACACCAGGTCCGATGCAATGCGCGGTCCCATTGCAAAACGACCGCATGCAATAGATCACAAGTGAGCCTGCCGGGCTCAGGAGAGCACTACGTGCAACTTCTCCATGGGAAGAAGTTGCAGCAGTGTATGGGGGCCTTTACAGGTGCTCTGTTTTTATTTTGACATCCATTTATGTCAAAGTCCATGAACACATTGTAAAGCACTAGCAGTTCTGAAGGAGTGTCTGTAGCTAAGCATGCACTTTACTAAAAGTATAAGCTTTATGGATACATTGAAAGATACTTAAAGTTATTGATTTTTCAATATCAAAGGCTTGGCAGTTTTTGTCTTTGGAAAGAAAAAGTAAGGCTACCTAGAGATCACTCCACTTACCTAGTAAAGGTACTTTGTTCTGAAGCAGCTCACAGTAGCTTGAGGTGAGGATCCCAATGGGGTTGGTTGGCACAAACCGTCCTTCCTTAACCAAACGCTCACACGTGCGCATAAGAGTCTCTGAGAACTGAGAAGGGTCAACTCCGTAGTCCCTCCATCCACCTACTCCATCAGCCACGCCTAAAAAGGAAAAATAAAAAGGATGAGTTGCTTGGATTGGAATTGTAGTACACATATATTAAAAGCATGCCTGTAATACTATAGATTTATCATAAACACCAACCAGGCAAGACACACAGATTTGTAATAAAAAAAAAAAAACCACAACGTTCCCATGATGTATTTAATTTACCCCCTGGGGAAGTCAGAATACTTCAAATGTAAGCAAGTTTAATTTATATAGCGCACGCTCTCCAACAGAACTAATGTGTACATTTTAAAATGTTCCTTTATTATGCAACTGTATACCCGGCCATACTAATGGACACAATATGAACCCTATTCTACTAATTAGTGTGTGTGTGTGTGTGTGAGAAATATAAAGACATTGGGAAGAGGAGGGGCATTTTCATGTGCAAAGGCAGCTTGGATATCTAAAAGAAAAGTGCCTGACTAAGCAATTCAATTGATTCTCCGTTCAGGCACCCAGTAGTAATTATTGTGCCCAAAGTTGCTGTTTGGGTGCAAAAACTACTTACGCATCTCCAGTGGCTGTGAAAAAAAAGATTTTGATTTGAGCAATATAGGTGTCTGATTGGAGAAACAATTAAATTGCTCCAATAGATGCCTATTCATTTGAACGCCCTGCCAGGGGTCAGCCAGAATCATTGAATTGCCCCCTGCGAGTCAGGCGAGGAGTATTGAGACTATAAAAAAAAAAAAAAAAGTACTTGTGTAGTTTCACGGCAGCACTGTCCGTGGATCGCATCGTATGTGATGCGATTTAGCACATCCCCACTATCCACGCCAGCCTGAAGAGTGGAGAGCGCAGCAAGCCCCTCGATACGAGTCAAACCGACCTGTTCATACCCCCACTATCCACGTCAGCATGGAGTGGATTCTCCAAAGTGTGGCGAGCGCAGCGAGCCCGAAGTGTAGGGGACGCTGATTACTTGACGTGTATTCCATTGCGCTCGCCACTCTTCAGGCTCATTTTTCCACGTCCGCTCACACACACTTTATAAAATCAACTCAATGCTGACGTGGAGAGTGGGGGTATGAACAGGTCGAGAGGACGTGTACCGTGTCTCCTCGCCACGCTTCGAGCTGAACTGCATCGCATGCAAATCATATGCGATTTTCATACGATGCAAACCGTGGGCAGTGCCGTCGTAAAACCACAGTACCAAAAAAAATCATGAGACCTTAAAACTTTTCTAACTGGGCACAGAACTTACTATATATCTTACAAAAGGGGGTGCATGGGTCATATAACTATTTCTACAGTAGGTCTATGATTTCGCACTCAGGCAGTAGCATCTAATTCCGTGCCCTCTAAACAAACGTCTATATCTATCGCTATATCTATAGATTTTTCACAATGAAATCAAAATGTTTCAGCACTTTCTCAGCTATTAATAGCTTAGCGTACTTTTTCTTTATTACATTACAAGAGACAGCCGTCAGCCAGTTTATATGACTGCCTACAGTCATATAACTTATGTAACTGAAGAGTAGGGATGGATGGGATAATCACAGTAATGTATGGATCAAGTGCACTGGAGAGGAGGAACACCACAAAAAAGCTGCACACACTTTGTTTAAGCAATGACTGGACAGTTCTGAAATATATTTGATATGGTTTGATTTTAAAGACATTGGACAGATTATTTTCTGTATGTATGATAAATCTTGGGTTGGTCTTGGCACCTGCATCTTCACTTTCTCTATATCTAGCCTTGACAATGGTTTTCAGCAACTAAAGCCTGGTGAAAATGTGGTGGCAGAGTGTAGAAGACACTGGTGGCATAGGTCCAAAATCAATTGTGCCGTCAGAAACCACTAGAGGGTACCAAACAGAGCTATTCAAATGTAGCTCAGTTTGGGCATGACTGGGTGCAGGTGCAGATTTTTCAGCTTGCACTCTCCCGGGGGTGGCGAGCTGAAAGCCCAAGAGCCACCTGTTTGCGCGTCCAAACCGGACATTTCGCGGCACACCTATTAGTTTAGTCATGTTTCTGCTTTTTGCAGCTAAACCCAACCTTAATGGGTGTGATCAGCGAAAGAAAAACATTTTTTCTCTTTCCCCATTTTGTGTTTTCCTCTCTTTTTTAGATGTTCTGTACATCCACGAATGCACTTTTTTGTTGTATAACCTATTGTGGATTGCATACAGTGGGCCAAATTCAAATGTTTTACCGCCGATAGCCACTAGCAGCTATGCATGCCTTAATCAGACCATAATGGGCACCATAAACAGACATTTGAATATTGCCCCATAATATCTCATCACTATAGATGGGGGTATCTGAATCTGCCCCTATATTTTTGGTCACCGTCATATTTTGGGATGTACTATTTTTGTCTTTAAAAATTCTTCAATAAAAATTGTTGCAAGCTAAAAAAAAAAAAAAAAAAATACCCAAACCATCAATTGCATATATCACCCACAAGCTCTTGTCGCTTTAGACATGAGATTGGGTGAAATGTGACAATTGAATCTGGCCCATAGAGTTTGCCTTCATGTAAATACCTCCCAAGTTATGTAGGATTTCAGGAAACATAGCATTAAACTGAAAAGAAAAAAAAGAAAATTAAATAATTTAGAAAATTATTCTGAAGAGTACACTCATAACCTATGTATTCACAGCAGTTCCCACTTTCATAGCGAAAGCAGTTACCAAGCAATAGATACAAATCTGTATGTATTCCATTTCCCATATACAAGATCCCAGGAGTAAAAAAAAAAAAAAAAAAGTCACCCGTTTGAGAACACAAACTGAATTTTGAGGCGCACCTATTTGTTTGGTTGGGTTTAACCACTATTCGTGGCTAAATCTGGCCTTAAAGGGAGGAATCGGCGCAAAAAGAAACATCGATTGCATATTGTTTCAAGATCTTCCGTCGCTTTAGACAGGAGATTGGGTGCAATATGACAAATTAATCTTGCCCATGGACTTTAGCTCTCATCTTCAGATTGCCTTGAGGTCAGTAACAAGGTGCAACATGTCAGCTTTTTGCACCAATGTGCTTTGATCCTGTGCCTGGCAGACATCAATGTGCATTGCTTACACTCTGTGCTTAGGAGAAAGCTTGTCAAACTAAATGCGAATGAGGCAAAAGTATCCAACAGTCAGTCAGCAAGGGAGCATATCCAAAACAGCATGCAACTATACTAACGGCCTAGAGACCTACCAGGGCAACTGTGCAATTATCAGAACTGAACTTGTCAAGAATCTAGAGACCACATTGTATGCTCACAAGAGTTAAATGGAAACTAAAATCAGCTGCCTTCTCCCGATTTTTATGTTATTCCACAAAGTTATCTTTATTTGTCAATGCTCAGTCTTTATAAAGCTTTAATCTGGCCTTAAAGCGGTGTCTAATTGACTATCAGCAAGGTTTCACATTAGTCAACTGCGAAGGCAGACCGTAACCCTTACACTCCCATCTATTAGGTTTGCAACTGAGCTATACTCAATATTATGGCATGTACAGCAGACCAAGAAGCATCTGCATGGAAACTATCTGGCATTAAGGGGGTGTGGTAAGTCTAGCAGACGGTCAGTATACAGATATAGGAATCCTGGTCGCCGGTACTCCAACAGGGGGAACGAGCACAAAAAGTCCCTTACATGCTTGCCATGCTGCGGGTTGGTGGCTCGCCACAGGTTCTATTCTCCCTCTATGGGGGTTGTGGACCACAACGATGGAGAATAGCCCATTGATCAGGATTCTGACTGATGGGCAGTCGGGATTTCTACACCGATATACTCACTTCCGGGATCTTGACCGTTGGCCAGACATGCAGCACGCCATTACGGTGGATGATTAATACTTGTATTTAAACAAATACTAAAGCTGAAACTCAGATTTATAAGAGTGATATAAAGGGATAAGATTGGGCGTATGGAGACCAAACAAGATAAAAATAGAAAGGGGATGAGATTAAAGTGTACATTAACACAATTTTAAAAATGATGTTTTTTGAGGCCAGCCAACAGCCCCAGATTTTGTTGAATGCTTTCGAGGCATTATTGATGACTAGTTCCCAAGCCAGTCAAAATGCCCCAAAACAGACCCATTTTCGGACAAAAACAGGGCTGTGTCTAGCAAAAAAAAACAGTTTTCACTGAACTCCTGTTTTTTGGGGCGACCAAATTGGATAGCCCCCCAAAAATTGGGAAAAAAACAATGAGGAAAAATCATGCAAAAATTTTTTTAAGCATTTTATTAGTATTATCATAAATAAATAATATTACTAATAATAAATATAATCAGGGAGATGGATTAGGGGTAGATATATTAAGCTCAGTGAAGTGAAAAAGTGTCTGGTCTTCATCAAATCAGCTCCTATCTGTCATTTTTCAAACCAAGACTAACTTCAGTTAGGAGCCAATTGGCCAGTGATAAAGTATCAGACACTATCACTTCACCAAGCTTAATAAATCTGCCCCCGAGTTAGCTATATCTCAACAAGGATGCATTTGTGCATGGTCTCATTTGAAAACGAATGCATCTGTACCACCCAGTAATATTACATCATGCTTTTTAAAAAGGTATGGAACCTATTGGTTCCACTGACCCAGTATCTTTGTGGACACTGCATGGACCTTAAGGTTCCCTGTTGCTAGGCACCATGTCCACTACTAGACTGGGTAACTAGGTGAAGAGGAGTGAGCTGCAGTGCCCGCAATGTGCAGAATAGCACATGGTAGCCAGCAGCATTGTTAGCTCAAACCCATACAGGTGGCACAGGAAAACAAACAACGTATTACTAGGTTAACTTATGTCAGCTATGAAATTCGGCAGCACCTGTAATTAAATCTGCCTCAGTGTCCTATGTGTTTGTACAGGCTCTCTCGTGATCATATTGCATTTTCTACGGTTTTATTGACAAACACTGTAAAATGGGTGGGGAGAAAAAAAAAAAAAGCCCACAAGTTTCTATAACGCAAGGACATCTCCTCCGCAAACAATCACTGGTCCACTATGCCTCCAACAGAGCCTTCAGCGATTGACAATACAAGATTTTGCCTTGACCCAGCTATGAACTCTGTAATCTGCAAGCAGCCTGCTGCCAGACTCAATACGCTGGATAGATTAATCAGATTCTACCCAAAAATAGAGGTCAACCTGTCAGCCACCTGCTATTTTAAACACAGACCAGAATACAATTCATATCAAATTATACTATAGTGACTGTCTGCCCATGACTAACCTAGCATCGCCTGTGTAAAAAAATAATAATACAGTTCTCCAATTGGCTGCCAGCGCGTAGCATTTTCTAACTGATACAACTGACATGCGTTATATATGGAAGCAGAATATTACATATAGGAAAAATAATAATGTCTTAAACCAGATCAGGTCATAAAATGTCAAATACTGAATTCTAAATATTTTATATTAAATATAACAAATTGTGATATTAGGCGAGTAGACTACTCAGTGGTCCTCTTTATTAAGAGCTACACGGATATACAGTACTTGACCCTTAGCTTACAAAGAATCAGCCATGAAATGTCTATATAGGAGAAAATGTATACACAAGTATAAAAGGATTTGCCCCTGTTCTAGGTTATGTACAGTACACATTCTAGAAATATAATCTGCATATTGAGTGAGGAGGATTAGAGGTCACTGCAGATTAACACTGAGCAGTTATTACAGGAGTAGATTGGATGACCCGTCTCATAATATCGGTTTTAAGACTTGAGAAAGGTAATCATGTAATTATATAAATGCATGAAATAAAGACTTCATATGTCTGGTGTTCTGCAACCTGTCATCTATAGCAGCCAAACCATTTATGCCATTTAAGCACAAACTGTGCCTTGAAAAAGTTGGCATAGCCTTACATAATATAGGTTTACAATGACTGCTGATGTCTGGAGTAAGGTGGGGTGACCTCACTCATTTAATCACCACTTATTTATATAGAGCACACATTGTACAGAGCTTCATAAAGAATATTTGTGACCATTCACTTTAGTCCCTGCCCTAGTGGAGCTTACAGTATAGAAGCCATATTTAATTTTCATATAAGGACGGGAGGTTGTAATTGATCTTTTTGTTTTCACGCCGATTGAGCACATTAAATGCAAAAATCAGAGAGTTTAAATGTATCATATAGCCACATTTATGCTACACAAGAATAAATTGAACCCAATGTGTTGCCTCCTCAGGTGCGAGGAGAGATATCTCATAACAGCAGATATCCCACGGACATCACAATGAAGGGAATATTTTACTTTGCTTTTAAACAATGGTTTTCCCACTCAAGCCATGGTCATTGTATTTGAAGAGAACAGTTACCCAAACCGCATCGTGAACTCAAGGTTACAGCCTAAAATGTCTAATCAATCAAAAAAACATTTGTATTAAAACACCTTATTCCTACCCACAAAATACAGCAGTGTTTCCAAACGCCAGTGCTCAGGGATATCCTAACAGGGCATGTGTTCTATAACTACTAGTTTGTTACCTGATTATTAATAGACACACTTCAGAAAATCCACAGGTTGTGCTAATGGAGGAGATATCTTTAAGTCATTAGGGTGGTACTCAATTGTTATATCGCACCCAATCTCCCATCTAGAGAGATGGTAGATCGCAGGGAGATATTCAATAGTTGTTTTTCTTCACGCTGATAGGGACCATTAAGGTCGGTTTTAGCTGTGAATACTGGCTAAACCCGGCCAAACTAATAGTAGCTATCAGTGCCAACACTCTGATGCGCTCACAGAGCTACAGGTGAACAGCTCCATTGGACACCCGCTAACTGCTGGCGGTGCAAACAATTGAGTCAGGATCAGACGCTTTCACATTTAGGCGAGATGTACTAAGCCATGAAAAGTAATACAATGGAGAGTGATAAACCACCAACCAATCAGCTCCTACCTGTCATTTTACAAACACAGTCTGTGACAGGGCAGGTAGGAGCTGATTGGCTAGTGGTTTATTAATCTCCATTGTATCACTTTTCAAACTTAGTACATCTGGCCCTTAACCCTGCACAGTGGGAGACGAGAGTTTAACCTGGAAGGAATTGCCAGGTTGGTCGACCAGGGTTATAAACGGTGGTGCTGTCATACCACAACTCGACCCGGGTCCATACGTCACATACATAGGAGTCCGAGGTGCGATGTGAAAGGGGTATGAATGGTAACTCATGAATTAAGTAAAAATTGCAAGGTCAAAGAATACTGCTCTGAAGCTGTGGGGTTTACACTCAACAAAAGCCTATGTATCCAACGACAAATCCGGGTATTTCATCAGCTCAGCTGCCTTGTAGCAGTCCTGGACAGAACACCATCACACTGAAATTACAGATCACAAGAGCGGATAACACCCTATCCTCAGGCCAGAAATTAAAACAAGGAACAAATTAGAATATAAAAAACAGTCTGACTTGTTTTTGTGCCAACAAGCAGGCAGACTGAAGTAAAACATAAGCAAGTAGCTATATTCAGTGTCAACAGAAATCTTGGGATTCCTGATGGACTCATAAAATACATATATTTTAGCAAATCAGTTCATCAACAATTTGTTCCACCTTCACCCAAATATATTACATTATCACTTCATGCCTTATTGTTCATTCTAGAACCCGCCATCTTTGAAAACCCATGCAGTTCCTCTTCCCTGCCTGGGGTGTCGTCTGCTGTGGTGTTTCTAGCACAGGTCTGGCTTGCATATCAGTGCTGAAATACAGACAACACTGTGCTAGAAGCACCACAGCACACAGAGAAGAGGAACTGCATGGGTTTTTAAATATTGCGAGTGCTAGAATGAACACTAATGCACGGTGTTAGTGCTTGAAAAGGTCAACATCTTGGATTGCTGGTCTCAGTGCAATGTTTAGGGCATGGGTCTTCAAACTGCGGCCCCCCAGATGTTGTAAAACTACATGTTCCGACATGTATTGCCACATTTTTTCCTACAAGAGCATGCCCAAACTGCCAGGGCATGCTGGGACATGTAGTTCCACAACATCTGGAGGGCCACAGTTTGAAGACCCATGGTTTAGGGTAATGATAATACATCTGACCCCTGATCACTAATTGAAATTACCACTTACAGCATCAATGCAGGAAGCCTTAAAGCTGTGTACACACGGTATACTTATCGCTGGCAATATGGTCGCTCAGCGACCATATTGCCAGCGAATGGAGTGTGCACCAGCGATAAATCGCCAGGTGCGCGCTCCTGTTTTCAGCCCCTGAATGGTCGCTGATTGGAGGAGGAGGAGCATGCTCCTCACTACCTCTTCTACCGCCAGTGTGACATTTTCATCTGCGACGATCTCTGGTCGCAGATGAAAATGGGACACTGAGCAATATGATTGCTGAGCAATATATTGCCAGCGATCATAATGCCCCGTGTGTACACACCTTTAACAGTGTGATCTATTAAAGTAGTCATGATAGGTGGTGAAATACCTCACCCAGTAATCTCTGCCCTGCCTTTATCAAGTGACTCTCTCTTAAGGGGCCTACACACGTGGAGATTTTCTAGAGCAATACTAGATTGCTCAGCAAGATCGCAATGTGTCAGCGCCAGTGTTCTCTGGTGCCCCTCTGCGTGGGGCTGCACATTGTTATTGCCCCTACACACTGAGGGAAGTAGGAGCATTTTCTAAGCAATCTAGCCAAATCAAGTCAGAGCCCTAATTAAATGTCCTGAAATCAGCCCATGTGTAGGCCCCATTAAACCTGCAAGTTCTTAACCCAGGGTTTGATGGCGTGAGAAAGTACAGGCTAATAGAGGGACTCTGTAGGTTTAGTAAGTACATCATAACACTAACTATAGTGGTGGCATTTTCTTCCACAAGCTGATTGTTTATTTTAACAGCTTGCCATCTGACAAATGGGATACAGTAGCCATATCAGAAAAAGTGATGGTCGGAAATGGAAATTAAACTATTCTAAATACATGCCAGTATGATGTTTTTCCAGGAATTCAGTGCTCTCAACCAATGACTTGTGCGCTACGTAAAATCTAAAGCAGAGAACAATGGGTAAAGTATACATTTTGTAGGTCCGATCTTACACACCAGCTTTTCAATAGTTGGAAAGAATGTTTTTAAACTTTAATGCAACTTAAATAACCTTCAGGTGACTTTCACAAGATGAAAGTAAAATATGTGTGGTTAGCCAAGAGGTAGGTTAAAGATTAGTTCATTATGCACACTGCCAGGTTGTAGGTATCTGGAGGACAAAGATATCAAACTCCATAGTAGTTGGGCCACTCTGTAAAACTTCTGTAAAAAGCCCTGTCCTCAAGGGAAATCTAAAGTGGGGTATACTTTTGAAAGATGTGAGGTACAACCAACTGATTTTACCATTTGTGAAATTAAGCACTCAGAACACACCAAAATAAGAAAAGAAAAAAAAACTGCGCTTTGAGGAACAAATTACAAACCTGTATGATAGAAAAAATTTATTTAATCCTTGTAAGACATCACACACACTTTAAAATAACATGAATTAATATACTTCATTGAATAAGACCTCTAAAAATGGTGCAACTCAATACATAAAAGATGCATTTTTGGTTAAGGGAATAGAGCCCCTCTTATCTTCCTTAATGAGGATCCTGTTCCTATTGGGGATGCAGTTAAAATCCCGGCGGTTGGGATCCCGGCGTTCAGAATCCCGACGCCGGAATCCCGACCGCCGAAATGCCGACACATTCTCCCTCCTGGGGTGTCCACGACACCCCTGGAGGGAGAATAAATTAGTGTGCCGAGCGTAGCGAGGCACCGGGCCCGCTGCGTGGCGAGCGCAGCGAGACCGCAAGGGGGGGCGATCCACGTCCCCCCCCTTGTCGGCATCTCGACTGTCGGGATTCCGGCGTCGGGATTCAATACTGAATCCTCCTATTGGGCTTAGATGGAATTGCGAAGGTGAAGCTGAATAGGACAGTTATTGATAAGACACTCACAGTTTTTTATTTTTATCTTGTTATTTACTAAGGACTGACTATCCTTAATCAAAACGGCTGCTAAATTTAAAAAAAAAAAAAAAAAAACCTAGGCAGTGCCTGGTATCAACCCTAGTTGTGATACACACCATTTCTTTTTCCTTTTCAGAACACACCAAAAAGCTTCATTGTGCAGTTATGCTGCTTTCAGACTGCATAACTGGCTTTGACCCTGTATTTGAAAAAGTTTCCAAGAACGGGTCTGCCACATCTCTTAAACGGTATATTACCGTTTAAGTTACTTTTTTTTACCTGGCCGAACCGTTTTGGGAAAAGCTTTCAAATACAGGGTCAAAGCCAGTGCAGGTAGCCCCCCCCCCCCCCCCCCCCCCCACACCTCTGTTCCCCTGCTCCTATTTCGGGAGACCCGCTGTGCAGTGGCCGGCAGAGCTGGCCGGGGGACACTGGGGACCAGTATACAGGTGTGTGTCCCCCCCCCCCCCCGGAGAACCGCCGGACAGCAGTGTCCACCACCCACCCACCACCCCCCTCGCAGCCCAGTCTGGGCCACCCGTCCCCGCTCACCTCCTCGGCTCCCCTGTCCATCCAGCCCCCCCACCGGTCACTGCCTCACACAAAGCTGGGGGGTGGCGGCATGCTGGGCACAAGAGGAATCTTCTCCCGATTCCCTTGCCTTTCACAGGGGCTGCTGCTACTGCTGCCGCCAAGGAGGTGGCGGGGGGGGGGGGGGTGTGTTTGGTACCACTTTTCACTATGCTCGGAGAGACACAGGCAGCAGCAGCGCAGGGTGTGCTGATGATGAGAGGGACGGAGATCAGCCAGCGGTGCTGCTGATGGAGAGCGGGCAGGGGGGGCATCACCTCACCATGCGTCCCCCTGCCAGCTCTCCATCAGCAGCACCGCTGTCCCTCTCATCATCAGCACACCCTGCGCTGCTGCTGCCTGTGTCTCTCCGAGCATAGTGAAAAGCGGTACCCCCCCAGAGGGTGAGGAGGCAGCGGGACATCCACATCGGGCTCCCGCAGCCCGCACTCCGCTGCTGCCCCACTCCGGAACCTACCGGCTGACTGAGTCAGGGCAGACAGCCGCCCGCACCCCAGCCAGAGCCGCCCTTCCCTGCTCACCTCCTCAGCACCAGCAGTAGCAGCGGCCCCCGCTCTCACCCCGGGCAGGGCAGATCACAGTGCCCCGGACACTTGCAGGGACCCCCTGCGCGACCATTCCCTTCCCTGCGTTAGGGGGGGGGGGGGGAATACCATTTCAGACCCGTTCTAGAAAACAAATAAACGGTTCTGAAATGGGTAGGACCCTCCATATTAAACGTTTACAAAAAACGTTTTTTTTTTGGAAACGGTAAAATCACTCTGCACCTTTCAGACAGCACACATTACCGTTTTGAAATGGAAAAAAAAACGGCAATATAACGGTTAATATGTGCGGTCTGAAAGGGGCATCAGTAGTACACATTTAAATATGTCCACACAGTTTTGATGTTTTGAAAAGGTTCATGCATTTAGTATTCGATACATTGTTTTTTTCACAGTTGGTGAAGACTGTACTATTGATATATCTTCTGTTGTGTGTCCAGAAAAATCAGTCCCTGCCCGCACCCTAGCTGGATCATATACACATATATATATATATACATATATATACATATATATATATATACATACATATATATATATACATACATACATATATACACACACACACACACATTCAATATATACACACACATTTGTTTAAGTAAAAATTGTGTAAATTACTTTTCCACAGCAACAGAATAGGAAGCAGTCATGGTACATCAAGAAATCAGACAATTGTCAGTGCATACCATAGCTGCATTAACAACGGAGGTCAGTTATCTCTACTTTAGCTGGTTCCGAATCCATGTTCAGCAAGTGGTAAAACTTGTCAAAGTAATACAGTGCATACACATGGCTTGACCAACAGTGGATAAAAGCTAGCATTTTAGATAAGCCAATTCAGAGCCCCCCAAACATTCACATAGTTCATGACATGTAATCTGTAGCTGAGCACAATCCTAGCTTTAGTCTTGCATTGGGACATTCATACCAAGCATAAGGATGTGTGCTTCCCCGACTAACTGGGGAACTCAATTATTTTGTTGGCACGCAAAAGTAAAGGCCCCCATACACTATGCGATTTTGGGCCGATTTCATCCGATTCAGTCAACGGTCAGTCATTGGCTGAGAGCTCTCAGCCAATCAGAGAACGGCTAGTCATTTGACAGGTGTTTTAAAAATATAATACCCGCCACTGCTCGGCCCCATCCGTCCCGCAGCGCTGCTGAATGATATATGTGAATGATCACAGCGCCCGGCCAGATCATCACACACAGGCGCCGCCAGCTAGTTACAGCGTCAGGACCCGCTACCCGCTCCGGCGTCCCCCTGATGAGCTCTGCTGCTGACCACATCGCCCCCAGGTCAGCACTCAGTACCCCCGCTGCCCGCCCCACTGCTGCCCCTGATCACCACCGGCCCCCATGCCCCTCACCGCCCGCTGTTGCTCCCCGTACATGTGATAAATTGCAAGCGATTTATCACATGTAAAATTTGGCTCATCAAGTGCCAAATTGTATATGAGCCTCCCGGGGAGCTGCCGGGCGGCTCACAGGAGTATTGGGTCCGACTTGTCCTAAGGCCCTAATGTATGGGGGCCTTAACAGGTATCCATCTGAGCAAACTGTGCATGCTCAGAAGTACCAGGTGTAATCACACAAAGTGGCTAAACCAGTCTAAAGGTGCCCATACACGGTACAATACTTCTGTGAGTTTTGAACTAGAACACATCACACGCAAATCATACGCATTGCAAAGCTACTTCAAAAAGGACATCCCGCATCGCACAGCACCCTCGCACCGTATATGGGCACTTTAAAAGTACTGCTTAATAATCATCTTGGAAAAAAAAAACATAAAAAAATAATTAAAAACTCAAGACAAAAAGCCAAGCACAGAAGCAAGTGTTTGGGTAAGCAGATTATGGGAATCGATACCCCTGTGGACCCTTTTTTTTTGACACCTGAATAAGATCAAGGGTCATTTATCCTGCAATACAGTCATTCTTTAAGCATCTTAATTGTGCAGTTGAAATGTCTGTCACTGAAGATCCACCATCGCTAGCACACTTGCCGTTCGTAATCTCTCAGCTTTGTTTAGAGATGTTCAGCATTCTGCAGCAGTGATACATTACAAATTACTAGTTACCAGCCCGCCAAAATGAGAAAACATAATAGAAATGTCAGCATCAGCAGCTGTGTGCACCCAAACAGAGCAACATTTCAATTTCTTCTGTCCAACGCCATCTAGTGGCAGTCTGCATGCCCAACACTGGTGTTCCCCCATAGAGGTGAGGACCAGCATTGGCCTTTTACTATATAGAATGTAGCAGCTCCCGGTCTGCTGGGGAGAAAAGCAGCTGCAGCTTAGCTTGCCTGAGCAAGGCCTGCCGAAAGCCCTGTCTTACTGCAGCCATGAGTGGGTCATCCTAACCAGCAGGTTCTGTGGCAACCAATGGGCTGAGCTCAAGAGCTGCCACACAAGCTCCTCCGACTCGGTCGCTTCAGTTATTGAAGTCATAAAGGTCGACATGGGTTTTTCGAGTTTTGTCGTCTTACGTCAACAAGGACACCATATCAGCGTTCCGCTTCGCTCATCATGTTACACTCTGCATATACTTCCTCCACATGGATAGTTAGATTAGAACAATTAAAAAAAACCCACTGTTCTGCCTCATTAAACTCATGTCGACCTAACCCATCTAAACATTTTTAAGATTATTTATTTATTAAAAGTTTCTTATATAGCGCATACATATTCCGCAGCACTTTACAGAGCATAGTTATTAGCAAAAATACATAACGAATTACAGCACAAGACAGTTTAGGACAAGTACATGGTTAATATGGATAGTTGCATCAGTGGACAGGACACTGAAGCAAGCATCAGGGTGGCAAAGGTTTATATATTCTAAGAAAGGCACATGAGGAGAGACGGCCCTGCTCGTGAGAGCTTACATTCTAAAATGTCGACCTTTGACCTGCCTACCCATTGACAGCATACCTCAGATATGACCTTGTATGGCAGGGGTGGGGAACCTTTTTTGTGCCAAGGGCTGTTTGTATGAAGAAAAAATACTTTGGGGACCATATGTAAAAAATAGGAATTTGGTACTCACCGTTAATTCCCTTTCTCCGAATCCGTAGGGGACACTGAAGTACTACGCTGGGGATAGTGTGGTGTTATGGAGGGGTTGGCACTTTAAGAACTTGAAGTGTGGTATGGCTCCTCCCCCTCTATCCCCCCTCAGACTCCAGTCTTAAGGTGCCCATATACGTACCAATTACCCGGTACTTTTTGTGCTAAAATAGCATCGTTGTGCATGGGATGCGATGCTATTTTAGCACAAAAAGTACCGGGAAATTGGTACGTGTATGGGCACCTTTAGTTAACTGTGCCAGAGAGGAGAAAAGAGACGAGAGAGAGAGAGAGAGAGAGAGAGAGAGAGAGAGAGAGAGAGAGAGAGAGAGAGAGAGAGAGAGAGAGAGAGAGAGAGAGAGAGAGAGAGAGAGAGAGAGAGAGAGAGAGATTGAAAATAAGACACCAAAACAAACGTAACTTAAAATAAAACTCACATACAGACAATCGCATGCAAAACAGGCACGGCCACATGCGATCCCGTTAGGCCCCCCCTTACAGGCAAGAACAGCGCCGGGAGGGCGTTCAGTGTCCCCTACGGATTCGGACAAAGGGAATTAACGGTGAGTACCAAATTCCTATTTTCTCCTTCATCCTTGGGGACACTGAAGTACTACGCTGGGGAGGTCCCAAAGCCATCCCCACGGGCGGGAAGACGCTGGGCATCCTGAAGCACCGCACAGCCAAAATTGGCAGAAGAGGCCGCGAAGGTGTCAAACCTATAGAATTTAATAACGGTATTAGGGCCAGACCAGGTGGCCGCCCTACATACCTGTGAAAGACACCCCCCTGGCCACCGCCCAGGAAGGCCCCACCGAACGGGTGGAATGAGCAGAAACTCGTGTAGGCGGAGGCCGGGAAGCCTGAAAATAAGCCTGAAAATGGTCAAGCAAGTCCACCTGGCCAAAGTTTGTTTGGTAGCCGGCCAACCGCCCTTCGCAGAATTATACAGAACAAACAGAGAATCTGATTTCCTGAGATCCTTGGTTCTGTCCACATAAACCTGCAAAGTTCGGACCACATCTAACGATGCAAACTCTCCTGTCAAGGCCGGAACCACGATTGGCTGATTAAGATGATAAGACACCACCTTTGGCAGGTAATCCAACCGAGTCCGGAGTTCTGCACTGTCCGAGTGAAACACCAGATATGGTGAACGACATGACAGAGCACTGAGGTCGGACACCCGTCGTGCCGATGCTAGAGCCAGTAGGAGAACAGTCTTCCACGTAAGTAGGCGTAAGTCAATGGTTTCCAAAGGCTCAAAAACCTTAGACTTGAGATAGTCAAGAACCAACGGTAGATCCCAAGGCTCCTCCGGAGGCCTTTACCGGAGGTTGCAGCCTGAGAACCCCATTCAAGAAAGTTTGTACTTCCGGAATTAAGGCTAAGCGCCGAAGGAAAAATAGAGATAAAGCGGACACTTGAACCTTCAGGGACCCTAAGCGAAGGCCCGCTTCAAAACCGGATTGCAGAAAACGGGACAGACAAAATACAGCTGTAGGCAACTTGCGTCGCTCGCACCAAGAAACATAAGCCTTCCAAATGCTGTAATAATGCCGGGAAGTAACTTCCTTCCTGGCCCTCATCATTGTGGGAATAACCGCCATAGGGACTCCACGTCTGCTCAACAGTTCGGCCTCAACAGAAATGCCGTCAAACAAAGTTGTCGTAATCCTTGGTAGACGAACGGTCCCTGTTGCAACAGATCTTCTCTTTGAGGAAGTTGCCAGGGTTGATCTATCAGGAGCCCCTGAAGATCGGCAAACCAAGGCCAACGAGGCCAATTTGGAGCTATTAAAATGACTGTTGCCCTCTCCCGCTTGATCCGTTTGAGTACCAACTGAATCAACGGTAATGGCGGGAAGACATAGATTAGAGGGTAATTCCACTATGCGGTAAGAGCATCCGTCGCCACCGCCTCCGGATCCCGTGACCTGGAGCAATACTTAAGGGCCACCGCTCCCGGAATGGGAAGAGCTGCTTTCTTTGAAAGCTTAGACACTGAAGCGTCTGCTAAAGGCGGGTTCTCCCATTTCGCCCTGGCTTCAGGTGCAAAAGGGTAAGACGCCTTAAAACGTCTAGACAATTGAAACTTTCTCAGGTGATTTCCAAATGAGGTCTCTCCAACTCTATGGACTCAGGAAAAGTTACCGCAGCCCTGATCGGATGGCTGAAAATAGAAACCGGAGCCGGAGATTCCTGCTCAGCAACATTAAGGGTAACCTTAATCGCCTGAATCAAGGCCTCTAAGCCTTGGGCCTCGTCCTGATTCCCCCCTTGCTCCTCTTCCACTGGAGCAAAAGTATCATCCTGACACTCTCCATCTTCAAGAGGATTAACCTCTTCATCATCTGAAGAGTCAACTCGCAATAGCAAGGGAGCACCCCTCTTTTTAGGGGGAGGAGGGGCGCTGGACTGCGGAGGCATGATGGTAGACTGCACCAAAGAATCAACCGATTTAATTAAGTCCCTGGCCCACGAAGGCTCAGCAGAAGACATAGAAGCCAGGTGAGAGCCCCGTCCCTGCGGGACGCTGCCAGCTCAGAAGCTAAGGTAGCTAACACACTTTGTAACCCCTTCAGCATTAAAAAGAGCAGCAGGCTGCTGTGCAGACCCCTTATAGCAGTCTTTACATAGTGAAACACCCTTCACATGCTGGGTAAACTGTAGGTTACACTGAGTGCAAACAAACAGCTTCTGGGAAGCCTTGGAGTGAGAACCCCGTGCTGCCATAATACACAGTGGCTTACAACCTTCTCACACTCACCACACAGCTAACACACAAACAGGTAGCAGTGCCCCAAGCAGTGGAGAAGAGATATAATAGGGGGAGAGGAGCCCAACAAAACGCTCCAATAAAGGGACTCCTATCAGGAGACCCTTCCACTCACCCAGCGCAGTGAAGCACCTCCAGACAGGGTGAAGAAGCCGGCTTTGCTGTCCTGTTCTGGAAGGTCCGTTGAGGCACAGCAAACAGTGAGAGGCAGCGTGGGCAAAAGAATGGCGCTGCCGCGCCGAGGACCTTTAACCCGGAGGAGACGCTTAGCACACCTCCTCATTCCTCCGTCCCAGCGCGTGCTGAACACAGCGGCGCTGTGGGACTGTCTGCCTCTCTGCTGGACCAGCTCGCGTGCCTGGTCCAGCCGTCACCCGGTGCACTGCGCCCTCCAGCCCTGATCTCTCTGGCGGGTGACAGAGCCGTGGACCCGTAACGCAAGCCGCGTTACTGAGGTTCCCCACCCGGTGTATGGGAAAGCCTGCCATACCACGCAAATAGGAAAGTTTTTGTTCTAGAGTTGATAACTACTGTATATGGTACTTTTTTCCCCAAGTTACAGTCCGGGTTACTGTCTAGAAGAGTACACGCATTTATTACTGCTTCGAATTAAGCTAGAGGAGCACACTGTATGTAATAGAATGTAAGCTGCCAACCAAAGTTCTGGCAATTCTGACCATAATTTTAACGCTGCAATCATTTGATTTTGCCCTATAAATTTAACGCTGCAATCATTTGATTTTGCCCTATAAATAACAGGCTCCACAGTCTCTATGATTACCTATAATTCATTGATAGTTTCTCTATCATACCTCTACAATAATGACAACTGAACACAACGATGCATCTGCTTTCTTTTAGTAATTATTTGAGCCAAGGAAGTGCAGAGTGGGGGCCAAATATAATACAGTCCAGCGGCTGTGCGTGATATCGGCAAAACACGGACATTTTTTTTGAATGGGCAATCATTTACAAGGTATGGTTTTGCCTTGTAGAAGATGGCCCCTTTAAAAAAAAGTCTAAGTTTGGTGGGCATGCCGCTGGACTCTACTACATTTGGCCCTGGGTGCCTGACTGGTAAACTGCAATAATCTAGCACAAGTACATTTGGCACAGTAACCGTAGGAACCTATAGGACAGGGGTGGGCAATAAGCAGCCCTCCAGCTGCGGATGAACTATACAACCCAGCATGCCTTGCACCAGTTTCAGCATGGCTAAATATCAAAACTAAGGCAAGGCATGCTGGGATGTGTAGTTCATCAAAAGCTGGAGGACCGCTTACTGCCCACCACTGCTATAGGACATGAACATCTAGATGTGCTTTTACTGTGTGCATGGGTGCCACCATTTTGCATTACTTAAAAGTGCAGTCTGCCATGCAACTAATATTGTTGTTGCTCTAGTCTCTTTTCTCCCTGAGTGCAAGTTTTCTTCCAAGGGCATTAATAGCCAGCAAGTTGGGGGAGATAACTGCACTCTAGTCTCTTCCAGCCAGGTTTCCTGACACCCATCTCTCTTAAAATTAAAATTCTACAGGCTGTAGATTAGTGCAAGGATGGTGCCAGAGGTAGTGAGCACGGTGCAAACAGCCCATTATGCTATGATAAAGCCAAATGGCATTCAAATACCTAAAATGTCCTTCGTATGACCTTCAGCATAACCAGATCTGAAAGCTTGACAGCTCTTGCCTGAAATCTGGAAAGAAGCCAGTAACATGTGTCACCTTTCCACACCTACATACACAGACTAGGAATGATCTATAAACTGTATATACATACACCAATACATATAGGCACACACACATACAGAGTGGGGCGGTAGTACACAGGCTTCATAAACTAAACAGCGGCTAGCATAATTGAGTTAACCATTGTCCTTACAAAGATTGTACAGCACAAACCCACACCCCATGTGTAGCTTGTTCTGTCAGGATTTAAAGAAATACATTTTTTTATTGCCTCTTTTTTATTCTATCCTCCATCAGATACTATACAGAAAACAAACAGGTCTTTTTTTTTTTTTTTTTAACAAAACAATGCATAAGAAACAAAATCGTATATGTGCATCTTGCAGCACACTAGGTATAGTGCGTCCAAACCACTCCTCACTGTGCCAGGTTATAAAATGAACCAGAATATAAGGCCCTGCAGACGAACTGTGATGTTTCTGCATCTGGTTTGAGGTATATAGAATCAGTGTACAAAACAGGCTTAATCCCTTTTAAGGAAAGAACGAAATTGCAGAATTAGTCGCACACATGAGTCATCAAACTTTTTAGGCCTTAATTGTGGAAAAATTCACTAGACCTAGCACAACATGCTTCCACTGCCGTGACTCATTTTTGCTCTGTATCTATTATTTCACATCCCAGAAAGGGTCAGCGCTCTTCATCAAAAAACATTCTATCTACAGAAATAAAGAAGATTTTTGCAGCGTAAACAAGAGAAATGTTACTGTCTTTGCAATGTCCCTATTCGTTTGTAGCTAGGTAAATTAGATTTCAGCATCTACAAAGCTCATGTGACCGAGACGGAAGCCAGAAATTAGAATGGAGATAGAGATGCCTCAAGGTCATTCTTCACGCAAGATATACTCATTAATAGAGTAAATCTGAGGAAGGCAAAAGAAAACAGCAAAGTAATAAAATACTATCACATTTATAGGAATATACTGTTGGGGGTGTGTATCTGGGCACGCCTAGCAGCACTGCAAAAATGGGCGTATAACGGAGTGTATGCAAGGGGAGTCTACCAAAATTGGTGGGTAGTAGTTTTGCAAAGCTACGCATATACTTGCATTATTGTGCTGGAAAATCATTTGCAATTCAGAGTGACTCCCTAGGTGTCTCCTGGCTGCAATGAAATGGCCTAGCGCATGCACCCCTAATGATCCCTCTCAATTGCTAACACGCATACGTACACCTGCCCAAACTACTGAGCAATACACCATACAAGTTTGTGTCATTAATCAGTTACCCAAGCACATCTACACAATGCAGGCCCATGGTAAGGACGCTTGTTACCTACAAGTTTAATGAAGAATATATTAGCTATTACAATGATAACATACACAAATCATGACATACAAAACATATGAAGGTCAGTAATGATTATGCACATTAGAAGTATTGTGGGAGCATTTAATGACACATTCATTCTAACATGACATAATAAATTCAAACATTTTAGTGTTCCTTCTAGGAACAAAATGAGGCAGGGCGCTGGATGGGCGGACCGGGCACACCGACGGCAGTACGGGGGGCGTGCCCGGGCCGCCGCGTCACTACGGGTGGGCGTGCCTGGGCCGCCGCGTCACTACGGGTGGGCGTGCCTGGCGGGAACACTACATTTAGCAGCAAACACACATTATACATATGAAAGACGTGTATGTGAAAAGAAAGCCAGGACAGTTGTAGGAAACCAGATTTGGGGGAGTTGTGTGATTTAAAAAATAATAATAAAAAAAAATATAAACTAATACCCCTTTCATATCGCACCTAATTACCGGGCACAAGCCGGTTTCTTGCCAGCTCCACCTGGTGATTCATGCAATGTGAAAGGGGTTACCGGTTATAGCTAACCGGTAGCCACAAGGCAATCCAAACCGGGTAAAATGCAAAGTTCTTGTTCGTTGCCGTGCAGTGTGAACGGGTTAAACAGGCTGAGCGACCTGCTGCCCTTTCACACTAGGCAGCGCCAGCTCTAGGAGCTGCCTCCTCTCCCGCCCCCTATGACGCACCAATGCTCCCCCACATGACATCGAACAAGCAATATTGCTGGTTCGCTGCTGTGATCTGAAGAGACCGTACATGCAGGCTCGCACCGGGACTGAACAGTTTAAAAGTCCCGTTGCGACCCTGCATTTGCGGTCAGAAAGCAGGATCAGTCTTACAAAGGTTAATTGGTAATTGACAATGGCCACTAATTTATTAAATGCCTTTCAACAAATACAATTGATGTAATGAAGTATATTGTTGAGCAGGTTTAAATGCGTGTGTATGCTTACAGATCTGGTCAAAAACAGAGACCACTGCTTGTGACAGTCTTGAAACCGAAGCATCGACCGGAGGCGGAGTTACCCACTTCGTCAAAGCAGATGGTTGAAAAGGGTAGACCGAAAGGAACCGTTTTGGAACCTGAAATCTCTTATCAGGACTCTGCCAAGCCGCTGTCAATTGTTCCTGCTTTGGAAACGGGAACACAACGAGCGGCTTAGTCGGTACAGCAAACAGGTCAAGCTCCTGCAAAACCGTTTCCGGTTCATCAATTAAGGACCTGTTTAACCGCTACAATGAGGGCTTCCACTCGAACCGGAGACACCTGATGCTCCGCCTCCAGTGGAGGAGCATCATCATCATCACCCAAGTCCATTCCCTGATCCAGATCCTCATCATCTGAATCATGTAACTGGGCCAAGGTACGCTTATGACGCACTGGCTATATATATATATATATATATATATATATATATATATATATATATATATATATATATATATATATATATATATATATATATATATATATATATATATATATATATATATATATATATATATATATATATATATATATATATAGTGGTAGAGATGTGACCCACTCGGGGTGAAGCATCACACGGCACTCCAAGGATTTTCAAGTGAATTCAAAATGGTATTTATTGCAACAGTTTCGAGGCTGCTTGGCCCCTTCGTCAGGCTTACATCAAGATGTAAGCCTGACGAAGGGGCCAAGCAGCCTCAAAACTGTTGCAATAAATACCATTTTGAATTCACTTGAAAATCCTTGGAGTGCCGTGTGATGCTTCACCCCGAGTGGGTCACATCTCTACCACTATCTACTGCCTACAAAGGCACCCAGGTTTTTGATTCCAGGACAGCGGAGTGCCGGGTCGACACCACATACAAAATATATATATATATATATATATATATTATATATTAGCGGAATGGACCAGCACTCTCACCAACTCCGGTAGTAGCCTGCGTGCCCTTGCGAATATAATACACCAGCAGGTAGGAAACGCCAATCGTCTCAATGTCCCCAAGCACGGCACTGACAGGACTTTCTCAAAGAATTTCTTTATTTCTCACATGTGTATGTATACACATACATATACACACAGCCTGCCCTTTAAACTCCCCCCCCCCAGTGGCCACCGGACTCGCAACAATGTTGCTATTCCAAATACAGAGTCCGGCGCAAACCTTTAAACATGGCGCCCGCCACGTGAGCACTACCGCGCTCAAGCTGCCGCCGCACATACCCAAGGCACAAAAGCCGCCCCTGACCCGCGCCGGGTGTCAATCAGCTGAGCACCCGGCGGGAGGCGACAGCCGTGCAGCCCTGCCATTAGCGCTCGCAGCCCCGCTCAGAACACCGCGCTGGGGAATGAGTACTCACTGGCTGGTGTAGGCAGGCTGGTAGTGTATGACGGTCCCTTTGGTGGGAGACCACAGGCACACTGAAGGTCTGGGCAGGTGCCTTTGAAGGAGGCCCTGACAGACAGCTGGAAAGAACCAGCGGCGCCCAGCTCCACAGACTATTAGAATAGCTATAAGGAGCTGCACTAACAAAACTAATTTAAAGCTAGAAAAAAGACCTAAGGAGAAAAAGAGCAGGAGCAATGCCCCTGCGTGTCCAGCTCCCTCGGCACAATTTTTCTAACTGGGGATTGTGGGGTATTAGAGGGGAGGAGCCAGCTTCTTAAAGTTATAGTGTGCCAGCTCCCAGCAAGCCAGCTCTAATTACCCACAGTAGATCGCCAGTGTCCCCTGCAGGATGTAAGAGAAAGTAATTTGTGGAATGTGTCTACGCTATATAAGAAACTATTAATAATAATTTTCTGTCCGGGTGCACCACCGATATCGTTAACTATGTTGGTATTGTGATCTTATTGTACTTTCTTCAGTCAGCACCCACCTTATGGAATGCCCTTCCATAACCATTAAGGCTCTCCTCTAGCCTCCAAACGTTCCCTGAAAACTCACCTCTTCAGGCAAGCCTATCATATTCCAGAACCCCCACATAACCTCAAGTAGTTGCAATCCCTAACTTGCATCCCATCAGGACTGTCTTGCAATCTGATGGAACTGCCATGCTATGGAATCTTATGTATCCTTCCTATTATCCCTATAGATTGTATGCATGCTTGCACCTCTATGACAATTTGTTACTACCCAGTTTGTGTGATCACTGTTGCCTATGGTAAATGTATATAAGAAACAGTACTTGTTTCCTAGCACCCCGCCCACAATTACATCGTACGACAACTCATCGCATCGCATGCAATATTGTGGCATACGATTCGATTTTTAATTGTACAAGCACACAAATGGGTGCTTGCAATGTGATTCCATAGTGTCAACACCACCCGCACTATCAACGGCAACCCGAAGCGTGGCGAGCTCCACAAGGGGCGGCGGTATGCGTCCTCCGACCTTTTAATACCCCCAATATCCATGTCAGCGTGGAGTTGATTTTATATAGTGTGGCAAGCGCAGCGAGCCACCGAGCCAGACACGGATTACTTTACATGTATTCTGCGTCCGCACGCCACACTATCTAAAATAAACTCCACGCCGACGTAGATAGTGGGGGTATGAAAAGGTTGGAGGACACGTACCGCCGCCTCTCGCCACGCTTCGGGATGGCATCACATGGCATGGGTGCTTGTACAATGAAATATCGCATGCCATTTGCTGGCATGTGATCCCATGCGATATTTCATTGTCCAAGCACTCCTGTGCATTTAACATGGAGATCGCATCGCACATCATTCATAACGGTACGCAATGCCATGCGATGGGTGCCGTGCTAGGTAACAAGTACCTAAAAAAAACATGCAGTGCGTACCCAGCTTAAGCTACACAAATAACACACAGCAGAAAACAGTGGTTCGATCAACTTGTAACAAAAAAAAACCCTCATATCCTGCTCAGATTGGTTTACACCAGTAGGTTGGGATAGGGATACTGGTTTCTTGCCAATGGGAGGTCAGGATACAGGCTCCCTTCCTGTGTCCTCTGCAAAAGTAAAATTGCTGAAAGTCACTAGGTCAATATGCTGGAACACTTATTTGACTTTATACTATATTAGGGTTACAAGTGTCAATACCATCGGGTTAACAATTGTCATTAAACAATTGAAACAAAAATGTAAACCAGTTTCCTTATCAACCATTTCAACACAACAGTAACAAAAAGCATACATGCAAGATTGAGAAATATATAGATATGTCATAGATCTGCAGTATGTATAGCACATACACATACTGCAGCCCCTCGGTAACTACCACACTATAGGGCCAAACAAAGCAATAAACTGCAATTTCAGAGCAGCGTGCAACACGCGTCTGTATACAGCTATAAGCTGTGCTGGGATTTGTGCTATTAAAACTGGCTACATGTTATCTCTCTGAATACAGATTTCCACAGGTCATACGAGGAAGCAACCAGATATGAGCTACAAAAACGCAGGTAAAACGCACCTACATCGTTGCTACAAGTACGGGCTACGGGTTTTGTTTACAGCTGATGTAGCGCAGGACATATGCACCCCGGCCTGGGCTCCCTACACCGTACATACATGCGGCTCACACAGGACAGTGAGGCTCACACTGCCGGCAATCACACTCACCTAGAACATCTGCCGTCCGGTGCCGGGCGATGAAGCACGCGTCGTCCCCGTAACACATGCCCTTCTTCAGGATACCCTTTCTGGCATCTTTCCCGAAGCCGCAGCTGGCGGTCACTAGGCTGTAGTCGCGGGAATCCGTCTGGGAAAGGCCACCGAGCACCGCTCTGGCAACCAACCGGCCGTATGACAGTACCGAGAACATGGCCCCGGGCGGCCCCCCGCGCCTCTTGCTCTCCTCCTTATCCTCCCGCTCCCTCCTCTTTCACAAGCTCACTCCGCAGCCTTCCCTGCTCTTCGGCGCTTTCTCCCGGCTCCCTCCCTGCGACCCTTGTGTCTGTGCACCCCGCACTTCAGTGCCGGCTTTCAAGTGTCCATCCGACCTCTGCCGCCGCCATCTTGGACCGCACTGACACTCCGGAGGCCGGAGGAGGGAGGCGGCTGCGGCGACGGCGAGGCACGTGACCGTGGCCCTGACGTCACTACTACGCCAGCAAGAGGATTCCCGTCAGCAGCCGCAGCGGAGAGTGCACACAGACAAGACTAGTGCACTGCAGGGCGGCGGTGGTGGTGACAGTGACTAGCTGCAGGAAATGGAATAGCTCTGCCGCCCGGGCGCACATGTATTTATTATGTTCCCTGGTGCCGTATATAGCAGCACCTCTGGGGGGCAACTATTTTGATTAGTGCAGTCACATGAGTATAAGCAGCACCCTTCCTGTGCACTTCTGAAGCCAGTGCTTGTAGCTATAGCCATAGATTAACGCTGAAAAGTATAATGTAGTATTGAGCGGTTTACCGGCTTCCTAGATTCATTGTAATGTCTGGCACAAAGCCTACTATAATACTGCCCCTATAGCGTGTGACTGGTGCAGCATAGATGAAGTAATAAAGGACCTGAGCATGTACATTCAGGAGAATTATTTTGCATAATCCTTAAGCTGTGTACACACAGGGGCGATTTCAGCACATATCGATGGCAATATGGTCGCTGAGAGACCATATTGCCAGTGATTTCATGTGATGTGGGAGATAAATTGCTAGGAGCGCGCTCCCGCTGCCAGCCCTTCATGGTCGCAGGAGCATGTTCAGCCCCGTACACACGGGGGGGATATATTGCTAAGCGAATGCCTTTTTTCATACTTACCTTGTCTCCCAGTGTCCACGGCGGCCATCGGAATCCTCTTCAGCGGCATCCCCGGTCCCAATCATGCATTGCGCAGCGCACTGGTCATGTCACCGTCCTACCCACTCACTCGTGCATTGCCCCCCAGGGGACGTCGGGGACCAGGTAAGTATTTTAAAAAAAATCCAAAATCCGCAAAAAATCCTTATCCAAACAGCATACTGTAGCAGACCAATGTATTATCAATGCTTCTGGGACAGGCTCCCCTTCTTCAGGATACGATCCTGTTAGTTTTATATATTCATTTTATACATTTCTCTTCTATTTTCCTGCTTTTCATATGATCTTTGTTTAAACTTGAATGTGGGATGATGTGCACGTTTTTATATAACTTTCCATTAAAACTCTTACTAAAATAATAATAACCATGGTTTGAGGGTTTTTTTGTGTCTCCTTTGGTCAATAAAATAAACAACCTTTACCTCCTCATTTATTCGATGACACAGTATAATCCTGATTTTGGGGTACTGTCAGTCAGTAGCTTGCCCCATCATGAGAGACCACTTTGATGTTCTAACCCAGTGTTAGCCAACTCCAGTCCTCGAGAGCTACCAACAATTCACGTTTTCCTGCTCACCTCACAGGTACACAGGTGCACTCATTACTGACTGACACATTTACAAGATCCACAGGTGGAGCTAAATACTTCACTTGTGATTCTGGCCCTTATTCTGGTTGGTGCGGTAATATCCGCGTGCGTTCGTGCCGCCGATGTTTTGTGTCTGCGCATGTGCAGAGGCGTCTCTGCGCATGTGCGAGCGGGGCGTACGGCCAAATCCCGCATGAAATGTGAACACTCCAAACAGGGGGTGGAGAGGGGCGTGAAGGGCTATTTGGGCTCATTACCATATGCATACGCCCCGCATTTCATGGGCGTTCCCATGAAAACGCCGGGCGTACGTATGGTAATGCGGCCGTGACGCACGTGTAGGGGGCGGACATATGACATCGCCGGATGTCAGCTGCCCGCCCAGATCCCTGCTTTTGCACGGAAAAATGTCCGTGTGGTCTGAGGTTGCGGGAGCTGGTGGACCACTCGGTCCTGCGACCATCGAATGATGGGGGAGGTTCCCTGAGATGGAGGAGGCGTATTCCATGAAAAATACACGTGCGGTCCGTTCGGCCAGCTTCTTACCGCGTACGGACGGAGTTGGCGATCCGTATGGAAGGCGGGGTTTCGCACGCACGGTCCTGGCCGCATATTCGGATCCGGCCGCACCGATCAGAATAAGGGCCTCTGTGAGGAGACATGGAAAACATTAACTGTTGGTAGCTCTTGAGGACTGGAGTTGGCTACCCCTGTTCTAACCTCTTCACCTTCGTTACTGCTTGAACCATAGTGAATATGGATGGGGTTGCTGGTACTGCCTCATGGCACAGGCCACATCTTCAACACTTCTCACAATAGGCTTTCCCAGCCTTTCTATGAATTGTAAAATTATGTATTAATCCTGTCAAACAGATTTTGCTGCAAACAAACTTATTCCCTTAAAGGTGCGTACACATGGGGCGATATATTGGCGGGCGATATATCGCTCAATGCCCCCTTTTCATCGGTGACCAGAGATGGTCGCTGATGAAAAGAAACCTCTACCGGCTTCTGTGACCAGCGATTAGAACGGGGCAGAAAACGGAAGCGCACACGGCGATTTATCGCCGGTGCACACTCCCATCACTGGCAATATGCGCGATATTAGCGCGATATTAGCAAACATCGCTGCCGTGTGTACACGGCTTTACAGGTAAGGCACCTATTCACTAGTGCGCGGTATCGCATTTACATTGTATGCAGTCCTTTTTGCATATGATGTATCTTGTGTGATACCAGTCATGGCGGCGGGATCCGATAGATCCTTGTAGAAACCCACACGGGAAGGTCCCTCGTATTGCAATCCCAGGAAAAGGACATGCAATGTGAAAGTTTTCATGTGATCCGTCGCAGCAATTAGTCAGAATCGCATGAAAAGTGCCATTATTGCACTAGAGCAGTGGTTCCCAACCCTGGTCCTCAAGTACCCCCAACAGTGCACATTTTCCTGGTCACCCAGCAGGTGTACTCATTATTTAGACACATTTTAAAAGATCCACAGGTGGAGCTAATTATGTCACTTGTGATTCTGTGTGGAGACCTGGAAAACATGCACTGTTGGGGGTACTTGAGGATCAGGGTTGGAAACCACTGCACTAGAGGATGGGGGCCTACATTCTGAAGAGTACATTCTGAAGAATAAATACTGTCATCTTATATATATAGGCCCAGATACTAGAAAAGCCACCTAGGCCCAATAATCAAGAGGCGGATATAGACGTCATGGGGCCCTAAGCAAGACACCGATTTGGGACTCCTTCGAATAATCCTCAGTGTATCCCCCACCTCTTGATTGTAGCTGGGGGATGGTAGTACTATTAGTGTACTGATACTCACACTTCAGGTGCCAAAACATGTATCTCACCTTCTTAAATCTTCTCTAGGCAAATCCCGCACCGAATCCTCTCTCTGTTTCTTTTAAAGATGTGCATGTGTCACAACATTCCATGAACAATACACTGAATAGGACACAGGCAAGCACGAAGACATATTTGAAAGAGCTCGCAGTCCATCGGAAATTAGAAATGACATCTCTGCTCCATGATTCAGCCCTGTCTGCAGGCCCCCTGGGAGGCTGGGACCAAGAGGGCCCTAAGCAGCCACCTTGGTTGATTAATGTTTTATTTCTTATTATTTATTTATTAACAGTTTCATTTATAGCGCACACATTTCGCAGGAATTAATTAATTCATTATTGTCTGCATTGGCCTTTCATATAGACGTACATTATATGGTCTCTATACCATACTGCCTACTTTCCACTGATCTGCAGTTCGGGAGGCGTAGCGGTGTAATATAATACCCCCACTATCCAACTACGCATGGAGTTGATTTTATATAGTGTGGCGAGCCCGAAGCATGGCGAGCGAACGCAGAATACATGTAAAGTAATCCGCGTCCCCATGCGTAGTTGGATAGTGGGGGGATGAAATCACCCATGGGTGACTATACAATTCAAAATCTGGTCTTTACAATGAAAAATCGCATGCCTTAAGTAGTGGCATGCAATAATAAAATCGGGTGCCCAGATAATACACCGGTGTAGCTTTACTGATGTTATTACATTGCGATTTACGGCTTTATGGAGTGGGAGTGGGGGTTAAAATGAATCAAAATGATGTGATGCACATCATTTTAGCCCTACCCCCTCTCCCAAACTGCCGTGATCGCATGTTGAGTGGCTGGAGGGAGGTCCGGGGGTTGGAGTAAAATGTGGTGTACTTACCCTCCTTACTAGGCCGAGAGGCGGACCTGATTTTGGGAGTCTCCTGGCCATTTCAGGGGGAAGGCAGGTTTGCTTTGTACTTGAGATAACTAGCTGATTATTTACTGGGGATTCACTTTAGTTCATGGGATAAAGATTGGAAAAGTTATTGTTTTGCTATATTAACCTGCTGTTGCTTGTGTAATCCAGTAAATTCAGTTTAGATAGAGCCGGTCTTAGGCATAGGCAAACTAGGCAATTGCCTAGGGCATTTGGAATGCCTAGGGGCATCAGCAGCTTCTGCTGATTAAAATGATATGCAGCATGCCTATATTCTGTGTGTGAGTGAGGCTGTATCTGCATATGAAATAGTGCATTCATGGAAATCACTGTAACATAGCATTCTGTATGCAGGTACAGCCACAGTTGCACACAGAATATAGGCATGCCGTATATCATTTTAATCATTGGAAGCTCCTTGTGTGTGCTGGTCATAACGATGCAAATAAGATGAATATTCAGCAAAAAAGGCACCTAACGTTAGCAGAACTGGGCAGGAGCTGCATGGCCTATTGAGGCAAGATGTATGAGGAAACATCTGTATCCAAGCAGAGGCAGAAGTCACAGTGGTAGCTGCTGTGCGAGTGCTGTCTGCGGGTGGGTTGGTTGTGCAATAGTGTTCGGCATCTGTGTAAGGGGCATTATGAGTGTCATGTTTAAATGCATTAATAATGTGCGACATATGTGTAACAGGCATTATGTGTGTCATGTGTGTAAGGACATTAATAATGTGCAACATATGTGTAATGGGCATAATGGGGCAGATGTATTAAGCCTTAACAAGAGATAAATGCAAGGGTGATAAGGAGAGATGAATGTCCAGCCAATCACCTGCTAACTGCCGTCTTACAGCCTGTGTTTGAAAAAAGTCAGTAAGGAGCTGATTGGCTGGACGTTTATCTCTCGTTATCACCCTTGCATTTATCTCTTGTTAAGGCTTAATACATCTGCCCCTATGTGTGTCATGTGTGTAAGGGCATTAATAATGTGCAACATATGTGTAAGGGGCATTATGAGTGTCATGTATAAATGCATTAATAATGTGTAACAGGCATTATGTGTGTCATGTGTATAAGGGCATTAATAATGTGCAACATATGTGTAATGGGCATTATATGTGTCATGTGTATAAGGGCATTAATAATGTGCAACATATGTGTAAGGGGCATTATGTGTGTCATTATGTGTATGAAGGGCATTAACAAAGGTTGGCATAATGTGTAAGGGGCATTATGGTTATAAGGACATTAATAATATGTGTCATGTGTAAGGGGCATAACTGTATGGTATTATCAGGGGTGCCGAGAGAAAGGGGTAGGGGGTACAAATTACCCAGGCCAAAGTCTGATGGAAGGGCCCAGTGGGGGCCCCGGGCCCCCTCCCCTTAAGTGACAGCAGCAGCTGCAGCTCTTCTTCTCTGCCCAGCACACACTGCTTTGTGCTGGGTTGCAGTGTGGCCATGGAGGTGCTCAGTGGTGCAAGTAGAAAAAATGTCTTAGTGGTACTGTGCCGCGCGCGGAAAATGGGCGTGGTTAGGGGCGTGGTCATATGACACGAGGGGGAGTGGCTACATGACAACTTTAGAACATGATGACATTTCTGTTTGGGCTTGTGCATTGCACCCTGAACACAAAATGTAGGGGTCAGGATCAAAGTGTAGGAGCCAGACAAACCATAAATAGGGATATTGCACGCCGAAGGCGCGCAGCAAAAATCTAAACAGTACTGCCTGTTACATGTCACACACCCAATACATATTACCCATGCCATAATGCCCATTACACAATATGCCACACATCGTAATGCCCATTACACATGCCACACACCGTAATACCTATTACAAATAATACCACACACTGTAATACCTATTACAAATAATACCACACACTGTAATGCCCATTACACGTTATATACCAAACACCATTATGCCACGCACTGTAATGCCCATTACATATAACACACGCTGTAATGCTAACTACATTATATGTCACATAAGTGCCGCTTACCTACATGCTCGTTGCTATGGGTTTCATGCTCAATGCCAGGGGTTTCAATGTTTCATGCTCGATGCCAGGAATTGCATACTCTCCACCAGGGGCTGCATGCGCTCTGCCAGGGGTCACATGCCCTGCCAGGGTTTGCATGCAAATGCAAGATGACAGCAGCTTGTAGCTGTAAGGAAGCTAGCTTAGGGCCAGGCATCACTGACAGGACATGCTGGGATCTGTAGTTCCACAGGTGACCCTAGGAGATTCCACATCCTGTCAGGATGTGGAATCTCCTAGGTTCCCCTGTGGAACTACATATCCCAGCATGTCCCACCTCTCTCTGTAACGGCCTAAGCGGCTGGGCCATTACCTGCATGGCCTTTTCAGCAGCAGCCCATGCATCAGTTCCCCGGTCAGGGCCTTCCACTCCTCCTTGGCCGAACTCCAGGCAGAGGCGCGGGCAGACGGGGAAGCCTGGGTGTTGTGCACCACGCCGCCTCAGGCACCGGCTGGACCACGCATGCGCAGTGAGCGTCGAGGGTCATTTGTTATGGCGGTATGGGGTACCGGCACCATATGTTTTACCGGTACGCCGTACCACCATACTTACACCCCTGGCTGCGCTGCATATGCAGCGTCACTGAAACAGACAGTGGCAGTGTCTGAAGTCTGACTCTTGAGACCCGGCCGCCTGTTCTGGTCCCAATACCACCTGGCGGCCTCCCTGGCGACAAGAGCGCCACTGTCACACGGGTCACTGCTTGCGCTGCGGGCAGTGTGGTGGGCGTTAGCGACAGCATCAGGGGGTATGTACGTTGGGGCCCTTTATGACACAGGTGGCTGGCGTTTAAGGTACAGGTACAGCAGGGGTGGCCTAACTTTTGTGGCCAAGGATCTACTTTTTATAGACTCAGTTACCGGTGATCTACCAGCGTGCTTAACAGTCCCCCCCCACCCCACCCAATAATTCCCCTCCTGTGCAAAATACACCCCCGATTGCTCGCTGTGCAATACCCCCCCCCCCCACACACACACAGATTTTACAATGTTCAGAATAATCCTTCCCGTTACAATACCCCTGTCTGTGCAATACTTTCCTCCTTGCAGATGACCAGCCAGCCCCCTGTGCAAAATATTCACCTCCCAGTGCAGATTCCACCATGTTCAAAGTACCCTCAATGTACTCATTCAGAGTACCCAGTGCATTACATCTCCCCATGTTAAAAACCCACCTTTGTGCAGATTCTACCCGCCATATGCAGAAAACCCCTTCCCCCTCCCAGTGCATAACAGCATGCCCAATGGAAATACTCCCCTGTGAAAATGAACCCCCCTCTATGCATATAAATATAAACCCACTTCCCCTCCCGATGCATAACAGATATATGCAAATATAAATAAACACTCACAATGTGTGTGTGAGGGGTCCTCCTGGTGCTGGCCGCTGGCTGCTTCTACCGGCGCTGACTGGCTGACAGTTGCTGCATCATGACACTGGCTGCATTCCCGCCGGTGACAACTCGTCTGCCGACGTCCTCTGCATAGTTTAAGCACCGGCGCGGCACGCAAGTAGAGGACGCGCCACCGCCATGATGTCACAACATCTCTGCGCATTCCGGCGCATGCGCAGTGTGAGTGCTGCCCATGGATTTCTTATGGCGGGGTACCGGCGCTTTATGATATAGTGGTACGCCGTACCACCCCGTACCGCCTCAGTTGCACCCCTGGAGGTGCTTAAAATACAATATTTTCTCAGGGTATAATGTGAATAATGTGAGGAGTAATGTACATAAGATAAAGTGGTACTACTGTGTGATGTAACGTGAATAAGGGACACCATCGCATGATGTAATGTGAATAAAGGTGCACTACTGTGTGGCATAACTTGAATTGGGGGTACTATTGTGTGGCCATGCCCCTTCCCAGCAAGAACACACCCCTGTTTGGGCTGCGCACTGAATGTGTGCGCTGTTTCAATTTAAAATATTTCAGGTAGGGGCACCAAAATGATGACTGCTATGATGAGGGTTGATGGTGCTGGGAAAGGGGAGCAGGGTCAGAGGCGGAACTAGTGGCGGTGCTAGGGGGCACCAGCCAAAATCTTGCCTAGGGCGTCATTTAGGCTAGGGCCGGCTCTGAGTTTAGATAACTATTTTACTATGCTACTAACCAAAAGTTTCTGTCCTGAAAAAAAAAAATATCCTACTAAATAGAAATTTTGTAGGATTCAGAATGCAATAACATTTACTGAATTTGAAAAACTGCAAAATGTGATCTGGCTGGGTCATGAAGAGGTTAAACTGTCCATGTAGAGCAGGGGTGGGGAACCTTCGGCCCTCCAAATGTTGTTGAACTACACATCCCAACATGCCCTGCAACAGTTTTAGTATAGCCTAATAGCAAAGCTGTAGCAGGGCATGCTGGGATGTACAGTTCAACAACAGCTGGAGGGCTGAAGGTTCCTCATCCCTGAGGTAGAGTATGGTTATTCAATATGAATTTTCAGTGCTAAAAAATGGTTATTTAATTGAAATCATTCAAAAGGCAAGGGGGGAAAAGGAAGACCTATAAAGATAATTTAGAAGAATACATTATGAAATATAATCTTGTGCCAGCTTCGCTTTTTAGTCATAGATATGAGAAATGGAAACACTGTGGGTCAAGTGCTCCATGTTTGACGTCTGCCTATGCCTATGTTCCATGGTCACACAAGTATCTTGTTTAACCATGACCCGTGGTTCAGGCTAAAATAAGAAACACTTCTAATGTTCCTGTCTTTGTCAGGCACCATAACCTAGAACTAGGTGAAAGGTGATCTATGTTATGTCTAGCAAAGCTGCATTTAAAATGTTGTTCAGTCAGTCTCCATTTCCTGCATAATTTGTTGGTTAGGGCTGTGTGGGTTAGTCACTGTTATATATCTATAAAATATGCAAATGTAATACTGTATAAATACCATATTATAACAAGTTATATAGAACAGCAGTGAGCTGTGGTGAGGTCTATGATCAGTTGATCAGTTGCATACCTCCCAACTTCTGTGTTGGGGAAATAGGGACACTCGTGCGGTGTCCGAAAAGGGGGCGGACGTATGCAAATGAGGGTGCAGCTTATGCTAATTAGCCGCAACCTCATTTTCATACGAGATTAGACGCTGTGCGCATGCGCACAGCGTCTATTCTATTAGATTGGGGGGTCTCCCAACTGCCACCCCCCGCAGCGGGACAATGCCTGCCGCGGGTGGGACAGCGGGACAGGAACCGAAAATCGGGACTGTCCCGCTGTAATCGCGTCCCGCTCAGAGATTCCCGCCTGACTCGGGTCCGGCCGCGCGGGCAAAACGTCATCGGATTTCGCGAGGCTTTAAATAGCGGCTCCCGCGCCCGTCATCTTCACTCCAGTCTAGGAGCGGGTTGGGAGAGGGTGTGCTGGTGCTGCTGCTGGGGCTTAAACTTGAGCTTGACCTTGAAACCGCAATATTTTTTTCACTGGGGCTGTCTGTCTCCCTCAGTACTGCTCTCCTCTCTGCTTAGGGTGGGATCACCCTAGCAAGGAGGACAGTCGGCTCTAAAGGCCCCCATACACTATGCGATTTTGGGACGATTTCATCCGATTTCGGCACTTTGGGCCGATAACCGTGACATCTGATCCGATCCGATGCACGGTCCCGTGCGCATCGGATCGGATCAGGGAGGTCGGACGGTCAGCACATAAGATCACGTCCGACCTCCCTGTTAGCTGGCGGCGCCGGTGAGTGCTGACCTGGGCGGGCGGTGTGGTCAGCAGCAGCGCTCATCAGGGCGACGCCGGAGCGGGCAGCGGGTCCTGACGGTTTAACTAGCTGGCGGCGCCGGTGTGTGATGACCTGGCCGGGCGCTGTGATCATTCACAGATATCATTCAGCAGCGCTGCCGGACGGACGGGGCCGGGCAGTACAGTGGCAGGTATTCGATTTTTAAAACACCTGTCAAATGACTAGCCATTCCCTGATTGGCTGAGAGTTCTCAGTCAATCAGAGAACGGCTAGTCATTTGACATGTGTTTTAAAAATCTAATACCCGCCAGTCCGCCACTGCACTGCCCGGCCCCGTCCGTCCCGCAGCGCTGCTGAATGACATCTGTGAATGATCACAGTGCCCGGCCAGGTCATCACACACCGGCGCCGCTAGCTAGTTAAACCGCCAGGACCCGCTGCCCGCTCCGGCGTCCCCCTGATGAGCGCTGCTGCTGACCACACCGCTCGGCCAGGTCAGCGCTCAGTACCCCCGCTGCCCGCCCCACTGCTCCCCCTGAAGAGGATCACCGCCGGCCCCATGCCCCTCACCGCCCGCCCCCTGCTCCTCACCGACCGCCCCCTGCTCCCCGTTACATGTGATAAATCGCAAGCAATTTATCACATGTAAAATTTGGCTCATCAAGTGCCAAATTGTAGGTGAGCCTCCCAGGGAGCTGTCGGGCGGCTCACAGGAGAATTGGGTCCGACTTGTCCTAAGGACAAGTCGGCCTAATGTATGGGGGCCTTAACTGTGTACTTGTAGTACTACTGTCTCCTCTGTGCTGGGGCCTACCTCTGGTCCTCTAGTCCACTGGTGCTGCCTGCTAGTGCCTGCACTGAATAGAGGCTGCCAGTACCTACTCAGTCCACTGGTGCCACTGCCAGTGCTACTGCCTAAGTACCTACCTAGTAGTACTACCTATAGTACCTACTAAGCTGCTATATTATTTAATTAAAAATAATACCTGTCCTGCAGTGCCGCCTGGAACTGTAATAAATAATTCTGCTGGACTGGTGTACTGCCCATCTGTCAGAACAGACTTAGGTCTACAGTCATTAGGTCAACCCCGGAAGGTCGACCGTCCCCGGAAGCGGTACATCTGTCAGAACAGACTTACGTCTACAGTCATTAGGTCGACTGTCCCCAAGGTCGACAGGGTTAAAGGTCGACATGGCTCAAGATCGACATGACTTAAGGTCGACATGGTTTTAGGTCGACAGTCATTAGGTCGACATGAGTTTTTCACTGTTTTTTTTACCCGAATGTCGACACGGACACAGTTGGAGTCGAACCGCAGCCGCTCGCAATGCTTCGGGCACAGTGCCTCGCTGCGCTCCACACACTATTTTATTCTCCCACCACGCCCTAGTGGATGGTAGCGCATGAAATACCGCCTGTCGGCACGTCGGCTCAAAAAACTGTGAAAAACTCATGTCGACCTAATGACTGTCGACCTAAAACAATATCGACCTTGGCCCATGTCGACCTTAAGTCATGTCGACCTTGAGACATGTCGACCTTTAACCCTGTCGACATTGGGGACAGTCGACCTTCCGGGGTCGACCTAATGACTGTCGACCTAAATCTGGTCTAAAAGATGACTGTTTCCCCCATCCAGTACCTAATAAATTAATTATTATAATTTCTGCTGGTGCATATAGTAGTCTGCTACTGCTGTAACTACCTGTGTGCTGCCCACTGCCAGTGCTACTGCCTACCAAGTAGTTTATCTACCTACTAGGCTGCTATATTATTTAATAAAAAAATAATACCTGTCCTGCAGTGTTGCCTGGAACTGTAATAATAATTAATTATAAATAATTCTGCTGGACTTGTGCACTGGCCAACCAGTACCTAATAAAATATAATTAATTATTATTATAAATTCTGCTGGTGCATAGTAGTCTGCTCCTGCTGTAATAATTAATTACCTGTGTGGTGCCCACTGCCAGTGCTACTGCCTACCTAGTAGTTTCTCTACCTACTACTAGGCTGCTATATTATTTAATTAAAAAAATATTACCTGTCCTGCAGTGCTGCCTGGAACTGTAATAAATAATTCTGCTGGACTGGTGCACTCCCCAACCAGTACCTTATAATTAATTATTATAAATTCTGCTGGTGTACTGCACATGTACTAGTATTGCCGATGTATATATTATCTACCTGTCTTGTGCCTAGTGCTGCCGTATCTACCTGTCTTGTGTACCCACTGCCTAGTACTGCCATATCTACATGTTTTGTGCCCACTGCCTAGTACTAATGTATCTACCGTCTGGTGCCTAGTACTGCCGTATCTACCTGTCATGTGCCCAGTACTGCCGTATCTACCTGTCTTGTGCCCAGTACTGCCGTATCTACCTGTCTTGTGCCCACTGCCTAGTACTGCTGTATCTACCGTCTGGTGCCTAGTACTCCCGTATCTACCTGTCTTGTGCCCAGTACTGCCGTATCTACCTGTCTTGTGCCCAGTACTGCTGTATATACCTGTCTTGTGCCCACTGCCTAGTACTGCTGTATCTACCGTCTGGTGCCTAGTACTGCCGTATCTACTGCCTGGTGCCGACTGCCATATCTACCTGTCTTGTGCCCAGTGGCGTAACTACGTTTTGGGCGCCCCCCCACCGCCCCGCCAAGCACCCCTACCCCGCCGCCCATGCAAACCCCCCCCTCAATCCCCCACAGCCTTACCTATCGCACTTGTCCCGGCGGCTCCGTTCTTCTGCTGAGGACCACCAGAAAATGCCCGCCCCCATACAGCAGACAGTTTCAGAGAACTGTGTGCTATATGGGGGCGGCCATTTTGTGGTGGTCCTCAGCAGAAGAACGGAGCCGCCGGGACCAGCGCGATAGCTAAGTCTGCGGGGGATTGAGGGGGGGTTTAACTATAGCACCGCAGCCCCCGACGCCCCCACATGCACAGCGCCCCCCCGCGGTGGCGGGGGGCTGCGGTGCTATAGTTACGCCGCTGTTTGTGCCCACTGCCTAGTACTGCTGTATTTACCGTCTGGTGCCTAGTACTGCTGTATCTACCGTCTGGTGCCTAGTACTGCTTTATTTACCATCTGGTGCCCACTGCCATATCTACCTGTCTTGTGCCCACTGCCGAGTACTGCTGTATCTACCGTCTGGTGCCTAGTACTGCTGTATCTACCGTCTGGTGCCTAGTACTGCCATATCTACTGCTGCAGTGCCACTCTTACATGAGCCACGTGTTTGTGCAGCACACTTGTGTGGCTTAGCATAGTTATCCAGCTACCTCTGTGCAACCTTTTTCCCTAAAAACAATATTGTGAGGTGTGAGGTGTTCAGAATAGACCGGAAATGAGTGGAAATGAATGTTATTGAGGTTAATATAGCGTAGGAGCAAAAAAAAAAAACAAATTCTGCGATTTTAGCAGTTTTTATGCTTTTTTAACAAAAAAATCAGAACCCAAAACCCCAAAAATCCAAACACAAAACACTTAGGAGGTGTTTTGCCAAAACCCATTAGAACCCAAAACCTCAAGGTAATCAGAACCCAAAACCCGAAAAGTGGCCGGTGCACATCCCTAGTTAGCGGTCATAAGGTCAACAGGGTCGTTAGGTTGACATGGGTTAGGTTGACAGTCAAAAGGTCGACATGGGTTTTTTCACAGGTTTTTTTACCTGAATGTCGATACAATCGACATGGACACAGGTTAAAATGCACCGCATCCCCTCGCATGGCTCGCTGCGCCCGCCATGCTTCGAGCTCAGTGCCTCGCTATGCTCGGCACACTATTTTAAACCCCACCATGCCCTAGTGCATGGTAGGGCATGAAATACTGCCTGTGGCGCATGTCGGTTAAAAAAACTGTGAAAAACCCCATGTTAACCTTTTGACTGTCGACCTAACCCATGTTGACCTAATGACCCTGTTGACCTAATTACCCCTTCGACCTAATGACTGTCTAACAACTTGCTGGTGACCCAATGACCATATCCCTTGGCTAGTATCAAAGACTTTACACACACATATGATTTGTTGCTGAGTTTTGATGTCAGGCTGACAATCCCGCTATCTCTTCCTTAGAACCATTGCTGTCATCAGTGCACCCTGATACATCACACAAGTTTTCCACAATTTTTCCCGGTGGCCGGGAGAAGCAATCTTGCTGAGGATCAGCTGAGCACTATCCCACCAACCGCAAGTGCTGATCTGGTCTGTCTTAAGCCCCGTACACACGGGGGGAGATATATTGCTCAGCTCAGCAATATATTGCTAGCAATATATTCCTGAGCAATATATTGCCCAGTGTCTCCTTTGCATCAGCGACCAGAGATGGTCGCTGATGAAAAGGAACCTCTGCTGGGGGAGCCGCAGAGGTAATTACCGTGTTTCCCCAATAATAAGACACTGTCTTATTTTTTTTTCCCCAACAAAAAATCATAGGCCTTATTTTCGGGGTAGGGCTTATTTTAAAGTATCATGCCCCCAGTCCTTCTTACACAGCCCCCATTCCTCCTTTTAAAGTAACATGCCTGAGTCCTTCTTACACAGCCCCCATTCCTCCTTTTAAAGTAACATGCTCGAGTCCTTCTTACACAGCCCCCATTCCTCCTTTTAAAGTAACATGCCCGAGTCCTTCTTACACAGCCCCCATTCCTCCTTTTAAAGTAACATGCCCGAGTCCTTCTTACACAGCCCCAATTCCTACTTTTAAAGTAACATGTCCCGAGTCCTGCTCCTCACCAACAATACAGCACTTTTCAGTTCTTCTTCTGCTTGTTTTCCGCCTGCGCCACTGCTCCCTTCGTGTACAGCAGCCGCGTGATGTGCACAGTGACGTCACATGCTGGGCGCAGTGCATCCCTTGGACCGGGAGCTGCAACAGCTTCTACGGTACAGTAGAAGCCTGTACAAGCAAGGCGGTGGTGAAAGGGGTTAGCAGGGGTGGAGATGGGGTTACAGAAGTTAGTGCACCCACTCGGCTTAGGGAAATTTTGATAGGGCTTATTTTCGGGGGAGGTCTTATTTTGGACCAGTGTCCAAAATCTGGGGTAGGGCTTATTTTCGGGGAGGTCTTATTATCGGGGAAACACGGTAGCTGGTCGCAGGAGCAAGCTCCTGCGACCAGCGATTACAATGGGGCAGAAAACGGGAGCGCGCACCCGGCGATTTATCGCTGGTGCGCACTCCAATCACAGGCAATATGGTCGCCTGCGACCATATTCCCAGCGATTATAGTCCCTATCGCCCCCGTGTGTACACAGCATTAGAGAGAGGATTCCCGCACCAGAGTAAATTAATATCTACCGAACTGCCCTTACTCTGGTTTTTTTACATATATGGGATAAATACCCTTTAATTATGATACAGAGGTGCTACCCTTTACTAGAGAATAAGTTCACACACATACAAGAGAAGCAAGTACTTTAGAGTGCACTGGACGTCCTTTACAATGAATATAAAATATAACTTTTAATGAGTTTAAAGATAAAAAGATGAAATATTAAAACTTTTGAACAGATGTGAGAAAAGAAAGAATAAATGTATTTAAAAGAAAGAGGACCACTGTCTTTATTAAACCTTAATTTGCAGGGATGTATATCCCTGTGTGTTTGTTGTGGTTTTCTGCAGATACAAGAAGCTTTTAATAAACTTTATTTCTCTCTCTCTCTCTATATATATATATACCATGTTCATTTCTTTATTGTTATTATGTATCTACTGTCACAAAGTAATTTCCCTGTATCCTAAGGATGTTACTTTTGTAACCTTCTTTAACAGGAGCTTAATGTATTCCTTTGTGTGATTATACACTTTGTATGGTTGCACGGCTTGGCCTTGGGAGATATTGCTTCTGTTCAGTACACACTATGCAATTCCTATATAGTTAGTAGTGACTGATTATTTCTCAGTCCTAATCACGATTTTTACACTTTATTTTATAGTGCTTTCAAATTACCCAGATAGATTTTAGTGTGCCTTTTCAGGGTTACTATCACTCCTCAATAATTCTCCCTGCGCTTCCTAGTCCCCCTAGTATTCGGCGGTTGTTGTCACGCCGTCCCTCAGTTTTTATATATAACGGCTGACAGCTTTTTGCGGAGTTAATCTCCACCACACAATTTCAATTCTGCCTAATCTTAGGCTTGTGCCCGCTAACACCTTCTGCGGGGTCGCAGTCCTATAGCTGCCAGTATGTTTGCGTTAGACCGCAGACACGAGCAGACTCGTGGAGGATCTGGGAGCCGGCCTGTCAGTTTTGTACCGACACCGCTCTCCACCTCCCGCTGCTCGTTCTGTGCTTGTTCTATGCTCGAGCCGGGTAACAGAGGGGACCAGCGTCTAGGTATTTCTAAGCTAATGCAATCATATACATATCTGTAGTCATTCTATTCCTGCCACATTTCACAATTTTACAGAAAGACAGTGGCCCTATGAGCCAACGATCGTTTCACCAAAATGCTTTATCAAGGCATCCTTGATGCCTTGATAAAGCATTTTGGTGAAACGATCGTTGGCTCATAGGGCCACTGTCTTTCTGTAAAAGAGTATTACTTTTAGCCGAACTCCTGTTTCAGATCTGCCACTCTCGGTTATGGGGCCAATCCAAATTCGGGCCCTGCCCCGATGATCAGCCAATGGTTAGCTAATGTGCATGCGTAAACCACCCGACTTCAAACAGTCAAGTCGAGTTACTCACTTGCTGGGCGGTTTGCAGCTCGGGGGAGGGGAAAAGAATGGGAGTGGTGTCTGTGAAGTTACTGTATTAGAATGCTTAATATTTGTAGACACTCCCTTACTAATATGTGTAAGCCTGAATCTTCGGTGATGGTCCAGGGGAATGCTGGGAAGTGGGTGTTCCTGAGGCAGTGTGTCTGGAGTTGGATGGAATAAAACAGCACAGCAGTGAACTCATATGTCTCTGTGTCCTTATGATTGGATTTACAAACATATGAACAAAACAGTGTCCCCATGAAAATACTGGGTGTTCCCATGGGACCGCGGGCAGGCCGATGCCTGACGGGGGTGGGCGGCTAACGTCACATGACATCAGCCGCCCGCCCTGTCTTTGTCCCGGCGCCTGCGAATAATAGACAGTTGAGACTGACTTTTATTTCTGAAGGAAGGACAAATCGTTTGATGGTCAGCGAATAATTTCGACATCAGTGGCGGCATGCCCTCCTTTGGTTGCGAGGGGAAATGGTGACAGGGGGAGGGGGGGAGGATTCGGCTGGGCGGGCTCAGCCGAATCAGTGGCGGCATGCCCTCTTTTGGTTGCGAGGGGAAATGGCGACAGGGGGAGGGGGGGGGAATTCGGCTGGGCGGGCTCTCTGGTGCATGGTAATCTGCGATCTTCGCAGCTTACCGAGCCAACCAGAATCAGGCCCTAAGTGCAATGCCAGCTCCAGCCTGACTCCTATTCCATTTCTGCCAGTTCGAGTCTGGTCCAAGTGCAGTCATTTCTGGCCTGTCTCTTGTTACGGTTCTACCTGTTACAGTCTGGTCCAAGTCAGCTCCAGCCTTACTCTGGTCCTAGTTCACCGGGTTGAGGACCTTTTCCTGGACCACACGTAACGCTGTGAAATTCAAACCATTGTGCGTGGATGAAACGCTGCCCTCCTGCCGAGTTGCCCTGCATGCTTGCAAATGGATGTTTAGCATAAACATCCATTTACAGCCTTGGGTGCGGGGGGCCAAATCATTCGATGGTCGGCAATCATCGAATGATTTGGAAGGTGCACGCAATTTTAAGACACTCTCTGGTGTCTTAGCTATGCGTACTCCATGTACAGGAAGATGGCGCCCCGCACCCACGGCACGCCCGCATTAGCATGGCAACGCCCAGCATTTTCATAGAAACACCCATGAAACGCTCAGAGTTCCCATGAGTGCTCAATGTCAGTCATCCACTCTTGTGTATTCAACAGAAAAAAGGGGGTGTCAACACTTCTAGCGCTTCCAGAAATAAACTTACACTATATAAGGCTTAACAAGTCCACAATAGTGTCCTCAATTATTGTAGAGGTAGTTCTTTAATCAGACCAACCGAGGGTAGTTCAAAAGGAGGAGTCCATAATCTCCAATTAGCACAAGACTTTTAAAATTTGTGTGGTCTAAAACAGAAATAAAAATAGTGCAACACCTTTTTTCAAAGGGGAACAGCAATTTATTATACACTCACAATTTCCAAATAAAAACAGGCATATAGTCACCAGCCGGTGACAATGTAGGGGAGGTTACACCCAGACCTATTCTCCACTGATCATCAGGCTCCGGAAACCTTTTATCAGGGGTAGACAGTGAATGGTGTAGATTCCAAACCTCCAGTCAGCATAAGGGGTGATTCTGCCAGCCACGGGAACACCTGCTTAATGCATTTCGGACCTTTGGGTCCTTCATCAGAAGCATGGTGTTTCCCGTGGCTGTCATGATTTAAATAGCACATAAGGGCGCCAAAAGAGCATTGCGCTCCAGAACGTCCATACCGGAAACGGAAATGGCCAATGTTATGATCGGTGGTGGAACGCAAGCCTTTTGCGTTCCACCCGATATTCGTTTGTATGCCAGGATGGCCGGAACGTCACTTCCGGTCCGTTTATGCGCAACTGCAGGTCTGGACACGCATTTCCTGCGTTCCACCTGACGTTTGTTTGCGCTCTGTTAGCCGGAACGTCACATCCAGTTCCTGCATATACGTATTGCACAGTGCCCATTATCCACAAAGAAACATTTACATTTATAGCAAACAGTTCTTATTTTGAAGAAATCCAAGAAGTCATCCTTTGTGTTGTTCTTTTCCTTTCTTCAGACATAGGTTCTTTGCAGAATATTAAAGTCCCGTATCATAGTAATTTGTCCATATACAAAAAAGGGGGAAGAGGGATAAACGACAAGCTGTCAATCGTGCTTATATAAGGCAATACATTTATAACATGGCATATATTTTAAAATTCAATAGGTTTTAATATTTATGCAAAACTGATTAAAAAACAGGTATACATGTAAAATACTAAAAAGGGGGTACTTATAAAAACCATTTAATCTCAAAATCACTATTAAGACCATTTGGCACCAGAGTATTGAGTTTAAAAATCAATTTCATTTCGGACTGGGCTAGACGGGTTTCAATATTTTTATTTCGCCAAGTGGGTGTGATTACTTCAAGGCCACCAAATGATTTGATACAACATTCTTTTGAATTGTGGACTTTCTTGAAGTGTGCTGGAACCGTGTGGGTTTCTAAACCTTTTCTTATATTATACACGTGTTCAGCTAAACGCGTTTTCAAATTTCTAGTTGTCTTTCCCACATAAAATAGGCCACAGTCACAATGCAGAAAATAAATTACATTTTTTGAATTACATGTAATAAAATCATTTCTCTGGTTTTACTCATCTCCTTAGTAGTTCTACACATCAGGCACATTCCACAACGGTGGAATCCTTTTGTGCGATCGCTTGTTCGCGGCATCACATCAAGACAGCTCTTAACGAGTTTGTCCTTTAGTGATGGTGCCTTTCTGTATATAAAGCCAGGGTAGCATGGTAAGGATGCACCTATAACAGGGTCACTTTTTAGCAGATACCAATTCTTTTTAAAAACAGCAATTTGGTATCTGCTAAAAAGTGACCCTGTTATAGGTGCATCCTTACCGAAATGCATTAAGCAGGTGTTCCCGTGGCTGGCAAAATCACCCCTTATGCTGACTGGAGGTTTGGAATCTACACCATTCACTGTCTACCCCTGACAAAAGGTTTCCGGAGCCTGATGATCGGTGGAGAATAGGTCTGGGTGTAACCTCCCCTACATTATCACCGGCTGGTGACTATATGCCTGTTTTTATTTGGAAATTGTGAGTGTATAATAAATTGCTGTTCCCCTTTGAAAAAAGGTGTTGCACTATTTTTATTTCTGTTTTAGACCACACAGATTTTAAAAGTCTTGTGCTAATTGGAGATTATGGACTCCTCCTTTTGAACTACCCTCGGTTGGTCTGATTAAAGAACTACCTCTACAATAATTGAGGACACTATTGTGGACTTCTTAAGCCTTATATAGTGTAAGTTTATTTCTGGAAGCGCTAGAAGTGTTGACACCCCCTTTTTTCTGTTCCTATGTGTTTGGAAGGTTGGTGAACCCTCCTTTGTCAGCACAAGCTGCTCCTGGTTATCAGCGCAAAGAAATACCAAACAATTTTTCTTGTACTCTTGTGTATTCGTAAATTGCTACTATTACCTCTGCAATCATTCCCACCTTACTTTAACAATTAGCTTTGTTTCTTGATCTGTATTAGTGCTCTACCTCATGCACAAGATTAGTTCGCCTATCAAGTTTTCTCATACTTGTCTACTTATTGTTTATCCTCTCTGAGAAAAGCATTGGGAGGAGACTTTGGGACAAGGGTGGAGCTTGACATAATTATGCAAATTGTGTCATTTTAGTCCCTCCCCTTTCCAAAGAGCCGCAAATTGCAACACTTTACCGGCAAAGGCAGATGCGACGGGTAAAGGGAGATCCGGGGACTTCCAGGGGCATGCAGGGACCCAATTTTTGGGAGTCTCCTGGCCATTTGCTGCATCATACACCCACTAGTGAATCATTGCCAGTGTCATTCACAGGTTCAGAAGAATTCACTGTTGTTATATAACAAAGATGTAAAAGTAATACATATCTTCTTTGTATTATTCTAATCATTGTATAGCCAGACCCCTGGAGTGTACTGGAGTATGAGCACTGCCTTTCCTGCCTACCCTGACTGTGTGTGACTGCTGAACAGTACAGTGCAGTGAGTCATGTCCTGTGTATGCAAAATAGTGTGGAGAATAAATCACATTAGATGAAATATGAATCTTATGTAAACTACTAGTCCCAGAGAGACAGTTTAGTGTCAGACTCAGCTTTATAAAATCCGGTCAGGCACTTCAGATTCCTGTGTATACACATGTGTGCAGGCAGCAGCAGTGTACTGCAGTCCAACTCCACTGGCCCAAGAATCATAATCATTTTCAATGGACAAGCTCATTTACAGAATACTTCAGAAAAAAAGGTTTTCTATGGAATTATCAGTATAATAAAATGTAAGCATTATTGTGGCAGAATGGGTCTCTCCCACAGGTTGAGGAAAGGGTTAATCACCTGCAGCTCAGGGAGGAACCACACCCTTTCCTTTATGAAGACCAGCTATGGTATTAAAAACCAGGCCGGATGAGTTGGTAGTGGGTAATGTGTGGGAGAGACTGCACCTTTAGCAGCGCTCACTGTCGTGGCGGAATCTGCACACTGACACTGCTGTGAATACTCTGCCTGTTTGCACTGATACCTTCAAGTAAGCTGAACTGTTGATGGTATCCCAGGGTTCAAAAAAAGACGGATGACAGATGATACGTGGCACAATGCTGCCTAAGTTCACAATCCCCAGAAGTTACACCCTAACTTCACAAAACATACAGCAAAACACAACACGGGGAGATAGAAAAACGGCGCAATATTGTACTCAATGTCTTTTTTTGTTTGTTGCAGACTTCTCCTTTAGGTGTCACTGCAACAATTCTCACATGGATGTTGGTAAAAAGATCCGAACAAGTATTCAAAAAAAGAACACAAATAATAATAAATTAATATATATGAAGTCTGTGAGTGTCATTTATTATAAACCACTTTTATGGTGGTGGTGAAAATAAGTTCTTAGATTCCACAGGCGTACCCAGACTCACGTGATATCGTGAAGGTGTTCCTAATATAAAGGTATCTTTGGGATGTCCTCTGGAAATTCTCTGATTCTTTGATCCGATATTGAAGATTTCACACTTGTGCTCAAAGAGAAGTTAAAAGATGTCTTAGATTCTATTTTATTATACACATTTTCTTATTTAACAATAGTCAGTGAGTGGAGTGGCTGAACGTAGATAGTGAGCCCGTGACAGCGTACCTCACTTACGTATTTAGAGTGAGGGGGAACACACGTAAAGGTTTCTTTATTATTGAAGAAAAGAGGGCGTACCCCTACTCACGATGTAGTTGGATGGTTTCAAACATATAAAGGTTTCTTTACATGGATTCTTCCTCAGTGTGACAAATAGTGTGTCTTATGTGGGTCCAAAAGTTGGGAGTTTCCTCACGTGCTCAAAAAAGATAAATAGAAGGTGTCTCACTTATGTGATAAAATAGGGGATGAACACACATAGAGATTTCCTTTCTTATAGAAGATGGAGAAGAAGGGAGGGCGTACCCCTACTCACGATGTGATGGGGTAGTTCCAAGCCTATAAAGGTTTCTTTATGTGGGTTCTTCCCTTCCAACATCCAACACAAAAAAAATGGCTGTTACCGATGTCCGTCGTGCACTACCTGCAAGACTATGCTTACTGGCAGTGAATTCCAACACCCACAGACTGCACAAAAGTTCAAAATCAAACATGTCCTTTCTTGCAAGTCACAATTCATAGTCTATTTAATCATATGCCCATGCAATAAGTACTATGTTGGACAAACAATAAGAACTTTCAGAGAGCGCATGGCACTTCACCGCTCTGCTATAAATGCAAGTTTATTAGGACAAAAAATTGAACAACCAGTCGCCCGACACTTCAAACAGTGTGGACACAGTTTGGCGAATCTACGCAGCATGATAATCGATCACATCCCACCTCTATGCCGTGGAGGAGACCGTCATAAACTTTTGCACCAGAGAGAATCAGAGTGGATCTTTAAACTAAATTCCCTATCCCCAATGGGACTAAATGAGAAAATTGCGTGGAATGTGTTTATTTGAAACTCCCAGACACCTGCGAACTGTGACAGTATATGAAGCCTCTGGAAATCCCTTTTATGATCCCCATACAGTATACTCCTTATCCGTTTTTTTACCAATGTCATGAAATATTATTCATTCTAAAATGTCTTGTTTTTTTGCACTATGATCCATGTATCTTCAAATCACCCTCTATGATATCGTCTAGTGATATGTAGCAGCTTTTATTCACACGTTTTTTATCTAATTGTCACTTTGTTTTTACACTTTTTATCCAACTAGTTTTATAGTTGGTCGTACTCAGTCTGTCTACAGCGGGGCGGCGGTGAGGAGGAAGCGTCTAGGGTTACCTAGACAACGGCCAAGCGTAGCGGGGCGGAGTCGGGTTCCAGGAAGTGGACCTCACACACGCTGGCTCCCGTAGACATTGGAACACGCTGCTACATATAGGTAAGAGAGCACACAGCTCCGTTCTTTCTATTCTTCTTTCCAGCACTATTGCACCTTATAGCACGCATCCTGATGAAAAGGCCAACCCGGCCTTGAAACATTGATGGCTTAAACTATGTGTTGTTTGCACTAATACAAATAAGTTGTTTACAAGTCTGAGTGCCGCCTGATTCTTTGGTGTAGCAATACCCGGCGAATTCTGCAGTGTATATATACATCGGACCGGATCAGGGAGGTCGGACGGTCTGTACATACGAACACGTCCGACCTCCCTGTATGCATATGCCTGCCACCTGACAGGCATATGCATGCAGACACCGGGGGAGCAGTGGGGCGGGCAGCGGGTCCCTGAGCGCCGGCGAGTGCTGCTGACTGACCTGGCCGGGCAGTATACTTACACATAGCAGCAGCGGGGACGGGCAGCGCAGTGGCGGCTATTATATTTTTAAAATACTTGTCAAATGACCGGCCGCTCTCTGATTGGCTGAGAGCTCTCCGGCCAATCAGAGAGCGGCCGGTCATTTGACAAGTATTTTAAAAATCTAATAGCAGCCACTGCGCTGCCCGTCCCCGCTGCTGCTATGTGTAAGTACACTGCCCGGCCAGGTCAGCAGCGCTCACCGCACCCGCCGCCCGCCCCCACCACCGCCGCCGCTGCCCGCCCCCACTACTCCTCACCGCCCTGCAGCTCCCCGGTTTTTTTTTTCATGGGATAAATCGCATGCGATTTATCCCATGTAAAAAATGGCACATCAAGTGCCAAATTGTATGTGAGCCTCCTGGGGAGCTGCCGGGCGGCTCGCAGGTAAATTGGGTCCGACTTGTCCCTAGGACAAGTCGGCCTAATGTATGAGGGCCTTTAACCATTTCCCTAGATGATTAGTGAAAGGTGTGTTGGTAGCTGCTCACATATAAAAGCATAGTGTGCTGTAAGCTTTAGACCAGATAGCATGCCTGGAATCAAACATTGATGATATAGCTATGTGTATTGTAACCATTTTCAGCGATAGTGTTAGGACCTGCATAAAAGTGGGGTCCCGTGAAGGGGGCTGCAGGCTTAAATGCATTGATCAATTCATGAACCAAATCTCCACTATTTATTATCAGTTAATTTAGTGTGTGCAGAGCCCCTACAATGTATGTATGTATATATATATATATATATATATATGTGTGTGTGTGTATGTATGTGTATGTATATATATATATATATATATATATATATATGTATGTGTGTGTGTATGTGTGTGTGTGTGTATATATATATATATATAATGCCGAACTTGGAGCAGGACAGCCATCGCTGACCGGGCTTAGGCAAATTCGGGGGCGTGGCCTAATCGCGGACCCATGGCCACGCCCCCTTACTAGACCCAGTGTGTCTCATGCTGCAGGAGGAGGCCAAGAGCCGGCCGGGAGAGGGAGATAAATATATATATTTTTTAAGTGTGTGTCGGGACCCGGGACCCCTGGCAGGCCCGGGCCCACGTAAAATGTACCCGCCCCCCCTGCCTCTCGGCGGCCCTGCACTCAGTTGCCAAAGCATTTTAGCAGTTTGTCTAGAACAGGGGTCCTCAAACTATTTTGCTCTGGGACCCCATCAGACAATAACATACCTCCCAACATGAACCTCTCCAGGAGGGACACTTTGCTCTGTTTCTGGACTTCCCTCTTAATGTATGATTGCCGTCACCTGTTTCTAACAGGTAAATCAGGGTTGCTGACTTTTAAATGCTCCTCTCCGGGAGAAGCCCGGAGAGGAGACTTTCCTTACCCAGATCGGGGGCGGGGCTTGACTGTGATGTCATTAAGCCCCACCCCCATTACGGGAAATAGGCGAAATGACTGATCTCCATGGAGGGGGCGGGGCTAAAATGTCACGATTGTGCCATTTTAGCTCCGCCCCCTCCTGAGACCCGCGGATTGTAGCATTTACATTCCGCGATTCGGGGGGGCTCAGGGGGGTCCCCCAGATTCCGGGAGGGTTGCCCACCCTTCCGGGGGGCCGGGAGGCGGACCCGATTTTCGGGAGACTCCCGGGAATTCCGGGAGGGTCGGCAACCCTGAGGTAAATGGATAAGAAAGGTGTTTCAACACAGGTAATAGCAATCGTACATTAAGAGGGAAGTCCAGAAACAGAGCAATGTGTCCCTCCTGGAGAGGGTCATGTTGGGAGGTATGCAATAAAAATAATTACGGGACCCCAGCAAGTTACAGCAGAAGGTCATCACATCACCTGTGTAGTCAGCAGACAGCACATACACGGCAGCATTGTGGAGGCATAGAGTGATGATGGAAGGTATGACAAAGGTGTTATAACACAGGTGATGGTAATCATTCATTACCAGGAAAGTTCAGAGACAGAGCATTGTGTCCTGAGAGGGGTCATGTTGGGAGGTATTTGTAATCATTAAGCACAATTAGCAGCCCATTAGCTTAATGGAGCCGTCACTACTCTGTATTACCTCCCATAGTTAACAGACGCTTAAACTAATTAAATACTAATCTAAACCTAGTACATTCACCAAAAGGAAGATGAAGCCACTGCCATATAAGGTAATAAACTTCGTAAAAATGGAGGACGTCCCAGTATCGCTGTATGACAATTGCAGACATATTTCTTCAGTACTGTATTTTCATATGCAGGAGCCTTCCCGGACGTCGTCATGAGAGAAGTGGCGTAGTTCCTGGAGCCCAGGTAGCAACTGCCCGAGCGTTTATAGCAACGCAGGAGCAGCAGCGGCAAGAGGCAGCCGCCATGTCCCGGGCACAGTGCTGCGTGCTGCTGGTGATCCTCCTCTGGAGTGAGGCAGGGGAAGCAGCCACCGCACATCCCCCGGGGACCGACCTACCCAACACCGAGCACGGCACATTATCGCCCGATAACGTGACTGATCTTTTGGAGCTGCTGGTGAACGAGTCCGCTCGGGGTACAGCAAGTTTCCCTGACCAGGGTACAGGCCAACCCCTCCATACCGTTACCCTGTCAGCCTCCCCAGGACCGGTCAATACACAGCCTCATTCAGAGGCCCCTGGAGAGGCTGCTGTCACCCAGCCTCCAATTCTCCTGGGAGACCGCGGCTCATCTGAGCTTCCACAGTCCAGATCTGTTTCTACATTTGTAGCCAGTGGTAAGCCCGGCCTCCGGTCATTGCTGAGGGTGGGAGACATATACAGGGGCCCAGGGCACGTTTGTGTATAAATGTCGAATTGGACCGCGCATCCCGTCTATTGTGACAGCTATCACCGAGGAGACGGGTAGAGAGAGATTACAGCCTCCTTGTTACCCCTTTCACATCGCTATACCGGGTCTTACGTTTTCACACTAAACTCGGGTCTCCCATTATACAGAGATACTTCTCATAACCTGGGTCGAAATACCAGGTTAAATCGACCAAGTTTATAAACGGTGATGCTTTCACACCGCAACCTGACCTGGGTCCATGCGTCACCAACCCGGCAATCACATGGGTTTGAGGTGAAATGGGTATGTATGTTTTGGGGATGTCGTAAAAACTGGAACGCTCCAGGGGCGCGGTTCTCTAACATCCTCCGCCACACATTGCCGGCGTTCGCATTGTTAATATTCGCATATCCAGTAACATGCGATTATTACTGCAAAGGACAACTCTTGTGTAAAGAGCTGTCCTTTGCGTTGTGGCCCGCGATGTGCAGCGGGTCCCCCCTCCCTGGACCCTTACCTGGCTGCCAGGGCTCCCCTTCCTCCACCCTGCACTCGGAAGCAGTCTAGGGAGGAAGAGGTCACTGGTTTAGGCAGCACAGCAGGAGGCTGCCTGGACACAGGTGCGGGGGAGTGCGAAGGGAAGCCCATAGGCTTCTATGGGGTTACGCCATCTAGAACTGGCGTAACCCCGCAGCGATGCCCTGGGGTGGGGTTTTGCAGCATATGAAAATGCGGTAAAAACCTTGTAAACTGTTTTTACGGCATTTTTTGTTTGGTGCAAATCGCCCCAGATCATACAGGGAGGCTGTAAAATTGTCAACCACCGGTCAGGACACCCCCGGATGGGTATGTCCAATACAAGCTCCTAAATGGCAGTTTACTAAATGTAGTCTGTCCAGTGCACCATTCCGCGGTTTATTTCAGTTCCCGTTTTACCAAATCCCTCATTTCTTGTGCACCCTGCCGGCCAATGAGGAAAAAGTTTTGATTTATAAAAGTTTAACTCTGAAGTGTAAATAAATGCTCTTTTCTTAGTGTGTTTCACCTTCATGTCACTGGTTATAAAGTTATGGGACATATTTAGAATTTTTTAGCACCACTTAGCAGAAATAGGAAATTAATATTTTTCCCAAATATATTCAATTACACTAGCTGGGACTTGGGCTGTAAAAGGAGCACGCAGTGGCGTAACTAAGTTTTGGGCGCACCCCGCCGTTAAGGGGGGGGGCTTCCCCGCCGCCGCCCCGCCAATCCCCCGCCGCCCATGCAAACCCCCCCCAATCCCCTGCAGCCTTACCTATCGTGCTGGTCCCGGCGGCTCCGTTCTTCTTCTGCTGAGGACCACCACAAAATGGCCGCCCCCATACAGCAGACAGTTTCAGAGAACTGTGTGCTATATGGCGGCGGCCATTTTGTGGTAGTCCTCATCAGAAGAACGGAACCGCCGGGACCAGCGAGATAGGTAAGTCTGCGGGGGATTGGGGGGGGGTGTAACTATAGCACCGCAGCCCCCGGCGCCTCCACATGCACAGCGCCCCCCCCCCCCCCCGGTGCTATAGTTACGCCGCTGGGAGCAAGTACACATTGGACTTTATTCTGGTCCACATGCAAAGCTGCAAATTTTGCAGTGTTGCATGTGGACTAAACGCCGCCTCCCTTCGCACGTCACGATTCCCCGCATGGCTGAGAATGGATGATTTGTATAAACATCCATTCGTAGTCTTGGGTGCGGGGAGAAATCATACGATGGTCAACGACCATCGTATGATTTCTCCAGCGGTCGCAGATCTGAGACACCTCTATGAATAGGGAGGGGAAGAGCGTAGGCAGATCCAGGGAGCATAGGTAGATCCAGGCATCCAGTTTGATCACTGAGGATGAGAGGTAGCATTACTGTCTGGTGCCAATATAAAATGACGAAGACTATTCATTGTTGCACAGTATATCTGAAATGTGTTAGAACAGTTGCAACTACTGTGTAAGGTGCCAGATTTGGATACATCAGGCATAATCGTATCCTTCATATAAACCTTTGGGGGATGCGGCTGCGAGATTTTGATTATTACTTATTTACTTTATTACTATTTACTTCAAAAGTTAGCTTTTTATTCAAACTTACCATTCGTACTCTTTTACTTTATTAAAATATGCACCCAAGTTACACAAGTTGAGCATGCATGTGTGCTGAAAAAGGGGGCACAGATGGGCAACATATCATTAATATTATTATTGTTTATTTATATGGTGCCATAAAGTGCCAAACAATACATAAATGAGCAAAAAATAATAAAATAACGAATTACAGTACAAGGCAATTTAGGGCAAGTACATGGTAAATAAAGACATGCTGCAGAGGGCAGTATAATGAAGATATATATATATATATATAATATATATATATATATATATTTCAAAGAAATGTACATGGGGAGAGAGGACCCTGCTCTTGACAGACAGGAAGGACACAGAAGGGGTAAAAGTGAGCATAAACAGAAGGTTAGTAAGAGAGATGGATGGGTTAAACGAAGAAGTGGGTCTTTGAAACCATTTGAAGTTTTATATGGAGGTGGAGAGTCTGATAAGGAGGGGTAGAGAAGTCTGCCCTGTGATTCCCACCACAACTCCTGTATAGACACCCAAGGTGAGGGGTGCCGGACAGTTTCCCGATAGTCGGGATCCTGACAGTCAAAACCCCGACACTCGGGGTCCCGACGGCTATTCTCCCTCGTGGGGGTCCATGATCCCCATAGAGGGAGAATCGAATAGGTGCCGAGCGTAGCGAGCCACCGTGCCCGCAAGGGGCTTTGTTGCGCTCGCCATGCTGTCTGTGTCCGGCCAGTCGGGATCCCGACTGTCAGGACCATATACCACACCCCAAGGTGAGAGCCAATGTTTATGTTTGTGCCAGCACTACCCTGCGTAGGTAGATCCAGGCATCGAGTTTGATCAGTAAGGATTAGAGGTAGCATTACTGTCTGGTGCCATTTTTTTTATATAAAATGACGAAGACTATTCATTGTTGCACAGTATATCTGATATGTGTTAGAACAGTTGCAACTACTGTGTTAAGGCCCCCATACACTACGCGATTTGGCCCCGATTTCACCCGATTCTGGAGGATTGGACCGAGAAATCGGGTGAAATTGGCCAAATTGCGTAGGGTATGACATCTGATCTGATCTGATGCGCGGTCCCGTGCGCATTGGATCAGATCCAGATGTCGGACGGTCTGCACATAAGATTAATCATGTGCAGCCGTCTGGGGGGGGGGGGGGGGCAGGCTGGGTGTGGGTACCTGTCCGGGGAGCGGCAGGGACTGGTCCAGGGAGAGGCACAAGGTGTAGCGGCAGGCAGGGAGCGGGGACCGCGGCGCAGATGCTGAGCAGAGACCGGGGGCGCGGCGGAGAATAGAAGGAAATCTTATTCAAAAGACTGAGTGGCCGCTAATTGGCTGGGAACTCAGCCAATTAGCGGCCGCCCGGTCTTTTTTATAGGATGGTTTCTATTCTCCCGCTCGCTGTGGGGACAGCAGAGCGGTGGGAGAATAGAAACCATCCTATTCAAAAGACCGGGCGGCCGCTGATTGGCTGAGTTCCCAGCCAATTAGCGGCCACTCAGTCTTTTGAATAAGATTTCCTTCTATTCTCCCGCCTCGCCCCCGGTCTCTGCTCAGCATCTGTGCCGCGGTCCCCGCTCCCTGCCTGCTGCTACACCTTGTGCCGCTCCCCGGACCATTCCTGCTCCTGCCGCTCCCCGGTCAGGTACCCACTCTGGGAGTCTGGGAGACAGGTACCCACAACCATCAGCTGCCTGCCGCTACACCTTGTGCCGCTCCCCGGACCAGTCCCTGCTCCTGCCGCTCCCCGGACAGGTACCCACTGCCAGCCTGCTCCTGATGCCTCCCCCCCAGATTTTTACATGTGATAAATCGCATCCGATTTATCACATGTAAAAAATGGCACATCAAGTGCCAAAACTTATCAAGCTCCCCCGGGGAGCTGCCCCGGGAAGCTCAGGGGAAATCGGGGCTGACTTGTCCTTAGGACAAATCGCCCTAGTGTATGGGGGCCTTAAGGTGGTCCTTTTTGAAAATTGTAGTGTCCGAAAAGTTATTGGGGCCTATTTAAGAAGGATCGCATATACAATGTGATCGGAACAGAATATTTCCATCTAGAATTGCATTGCAATATTCTATCCTAACGTCCTGATGTATGTCTCTGCAGACACAGGGAAAGGAGCCCGTCCCTGTGATCTGCTTCTCTAGGTGCCGGGCTCTGCAATGTGCTACTGTTGTCTCAGTATGGCAGTAGCCTCAGGGACCCGATGCGATGCTGCCCGATTTGGATGCATCAGGCATAAACGTATCCTTCATATAAACCTTTGGGTTGGGGGATGCGGCTGCGAGCGGGGCAGGGGGGATTGTAGATATGCATTCACGGGATACTTAATATTTGCGGCTAACCCCCAAAAACTCTTTTTTTCAGGGAATTGGTTGCAAATATATATGATAAATGGGCCCCATAGTTGTAGTCATGACTTCGGGCAATTTGTGTGTTTTTCAGTGTACATGCGTGTATCATAACTTTGACTTTGTAAATTAAATTTGTATTCATCTTTATAAATGTATATTTGTTCGTTGACCATAATTCATAGGAATTAGTTAATACACAATGTCAATATTCTGTTGATTGAATTGCAGGAAACCATATTATACTCCTTTAAGGAAATGGTTTTTTTTATGGTAATTGTGTCTAACTGTGACTATTATTGTGCTTTGTTACCCTTAGTTACCAGCCTGTGTGTGTGTGACTTGCTGGTGGCCCAGTGTGACGTTAACTGCTGCTGTGATCCTGACTGCAGTGCTTCTGATTTCAGCGTGTTCTCAGAATGCTCCATTCCTGTTGTAATGTAAGTTATCTGTTTCTGCAATTAGCACATAGAAAGTGATGGAGGTAATTTGTTTTTGTACTTTTGTACTCTCTGGTGAGAGAACACTGGTGATGACTAGATTTATACTGCAAGCAGTATAAATCTAGTCAGTCAATGGTGAGGCGTGGGACCAGGCATCGCCGGGAGGTATACGCACATGGAATGATCCTTGCTACATTTCTAGTCAGATTGCTTAGAAATAGCCCTCATTTTGCCCTGTGTGTATTCCACATAAGTCCATAATGCCCCTCATACACTTCTCGCATTTGAATTTCCTTGATCCGTCTGGTTCTTTTGCATGTGATATATTGCCTATGTTCCCATTCCCCGCTGTGGGGATGCTGACCCTGTCGGAGGTTGAAACTGCAGCAAGGTCCGATCTCCGACTCCGATCTGATGCACGGGACCGCAATTTATGTCTGCGGGGCGTTACTCTTTATATGTTAGAGGTCTAACTCAGAGGGTTGGCTGACAGGCAATGTCTCAGTCTATAGATCCACATGCACAAGTTCAACACATTAAAAAATGTATACATATGTTTTTCAATATGTCAAACACATCCAATTTGGCCACTACTCACTCATTGTCTTGTACCGATCCGTCGGAATCGTGTGACAAGTGGCCAAATTGGACCAGTGTATGACCATGTTTTTTTTTTTGGTGGTTGAACACCTATTATTTTGTTCTAAAGACTTTTATGAATGGGCATACAAGATGGACCAAGTGGCTCTTATCTGCCGGACAACTTTCTAGGTTTCTAAAGGTGCGTACACACTGGGTGTTTTTGAGAGTGAACACACCGAGCGATTTTCACGCGGTACAGTGAGTTTCATCAGGGGTGAACTACTTGCCACAGTAGGAGACTATGGAAAGTGGTTCACTTGTCCTGTAATACAGGGCAATGGACGGAGGCGAATGGCCATAATGCGGGAGTGCTTTAGTGCCCATCGTTCCTCACCTGCCAATGCACACTAGCAGATTTTGAGCTCAAAATATGAAAAGTGGGCAAGTTAGAGATCAAAATCGCCTAGTGTGTATGGGCTCAAATCATTCCCATATGTGCATTAGGATTGTAGTTCGGATAAAGAAGATAGTTACAGCTCCAATCCACGAGGTGGCGCTGTTATCATGTTTCTTTTAAACTATGCAAATACTGTGATCCTGCTCCAAGATATCACATTTGTAACTTAATTATTTGAAACAAAAATGGGATTATGTTGGTATTGCTCACTTGCATAATTTAAGTCTGTACTTTTTGTAGAATTAGCTCCATAGAATATAGCTGCATAAAAGCAAAAATGCACAAAAGTTTTATAGAATTTTCTTATTTTCCCAGCATCTGGTAAAACCATTTTCTGTTAAAGTGTTTGTGCACCTGAGGAACTGTGCAGAACAGCATAGCTTGAGGGCTATAAGACCAGGTGGATTTGTATCAGTGTGCAGAAGAGATAAAGGGGGAGATATATTATAGTGGCGCTCATTAGAGGTGAAGCAGGAAGGTACACTGACAAGATATATTAACTTCTCATTTGCCGGAGTGACTGAGTGAAATCTCCCCATCCCCCCTCTGGGAATCTCTGCCAGAGCGCATCAGGTTAGTGCTGATGCACTGGGTGAAATTTATTAGGATGAGAGATTCAGAAAGTGAGAGATTTGGTAAGAAATCTCCAGTTTTTCTTAAAGCGGCAATCATTTACACTGCAAAATCAGACTGGTTTTGCAGTCTAAGTGATTGCCGCTTTAAAAAAACTATCAAACATCAGATTCTGTAATTTTGCAGTTTGTGATTGGACAATAAAGAGGAGCTGATTGGTTAGTACTTTATCTCTTTCCAAGGTTTGATCAATACCTCGCCAACCCCAAGTATAATGAAAAAATGAAATGAGTCCCTTTGGCTCAGGACATTATGACTAATGTCATAGCTTGGTTTTACATCACAGTGTACTGAATCCTTGTACTCCACAAAAAGTCATTTTATTGAATTTGGGATAAGAATTTTACTACTTGGAGAAAAATAATACCCCTTTTACACCGCCGAAAAATCCGGGTCCGGGCCGGGTCAGACCCGGATCATCGGCGGTGTAAGCCTCCTCCTCTTGTTTTCCCCTTCACCAGGGCAGCAGCATAGACAAGTGCGGAGTGCGCGGTAGCCGCACAGCCCACTGTGAATTGTAGTCTCCGTATCGTATGTGCCGCTGCTATAAGAAATGGAAGGCCTGGGGAGACTACAACTCCCAGCGCCTCCCTCTTTCCACCAAGTCCTCTCCCCTCCTCGGTAGAATAGCCGGGACAGACAGAGGGGGGTCAGCAGGCTTCATGTGACCTATGCTGGCCACAGGCATGACCGGAGGGGTCACTGGCTCTGTGTGTGGCGCTAGCTGCAGAGGAGAGGGGAGCCCCCCACTACATGACCTCCCTCCATTCTACCCAGTGCAGGCAGCTGGAAGCTCATTGTCACCCACTCTAAATATATATGCCTGTCACACACTCTCCTGCTGGGGGGCTTGGGGTATTTATAGTCTGGGGGTTATACTGTACTGCCTGATGGCTTCTGCCCTTAGGTTGTCCTGACCTGTCTTGGGGCATTATACTCTAAAGGTAATACTGCCTGGGACTTGGTTATTATACTCTGAGGGTAAAACTGTACTGTCTGGGGGTTTGAGATACTTGAAAAAGGGGTTGTAGCCCCAAAATGAGCTGTTGATGGGCATTTTTAATGACATCTAGAAGAAATAGCAGGGCTGACCCAGGTTCAGTGTAAATGGTGCAGACCCTGGTCCGACCCAGGTCGAAGTGCTGTGTAAATGGGGTATAAAGCAGGGTCAGATCCTGGAAACTCCAGTGTTCAAAGACCAGGGTCCGACCAGAGTTTTTGGTGTAAAAGGGGTATTAGTGAACTAAACCGAATTCTGTATCCTTTGTGTTATAACTGCTATTACCGGACACTGGAGGTCATTCTAATTCATACTCTCCATTCTGAATTCGCAACATCCATCTGTGCGAAGGTATGCCGGCCCATTCGCACGTAGCAGTGCGGGCAGGGTCGGTGGGGCGGCAGACATGGGAACACCCAGCGTTTCTGAGAAATTTGCAGGTTTGCGAGTCAACCAGAATGACCCCCACATTGTACATTGGTAATGTGTTACATTCTTCACCACTTTGTTATAATGTATTGTAATGTTACAGGTCCTGGAATCTTTTACTTTCTTGATCTGTATGACGTCTTTATTAAATAAGAAAAACAAAAATCTTCCTCATTTTAGCCTTTTTTTTCTTTGTAGTATTGTAATTTACTCCATATTATCAAAGGTAAGCCTGACCAGTCTTGCGAAAATTTTTTTAATATGGTTATACCTCACATTCCCAACAAATGCAAATTAGTCATGAAGAACAGAAACCATGGTACTTGTTTCCTAGCACGGTCACCCCGATTTGCATCGGGGTGATCGTGACGGAAAAATTGCGTCGGTCGCATCGCATGCGACCAAATTGCATGGTATGCGATCGACCCAATTTTTACATTGAATCAAATGTGAATTGGGACCCTATTTTACATTGGATTCAATGTAAACTATTCCCCAGACCCCCAATTTTAACCCCTGAACGCCACCCCACGATTGACGGCAACCCGAAGCGTGGCAAGCGCAGCGGTGCGCATCCTCCGACCTTTTCATACCCCTACTATCCACGTCGGCGTGGAGTTGAGAATATAAAGTGTGGCGAGCGCAGCGAGCCACCGAGCCCGAAGCGTGGCAAGCGGACGCGTATAACTTCACAGGTATACGCGTCCCCTCACGGGGCTCGCCACGCTTCGGGCTCGGTGGCTCGCTGCGCTCGCCACACTTTATATTCTCAACTCCACGCCGACGTGGATAGTAGGTGTATGAAAAGGTCGGAGGACGCGCACTGCCGCCCCTCGCGGGCTCGCTGCACTCGCCACGCTTCGGGTTGGCGTCAATCGTGGGGTGACGCTCACAATGGGCTTGCGTAACCCAGGTCATATTGGCCCATTTCACATTGTTTCCTATGTAAAATGGACTTACAGTAATCAAGTCCATCTGATCTTGTGCCATTATAATGGCACAAGACCGACCCGATGCTCCCGATTTCAATGTTAAAAATATTTTAACATTGAAGCCTATGGCAAAATCGGGGGGCATCGCGTCGGGGGCCATGTTAATGCACGCGACCGACGCGATGCCCCCGATTTTGCCTTTGCTGGCAAAATTGACCTGATTTCAAAGGAAATCGGGTCCATCGCTGGCATCGTGTACCTTAACTTAAAGGTACACGATGCCCGCGATTGTGGCCGTGCTAGGAAACAAGTACCGAAACCATTGATTCATTTATTATTTTATTTCTCACCAGTTATTTATATAGGGCACACATAATCTGCAGTCTTTGCAGAGAATAACTGGCCATTCATATCAGTTCCACGTTGAGCTTACACGCTATATTTCCTACACAATAGGGTCCATTTTTTAAATAAATATATAAACTCCACAGAGGACATTGGTTGGAATGAAACCCACTACCTCAGTGCTGTGAGGAAGTACTGCTAACCATTACACAATGTCGGTAGTAAAGATGTGTAACAGGAACCACTTAGTGGTGTACGCAATCCTAACTTCCATACGGTCTCATAGTACACCTGGACCATGGCCAGCTTTTCATGGCAGAAGCTGCTATGGGGTTTGTGTATCCGTTCTCCCAACTGAAAAATATCCTCCTCTGAGCTACACATGTGCTGGACCATGTCTACTCAATAGAGAATCCTCAAGGCTATCATAAAGCCCCTTTTTTTAATTTTGTGATGGGACCAGCAATGCAATATGCAATCCATGGCAGCATTCATTTGTATACATGCAGTGTTTGCACAAATATCACTGACTTGTGAATGATACTCAGCATCTTCTAACAGTTCATCTTGAGTTGTCCTGTAAATGTTACAGCACTCCAAAATGAGTATTGAAAATACTGATTGTGTCTCATAGCCCATTCTTTTGTTTTTGTTTACAGTGGTGACCGTCAGTTGTGTACACAGGAATCCATTCTCTATTCAATCAATGCTTCAACTGTTCCCCAAATAGTAACTCAAACAGTGGAAGTAGTAAATCCAAATGTTTTCTGCATTCAAGCAACAAACTGTGAGTACCTACTAACACTATCAACCTTAAAAGTCAAAAAAGAAAATATGATGGACCCTTTTAGTGTTCATTCTAGCACCCGACAACTTTGATGGTTTGGCAGAACAGGGAGGGGAAGGGGGGGGGGGGAGATAACGGTTACCACAACAGTAACATAGTCTAAGAACAGCTTAACATGGCATAAAACAGCTTAATCCCATACACAATTTTAAGTAAGGGCCCCCATACATTATCCCGACTTGTCCTAGTCCCCGATCCTCTTGCCCAGCTCCCTCGTCGGTTCACCAGCGTCCCTCCGTCCGCTGCCTATTTGACAGCTTACCCTGCCCAGCTCCCCAGCATCTGCCGCCGCTGACTCTGCCCTGCCCGGCTCTCTGGCGTCCCCCGCCCTCTGACCCTGCCCGGAGGCTGCACATAACGCTGCTGTAACTCTGGGAAAGAGCTAAGGACAGGGCCATTCAATAAGTTGCCATTGTTAATAGATCCCCCCTAATCCTAATATGAGATGTATTTTGGCAGTGGTGGATTCAGTACCAGAACTGGTAATGTCATCAATAAGGCACAACCAAATGTAACACATCAGACTGAAATGACAAGCATGCAATAGATACTGCTGTCTGCACCTAATTGTAATTTAATAGTGTGTAGCTTATATAAGGAAGGGGTTGGCTTACAGTTGGAATATTGATTTATTTATGATTTCTGTTTATTTTGCAATGTAAAATTTGATTTACCAAAGTAACATGTTTAGTTCCCTTTGTACTGTGAGCCCCGGAGGTGTGGAGCAGTTCCTCTACCTTCATTCTATCAACTAATAAACCAGATCTTCAGGTTTGGGTGTCAGCACACATTCTGCTTTGTTTAAATTGCATCCTTCCTTTAGTGTTCCCATTAGTCATGGACAACTGTTAGTCTCAATTGTGATGAATGGGAACATGAGTAATCCTGGTGGGTGTGGATTATTAGGCAGACAGGCAATAGTTCGACCACTATTGGTTGACACATGAAAAAGTTCAAGGTTGACACAAGCAGAAGACTGAAGTGGAAATGTTCGACACAGGAAAGGTCAACACAAATTTTTCACTTTTTTTCCCCCATCTGTCAACATGGACAACCATGTTAGTGTACCGCATCCCGGCACACGATTCTCCCTCTATGCTCACTTAGATTGTAAAGTAAGAGCAAGTCCCCCCCAAAAAATGCAGCTGTGATTTCGGGACACAGCACTCACAGCGGGGGACCTGCTGCAATATGCGTGGCTTGTCTGTGGGCTCCCAGAGCGCTAGAGTGGCGGCGCACGCGTTTCTCACCTGTGTGACCGCGCTCTCGGAGACGGCTGCTGGGCAGAACTTTCTTACAGTGGGAGTCCACCGGCAATTGACATTACCTCTCTGCAGGCTCACTGAGGGATGTAACAGCAGTATATATTTATTTTATTTATTAACAGTTTCTTATATAGCGCATACATATTCTGCAGTGCTTTACAGAGAATATTTGAACACTCACATCAGTCCCTGCCCCAGTGGAGCTTAAAATCTATATTCCCTACCACATGTACACACACACAGACATTCTAGGGTTAATTTTGTTGGAAGCCAATTGACCTACCTGTATATTTTTGGACTGTGGGAGGAAACCGGAGTACTCGCTTTCTCTCTCGTGCTTTCTCTCGCGCGCTTTCTCTCGCGCGCACGCTTTCTCTCTCTCGCTTTCTCTCTCTCGCTTTCTCTCTCTCGCTTTCTCTCTCTCGCTTTCTCTCTCTCGCTTTCTCTCTCTCGCTTTCTCTCTCTCGCTTTCTCTCTCTCGCTTTCTCTCTCTCCCTTTCTCTCTCTCCCTTTCCCTTTCTCTCTCCCTTTCTCTCTCTCTCTCCCTCTCTCTCTCTCCCTCTCTCTCTCTCGCTTTCTCTCTCTCTCTCTCTCTCTCTCTCTCTCTCTCTCTCGCTTTCTCTCTCTCTCTTTCTCTCTCTTGCTTTCTCTCTCTCGCTTTCTCTCTCTCGTGCGCGCGTTTTCTCTCTCTCTCGCGCGCGCTTTCTCTCGCGCGCGCGAGCTTTCTCTCGCGCGCGCGCGCTTTCTCTCTCGCGCGCGCGCTTTCTCTCTCGTGCGCGCTTTCTCTCGCGCTTTCTCTCTCGCGCGCTCTTGCGCACTTTCTCTCTTTCTCTCTCTCACGCACTCTCGCTCGCTTTCTCTCTCTCTCGCTCGCTTTCTCTCTCTCTCGCTCGCTTTCTCTCTCTCGCTCGCTTTCTCTCTCTCTCTCGCTCTCTCTCGCTCTCTCTCTCTCTCGCTTTCTCGCTTGCTCTCTCTCTCGCTTGCTTTCTCTTTTCTTTTTTTCTTCTTTTCGTATACATCTTTAGCTGTCCTTTATTAAACATAGAAACAACAAACTTGTTGGCATATAAAAACTACTTGACCTATTTAGCCTGCCTTTTGCCAACCCTACTTGAACCTGGTTGTCTATTTCTCTATCTATCATTAAGGATAAAGTGAGCTTACCTTGATGGTGAGATGTCATATCAGAGATTACGATTTTAACTGACATCTCTATGTCTTCTTCTCAAAGATTTTTTTTTACATCCAAAAACCTGTTTGATGTAGGTCACTTATACAGTAAGCCTATGTAGGTTCAAAATCACACCCTGTATTCTATCTGTGACATCAGAAAGTTAATCCATTTTAAGATTTATACACCCTTGACAGTTTTGCCCAGCATGTATAGGCAACGATGATGTGGAAAATGGCTGAGCTGAAAATCACTCAGTACATACACACTGAGCACTTTTCCCGGGGGTGGACGACTTTCCATAGCATAATGCTATGCAAACCATCCATTCCATTGCTCATCTGCTGGTATTACAAGCAGAAGAGCAGCGGGGCCACTGATGATGTGGAAGCGCACATTGGCGCTCACCTCTAATTTCTGGCGCACTGGGCAGCTTTTGTGCAATTTTGCTATTGTGCACCAATGGGAGATTGAAGGCGAGGTGTAGATGTAGATGTAGAGCTGGCCCTGCATGTTCCACATCACTGCTTTTTAAAATAAATATTGTTCCCTAATCTTCAAATATTCGGAAGCGGCAAACAGAAATCGGCCTAGGTGAATATCAAAACTGGCTATGGGAACCATTTGAAAATTGCCATTCACCATTCTGTCCTATGCAACATGAGGGTGCTTAAAGCAAAGGTGTATACAATTACAGCGCCTTTTTCTCCTGGGTTCCACCAGTCTTTTCAGCCTGATTTCAGAGATTGACGCAAGGCTGATGTTCCATGGAGTGATTATTTGCAAACTACATATGTTCTGTGTTTACATTGCTCACATGTGAAGCTGCTGCTGATTACCGGCACACAATAAGTATGCCTCCGCAAAGTTTGTAACAGGAACTGACTGTTTGGGGGTGTTAGCGGGAGTGGTTGTTAAAACTTAGGCATGTCATGACCATATTCGGGCGTGTTTCCGACTTCCAACTGCCAGCCAATCTGCATAGCCATATACCTACTCAAGCAGTCAATGTTTGCAGTTCTTGCACATAAAATCTGTATGCCTACAATATGAAGAATGAGTTGCAGTTGCACCAGTGGGCTTTTTTTTTTAATTTATGGGTGTCAGCTTTACTTGCTGATATCAGCAGCTGCGTTGCAAAGAAAATCGGCACTTGTAGCCACATTAGCGTACATCTCTGTATTCGGCTTATAGATCCTTAAAGACTTTGGGTAGTACAGATGATGTAATGGTTATCATTACTGCCTCACAGCACTGAGGTCATGTGTTCACACTGACTGTGTGGAGTTTGTACGGTTTATTCTCCCCATGCTTGCATGTGTTTCCTTCATGTACTCCAGTTTCCCACCCTATCCAAAAATGTACTGGTTAAGTCAATAGGCTCCCGACAAAAAAATAATAATAATAACTATATTGTGTGTTTAGGGAAGACTAGATGGGCCATGTGGTTCTTATCTGCTGTCAAATTCCTTTCCCATTGAAAAGTAATGTGGCTATTTTTTTCGTGCTGCTTCTTGCACACCAAACCTGAGGACTGAAATGTCTCTATGTAATATTGACAGGCTTGTTGGAGAGGTAGGTCACTATTCTGTCTCTGTATCCAATAGAGAAAGAACCATAGGCAGGGCCAAAGCTGCTGTACGGGGAGTGTTTAAATCTCCCAAAATCGTGTATCAGAAAAGAAAGAAAAATGGATGTACAGCGCTAGGTTTATACTGAAGGAATGTACACTACCACAAAAGATTTTTTTTTTATACATTTAATAAATTATATTAAAGTGCAGAGTATAGTGCAGTCTGATGTGCAAAGGAGCAAATTGGGGTGCGTTGGAGATGGTGCTCAACGCGTTTCAACGCTAACTCGCGTCTTCATCAGGAGCTGGTAGTTTCTCACTATTCTGTCTCTGTCTATGCCCCCAACATAATATATATCAACAACAATATCTCTAAAATTGCGCTATATTATAATGGTGGTCACTTCCAACACTATTCTACAATTGTAGATCAATTGTTTTTCCCCTGAAGAAGTCTCTTGTTGAAATGAAACGAGTTGGGTAACTGCCACAAATTGTGAATGAAAAACAACTGTTGTGCACTGTGAATCACTCCAGCTACATGGAGCCATGTAAAAGGAATCATTGATTTTTATTGAACTTTTAATAAATGTTTTATACGTGAACAAATTTATTTCTCCATGTGAAATTGTTTATCCTAATAAGCATACTGGGCGTTAAGAAAACACTATTGGCATTGCGTATATATATATATATATATATATATATATATATATATATATATATATATATATATATATATATATATAATGTGTGTGTGTATATAGAATGTATTTTGTTTGTGCTTTAATAAGTGGATGTTTTATCTTTTTATCTACCTTCATACAGATCAACCAGCGCTGTCCTATATAACCCCAGATGTTCCAACAGCAACAAACTTTGACAGTTTACTCACAGAGTTTGGTGGCAATCAGTTCAACACTGACAGTGGTGCACAAAATGCAGTTGGTTCAGCTGCAGCATATAATGCTACAAGATATGAGGTACCTTCTGTCTTGCCCTTGTAGGATAGGATTTGATTATAAGCTCATCACCTGCTAACTTAATGGTGGTGCTTATCAGGGGATAAGTAGTAGCAAGAAATCTGTTTTCCATTCCATTTAATACATTTAAGAGGAGTTATTGAAACGTATATTCCATTGACTGGTCTATCAAGATGACTGAATAAACTTAGAGATTAAGCACTATGGGGGTTATTCTGGTTGGTTTGCAAAAGCAAATTCCTTCTTTAATCGACAAAACCAGGAGCACTGCAGGTGGGGCTGATGTAACATGCAATCCTTTCGATTATTGCATGACTGTGTATGCATACGGATTGTTGCGCGCTTGCATGAGACAAAATTGTGACCGCTAGTGAAAATGTATAATCTCAATCCCCTCCCACAATTTGACTGGCAGGAAGTCGGTGTTTAGGGGTGGACACCTGCCATATTCTAGGAGTGTCAAGCTGCCCATACACGGTCCGTTTAACAGATCCGTTTGGGACTTAACCCCTTCCCGACATTTGACGTACATTTACGTCATGGTCGGGAAGCACTTCCCGACACATGGCGTAAATGTACGTCATGGATTTAAACTGTCACCGCGTCTATAGACGCGGTGACAGTTTCAACATGTCTGCTGTCCCTGACAGCAGACATGTCCGTGCATGCCCAGGGGGGGCTGCGATGCCGCCCCCCCGTCGGCGATCGCTGTGATTGGCTGTTCAGTGTGAACAGCCAATTACAGCGTTTTCCTGTGTCACCGGCGAATAACGTTCGCCGGTGACACGGGATCGGAGGTGATTGGTGCTGTAAAGTACAGCACCAATCACCGCGGGGTGTAAGGGTGACACTGGTGTCACCCCACCTCACCCCGCCCGCCCCCAAAGGCCGTGATTGGTCCGTCGGACCGACGGACCAATCACAGCCATGGAGGGGGGTTTAAACTAACGGTGACTGCACTGCAGACGCCATTCCGGTCTGGAATAGCGTGCAGTGCGGTCACCGTGCCCACCTGCCGCCATATACTGACCTGATCCTTGCTCCATACTTACCTGATCACTGCTTCATCACTGCTTGATCACTGCTTGATCTGTGCCTAGTAGTGTGCTGGATGCTTCCTGGATCCTGTTGCTACTTGTGCCTTCCTGTGCTGTGAAATTGTGCTGCTGCAGTGTAATAGCTAGATAGAGAGATAGAGAGAGATAGAGAGAGATAGAGAGAGAGATAGTGTCAGAGAGTGCTATATTTTGTGCTGCTGCAGTGTGATATAGTTATAGAGAGAGAGAGAGAGATAGAGAGATAGAGAGAGATAGAGAGAGAGAGATAGATAGAGAGGCCTAGTGACAGAGTGCTATATTTTGTGCTGCTGCAGTGTGATAGTTATAGAGAGATAGAGAGAGAGAGATAGAGAGAGATAGTGACAGATTGTGCTATATATTTTTTATATAACTGACTGCTGCCCCCTCCTTTTGTGCTGATCAGTATAAATTAACTGATCAGCAACTTTTTGGGGGCGCAGGTTTTTTTTTATATATAGATATACCTGTCAGTGCTGCTGCTGTAGTGTCATAGAGTGATAGATAGTGATAGATAGTGATAGATAGTGATAGATAGTGATAGATAGTGATAGATAGTGATAGATAGTGATAGATAGTGAGAGATAGAGAGAGATAGTGACAGAGAGTGATAGAGAGTGTATATTTTGTGTCTGCTACCCCCCCTTTTTGGGGGTGCAGGTTTTTTAGTGTCCTAGAGTGATAGATAGTGAGAGATAGTGAGAGATAGTGACAGAGAGTGACAGAGAGTGACAGAGAGTGACAGAGAGTGCTAAATTTTGTGTCTGCTGCCCCCGCCTTTTGTGCTGATCACTATATCTGAGGTGATCAGCAACTTTTTTGGGGGTGCAGAGGTTTTTTTTTTTTTATATATATACCTGTCAGTTGCACTGTCAGTTGCACCAAAGGTTGTGCATCTGCTGCACCTCACTGGTAATCAGTGTCGCATCACTGATCACCTTTTTTTTTTTTTGTGAGTGCTGTGGGGTCTTTTTTTAATTTTTTTTTTACACACACTGTGATTTTGTGGGTGTCCTGTGGCCACTGTGCGCTGATCAGTGACGTACATCACTGATCAGCTTTTTCGGCACAGGGTTGATCTATTTTTTTTTTTTTTTTGATCAAATTCCTGTTGCCTTTGAGCGCTGTTCAGTGACAGACGTTACTGACCAACATCTGTGCTCAATTTTTGGCGCAGGACCTTTTTTTTTTTTTTTTTTAACCCCTTCAATTTTTTATTTTTAACCCCTTCATTTTTTTTTTTTTTTATTGGTATAAAGTATTTTTTTTTTTTCTGCACTACATACACACTACATATCCCCCGGGTTGAAATAAAGTTTGTACCCCCCCTACACTATACACGTGTTGAAACATTTCACTACCAGTAACACAAAAATAAAAATGGCATCCCAAATGTCCTCCCAAATGTCCTCCCAAATGTCATCCCAGTCATCCAGAAGAATGTATTCAGCGGAGGAGGCATATGCCCTGCTTGCTTCTGACTCTGACACAGCCAGTGATGCAAGCGGGGAATTTGAAGGATTCGCCTTAAGCTCCTCTTCCTCCTCTGATGATGAGGGACCCCCTCAAAGACGCCCCCGTAGAGCAGCTGAGACCCCCCCCCCAACAATTGATCTCGTATGGACCCCACCACCAGACAATTTTGAGCCCCAGGTTCCTGAGTTTTTGGCCATGCCAGGAATCCAATTTGATTCCACAGGTCTCAGAGAAATTGACTTTTTCAAATTATTTTTCTCTGATGATTTTGTAAATTTAATGGTGGACCAAACTAATTTATATGCCCAGCAGTTTATTGCTCAAAACCCCACGTCATCATTTGCTAGGTGGACCCCTGTAGATGCAGTAGAGATGATGACGTTTTGGGGTCTGGTGTTTCATATGGGCATAGTAAAAAAGCCAGAAATTAGGCAATATTGGAGTACAGATGTTCTGTACAGTACTCCATTTTACCGTATGGCCATGACCCGGACTCGATTTGAGACAATTCTTAAATTTATACATTACACCGATAATGCACAGTGCCCACCCAGAGATGATCCCACCTTTGACCGGCTATTCAAAGTCAGGCCGGTCATTGATCATTTCAGTGCCAAATTTGAAGAGGTGTACATCCCTGAAAAATTTATTTGTATCGACGAGTCCCTTATACATTTTAAAGGAAGGGTTAAATTCCGCCAGTACCTTCCCAGTAAGAGGGCAAGGTATGGCATAAAAATGTATAAACTGTGTGAAAGCACCTCAGAATTGAACCGCCAGAATGCCCCCCCTCCCTCGTAGGTGTTAGTGGGAAAATTGTCTGGGATTTAGTGCACCCCTTCCTGGATAAAGGTTATCACCTCTATGTGGATAACTTTTACACTAGCATCCCCCTGTTTAAGGCCCTTGGTTCAAGAGGTACAGCAGCTTGCGGTACTGTGCGCAAGAACCAAAGAGGCCTCCCAAAAACGCACATTGCCCAAGTAATGAGAAGGGGTGAAAGCAGGGGAATATGCAACGAAAATATGTTGTTGGTCAAATATAAGGACAAGAGGGATGTCCTTATACTGACAACAATTCACGGAGACAGTACCACCTCCGTCCCTGTTCGAGGTACCAGTACCCACACCTCAAAACCTAATTGTATCCTGGATTACAATAGGTACATGGGCGGAGTGGATCTTTCAGATCAGGTACTGAAGCCGTACAGTGCCCTGCGGAAAACAAAAATCTGGTACAAGAAGGTGGCCGTGTATATCATCCAGATGGCACTGTATAACGCTTACGTGCTATTCCGTTCTACCGGCCAGAGGGGGACATTTATGCACTTTCAAGAGGAAGTCATAAAGGGCCTAATATTTGGGAACCAGCAGGCAGAGGGCCCCAGTACTTCTAGTACTGGCCCCCGTATTGTACCAGGGCAGCATTTTCCTGATGAAATCCCCTCCACTGGAAAAAAGGGCAGGACACAAAAAAGGTGCAAAGTTTGCTATAAAAAGGGAATAAGAAAGCAAACTATTTTCCAGTGTGACACTTGCCCCGACAAACCCGGCCTATGTATAAAGGAGTGTTTTAAAATATACCACACAGACACATCTATGGAATATTAGGTTCATAATTTCACCGTGCTTCGGGGGTCTTGCTAATGCCACATAGCACCCACCATTCATTCCACCAGAATCTGAGCCGCAAAATCCAAAAATCACTCCTTCCCTTCTGAGTCCTGCCATGCACCCAACTGGTATTTTTTGGTCACATGTGAGGCATTGCCGTACTCGGGAGAAATTGGGGCACAGATTTTGGGGTGCTTTGTCTCCTTCATTCCTTGTGAAAATGAAAAATTTTGAGCCAGAACTGCATTTTTGTGTAAAAAAATGTAATTTTTCATGTTCACTGCCCAGTTTTATCAAAATTGGTGAAACCCCTGGGGGTTTGAAATGTACACTATACCCCTAGATGAATTCCCTGAGGGGTGTAGTTTGCAAAATGGGGTCACATGTGGGGGGGTTCCACTGTATTGGTGCTTTGGGGGTCTTGCTAATGCGACATAGCACCCACCATCATTCCACCAGAATTTGTGCTGCAAAATCCAAATATCACTCCTTCCCTTCTGAGTCCTGCCACTTTTTGGTCACACATGAGGCATTGCCGTACTCGGGAGAAATTGGGGCACAGATTTTGGGGTGCTTTGTCTCCTTCATTCCTTCTGAAAATGAAAAATTTTGAGCCAGAACTGCATTTTTGTGTAAAAAAATGTAATTTTTCATTTTCACTGCCCACTTGTATCAAAATTGGTGAAACCCCTGGGGGTTTGAAATGTACACTATACCCCTAGATGAATTCCCTGAGGGGTGTACTTTGCAAAATGGGGTGACTTGTGGGGGGGTTCCACTGTATTGGTGCAACATAGCACCCACCATTCATTCCACCAAAATCTGTGCTGCAAAATCCAAAAATCACTCCTTCCCTTCTGAGTTCTGCCATGCACCCAACTGGTATTTTTTGTTCACATGTGAGGCATTGCCGTACTCGGGAGAAATTGGGGCACAGATTTTGGGGTGCTTTTTCTCCTTCATACCTTCTGAAAATGAAAAATTTTGAGCCAGAACTGCATTTTTGTGTAAAAAAATGTAATTTTTCATGTTCACTGCCCACTTGTATCAAAATTGGTGAAACCCCTGGGGGTTTGAAATGTACACTATACCCCTAGATGAATTCCCTGAGGGGTGTAGTTTGCAAAATGGGGTCACTTGTGGGGGGGTTCCACTGTATTGGTGCTTTGGGGGTCTTGCTAATGCGACATAGCACCCACCAAAATTCCACCAGAATCTGAGCTGCAAAATCCAAAAATCACTCCTTCCCTTCTGAGTCCTGCCATGCACCCAACTGGTATTTTTTGGTCACATGTGAGGCATTGCCGTACTCGGGAGAAATTGGGGCACAGATTTTGGGGTGCTTTTTCTCCTTCATACCTTCTGAAAATGAAAAATTTTGAGCCAGAACTGCATTTTTGTGTAAAAAAATGTAATTTTTCATGTTCACTGCCCACTTGTATCAAAATTGGTGAAACCCCTGGGGGTTTGAAATGTACACTATACCCCTAGATGAATTCCCTGAGGGGTGTAGTTTGCAAAATGGGGTCACTTGTGGGGGGGTTCCACTGTATTGGTGCTTTGGGGGTCTTGCTAATGCGACATAGCACCCACCAAAATTCCACCAGAATCTGAGCTGCAAAATCCAAAAATCACTCCTTCCCTTCTGAGTCCTGCCATGCACCCAACTGGTATTTTTTGGTCACATGTGAGGCATTGCCGTACTCGGGAGAAATTGGGGCACAGATTTTGGGGTGCTTTTTCTCCTTCATACCTTCTGAAAATGAAAAATTTTGAGCCAGAACTGCATTTTTGTGTAAAAAAATGTAATTTTTCATGTTCACTGCCCACTTGTATCAAAATTGGTGAAACCCCTGGGGGTTTGAAATGTACACTATACCCCTAGATGAATTCCCTGAGGGGTGTAGTTTGCAAAATGGGGTGACTTGTGGGGGGGTTCCACTGTATTGGTGCAACATAGCACCCACCATTCATTCCACCAAAATCTGCGCTGCAAAATCCAAAAATCACTCCTTCCCTTCTGAGTCCTGCCATGCACCCAACTGGTATTTTTTGTTCACATGTGAGGCATTGCCGTACTCGGGAGAAATTGGGGCACAGATTTTGGGGTGCTTTTTCTCCTTCATACCTTCTGAAAATGAAAAATTTTGAGCCAGAACTGCATTTTTGTGTAAAAAAATGTAATTTTTCATGTTCACTGCCCACTTGTATCAAAATTGGTGAAACCCCTGGGGGTTTGAAATGTACACTATACCCCTAGATGAATTCCCTGAGGGGTGTAGTTTGCAAAATGGGGTCACTTGTGGGGGGGTTCCACTGTATTGGTGCTTTGGGGGTCTTGCTAATGCGACATAGCACCCACCAAAATTCCACCAGAATCTGAGCTGCAAAATCCAAAAATCACTCCTTCCCTTCTGAGTCCTGCCATGCACCCAACTGGTATTTTTTGGTCACATGTGAGGCATTGCCGTACTCGGGAGAAATTGGGGCACAGATTTTGGGGTGCTTTTTCTCCTTCATACCTTCTGAAAATGAAAAATTTTGAGCCAGAACTGCATTTTTGTGTAAAAAAATGTAATTTTTCATGTTCACTGCCCACTTGTATCAAAATTGGTGAAACCCCTGGGGGTTTGAAATGTACACTATACCCCTAGATGAATTCCCTGAGGGGTGTAGTTTGCAAAATGGGGTCACTTGTGGGGGGGTTCCACTGTATTGGTGCTTTGAGGGTCTTGCTAATGCGACATAGCACCCACCAAAATTCCACCAGAATCTGAGCTGCAAAATCCAAAAATCACTCCTTCCCTTCTGAGTCCTGCCATGCACCCAACTGGTATTTTTTGGTCACATGTGAGGCATTGCCGTACTCGGGAGAAATTGGGGCACAGATTTTGGGGTGCTTTTTCTCCTTCATACCTTCTGAAAATGAAAAATTTTGAGCCAGAACTGCATTTTTGTGTAAAAAAATGTAATTTTTCATGTTCACTGCCCACTTGTATCAAAATTGGTGAAACCCCTGGGGGTTTGAAATGTACACTATACCCCTAGATGAATTCCCTGAGGGGTGTAGTTTGCAAAATGGGGTGACTTGTGGGGGGGTTCCACTGTATTGGTGCAACATAGCACCCACCATTCATTCCACCAAAATCTGTGCTGCAAAATCCAAAAATCACTCCTTCCCTTCTGAGTCCTGCCATGCACCCAACTGGTATTTTTTGTTCACATGTGAGGCATTGCCGTACTCGGGAGAAATTGGGGCACAGATTTTGGGGTGCTTTTTCTCCTTCATACCTTCTGAAAATGAAAAATTTTGAGCCAGAACTGCATTTTTGTGTAAAAAAATGTAATTTTTCATGTTCACTGCCCACTTGTATCAAAATTGGTGAAACCCCTGGGGGTTTGAAATGTACACTATACCCCTAGATGAATTCCCTGAGGGGTGTAGTTTGCAAAATGGGGTCACTTGTGGGGGGGTTCCACTGTATTGGTGCTTGGGGGGTCTTGCTAATGCGACATAGCACCCACCAAAATTCCACCAGAATCTGAGCTGCAAAATCCAAAAATCACTCCTTCCCTTCTGAGTCCTGCCATGCACCCAACTGGTATTTTTTGGTCACATGTGAGGCATTGCCGTACTCGGGAGAAATTGGGGCACAGATTTTGGGGTGCTTTGTCTCCTTCATTCCTTGTGAAAATGAAAAATTTTGAGCCAGAACTGCATTTTTGTGTAAAAAATGTAATTTTTCATTTTCACTGCCCAGTTGTACCACAATTGGTGAAACCCCTGGGGGTTTGAAATGTACACTATACCCCTAGATGAATTCCCTGAGGGGTGTAGTTTGCAAAATGGGGTAACTTGTGGGGGGGTTCCTAAATTTTAGCATCTTATGGTGCCTAGAAACCTACATGGTGCCTAAAAAATAATCTCATAAAAAGGAGGCTCCAAAATCAAGTAGGTGCTCCTTCTATTATGAAGCCTGTGGTTTGGTCAACGTGCACACTAGGGCCACATATAGGATATTTTTGAAAACAAAAGAATTGGGGGAATCAATTTTTAGTCACATTTCTCTAGTAAAATGTACTGTGTTCCTTAGAAAAATGTATTAAAATTGCAAATCTGCAAAAAAAATGAAATTTTGAAATTTCACCTACACTTTGTTTTAATTCCTGTGAAACACCTAAAGGGTTAACAAACTTCCAAAATGCTGTTTTGAATACTGTGAGGGGTGCAGTTTTTGAAATGGCATCATTTATGGGGGTGTCTCACATACAAGTCCCTCAAAGTCACATCAGAACTGAACTGGTCCCTAAAAAAATCAGTGTTTGAAATTTTCTTGAAAATTTGAGAATTTGCTATTCATATTGTAAGCCTCCTAGTGTCCCAAAAAATTAAAAGGAAGTTGAAATAATGATGGAAACATAAAGTAGACATATGGTCTATGTTAGTTATTAACTATTTTGAGTGGTATGATTATTTGTCTCACAAGCAGAAAATTTAACATTTTGCAAATCGCTAAATTTTCCATTTTTTCACGACATTTTGGTATTTTTCACAAAAAAACACAGACTGTATCGACCCAAATTTACCACTAATTTGAAGTACAATGTGTCACGAAAAAACAATCTCAAAATCACTGGGATAAGTAAAAGCAAAAAAAAGTTATCCCCACTTAAGTGAGACATGTCAGATTTGAAAAAAATGGCTCTGTCAGGAACGCAAAAACTAGCTCTGTCAGGAAGGGGTTAAACAGCACACATCGGATCGGATTGCATCCCTAGTGCATGCATTGTGCATGCACTGCGATCTGATACGATGTGTACCTAGTACAAAAAGTATGTGCAGCACATACTTTTTGTACCGTACTATGTGATGCGCAGGAGCATGCATCGCATAGTACAGAACGGATGCCGGCGAACGGCTCCGTGTATGGGCAGCTTAAGAAAGATTGCAGGCATGCCCAGGTGTTTCTGTGACATCAGCGCCGGTCTCGATCAGCCTGTCTCTGTCGCAAAATTGTGGAAGGGTCAGACTTAAGGTGCCCATACACGTTACAATTATTGTATACCATATTGGATACAATATCGCATCTCAGTTTTGCGATAAGATGAGATGAGATCTAGTACAAAAAGTATGTGCAGCACATACACTATTTGTACTAGATCTCATCTCAACTCATTTTATCGCAAAACCGAGATGCGATATTGTATCCAATATTGGAAACAATAATTTTAACGTGTATGGGCACCTTTAAATTTGCATACCTCCCAACATGACCCTCTCCAGGAGGGACACAATGCTCTGTTCCTGGACTTCCCCCTGAATATATGATTGTCATCACCTGTGTTGAACAGGTTAATTGATAAGAAAGGTGTTTCACCCCAGGTGATTCCAATCATACTTTCAAGGGAAGTCCAGAAACAGAGCATTCTGTCCCTCCTGGAGAGGGTCATGTTGGGAGGTATGCATTTGCGCAGGCTGATATAATCATTTGATGGTGATTGAATTGTGTATGGATTTGTGAGAGGATAGTGAATAGCGATCAGTTCGTAACTCTGTTGAACATATATACTTATGAGCCAAACCATTATGACCGCTCACATAGGAAGTAAATGACATTGGCTACAATAAGTACTACCAACAGTCAGTGACAGTGTTAGACACTAAGCTCACATTAGGTTCCCGAATGACGAACCTTGCTACAGATGTGGCTGCAAATACTAATTAGTGTGCCCGTGTAGCATGGTAATGTAACTAGGAGGATTGTGATCCAGAACAGGGCTCCTAAATCTGGTTATGGCAATTAGAATGAAAGTAAAGCTTGATGTTCAAATGGAACAGGACTTTTTCATTGGCAGCTCCTGGTTGTAACTGCAGGGCAAGGTTCTTTGGGAATGAAAGCAGATAACTGCAATTAGCTGTGATACTATGAGTTACCACAGGGTGACAGGAGCAGCAAATGAGTGTGCTGGTACTGATGCAGATTACCTGCAGGTGGCAGGAGCAGTGTATACTGCTGGTAATGATGATGCAGATTACCTGCAGGTGGCAGGAGCAGTGTATACTGCTGGTGATGATGATGCAGATTACCTGCAGGTGGCAGGAGCAGTGTATACTGCTGGTGATGATGATGCAGATTACCTGCAGGTGGCAGGAGCTGTGTATACTGCAGGTGATAATGCTACATGCTGTCTGCAGGTGGCAGGAGCTGTGTATACTGCAGGTGATAATGCTACATGCTGTCTGCAAGTGGCAGGAGCAGTGTATACTGCAGGTGATGATGATGCAGATTACCTGCAGGTGGCAGTGCTACATGCTGTCTGCAGGTGGCAGGAGCTGTGTATACTGCAGGTGATGCTGCTACATGCTGTCTGCAGTTTGCAGGAGCAGTGTATACTGCAGGTGATAATGCTACATGCTGTCTGCAGGTGCTGTGTATACTGCAGGAGATGATGATGCAGATTACCTGCAGGTGGCAGGAACTGTGTATACTGCAGGTGATGATGCAGATTACCTGCAGGTGGCAGGAGCAGTGTATACTGCAGGAGATGATGATGCAGATTACCTGCAGGTGGCAGGAGCTGTGTATACTGCAGGAGATGATGATGCAGATTACCTGCAGGTGGCAGGAGCAGTGTATACTGCAGGTGATGATGATGATGCATGCTGTCTACAGGTGGCAGGAGCAGTGTATACTGCAGGTGATGATGATGCAGATTACCTGCAGGTGGCAGGAGCTGTGTATACTGCAGGTGATGATGATGCAGATTACCTGCAGGTGGCAGGAGCTGTGTATACTGCAGGTGATGATGATGCAGATTACCTGCAGGTGGCAGGGCAAAATGAGCTGCCCGGGCCCTTCCAGAGGGCCCAGGCTCGGGACAGCTGTACCAGCAGCACCCCCTTATTGGCAGCCCTGCAGTGGAGGGCGCATCTCATCGCACCCAGCAATTGTATGGCCTTTAGAATACTGTCTGTTGAGATCAAATCGGAAGATGGTGAAAACAGTCGGGATTCCTACTGTCAGGACGTTCTGACAGTCAGAATCCCGGGTTGAATACCCCCATTGTGAGGAAAAAATAATCCTCACAATGTGATACTTTGGGCAATGTGCTACTGGGAAACCCTGTGCCTGGTCTTCATTGTGGATGTTATTTTGATGCATACCATCTAGCTAAATGTTTAGGAAATCTGTTCATGGTAACAGTATTCTCCAATGGCAATGGTAGAATAATTATTTATTAACAGTTTCTTATATAGCGCATACAAATTCCGCAGCGCTGTACAGAGCATAGTTATGAGCAAACACAAAACAAAATTACATTACAAGACAGTTTAGGACAAGTACATGGTTAATACAGATAGTTACATCAGGGGACAGGACACTGAAACAATCACAGGGTGGCAGTGGTTTATATATTCTAAGAAAGGCACATGAGGAGAGAGGGCCCTGCCCGTGAGAGCTTACATTCTAAAGGGGAGGGTTAGACAGACAGGGGTAACACAGAAGGGGGAGAGGTGAGCATAAACAGGTTAGGATGAGAGATGGTCAGGTTTTATGCAGGAGGGTCGGAAGAGGTCAGCTTAGTGTTTGATATTTTAAGTCTAAAAAAGCGCTGGGTCATCCAAGAGTAGACAGCAGAGAGACAGTTGGAGATATGAGTTAGGATGGAAGGAGAACGATCAGGAAACGAGGGGTAGATTTTTGTATTTTCGGCATAGTGGAAGTCGAGTGAGCAAATAAGTTCACCCAGAGAGGACATGTAGAGATAGAGAAGAGGGCCAAGAATAAAATAATCAGGGACACCTACTCTCAATGGAACAGCAAGAGAGGTAAAGTCATAAGAGGTACAGCTGGGCATTTTCAAAACGGACAGTGCAAGTACAAGCATAAAGAGTGATATTCAAAAAGTTTTAGCAGATGGAGAAATGGTGATATCACAGCTGAATAGGCAGATTAAGCAGCCAGGAGTAGTATGATGTGAGAATGAAGTGAGCTCACTCAAAGCAGTCTTGGTTTTCTGGGTTGCTGGTGTCTTTCTGATTCACTTTGATACGAAGATGTTAAGTTGGTTGGCAGTTTCTGTCCAGAATAAGTCCAAGCTTTAATCTATGTAACTGTTTTCACCCTACTTAAAAATATTCCTACTTTAAAATATGACAAACTAACAATAGTCAGCCAGGCTGAGGTCAGCCTTGTGTTCACAATATATACTAAAAGCTGTTTCTAAGTTAATTGATTGAGACCCCACCCAGCCAGAGCCCCTCTTCCACTAGCAATAAAACTAAGATAACAAATGGTAAGAGGTTACATACCATCCCAGCCACTAATAAATTCTCACTCACTTTCAAATCTTATAAAAATATTTGCACAATTACCTAAATATAGCAGTTTGCAAGCAGATACTACAATACTGGTGTAACAGATGATATAATCCACCATGCCACACTGCATGGATTGTTTGGTGAACATGATGTGTGTTCATAGTTTTGCCCTGGCCTCCACATTCACCATATCTCAATCCAGTTGAGCTATATGATCCAATCACCCAGCCATGTTAGCCTGGGGTCAGTGGGTTAGTGTAGCAACTGTATAAAGTTACAGGAGTTATAAGATCTACTGGTCACATCTTAAGGCCCATACACACTGGGCGACTTTGAGCTGAAAGTCGCTCAAAACAACAGGTTTGAGCGGCTTTCAGCTCAAAGCCGCCCAGTGTGTACGGCCCGGCGATAAGCGCTGCCGCACGCTCCCGCAACATCGCCGGGAAAGCCGTTCATCTGCTGGTTATACCAGCAAATGAGCGGTTTTCAGGACGGCTTTGCATACGCCGCCCCCCCTCCCCCTCCCCCATCCGTCGGCGCCAGGCAGGGGGAAGGCCGCTCAGTGTGTATGCACTGGGCAGCTTTCCCTGCAGCAATGAACGCTATCATCGCTGGGCATACACGCTGGGCATAGTCGCCCAGTGTGTATGGACCTTAAGTTCCAAATACCAAAGGACACCATGGGGTATATTCAATGATTTTCTGCGAGCAGTGACAGCGAGCAGTGCTGACTGCTCGCCGTCACAGCTTGCACGGTCCGTAATCAACTGACCCCTGTACATTTCGTTTCCCCGTCGCTAGGTTTTTGCAGCGACGGAGAAATGGCGTGTGTGGCTGCTAAAACAGAGAGGCTCGTGGCTAAATGCAGCATGTTCCCTGCACAAGCTGCGAGCCTCAATGTTTGGGAGAATCCTAGCTGTGAGAGGACAGCGAGGGTTCCATCGGAACATAGAATAGGGTGAGTGGCCGGCGCAGGGGTTATACGCAGGAGTACTGGCACTGAAGTAAACACATCGTAGGGGTGAGCTCCTGTCCTCTGCATATGCTGTTTAATACATCTGGGCAATGTAACCACATGCTGCAATGTGATTGATTTAAATGGGCCCTATAAGCCTTAAGCAGTGATAAGTCTATTATGGGTGTAACGTGTGTGTGTGTGTGTGTGCATCCATTGTATTGTCTTACTTGGCAGCTGCTCTCAACATTTTTCAGGTGATTTCTTTTGAATAATGACGCTAGTATCATATACCCAAATAATTAACCAGAAATATATCACTTCAAATCAAACAAAACCTGGACCATGACCTGCTTCTATTATTAATGTGTTTTGTGTGTAGGTAGGTTGGTTCTGGCTGTTTGTTTCAGTAGCATCAGACAGAAGTGTTTTGGTTCCTCTTTTGGCCATATTAGATTTCCTGTTTGCATAAACTGCATGTGTTGGTCTTTACAAGTGACTCTTAAAGTGTTGGTTACAATTATTGTAATTGGGCTGTACCTAATACCTGCATATGGCATAACATGCAGAATCATCAGTGTAGTATATTAAAGAAACCACCTTCTTTATTTTATATGAATGTAACCTACAGCTCTAGTTGTGCTGTGGGTCACTGCCATGGGTACCACAGGCTTGGTCAAGGTCAAAATCAAATTATTTATGCTCCATGTAATAAGCAAAATGTGAGCTGGAGGCTGACCATCTTAAAATACGTGGACAAATAGAATCACAACATAAAGATGACATATAAGAACAGATTAGTCTATTTAGATATTTTGTGCAGAATTTCTCAAGGAACTTTTGATGATACTCAGTGGCACTGTGTTCCAGAGAGTTAGGGGAAACACTGGCTAGTAACATACATAAAACATAGAATTTGTCAGCAGATATAAACCAATTGGCCCACCTAGTTTGCCCTTTTTTTTTTCTCCTCTAGGCAATCTCAACCCTTTTCGAACAATACTTTTTTTTTAAGGATACTCCTATACCTATCCCAAGCATGTTTTTTTTTTTTTTTTTTTTAAGTTTTATTTTTTTATTATGCTTTCACCTTACAATACATTTGTCAAATACATTATATGTACAAAATAATTGTGATGTTGTCATGAACACAGAGTTACTGGTATACATATTAGCTTGAATCACAATAAGAGTAATGTGAAAAGATAAAAGAAGTTCAAAATACAAGCAGCATTGACAATTAACCTGTGTCCACATCAGTCATTGTTCGACACTTGTTTTTAGTTTCAATTATTAAATATCATCAGCGGGGAGGCCGTGTTCCCAGAAACTCCCAACCCACATTCCATACCTTCTTCCTTGTCGATTTCCTAGGGAATTGGTGGATCTCCCTGTACCAATCTTGTTTCGTAGTATTCTGTGTTCTGGAGGGTTTGTTTGATCCTACTCTGAAAATCTCTCGGTAATGTATTAATATAACTCTCCCATGTGTTAAAATAAGTTTTTGTGAGTTTTTCTTTATGCAGTGTGGTCTCCAACCAATCCATCATGAACAGATGGTGGAGTTTTACCTTGAATAACTCTAAGGGAGGGGGGGAGGGGTCAATCCAGTTTTGTAGAATAGCCTTGCAAGCTGCTGCACTGATTGCAACTGATAGCTTTTTGCAGCCTCTTGTTATCCTTTGTTGTTCGGGGAGTATGCCAAAAATCGCCCACTCCGCAGTAAATGGTAAGTAGTTTAATAGGTGGTCTAGGGCGAAAGATTTCACCTGTAGCCAGAATTTGCGGATAAATGGGCACGCCCACAAGCAGTGAAAAAGGTCGGCTTGTGGAGCTTGACACTTACCACAGTGTCCTGTATTTGGCATGCCGGCCAAAAATTGTCTCTTGGGGGAATAATAGGATCTATGAGTGATGTTCAGGAATAATTCCTGGTACTGGGCGGCTGGGAACAGTTTGCGAGATATGGATAGCTGTTTAATTAAATGTTCGCATGAGAGCGAGGGGAAGTGCGTTAACCATTGTTTCATACCTGATTCTGCGTTAACCATTGTTTCATACCTGATTCTGAATTAGAGTGATCAAGGAGAGGATTAAATATCCTATAGTGTATTGAGATAGCTTTTCTAGTTATTTGTTGGGCGCGCAAGACCCCGTCGAGTGTGTTTGATAGGTCCTGCTTCGAAAGAGACTTCAACACTGAGCTTACGTAATGTTGCATTTGGAAAAACGCTATTGGAAAATTTCTGAGAGTTGGAAAGGAGGTTTGTGCCTGGGAGAACGTCAGGGGTTTACCGCTGGATGGATCTGTAAGATCGCCCACATTTCTCAGGCCTTCTTTACTTAAAGTTGAGAAAGGGAAGCTGGCCTCCCCGTGCTGGAAATCCGGGTTGCCCAAGAATGGGAGGAATAAGCTTTTATGTGAATTTAATTTATAGGAGTGGCGTAGTATATGCCACAAGCGATATGTGGACCATAGTAATGGGTTCTGGGATAGATTTGTAGGGATTTCCTCTTTTATTTTATGTAGAAAGGAAATTAATGTGTCATTTTCTAAAAAGGCTGATTCCAGGTGTGTGTTAGCATATATTTCCGTATTCTTAAGCCAGTCTCTTAAGAATCTGGTGAGGGATGCGTAGTTGTAAGCTTGGACGTTAGGGAGACCGATTCCTCCATTGAACCTAGCTTGTTGTAGTTTATTCAGTGCAATCCTGGATTTCTTCCCTTTCCATATAAAAGTTCTAAATAAGGTATTAATTTTTTTGAGGTCAGTATTGCTTATTAGGAGTGGCAAAGATTGTAGGACATACAGTAATTTGGGGAACGTTGACATCTTAATTAAATTCGCCCTCCCTAAATAGGATAATGTTAAGTGTTTCCAGCTGTCCAGTTCAGAGGCCATAGCTTGAATAATTTCTTGAATGTTTTTTCGATAGAGTTCCGTGGGGTACTTAGGAAGTTTAATTCCCAAATAGACGATGTGTGATTTTTCCCAGGCAAATGGTAGGTTTCTACCCCAACCTGGTTTAGCTATCCCTGGTTGTAAAAAGAGACCTCTGGACTTCTGGAAGTTTACTTCGAAACCTGAAATTTTGCCAAATTTGGATAATATATCAAGAATTTCTTTGATCAAATCTTTTGGGTTTCCTATATATAATAAAACATCGTCTGCGAATGCAGATAGTTTTATTTCTGTTTGGCCTATCTTGATTCCCTTGAAAGGAGTGAAGGTCTCCAGTATTCTAAAGAGGGGGTCGATGGATAAGTTAAAAAGGAGCGGGGATAGAGGGCAGCCCTGTCTAGTACCTCGTTGCATTCTGATGGGGATCCCTTTTTGGCCGTTTATTATTAAGGATGTCATGGGGCTAGTGTAAAAATATTTAATGAGGTTAATGAAGGTGGAGTTGAAACCTCGAGCTTCCAGAATTGAAAACATGTGTGGCCAGGCTACTGTATCAAACGCTTTGTTTGTATCTAAGCTAAGTAACATGTTTTTGGAGTGAGGAGACTGATTAGAGGCCACAGTGGCCGCTATCGCCATACGTATGGCTTTAACTGAGTGACAGTCTCGGACAAAGCCAAATTGGTGCGGGGTTAGCAAATCAGGGATAATACATTGGAGCCGGTTGGCCATTATTTTTGCTAAAATTTTAAAATCGGTGTTAAGGAGGGTTATTGGTCTGTATGATTCTATTAATAAAGGATCCCTTCCTGGTTTAGGAATCAGTGTGGTGTGAGCCTGGTTAAATGTTGGGTATATTGGGTTGGTTTTGTGTATTGTGTTAAAGAGTTCTAGGAGGGTGGGAATTTGTTCCTGTTTTAATAACTTATAATATACTCCTGTGAAACCGTCAGGTCCCGGAGATTTATGAGCTTTGAGGCCAGATATGACCTCCGAAAGTTCTTCCTCTGTAATGTCTTTTTCTAGAATTTCTTGTTAGTTTTGAGTGAGCTTTGGCATTTGTATGGGTGCCAGCAGCTCTCTCCGAATATCTTCTTGTGGGGGGATGGCGCTATAGAGGGAAGTGTAATAGTCAGTGAACCTGTTTAAGATATCTTGTGTTTTGGTGTGTGTTTTGTGAGCTGTAGCATCTCTGATTGCCGTGATATAGGATTTTTTCTTCCAGGGTTTGGACATGGTGGCCAGTAGCTTCCCTGTTTTATTGCCCCATCTGTAATGGTAGTTTTTAGTATAGTCTAGGCGGAGTTGTGCCTGAGATGTCAGGAATGATTCCAAAAGCTGTTTGTCCTGGAGATATAAGTTAAGATTGTCCTCAGAGGGAGTAGTATTATATGTTGCGAAGCTCCTTGTGACTGCGGAATAAAGGGATTTGTATTTTAGTGTTGATTCTTTACGAGTCCGTGTCGTGTAGTTTATGATATGCCCTCTCATTACTGCCTTTGACGCCTCCCAGAACAGCACTGGGTTGTCCCAGTGTTCAATGTTGTCATCCATATAGTTTGCCCAAGATTGAATCAGGTATTTTTTAAAATCCTGGGATGAGGATAAGAAGTCTGGGAAGCGCCAAAATCTAACAGATGTTTGCATTAAGTCTGAGGTTATTTTTAGAGATATAGGGGCATGGTCTGAAATAATGATATTACCTATATCAACTTTTTCCAGTTTATTTAGTAAGGAATGGGATATGAGGAAGTAATCTATTCTCGATGTGGATCCGTGAGCTCTGGAGAGATGTGTGTAAGACCTATCTGTGGGATTTAGGAGTCTCCAGGGGTCATGGAGTTGTAATGTGTTTTTAAATTCTTGGATGTATTTCCAGCACGGGGAGGAGGGGCGTCGGACTGGGTTTGATTTATCTAAGAGGGGATCGTCTACTGTGTTGAAGTCTCCGCCGACCACTAGGGGGAAGTTAGTTCTTTTGGCCAGTAAGGAGGATATGGTGCGTATAAAATCACCCGTTGAATTATTAGGTGCATACAAGTTTACTAAAGTAAATTTGGATTCTTCAATTACCAGATCAACAATTAAATATCTTCCCTCAGGGTCGGCCATTATATCTAGAATGTTGTATCTGAGATTCTTATGGAATATTATTGCCACTCCTCTGGATTTGGACGCATGTGATGCCTGGAGGCATTCTGCTATCCAGGGAGCTCGAAGCGTGCTGTTGTCCCCTGACTTCCAGTGAGTTTCCTGTAGGAAAGTGATTGCTGAGTGCTGCTTCTTGATATGCATAAGAACCTTTTTCCGTTTAATTGGGGTGTTCAGGCCCCCCACGTTCCATGACATTACAGATAATGAGGCTGGTGGATGGTTTGTTTGATTGGGTGTTAGTATATTATGTACTGACATCTATTCTGTGCGGGTGAGGAGGGTCCAAATCCCCCCGACGTGGCGGGGGCAGAGCCATAATTACAATAGTGCGAAGTAAAGCCTCTCCAGCCTTCAACCCTCTGTGTCCTATGAATCTTACAGTTCTACAAGGTCGAAATGTACATGACAGTGTGGTATCATTTTTAGCAGTGCAAGGTGAGATAGCATATTTTTCAAAAACGCAAAAGAAAAAAGGTGGGTCTTCAAACTGGCCCACTAAGTAAATCTGAGGATCCTCTATGGTGGCACAGAGGATGCTCCGAGATGTTATCAACAACTGAACATGCAGAAGCATAAACATACATAAATGAGAGAAACATGAGAAAAACATTATTACATAAAGAAAAGGCACTGATGTACCGAATTGTGACATTATATCCAATAATACTGTAAAATAACATACATAGTTAGGCGATAAATTTTGAAGCCACACCTATGACCTGAAGGGGGTGGAATATATCGAAGGTCATTATAAAGCCGTGTGGCAAATCAAGTGTAAGGTAGTTACCTAGATTTAATCTCTAGAGCTAGCATTGGATCTCGCCGGAGAAGGTGGATTACTTCTTGAGAAGTAATTTTTTGCTGTCTGGGGGTCCTCAAAGAAACGTGGTTTGCCATTTTCCATGACCCTCAATTTGGCGGGGAAGAGCAAAGCAAATCTGATCTGCTTGTCAACAAGTATTTTACACACCCCTGAGAAGGCTTTTCTTTTCTGAGAAACTAGGGCAGAAAAATCCTGAAACACCATAATACGTTGGTCATCGATTTTGAGTTCAGGGAGGGAGCGGTATGCTCTTAGGATTTTTTCCTTATCCCTGTAATCGAGAAATTTGGCTATTGTTGGCCTAGAACGGGTGTCTCTTTCCCCACGATTAGCCCCAAGTCTATGGACTCTTTCTATTGGTATTGGGGTATCTGAGTCAAGGAGACCCAGGGCTTTTGGGATCAGCACCCCAACGTATCTTTGTAGTTGGGCGTCGCTGATCGCTTCTGGAATGCCAATGAAACGAAGGTTACTTCGTCTATTGTGATTTTCCAGTGAGTCTAACTTCTCTGCCATAGATTGTATTGTTTGCGATTTAGAATCTAACTCTTGCTGGAGTGTGTGAAGTATGTCCTCGGAATCACTTGTTCTTTGCTCTAAGGTATTGATTCTAGAAGTATTCGAGTCTATTCTAGCCAGGGAGGCATCTAGCCTCGCCTGTAAGTCCTCGAATTTTTTGTCCATTAAGGGCATTAAAAGATTTATTACTTCTTTTGCGGTCTCGGCTGGGGTAGGAAAGCCTGTGACCGTGGATACGTCAAATGACGTAGTATCTTGCCTGCTCAGTGACGATGGGGGGGATGAGGAAAAGGTTCCAGCCATTGATTTATTGGCGGAGCTTTTTTTGGAGCTTGCAGATTTTGCGCTTGAGGAAGGCATATTATCGTGAGATGAGGTAGGCCTTTCAAGAAATCTGTCCATACCAAGATGGACAGTATTAGTGTGAGAAGTTATATTGTCTTACTTGACCCCTTTAGACCTTGTAATAACTTTTTAAAAGTGGGCAATCCTTAAATTAGATGTACATCAGTACCTGCTAAGGTATTTATCACATCATGAAGGCATTATAAATCCAAATTCAACATCAGAATATGAAAAGGAAAACAATCAAAACAAAAAAAGAAAAACTAACAAAACAAAACAACAAAAAAAAAAAAAAAAAAAAGGGGGGGGGGGGGAGGAGTAAGGGAGGGGATGCGAGCAATAAGAGGGAGCACCAGGTATGTTATCAGTAATATATCACTTAAGGCACACACAATGTGTTTCGGGTCTTTTGTGCGACTCTCATATAATGAGGAACCGTCTTTACAGCGTAATGACGATGTATTTGTATTTATGTGGTCACCTTTGTTTGACGGAATTTAAACGGTGTATAGGGGGGGACCGAAGTCGCGTAAATTTGAATTACTGTAACTAGTTTACCAAATGCAGTATAGTATTTCAGTATTGAGGGTGCAGAATTGTTCTCAGGTGAGGTGTGTAAGTGACCAGTAGGTGGTGCTGTTACCTTGTAGAACTAAACTGATGAGTTAGCCATATGTCTACAGTGAGAGTCTCAAAGATTGTGGTTAGGAACAAGCTTACATATATTGTAGAGATGTTGGTTCTGGGCAGTCGAATGCACAGTTTCCAACCAGCTGAAAGCTTCAGTTCATCAGCTGGGCTGGAGCGGGCAGACCCTCTCCTCCCATGTAATGAGATGTCCTGCGTTGGGGGGCAATCACAGAGAGGCAGCCGGTCGTGAATCACACCACTCTCCTCCCCGGGGCAGCGGTGGAATAGAGATATACACTTTATGACAGTCCCTGAGAGTTAACCCACGCGGCAATATAGGAAGGTATGTCTTTAGCAAGCCAGTGTATACCAAGGGGTTTCAGGGATAGCTCCCTCTGAGCTTCTAAAAGTTGCCTGACACTCAGGATGGTATTAAGGTGTCAATAGTAATTGCGGGCTCACAAAGTATTAATAAAGGGGTTCCCCTTCAAATGGGTACTGTTCCAAATGTCTACTGTTCCTGTACCCAAAGGTTCCAGTGTCCCTCCGTTAGTTGTTTACTCACCCACCTCGTGGGTATTTGTAGCTGGGCTGCAACCCTTTAGATCCAGTGAGGCAATGCGAAATCGGGGTTCCCTGCCGTCTCTCTTGCTCAGATGAGGCAAGGGGGTCCTCCCGTTCAACCCCCCACGCCAGAGCGGTTAGGTCTTTCCTGTAGTAATAGCGGCACCCAACTGCTAAGAGGTTCAGCACGGCGGCCGTTCTGTGTCGTCCCGTAGGCAGTTATGGAGATATAATAGCCTCCCCAGTCCGGCAGACCAGGCGTCACATCGATATCGGGCCACAACAAAGGGGACACCGCTGCCACTCTGGGACGTCCAATAGTTAATGGCTCAGGTGCTACTACAGTGCCGGGAGTCCACTGGGAGCTCACCGCAGCCCCCCCCCCCCCCGGGTAGATGGCTGCTTAGACGCCGCGTCAGCGCCGGGAGCTCACCGTTACCTTTCTCCTCCAATGCCGTCCTCCAGTTTTGATTGGTGCCGCGAGCAAGCCGGGTCCCCTCGAAGTTCACGGTGCACCGCTACAACCAAGGTGAGCACCAAAGCAGGAGGCCTCCGACTACCTTGCATACCCTGCAATATGGCGCTGCTCCTCGCGCCTGATCACAGGCGGTCATACAGGCCTTCCACTCTGAAGGCCGGACCCCGGTGGTGGTTTAGATTTTCGGCTCCAAAACAGCTTCCACGCGATCCTCTCTGTTCACGGGGTACAGTGGAATGGTTTATATCCAGGATTAAAGCAGAGGGAAGGCGATGGGGGCAGATTTTCTTTGGAAAAGAAGGGAGCCCTGTTAAAATGCGGCCGCTCTAGGCGCCCCGCCCACCGGAAGTCTCCCAAGCATGTTTTAATTACTCTACTGTCTCAGCCTCTTGAACTGTAGCTATCTATGGGGCCCATTTATCAAACCATATTTGCTGCTAAATCCCTGAAAACACACGTTTTCGGGGTTTAGCCGCAAATATCTCCGATCCCTGCTGCGATCCTCCCTGCAGCGCTGTCGGCCACCGGCCACATCCCCCATAGGTTTCTATGGGGGATGCGAAGCTGCCCGATGTATCAACATCGGGCAGCCCGGCTTCGCACCCCTGGGCTATCGCCATTCTGGGATGGCGATAGCCCATTGTAGCCTATGGCTACACATCGCACTGCCCGAGCAGGGAAGTGCGGTAAGAGTGGTCGGCGGGGGTCAGCGCATAACCGCGCATGCGCTGACTCCCCGGCTTCCGGGTTAGGGCTTTGCAGGGACGGGCTCCTTTCCTGTCCCTGCGCCCTTAAAATTGATACATTCGTCCAATATGATCGCATTTTACAATGCGATCCTGGGCGGTAATATTCCGCCCAGATCGCATTGTAAATGCGATCATGATAAATGGGCCCCTAAGTGACGTAGGCACCCACTGAGAAGAAGAATTTTTTTCTAAGTTCCAACCCAAAGGGATTACATTAAGATTTCAGATTTTTTTTGCATACAAATGTTACCAAATTAAGTGCCTAAAAATGTATTTTAGCATGTTTTTTTAAATTCCACCTTTTAAATGTGTTTTACATAATTATTTCTTCTGTTAATCGGACCTATTAATCTGGAGCAAAATACCTATTAATGAAGCAAAAAGGGTAATGAACTCTTTGACTGAGAGGATCTACCCATCCTTGAATGAGATGGAGTTAAAGTGTTTTTTGGCTGAGGGAGAGGGCTATTCTCACTCCCAAAAATGACTTGGTAGTTAACAACAAGAACACTTTGTTGAAGAAGCTGGCTATTAGTTTGGTTAGGTACGAGTCAGTATTGCATACTTTGAACCCACGTGGAATACTACTTCGTGTACTCTCTCTCAAGGTCGTAACTCCCATAATGCTTTAACGCAACTTGAATCCACCCAAACTGTGCAATGGTACCAGGCTGGAGATGAACACTTTGCACAAACATGTCATTGAAGTGACAATATACACGGGCATCAGCCAGGGAGAACCTGTCTTCATTCTGTGAATTCCACCAGACTTATGGTGCCCATACACATGGGAGATATTGCATGCCATCCATGCGATTTTGATAAATCGCCATGACAAATCAAATACCAGCGCATGTGTAACCTGACGAAGTGCGCGGTCGAATCTCTCGTCCCCAGATATTATGTGCTGCACATAATATCTATCGCATTGAATGTGTGATCACATGTGATTGATAAAGTGCCAGCCAATCAGCTCCCAACTGCTGGTACAGTCTGTTTGAAAAATGACCGTTAGGAGTGGTACTTTATCACTCTCTATCACCCTCCACTTTATCACTGGTTAAGGCTTACTACATTTGGCCCAGTGTGAGTTATCTCAGAGTAGTGTATGCCTATGATATCTGCTGGGCGTAAAGCTGTCAGATAAAATGTCTGTTGGTCTGTCACGCATTGTATCTGACCATGTATGCCCAGCACTGATACAGTACATGTTGGAGCACCAGTCTGATCATTGGTACACTTTGCAAATGGTTGGTTGTTATCAAGATGATTTTACTTGTTGTAGGGACATGATGACAGGAAAACATAAACTGCAATGTTAGCAGATTAGCTCATACTAAGTGTATTAATAATTTAATAAGTGCACTCATTCCCATGCTGATAATCAGTGTAAATTGGACATTGCCCCACAATCAATCAACTACAAAGTATAGGAAAGAGGAATTATGATTTTTTTTTTAAATATACAATTTGTGCAAAAAAAGTATACCAAGCTCTTCTTAGTAAAATATGCATTTCTCAATAGCTTCGTCATTTTAGAATATCTATAATTAACTGTTTTAATCACTTCTCATGTTTGTAGTACGGTTCTCCGATCCTGACTCCAGACTCGTACCTTACTCTTCCCTCTCCTCTGGGTACAAGAACTTGTACAGACAATAACCCAGTCGGTAAGCTTACGTCATTTGGTATTATTACGTGCTTACAGTGTAATTTGTTAATTTTTATCATTTGAGTCTTTGCACACTTTGTTTTCACTCTATGGCCCTTATGCAGATCTGATTGCAGTACAAATTTGTTTGGAAGATGGGCAAAACCAAGTGCAGGTGGGGCAGATGTAACATGTGCAGAGAGAGTTAGATTTGGGTGGGGGTGTGTTCAAACTGAAATCTAAATTGCCGTGTAAAAATAATGCAGCCAGCATTTAACCAGATTGGGCTGGTTGGAACAATATCCTGGTAATGGATGAGAGCAAATGACAGTTGACCATTTGCTTTGAAATGCTGGAAAACTGCCAAAACTGTCACTCAGATATTACCAGGATTTTGTTCCAACCAGCCCAATCTGAGAATCGATCTGTAGATGTATGGCCACCTTTACTCTCTCTGCACATGTTACATCTGCCTCGCAGTGCACATGGTTTTGCCCATTTTCCAAACAAATGTGTACTGTGATCAGATCTGAATAAATGCCTACGGAAGACATTCATCAGGGGGAGCAGTGACAGCTACAGCAGTGAGACCTGCGATGGCAGCTCCATCAGGGGGACCAGCGGCGGCAGCTCCATCAGTGGGATATGCTGTAACGGCTTCCCCTACGCCGCGGCAGCTGTTCCCCCGTCCCTCCTGGCTGCTGTAGCCACTTTCCCTACCCTCCTGGCCACAGCAGATGCTTTCTCTCCCTCCTGCCCACGGCAGCCACCCCCGGTACGCGGTAGCTGCTTGCCGTGGCAGCTGCCCCGTCCCCCTGCCCATGGCAGCCGCCCCCTGCCTATAAATTTTTAATAAACAAAAACAAACAAAAAAAAGCAAAAAAAATTGTTTAAAAAAAAAAAGTACAAACCACCGCAACAGAACAGGACAGAGCAAGCTTTACGTCGGGGAAGGCAATAATACATTGCCGGAGACGTTAAAAATAATAACTAAAAGCAAGAGGACAGCACCTGAATATTAAGCTCAGGGGGATGTTAACAGCCCCTTTCATACATTTGAACAAGATGAAAAGAAGACCTTTTACTGGCATTGGTGATGAAAAAGCACTAACGCTGCTTAATACATCTGCCCCGTTATTTCTGTCTAGATCAATTATTTATAATATAAGAATATTTTTTGATTGCAGAGAGAATGACTATTAACACGTATATATAATTTATAATAGAGTAAACCATTTATAGATGGTAAGCTCGCGAGCAGGGCCCTCCTACCTTTTTGACTGTCTGTTATCACCCAGTTTGCCTCATTACTATTTCCAATTGCATAGTACAACGGAATTTGCTGGGTTATAATTTAAGCCCCGCACACACTGTAGGATTAATTTTCTACTCCATCCCGAAACCGCTGTGTACACATTCGATTTAGACTATATAGGACAGATCTGTACTATATAGACTTGCCTGCACATCCTATTTTTCTATTCGATTTTGATGCTGCGGGGCTACGCATCAGGATTGACTCAGGACCGAATGCGGCTGGAAACCATTAGATTTCCATTCGATTTAGCTTCTACAAACAAAATTGGGTACTTGTGAGTTATCCGGGCTCCCGATTTTGGGTACTTGCGATTTGCATGCGATATCGCATGCGATATCGCATGCGATTTGCATAAGAGCCCGCCCCCGCGAGGGGACGCGGACACCTTCACAGGTATCCGCGTGCCCTTGCGGGCTTCACAGGTGTCCGCGTCCCCTCGCGAGGCTCGCTGTGCTCGCCACGCTTCGGGCTCGGTGGCTCGCTGCGCTTGCCACACTATTCTATTCTCACTCCACGCCCTAGTGGATAGTAGGGCATGAAAAGGTCGGAGGACGCGTACCGCCGCCCCTCGCGGGCTCGCTGCGCTCGCCACGCTTCGGGTTCACGTTGATAGACACACTTTGGGGATAGTGGGGTAATGAAATGAATAGCAAATCTTATGCAAATCGCATGCTAAATCGCATGCAAATCGCAAATCGCATGCGATATCGCATGCGATATCGCATACGATCTAGTACCAAAATCGGACGCCCAGATAACTCACAAGTACCCAAAATTGAAACGTGTGTACGGGGCTGAACTGTTAATAAATAAATGTAACATCTGAAATTTATTTTGTAGCAAATTAGTTTTCTCTTCTCACACATTACAATATTCTAAATGTTTTTTATTTTATTTATTTTTTAATCAAAGCAACATTTTTAAGGATGTTTAATAAAGAACTGAGAGACAATTGACGGGATGTAATTCAGCCAGAGTTCGGCGGTAGTGTCGGATTCTGCCCAAACTTGGACTTTTTTTTAAAGGGGCAATTATTTACAAGGTAAATCCATGCCTTGTAAGTATTAAAAAAAAAAAAATGTCAAAGTTTGGCCGACATCTCACACTACCGCCTAACTCTGGCAGCATTATATTCTGCACTATATTTGGATGCAAAAAAAAATGCACGGAAACTGATTAGTGAGAAACCTCCCATGGAAATAATTTATTTCTGCAAGGTATTTCTTGGGCGCACAAAAGTGTGCTGCTGCCAGAAGTAGCAGGAAAACAGGGGTACAAGATACAATCAATTAGGAGAGCGCACTGAGGTAGATCAGTAATACATTTATTCAGTACATATTACAAATAAAAACAATGCGATACACCGATTTATGAACCAATTATGCAATCAGAGAAAGTAAAGTGACATTATTGTTTTTATTTGTAATATGTATTGAATAAATGTGTTGCCGATCTACCTCAGTGCGCGCTATTAATTGACTGTTTGCCATACTGTACTATCACTTCATTTCTCAATTGGAGATACCTAAATTAAATGATTATAACTATGTATTTGTTCGCTATATCCATATATTTTCTGCCTGCATGCCCAGAGGTGAGGCATTAATCTGGGAAAACCCTAATAGTAAGAGGCATTAATGTGACCAAAGGTACCAGAAACAATGCACCAAACGTCTATCTTCCGCTGAATAGCCAGTATTTTGACCATCTGCTTTTCTCTGTTTATATGATTAACCATAGTTTGCCAGACTTCACCATTACAGTCCATGTTTTAGAGATAAACTAGCTTGGGTCCAGATGGTTAATCAAATTGACTGTGGTACTAATTAAGTCAAGTGTGCTCAAGTATGGATAGCCTTAAAACCTGGACTGTAATGGCACAGTTTGGGAAAATAGCAAAACAGGCTATTTACTGCACATATGGCCTGATTCGGACCTGCTTGCTAAGCAGCGTTCTTTTGCTGCTTAGTGAGCGGGTAAATGCCCCCAGCTGGGAAAGCAAACGCCCATCCCCTGCCGCTGCGCAGATGTTCGTGCTTGCATGCCAATGGACGTGTACGCTTACACATCCATTTACCATCGGCAGAACGGACGACAAATCATTGAATGATTTTTTTTACCCTTTCGCAAACAAAGGTCAATATAGACTGAAGTTATTTCTAGCATCTACAATGAGAATTTATGTGGGATTGAATCTGAAGGTTTAGATATGCCTGAAATATATTTTCCTATATGAGCCATTTTGAAAATGAAAGATAAAAAATGATGGCAGAAATGTAAATCAATAATTATTTAGGATATTTGGCTATTGAATGGTATTGTTCACTGCACCAGCTGGCATTACTTATATATCTGTCACATGATCTGGTCTTACATTGCATGGATTGTACTCTGCATTAGGTTGCCATGCTTGCTAGCACTGACTCCCATCTTTCCTCATGGAAATAACTCTTCTTATCAATAGGTTTCTTGGAGAACTGGGATTTCAAATGTAGCCGAAGTATACAGATAGAAAACTGTTCTGTTCCGGCCCTGACTTTTGGGACATACACAAACATTCACATTTTGCCTGTAAGTAACTAAAGAATAATTCAGGTTTGGGTGGTAAACGTTTTCACATGAAGGCTGCATTCACCCACTGGCAGTGTTTGTCAGTGGGCAATGGACATCTTGCCTGGTACAAAGCCAGATCCTCAGACATTGTATGGTCCTCATTCCTATCACGTTCTAATTGCAACTGACTTGCATGCTGCAGCTTAGCAGATAAGCCAATAGCCTAAAGATACCTTGATGTGCGTGTCTCCACTATTGAGTGTGAATCTTGGTACGCCTCCCAGTAGTGCACACTTTCATTACCTTCACTTAACACAAGAGGAATTTAGTCATCCTTTTTTTATAAAAATTAAACACATATATTGTTTTTATGTTTTCTCCCTACATATTTGTTGGAAAATTCCATAGGAGGTCAAACAGAATCATGAGGGATACCATATTTACAAATAATATTAGGGAATTATGGATAAAGGGACAATATTGGGTGGTATTCAATTGTTAGATCACGCCGATCCATCTACAGTGACGGTAGCGAGCTGAAATGCTGGTGAAAAACAATTGAACACCACCCATTGTATCTATGAACTGTTCCTTTCCACTGAATCTCAAACATTTTTTTTTTTTTTTTACAGGTGCCAAATTCACAACATGTGGTAAGAATTTATTGTTTTTGTTTTTTTAAATCTAATCAAGTTAGTAGCAATTAGCTACATTTTGGTTTAGAACACTGGATGCACTTTTGAGATAAAAATCAACGATGTGCAATTTGCAAATGTAAAGTAAAATGTACAACCACATACCTTTTAGGGAACTTTGTGTGTCACTAACTATTGTTAGACTGATCACTGTAAAGCTGTGTACACACGGGGGCGATATATTGCTCAGTGTCTCCTTTTGAAAGGGAACCTCTGCTGAGGGAGCCGCAGAGGGAATCAGCTGGTGGCAGGAGCAAGCTCCTGCGACCAGCGATCCATAAGTGGGCTAAATACGGGAGTGCGCACCTGGCGATTTATCGCCGGTGCACACTCCAATCGCTGGCAACATGGTCGCTCAGTGACCATATTGCCAGCGATTATAGCCTGTGTGTACACACCTTAACTCAGGAATGTGTGTGTGAATTCATATTATGTATTATTAGTATTATAATTTATTTATATGGTGCCACAAGGGTTATGAAGTGCCTTATAAAGTACATACATAAATGAGCCAAACAGGAAAACCAAGAATGTATCTAGTTTTAGTTTAAACTCATTTACTGTAATTGCTGTTACCATATTTTCTGGTGAAGAGTTCCAGGAATTAACTGCTGAAGAATCCCCTTCTAAATTCCGTACACAATTTCTCTTCCTCGAGCCTCATTACATGCCCACGTGTCCTAAGTACAATCTTGTTACTGAATAAGTCTTCTCCTAGTTCCTTATCATAGCCAATCCTGTATCTGAACATACTAATCATATCTCCTCTCAAATTCTGTTTTTCAATGGGCCAATATTCTCTTACTTTTGCTGATTCCCATTTATGTAACTGTAGACTTTTTGGGGGTTTGATTTGCTATCTGAGGCTTTTTTCCTTTCAGTCTCTTAATTAGGCACTTTGATTATGTTTTTACATTTCTTATTACACATATGTGGTGAATGATTTGAGTGTCCCTTCTTGTTTATATGTTTTAAGCGCCCTCTTTTTCTTAGCCACTTAAAATTTGACTTTATTATTAAGCCACATTGGTTTACGTTTGGCTTTTTTTCATTTGCTTACCTAAGGTATAAATTTATTCGTGCCATCCTCAAGTAGTCTATGAGACAGAAAGCACATGAGGGGAGAGGGCCTTGCTCATGTGAGCTTACTTCAGTCTAAATATGTATATTTCTGAAAAAAACACTAATGAGTATATATTGTTTTACTGCAGATAAATGTGACTATACAGACTGTTACACTACAGTCCATAGATGGTGTTCTTGTTCGTGGAAATCTTAGTGACTACGCACCTTTCTATGATAGTGATACGGGGGTCTGTAACAATGCAGTTCTGGGGGTAAGTCATTTGCTTAGTTTGTAGACTATGTAGTACATATGTATGTGTAGTTTGGGAAATTCCTTCAGGTTACTGTGCAAATACACCTTCCCTTTCATTCCCAATCCTTCCCTTTCATTTCCCATACATCCCACCTACTCTCATTGTCTTGGGTTCTGTTAGTGAGAGCAGATCTGCTTGTGATTGCCAGTAGGAAATGGAATAGAGGTAAGCCGCACACTGATAGTGAAAGCCGCGGGGGCCCTTATAGTACTGATGTAAAGGGGCGAGCGTGACTAAGCGATTTTGACTACTGGCAATTTTTGATTATACTAGAATTAACATACTGGCTTGGTATTTAGTTGCAGATTGCCTAGTGAATATCGCCCTCAGCAGTGAATACCAGCGATTTTGACAGCCAGCGATCTAGCCAAAATTTCCTTGCCTGGCAACTCTTTTTTTTTTTACTAAGCGATATTCAGTTAGGCAGGGCCTCGCATCGCTATCGCCCATTGGGCGATTTGTCTAACCTTCTCAGTGATTTTTACTAACCTTCTTGTACCATGTATTTAAAATCGCTTAGAAGGATCGCACCGTGTGTACACCCTTAAGGCTCCCAGTAAATAACAAAGTTAAGGGATGTTAACTCACAGAGGGGCAGAAGTATTAAGCCTGGTGAAGTGGAGATAAAGTGGAAGGTGATAATGCACCCGCCAATCAACTCCCAACTCATTTTCACACAGCTGATTGGCTGGCGCGTTATCACCTTTCATGTTATCTTTTCACCAGGCTTAATCCTTCGGATAAATTCCCGGACTACTGGCTGAAACTGTTGTAGCACCAGAACGCAGGCTATTATCTGGGATATCTTTTCGTAACAAAAATCCCTGTTAACTGCTGCTTGCGTGCCACCTTCAGCTACTCAGGGTTTAGAGTTTTGTTTCATTTTTGTAAGCAGATTTTCTAAATAACAGGTATGATTATAATTTCTTTAGATTGATAAAATAAGTACATAGATAAATAGTGTTGGCTAGGAAGTTTAATGTAGAACTATTTGGAATCTTTATATATTTTAGCTTTAATCAGTATTTTACATTCACTTTTTATGTAGTGTTCATTCTAGCGCCCGCTATCTTTGAAAACCCATGCAGTTCCTGTTCCCTGCCTGGGGTGCCGCTGTCTGCTGTGGTGTTTCTAGCACAGGTCTGGTTTGCATATCAGTGCTGATCTATAAGCCACAATGTGCTAGAAGCACTACAGCAGACAGCGACTCCCCAGGCAGGGAAGAGGAACTGCATGGGTTTTCAAAGATAGCGGGTGCTAGAATGAACACTATTATGTGTTGTAGTTTGAAGTCCTTCTATTTTTATTTGTAGGTGAGTTACTCTGTGACATATACAGACCAAGGGGAGATTACGAATGTATCGGTATCTTTAATCCTTGGAGCTATCAACCAGAGCCCGTTTCAGCAAAAGTTTCACATACATTTCATTGAGGTATAGAATATTATAATTGTTCCTTGACAACATACCATCTTTATCTTCTACATCAGGGTGTGTGTCCAGGCAAAGTTGGAAGAGACGGCTGGGCACTAATGTAATGTAACGAGTTATCTGAGAGGCAAACCGTGAGTGCCGCGGGCATGTTGCTAAGCTAGTTGCGGGCCATACTCGGACAGAAAATCTGCATCTGCCATAATGCTTTTGATGCAGTGACAGATGCTGGCTTCTAAAGATGCACCAGGCTGTGTTACATCTACAGATGCTCCTAATGTGCGCCGCACTCCTTACACATTCCACTGCACAGATGTACTGAGGGGTAGGGCTTTGTAGTGTCATTTACATAAAGTCGCAGATGGGCAACAGCCAAAACATGCAGCTGTGTCTGCGTCAACCTATGAATCAGGCCCTTAATGTAAAGCTATGATGTATTAATGCTGTTTATCAATAACAGAATAATAACAATAATTTGGTGACTTCAGAGAATTGAGCATCAGACACTTTACTTGAAAACAACAGAGAACATCTAGATAAATCATTAGGGGCCCATTTATCGAAGATCGCATTTACAATGAGATCTGGGTGGAATGTTGCCACCCAGGATCGCATTTTACAATGGCGCTGGGATGTATCATCCCACAAGCTCTGAAAGGAACCAGTCCCTGCGATGCGCTCAGTCGAAAGCCGGGGGGGTGCGCATGGGTGGTTAGCACTGACCGGGCGGGGTGTAGCCCATAGTCTACAATGGGCTATTGCCATCTCAGAATGGCGATAGCCCAGCGATGCGATTCGCTGCTGCCCGATGTTGATACACCTATGGAGGATGCAGCTGGCGTTGATGCAGGGGGGATCGCAGCAGGGATCGGAGATTTTACTTACATTTGGGACATTTGGGTGATACTTAATATAATGGGTGTTTTGGGGATTTAGCCGCAAATATTGTTTGATAAATGTGTCAGTATGCAACAAAAGATATACAGGAATAATGACTGCGCCTTAAATACTGCTGCCCTTGATCAACCAAAAGACTCCCAAACCTTTAACACCAGAAAACAAAAAAAAAGGTAATCATAGGCGCTGTTGTTGTCTAGTATATGGTAGTATTTATCTTATATTGCTACTGTCTTGGATGCCATACAACTGAACTTTGGTGCAGGATATCTAGAACAGTAAGCCAGCTAATCCAACGCTTGTCTTCTCCTGCAAGATAAACTGTTGATTAATTGACATGATTGTAGTTTGTGTCGCTTTCGTCTATGAAATCATTAACCGAACCTAGTAACTGTTTCTGATTGCTCACTGCCATTGGTAAAGGTTATGCTTCAGAGGTAAATACCATCCCCTGAGCTGAAAGGAATGAGGAATGTAAATATAACACAGCCAACAATGATTTCTAGATAAACGCATTATCTGTGTATGCACTCAACGTTCTGTTCCGTTACAGGATGGCACAGCACCAGCTCCACTGAGCGGGAACCCAGGTTATGTATACGGGCTGCCTCTCCTTGCTGGCTTTAAATTGCCACAATATCCTTTAATTGGTGATTATTATAAATAATGAATATGTCGGAGTCTCACACCAGTGTTACTGCTTATTAGATTATCTTGTACAGTGTTATTGGAAAACACAAGCAAGAATTGTATAACTACGGACCAAGCTGGCAACTTGGCGGTCCTCAGCTACTCTAAAGCTGGGCACACACTGGAGCGTTGAGGATTCCTTTCGATATCAGTATGAATATGGCACCATGTTATTAACCCCTTCCTGACAGAGCTAGTTTTGGCGTTCCTGACAGAGCCATTTTTTTCAAATCTGACATGTCTCACTTAAGTGGGGATAACTTTTTTTTGCTTTTACTTATCCCAGTGATTTTGAGATTGTTTTTTCGTGACACATTGTACTTCAAATTAGTGGTAAATTTGGGTCGATACAGTCTGTGTTTTTTTGTGAAAAATACCAAAATGTCGTGAAAAAATGGAAAATTTAGCAATTTGCAAAATGTTAAATTTTCTGCTTGTGAGACAAATAATCATACCACTCAAAATAGTTAATAACTAACATAGACCATATGTCTACTTTATATTTCCATCATTATTTCAACTTCCTTTTAATTTTTTTGGACACTAGGAGGCTTACAATATGAATAGCAAATTCTCAAATTTTCAAGAAAATTTCAAACACTGATTTTTTTAGGGACCAGTTCAGTTCTGATGTGACTTTGAGGGACTTGTATGTGAGACACCCCCATAAATGATGCCATTTCAAAAACTGCACCCCTCACAGTATTCAAAACAGCATTTTGGAAGTTTGTTAACCCTTTAGGTGTTTCACAGGAATTAAAACAAAGTGTAGGTGGAATTTCAAAATTTCATTTTTTTAGCAGAGTTTCAATTTTAATACATTTTTCTAACGAATACAGTAGATTTTACTAGAGAAATGTGACTAAAAATTGATTCCCCCAATTCTTTTGTTTTCAAAAATATCCTATATGTGGCCCTAGTGTGCACGTTGACCAAACCACAGGCTTCATAATAGAAGGAGCACCTACTTGATTTTGGAGCCTCCTTTTTATGAGATTTTTTTTTAGGCACCATGTAGGTTTCTAGGCACCATAAGTGCTAAAAGTTAGGAACCTCCCCCACAAGTCACCCCATTTTGCAATCTACACCCCTCAGGGAATTCATCTAGGGGTATAGTGTACATTTCAAACCCCCAGGGGTTTCACCAATTTTGGTACAACTGGGATGTGAAAATGGAAAATTACATTTTTTTACACAAACATGCAGTTCTGGCTCAAAATTTTTCATTTTCACAAGGAATGAAAGAGACAAAGCACCCCAAAATCTGTGCCCCAATTTCTCCCGAGTACGGCAATGCCTCACATGTGACCAAAAAATACCAGTTGGGCGCATGGCAGGACTCAGAAGGGAAGGAGTGATTTTTGGATTTTGCAGCACAGATTTTGGTGGAATGAATGGTGGGTGCTATGTTGCATTAGCAAGACTCCCAAAGCACCAATACAGTGGAACCCCCCCACAAGTGACCCCATTTTGCAATCTACACCCCTCAGGGAATTCATCTAGGGGTATAGTGTACATTTCAAACCCCCAGGGGTTTCACCAATTTTGGTACAACTGGGATGTGAAAATGGAAAATTACATTTTTTTACACAAAAATGCAGTTCTGGCTCAAAATTTTTCATTTTCACAAGGAATGAAGGAGACAAAGCACCCCAAAGTCTGTGCCCCAATTTCTCCCGAGTACGGCAATGCCTCACATGTGACCAAAAAATACCAGTTGGGCGCATGGCAGGACTCAGAAGGGAAGGAGTGATTTTTGGATTTTGGAGCACAGATTTTGGTGGAATGAATGGTAGGTGCTATGTTGCATTACCAATACAGTGGAACCCCCCCACAAGTGACCCCATTTTGCAAACTACACCCCTCAGGGAATTCATCTAGGGGTATAGTGTACATTTCAAACCCCCAGGGGTTTCACCAATTTTGATACAACTGGGCTGTGAAAATGTAAAAATTTAATTTTTCATTTTCACAGCTCAGTTGTATCAAAATTGGTGAAACCCCTGGGGGTTTGAAATGTACACTATACCCCTTGATGAATTCCCTAAAGGGTGTAGTTTGCAAAATGGGGTCACTTGTGGGGGGGTTCCACTGTATGGGTGCTTCAGGGGTCTTGCTAATGCGACATAGCACCCACCATTCATTCCACCACCAAAAATCACTCCTTCCCTTCTGAGTCCTGCCATGCACCCAACTGGTATTTTTTGGTCACATATGAGGCATTGCCGTACTCGGGAGAAATTGGGGCACAGATTTTGGGGTGCTTTGTCTCCTTCATTCCTTGTGAAAACGAAAAATTTTGAGCCAGTACTGCATTTTTGTGTAAAAAATTAAATTTTTTTACACAAAAATGCAGATCTGGCTCAAAAGTTTTCATTTTCACAAGGAATGAAGGAGACAAAGCACCCCAAAATCTGTGCCCCAATTTCTCCCGAGTACGGCAATGCCTCATATGTGACCAAAAAATACCAGTTGGGTGCATGGCAGGACTCAGAAGGGAAGGAGTGATATTTGGTGGTGGAATGAATGGTGGGGGAGGGGGGCTGGCGCTGCGACTGGTGGGGGGTGGGAGGGGTGCTGGCGCTTCGGCTACCGGGTGGGAGGGAGGGGGGGCTGCCGGGTGGGAGGGGGGGGGCTGGCGATCGGTGGTGATCGGTGCTGTACTTAACAGCACCGATCACCACCGATCACTGTGTTACCGAGCGACTTAGCCGCCGGTAACACAGAAAACGCTGCAATTGGCTGTTCACATTTGAACAGCCAATCGCATCGATCGGCGGCGAGGGGGGGATGTCTGCTGTCAGGGACAGCAGACATCTCCAAACTGTCACTGCGTCTATAGACGCGGTGACAGTTCAAAGCCATGACGTATATATACGTCAACGGTCGGGAAGTACCTCCCGACCATGACGTATATATACGTCATATGTCTGGAATATCTATCTGTCTATATATATATATATATATATATATATATATATATATATACATATATACATATATATATATATATATATATATGTGTATATATATACATATATATATATATATATATATATATATATGTGTATATATATATACACATATATATATATACATACATACATATACATATATATATACATATATATATATATATATATATATATATATATACATATACATATATATATATATACATATATATACATATATACATATATATATATATATATACATATATATATATATATACATATACATATATATACACAAATACATATACATATATATACACATATACATATATATATATATGTGTATATATATATATATGATTTCATTTTATTCATTTTGACGTTTTTTACATGCGGGGGGGGGTTTGAGCTGGGGGGGAGCGCTGCTGCTGCTCCTTGATCACAGTGACAGGGAGCGAGCCAGCGAGGTAGGGGGAGCTGCTGCCGGAGTGAGCGCAGCTGCCGGGCGGGTAGGAGGGAGGGCTAGAGCGGCTGCCGGGCGGGTGGGAGGGTGAGCTGCGGATCGGTGGTGATCGGTGCCAGCACCGATCACCGCCGATCCCTGTGTTACCGAGCGGCTTAGCCGCCGGTAACACAGAAATAGCTGTGATTGGCTGTTCACATTTGAACAGCCAATCACAGCGATCGCCGACCGGTGGGGGCATCCCTGCCCCCCCCGGGCGGCGAGGGGGGATGTCTGCTGTCAGGGACAGCAGACATCACCTAACTGTCACTGCGTCTCTAGACGCAGTGACAGTTAGAAGTCATGACGTACATGTACGTCAAATGTCGGGAAGTACTTCCCGACCATGACGTACATGTACGTCAAATGTCGGGAAGGGGTTATAGGATGGAACGGCCACTGTTCCGTCCTTCATTAGTATGCATTAGGTGACTAGCGATATCACTAGGTTTGATATGCAGCACATCAAACCTAACGCTGTTTTATGTGACTGCGGGGGCACGCATATGGCCTGTTCACACTGAGCCATGTAGACGATATGACTGATATGTCTGATCCATCTGACCATATGGCTTATCGCAGTGTATTCCCAGATTAAGGTTGTGAGACCCAGCCCGCTCTGCCAGACTACACTTCCTATCTTAATATGGTCTCCAAGGGGTTAATTTCTGGCTTATTTCTAATGGAAATGTAATATGCAGTGGCCATTATGCGTTGTGTGCAAACACACACACCAACAGTTTATAGTTTGTGTATTGAGTAAACAGTCAAGATAATTGCTTGACCAGAAAGGAATTGAGGTGAAGGGTGTCTTTCCCTGGATTACACTACATATGTGTCCACATATATCTATCCTCGTGTCCACATATATCTATTGCCAGGGCTATTTTTCAGCAGGCTCCAGCAGGAACTGAGGCCCTTATTCTAGTTCACTCTTTCTGGCAAAATATTTCTTAGATGGACAAAACCATGTGCACTGCAGGTGAGGCAGGTGTAAAACCCCACCCAAATCTAATTATCTCTGCACAAGTAACACCTGCCTCACCTGCAGTGCACATGGTTTTGTCCATCTAAGAAATATTTTGTCTTAAAGAGTGAACTAGAATAAGGGCCTCAGTTCCTGCTGGAGCCTGCTGAAAAATAGCCCTGTCTATTGCGTTACACATAACACCAAAGCTCTGTGTATGCCATTCATCTTTTTGTGACTGTCCTTTAAATAGCATATTCTTTGCAAAGCAGAGTGAATATGATGTACAAGTAGCTTCTAATGATTAAAATGATATGCAACATGTATATGAAATGGAACATTACAGTGATTTTCTGGTAAACCGTATAACTTAGCATTTTGTATGCAGATACAGCCGCAGTCACATACTGAATATAGACAGGCCACATATCATTTAGATCAGCAGAAGTTGATTGTGCTCCCACTGCTGTTGCCCCCAATTTGCAAATAAGATACTATTTTAATAGTCGTGAAAAAGACATCCGGTGCTGTTTGGCAGAAAAGGATGCTGGATGTACATGGACACATATGTAAATACTCTTAAAGTGCCCAAACACTAATCCAATTTTGACCAATTTCACCTAAACCTGACAGATCAGGCCGAGAAATCATCACAAATCGGATGTGTGTGATGTCCCCCTTGTGTCTGATGCGCGGTTCCGTGTTCATCGGATATGAGCCTCCGACTCAGCCCCCCCCCCTCCCGACGGCGGGGAGCAGGTCACATGCAATACATGCACGTTAAAGGACCACATGCGATTCTGCTGCCCGGCTGTTGGGAAACTATATGTCCCATCATGCCTTGCCACAGCTTTGCTATTAGAGAATCCTAAAACTATGGCAAGGCATGCTGAGATGTGTAGTTCCACAACAGCTGGAGGGCCACAGTTTGGACATGCCTGATGTAAACCTTAATCAGATCATACAACCAACATCAGATTAACATCAGTTCAATTGTACACTGAGAAATAGTTTATGGTCATGTACATTGCAGCAGTAACCGTTATGTACAGTACAAAGGAGCATTGCAAGGTGAGCTTAGCAAATTGTATATTATCCAGAAGATAGAAAAAGGATGGTGAAGGCACAGATAACAGTAGACAGAGGTTGCAGTAGGATAGCTTATTACCTTGATATCAAAATCTGTGAATTAAGGGTTCAGGACCACAGACATGGTTTTTGATACAATAGGAATAAATGCATACAATGGAGTCCCAGATGCAGTCTTGATTCGATCGCAATTGGCCAAAGTTTTCAGAACACTCAATGTTGCTGCATTTGTGGTTGGGGGGGGTCTGGAATTTTGTTGCACATCCTGAGTAAGCCGATGCAGTAGTGATCTAAAGTTGCCTCTTTGGTCTCATTGGACTAAATAAGATGAACCATTTGCATATTGATGCACAGTTGCTGCTGCATACAAAGATGTCAACATTTGCGGCCACCTTTGAATCGGACCCAATGTGCAGCCTTTTATATAGTTTTGTGTAAATTGGCAAATGCTAAATGCGTTTTTATTATGGTTAGGGTGCCTCAGCCACATAATCCATGATAAGCAGCCCTCGGAGCTGCGATAACACGGCATCAGGAACTTTCACCAGATCCAATGTGTTATTACACGATAAAGGCTATTTATTTGCCTGATAAAAACAGCCTAGAATTGGTTAGCCCAATAATGACCATCCGTCAAAAATTGCGCTGTTTTTATAGGGCCAAAAAAAGATCACCGCTAATTGGACACCTTCTATGTCTGGGTGCTATAGTGATTGATCTAGAATAGTTTCCTTATAAGACTAAATTGTAGATCTCCTAAAAATGGAACTAAAAGAAAGTGACTGCATGCACGAGGAGCTCATACGTAATATGTTTCTAAGGAAGTTTTTTTTTTTTTCTTGTTTCGATAAGTAATGTATACATAAATGTACCCGAGAGCTCTGCTCTTCAGCTGTTTCTGTTGCTTTTCATGGTATCACATAACTCCTTAACAACTTGTTTAAATCAGGCATTATTCTGAGTTCTAATAGATTTGGGCAACTTACTCTGCTTAAAAGCTCCAGTGACCAGAACTGTTTAGGAGAAGATGGAAATAGGGCTCCTGTGTTATTTGGGTATAACATGATGTCTGGCTGCACACTCCGGTAACTATATTTATCTTCCTTTATGAAAGTCACAGGTGCTGTTTGTGTTGGGCATATCCTCATTTCACTCTGTTTACTTCTACAGTATGAATTATACTGATGCTGCGTATTGTCAGATTGCCGCAGATACCACACTGAGTGCACTCACAGGCCAGCAGTTTCCAGACTATGTGGCTCAGTTTGGAAATTCTCAGCCAGAGAATGTATTAGATTGGGTGGCTATTACTACCATCAATCCTGTAGAACAAGCCAGCATCGAGGTAACAACATCACTGTCTAAATACACAGGGGACAGCTAATGGAAACTTGCTTCTGGCCAACTGCTATTAGGCATTCTCGGTTTTCATTTTTACCTCATGAATACAGGCCTCCAGTAGCTTTATAGGCACAATTCACAGTTCTTTATTTATTTTTTAAATATCAATTTTCTGAAAGGTATTCTACATAAAATCAGCTAAATGGAACAATTATTTCTCCACACTTGCTGTTGTGGGAGGACCTGTCTGAGTGCTGGCGTTTGAGTGGGGGTTGAAATTCAATGTAAAATGCTTCCTTAACCCTAGATTTCGTTTTTTATTCAAGAACTATTCATGTACAATTAAGCCAGTGCTGTGAATTTTGGTTATTATTAAATATATACACATATAGGAAGGTTTTCACCAGTACCTATTGTTTGTTTTCTAATTTTAAGGGTATGTGCAAAATCCCAGTTTCTTTAGCGGTGGAAGTCAGGTGGACAAAATTTGGCTCCTTGGTTAACCCTCAAGCACAGATAGTGAATGTGACGCAGGAGATCACTCATGCTTTTATCCCAGTAAGTGTGATTTTGCTCATAACCCGGATACCGATCACTTCTCCTCTTCATTATGTGTGCAGGAAAGATAGACAATGTTTTATAAAAAGATGCTGACCACAGTTTGGGTATGTACATAGAACCATCTGCCTCTGTTATGATGTATTTTATGGTTTTATCCTGCCAACTGGTAAGCATTGTGGTGGTACTACATTGACATTAATACCGCTTTCAGAGTGCACTCTAGACCCGGATTATTGCCGTGTCATTGCGGACCCAACACGAGTTGAACACTACTCTGACCCATGTCAGGTGCAATGTGAACGTGTAGCCTGGGTCGAGCAACCCAGGTCCCGTTTACAGTATAGGGTACTTATGTATTATCTGGACTCCCATGTTAAATGCACCCCATTTTTTCATACCCCTACTATCCAACTACGCATGGAGTTGATTTTATATAGTGTGGCGAGTGCAGCGAGCCACCGTGCCCGAAGCGTGGTGAGCGCAGCGAGCCCCGCGGTCTCATAAGAAAAATGGGAGTCCAGATATTACATAAGTACCCAGTATAGCTTATTGCCGGGTCAGTGATGTCATCGGGGGCTGGGGAGGAGGCAGCGCTTGGAGCTGACAGTGCTGCCTCCTCCCCAGCCCCCGATGACGTCACTGACCCAGCAATAAGCTGGGTCAGATGCAGGGCTTTCAGACTGCAAATGCCGGGTCGCTCCTGGGATGGCCCCTTGTCCTAATCCCGGGTGCGACCCAGCATTTAGAGTCTGAAAGCGGTATTACTGTATTGGCTCTTATAATTATAGCACCATAGTGATTAGTGACTGATTTTCTACCATTTATCTGTCTCTGCAATGTTGTAGATGTTCTGAAACACATGATATATTTCAGGGTTCTGGGCCTGACACATGCATAGAAGGTTTTTGCAGTATCCAGCACCACACCTGAGACATAGAGGTGTATGTAGTGCATTTTGTGTGGATCACTTACACCAAGGGGGTGATTCTAGTTGAATCGCTCCCCTGTGCGTTCATGAGCGGGCACAGTGAATTGATTATTTGCCGGCCGTTTGCACACAGCAGTGCGGGCGGCGGGCTGCCATCTCGCCCATGGGATGGCCCAGCATTTCATGGGCGTTCCCATGAAACACTTGGCACTCCCATGGAAATTCATCAGTGGATGTCAACTGCCAGCCCGCTTCCTGCACAGGGCACTCGCAGATGTAAGACACCACGCAAGCTTCGAATAGATGTTTATGCAAAACATCCATCCACATGCGTGTGGGTGCAATCTGCTTTGCGGGTCAACCTGAATGAGGGCCCAGGTGTACAAGTAGATACGGTGCACGCACAAATCTTCAACTGGTAGATGATCATAAAGATCATTGACAAATTGTAAAATGTAACAAAAGTTGAATATACGTCACCAAAATAGTTTGTAGCGAGGCAGACAGTGGGAATTTGGAAGCATCACAGAGCGGGATGCCATCATTATAAGGATCTGATAATTACTTACATTTGTGGAAATCCCGTTAAGTTTAAAGTTTGTGTCTCCATCGCCATCTATGGAAACCATCAACAGGGCAGCCAATGGGGGGGGGTCTGCGGGTCCAGACAGAAAGGGGTCCCAGGACTGGAGTTTTTAAAGTATAATTTGTTATCAACAAAGTCCACATTTCCCTTGAAGCAATGTAGAGATTGAGTAGTGCGGCCATTGCTGCAGACACAGGTTTCACCAGGTGTTTGAGAAAGGGAAGGGGGGGCCCTGTCTATTGTCAGTCAGGGCCCCACAATTTCTAATGGCAGCCCTGACCATCAACGGAGACCACATTAATAGCCACTCCTACCCCAGTGGAGATCTATACCATGTAGCCGCATCTACCTGTTGACAGATTTCTTCTTTTTTATTAACAGTAGACATGTTTTAATTAGCTGAGTTGAATAGGAGCACACTGATATTTATGTTATATTTCTGTGTAAACTCTGGTAACAGCTGTGTGATATGGAAAATAAAGCTGGTTCGGAATTCCTGCAATTCCATCTAACTCTACTGTTTGTTTACAGAATAACTTGGGAAGAGAGCGGTTTGTGCAGATCTCTACTTCTGTGACATTTCTTGATGTGTCCGAGGCTGCAGTTCCTGGTTACAAAGCTCAACCGACCATTGACGCAAAGTTACCCTTTGATTTCTTTTATCCATTTGTATAAAGAGAAAGAAAATGCAAATCAGGTAAAATATTAGCTAGTTACCCATCTCCGCTCTGCAAATATTAATTGGGATCTGTGAATGATTGGTCAATACAGTGCATTAGTGTAGTGTGGCTGCAGTATGTATAACACAGTCCCTGTAAATATTGTCTGTGTGCCTGATTTGGAGATGGACAGAATGCTAATTCATACTCTGTTGAGCATATATTGGCTGACTGCATAATGCATCTAACTGCACATGTGCCACGGTGGGAGCGGTGAGGGTTTATTTGCAAAGTTTATGACAGTCATGGGCCATTATGAGTGGTTATGGGACGTGGTGGCAAATACACCGGCATGTCAGGACTATTTTTGATGTGTGTTTCACTCTTGTATGAAGTTCTATTATAGCTGAAACTACTTCTTAGTACACGGCAGCTTTAACTTGTCTATATGCCGGTGGTTGTCTTAATACAAATCCAGCTGACTGGCATTTGCTTCAGTTGCAGCGGCTGAAGTAGCGTACATCTCTGAATCAGGCTCTATATTAAATATGCAGGTAAAATCGGGAAAATCAAACTACTATTTATGCAGAAAAAGGATTTATGACTAGGGATTTAGGGTTCTACAAAGGGTATTCATTTGATCCTATAGTAGTCTGGATAGTAGCGTTTCCTATTGTTACTATAGGGGTAAATGTACTAAAGCTTCTTAAAATGAAAAGAGGTCATGTTGCCCAGAGGACCCAATCAGATTCTATCATTTTCTAAGATGCAATAGAGAAATGATAGACCGCATCTGATTGGTTGCTATGGGCAACATCACCTATTTTCATTTTTGAAGCTTTAGTAAATTTACCCCAAGTGCATAGTTAAGTTCACCGTACTATCCCTTTATACTGGGACGCTCCTGAATTACACAGATTCTGTGGCTGATTAAAACCAGGTGACATTGTTCCCTGCAAAAGTTTCTATTGCTTGGGCATGGATGGCTCCCGAGGGACCGGAGGCTGCAGCTTGGCTGGTATCGATTAACCTTACTGTGCAACAGGAAACATGTGTGTGATTTATAAGGCGGAATCCAAATTTGATCGTATATGGGGCCGTTGGCTTTACTCCAGATATGCTGTCACCAGTAAGGGAGGCCATTTTGTCAGCTCTGGACCTCAGTTAACATTGAATAAGCTTATTTGGGGCAAATGCAGTTTTATTTCAGCGAGTCTTTTTTCATTTCTTTCCCCTTTTTCTAGCTGGTTGATGCAACAATTATTTTCTCTTTGTTTCTTGTACCCTTTATCCCTTCTTTTTTTCCAATACTTTAGCTACTAAAATGAATACATTACAAGGTTTTGAATGTCACCAATGTTTTGATAAATCAAAAGGCTCGCACACATCATAGATATACCTGTATTTGTTCCAATCCCCCCCCCCCCTCTTGTCTGTAGTTGTTTTGTTAAAAATGTATAATTAATCTAATAAAAAAAAAAAAAACAGGTGAAACACAAACTTGACATCATACAGCCACAGAACCTGAGTTTTTGGGGATTGTCCCATTTCAAAGGCATCGTATTGTAAGCCTATTTATTATAAGCATGTACAGTTTATTTTGGAAGCGTGTAAGTGACATTTTCAAATTAGCATTTTAATACCCCTGTCACATAGAAAATGAAATTACTGGGTGAAGCAGTTCCATCCGGGTATTTCATTAAAATTAGAGACCTGGAGTGTAAGATCCGGGTTGACCCTTCCACACAGGCGAAAAACCCATGTAATAGAGTAAAATATCCAGGTGTAAATTTTAGACCCGGAGATTTCATCTCCTGTGTGAAGGGGTCTGACAGCAGTGACTGAATAACCCGGTGTTTGAAAAGCCAGGTAATTTCCAGGCTATTCGGCTGCCGCTCGATGAAAGCGGTATAAGACTTAATTTTGATCGTATAATCTTTGTTAACCTGTAGAAGGAATGTAAAAATAATAATTTTCCAGGGAATATATTTGTTTTGAAAAGTTGTATAGGGGTCCTCTGATGCACACCCGAACTAAATGTAATGGGAGGTGCTACCATGCTGGGACCTTTAGTGCCACATAGAAAGAAAGAGTGCAGGTGCTCTCTCCAAACATTAGTATCTGTATTTTGCAATTAAATGAAAGGGTCTATGCATAATTTTGCCCAATTGTTTGGGGCTTCTGCACGTGTGCAGTTTGCTGGAATTCATTATTTGCAGCCATGATTTGCAGCACAAGTCAGACCGCTCCTAATCTCATCAATAAAGCGATGCAATGCAGGAGGAATTACTCCAAGTGCTTTCTACATTAAGTATTACTGTATTTGCAGATTTTGTACTGTATATGGAAGTATTTTGACTATTCTCAGAGCTTATGAGTTATGACCCATGGGGGCTTTGTAAAATGAATTTGTTACTAATGTTCTGGCTTAAAACCTAGGTTGCATATGGCGTACACTAGTACAATGCCAAGGTTATACTGTGGAATATATATATATGCTACATTACTGATATTCAGAAAGGTCATTGATATTATGAGGAGGCTGTGAACACTCTTTTTGGTGTTACACTAAGGGGGATATATTGTTATCCCTGAAGTCTCTTCGGCTGATAAAAAAAATGGACATATATTTTGCCTTTAATGACAGATGGTCATTATTGCGGTACTCAATTCGCTGTTTTTTGTCAGGGAAATATCCTATTAGAAGTGGTGATTCGGCTAAGTGTACAAAGCAGGATTGTTGTCATACTCTGTCACAGATGTCTTCTTTTGCAGATCTACAATTCCGGAATTCCACAAGAAGTGCATATGCTGGGAAAGGTTATTTTCAAGAAAGCCATGTCATTTTCTGCTCCTTTAAAGGAAGATCCATTATAACTTATTCTGTTCTTTTAGTTGTAGTTATCATGTAGCAAAAAGGACATTGAACTGAAATGTTCAGAAAGACATTTGTCAAAACAAATTTTCACACTGAAATGGAGCAAGCAAAGAATGTATGCAACAGATTTTATACCGCATTCTATCTGTCCTACTCTCTGTAGGTGCGGACATGATGCTCTCTCTGGCTCATATTGTGCCAATTAAATATGTGACAAGTCTAATATATGATGTAATGGATACAAGGTCGCTTCCCAATGTAAACCAAGACCATTATATAAACCAAAAAATGGTTCACATTTCCTTTTTAGTGCATAGCACAACTACCATACACTAGGTTGTTCAGTGTATGCGGATGCTGGATGTAGGTGCAATGATTTTGGTGTGTATCAGCCAATCAGAAGCTGCTTGTAAGTTTTCAGGGATCAATTCCACCAGCTTTATAAAACTCTGCTTGGGACAGCATCTGTGTCAACCTACATTAGACCGCTCAATACCGCCCCTCGTATCTGGTGCAATGAGGCAGTTTTTATATGCGGCTACATACATTATTTTTTGTTGTTGGCATATATAAATACATCCAACATCATAGTAAGGAAAAATACCCAGATATGGGCAATAAAAAACATAAGATAAAACACCCACTTTAGAAACTGCAGATACACAAAACTTACAACTGAAGATTACTACCGGTATGTATGTGCATTTAGTTACATGTGGTGACAGCAATGAAAATGATTCCCGTACCTGAATGCAATAAAGGTTAATTCGTTTAAATGCAATATTGCTTGTAATCTACAAGCCCCACTCTGCCCTTCCCAAAGACGTGTTGGCTGGCACAAGGTGCATTTGTTTCTGGGTCATTCATTTATATTTATTGTTTTTATTATTTTTTCACAACAAAATTTATTTTTATAATTCTTAATGTATGTACAATCTGGTGTATTTATTATTGTGACAGATTAAACATACCAAATATAAGATCATCATTGTGTCACACACACTTTTCTCAAATACAACCTCTGCATCACTTAAAAAAAAAAAGGCAGAAGACAGAAGCTGGTCTCCTAAGAATGTAGCACACTTCTGTACTACAATGGTTCTATAAGAACTTTGGGTCTTTGGGTGCCGGAAATATGTTATTTTGCTGTAATAACGTCTGAAGTCTGACAATCTCTTCCTCCTGTCAATTGAAGATGAATAAAGTCTTTATTAATACAGATACAATACAGTTAGGAATACATTGTTTTAACCCTTTATCGGTCACATTGCCTTTGTACTTTTGTGGCTGCAGTACTATAGTTTCAGCACCAGACAGTGATGGCCGGTCTGATGTTGCCAAATGGGCAAAATGACAGATTTACAGTGAGATGACATTAAAAAAAGTTGTAACCATTTGGCAACAATATAGATAAAGGGTTAAAGGCAAGGTGTAAATATAATAAACCAGATATGGTCTAATGCTGTGTACACACGGGGGCGATAGGGGCTGAAATCGCTGGGAATATGGTCTCTGAGCGACCATATTGCCAGCGATTGGAGTGTGCACCAGCGATAAATCGCTGGGTGCAGGCTCCCTTTTTCAGCCCCTGAATGGTTGCTGGTCGGAGGAACATGCTCCTCCGACCAGCGACATCCCCTGCCTCTTCACCCAGCAGTGTTTAAATTTTCATCTGCGACCATCTCTGGTCGCAGATGAAAACGGGACACGGGGCAATATGATTGCTGAGCAATATATTGCCAGCGATCATATTGCCCCGTGTGTACGCACCTTCAGTGCCCTATAGGTACCAGAGTGCCTGCAGAACTGGCTGCATTCATTGACACATCTCATTTGGTGCCAGAAGTGGTGACTTATTTTAGAATGTGGAACCCCATTGCTAGGTGAGTGTGCGTCAATGTAGGAGGGGGTCATTTGCCACAATAAGCTTTCTATGCAGTTATTGGAGCTTTTTTAAGGCCCCCATACACTTGTTCGACTTGTCCTAAAGACAAGTCGGACCCAATTTCCCCGGGACACATACATTCTGACACTTGGTGTGCTATTTTTACATGCAATTTATCGTGTGTAATACTTTCGGGGAGCTGAAGGCAGGAGCCAGGAGAATTATAAAAAAATATTGATCAGCGGCCGCCCATTCTTTTGAATGTTTGGTACTTATGTATTATCTGGACTCCCATGTTAAATGCACCCCATTTTTTCATACCCCTACTATCCAACTACGCATGGAGTTGATTTTATATAGTGTGGCGAGCGCAGCGAGCCACCGTGCCCGAAGCGTGGTGAGTGCAGCGAGCCCCGCGAGGGGACGCGGTCTCGTAAGAAAAACGGGAGTCCAGATATTACATAAGTACCGAATGTTTTATTTTATTCTACTGCCGTCAACTGCAGAGAGGGAAGAGTGCCTCTTCTGCAAGACACTTCTCCGCTCAGGGATACATTGTGGGTGATAAAAAGCACCTACTATGTGCCACTGACTGCCACACTTACGATTTTTCTTATGTGCGGCCCAGCTAACCTCCGACTGCGATGCGCACGGTACCACGGATCGGATCAGATGTCAGACACATCCGATTTTGTCCCAATCCGGCAAAATCGGGCACAAATCAGATAAGTGTAAGGGCACATTTTACACTTGTTGATTGTTAATGGAATACAGTCTTACATGTAGATTTAGAACAGCCGGTGGCAAAGGACTATTATATTAGGGCAACATACCATTTACATGCACTTTTCCAATTGCTAGTGTTTGGACTGTACCAAACAATGGCAGGACAAGGGTGCACAGGAAGGTCATAAATGCGAATAATCCAAATAAGTTAATAATTTGCATGTTATGAACATTACTTCTATAGTACTATAGACGGTACATTTACATAAGTTGCAGGGTGATTCTTCATATTTTTTCTTTTGTTTAAGCAACATGAGTCATTTTCCTATAGATCTTGTTAATAATGGACAGCACAAAAGTGATGACATGGGTATGCAGGCATAGGGCAGTATTCAATGCTCTGACGGCAAACCATGATGGCGGGCAGTGCCGATAGCTCAACGTCAGGGTATTCAACTGCCCCCCGTTCACTTGCTGGTTCTTTTCAGCGAGGTGGAAACGGCGAGTGTGCCCATTAAAACGGCAAGACTCGCTGCATTTGCTGTGAACCTCCCCATTTAAGAGGATCTTTGCTGCCCTCTGAGGATTTGGGCAAACATTGAATACGGCGATAGAGTTTGGACGGCGTACAAACCCCACTTGCCGTGGCATTAAATACACCACCACAATGTGCCTTATTCTGGTTCACGCTCCGAGGTAAATTCCTTCTCAAATGGACAAAATGTGCACTGCAGGTGGGGCAAATGTAATTTGTGCAGAGAGAGTTAGATTTGGGTGGGGTTTCACTTCAAAGTGAGATCTATATTGCAGTGTAAAAATAAAGCAATCAGTATTTTCCCTACACAAACAAAATAAGTCACACAAATCTAACTCTCTCTGCACATGTTACATCTGCCTCACCTGCAGTGCACATGGTTTTGTCCATTTAAAAAGGAATTTGCCTCTGAGAGTGAACCAGAATAAGGCCCAATGTCTGTGTTCAGTAGGTTAACATCTGGGAGGTTAATCCTACTTCAATATCAACACCTGCATAATATTGTTATAAAAAAAAATGTCAACAAGTTCAGGAGTGTTCGTTTAATGCCCCGTACATACTAACTATATTGGCGGTGCTGCTGGTCAAACGATATAGTGCATACACACTGAACGATACCTGTGCATGCAGTGACTAACTACAGTAGACTTTTTTTTTTTTTAAAGGTATCGCTTAGAAGCGCCCTTCTGAGCGATATATTTTCAAATCTTGTCTAGTGTGTACGGGGCTTTAGGGTCAAAATCATACAGTGCATCCGGATGTATTCACAGCGCTCCACTTTTTCCACATTGGTTATGTTACAGCCTTATTCCAAAATGGAAAAAAATCATTTTCCCCTCAAAATTGTACACACAATACCCCATAATGACAATGTGAAGAGTTTTTGGGAGATTTAGTGCAGCCATTAACTCCTCGGTTACTTGCTGGGTGGAATCATGTAAGTTTCCTCCTTCACACTGATTGCTCCATTTGGAATCTGGGTACTTGTGTATTATCAGGGTGCCCAATTAGCATACGTACGCTAGCGTACTGAAATCGCATCGCATGTCCCATTTTAGTGCCATGCGATGCAATTTTCCTATGCTGCACTCAACTCCACGCCGACGTGGATAGTGGGGGTATGAAAAGGTCGAGAGGACGCGTTCCACCGCGCTCGCCACACTTCGGGGTGCCTAAATCTCATTGCATCTCATAGAAGTGTATAGCAAAGTAAATGGCATTGCACCCTATAAAGAAATCACATGCGATTTTGCGTGCGGTGCGATCGCATGCCATGCAATTCGTCCGCGACAAAAGAGCAGTGAATAAATTACATAGGAAAAATCGCATCGCACGGCACTAAAACGGGACATGCGATGCGATTTTCTTATGCAGAATCGCCCACTAAGCACAAGTACCGGAATCTGTTCCAATTTTGCAGTTCTCATTTGGCCTAGCTGTCCAATCAGTGCAACCCAAGGTTTTTAAGTTCCCTGCTCAAACTACCAGTCACTGCATTGTGCAACTTCACTTATCCACTCTGTTGCTGTATGAGCTTGCTAGCAGAAGCCTCCTGTATCCAGAACCTTCCAGTCTGCAAGCCTCACCTGTTCCTGTAACCGTCTCTATCCAAGCTCCGTTACCTGGATGTTCCACGGATCAAGTCTGCTTCCATTCCATTGTCTGCAATATCCCACAGTTTGCTGTATTCTCCAGTCTACTCGTCTGGTTGTTCCCCAGATCAAGTCTGCTTTATCCCATTGTCCGCTATATCCTACAGTCTGCTGTATTTCTTCAATGTCTCCGGTCCAGTCCTCTGGTTATTCTCCAGTTCAAGTCAGCCATATTCCATTACCTGCTATATTTCCCCAAAGTCTCAAGTATTCATCTCCTCTCAAGCATTCACCTTGTCTTAAGTCTTCACCTTGTCCCAAGTCTTTTAAGTATTAGAACTCCATTGTTTCCATTAAGTTCCTGGAGTCAATATTATTTTACCTTATTCAATACATAATTTCACCTGTATCATCATTTACCCTTGTGTGTGAATAAAAGTTTGTTCATCTTACAAGATGGCATCAGAGATTTATTTTCATTGGTATTCAGCTTCCATCACTAAACTAACCTGGGTCCACCATTCCCCAGCCATGACAATAAGTATCCACAGCCTTTGCCATGAAGCTCAGAATTGAGCTCAGGTGCATTCTTTTTCCACTGATCATCCTTGAGATGTTCCTACAGCTTTATTGGAGTCCACCTGTGGTATATTCAATTTATTGGACATGATTTGGAAAGGCACACAGCTGCCTATATAAGATCCCACACTTGACCATGCTTGGTTTGTGATCTGACATGCACTAAGTCAAAGGAATTGTCTGTAGACCTCTGAGACAGGACTGTCTGGAGGCACAAATATGGGGAAGGGTACAGAAAAATATCTGCCAATTTGAAAGTCCCAATGAGCACATTTGCCTCCATTATGCGTAAATGGAAAAGGTTTGGAACCACAAGAACTCTTCCTAGAGCTGGCCAGACGTTTAAACTAAGCGATAGGGGGAGAAGCGCCCTAGAGAGGGAGGTGGACAAGAACCCAATAGTCACTATCAGAGCTGCAGCAATCCACCAATCAGGTCTGTATGGTAGAGTGGCCATACCGAAGCCTCTCTTTAGTAAAAAGCACATTGGCAACCTGCCTGGCGTTTGTCAAAATTCACCTGAAGGACTCTCAGACCATGAGAAACAAAATCTCTCTGGTCTGATGAAACAAAGATTGAACTCTTTGGCATGAATGCCAGGTGTCATCATTGGAGGAAACCAGGCACCGGTCGACTCCAGGCCAATACCATCCCTACATTGAAGCATGGTGGTGGCAGCATCATGCTGTGGGGATGTTTTTCAATGGCAGGAACTCAGAGACTAGTCAGGATAGAGGGAAAAATGAGTGCAGCAATGTACAGAAAACCTGCTCCAGAGCATTCTTTACCTCAGACTGGGGCGACCGTTCATCTTTCGGCAGGACAGTGACCCTTAAGCCACAAAGAAGTGGCTTCAGGACAAGTCTGACAATGAGATTTGGCTGGGCCACTCAGAGACAGACTTGAATCTAATTGAACATCTCTGGACAGATCTGAAAATGGCTGTGCACCGACACTTCCCATCCAACCTGATGGAGCTTGGGAGGTGCTGCAAAGAGGAATGGGCAAAACTGCCCAAAGATAGTTGTGCCAAACTTGTGGTATCATATTCAAAAAAAATAAAGATTAGAGCAAAGGCAGTGACTACTTATGTACATGTGAGTTCGTAGTTTTTTTTTTTCTTTTTAAGAAATTCGCAAAAATCTCCGAAAAGCTTTTTTTCATGTGGTCATTATGGGGTATTGTGTGTAGAATTCTGAAGAGAATACATGAATGTATTACATTGTGGAATAATGCTATAACATAACAAAATGTGGATAAAGTGAAGCGCTGTTAATACTTTCCGGATGCACTGTAAGAAAACCACCATTTCGATATGCTAACTAATCAACATAACATAAATGCTTAATGTCAACATGGTCAATGACAACTTCATGACATGTTGACTATATGATCATGTTGACATTGTAACTGTCAAACCTCCTTTAGTGATCAGCAGAAATTACAGAAGGAAAGCTCCTTTACTGCAGTGTGCTACTAACCACAATGATGCAATGGGTTCCTATGTTATGGTGCCCACACACGGTAAGATGTGTGCTAGGTGCGATTTGAGCCATACCATTTGTGCTATGCGATTTGGACTGTACACAGTGTGCATTTTGAACTACACCAGATTTTGACTACACTACAATAGTATGTAGGACAATAGCATGAAATGTAGTACAACAATACCTGCATGCACATAATATTCTGCCTTGCGATATTGATCCGGGAGCATTGCATTGCAAGGGAAAATTTTGAAATAAAAAGATCAAATTGTACATGACCATGTGTGGGCAGCATTGGACTAGTATAACCAAAACCATACCTGCTGGGTGCACTGCTGCTCCAACTGTGCCACTCTGGCAAGGAGAGTCTCCTGCTTTTCTTTTAACTTGTTGATCTTCTCTTCTGCCTGACTCTTCACAGACATAATAACACCTTTGGAACATCAAAAAAAATGTTATCATTGGTAATATTTATTTACTGAACTGTGTTACTAGTAGTGTCCTGTTAGTGGAGAAGAAGTTTAAGCTCCCAACTAACACATTTGTCACTTGCTGAGGTGCTCGCTACATGTTCCACCACTTTAGTAGTCATTGTCCTACTGCATCATCGGTGCATTCTAGGAATCTGGACTATTGCTACGCACAGATGTGTCCACATACACCTATCCTCAATTCAGAACAAATAGCCTCGTTTGCCACGCCATGCAACCTTTTTCATCTTGAAACATGCAATAATCTGTTTGATATGCTGCCCCATTTTGGGGGGTGGAATGGGGACAGAAATTGTTACCCCTTTTTGTAGGCATGCTGGGTTTAGGATGCAGACTTCATGGACCCAGTTTTACAGATCCGATGACTAATCTAAGTAGGCTTCGGCTTAAGGCCCATACATACATACATACATACATACATACATACATACGGGGCAATTTTAGGCCTATTTCTAAGCAATCTGACTAGGATGCTTAGAAATTAAACACACATCGCCCTGTGACGGCGATCAGTGTTCTCTCACCAGAGATCATTGGCCCGCACAGATCACTAAGCACATCGCACCAATTGCCCTGTGTGTTTGGGCCTTAACGCAGCTTGCGTGCTGCTACCATCACAAGTTACAACTGATGACTGCTATGGTGATGCTGCATCGTCAGGCACAGCACTTTGATCTCGCAGGTGCATTTATATAGGAGTGCACACCTGCTTCACTTCATAGCTGTGCAATTGCTTACAAATCAGAATCAGCCCCTTAACCCTTTGCATGCCAACGCTGCTGTGAGAGAACCTCAATATATCCGCTTAAAATGCCAGCATCGCTCACAGCGACTGTTCTTTTTTGGGTGCAATAATGTAACTAACCTTCAGTTAATGGACTTGGCTGTATTTATACTTAACCCCTTCACGACATATGACGTATATATACGTCATATGTCCGTTGGGGGGGAATCAAGCCAGCTCACGGAGTGAGCTGGCTTGATAGAGAGCAGGTAATGGCTGTATATTACAGCCATGTCCCTGCTCTCGCGGCCACGAGCGGCGAGTTCGCCGATCGTGGCCGTTTAACCCTTTAAGCACCGCGGGCAAAGCGCCCGCAGTGCTTAAATAGCTGATCGGAGGGGGGGCGCCCCCCTCCGGCGCCGATCGGGGCCCCCCGCAGCGCGATCGGAGGGTGCCGATCGGTTGCCATGGTAGCCAGGGGTCTAATGTAGACCCCTGTGCTGTCCGTGTATGCATACCTATTACATCCTGCCTCAGGCAGGATGTAATAGAAAGTGCATAAAATCACTACGTTCAGCCATAGAGCTCTATGGCTGAACCTAGTACAGGCGATCGCGCCCCCTAGTGGTCAAGTACACTAGGGGGCCTTGTAGTAAAAGTAAAAAAAAAAAAAAAATAAAGTTTAAAAATAAAAAAAAAATAAAAAAATATTAAAAGTTCAAATCACCCCCCTTTCCCCATTTCCCAAATAAAAATAAATAAAAAATAAAAAAAATAAACATATTTGGTATCGCCGCGTTCCTAAAAGTCCGATCTATTAAAATATAACATTAGTTATCCCGCACGGTTAAAGGCGTAAACGGAAAATAATCCCCAACGCCAAAACTACGTTTTTTGGTCGCATCGCGTACCCAAAAAAAAATAACTAAAAGAGATCAGAAAGTCGCCCATATCCCATAATGGTATTAATTAAAAAGTACACTTCAGCCCGCAAAAAATGAGCCCTCACCCAGGTCCGTAGGTGGAAAAATAAAAAAGTTATAAGCCGCAGAACATGGCGACGCAACGCAAATTAGAAAAACCGTAAAAGTTGCGATTTTTTTTTTTAGTGGTAAAACATAACGAAAACTATATAAGTTTGGTATCGCCAGAATCGTAACGACCCATAGAATAAAGATAACCCATCATTTTAAACGAACTATGAACTCCAAAAAAACCGTAACCAGCGCAAAATTGTGCAATGGCGGTTTTTTTTTTTTTTACCCCACATTGAATTATTTCCTGATTCCCCAGAATATTATACGGTACAGTAAATGGTACCATTACAAAGTACAACTTGTCCCGCAAAAAAAAAGCCCTCATGTGTCTATATAGCCGGAAAATTAAAAAAGTTACGCTTATTTGAACGCAAGGAGGAAAAAAAAAAAAAAAATTACCTTAAAAGGCAATGTCGTGAAGGGGTTAAAGAACAGTCGCTGTGAGTGACACTGGCATTTTTTAGCCAATATGTTGCAGATCTCTCACAGCACTGTTGGCACGCAATGGGTTAATAGAATACTAGCCAATTAAGGTGCAAAATTCACCCCATCATTGGAGATGTACATCAACCGTCAGATGTAAGTACATTTCTGAATCAGATCCTCAGTACGGTGCCTAAGATTTGTATTGTGTGGCGCACAAGTCATTTGTATATAAGGACTAGCGGCATGTGTCGTTATGTTAATTTACGCCAATTCCGCTGTGATTAAAAAGACTATATACCGCGTATTTATTACACTATAAGCTATATCACATGATAGAGAATTAAGATACATTTGGGAAAAAAGTAAACAAGCACTGGAATCACTACCCATGGAGGAGCGCCTAAGATGTGCCAGGCCTTGCTTTATATGGCGCAAAAAAGGATCGATGCAACTGTGGGTGGTGCCGACAGGAGCAGAATACATATGAGATGATTCGCCTTCAGGAGTGATATCGTTAATATCGTCAGAGCTCCCGGGGCGAACGATATAGTGCATACACACTGCACAATGGGAAAAAGTTACAAAAAGCGATAACAAACTGGCTGTTTATATATCACTCGCAAACTATCACTTTTTAAAGCTTAGTACATCTGCCCCAACATCGGAATGTCGCCCACCCCCGGCTGTTAGCATGCCTTGTAGACCTTGATCATGCAGCATAGATATGAGGGGGGTTTGTTAACCAGGTGCTTGGAAGCACATGGATTTTAAGGAGACCTGTGACAGTGCAAAATGATATAATAATGCAGCACTGCAAATAATAGATGTATAAGACGGTTTGTCAATTTAAAAGCAGCTATACATGAGAATTTCCATTCCCAAACCAAAATATTGCACTTTATTGTATATATATATATATATATATATACACATATACACACACACACAGACAACACAGACCACAGATGTATGTTCAGCTAATCACTTACCATTCACAATTCTGGCGACTCTCCAAAGCCGGAGTAAAATTAAGAGACCTACTGCATTGAAAACATCTTCTCGTGTTATGTAGACCACATCGATGATAAATGAGATCACAACGATAGCTGCATCAAATACTTCAAACTTGTGATGGAAGAATTCCAGCCGAAAAGCATAGAGTTTACCCACAATTTCCAAAAGGAAGAAGGATAAGACAGAAATGCTCAAATAATGAAATACCTAGAACAAAAAAACAGCAATAATCTATTATATCCAGGAAGTGCAAGATATAACAGGATGGTGCATGTATTAGAGTGTAGCAGATGACAGCATCAGAATCTAAAACTAGCAACTGGGTCATATTTAGGGCCGGTGTATAAGAGTGAGAGTATCCCGCACAGGACAAGTGTATTATAATAATAATTGAGAACCAGCAATACGTACAAATAATCTTAAGTAAAATGAAAAAGTCTTATTGGTGCTGGAGGTGCCCCCAGAACTCGAATAATTTAGTACTTACAGGGGAAACGGACAGTTGTAAAGAGCAACCATACATTTACAAGAAGATTTCAATTTGGGAGGCACACTGTTGGGACCGAAATCATTCGGCGAGCATCAAATTATTTGTTAAGCGCTTGCAAATCTAAGGCACTCTCTGGTGACTCAGACGTTTGCCTTGCCTGCTACGTGAACAGGGCAGACAGCTGACATGCGGTGACGTCAGCTGCCTGCCCCTGACACCCGCGTCACATCGCCATTTGCATGGGAACGCAAAGCATTTTAATGGGGATTCTCTGGACCCACACCCCATGCCAGCACTGCTCCTTGCGAATGGGCAGGCGAATTACCAATTTGCCGCGTCTGTTCACCCAAAGAGCCTGCACATGCACATAAATGTTTATGTGCACAAACAAAACATTGCTCCCCTGCGTGAACGCGCAGGGGAGCGAAAAGACCAGAATGACCCCCTAAATGTGTAATGTCACCACTAAGATCAAAGGGTCAGTGAATTTGAATGTATTCAATAAAGACATGGGGGGTAAAAAGACTGGATTTTACTGGGAGATGTTTTTGGGTACATCAAGTAACCCCCCCTTCCTCAATTTTTATGAAAAATAGGCGGTTATTGGGGGAGTGAATTTCCCCACCGGGGAACAATTAAGGCACGGTAATTGAATTTCCCTTATAATTATAATAGCATTTGTGTAAATCACATACACACCTTCCCATACTATTGTTTGTATGTAGATATAACTTATACAGATGTAAAAGGATTGAAACATCTCACAAACATGTGTATCATGCAGAGATGTTTAAAGTAGTGACAGGCATTAGAACACATACTGGGGGGTATTCAATTGGTAAAAGAGTTTTTAGGGTAAATTTAGAGTCGCCCTATTCAATTAAAGTGACATTTTACTGGCAAAAAACATGTGGCTTGTCAAATGACCCGCCGATGCACGTGTTTTCACCCATTTTCAGGTGAAATTGAGGTAGTTTTCAGCAGCTTTTTAGTAATTTTTCACCCATGCCTTTTTCGAATGTGTGGAAAAATGACTAAGAAATGGGCAAAAACACCTACAATTCAATACAACAGGATCAAAATATTCCTATTTTTACGCTTAGCTTAGCTACGAAACCCAGATAGACAGGGCAGCAATGACTATATAGTGCAAATCGAATGTAGATAGCATGAATTGTATGTAATAAGTACAGAGTTAGCAAAGATTGTACAGCACTCGAATCGTGAATAGCAAGGGAATCTCACTGTGTGTACACACCATTATACAGTGCCACAACAGGCATAATTCAGCTCTCCAAATGTTGGGAAAGTACAATTCCCAGCATGCCTTGCAGGGCATGTTGTAGTATGTAACAGACACAGTATACTTTGGGGCATATTCAATTAGCAGCGTAACCCTGTGGCTAATGGTCAGCCAAATACCCCACACAGCGGTGAAAGGATATTCCTGCAGCTATGAGGAAAAGTACACCCTCTGTGATTGACACGCTAATCGGACTAAGCCAACGTGGTAAGTGGCTGATTGAATATCCCTACCAGAGTTTACTCTAGAAAAAAAAGTAAATAAATGCAAAAGTATTCTAAATGGGCAAGTATTATGTTTTAGCTACATCTATGTTATTAGGAACTAAGAAAGGTGAAGCATTTTTACTTACCTCTGGTACCACATGACTAACTTTATGTGATAACAGCTCCAAATCCAGAAGTACCTCGATGAGGACAAATAAAGCATCCAAAATAACCAGAGACACAATAACAATCTGTAGAAGAGATAGTGAAAAGTTGGTTAGTATTTTTTTAAATCTACCATTTACCTTCAATAATATGGTAGAAGAAAATAAAAAGATACCGTAACCCAGGGCAGCCATCAGGGAGGACCAGGGATTCGATATCTGGCAGCATTGCATCCCTCATAGAAACCAATGGGGGATGTGGCCGGCAGCGGTGCAGGAGAGATGCCGGTACCCTGATACATTCAGGTGATACTTAATATTTGTGGCTAACCGCCGCAAATACTAAATGATAAATTGGCCTCCTTGACTGGTTGAAAACTTGTCTGTACAGAGACACACTATCGGCTGTTCCCAGAGATGCGCAGTAGCGCTGTGTTGATGTTGGAACTGTAAGTGAAGAGAATGGGAGGGAGCAGTGATGAGTCCATACAGGGTGTGGTCTATTCTCCCTGTATGGGGGTCGTGGACCGCCACAAGGGAGAATAGCCCCTGTAAGTCGGGATCTCGACTGTGTCGGCCATTTAAAAGTCATGATTCCAATGTCAGTATACTGATCAGTAGAATCCCGACTGTCAGCAGGTAATTCTGCACTCTGCAAATAGAGGGAAAATCAGTCTAGGCTTACTGATCTGTCATCAGGTAGATGGGGGGGAGGGGAGGGGATCTTGAAATGCACACCCTCATAACAAACTATGTACACTATGTTTTGCTTTAGATTTGAGGTCAGATTCGATTTTCTATTAGATATGGCATTAGATCTTGCCATTCAATTTGGCATTAGATCTGTACTTTTGCATTAGATATAGAATTCGATTTACATTCATGGTACATTGTACACATTCAATTTACTGGATCGAATTCGATATTTCCTTGGCTGCACAGTAGATTTTTCTGTTTGATTTTGAGAAAACGGGAGCGCGCATCGAATCAAATGCAGATCGAAAGTGTCCTAAAAACCATTCGATGTGGATTCGATATTGCTTCTATAAGCAAAATCGAGTCGAAAATAGCCAAAAAAAAACAAAAAACGATGCATGTGTACACAGCTATACATGTAACATGAGGTGCTATCATGCTGGGACTTCTACAAAGAAGGACATGCGGTGCTGATGCATACTCCATAATATTTAGCTATACTATATAATAAAGAGCAATACATCGAGGTTCTTGGTATATTTGTTGGCCAAGAAATATTAGCCCACCAAGGTGACCTCGTTTAATTTTTTGGTGGGTCCCTAATACTAAATTTGAACCCGGAGTGCAGGTAGTGTGGGAAGTGACTCCAGCAGTCAATGCCGGGCAACATTCAGCAATTATATTATATATCCCTCCCCTCCAACTTAGGTTCTGACACCCTTGACCCCAAGTGTGACCTCCGACATACATTACAACATGGAAAAAATCTTAGAACCAGAATGGTTTCATAGGCTATTGGCAATGGAGATTCTTAAATTATCATAAAGTACGTACATGAAACTTGTGACAACCGAAAAGCCATTTTAGGGCATCCCTGAAGGTGTATGCTGAAGTAAATGGATGGGCAGACTTTTCAGGTTCAACCTCCTCCTCATGGTGGTACTGCTGTGGATGCTGCTTTTCCTCATCTTCAGGATTCCATTGTTTTTCCCCTTGGTCATCACCAACGGAGGTAAAATGCTTCAGATATTTGGACATGTTGGATACCGGGCTATATGTGCCTCACTCTGTGCATCAGGACTGAAGCGGTGTAATATCACACCTATCTAGAAGATCTAGACAAAGAAGAGCATTTAGAAGCCATGTGGGCCTGTGAGATGGATAGATGTCAAACACATAATTTCACTGTGAAATATCAAGCCTAAGCAATGCCACTTAATATATGTACATATAAAGTAGGGTAGTTGCATTGTTCAGGGTTCCTGTTTGTTACATACAGATTACAATACATGGGCTTCTGCATTGCTGAATATTGCACCATTTACTGTTCCCTATTCTGGTTTCTTTGAAATTTTTGTGCAATCTATTATAAACCATGACATTTGCCGTAAGTATCTTATTATATTTCACTTGTCTCAGCAGTGGTTTGTTTGTTCTTTAAATGGGGTATCTACTGAAGATGGGATGTTGCCCATAGCAACCAATCAGATTCTAATTCTTATTTATTTAGCACCTTCTAGAAGATAATAGATAGAATTTGGTTGCCCATAGCAATATCTCATCTGTACACCCCACAGATGTCCAGTAATGCATTTGCAGCTGCAAATTTCTATGCACTGGCTATGCAGAAATATGTAAATGTCTCAGCCGCCCCGGATTTGTATTGAGATATCCAGGTTTGCAAATCCCAGCAGCTGCATACAAAGGAGCAGTATCGGTTGCAGCTGATTATTATAGTTTCGAGTAGCCCTTTGGTCGTGCTGCAGGAAGTAGGACACAATGACATTGGGGGTTATTCTGGTCCATACGCAAGGACCGTACGTTCGCACGGGGACCAATGTTTTGTGCATACGCAGCTGCATTTATGCGCATGTGCATATTGCGGGTGCATGCGGCCATGGCGAACAGACTGTTCACTGGGTACACGCCCAGGGTGCGTGGGTGGATAGATGTGCCCATAGGAACGCCCAGCGTTTCATGGGCATTTCCATGGAAATCACCCAGTGACGTGGGCAGCTGACATCACCGGATGTCAGCTGCCCGCCCACTTCCTTCTGAATGCCCACGCACATCTAAGGTAACCTCAGAGGAACCTTCCACATCATTCGATGATCCGCGATCATCAAATGATGTGGGGGTTCCCCCAAAGCCTGCAAACGGATGTTTATGTTAAACATCCATTCGCAGCCCATGCATACAAACACGGCATGCAGGGTGTGGGGGGGGGGGGGGGCGTGCGTATCGGCATTCCCAGGGCAGTGTCTGGTGGACTCGCACAGCCTTGCAAATCAACCAGTATAAGGTCCATTGTACCTGCATTACCCCTCCTAACTGGATCACGTCTGTGTGATTGCTGCCAAACCTGTTACCTCCCTAAACGATATCTGGCAATCACTGAAAATAAAATTTAGGGACTGCCTCCCAAGATCATGGTTGCACATGCACAGTGCCACTTAGATGCATACACAGGCTGACAATAATGGCTCAAATTTATGCCACCAGTCTCTCTATGTAATAAATCAATGCAAGACTTACTCTCCATTTGGCAGTATATGCTATAATGAGATTGGTAAACAAAGGCTTGACCAATAATATTTTTTACACAACAATGAGAAGTATGCTTAGGATACAATAATCTAAGGGTCAGCACAAGTGTATTGTAGTGCCCTATGCATCTCACAAATTGAAGTGTAATTTCCTTGTATGTACAGTACTGAAAATGCAGGGAGCGTTCTAGGGTTCTGGCATCAAATTAGATGATAAATGTTGCTGGGTGTTTTTTTATGGTACTTGTTATATACCCAGTAGAGAATTTCCCATTCTGCATGTGAGGCACGTGCCTAGGGACGGCACTTGTTGTGGGAGGCACTTGGATGCTTGTTTTAAAGCAAATATTACAGTAACTGCAAAATAATTCCACTCTAAATATGTATACATAATTAAAAATAAAACATTGTCATAGTACATGGCTTTTATTATTATTATTATTATTATATTAAATTGGCAATCATCAAATGAGGGCTTATAAATAAATCAATGAAAATATTAAAATAGGGTATATAGTCCTGTATATAGGGCCTTATTCAGATCTGAGCTCAGTACAAATTTGTTTTGGAAAATGGGGAAAACCATGTGCACTGCAGGTGGGGCAGATGAAACATGTATAGAGAGAGTTAGATTTGTGTGAGTTATTTTGTTTCTGTGCAGGGTAAATACTGGTTGCATTCTTTTTACTCTGAAATTTAGATTTCAGTTTCAACACACCCCACCAAAATATAACTCTCTCTGCACATGTTACATCTGCTCCACCTGCAGTGCACATGGTCCCTGCATTTCTGGTGTGGGAAGGAGGCGGGCAGGACTCAGGGGGTAGGCAGGAGGTGAAGGACAGTACTCACCCGGGTTGCCGATCCTCAGTGCAGGTCAGGGATCCATGCAGGCAGAAATGACAGGTCAGATGGCAGGCGCATTTGACGCAGCACTCTGGCTGCAGTGAGGGTGCCGGAAAGCTGCGTCATCTTTATTCCCTTGCCTGTCCTGTCATCTGCGCCCGCCGCCTGTGTGGATCCCCGGCCTGACTGCCCGCACCGTGGACTGGCAACCTGGGTTAGTACCCCTACTCCTTTCACACTGGCGAGGACCAAGGGTTCAACCCTGCTAGCTAGCAGGGTTGAAATCCCGGCAAAATTTATCAGGATATTGGCCCGGGAACCTTTCACACCAGTGCTAACCTGGGAATTTAGGCTGGTGTGAAAGGGGTATACAGTTATGCTCATAAGTTTACATACCCTAGAGGAATATGTGATTTTCGGGCCATTTGTCAGAGAATATGAATGATAACTCACAAACTTTACTTTCACTCATGGTTAGTGGTTGGGTGAAGCCATTTATTGTCAAACAAATGTGATTACTTATTTAAATCATAATGACAACAGAAACTACCCAAATGACCCTGATCAAAAGTTTACATACCCTGGAGATTTTGGCCTGATAACATGTACACAAGTTGACGCAAACAGGTTTGAATGGCTACTAACGGTAACCATCCTCACCTGTGATCTGTTTGCTTGTAATCAGTGCGTGTGTATAAAAGGTCAGTGAGTTTCTGGTCTCCTGAAAGACCCTTGCATCTTTCATTCAGTGCTGCAATGACGTGTCTGGATTCTGAGTCATGCGGAAAGCAAAATAATTGTCAAAGGATCTGCAGGAAAAGGTAATTGAACTGTATAAAACAGGAAAGGGATATAAAAAGATATCCAAGCAATTGAGAACGGCAATTAGCAGTGTTTAAACTCTAAGAAGTGAAAAATTAGGGATTCTGTGGAAACCAAATCACGTTCAGGTAGACCAACAAAACTTTCAGCCACAACTGCCAGGAAAATTGTTCGAGATGCCCCAAATAACTTCAGCTGAAATACAGGACTCTGAAAAAAAGTGGTGTGATTGTTTCAAGATGCACAATAAGGAGGCATTTGAATAAAAATGGGCTGCATGGTCGAGTCACCAGAAGAAAGCCATTACTAAGCAAATGCCACAAAGCCTCCCACTTACAAAACTCCAGACAGCACAAAGACAAGCCTTAAAACTTCCAAAGTCATTTGGAGTGACGAAACCAAAATGTAACTTTTTGGCCACAACCATAAACAAGGCCTATGATGAAAGGTACACCATTCCTACGGTGAAACACGGAGGTGGATCGCTGATTTTTGGGGATGTGTGAGCTACAGAAGCACTGGAAACTTGGTCAAAATTGATGACAAGATGAATGCAGCATGTTATCAGAAAATATCAGAAAATACAGGAGGAAAATTTGCACTCATCAGCCCGGAAGCTGCGCATGGGACATACTTGGACGTTGTAACATGACAATGATCCATAACATAAGGTCAAGTCGACCCGTCATTGGCTACAGCAGAATAAAGTGAAGGTTCTGGAGTGGCCATCTCAGTCTCCTGACCTCAATATTATTGAGCCACTCTGGGGAGATCTCAAACGTGCAGTTCCTGCGACAGCCCAAGAATTCACAGGAACTGGAAACTTTTTGCCAAGAAGAATGGGCAGCTTTACCATCTGAGAAAATAAAGCGCCTCATCCACAACTACCACAAAGGACTTCAAACTGTTATTGATGTTATAGGGGGCAATACACCTTATTAAGAACTGGGGTATGGAAACTTTTGATCAGGGTCATTTGGGTAGTATCTGTTGTCATTATGATTTAAAAAGAGTAAACACAGTTGTTTGACAATAAATGGCTTCACCCAACCACTAATACCCCTTTCCCACTGCAGGTGTTAAACGGTATATTGCCGTTTTCTTCCCCTTTCTAAACATTTAAGGCTGCAGTGGGAAAGCGGCAGAGTTGATTTACCGGTTAAAGTTAACCGGTATTTCAACACGTTTAAAAAGCAGAGTCCTACACGTCTAAATACCGTTTTTAAGGCAGTGGGAATGCCTCTGAAACGGTATTTAGTAATAAAAAATAAAAATCGGCGTGGGGTCCCCCCCACGGCCGTAACCAGCACCAGGCTGAAGAGCCGGGGCTGGTATTAAAATATCAGGAAACCCGACAAATAGGGCTTCGCTGATTTTTTAAAACCAGCCCCAGGCTCAAGGGCCGGGGCTGGTTCCCAAAATACGGGTGACAAAATGAGTAGGGGTCCCCCGTATTTTAAGAACCAGCCCCAGGCACAACCAGCCAGCAGGATAATGCCACAGCCGGGGACACTTATTATATAAGGTCCCGCGGCCAAAGCATTAACCCTACCGACCAGTCAGCCTGGCCAGGGGTCCTGGGGACCCCCCCCCAATAAAGGGGTCCCCCCCCCTCCAGAACTTACCTGACCAGGCTGAAGCCTGGTGCTGTCCTCGATGCCCCTGGGCTGTGGGCATCGAGCTGATCTTTGTGTAAAAAAATAGATTAAAAACTATTGTCTTATACCGTGAAACTATGAGTCCCAGCAAGCCTCCCCCGCATGCTTGGACTTGGAGAACCACAAGTCCCAGCATGCGGGGCATTAAAGGGCCCACTGGCACTTGTAGTTCCACAGTACAAGAAATAGTTAAATAAACACACTGACACCCAGTAAAATAAAAGTTTAATACATACATTACACAAACACACTGATACTTACCTATCTTGAGCCCGTCGATAGGTCCCTGGGTCCAGTCCGGTGGCTTGGTTCCGGGGCTGGTCCGGGGCTCCAGGACTGAAGAGTCCGGGGTCCAGGATCTGTAGTAATCCAAAGGGGTACTTGGGGAAGGAAATCCTGCTCGCCTGGTCCTCTGGCGACCACCCCGGCATCTTCTGTTCAAGTCGCGCTGCTCCCGGCTGCTGGTACCCGCTCCGCTGGACACTAGAGACGCAGAGATCCTTCATCCTCTGCGTCTCTACTCAGAATGATTTCTGGCCAATCAGGAGCCGCCTAGCGGCCAATCTGGAGCCGAGAAAGCTGTTTTTTTTTATCCCCCCCCCCCTCATATTTGTTATGGGTTAAACGGGTTTTTAAACGGCAGTGTAAATGTGCCAAAAATGGCATTTAAACTGTAATTTACCATTTAAAAGCTGCAGTGGGAAAGGGTCTTTATGGCTCTTGCCGTTTAAAAACCCGTTTAAAAAAAAAACGGGTAATGACCCGTTTCAGCATAACCATGAAAAGTTTGTGAGTTATTCATATTCTCTGACAAATGGCCAGAAAATCACAAATTCTTCTAGGGTATGTAAACTTATGAGCACAACTGTAAGAAAGCTGAACCAATGCATTAAATCACACACAACAAAGATATAGGGAGGTGAACCAGATAAGAGGTGCTAAATCTCAAAAAGATGAAATATAGTATATCTTACCACCGTGAGCTTTCTCTCTGCTGGAAGGGAAATACCCTGGGATGTGCTTAGTCACCCTGGATGCAAATACTTTTATAGGTGTGTGGAAATAACCTTCACCAGTGCTTAATAATATTCACAGAGAATACTACTTTCCTCTGGAACATAGGACGCCTTGTGCAGGAAATTCCCTGTAGTTATAATTCTCCACAATTGGATATATATATGAAATACAAATATATAGATATCATCACGTATCACACAGCTTTAATAAACACGACAAAAAGTAAACATCAGGCCCTATATGCATAGTGATGCAAATAAAATGCATAAAAAAAAAAAAGATGATGCTAGGTGCTACAGTTACAGACCATTGTTTAGAGTTTAGAGATGATTATCAAGACTAAAAATCCACCTAGCAACATTTATCATTTTACTAAATTTTAGTACCCAGAAGCACTCTACTCCGTACTAATATAGTATGTTCAAGTGTCACTTTTTCAAAAATATAAGGGAAAATGGGGGTGTTCAATAAACGATTGACAAGTTGTCATTAACTAGTAATTGGAAGATGTACAATGTTTCATAGACTGCACTAATCATTGGATTTAAAAAACGCAGTAAGAAAGGTTTAGAAAACGGAGAGAAAACTCATCTTTGCGTTAAAAGTTGCTTCAAGTTTCTTAATCAATCTACAAGTTGCAATTAAAAAAACAGAGATAAAAATCTCTGAGCGCAATCAAATGAATATATTTATTATCCAATTAAAGCAATTTGTATAAAGAATTTCTCAATAAAAGATTAATTGTCACAACAATTAGTAATGTACATACCACATTAAAACAGAACACCAAATTCAACCATCAATTGGTATACTACAATGCATAATGTATTAATGGTACTTCCTCATCTTTGCGGCCACCGCTACGCCAATTAAGTTAATTAACTGTTACGTAAAGATTTTCGGTGAGGGAACTGTAACAATGTCCAGTCCAGTCGTTCCGGGGTCTTGTCCGGATCTGGTTTTTACTTAGTCCCGAGTATATGTGGCACAAAGTCCGCTCCTACAGGCGCTGATATCCCGGCAGGTGGACTCTGTGATCGGAGCAGATGACAGTGAGCCAGGCAGTCACTCAAGCTCTGTTGACTGCAGGTCGGCGTGTGTCTGACACCTGGACGATGGTAGTGTTACAGATTTAGCGGCTCAAGCAGAGTCTGTGTTGGCAGAAGGAGGTGCCACTCTGATGAAGATTAAAAACTCAGCTTTGTGCCTGATTTAGTTCTATTCATCTCTCAGTTGGGCCCAATATGCATTTTTAAAGCTATTGGTTATAACTGGGGAAAAATATGCCTGTAGGGTTCAGTGTGAGCATATTAATGAATGTATTCCAGTGTCACTTATCCATCCCAGCACTTATTTGCAGTAGTGTAGAAATTACTAAGCAGCTTTCAGGGAATTTTACTTGTGCTCAGAGAGGGGAAATCAGTCGCCGGTGAATGCCTTTGCCTGGTCCAATCACACAAGCACACTTTACAGCAGTGGATTTTTTTATAGGAAAGCGTTCACTACTCCATAGGGTAACAAGAAATTTTGAACAAATTGATTATGCGGCTGGCCATATGAAGGGCGCGAGAAGGGGTGCCATGGTCAGCGTGTAAACGCACGCTATACCATAAATGGCTAAAATAAGGCCAAGGTCATCTGCAGTTATTTCCCCACCATATTTGCCAACATGTCTGATAACAATGATCAGAATGGACACAGCTGTTGGTGTCTTGTGTCCACCTGCTGCGATATTCAGCCATCTGCACAATGTCACAACATGTGTGGCAGCATCAACTCTCTGGACCAGTGACCATAAAAATGTAAGATCGGTTTCCTTGTGCTTCATTCAGTAGCCTAATGCTCAGTACAAACTAAATGCTGAGGGGAGATTTACTAAGAACCAAGGATACAGTGATAATATGACTCGTAATATACGTATGTACGAAGCAGTAGCATTGCATGGATCAGACAGATGCGTGCAATGCTGGCCTGTTCCTGGTTTTAGAAATTGGGGGGCCAAAAAACTTGGGGTTCCTCAAGGGCCAGTCCTCATTCCCAAAATATGGTGTGCAAAATGAGTAGGGTTCCCCCATATTTTGGCAGCCAACACGGGCCCAAACAGCCAGCAAGGTAACCCATTATTTACACTAGTTCCCCCGGCCAAAGCATCAAACCCTCTGACTGTTCAGCCCAGACATGGACCCTGGGGGAGGGGACGCCCCAATTAAGGTGTCTCCACTCCAGGATACCCCTTGCTGAAGCCTGGGGCGGTCCCCAGTGCGGTGTGTAAAAAAATAGATATAATACTATTGTTTTTTTTTCTGTCAAACTACAATTCCCAGCAAGCATGCTCTGCATGCAAGGACTTGGAGAAGCACAAGTCCCAGCATATGGGGCGTTAAAGGGCCCGCTGTTACTTGTACTAGGTTCAACAGCAGAACAAATAGTTAAATAAAACAGAGACACATAGAGAAATACAACTTTAATCCACTCTACAATCATTCATATATACTCACCTATGGATTCCATCGTTGGCCTGTACTCTTCTCCTGTAGAATATCCAATCGCTACCTGTGGAAGGAAATTCCAGGGCAGTGGGTTCCCCGAAGGTGCCCACCGCCCTAGGGCACCGGGGACAGGCCCGGGCTTCAGTCTGTGCAGGGGGTATCCTGGAGGGGGGGGGGGGGTGACAACTTCATCAGGGGGGATCCCCACTCCCCCAGTGTCCCACCCTGGACTGAACAGTCAGGGGGTTTAATACTTTGGCCTGGGGAACTAGTGTAAAAAGTTCCCCCCAGCTGTGACTTTACCCTGCTGGCTGTTTGGGCCAGGTGCTAGTTGTGAAAATACAGGGGACCCCTTCTCATTTTGTCCCCCATATTTTAAGAAACAGGGCCGGCCTTTGAGTTTGGTGATGGTTTTAGAAATACGGGGCCCAGGGCTGGTAATTGCCGGGCGGGGGGAAATGCACTCCATTTTTTAAATTATTATTATTATTATAATTTTTTTACACTTCGAAGCCTGCACGGATATGACCAGATACGGCTGGAAAATTAGGAGTATTTTCCAGCCGTATTTTCAGGTCAAATACAGGCTGTATTTTACATATGGCCGGTTAGTAAATTCATATTCTTTCAATGGCGTATGCACTCGTATTCCGGAATACGAATAGGCCTATCAAAAGAATATGAATGGCCATATACTGGCCATTGTAAAATCAAAAATATGAATTAACAGCCAGTAAGTAAAGGCTACGAAGACTGTGCATGATCCACGGAAGTACGCCCTTGCAGTTACACACTGGATGATGTGGCTGACATGTTGTTTAATAGCCTAATGTGCACCTAGCTTTAAGGCTGCACTATGACATAAATCTGTTCACCTGGCACTAAACAGAAACCCATGGACTGCTATACACATACAGGACACAAGGCTCTGCGGTAATTAGCATATCTATTTATACTTGTTTTAAAGGCAAAATCAACCTGTTTTTATGGTCGCAGGTAATGCAAACACTATATCTATGGAAAGAAAATTAGCTTATTCTTTACATATATTCACACGTATTACTTTGAAATGAGGATTTATAGCTTTCTGCAGAAAACAGAATTTGATTATAAATTTGGCCATTTAAAACATGGTAATGCACCACAACTCTATCCTGTGTGCAGGGCCACCTGCCACCTATACAGTATGCTAATGTGATTGCAGCAACTATGTGAATATATGCAAATAGTGCCCACAGGTGGCTTTGCTAATCCCAACCACCATGCAACTCGCGATGGCCGAAGTATTGAGTAACGTAGCTATTGTAACTGCGTACAGGAACACAGTCGTAGAATGAGACACTTTATTTAAAAACAGTCACAACGTGCCTGTGTGTTTGTCACCACGCGCCCCATTACCTCCCAGAAACACTCCCTGAATTTCACTCAATTTGTAAATAAATCCTTTAGGTGACAGAATTCGTTGCAGCACCCCGGAACCAAAAATAATAATAATGCTGCGGCGTCCAATATCAGCATTGTGTTCATCTCTGAAGCAGGTCCTATGTTAGCAATGCTAAAGAGGAGTCATTTTTGCAATAGGGTGTATGAAAAATATAGCCAGAGTAATAAGTGATGTCAGGTTAGATTAGATTACATAATAACTATAATGCAATTGAAGCGCATGAGTCATTTGGGACTAGGAATGGAATTCTGCAATAAAAGGGTAGTTATGTGTAGGGATGTATGTGTTTATATGTAATTTCAGCAAACTGCAGGTCAAGCATCTGAGGTTAAAGGGTTTCTGACAGAGAACACCAACACAAGGTGTGTACAGTTTAACAGACATGAAGATTGAACATTTCCATAAATACAGGTATACTGTTTTGTCCACATAATAAAAACGGTCTGTGTGCAAAATACGTGTAATCAGTTCTATGCCAAAACCTGGTTTAGGCTATTTAAAGAGCATGTCAATGACCTCCATATAATACATAGAGCTCTGTCCACTATATCAGTGGTTCCCAACCTGGGGTACTAGTACCCCTGGGGGTACTTTGCATACCAGTTGGGGGTACTTCAAAATAATATTGGTAATGGCGGAAGATGAAAAAAAAGTATTTTGATGGCAGAAGGAAGAGCCATTGCCATGAAGAAGAACCATGTTGTGTCACTTATGGTTCTGTCTTCAGCGTCATCAGCATCATCAGAGTCTCCTGGTGCTTTTGCCTGACTAGCAAGCCACGGGGAGCTTCCCATGCTGCCCCCAGACATCAGCAATCATCTGCCCTGTGCTGATACAGGTGGAGGAAGCAGTGGCATTAATTCTACAGGTGTTAGTGGGAACCCTGGAGAGCGACCAGACATGGAAGGGCAAGATTCCTGTCCGTTACTCCTAAGTATAGGCTCACTTCCTCTCCACTCGTAAGTACTGTCTATATTTCAAATTGAGAGGAGGGGGTACTCTTCACTGAAAAGCCTAATCAAGGGGTATGGGAGAGAAAAAAGGTTGAGAACCACTGCACTATATAATAAAGAGAGCAGGAGAACGACTTTCATAGAATACAGAGAGTATGTGAATAACTGCCATATAATACAGAGTGTAATAATAACTGCCATATAATACAGAGTGTAATAATAACTGCCATATAATACAGAGAGCATGTGAAGGACCACCATATAATAGCAGGAGTTCTGACCACTATGTAATACAGAGAGCATGCGAAGGACCACCATATAATAGCTGGCGCTCTGCCCACTATGCAATACAGAGAGCATGCGAAGGACCTCCATATAATAGCAGGAGCTCTGACCACTATGTAATACAGAGAGCATGTAAAGGACCTCCATATAATAGCAGGAGCTCTGACCATTATGTAATACAGAGAGCATGCGAAGGACCACCATATAATAGCTGGCGCTCTGACCACTATGTAATACAGAGAGCATGCAAAGGACCTCCATATAATAGCAGGAGCTCTGACCATTATGTAATACAGAGAGCATGCGAAGGACCACCATATAATAGCTGGCGCTCTGCCCACTATGTAATACAGAGAGCATGTAAAGGACCTCCATATAATAGCTGACGCTGACCACTATGTAATACAGAGAGCATGTGAAGGACCACCATATAATAGCTGGCACTCTGACCACTATGTAATACAGAGAGCATGTAAAGGACCTCCATATAATAGCAGGAGCTCTGACCATTATGTAATACAGAGAGCATGCGAAGGACCACCATATAATAGCTGGCGCTCTGCCCACTATGTAATACAGAGAGCATGTAAAGGACCTCCATATAATAGCTGACGCTGACCACTATGTTATACAGAGAGCATGTGAAGGACCACCATATAATAGCTGGCACTCTGACCACTATGTAATACAGAGAGCATGTGAAGGACCTCCATATAATAGCTGGCGCTCTGACCACTATGTTATAGAGAGGGCATGTGAAGAACCTCCATATAATAGCTGGCGCTGACCACTATGTAATACTGAGAGCATGTGAAGGACCTCCATATAATAGCAGGAGCTCTGACCACTATGTTATACAGAGAGCATGCGAAGGACCTCCATATAATAGCAGGAGCTCTGACCACTATGTTATACAGAGAGCATGTGAAGGACCACCATATAATAGCTGGCGCTCTGACCACTATGTAATACAGAGAGCATGTGAAGGACCTCCATATAATAGCAGGAGCTCTGACCACTATGTAATACAGAGAGCATGCGAAGGACCTCCATATAATAGCAGGAGCTCTGCCCACTATGTAATACAGAGAGCATGCGAAGGACCTCCATATAATAGTTGGCGCTCTGACCACTATGTTATACAGAGAGCATGTGAAGGACCTCCATATAATAGCAGGAGCTCTGACCACTATGTTATACAGAGAGCATGTGAAGGACCTCCATATAATAGCTGGCGCTCTGACCACTATGTAATACAGAGAGCATGTGAAGGACCTCCATATAATAGCAGGAGCTCTGACCACTATGTAATACAGAGAGCATGTGAAGGACCTCCATATAATAGCAGGAGCTCTGACCACTATGTAATACAGAGAGCATGCGAAGGACCTCCATATAATAGCAGGAGCTCTGACCACTATGTAATACAGAGAGCATGCAAAGGACCACCATATAATAGCAGGAGCTCTGCCCACTATGTAATACAGAGAGCATGTGAAGGACCTCCATATAATAGCAGGAGCTCTGACCATTATGTAATACAGAGAGCATGCGAAGGACCACCATATAATAGCTGGCGCTCTGCCCACTATGTAATACAGAGAGCATGTGAAGGACCTCCATATAATAGCTGACACTGACCACTATGTAATACAGAGAGCATGTGAAGGACCACCATATAATAGCTGGCACTCTGACCACTATGTAATACAGAGAGCATGTGAATGACCTCCATATAATAGCTGGCGCTCTGACCACTATGTAATACAGAGAGCATGTGAAGGACCACCATATAATAGCTGGCGCTCTGACCACTATGTTATACAGAGAGCATGTGAAGAACCTCCATATAATAGCTGGCGCTGACCACTATGTAATACTGAGAGCATGTGAAGGACCTCCATATAATAGCAGGAGCTCTGACCACTATGTTATACAGAGAGCATGTGAAGGACCTCCATATAATAGCAGGAGCTCTGACCACTATGTTATACAGAGAGCATGTGAAGGACCACCATATAATAGCAGGAGCTCTGACCACTATGTAATACAGAGAGCATGTGAAGGACCTCCATATAATAGCTGGCGCTCTGACCACTATGTAATACAGAGAGCATGCAAAGGACCTCCATATAATAGCAGGAGCTCTGACCATTATGTAATACAGAGAGCATGCGAAGGACCACCATATAATAGCTGGCGCTCTGCCCACTATGTAATACAGAGAGCATGTGAAGGACCTCCATATAATAGCAGGAGCTCTGACCACTATGTAATACAGAGAGCATGCGAAGGACCACCATATAATAGCTGACGCTGACCACTATGTAATACAGAGAGCATGCAAAGGACCTCCATATAATAGCAGGAGCTCTGACCATTATGTAATACAGAGAGCATGCGAAGGACCTCCATATAATAGCTGACGCTGACCACTATGTAATACAGAGAGCATGCAAAGGACCTCCATATAATAGCAGGAGCTCTGACCATTATGTAATACAGAGAGCATGCGAAGGACCACCATATAATAGCTGGCGCTCTGCCCACTATGTAATACAGAGAGCATGTGAAGGACCTCCATATAATAGCAGGAGCTCTGACCACTATGTAATACAGAGAGCATGCGAAGGACCACCATATAATAGCTGACGCTGACCACTATGTAATACAGAGAGCATGCAAAGGACCTCCATATAATAGCAGGAGCTCTGACCATTATGTAATACAGAGAGCATGCGAAGGACCTCCATATAATAGCTGACGCTGACCACTATGTAATACAGAGAGCATGTGAAGGACCACCATATAATAGCTGGCACTCTGACCACTATGTAATACAGAGAGCATGTGAATGACCTCCATATAATAGCTGGCGCTCTGACCACTATGTAATACAGAGAGCATGTGAAGGACCACCATATAATAGCTGGCGCTCTGACCACTATGTTATAGAGAGGGCATGTGAAGAACCTCCATATAATAGCTGGCGCTGACCACTATGTAATACTGAGAGCATGTGAAGGACCTCCATATAATAGCAGGAGCTCTGACCACTATGTTATACAGAGAGCATGTGAAGAACCTCCATATAATAGTTGGCGCTCTGACCACTATGTTATACAGAGAGCATGTGAAGGACCACCATATAATAGCAGGAGCTCTGACCACTATGTAATACAGAGAGCATGTGAAGGACCTCCATATAATAGTTGGCGCTCTGACCACTATGTTATACAGAGAGCATGTGAAGGACCTCCATATAATAGCAGGAGCTCTGACCACTATGTTATACAGAGAGCATGTGAAGGACCTCCATATAATAGTTGGCGCTCTGACCACTATGTTATACAGAGAGCATGTGAAGGACCACCATATAATAGCAGGAGCTCTGACCACTATGTTATACAGAGAGCATGTGAAGGACCACCATATAATAGCTGGCGCTCTGACCACTATGTAATACAGAGAGCATGTGAAGGACCTCCATATAATAGCAGGAGCTCTGACCACTATGTAATACAGAGAGCATGTGAAGGACCTCCATATAATAGCAGGAGCTCTGACCACTATGTTATACAGAGGGCATGTGAAGAACCTCCATATAATAGTTGGCGCTCTGACCACTATGTTATACAGAGAGCATGTGAAGGACCTCCATATAATAGCAGGAGCTCTGACCACTATGTTATACAGAGAGCATGTGAAGGACCTCCATATAATAGCTGGCGCTCTGACCACTATGTAATACAGAGAGCATGTGAAGGACCTCCATATAATAGCAGGAGCTCTGACCACTATGTAATACAGAGAGCATGCGAAGGACCTCCATTAGGAATGACTGCAGAGTAGTTATGAGACTCTCACACAATATTATCTTCTCATAAAAATATTTGTGAACTACTTCCGGAGGATTATAAGGCTCCAGTAATTTCAATTCCACTCTCTGCGCCACGGCCTGTCCTGCTGCGGCCCCCCGACTCGGCCTGCCTTCCTTCCTCTCTGCAGACGCATGGGTGGGAGGCGTAATTGTCATGACGTCCCCACCCAGTGTCTGCCACTGCCTCGATAAGAGGGAACAGGCTGCCGGGCCCTCCTCCACGTAGCCGTGGAGGCCGGCGGCCATGTTCCTGTGGCCGCAGACATCTTAAAAGACCACAGGAACATGGCCGCCGGCAGTGCAAAAAAAACCTCTCAAAAAAGATCTAAAAAAAGAGAATAAAAGGTGAAGGCTGGCGGCGGCTGCGCGGGCCACATGACGAGGTCTGTCGGGCCGGATTTGGCCCGCGGGCCTTGTGTTTGACACCCGTGGCTTAGAGGTTTTGGAATCTGCAAAAAGAAGAACTTTGGCCATTCCTAGCTTTGAGTTATTAGCCCTTAAAAACTAACAAAGATAAACACATCTGTGCTAGCAAATACAACCACATAAGCAATAGAATGAATAAGGAGTCTAATAAACTTTGGCCTTTATTAACTTTAAAACGCGATCTGATCTGAAACCTTTACAAGATACCAAACTGGATGTCTTGCTATCAAAGAAATTTAAAAGATCTGTTAGTTCACACAGATATCACATAGGGCCAGTGGTGCAAGTAAGGCAGTATGGCGTACCGGGAAAAGATATATTGTCGGTACCCCGTACCGCCATAACAAATGCCCCCAAAAGTAGTCAATGCGCATGCACGCATATGTAAGTGGTGGGGGGCGTGGCCTCCGCCTCCCCGCCACTGCTGATAGCGTTCGGAGGCGAGGGGAGCGCATCGCGCGTCTCTCCTTCCCCTCCCTGTGTCACTGTGACACAGACGCCTGCTCACCAATCAGAGCGCGCGGGCTGGCAGCCAGTCAAGAGCCAGCCCGCTAGATAGACGGTGGGGCAGGAGACAGAAGATGCGCTCCGCTCCCCTCCCCAGGGAAGAAACAGACAGCGGCGGCGGCGGACGAGAGGACCTGATGTAACAGTGAGTTGCTGCTGAATACTGTGGGGGCATTTATGTGTGGCAGCACTGTGGGGGCATATCTGGCACTGGGGGCATATGTTTGGCACTGTGGGGGCATATGTGTGGCACTGTGGGGGCATATGATATCTGGCACTGGGGGCATATGATATCTGGCACAGGGGGCATATGTGTTGCACTGTGTGGCATATGATATCTGGCACTGGGGGCATATGTGTTGCACTGTGGGGCATATGATATCTGGCACTGGGGGCATAGGTGTTGCACTGTGGGGCATATGATATCTGGCACTGGGGGCATAGGTGTTGCACTGTGGGGCATATGATATCTGGCACTGGGGGCATATGATATCTGGCACTGGGGGCATATGATATCTGGCACTGTGGGGGCATATTAGTAATGGGCATCATGGTGTGGGGCATAATGTGTAACGGGCATTATGGCATGGGTCATATGTATTGGGTGTGTGACGCGTAACAGGCATTACTGTGTAAATTTCGTCCGTGTGCCTTCGGCGTGCAATATTCTAGCTACTCCCCTAGTGTCATATGACCACGCCCATTTTCGGAGCGCTGCACATTACCACTATCTAATTTTTCCTACTTGCACCACTGCATAGGGCCTTATTCTGATTGAGTTGGATGGCTGCGTGTTCAGTCGGACGGCCGATGAATTGTGTTTGTGCATGTGCAGAGGCGTATCTGCGCATGTGCGAACGCCGCGCACGTCCGAATATGGTGTGAATTCTGTACAGAAAACGATCGGCTGGAACAATCCGAGCAGGGGGTGGAGAGGGCCGTAAAGGGCTGTTTGGGCTCATTTCCATATGCATACGCCATGTGTTTCATGGGCGTTCCCATGAAAACGCTGAGCGTACGTATGGTAATCCGGCCGGGACGCACGTGTGGGGGGCAGCCGGATGGCAGCTGCCCGCCCATATCCCTGCTTTCGGATGGAGAAATGTCCGAGTGGTCTGGAGCACTCGGAACTGTCTGACCACTTAGACCATCATTCGATGGTCGGCGACCATCGGAGGATGGGGGAGGTTCCCACAGATGGGGGAGTTGTTCACATGAAACATCCACTCGCGGTCCGTTCGCTCAGCGTCTTACCGCATTCAGATGGTGTGAGCGATCCGTACGGTAGGCGGGGCCATCCGAAAAACAAGCATCGGTCCGAGTCAACTAGAATAAGGCCCATAGTTGGGCAAGCCAAGCCGGACTACCCAAATTGTGTTACATGAACTTTCCTAAAAACTGAATCTACATTTTTTTTCAACCATTTTCAGGGATTAAATTTAAGATTTAACTTCATCATACATGTACAACTAAATTTGTAATATACACTATAACATGTCCTGTACCTTGGTATAAATGGGCAAAACTGATTGTACTATGCATGGAGCAAAATCGTTCGGCCATCCGTGCAACATTTTACACTAGCAAAACAAAAACACAATATGAACTTTGCAGTACAGGATCATACTGTAGATCATGTCCCCTCTCTTTCCAGAGGGACTGACAGATATAAGAAAATATTGCAACTTGAATTCTATTGGATCAATATAAGGAACGGTCAGGCAACCTTTTCGCTTTGAGGAAGGACTCTGGGACACATGGGCATACCTTTAGATTAGAGCAGGCATGTCCAAACTGTGGTCCTCCAGCTGTTGTAAAACTACACATCCCAGCATGCCTTACCATAGTTTTAACAATCCCTAATAGCAAAACTGTGGCAAGGCATGATGGGACTTGTATTTTCACAAGAGCTGAGGGCCATAGTTTGGACATGCCTGGATTAGAGGAAAGAAGATTTAGTTCCCTTAGAAGGAAACATTTTTCTTTTTACGGTCAAAGCAGCCAAATTATGAAACTCTCTTCCTGGAGAGGGGATGTTGGCAGACACAATAAATAAGTTTAAAAAAAAGTTGGACAAACATCTATTGGGCAAAAACAAATCACAATACACTACGTAAAATAAGGGCTGTACCAAATGGATCATAAACACTAACCAAGGTTGAACTCAATGGACGAACGTCTTTATTCGCCATTAACTACTATGTAACTATGCGCTAAATGAGACTAATTCAGGTTGTGCAATTTGTAAAAAAAACTGTATATATATATTTATTAAATAATATCACAAACATAATTAATAAAAGAAAAAACAACAACAAAAAAAAACATTTCATTGTCTTTTGGTCTGTCTCCCCATTCATGTCAATATGTTTATTAGGATATTTTGTGAATGTCCAAGGTTAATGAGGTATGATCAGGTGTGCATCATGTTCTAATTACAAAGGTTATTTATAACCATAACCTGTACCAAACAAGCCACCTTGAAAAAGCTGCAAGAGCAGCAAAACGTGTCTGGTGCACAGGAAATGCTGCTTCACTTTACCTCCTTCCCACAACATCATCCCAGCGTGCCTGTCTTTCCAGCAGTTCCAAACATCTTCCAAATAAAGTACACAGGATCCATTCCAGGCCTATTCCATTGGCCCTGTGGTGGAATGCCACGTCTCTAATTTGACTGAGTGAGGGTCAACGGGTCCCCCGCAACTACACTAAGGGCCTTATTCAGATCTGAGCTCAGTACAAATGTGTTCGGAGAATGGGAAAAACCATGTGCACTGCAGGTGGGGCAGATGTAACATGTGCAGAGAAAGTTAAATTTGGGTGGGGTGTGCTGAAACTGAAATCTAAAAATTGCAGTGTAAAAATAATGCAGCCAGTATTTACCCTGCACAGAAACAAAATAACTCACAGAAATCTAACTCTCTATACATGTTACATCAGCCCCACCTGCAGTGCACATGGTTTTTGCCCATTTTCCGAACACATTTGTACTGAGCTCAGATCTGATCTGATCTGATCTGATCAACATTGTGGAGGAACGCCACCTCTCTAATTACCTTCTAGAAAAAGTGGTTTGAGGGGCAACACACAGCGGCCTGTGACCACATGCTCAAATAAAGAAACAGGGGGCTCAACACTCACCATAATAAACGAACTCGCATTAATACACAAATAATCAAATAAATAATGGAGTTTTAGTTCATGAATAAATAAATCAATGGATTGACGTATCCCAAAAATATTTTATTGCAATAAAATGTTTTGTTTTTTTATCCATATAAATATAAAATAGAATTGCTCTTCTATATTTCCATGGAGGGTCCTATTTATTAAGCATTTTTTCATCATATTATGTAGAAACTGCAATTGTTGTTATATATTAACCCCTTCCCGACATTTGACGTACATTTACGTCATGGCCGGGATGTACTTCCCGACACATGGCATAAATGTACGTCATGACTTTAAACTGTCACTGCGTCTCGAGACGCAGTGACAGAGGGACGATGTCTGCTGTCCCTGACAGCAGACATGTCCCTGCATGCCCAGGGGGGGCTGCGATGCCGCCCCCCCGTCGGCGATCGCTGTGATTGGCTGTTCAGTGTGAACAGCCATTCACAGCGTTTTCCTGTGTTACCAGCGAATCAGACGCTCGGTAACACAGGTGTCAATCACCGCCGGGCGTCAGGGGGCATGAGGGGGTCATCGGTGACGATGACACCTCACCCCACCCTCACCCCACCTGCCCCCAAGGCTGTGATTGGTCCGTGGGACCCACGGACCAATCACAGCCAAGGCGCGACATTTAAACTAACGGTGACTGCGCTGCAGACGCCATTCCGGTCTGGAATAGCGTGCAGAGCGGTCACCGTGCCTATCTGCCGTGATACTGACCTGATCCTTGCTAATACTTACCTGATCCTTGCAAATACCTTACCTGATCACCTGATCACTGCTTGTAGCGTGCTGGACGCTTCCTGGATCTGACTTCTTGGGACTTCCTGCTGCTGCTGCAGTGTGATAGAGAGATAGAGAGAGAGATAGAGAGAGATAGAGAGATAGTGACAGAGAGAGCTATATTTTGTGTCTGCTACCCCCCTTTTTGGGGGTGCAGGGGTTTTTTATATATAAATAACTGTCATTGCTGCTGCTGCAGTGTCATAGAGTGATAGATAGTGATAGATAGTGAGAGATAGAGAGATAGAGAGATTTGTGTCTGCTACCCCCCCTTTTTGGGGCTGCAGGTTTTTTTTTTTATATATATATATATATAACTCTCAGTGCTGCTGCTGCAGTGTCATAGAGTGATAGATAGTGATAGATAGTGAGAGATAGAGAGATAGAGATAGTGACAGAGAGTGATAGAGAGTGTATATTTTGTGTCTGCTACCCCCCCTTTTTGGGGGTGCAGGTTTTTTTTTATACATATAACTGTCAGTGCTGCTGCTGCAGTGTCCTAGAGTGATAGATAGTGATAGATAGTGAGAGATAGTGAGAGATAGTGAGAGATAGAGAGAGATAGTGACAGAGAGTGATAGAGAGTGTATATTTTGTGTCTGCTACCCCCCCTTTTGTGCTGATCAGTATATCTGTGCTGATCAGCAACTTTTTGGGGGCGCAGGGTTTTTTTTTTTTATATATATATACCTGTCAGTTGCTGCCAGTTGCACTGTCAGTTGCACCAAAGGTTGTGCACCTGCTGCCCCTCACTGGTAATCAGTGTTGCATCACTGATCACCTTTTTTTTTTTTGAGGCTGCTGTGGGGTCTTTTTTAATTTTTTTTTTTACACACACTGTGATTTTGTGGGTGTCCTGTGGCCACTGTGCGCTGATCAGTGACGTACATCACTGATCAGCTTTTTCGGCACAGGGTTGATCTATTTTTTTTTTTTTTTTATCAAATTCCTGTTGCCTTTGAGCGCTGTTCAGTGACGGACGTTACTGACCAACATCTGTGCTCAATTTTTGGCGCAGGAGCTTTTTTTTTTTTTTTTTAACCCCTTCAATTTTTTTTTTTTTTAATTGGGATCAAATTCCTGTATAAAGTATTTTTTTTTTTTTCTGCACTACATACACACTACACACTACATACCCCCCGGGTTGAAATAAAGTTTGTACCCCCCCCTACACTATACACGTGTTGAAACATTTCACTACCAGTAACACAAAAATAAAAATGGCATCCCAAATGTCATCCCAAATGTCATCCCAAATGTCATCCCAGTCATCCAGAAGAATGTATTCAGCGGAGGAGGCATATGCCATGCTTGCCTCTGATTCTGACACAGCCAGTGAGGCAAGCGGGGAATTTGAAGGATTCATCTTAAGCTCCTCTTCCTTCTCTAGTGATGAGGGACCCCCTCAAAGACGCCCCCGTAGAGCAGCTGAGACCCCCCCCCCAATAATTGATCTCGTATGGACCCCACCACCAGACAATTTTGAGCCCCAGGTTCCTGAGTTTTTGGCCATGCCAGGAATCCAATTTGATTCCACAGGTCTCAGAGAAATTGACTTTTTCAAATTATTTTTCTCTGATGATTTTATAAATTTAATGGTGGACCAAACTAATTTATATGCCCAGCAGTTTATTGCTCAAAACCCCACGTCATCATTTGCTAGGTGGACCCCTGTAGATGCAGTAGAGATGATGATGTTTTGGGGTCTGGTGTTTCATATGGGCATAGTAAAAAAGCCAGAAATTAGGCAATATTGGAGTACAGATGTTCTGTACAGCACCCCATTTTACCGTATGGCCATGCCCCGGGCTCGATTTGAGACGATCCTTAAATTTTTGCATTACAACGATAATGCACAGTGCCCTCCCAGAGATGATCCCACCTTTGACCGGCTATTCAAAGTCAGGCCGGTCATTGATCATTTCAGTGCCAAATTTGCAGAGATGTACATCCCTGAAAAATTTATTTGTATTGACGAGTCCCTTATACATTTTAAAGGAAGGGTTAAATTCCGCCAGTACCTTCCCAGTAAGAGGGCAAGGTATGGCATAAAAATGTATAAGCTGTGTGAAAGCACCTCAGGGTACACCCACATGTTTAGGGTATATGAAGGGAAGGATTCAAGAATTGAACCGCCAGAATGCCCCCCCTCCCTCGTAGGTGTTAGTGGAAAAATTGTCTGGGATTTAGTGCACCCCTTCCTGGATAAAGGTTATCACCTCTATGTGGATAACTTTTACACTAGCATCCCCCTGTTTAAGGCCCTTGGTTCAAGAGGTACAGCAGCTTGCGGTACTGTGCGCAAGAACCAAAGAGGCCTCCCAAAAACGCACATTGCCCAAGTAATGAGAAGGGGTGAAAGCAGGGGAATATGCACCGAAAATATGTTGTTGGTCAAATATAAGGACAAGAGGGATGTCCTTATACTGACAACAATTCACGGAGACAGTACCACCTCCGTCCCTGTACGAGGTACCAGTACCCACACCTCCAAACCTAATTGTATCCTGGATTACAATAAGTACATGGGCGGAGTGGATCTTTCAGATCAGGTACTGAAGCCGTACAGTGCCCTGCGGAAAACAAAAATCTGGTACAAGAAGCTGGCCGTGTATATCATCCAGATGGCACTGTATAACGCTTACGTGCTATTCCGTTCTACCGGCCAGAGGGGGACATTTATGCACTTTCAAGAGGAAGTCATAAAGGGCCTAATATTTGGGAACCAGCAGGCAGAGGGCCCCAGTACTTCTAGTACTGGCCCCCGTATTGTACCAGGGCAGCATTTTCCTGATGAAATCCCCTCCACTGGAAAAAAGGGCAGGACACAAAAAAGGTGCAAAGTTTGCTATAAAAAGGGAATAAGAAAGCAAACTATTTTCCAGTGTGACACTTGCCCCGACAAACCCGGCCTATGTATAAAGGAGTGTTTTAAAATATACCACACATCTATGGATTATTAGGTTCATAATTTCACCGTGCTTCGGGGGTCTTGCTAATGCCACATAGCACCCACCATTCATTCCACCAGAATCTGAGCCGCAAAATCCAAAAATCACTCCTTCCCTTCTGAGTCCTGCCATGCACCCAACTGGTATTTTTCGGTCACATGTGAGGCATTGCCGTACTCGGGAGAAATTGGGGCACAGATTTTGGGGTGCTTTTTCTCCTTCATACCTTCTGAAAATGAAAAATTTTGAGCCAGAACTGCATTTTTGTGTAAAAAAATGTAATTTTTCATTTTCACTGCCCAGTTGTATCAAAATTGGTGAAACCCCTGGGGGTTTGAAATGTACACTATACCCCTAGATGAATTCCCTGAGGGGTGTAGTTTGCAAAATGGGGTCACTTGTGGGGGGGTTCCACTGTATTGGTGCTTTGGGGGTCTTGCTAATGCGACATAGCACCCACCAACATTCCACCACCAAAAATCACTCCTTCCCTTCTGAGTCCTGCCATGCACCCAACTGGTATTTTTTGGTCACATATGAGGCATTGCCATACTCGGGAGAAATTGGGGCACAGATTTTGGGGGGCTTTTTCTCCTTCATACCTTATGAAAATGAAAAATTTTGAGCCAGAACTGCATTTTTGTGTAAAAAAATGTAATTTTTCATTTTCACTGCCCAGTTGTATCAAAATTGGTGAAACCCCTGGGGGTTTGAAATGTACACTATACCCCTAGATGAATTCCCTGAGGGGTGTAGTTTGCAAAATGGGGTCACTTGTGGGTGGGTTCCACTGTATTGGTGCTTGGGGGGTCTTGCTAATGCGACATAGCACCCACCAACATTCCACCAGAATTTGTGCTGCAAAATCCAAAAATCACTCCTTCCTTTCTGAGTCCTGCCATGCACCCAAATGGTATTTTTTGGTCACATGTGAGGCATTGCCGTACTCGGGAGAAATTGGGGCACAGATTTTGGGGTGCTTGGTCTCCTTCATTCCTTGTGAAAATGACAAATTTGGAGCCAGAACTGCATTTTTGTGTAAAAAAATTAATTTTTCATTTTCACTGCCCAGTTGTACCACAATTGGTGAAACCCCTGGGGGTTTGAAATGTACACTATACCCCTAGATGAATTCCCTGAGGGGTGTAGTTTGCAAAATGGGGTCACTTGTGGGGGGGTTCCTAACTTTTAGCATCTTATGGTGCCTAGAAACCTACATGGTGCCTAAAAAATAATCTCATAAAAAGGAGGCTCCAAAATCAAGTAGGTGCTCCTTCTATTATGAAGCCTGTGGTTTGGTCAACGTGCACACTAGGGCCACATATAGGATATTTATGAAAACAAAAGAATTGGGGGAATCAATTTTTAGTCACATTTCTCTAGTAAAATGTACTGTGTTCCTTAGAAAAATGTATTAAAATTGCAAATCTGCAAAAAAAAATGAAATTTTGAAATTTCACCTACACTTTGTTTTAATTCCTGTGAAACACCTAAAGGGTTAACAAACTTCCAAAATGCTGTTTTGAATACTGTGAGGGGTGCAGTTTTTGAAATGGTATCATTTATGGGGGTGTCTCACATACAAGTCCCTCAAAGTCACATCAGAACTGAACTGGTCCCTAAAAAAATCAGTGTTTGAAATGTTCTTGAAAATTTGAGAATTTGCTATTCATATTGTAAGCCTCCTAGTGTCCAAAAAAATTAAAAGGAAGTTGAAATAATGATGGAAACATAAAGTAGACATATGGTCTATGTTAGTTATTAACTATTTTGAGTGGTATGATTATTTGTCTCACAAGCAGAAAATTTAACATTTTGCAAATTGCTAAATTTTCCATTTTTTTCCGACATTTTGGTATTTTTCACAAAAAAACACAGACTGTATCGACGAAAATTTACCACTAATTTGAAGTACAATGTGTCACGAAAAAACAATCTCAAAATCACTGGGATAAGTAAAAGCAAAAAAAAGTTATCCCCACTTAAGTGATACATGTCAGATTTGAAAAAAAGGGCTCTGTCAGGAACGCAAAAACTGGCTCTGTCAGGAAGGGGTTAATGGCTTAATGCAAAAAAACTTGCATTGACCATTGTTATTGGTCCGACCCCTATGCTTTGAACGCCAAACAAATAAAGCTTTTCAGAGTTTGGTCCCTAGAGAATCAGTGCCCCTAGACTTGGGGTAGCCAACTCCAGTCCTCGAGAGCTACCAACTGTTTTCCAGATATCCTCACAGAATCACAAGTGAAGTAATTAGCTCCACCTGTGGATCTTGTCTGGAAAACATGAACTGTTGGTAGCTCTCGAGGACTGGAGTTGGCTACCACTGCCCTAGACCAAGTTATTTATAGAAAAATCCTGGTTTGTTTTTTTAAGCAATTTGTGTTTCTATGTCCTCTTTGCCACGGTGTGCATGCATAGGATCATATTCGCTCAAAGGAGGCGCTCACAAATGTGAGAATCCTCAAAATTCACAAGGAATTAGCATGAGAAGTAATCCATAACTTTACAGATGGTTAATAATGGGTCCTTCTTAGTGGCCACATAATATTTCCTCACAGAATTCTATCACCTGCTTACTCAAGAGCCATAAGTGGTTTCTTCACAGTGTGGTGGTCATATTCTTACATTAACATTCTTGCTTAAAGCACAAAGCAAATAGGGAACTAAATAATGTTCTTACCACATCCATCCAGCAAAGTTGTTATTCAAGTACATATGTTCTCTCCCTGGTTTATATATTAGTTGCGGGCCTGGCCAACCTTTTGAAACTACGAGTCCCAGCATTCCCTACTATAGTTATACTACTATTGAATATTTATACTGAGGCCACACATCATGGGATTTTAGTTACAGAACATCTTGAGAACTTATTTGGGTACTTGTGTACTTTCACGGCTCCCATCGCATGCCATATGTAGTGGCATGCGATGCGATTTTACCGTGGTTTTAGGCATTTTTGGTAAAAATCGCATGCGATCTCATGCGATGCGATGTCATTTTTCACTGAAATTATGGACCTGAGTTGAAATCATGTAAAAAGCACCCCAAATGTCATTTTTCAAACTGTACCACCCCCACTATCAACGTCAACCCGAAGTGTGGCGAGCGCAGCGCGCCCGCGAGGGGCGGCGGTACGCGTCCTACAACCTTTTCATACCCCCACTATCCACGTCGGCGTGGAGTTGAGAATAGAAAGTGTGGCGAGCGCAGCGAGCCACCAAGCCCGAAGCGTGGCGAGCGCAGCGAGGGGACGCGGATAGCTTCACAGGTATCCGTGTCCCCTCGCGGGCTTCACAGGTGTCCGCTCGCCACGCTTCGGGCTCGGTGGCTCGCTGCGCTCGCCACACTTTCTATTCTCAACTCCTCGCCGACGTGGATAGTGGGGGTATGAAAAGGTTGTGGGACGCGTACCGCTGCGCTCGCCACGCTTCGGGTTGGCGTTGATAGTGGGGGGGGGGGTACAGTGTGAAAAATGACATTTGGGGTGCATTTTACATGATTTCTGATTGTCCATAATTTCTGTGAAAAATGACATCGCATCAGATCGCATGCGATGCGATTTTTCCCTGTACGATGCACATCGTGGGAGCCGTGATTGTACACATTTTACATACCCTTATTTGCTAACCAAATACTTGTATCATACAATTCTACTAAGACACTGTACTTTGTGATAATGCCTTCTCAAACAAGGGTGAATCTTGTCAGAGTATATACGCTGAATCACAGATACCTATCATACCCTCTGCACACAAGTGTTTACTTTATATTATGTGCTATACTTTATATTTATATTTCTTGTGCAGACATCCTGTTCCCTCATATTTTATCGCTAATTGTAAATTTGTGATTTGTTCAATAAAAACCTGTAATAAAATAAAATAAGAATAAACTGCACAAAGCCCAACCTCTTACAAATATGCACACTGAATGGATATTGGACACGTGTTCAAACATCACTGCTCTATTAGGATAAGGCCGTGCAACCCACCCACATTGTAATGTTTTCTAATCCCACAGTACAAATATAGACATGGTATGTGGTCCCTGGGTTGACAACTAATAGTCAACAGTGACTAGGCCGACACTTTGAAATGGTCAACATACCATAGGTGGGCATTGACAGAATGTTGACAAGCTTAAAGTCGACATGGGTATGATCGAAATGCCTTTTTTTACTTTATTTGGTGTAGACCGACTTAGTTCATATTTTGCTATCCAAGTGGACATATAGGGACAAATTTACTAAAGGAAATTTGTATAAAATACATGTATTTGTATTCAGAAATTCACTTATTTTTGACATTTACTATCCCGAAAATACGGCAATTTGTATTCGTATTGATAGCACATCAACACGAATACGAATTGCCGTATTTTCGGGATAGTAAATGTAAAAAATAAGTGTATTTCTGGATACAAATACACCTATTTTTTTTACAAATTTCCTTTAGTAAATTTCCCCCATAGTGAGAATATAATAGTGTGCTGATCGCAGTGAGGCACTGTGCCCAAAGCATGGAGAGTGCAGTGAGCCATGTGAGGGGACGCGGTACATTTATATGCCATCCATTTCGACATAGACATAAAAAATACATGAAAAAGGCATGTCGACCATGCCCATGTAGACCTTAAGATTGTGTCGACCTTCAGCCTAAAGTATGTCTACCATTTCAAGGTGTCCACCAAGTAGCTGTCAACCATTAGTGGAGGACCTCGTAACTGTCGACCTAGACATTGTCTAGCTCTTATAAAGTAACCAACCTAATGGTTAGTGTAGCCAATCCCTGGGATCTTGGGATTTGGCCCTAAAACCTCCGGGATTTGAATCCTGGGATTCTGTAATTAGCCTACAAATGCGCAAATCTAATGCCGGGCAGCGCTGAGCACTGGCTCAGACGCTGCCCGGCTGCTCCTGACCGCGACTGTTGCTCCCACCCACCACTCTGTCCACCACAACGGTAATTTGCCTGCCACAATGCCTGGCTTCTGCTCCTGCCTGCCCGCACTCGGTAAGTGACATTGCAGGGTTCACAGTTTGGGGACAGAGGGGGGATTGCAGTTTGTCATTGGCAAACTTAATCCTGGTTATCCCGGGATTGAGTATCACTACTAATGGTGTAACGAAACATATGTAACATACCTCTACACACACACACACACACACACACACACTTACAATAACACAGGGAGGGAGCAGATGGGCTGCTCAGGTGATAATGGGCCATGTCATGGTCATGTACAATGCCATAATACAACATGTAAATCATCACTGTCATGTACTGCGCCATACTATAGAACCTATATCATTTCTGTTATGTACTGTGCCACACTACAGTGCCTAGATCCTTACTGACATACTGTATACTATAGCACATATATAATCACTGTCCTGTACTTTACCATACTACAGCGCCTGTATTATTACTGTCATATACTGTAGCATAGTAAAGCACATATACAGTATCAGCACTATGCTGGTACAAAAATGGGGCTGCTGTTGTACATGTAACAGCTGTAGCACAGGCACAGTACCGACCATAGGACATAATGCTATAGAGTAGACCATATATCCTGGGAACACTACACAGGTGCTGTATGTAAAACAGAACACACCAGGTGAATGGTTTGGTCTTGCAGCTTGGACTGAATCCTGAGGCTGCTACAATGTCCCATGCATGTGCCTTAATCCCTCTTTTGGGTAGGGAGTGTACCTACTGCAGCCGGCTTTGCTATCACAAGTCCTTCAGCCAGTCGATCCTAGCAAAATGGCAAGGTGATTGTGTAGCAAGGTGATTGTGTAGCCCACTCTGCTTCATTATTTATTTATAGTTTCTTATATAGCGCAGCAGATTCAGTGGCGCTTTACAATTGTAAACAGAGATAAAACAAACTGGGTAACAACAGACAGACTTGGAGGTAAGAGGGCCCTGCTGCAAGCTTACAATCGATAGGGATATAAGACAGAAACACAAAGACAGGCACCAGTAACAGCATAGCTTGTAGGTCCAGAAGGGAAGCTATATAATACATAAGTGCCTCAGAGGGTTATGTGTATGGAACTTAAATATGATAGGCTTGCCTGAAGAGGTGAATTTTCAGGGAACACTTGAAAGTTTGGAGGTTAGTGGAGAGCATACCTCCCAACAGTCCCGATTTTAGTGGGACAGTCTCGATTATCAGGGCCTGTCCCACTGTCCCTCCCACGGCTGGCAGTGTCCCGCGGTGTGGGGAGGCTGTTGGGAGTCCCCCCTGTCGGCAGCTAAGCAGCGGGGAATAAACGCTGTGCGCATGCGCACAGCGTCTATTCCCGCAGCCAGAGCCTCTGGTTCATGCCCCCATAGCGCCAAAGTGGGGGCCTCGCAGGAGAGCTGCGAGTATAGGCCACGCCCCCAAAATTAGGCCACACCCCCGAAAATTTCGCCGCATCTGCGGCGCGCATCAGCTGTGTCCCGCCTCCAGCGCCATGAAAGTTGGGAGGTATGGGAGAGTCTTATTGTGCCTGGAAGGGCATGGTGCTGGTGATCCATGCAGAAGAGAGACTGAGATCTTGTGCAGAGCGGAGTGGTCGAGATGGGAGATATTTTGTGATAAGTTAGGAGATATAAGCTGGTGCAGTATGGTTAATAGCTTTATATGCAAGTAGTGTTTTATATTGAATAATTGAATATATTGAATAAGATACAGGTAACCAATGGAGGGACTGGCAGAGCGGATCAGCAGATGAGCGTCTAGTTAGGAAGATCAGCCTCACAGCTGCATTTAAAATGGATTGCAGTGGTGAGAGTCTGTTCTTGGGAAGACCAGTTAGGAGACTATTGCAATAATCAATGCGGGATATAATGGCATATATTCAATGCCGTGGGCGAGCGGTGACTGCGAGCAGGACTTTTTGCTCGCAGTCACCGCTCACCCTGTCAGTATTCAACTGACCCCCCCTCATTCGCAAATTCCCCCTCGCTCCGTTTTTTGAGCGAGGGGGAATTTGCGAATGTGCCTCCAAAAGCTGCGAGAGCCGAGGCTAATTACAGCGAGTTTGCTGCACTAGCCGCGGCTCTCGCAGTTTAGGGGAATCCTCGCAGTTCTGTGACTGCGAGGATTCCCCCGGAACGTTGCATAGTGCGAGCGGCCGGCGCGGGGGTTAAACTGCGAGGATCACTGGTTTTCTGCGACCCTCGCAGTTTAACCCCCTCGCACCGGCATTGAATACTGCACAATGAGTGCATGGATAAGAGATTTAGTAGTGTCTTGTGTGAGATACGGTCGTATTTTGGATATGTTTTTAAGATGCATGTAACATGATTTTGAGACAGATTGAATGTGAGGAACAAAGGACAGTTCAGAGTCAAGGATGACCCCTAGGCAACAAGCTTGTGGGGTAGGGTAGATTGTCAATAGTGATGAAGATCTGAGGATGGTACCTGTTTTTGGCTGGTGGGAATATAAGTAATTCAGTTTTGGAAATATTGAGGTTGTGAGGAGACATCCAAGATGAGATGGCAGAGAGGCATTCGGAGACTCGGTCTGTTCTGCCTAATAGTGTCTGCTCATGCGGACCTGCTCAGCACTTAGCCTGGAGGTCTCATTTCCCTTCCACTACCACTTCCTCTCCACTGCAGTAGCATGGAGCACAGCAGGGGCTGGGGGTGATATCACTGCTGTTCTCATCCTCTAAGATCTCCGGAGATTGGGCGAGGAGAGAGCACATTGATTGGAGGCAGCTGCAATTTTAGTTCTTGGTGGTCCCAGTGGAGCGGGTATAATTGGAGAATGTTAATTAGATTTCGTTACACCATCTTGCCTAATCGTGGAGTCAGATTCCCATTGTCTCATTAAAATGCATGTCTTATTTGTAATACACAAAATAAAATCGGGACTATTCAAGGGAAAAACCTAATGGATAAGTAAACTGCGGTATCTTCAGTAGGCTTACACTAAGAGAACAGTGGAATTTGTAAAACAATTTGCCATATAATCAACATAATTAAACCCTTTGGCAAGAGCTCAATAGTACTGGTCAAACACCAAAATGCCAGTAGCAAGCAACCTTGGGCAAGTAGTTCTATATTAAAATTCATGGCCCTCAATCCATGTTTCCCTAATAATAATTGGATTATTTTTAAACAGAATGGTAACTATAACTGGAATAATGTGGTGAGCCACCTGTAGGTGATTATATTCCAACTGGAATAAAAATTGCCCATACATGATTCGATGAACTCTGTGCTTTTAGTACTAGATTGCATAGCGTCTAGTACAAAAAGCATTCAATGTGTTACAGCAGCATACTTTTTGTACTAGATACAATGCAAGCACGGTATGGTATGCCACCCACCAAGATTAGGCCAGGCCCCCAAAATGTTTAGGGGGTTGAAAGCACACTTTAAAGTAGAGGGGGGAGTGTTATTGTCATCCCCTCTTCAGCAGCAGCATATACCTACAGCATGTGCTGTGCTGACAGCAGGCTCAGCATGAGCTCTCACGCTGTCAGTGAGATGCTCATGCTGAGCCTGCTGTCAGCACAGCACATGTTATAGAGGTGTGCTGCTGCTGCTGCTGCCGCCGCCGGGAGAGATGGAGGAGGAAGGGAGGGGGAAGTCAGACCAGGGCCCCGCGGGCCCCTCCAGCAAACCTGGCCCTGGGTAAATTAGCACCTGCTCTCCCCCCCTCTCGGCGGCCCTGGTCTCACTGTGTATGGGCACCTTAACTGCCTCAGTCTAAACTGGAACATGTGTGACCAAAATTTGCAGATAACAAGACTACTAACACATAGACATTTTTGAAAAACATTACTAATCATGCTGATAATCTCACATTGCACATCATTGTCCCATTTGGACAAAAAAAAAAGTATGTAAAGATGCGTCAGAGGATTATCTATACTATGTACAGAGACATCAGAGTAATGTACACATTTTTTATACTATGCCAGTGGTTACCAAACGTTGTGCCTTGACACCCTGGGGTGCCTCGGGGCACTTGCAGGAGGCCATGGGTTGGTGGTCCAAGATGAAATAGGCAAAATGAAAATGAAATAGGCAAAAACAATACTTGTGGCTTCCAATAATAACATGTGGACAAACAGAAATTAATCCTGTCCCTCTGCAGATAACTAACCTTAAGGTAAACACAATTTACTCAATTTATTATTATTTTTTCTAAATTTCTCAATCATGCTGCTTTCTCACAGCGACGGCCAAATAACCTGACAATTACTCGAGTTTTGAAGTGCCGGGTTATTTGGACGCTCGCTGTCAGACCTCTTTCACACAGGAGAGCATATCTCCAGGTCTAAAATTTAAACCTGGAGATTTGCTCTAGTACATGGGTTTTTCGCCTGTGTGAAAGGGTCAACCTGGATCTTACACTCTAGGTCTCCGACCGTGGTCATTTGTAGGGTCGGAGACCCAGAGTTTAAGATCCGGATTGACCCTTTCACACAGAAAAATGACCTGTGTATTTCATGAAATTCCTGGGTGGAACTACTTTACCCGGCAATTTAATTTTCTGGGTGATAGGGGTATAACAAACATTTGGCCTATGTATGCCGTGAAGAAAATGTGGATACTCTAGGATGCCTTGATTCAAAAAGTTTGGAAACCAATGTGCTATGCAGAATACAGACACATGGCACCATCAGCACCTGGCAGGTAATAAGAACATAGTACCAGATCTGCATCCATGAATCATCCCAAGCTCACACATCGTAATATACAGTATAGCACTGACACACAAGGGACAGACAGCGCACACATGGGCAGCACCTGGCCACAGGCAGGCTGCCTCTCACCTCCCCAATAATAATTAGTAATATAAGTTACCTGCTTCCCCAGACACACATGTAGTTGCCGTAGCGACAGCAGCAAATGACACCAGTATACTCTGCACCGTACCTGCCGCGCTTATCCCCTGTGTACACACTGATAGCAGCCCGCATTGCATTGTATAATACTTACTACACGCACAATGGGAGGTAGAAGCCGCTTCCACCTCTCTCTCTCTCTCTCTCCTGGTCTCTGGCTCCCAAAGTTTACATACAGTCACTACTAGTATAAACTGAGAGAGAGCTGGTGGATGGATATTCTAAAAGTTTACTGAATGCAAATTGAGAGGAAGGCGAAGCACACAAACAAAGTAGTTCCCTGTTGTAGTACCTCCCCGATCCTGAGTCAGCTGTATTATTATTTGGTGAGGAGGCTGGTGCTAGCTAGACTGTATCGCAACATTGGAGTTCCTCCTGTCCACGGGTCACATCCCACCTGTGGGGCCGGAGAGGAGGTGGGAGGCAGGAAGAAGAGAGCACAGCCCGCCCTCCCCCCTGCTGCAGACATGTGATGAGGAAAGAGTTGTGGCTTCTGTTTTGCGTGAATGTCCAAATGGGCCGGACCGACTCCGTGCAGCTATGACTGCGACCGTTCAAGTTTGCGCCTGCCTTGCGGTGTCTGTGTGGCAGCTGTCACCGGCCGGACGGGGAGGGAAACATTTCAGCCTCCCCCGGTATGAAACTTCTCCCGGACTGAGAGGAGACTGTCGGTCCTGTATTGCGGATCTCTGAGTTGCTGCAGGGGCTGAGGGCGGGAGCAGCACGGAGATGGCTGCTGCCGATAACAACTACTTTGTGTAACCCTTTCTTCATACAGAATTGGAGGCAGGTGGCTGGTTTCGGTTAATTTGGTCAACACAAGTTTAGGTTGACACTTGAAATAGGTCGACAGGGTTGGAAGGTCAACAAAAGTATTAGAAAACACTCACTGCACTTAGGCTCTAATCTATCATCAAATGCTAGGTTTAACAGAATTGTACACATAGTGGACTGTAATATAAATAATTATTAAAATAACAGTATAGGGGCAGGATGTACTAAAGGAAAAATGCGGTAAAACCCCCGTTTTACTGCATTTTCCTATGTACTATTACCTGGCGATACCCTATAGAAGCCTATGGGCTTCTTTTTGCCGCCTCGCCGACCCCCCCCCCCTTTCCCCCTCCCCCTTTCCCCCTCCCTTGGGCTTACCTTCTTGGCCCTCCTGGATCTCGGAAGGTAAGCCCTTCCTCCCCCTAGCAACGCAGCCAGACGTCTTTCCGGCTGCAGGGGGGAGGAGGAGGCGCCGGGAGCAGCCTGCTTAGCTGTCCCCGGCTTGTAAGCAGTTCAGGCGTCAGGGAGGAGATGGAGACCCCCCGCACACCACAGTACAGTTATCGCGGGGGGTCTCCGTTACCGCACCGGGATTCCAACCGCATATGTTATTACATATGCGCTGGTATCGTGGCGGGTGGCGATTTATATTAATACATCCCGCCCTAAAGGCAGCCACCTTAGAAAATCATCATACATATATATCACAAAAAAATATAAACACAGAAATTAAATAAATACACATGTATAAAAATAGATACCGGATCAGCATTAATTCAAACTAAAAAGTTTCTTTATCAAGTATGAAATAGAAGGTCAACACTGGTGTGCGGTAATCAGACCACTAAGTGTCTAGTGAGGGGGAATGATTCGATGGTGTCTACAACTTTAAATTGGGCAAATCGTAAGTACAGTATCCCACATACCGCACTTGTAGATAGATGGGCGTGAGCTGCTCAGATCTCCGGCAGTGTTTTGTACTCACTGACGAGTGCTGCTCATACCTGCCGGGATGGAAGTTCACCTGCTGCAGCATCAAGCTCATACTGTGGTATCTAGCGCTGTCATTTTGTCAGCTGTAACTTGTTTTTTGTGCCGGATGTCAACATGAACACCAATGAAGTGTACCACGTCCTCTCGCATGGCTCGCTGCATTTGCCATGCTGCACTGGGCACACTATTTTATTCTCCCACCACGTCGTAGTCAATAGTAGGGCATTTCAGCCTATGTCGGCTCAAAAAAACTGTGACCAACTCATCAGAATCAGTTTTATTGGCCAGGTATACTTGCATATACTAGGAATTTGTTTGCTGTGCAGCAGCCAGGTGGGTAACAAGTAAACAACATACAGTATAAACAATATAACCAGGTGGGGGAACATGTACAGTCATACAGAAAGTTATTCCGAGGTGACACTGTGTTAGATTATGTGCAAAGGGTTATGGCGCGACTAGACAGTGAGGAGTTCATGAGTTTGTGTCAACAGGCGAACCGCTTGAGGGAAGAAACTTTTTAGGCTTCTGGTGGGAATAGCCCTGTAGCGTCTGCCTGATGGCAGCAAGCTATGGCCAGGATGCAGTTGATCTTTGACTATCTTCATTGGGACCTTTTGACTGTCAACATATTTCATGTGTTGATTCAGCCCTGTTGACCTTCAGTGGATAACCTAATGCTTGTCATCTTAAATAGGGTTCAGCATGTCACCATTTTGGATGCTGGTTGTTAAAATACTGATGCCAGAATCCTGACACTGGTGAAGAAATTGGTGCTGGAACTCCAGCACTGCTTAAAATGCTCAAATCGGAATTTGTTGGCATCCTGAACGCAAGTATGTCGGGGCTGGTTAGGGTTAGTCAGTATGGGTTAGGTATGAGTTAAGCTTGTCATACATCAGAACGATTTCGGGCCCGAATGCACGATTTCAACAGGTCGTGCAATGCACTGTGTGCTTTTTTTTATGCATATCGTGATGTTTTCGGTTACGATGCACGGTCTCACAGGTCGAGAGATCGATCCTCAGATCATATATGCCGCACACATGATTGGGTACAGATCGTGAGTAGGTTTTTGCACATGCGATCCATCGATCAATGCATGGTACAACCCGCCTCATTTGACTGGCATTTCTAAGACTTTTTAACTGTTTAATTGCACTGACCACCAGTGTTTGCCCACAAAGGCACTGCCCAGCAATACACTGTCCACAACACAGTTTGCCCATCAATATACTGCAAATGTGCATTATACAAAAGTGTCCTCTGAGTACGTGCGAATGTGCATCGTAAACAAGTGTCCCCATGTTTTCATGTGCTTAATATGTGCAATTAGAGTTTTGTGTCCCTATATTGATTCTATAAATAGGCAATTACATACTTATGAAATAATTTACACTGATTAAAAAATAAACTTTAATTATGTGCAAAACACAACAACATTTAATTAAATATACAATGGCCACCCCCGCTGTTGGGGGGGGGGGTACATTTTTTAAGTATTATAAATGTTTGTTTATTATATGCATGTCCCCATGTTTTTATGTCCAGAATATTTGAAAGGGTTTTGTACTGCGTTGCACAAAAATTGTCTTTTTTTTTTTTACTATTTTAGAAATGTCATTCTATACAGAGAGAGAGAATTTACTCAAGGATTTATTGACATATACAAAGATAATGAATGTTTGTGGAGGGTTAAGTCCAGGGACTATGCCAACAAAAAAGCGGATGACAGCATTGGAGGAGCTCGTCCGCCTTACATGCCGTAACTTACGTTGAATGGTGCCGGAAGAAAATTCAGAACATGAGAATTTTTTTTTTTTTTTAAAGGAACGTAACACATTTAAGAATTTCCAGAGGTTTGGAACTGGAACTGGCACTGACAACATAGATCAACCAAATATCTTGTACTACTAATTAATTAATTAATTGCTCTTCACAGTCAATCAATAACTTGTGCTTATTGCAGAGACTGAAGTGTGCAGTGAACAGGCAGAGGATCTGCATGATACACCAGAGTCCATTCCCATAAATCAGTGGTAGCCAACTCCAGTCCTCGAGCGCTACCAACAGTTCACGTTTTCCTGCTCACCTCACAGGTGCACTCATTACTGACAGACACATTACAAGATTCACAGGTGGAGCTAATTACGTCACTTGTAATTCTGTGAGACCTGGAAAACATTAACTGTTGGTAGCTCTTGAGGACTGGAGTTGGCTACCCCTGCCATATGTGGATACTTAACAGTATTTATCATTTTCATTAGTACTTTATAGGAGAGGTAGGGTAGTAGAAAAGAGAGGGAACATAGTGGGTGAGATTTAATAAGATGAGAGATTCAGAAAGTGAGAGATTTGGGAAGATTTTTTAAAGCGGCAATCATTTTACACTGCAACATTAGTTTGATTTTGCAGTGTAAATGATTGCCGCTTTAAAAAAAACCTGGAGATTTCTTCCCAAATCTCTAACTTTCTGAATCTCTCATCCTATTAAATCTCACCCACTGTGTGGAGTGTTAAGCTTATCTAATGCTGTCGTCCTGCCATAACACAGCACCATCTCCATTAAAGTAGGCCACATTTTCCTATCTACCTCATATGTCAACGGTACACTACGTGAAGTGCCAGAAAATCAGATGATGCATTCAAAAGACTATCATCAGATAAGCTGTATAGAGCATCTCACCGTGGAGACAAACCTCACACCCTTGATCACTTGTCCTCCACAGGCTACCCTGCCCACTCCGCCACCCACCTACCATTCCTCACAGATATCCCCCCACTGGGACATTTGGAATATATTATGTTGGGGCAAGTCTTGTGAAGATCATATTGGAACTTGATCCTTAAACTATGTTGTTATATTTCGGCTACACCTGAGAAATCTTCTGTGCGATCTACCTGGTACTACAGCTTTGTTCCTAAAAAGCATAAAAAAAGTTGGACCAAGCCGTATATTCTACAGAATTGGTAACATCATAATTGCAGCACCATCCTGTCTATGGGCCTTATTCTGGTTGAGTCGGACGGATACACAATCGCACGTATCCATGCGTACAGCTCGCTCATTTGGTCAGTGAGCGAAAGCACGCCCACAAAACAACCGCACACGTTCGGTCAGTCGAACAAGCAAAGGGGAGTGGCGTGCAAATGCACGTACGCTACCGTGCTCAGACGGATCTCATCATTTTTGCTCGGAGACTGAGCGTGCTTTTAAAAGCGTAAGTATAAGGGTACGTCCGAGCAGCCACTGCTGCTGTTTATACAGCACAACATTTATTCACTCAGAAGTTACCTTGAAACTATTTACCAATTATCCTAAGTGGGGTTTTTTTTATGCTTTAAAGTAACAAATGTATCTACCATAATTAAACTACGATTTAAGCCTCATTACATGCTTATTTCTTGTGTTCCTAATGCAGCACTTTCCTCACTTACTCCCAATCTATGTTCATAAGCCTAAAATATGTATTTGATTCCTGATTGTTAAACTACATTTCTCCCACTACATGTGAGTACTTTAGATTTTAGCTACTACAGCATAGGCTATCATCATAATGTTGTTTATCAATGTTTGCATATGTTGTTTTTTTGGGGGGGGACTCCTGTATGTTGTGAGTAATTGTACACATGTACCCATCAACCATTATGGTCCTATTGGTGTACATAACACCCTATTCTAAATAATATGTTGTCATTCTCTCAACAACAATAACACACATGCAACCATTTTGTATCTGTTCCGTTTATCTTAAAAAAAAAAAAAAGCACACACACACCAACTTGTCCTACACTATATATGTACTATTGTACATGTGTACATCTACCTATATTCAAAGTCCCTACAAAATTGTGCAACATTGCAAAAAAACACAAACAACTTCCAACTGGTAACAATTTTTATTAATATTACAAAAAAAAAACCTCCGGACCGCCTGCTGTGTGTGCAGGTGTGGGGATGCTGTTGGGATGGAAAATGTGGTTTAGAATTATTGTCCCTCAATAAAAACACATGTGAACATTAACAATAACAATAATCATAATAATAAAGATGCATTATTTAAAATATCAACACAACACTCATTTCAGACCACAAATGAAGAGGGACCTACTGTGAAGATGTCACAAACTAGGATGATGAACTCACACACAGATGACCTGACTTGAAATAAGATGCTCTTTGGCTTTTTACCAGGATGTACGGTGGCCAAGATGCCCTAGCTTTGTGCTGGGGGAACCAGAACAAACATCAGGAGTAACCTATGCAGTGGATGGCTCATTACATTCTTTGGCCTAGCCATTTTTTCCCTACACAAACTCTGCCACACTGTAACTGGTGTTAGGTGTGGGTTTGAGTCAAGGGCTGCTACATGGCCACACTTTGTAAACAAAGGGCCCCAGTGCTCCTGGAGGAGGATACCCCACAGTCCTTGTCTGACCCGGACTTCAATGTATGTTTATGTGTGGATTTGAAAAAAACATGATAACTGAAATGTGTTGAGCAATTGAGTCGTGTAATTGGAGGGGTTTCATTGAACCTGTGTGCAAGGAAGATAATGGTGGGTGTGGACTACAGGCCAGAGAGGACAGTACATGTGCCATGGAGACAGGAAAGCAGGGCCGGACTGGCCATCTGGCACTTCTGGCAAATAAACTGGATTTGTGTGAGTCCGCACGTAATCATTAAATTAGTCTCAGATCATTTCATAGAAACCAACATAACATGCATTGTGGGCCTTAGTAGTGTCAATCGCAGGTTTGGTGGTGCTCCCGGAACAAGTTAAGGAAAACTCAATTATGGGTGGTTCCTGCACAGGGGTACAGGAGAAAAAGACTGACTATGGGGCCCATTTATCAACTAATATTTGCGGCTAAAACCCTGAAAACATCCATTTTCGGGGGTTAACCGCAAATATTAAGTTTCACCTAAATGTATCAAAGGGGGACCGCAGCAGGGATCTCCCTGCTGCGATCCCCCCTGCAGCGCCGCCGGCTGCATCCCCCATAGGTTTCTATGGGGGATGCGAAGCTGCCCGATGTATCAACATCGGGCAGCCCAGCATCGCAGCCCTGGGCTATCGCCATTCTGGGATGGCGATAGCCCATTGTAGCCTATGGTAAGAGGGGTCAGCGCATAACCGCGCATGCGCTGACCTCCTGGCTTCCGGCTTCAGGCATTGCAGGGACGGGCTCCTTTCGGAGCCCTGTCCCTGCGCCTTCCAGATGATACATCCCGGTGGTATTGCAGGGTACCGCAATGCGATGTCACCGCCCCGGCATCGCATTCCAATGATAAATGCGCCCCTTAGTCTTTTCCAGGGCACTTTTTATTGTGTAATTAGTGTTAATTGTATTTGTTAAAAATTAACTTGGTACTCTTTACCTAGAAGGGCGCCCATCGCGACCATCGCGACCATCGGATGCACTAAAAATCGGGTGCGACGCGATGGCCGCGATTTCCCATAGGGACCAATGTTAAAAATGAGATTGGACCCGATTTTAGTGTTCAATGCCTCAATGCCCGCGATTTTTACATAGGAAACAATGTTAAATGGGCCACAGAGCCCTAATAGTCACCGTGAACTCTGAAATGGCCCCCACAATTGTTAACGCCACCCCACGATCAACGTCAACCCGAAGCGTGGCGAGCGCAGCGAGCCCGCGAGGGGCGGCGGTACGCGTCCTCCGACCTTTTCATGCCCTACTATCCACGTCGGCGTGGAGTTGAGAATAGAATAGTGTGGCGAGCGCAGCGAGCCACCGAGGCCTGAAGCGTGGCGAGCCCCGCGAGGGGACGCGGATACCTTCACAGTTATACGCGTCCCCTCGCGGGCTTCACAGGTGTCCGTGGCGAAAAGCGGACACCTGTGAAGCCCGCGAGGGGACGCGTTTAGCTGTGAAGGTATCCGCGTCCCCTCGCGGGGCTCGCTGCGCTCGCCACACTATTCTATTCTCAACTCCACGCCGACGTGGATAGTAGGGCATGAAAAGGTCGGAGGACGCGTACCGCCGCCCCTCGCGGGCTCGCTGCGCTCGCCACGCTTCGGGTTGACGTTGATCGTGGGGTGGCGTTAACAATTGTGGGGGCCATTTCAGAGTTCACGGTGACTATTTGGGCTCTGTGGCCCATTTAACATTGATTCCTATGGCCAAATCGCGGGCATTGAGGCATTTAACATTAAAATCGCGGTCAATCACCGTTTTTAACATTGATCCCTATGGGAAAATCGCGGTCATCGCGGGCACCCGTTTTTAATGTACCCGCGATTTACCCGCGATGCCCGCGATGGCCGCGATTTTTTACCCCCGACGCCTGCGATTTCAATCGCGGGCGCCCTTCTAGGTAAAGAGTCCCATTAACTTTTATTTGATATGCCTTAAAACGAGTTGTGCTTATTGTAGAAAAATACACCAAAAGTGTGTGCTTTGTTGTTCAAAAAGAACATATACATACATATACATACAAATACCTAGTATGGATACTCCAATTTTTAGCACAAATATCTAACAAAGGGTTGGTACAATCTCCCCTTTGAGTTCCCAGATATCATGGTTTGTACATCCAGTTAGCGAAAATATTACTCAGAGGTAACAAATATAGATAAACCCCTACTAGATTGTAAGCTCCTCCGAGTAGGGCCCTCTTCCCTCCTGTTGTCAAAGCCCACTTCTCTTCACATTTCACTCACAGCTCTCCTTTACCCAACACTCAGTGACCATCTTCATACTCATCTCCATCATTGGCCTCAAGCCTCTAGTTGTATGTTGATTGGGTCCTCACTACTTACATTTAAGCTGTAATGTGTATTGAACTGTGGTGCTCTTTATTTGTACTGTATTTTTGTTATTTATTCAATGTTATGCCAAGTTTTGTCTCCCTGTATTGTTCCTTTGTACGGCGCTGCGAAACACTTGTGGCGCCTTATAAATAAAATTATAATAATAATAATAATTCCAATATCAGGGGTACATTTTTGGGCTTTTGATCCCAAAAAGACCTCCCTTTCTTTCTATCTTAAATGATGCAAAAAATAGGTCTAGATCACATACACTCTGCCAGCTGAACTTGTGAAGTTTGTAGTATTCTGTCACTGTTGCTACTGTTGCCAAATTATATAACAAAGTGAGATGGAGTCTTTGTAAATTTATTAGGCAAAGTTGATACTGTTGCAAGTAAGATCAGCAGCGGAAATGTTACATCCCCAACAGTACAATTTCTCTGGGGAAAAGGAGGTGAGCAGACAAGTTTATACCCTTTAATCCTAGTAATTGTATTATTGAGAGAAAATAAAAGATGTGCAATTTCTCTCACCATGGAGCCTTTCTGCTTTTCAGTATCATGTAAATACGTAAAATACTGAAAGAGAGTTTGCTCCGCTCTTACCTTTTGCAATGTATGCAGCGCAGAACGTTCAAATGCCAGAAGGGCCGATGGCCTTTTGGGCCGAATTTGTGCAGCCTGATTTGCACATACTCAGCTCTGCTGTGCGGCGCAGCGCGTCAATTGCATATTGACGTCATGACGCCACAGAGTCATGACGCAACAGTGCGTGAGCCGCCGGTGCCGACATCCTTCCAGTGTGAGCAGCTCTGGTACGGGGGAGCTGAGGGGCCGGCTGTTGGTGGGAGAAGGTAACTGGGGAGGCAGAAGCGGGCGGGAGAGCCTGACAGAGCATCACATGTGGACCTGGTGGGATCCGTCTGCTCCTGCCTGCTGCGCCACAGTGCAAGTAAGTGGCCTGCTCTTGTTTTGTCTTGTCCTGCCTCCTGCCCCTACCTCCCTCGTGTATATGTATCTGGCGCTGGGGGGCATATGTACTGGCACTGTGGGGCATAATATGTATCTGGCACTGTGGGCATATATATCTGGCACTGTGGAGCATATGTATCTGGAACTGGGGGGCATATATATCTGGCGCTGGGGGGCATAATATGTACCTGGCACTGTGGGCATGTTTCTGGCACTGGTGGGCATATGTATCTGGCACTGTGGGGTATAATATGTACCTGGCACTGTGGGGCATATGTATCTGGCACTGTGGGGCATACGTATCTGGCAATGTGTAATGGGCATAATGTTTTGTTCCATAATGTGTAATGGGCATTACGGAGTGTTCCATAATGTGTAATGCCTCCTTTTTTGTGATGCCACGCCTCCTTTCCATGAGACCACACCTCCTTATCACTAGCGAGGAGGGATGTGGCTTGGGGAGGATGTGGGCAGTATGGTGAATGGTGGGGGGATTGGTATGGATTGGGTGTGGGGGGTGGGGGTACTGGAGTGGGTGGGGGTGTTGCAGCCCTGGTGGGCCCTGCTGCATGCCAAGGCACATGCTGTGATGTGAATGTTGATAGTAGGTGATGTGAAGGAGGAACTGAGCCCAACCAGCTTTTAGCTACTGGAATAAGTGTTATGATAGTAATTCCATCTATCTGAACTCCCGAAGTACTTGGGTCATCCATTTCCGTAACTACTCCGTAGCTCTCAGTACTTGGGTCATCCATTTCCGTAACTATTGTAGGTGTGCCAAAAGGGTATTGGATTATTAGATAGACAGTGTCTAGATAGATAGGTCTACCCCTAAAGGGCGACAGGGTCAAACAGTCCTCAGGGACCGAAGTTTGACATAGGAAAGGTTGACATGGAAAAGGAAGATAGTGTAAAAATGTTGAAATGAAAACGGTAAACGCATAAAAATGTGAGCTTTCAAATATTTTGTTGTCAACTGTCGGCATGGATTCCCAATTAGTGTAACGTGCACCATCGCATGGGTTGATTTGCTCGCCATGCTTGGGTCTCGGTGCCTCACTACGCTTGGTAAGGAGCATGGAGAGGAGCAGTGGCAGTGTGAGAAGAGGAAGAGGTGTTGGTGGCAGAGTGAGGAGTGGCAGAGGGAGCAGTGGCAGAGGGAGCAATGGCGGTGTGACCAGAGGAAGAGGGGCCAGTGTCAGAGGGAGCAGTGGCAGCAGCCAGGCAAGAGGAGCCAGTGGGAGAGGCAGCAGAGGACTGGTGAGGTCGATCTCCATTACAGGGAGTGGCAGCAGTGTGGCAGCCACCATGGCCACTGCAAGGGCAGCCCCAGACCAGGCCCTGGCGGACCAGGCCCAGCAGGAGGAGGTGGAGGATCCGCTGGCATCCCCATCCTGTAGCCAGGACCTTGCCCATACCCCACAGCAGCTGCAGGAGGGCCACATGTCCAAGATGGAGGAAGATGGAGGTGAGGAGGAAGACACTGACATGGAGGAGGATTTTGTCATGCATGTGGAAGATAGAGGATGAGGAGGAGGGTGAAGCTGGCCGCACCAAAAGTGGGAGAAAGGTCCGATTCAGTTATGAGGAGAATGTGGCGCTTGCCTGGGCCATCATACCCCTGTATGACCGCTTACTGGGGGAAAAAAAGCACAATACCACCTCACATCGTAAACGTGGTATGTGGAAGGACATCACCCAGGCGGTCAACGCTGTCAGTCACCGCAAGAGGCTAATCAAAAACATTAAAAAGCGGTTTAACAACATCAAGCGGCAGCTGAAAAAGAAAATGGCCATGGAGATGGAGGAGGCCACCAAGACTGGCGGAGGAAGCCCCACCACAATATCCTACACATCATATGAGGTGAAGTTTCAAAGAATTATCCCCCCTGAGGTCCTGCCTGGGAAGCACATTGCGGATACCGATAGGCCGGCAAGCCCACCCCGAGCTGGTAAGTGTCACCACATGCAATATGAAACATACATGCCAATGTATTTAAACTGCAATGTTATTTTGTATTGTTATACTAATTAATGTGGTGCTGTGGAACTACATAGCCCAGCAAGGTCTGTCAATGGCAATAGTTTACACCTACTTTAAAAATGATCAGAATGCTGGTAACATTTTTTCTAGCAGCTTCATATGTATGTGGCCCAAACACATTGGTGTACTGGTGGTTTAGCAGTCACGCCTACATACCACAGATTTGCCAACAGTTGTAATGTGTCAAGCAGTGTTTTAATTTTTTGCCTGATTACAGGTGCAAAACATTAATGTAAAAATATGAATAGTCAATAATATAGCCCTAAACCAAAGGTAAATTTGTCCATTATTGTAATTTATTTGATTATTTTGCACAAAAGCATCTCCATTGCTCGGTACATAAAGTCTGCCGATCTTTACTTTCACAAACATCCAAGAAAAGAAGCTCCGATGGTGCCGCATCTGTGGAAGCAGGTAAATTTTCAAACCACAGGCCATTACACATACAGTACACACACACATGTCACATCAAATAATAATGCTGCTACATTGCAACGGACATGAATGTAATGTGGCCTAGCCATGTCAATGAAGATTATTGTCAATGTTTCATGCAGGATCGGGGTCCATTTGTAAGTACATAGTACCCCTAGGTATGGGCGTCTACCATCTCAGACCCTTTCCAAAACAGTACTGACGACAGAAAGGACAATATATGCATCTGTACTTACCTCTTCCTCTGTATCCACAGGTACTGTACAACTAGGACAACAATCCACAGAATCCTCTGATATGCCGGTGGATGACATAGAGATAATTCTGGAACCAGTGGACACATATGCGGCTGAGGAGGAAATAAACACATCATCACAGAGTGATCTTCCACCAAGTGGGGTGACTCCAAACCCACCCCCACCCAGAAATACTCCCCCTACAGCTGCTTCTGCTGCCCAAGTAGCTACCTCCTTGGTACATTTCAAGGACAAACAACTAGAAATTATGGCCTCCCAAAGTCTGGAAATGGGCAACATTAAGGGGTACATGCGTGACACCTTTCTACAGTTGAGAAAATTGTCTAGGAGTGTACGGGTTGGTGTCGGCACTCAGGTGCGTATGGCAAATAGCATAGACACCCGTCTTGCTGAACTTAGTTCTGCTGTAAGGGAGCAGAATATCCATATTGGCAGCCTTGCACAAAGTATTCATTCAATTAGTCAATCGTGTACTGCCAATGACTAATGACTAATGCAGACCAATGCGTTGATCGTTATGCAGGCACAAATCCATCAAATGGAGGTGTCAGGTGTCATAGGTGCAACTACATCTACAATTAGTAGTGTATCTAGCACACCAGTAAGTGGCTCACCAACTTCCCCACCCCATCGGAGTATTAGGACCCGGGGTGGCGTGTGCGCAGGGTCAAGAGGTGGTAGTGCGCGGCCTGATGGAGGGAAAAAATAATTATTTAACATAAAATAAATTGATAATGCATGTACTATGCTTGAATTTTTGTTACATTAATACACATTTCTATTGTTTGCGACTGTATGTATGACATAATATACTGTAGTAAAAATGTCACAACGCATACCATTTTGTCTGCGAGTTATTCTTCAAACATTTGTTGTGTGATCTGTTCCATAATGTAATGATATATGGGCAAGGTATTGGTGGAAGATGCTGTTGTCTCAAATCTGGCCCGTCCGAGGTTGTGGAACTACATATTTCAGCAAGCTGTGGCAGTCATGTTTTGAGCTGTCATGCTTACAGTGTGTCAGGGCATGCTGGCCCATGTAGTTCCACAACAACAGGTGAGGGGCAAAAAAATGTTAGTGATAAATGTAATGTAGCTGAGTTCACTTCCAGCAAAGGTACATGTAGGAATAGAGGGCACATGTGCTTACCAGAAAAGTAGTGCCTGATAATGTCTGTACGCACCAGATTCCCCCTCTGCGTACCCCTCACTACCCGAGGTGTGGTAGGTTGGGCTTCCTGCACGACTGCTGCATGATCCTCCTCCACATAGGCTGGTTGGTATAGGGCTATGTTGTGTAACATGCAGCAAGCCTGGACGATCATCACTACTTTTGCAGGGTGGTAAAGCAGCAAACCAGATGACCGGTCCAAACACCGGAATCTACTTTTCAACACTCCAAACGTACGCTCCACCACATTGCGGGTTGCAATATGGGCTTCATTATACCGGTGCTGTGCAGGGCCATCGGGGGTGCGCAAAGGTGTCATGAGCCAGGAAAGACACCCATATCCTGAGTCACCTAAACCAAAGAAAGGAAGTTATTGCCTTATATGGTAAGGTATGTGCAGTGGGCAAATAGTATTTACTTGGACAAGAGTAGTAGGCTGGTGAAAATTTAAACACACACACACATTTCAGCAGGTACAAATACGAATAGAGAGGGTAATATGTAAAAATGTACTTACCAAGTAGCCAGCCCTCTGGCATTTGTTGTTGGGTAAATCGGTTCCAGAGGCCGGAGTGTCTCAGAATATAGGCAGTTCCCAGGGAAGCCTGCAACCACACTTAGGATTTTGAGATGAGCATCACATACAACCTGCACGTTCAGGGAGTGCCGCCCACGCCTATAGGCATAGACGTGGCCCCGCACTTGCGGTGCCCTAATCCCAATGTGTGTGCAGTCTATAGCTCGCAGCACGTGAGGGAATGCTGAGAGTCTATAGAAAGCAACCTTGTGGTCCTGCCACTCTGACTCTGAACTGGGGAATCTGATGTATGTCCGCCACAACTTCTTTAAAGCAAGTAACACTTGAGTAAAATGCTTTGAGAAAGTGGCTTGTGATACCCCCAAGGACCATGAGGTCACGGACTGAGTGGAGCTAGTGGCCAAATAGTAGAGGGTACACATTAATTTCTGCAGCCCAGATACTGCATAGTTGCCCCCCCAAAAGGGTCCAAATCATCTCTCACCTGCTCATATAAGTTCAACAAGTTATTGCGGTTTAGCCTAAACATCCCCACAACCTGTTGATCCGAGAGGGAGTCCAGGTACAGCCTAGCACGATACATACGTGGGGTACGCACTATTTGGGGTGGTACCTGGTTCTGGTGCGCAGCTTCCTCCCTCCTGCCCAGCTCCTCCAAATGGGCCAAATCCAAAATGAGCAACTCAAATCCACTCTGCACAATCTCCATGTCTCAAACCCTCACAGGTGTCCTTAATGATGTGGGGGTATATGTAGGAGTGTTTGTGAGTGAAATTAAGGACACCTGTGATGACATTAACCATGTGTGCACTTGACCAAATTGAGTTCTGGGCCAAATCGCCCAACAGAACCTGGTCTGAAAAAATGGCGATTTTATTAGACACCTTAAAAGTGTGATTTGCGAAATCCCATTCCATTAAATAAGCGAATTGTATACTTTTCTATATGAAAACATCTGGATGCGATAAAAGTGCAAATTTTTCCCGCACTTTCAGTACGCATGACTTATCGCACAAAATATGCGATTTAGGAACCTTTTCGCATCAGACTAAATATGCGATTTCACGGAAAAATGCGAATTAGCCGTTTCTTGGAGTAAAATTAGCCAAAAAACACAACTCTCAGCCCATAGAATGTCACCCTTATTGGGTTTTTTTCTGTTTAAATTATTATTAATATTTGGGGGGGGGGGGGGGTATTTGCATTCTTATGATGGGAGGAGTCAGGAATAGGAAGGAGAGGAGCCAGGACTGGAGGGGGAGGGTCAAGTTTAAACAGTAAACCGCCCCCCCTAGAAGAGAAGTCTAGATCCGCCACTGCCCGCCGGGCCAGTCCGACCCTTTATGTTAGGTACTGTTTCCAGTTCTTACATCTCCAGATACTCAATTGAGACCATTCTTTGTTGTGCTGAAGTGGATGCATCGCCTGACTTTCTTTAGACTGCACTTGTGTCATACGTAACCAGTAGCTCATTGTGCGCTATATCTCAAATGGATGCAGCCTTCTGTGACATGAATGTTATCTGGGCGGTGACCATGCAGATGCTTGAAAAGATACGAACTTGTAGGCATGTAGTCCAACTATGGATGCATGTTTGAGCTGTCTGGGCACTTTATTCAAACTGTTTGGAGCTATTGAAAAAGAGCTTAAAGACAGAACTAATGCATCAATATCATGTGTTGCAACTACACTTCCTGATACCTTTTATCAGAGGCGTACCTACAGATTGGTAGGCCCCATAGCAAAACTTTGTAAGGGCTTACTATTTTAGCAACTTTAAAACATATTACTTACACAGCAAAGATGGGCCCCCTTCAGGTCTGGGCCCCATAGCAGCTATGGTAGTTACGCCCTTGCCTTTAATCATCTTTGGGTATCCGATTAGCATGATATTTCCATCGGCACCAAAACAACTAACAGGGTACAATCTGGCTTGGACTACATTTATATTTATTGTTATATGCCTATGTGCTAGAAATGCTAAATGCATACTTATGCCATTGATATGAGCTATGATAGATCCCAGCCATTAGCTATTAAGGTGTTTTATTCATGTTTATGTATTGTTAGACTAATATGTTTTTATTTTTTTAAATGTCATTATTCATTCCGGAAACTACCTACTGTAGCACCTGAGGTCATCGCCCCTTTTTTGTACAGTATGCCTATCTCTTTATAACAATTTTATTGGTAGCATCCCCCACAAACCTTAATCTGGCCCTGACTAGTTTTGCAGAAGGAAATGACGGAAATGATTTTACAATTGTCTCCTGGGGAATTTGCTTCCTGTTTACAAGACGCTTTACCTTAGTACTCTGCCTCATCATTTTGTCTGTGGCCTATTGAGAGACAGAAGAGCAGTACATAGCTCTGCAGGCAGCTGTGCACATTGCAGATGGAAGGCACAAAGCAGCTAAAGCCAGTTTTAAATACTGTAACCCTTTGAGTGCCAACATCTCTGTGGGGACGTGCAAAATACCTGCTGAAAATGCCAGCGTGGCTCACATTTGTTATATAAATTCAAACAAAAAAATGTTGTGTAAAAAAAAAAAGATTAGATTTTCTATATAAAGTAAAACATTACAGGCCATTATGATGAATACAAATGTTTGCTTGCCAATTTTCTCACCAATTTTGACAAATTCACTTGGCACTCAAATGATTAAAGTGACCTTATCTCTGGGATTGATATAAAGTACCTAAAATGGCTTACATGTCATATTAGTGAACAGCGGAAGCAGGAGGTTATTACTCCTAACCGAAATGTCCGTTAAATAAGACAAGTGACGACCCATATACCTGGCATATAAACCTCTGTTCAGCCAGTAAATGGCAAAGTGCTGAAACAGGGAGCAGACCACTTTAGGCAGCTGTTTCGGGTGCTGGCTGGCATTCTTAGCACCAGGCGACCGGCATGCATATTTCCATAAAAAGTGCTCCTTAACCCCTTGAGTGGTGGGTTTTGCTGGTCAGGTTTGTCCTGCCCCAGCAAAACCCACCACAGATCACAGGATATAAATATTTGTTTTATACTGCATATAGCAGTGGCATAGATGGATGCAGTTGATACATTTTTTTCACACTGTGGGGGTTATTCAGACCTGATTGCACAGCCACAAATTTGCAGCAGCCATCGTTCAGGTAGACGCCATCCCATTAGATGGAAATCCTGCCTTTTTAATTAATGTGCTCGCTGTGTGAATACAAGTTGCAATGGAGTATAGGGTTTAGTTAAAAGATGGCACAGATATTACACCAGTGCAGCCCACCACACACACACAAGACCTTCACCACAGGCCTTAAGACATTTAAAAAAAATGTAAACTACTGGGCAGCTCTGTAGGAAGTGAGCTCAGTGTGGGGAGTGATGAAGTATTGCACTGTATGGCTACCTTCACCAACCTCTGATTGATCATGAGTTAAAGAAAACACTGGGGTAGATGTATCAGCTAGCGTTAGGTGCATATATATTAATAGTGCACTTATCATGTGCTAGGGACAGCCCACAGAGCAACGCTCAGCGGGGCTGTCCCCTGCAATTCCCCAGCAATTAGCAGCACAGGCGATGTATGACCAGCCTCCTAGGCATACATTGCCTGTTAACAGCACCAGCTGCTTCACCTGCCCAGGGCTAGCGTTGCCCTATCCCCACTGCAGGGGCAACGCTAGCCCTGCTGCTGGCTCTGGGTTGGGCTCGAGATCTCGTGATAATAGCGAGATCTCACTCATGCCCAGTGAGCCAGCTGGACAGACAGGGACAGCGCTTCAGTCTGAACTGACGTTCTGTCTCCAGGAGGGGACATCGCCAGAGGGGGGAGTTTACACTCCCCCGCTTAGGCTGACAAGATGTCATCTTGTGGGTGTCTCTTCCTGCTTCACCTTGTTAATGAGGCAAAGCAGGAAGTAATATAGTGGTGCGCTAAACGCCGCTATAATACATCTGCACCATTGAAACATGCTCTGATGCTTGCTGCTAACAGTGCCGAGAGATCAGCTCAGCCAGTTACTGTGCCATGTACACATGCTGCAGTAGTGCCATCCTGACTCAGTATACACTGTATTCCGTCACTTTTTGAAGATGCGGGTGGAGTTACCATCTGCCTGCCGCCTTCTCCTTTTCTTGTGCTGGGAACAAACAAGCAGCTTACAGTTTCCTATTTGCTCTACAGTATAGCGACAAACATGCAGAATCCCCAGCACAGTTGACATTTAAAATGCAGAAAAGAGGTCCTGGGTAAGATCAACACACTCTAGGCCTGATTCAAAGATGGATACAAAACCGATGTTCCCCAGAACGGAGCGATTTTTGGCAGTCCGCATATGCACTGCAATCGTATTGTGCACGTGCCAAGCTACTGCTTCCTACCCGCACACATTAAGGAAGTCACCACAACGTGATTGACAAGAAGTAGCCATTTGGGGGTTATTTTCATGACATTGGCTTCTATGGTGGATCCCAGCATAAGACTCAGGGCGGGATGTACTAAAGGGAAAATGCAGTAAAACGGGGGTTTTACCGCATTTTCCTATGTACCATTAGCCGTCCGCCCCGTCTTCTCCTGGCAGGGTATCGCCACCCTCTGGGTGGCAATACCCTATAGAAACCTATGGGCTTGTATCGCCGCCCGCCATCCGCACGCCCCCCCTCCCGTCCTCCTTTGGTCTCCTCCTCCCCCAGCAGGTGTCACAGCCGGGAGGACAACTGGCTGCAGGGGGGAGGAGGAGACGCAGGGGGACACTGGCAGCCGCCGGGATGTGACGGAGACCCCCGCAGACCACATCAAAGGTATCAAGGGGGTCTCTGTCACCGCAACCCGATGCTATATGCGGCAGCGACGCGGCGGCTGTCAGGCGAAGGGCGGCGATGTATATTAATACATCCCGCCCTCAATGTTGTTTATATAACATTGGTGGTTCGCATCCTATAGAAGTCAATCAGGTGCAAAACTCCTCTGGAGCGCGCACCCACCGCCTAGGTATGCTGAGGATAGCCCCGGGCTTCAGCCCTGGCCTAGGGGGGACTCCTTTATTGGGGTGGTCCCCACACCCCCAGGGACCCCAGCCAGAGCTGTGTAGTCACAGAATGGAAAAGGTGCCACGTTTTCCATTCGTCGTTTGTGCTGAATTCGCTCATATGTATGGTTGTAAATTTGCCAATCTGATAGTATTCTATGGTCATATGCGGCTGAGTTATATCAATAGTTCATTTGTACAGGTGAATTCAGCTGAGCTTGCCATTTGTAAAAACGGAAACTTGGCCAAATTCGCCCATTCATAAATTCACTGATGAGTGAATCCGAGCCGCAACTAGGATAAAATGACTACTCTATTAAGTTAACCATTCAATCTTTTTTATTTATTTTTTTAACAATTTTTATTGAATTTTTCAATGAAATATTATATAAAAGGTAAACAGTGTGAGACAATTACACAGTATATGAAAACAAAATATCGGTCAATGTACAATTTGTTCAATTCACAGGGTATCCAGCAAAGCAGACCACAGCAGAAACCTAAAACCAGGAATTCAGTCCGCTGTTCCACTACGCAATGCTGCTGTATTTCTATTTCTATTACAGTTCACCAATGTCTAGCTTTCTGTCAGCTTAAATAAAGCACATGTGAGCAAATCTTTAGTCTCGGTATCTTGTTTTACTTTCCCTCTCAGCCCCATTAGTTGGGGGGTAACCATTATGATTGGTTTGAACGGTATTCAACCAATATTTAGGGAGCAGTTTGGTCTCACAAAATATCAAAATTTTAATCTATCGAAGAGTATTAAGAGGTATAACAAGGTAAATGGGGGGGGGGGGGGGAGGAAGGGGAGGGTGGGGAGGGGTGACAAAAGACAAAATCAGAATCTATTTTAAAATCCCGTAACTATCTTTTTTAACCATTCAATCTTAGTAAATTCCCTATATCATACCTCCCAACTTTCTACAAAACAGGATAGGGACACTAAGTGCCCGAAAAGGGGGCATGGTCTATGCAAATGGAGGCGCGGCTTATGCTAATTAAGCCACGCCCCCGTTTTCGGCCGCGAATAGACTCATTGCGCATGCGCACAGCGTCTATTCGGTCGGATTGTGGGGAACTCCCAACTGCCCCCCCCCCGCAGCGGGACACCGACGGCCACGGGAGGAACGCGGGAACGTCCCCAAACATCGGGACGTTCCCGCGTTTAGCGGGACAGTTGGGAGGTATGCATATATATTCACACAGCAGACACACCCCGCAAGCAAGCTTTCCCGATCAAGGGGCCCTCCCTGTCATTTTTTTCTGGCCATGCGTCCACACAACCTGTTCTGCACATTTCACATAAAATGTAAACAAAGAGCCCAGGAAGAACATTGCTTCATGACAGCACCTTATAGCCCACTGAGCACTTACTACCCCTGCAATCTGGTTGACTAATGTGTAATATGTGGTAACCTCTTGTGCTATATAGATTGTATACCTGTGAGTCAGGGCCTCTTACATCTATGTCTGTTATTACTGTGTTTGTTTTCAACTGTAAAGCGTAATGCAATATACTGGTGTAAATGTTATTATGTTCACCACTACTAATACTCCTCTTGTTGTTACATATTGACATTGCACCTTCTCACATCTGCTGAGTCATGAGTTCACTGCAGTTCTATATTCAACTTCTGTATCTATGTGAGCCACTTTTATCTGTCCATAGTCACACAGGCCAAGTGGTCATATGGGAATACATATGGATGGCCAGCAGTGGGGATGCCGGCGGTCAGAATATTGACGCCAGCATTTCAAAAGAGGCATCCTGTAAGTATCCTTACTTTCCTCCTCCCCCCCCCAACCGAACCCTCCCTGCAGTCTATCCCTAGTCCTCCTCCCCCACAGCCTAACCCTTCCTGCAAGATATTAACCCTAAGCCTTGTACCCCAATAAATTCCTTCCTAATGGCAGGCGTGCTCAGCAGGGGCGTAACTCGATATTCATAGGCCCCATAGAAAAAGTTTGTAAGGGCCCCTATTTAGCAACCGGGCCCGTCGTGTAATTTTAAATAGCCGCGCCGTGCTGCAGAGTCGCGGGTGGGGATAGACAAGAAAGACAGCCGGGTTTACATTGCTTTGATCGGCTGTTTCTTTTATAGCAAAGCTGTAGGCAGGGACAGACACAGCAGGGCAAGGTTACCGTACGGAGGCGGAACCGTTCCGCCTCCAATATGGAACTGATGGAACACAGTTCCGCCCCATTCCGGCTCACTTTAACCCCTGGTGATCAATGTATGTAAAACATATTACTTAGACAGTAAGTCTAGCCGCTGCCTGCGCCTGTCATACTGTGTGTCGTGACAGGCAGCGCGTAGTCCTTCCCCTCTTCTCCTCCCTGCTGCTCCCTGCTGCTCCTGTCAGGATAGATGACAGACAGGCAGCAGCCCCGCCCTCCCCTCTCTCCTTCCCTTCCCCGCCGGTCCTGAAATCCCAGCAAGTTACCGCAAGTGCATGCCGGGACACCGCTGAGCTCAGTGGCGTAGCTTTGTTTGGGGCGCCCCCCCCCCCCCCGCCGTTAATGGGGGGGCGCCCCCCACCATTAATGGGGGGCGCCCCCCGCCGTTAATGGGGGGGGGCGCCCCCCCTCTCCCCTCCCGGCTGCCTGTGCCCCCCATGCCCCCTCCCCCATTGCCGCAGGCTTACCTGTCCGCCGCGCGTCCCTCCTGGCTTCAATTAATTCTATGCAGACGGACCACGATAAAATGGCCGTCCCCATACCGCAGACAGTTTCAGAGAACAGTGTGCTTTATGGGGCGGCCATTTTATCGTGGTCCGTCTCCATAGCATTGATTGAAGCCAGGAGGGGAGCCGGGACGCGCGGACACTGGACAGGTAAGCCTGCGGGGGATGGGGGGCAGGGGGATTACTATAGCACCGCAGCCCCCCCGGCGCCCCCATATGCACAGCGCCCCCCCGCGACCACAGGGGCTGCGGTGCTATAGCTACGCCACTGGCTGAGCTGCAACTGTTCCTTTACCCCCACTCAGTGTGAGAGACATCTCCAGAGACCAAGGAGGGACTTCAATAATTGCGGTGAGGCACACTATATTAATCACAGGAGAGGTCAAGAATAAGGCTTCCTGCATAACTGAAGTTCTCTGGGACTCACTGGTGTTCTTTGCCCAACCGTTGAGCAGATTTTGTACATAGCCACATTGCCACAGCTCTTGTGCTGTATAACGATAATTTGCTTGATAAGAACTGACTGTTCAGTATACAAGTTCTTATTTTATTCTATTTTTTTTTTTACATTCTGCATATACTTTTAGATTTTGCTCTGATTATTAACACCTTAACTGGTACCTCCAGAAATCTTCCGGGCTGAGCTAAGTTGCTGGCGCAGGCAAGCCCGGAAGTCTTCACTTTCTGATCCCCTGTGGACCACAGAGATGATTTCAGTGGCTCAGGTATCAGTATAATGCATTATATGCTTAAGCCTGCCCTCTGACTCATTGCTGGGGGCGGGGTTAACTGTATATTGCATCATGCCGATTCCTGAGCGTAGCAGGGCGGCTGGGGATCCGCAGTAATGCGGGGGATTCTACCGATTGTCGCATGTGACGAACAGGCAATACCCACTGTACTTTTCCCCTGCACTCCCCCACAGTCCCCCAAGCCAGTCTTTAAAGACATTCTCAGGGGTGTTTTTTTTTTCAAAAATATCCCGCCACTGAAGGGGTTAAATCATACATTTCAAATCCTTAGTTCTATGTTATGCTGCACTAGTAAATCAAATTACTATATGGGAGCTGCTGTTTTAAAGGAGTAGTGTTTGATCTATTATTAGTGTGACTATAATAATTTATTTATATTTGTTGCGTCCAGTTTTTTTTGCTTTTACTGTTTTAGCAGAGTGTATTTTTATACTTTAAACATGGGGCAGGGTGCGTCTCCCTGTTAAAAAAGCCTAGCTTGAACACTAATGTAGTGTGTGCAGGGTAGCGGCAGTAGTGTAGGGTGTGTGGGAAGTGGGATGCAGAGTAGCAGCTATAGGGGTTTATTCAGACCTGCTTGCTGTTGTGTGAATCCGCAAGCCAAGCAATTATCAGTATGGATCATTGTGCACATGCGTGAGGTCAAACAAGAACAAAATGCAGCCATTACATTTTGCGTAATCCCCGCACAACTTGACTGACTTTTTATACAAGTCCCCCCCGGCCAAAGCATTCAGCCCTATGACCGGTCAGCCTGGCCAGGGGTCCTGGGGGAGTGGGGACCCACCCAATTAAGGGGTCCCCCCCCCTCCAGGACTTACCTGACCAGGCTGAAGCCTGGTGCTGTCCTCGATGCCCCTGGGCGGTGAGCATCGAGCTGATTTCAGTGTAAAAAATAGATGAATAAACTATTGTTTTAAACTGTCGAACTATGAGTCCCAGCAAGCCTACCCTGCAAGCTGGGACTTGGAGAACCACAAGTCCCAGCCTGCGGGGCATTAAAGGGCCCGCTGGGTCTTGTAGTTCCACAGTAAAAAAAATAGTTAAATAAATACACACTGACACATTAGAAAAATAAAAGTTTAATACATACAGTACATTACACAAACACACTGATACTTACCTATCTTGATCCCGTAGGTAGGTCCCAGGGTCCGGGTCTGGGGCTCCAGGGCTGAAGAGTGCGGGGTCCTGGATCCGTAGTAATCCAAGGGGGTACCTGGGGAAGGAAATCCTACTCACCTGCTCCTGTGGCGAACACCTCGGCATCTTCTGTTGAAGTCCCGCTGCTCCCGGCTGCTGTGGTACCTGCTCTGTATACTAGAGACGCAGAGATCCTTCTTCCTCTGCGTCTCTGCTCAGAATGATTTCCGAGAAAGTCGGCTCCTGATTGGCCAGAAATCATTTTGAGCAGAGACGCAGAGGAAGAAGGATCTCTGCGTCTCTAGTGTATAGCGGAGGCAGAGCGAGTACCACTGCAGCCAGGAGCAGCACTACTTCAAAAATCAGCGAAGCCCTATTTGTCGGGTTTTCTGATTTTTTAATACCAGCCCCGGCTCTTTCAGCCTGGTGCTGGTTACGGCTGTGGGGGGGACCCCACGCCGTTTTTTTTTTTAGTCAAAGCTGGAACACCCACATGGGCGTTCCAGCTTTGGCAGTATAGTCGCAAGGACGGCAGCATATCGGTCGAACATGCGTACACACTGCACTTTTGTACCGATATGGGGCCGAGTATGGACGGTCAAGACAGTTTTTTGCCGTTTATCGCTCATACGGGACAGCGCACACACATATACAATTGAACGGCTGTCCGACCCAGAACGGAAGAACAGCCCGACAATTGTATATATGTGTACCCAGCTTAAGCCGGTGTTTACCGGATGTTTTCTGGGAGTTTTTGGAAAAAGGTGCACGGGTGTTTTCAGAAAGGATGTGTGATGTCAGCTCGGGCCTCTGTCAGCTGGTTTCTGTTGCAGAGAGTCAGACACTCATTTGCACAATGAGTTGCGAATGGATTTGTAGATGGCCTGTGATCAACGATTCATTCGCAGACTTTCACAGAGCAGGATTTTACTCTATCAGGGGGGTGGCTGTCTGATCGCAGTCCTCTGTAAATTCACACAGCAATAATCAGGTCTAAAACAGTTCCATAATGTAGTCTGTAAGGAGAGTGGGGTGCAGGGTAAAGGTGGTAGTGCAGTTTGTACAAGAAGGGGGTGCAAGGTAGTGTGTATGGGGATGGGCTGCAATAATAATGTAGTGTGTGTGAGAAGGAGGTGCAGGGTAGTGCCAATGTATTGTTCTGTATTTGTAGGAGGGCGACAAATTTATTGTTTGCAGGAGGGCGCCAAATACCCTATGGCCCTGATGGTAGTTACCCCCTTGGTGTCCAGGCGTTTGGGGGGAAGTTGTGTGTCGTCAGCTCCGGAACCGATCCAACAGTTTCTATCGCAGCCACCGAGTAAGTCCTGGGCTACACACAGACAGCACACACGGGAGAAATCATTTGATGGTTTGCGAATGGCTTGCGAATGGATTTGCAGCTACTTGCCAATCCAGTTAGTTTTCACAAGCCCTGCTGAACAATTCACAGGCTTGCACAGGATGTTATTTCATTCTGGCTGGGTGGTGTATACCTGATGGCAGAGCTCTGCAAATCAGCAGCCTTGCGAACAGGTCTGAATAACCCCCCCATTGAGTGAATGAGCAAATTAGTGTTGTAAAGTATTAGAAGAAAAAAGTTTTATAGACTATAAATTATGAACCTTTTTACTTTTCTATAGAACATATTTATATAGACAAATCTATCTCTTGTTACTCAGCAGGAAAGCTTTTATTCCATTTCAATACAATGTAAACCAATGTTTTCAACTTGTTTGACTTGGCATGACGTATCTCCCGGAGACTTTAGTCTATTTACATATAAGCAGTGTTATCAGACTTACAATAAGCTTTTAAAAGACTCTGGAATGCTATGAGTAATTGACATGAGCTCCTGCAATTAAAAGATAAATATGGAAATATTGTCAGACGTTTATTTATAGCAAGATAGAGAAAACGCTTTATCCAATATTATCACTTTTTAATTCAATCAGCACTAATTTAAACGCCCCAGCTTGAGAGAAAAATAAGAACATATAAAGGCTCTTATCCGCTAGTCAGATTTGGCCTGTTTTCTTCAAATTCAGATGAATCTGACAGACCGATCTGAAGAAGAAAGGCCAAGGGGGAGATTCTCTAAGAATCTCCGCCCCCCTTCGCATTTATAATTATCGCATATGTTCTAACATATGCGATAATTATAGCAAAGGACAGCTCTTGTGTTAAGAGCTGTCCTTTGCGGTGAGAGTCGCCGGGTCCCAGCAGGTCTTGGCGGCTCCCCCCTCCCTCACACACCCGGCGCTGCTGGTGAGGGGGCTATGCGGGGTGGCGGGGGGTCGTTGCGGGGCGGCGGTGGGATGCGGTAGAAGCCCATTGGCTTCTATGGGGCATCGCTAGATTTTTCTGGCGATGCCCCCGCCGCGTTAACCCGGCGGGGGATGCTTAGAGCATCCCAAAATGTGGTAAAAACCCCGATAATGGGTTTTTTACCGCATTTCTTGTTTAGAGAATCTCCCCCCAAATCTGAGCTTCCTCAGATCCAGGGCATAAAGTGGTCATGCAGAGGTGGGGGAACTCATTTTTCTAAGCTGCCTAATTGAACCCCCTCAGCTCCCCCCATTAGGCAGAGACAGGGCCAGTGCTAGCGTTTTTGGCATCCCCCTGCAAAATAGAATGCTTTTCTGTGAGAATTACTGTGCAGGGCCAATGTGGAGGTTAACATGTTCCACCTCACCATTATAGGTGGTGGAACTCAGTTCCACACAGTTCCCCCTCACTTTAACCAGATCAGATGTACAGATCCATCTGACAAAAAAATCTTCGGTGCTGCACCAAAGATCCATCTGATCTGAAGCCATCAGGGGTCCATCATAGATATGATCAGATGTATCTGAAGTGAATAGAGTGAAAATTTTGCCCAGGGTCAGATCAGATTCCTGTCAGAGTTCAAGGGAAATCTGAAGAGATGTGTAGCTTGATATGTCACTATCATGCCCACTTTGTTATGGCAAATTGTAAAGAGGCCACACAGGTTTGCAGCAGGCCTTCTGCCCACTGGTTATTGGGAAACATCAAGTGGTAAAACTAGGACATCTGATCATATTATTGCACAATATTAAAAAGCATTAACAAGTCATACATAAACATGATCAGAACCATCGGGTTTTACAATCCAACCTTTTGTTTGTAAACCCTGAGTCATTCTAGAAGAAAAACGTGTTGGCTGGTATACAACCTGCAATAACTTACATCCTACATAGTAGGAGTAGAGATGGGCACAGACCCCCATGTTGGGTTTTGGTTCTAATTCATTATTGTTTTTTTGGTTTTGGCAAAACCCACCTCAAGTGTTTTGGTTCAGATCCTGTTTTTGGTTTGATTTTGGATTCCTGTAAAATTGATTACAATTTTTTTACAAACATTGATACATATCAATATAAATTGATAAAACAGCTAAACTCATGTAATTTGGACCTAATTACATAAAGATGGACTCTGACAAAGAGACAGACGCTGACATATGTGGGAAAGGTCAGGAAAGGAGAGGTATAGTGTGTCATCAGCACTGAGGTGATATCAAAGGCCCAATGAGACTAAGATGAGAGTTCTATTTCACATGGGATGTTGCTAGAGACAACCAATCAGAAGCTACATCTTATTTAATTAGCACCTCCCACCTTTCCCATCTGAACTAGAACTCCCATTTTACTAAATTTCCCCCGATGACCGCACCCAGAGAAGAGGTGTACAGGAAGAAGAGAAGGGAGCCTAGAACACAACCCTGGGGTCCCCAACAGGGAGGATGGAAGGGGGTGAGGTAAAGCCAGAGGCAGACACTGAGAAGGAATGGTTAGTGAGGTAAGAGCTGAACTACTGTATACCATAACAGTGCTAGAGAGGCCAATAGATGTATCACTTGGAAGATCATAAACTGGACTATGCAGCCACTTCTGGCTGCTTGCATCTTCCCTGCTCCAGATTATTTATTTATTTACAGTTTCTTATATAGCGCAGCAGATTCCATTGCTCTTTACAATTGTAAACAGAGATAACACAAACTGGGTAACAACAGACAGACTTGGAGGTAGGAGGGCCCTGCTGCAAGCTTACAATCTATATATAGCAAATTAGTAGTGTAGCGATGTGGACGTCTTTTTGCATTACCTATGTGTCATTTCTATTTAGGCTGCTGCAGGAAAGAAGAGTGTGATGTTTTTTGTAAAGGGATAAATAGTGTATAATTAATAGTATTTAAGTACATTTTATATAGAAAATGTGACTTTTAGATTTCTAAATACCACCGCCAAGATTCTATTCCCTTGTGTATATGACACTTCATCTTTAGGCTGTGCAGCGGCGTAGCTACGTTTTGGGCGCCCCCCCCCCCCCCGCCGTTAAGGGGGGGGGCGCCCCCGCCGCCCATGCAAACCCCCCAATCCCCCGCAGCCTTACCTTTCGCGCTGGTCCCGGCGGCTCCGTTCTTCTGCTGAGGACCACCATAAAATGGCCACCCCCATACAGCAGACAGTTTCTGTCTGCTGTATGGGGGCGGCCATTTTGTGGTGGTCCTCAGCAGAAGAACGGAGCCGACGGGACCAGCGAAATAGGTAAGCCTGCGGGGGATTGGGGGGAGGTGTAACTATAGCACCGCAGCCCCCGGCGCCCCCATATGCACAGCGCCCCCCCGTGGTGGCGGGGGCTGCGGCATACCCTCCAACATGACCCATTCCATTAGGTACAAAATGCTCTGTTCCTGGACTTCCCTGCCAGTGGCAGTTGCAGATGTGAGCCTGCTGCACAGTCCAATATTCAAAAAGGGGAGCCACCCCAAACATCACTGTCCTGGACTCACTGGCAGTTGATGTGACCCCCCTCTTTGAATATTGGACTGTGCTGGAGCCACACCTCTGTAACTACCACTGGCAGGAAAGTCCAGGAACAGGGCACTTTGTACCTAATGGAATGGGTCATGTTGGAGGGTATGCTGCGGTGCTATAGTTACGCCACTGAGGCTGTGTGCACAGAGGGTAATGTGCCTTTAGCATTTACTACTTAAGAGAATCAGATCAATATTTACAGGTATGCAGATAAATGATGTTTTCTTCTTACTGTGACATTTGTCCATATGTTTTACTACTATTTATGCAATAACAATGTGAAAATTACTATTTGTTTTGTAAATACTGTATATTTCCCTTACAGTTGTAAAGTATACATAGTTAAAGAATACTGAGAACATGATGCTTTATAGTCTTAAAAGTCACGGACCAATAATAAAAGCATCCAGGTAAAAGTAAAGTCTCCATCATGATCACACTAATGACTGAAGTATAGGCCATACATACCGGGCCAGATGTACTAAGCTTGAAAAGCAGTGGTGCAAGTAGGAAAAAGTTCTTAGTGGTACTGTGCCGAAGGCGCGCGCCGAAAAAATGGGCGTGGTCAGGGGGTGTGACCAGGGGTGTGGTCATATGACACTAGGGGGAGTGGCTGGAATATTGCATGCCGAAGGCACTTGGCCAAAGTTTACACAGTAATGCCTGTTACGCGTCACACACCCAATACATATGACCCATGCCATAATGCCCGTTACACATTATTCCCCACACCATAATGCTCATTACACCGCACAACTGATGCCCATTACTAATATGCCCACACAGTGCAAGATATGCCCCCACAGTGACCCAGTGCCAGATATATGCCCCCACAATGCCACACATATGCCCCCAGTGCCAGATATGCCCCCACAGTGCCACACATATGCCCACAGTGCCACACATATGCCTCCAGTGCCAGATATGCCCCCAGTGCCACACATATGCCTCCAGTGCCAGATATGCCCCCACAGTGCCACACATATGCCTCCAGTGCCAGATATGCCCCCACAGTGCCACACATGTGCCTCCAGTGCCAGATATGCCCCCAGTGCCACAAATATGCCTCCAGTGCCAGATATGCCCCCAGTGCCAGATATGCCCCCACAATGCCACAAATATGCCCCCAGTGCCAGATATGCCCCCACAGTGCCACACATATGCCTCCAGTGCCAGATATGCCCCCAGTGCCACACATATGCCTCCAGTGCCAGATATGCCCCCAGTGCCAGATATATGCCCTCACAATGCCACAAATATGCCCCCAGTGCCAGATATGCCCCCACAGTGCCACACATATGCCTCCAGTGCCAGATATGCCCCCAGTGCTACACATATGCCCCCACAATGCCACACATTTGCCTCCAGTGCCAGATATGCCCCCACAGTGCCACACCTATGCCCCCAGTGCCAGATTCCCCCACAGTGCCACACATATGCCTCCAGTGCCAGATATGCCCCCACAGTGCCACACATATGCCCCCAGTGCCAGATATCTCCCGTCCCTTCTGCCTGGCTCTCTCTATCTCGCGGGCTGGCTCCTGATTGGCTGCCAGCCCGCGAGCTCTGATTGGCTGTCGCCTGACAGCCTAGTCTGAGTGACACACTGAGGGGAGGGAGAGAAGCGCAATGCGCTCCCCTCCCCTCCGCTAGCAATCAGCTGTGGCGGGGCGGCGAAAACCATGCCCCCCGCCACTTACATATGCGCGCATGCGCAATAAACACTTTGGGGGCAGATTTGTTATGGCGGTACGGGGTACCGGCAGTATTTCTTTTAGCGGTACGCCGTACCACCCCGTACCGCCAAACTTGCAGCTCTGTTGAAAAGTGATAAAATGGAGAGTGATAAACGTGTGTTTTCGGGGATTTAGCCGCAAATATTACTTGATAAATGCGTCCCTATGTCTCTAAAACATCAGCGGCCCCAATTTTCCTTGATTGAACTGATGTCTGGGAATTGGGGAAATAAAAAAAGATCTAATTTGCCTAGAATAGATCATGATTTTTACACATGTTTAATATTCCTGATTCCTCTGACATGGTGTCAGTGGATCGGCAAGTAGTGGTAATATTTTTTTGCAATTTTACGACCCAGCTGATGGGGGATCAGAAAATGTCTGCAATTTGTTGCTGATGTATGGGGGCATTTATTAGACATAACTTGCTTTTATAGCCCCAATAGGTTTGGATAGGGAAAGCTGCTTAAAAGGCAATGGCTTTCTGAATAACTGGTACATGTACTAAAACTCCACTTATGGTGGAGATAAAGCAGCTTCTGCTTCGCCTGTACCCCTGAGAAGCAGGTCGTGGATACTGTGGTTGTTACTTATAATGATTGCATTGAGGAGAGAGAGACTCTGGACTCCCCTCTCTTCCATATAGCAAAACTTTATTACCTGGACGAGTACAGAGCTGACTTTCTGCCAGTGGCAGAACTGTTAAATGCTGAGCCCAGGTGCAACAATTTAATTTGGAAACTCTCCTCCACCCAATGGCGTAGCTACATATGTGGCAGACCCCGCGGTGCTTGGGGGAGCGGCACCAGCGGGTCCGTGGTGGGTGCTGCTGGCTGAACTGACAGGCGACCCAGGCAGCAGTGAGCGCTGAGCTGGTCCTGCTCTGTGCATATCTAATGATGAGGGACCCAGCGCAGTGCATTTTGAATGAGCGGGTCCCCGCCCCTTCCATATGTAATAAGCAGGTCCCGCTCATTACCATTACAAATGCATGGGGTGAGGACAACTCATTAAATATGCTCACTGCTGCCAGGGTCACCTGTTAGCTCAGCCACCGGCGCCTGTAGTCCATCACCTCGCCCCTTCCTGGGGGGGGGGGCAGAGCGGCAAAATTTTTTTGGGCAGGGGGGAGAAAACTTTCTATCTACGTCACTGCACCAAATTAACATTGTCAAAAAGTAGACATGTACTACTGTAGGTCGACATTGACAAAATGTCAACATGTACAACTAATGGCGGACACCTGTAAGGGTGAAAATTAGGTTTTTGGGATTTGTTCAATTTTTGGGGACTTTTTCAGGTTTTACCATCCAAGTGGACTCCAATGGAAAAGCATCTCAAGCGAAGCAAGCCATGCATGAGTAGTGTACACTATTTGGGGGTCTAAGTGCTCAGGTGTCGACATTGACACCAGGAAAAAGGTAAGAAACTAATATGTGCAATTGAGTCCTCTCTAGTACACAGTTTGGATCCCCAGAATATTAATGATGGTGCTCCAGTGGGGAATAACCAGGTCCAGAGAATTGAGCAGATAAATGTCCAGGAGGTGGAAATAGGTGTGTCACACCAACGCGTTTCACTACCATCTAAGGGTCACTTTATCATGGTTACACCTTTGCACTCAATTTGGATTACAACCCTCCAGGGGCACCCAGATAACATCTATTTTACTCCATCATTTTGGACCATGCTATCGGCCCAGTGCAGGTTAAATGGCTGTCTAGCTGAGCTCCAGGAATGGATGAGTGCCAGATGGCTGAGACTGAATCCAGATAAAACAGAGGTCCTTATGATTGGACCTCAACATCAAAGGACAAGACAGCAGCACAGCCACCCAACTGGACTGACACTTGGGGGTACAGAATTACAAAACTCTGATCATGTGCGGAATCTTGGTGTGGTACTAGATGGTGGATTGACACTTAAACATCAGATATCAGCCACAATCAAATCCTCATTCTTTCATCTGAGGAACATAGCCAGAATCAACCACTTAATCCCATCTGAAGACCTGCCAAAAGTCTTACATGCATTTGTATCATCTCGTTTGGATTACTGCAATGCCCTTTACCTTGGTCTACCAGCAAAAGAACTGCACCGATTACAGCTTGTACAAAACACAGCTGCCAGGCTGTTAACTAAACAGCCCCTCTCTAGCCACATTACTCCCATTCTCTACTCCCTTCATTGGCTGCCAATAAAATGGCGAATAATTTTCAAGATCACTCTACTGAGTTTCAAAGCCCTACATGACCACGGCCCAAGCATAGGCGAATCTAGAATTATGGTAATGGGTGGTCCCAGATCCAGAAACAACAGGAGGGGGACCTTTACGCGGCGTAGCCGCGCAGCAAAAAGGGGGCGTGGCATCATGAGAAGGAGGTGTGGCATCACAAAAGGGGTGTGGTATTACACTTTAGACCATACAAAGTAATGCCCATTACACATTTTTAGCAAACTCTGTAATACCCATTACACATAAAGCCACACGCCATAATGCCAATTACACATAAGGCCACACAGCATAATGACCATTACACATTGTGCCAAACATCATGATGCCCATTACATACTATATAACAAACCGTAATGCCCATTACATATTTGCCACATAAGTGCTGCTTACCTACGTGCTCATTGCTAGGGGGTTCTTGCTTGATGGCACCATAGTACCCATTACACATGATGCCGCACACCATAGTACCCATTACACATGATGCTGCACACCATAGTACATATTACATATGATGCCGCACACCATAGTACCCATTACACATGATGCCGCACACCATAGTACCCATTACACATGATGCCGCGCACCATAGTACCCATTACACATGATGCTGCACACATAATGCCGCTTACACATGATGCTGCACACATAATGCCCCTTACACATATGCTGCACACCGTAATGCCCCTTACACATTAAGCCACACATTATGCGTGATGCCCCCACATACCACCACTTGTAGCGTCCCTTAAGCAATGCCCCCAAAAGTGCCACTTACTGTAAATTTTTCTATGAGCCTTCGCTGCTGCAGGGAGAGATGGAGAGCGGTGCAGCTGCTTCTATGGGGAGAGGAGCAGAGCGCAGGGCAGAGCACGCTCCCACTCCCCTCTCCCTACCCCCCTTTAACCAACCAGCTATATCTTCAGAACCAACTGACCCATTTACATGAGACCAGTATCATATTAAAGAACTTTTGAGTTGGCTTCGAATGATTTTGGTCATGAAATTGCATTTAAGAAAAAAAAAAGGTTTAACCTCAATATCCCTGGAACCAATTAACCCATATGGATCCAGCCTAGTATCAGATTGAAGGCCCAGCGATTTGGGTTCGACTGAGATCAACCTCTAGCTTCAGTGATGCCGAAGGGGGAACCGGCAGCCGCTGAACTGGGTGGGGGTCGGAATTAGCGGGTCCCATGTTATCCTATAGGGAAAACGTTCCAGCTTTGCCTGGCAGTATCTCCGGTTCCCAGGGGGCTAGAGACACGGGGCTGGGCTCGTTGGAAATCCCTATCCCTCAGCTACAAAATAGGCTAATGGGTGGTCCTGTGCACCCCCGGACCACCCCCTAGATTCGCCTATGGGCCCAAGGTACCTGAAGCAGCATCTGATTCCATACTGTCCCACCCGATTACTGAGGTCTGTAGATGAAGGACTTTTAGCAGTACCTAGGCTCTCCCGTAATTCATCTGGGGGTAGAGCTTTTAGCCATTCAGCTCCGACTTTATGGAACTCACTTCCCCGCACAGTTCGAGAGACCCCCACTCTAGAATGCTTCAAAAACAGACTCAAGAACTTCCTATTTACTCAAGCGTTTCCTTCAGTCCCTTAAGTATTGTTTATGAAAAGCTTTTCTGTACTGTATTACATTCATTCTATCTGTTAAGCGCCTTGAGTCCTATTGGAGAAAGAGCGCTATATAAATAAAATTATTATTATTATTATTATATTCCCACGCATTTACTCATAAGGTCCCTTGCCAGTTATCATGAAATGTATGTTTTTACTTGTTCTTTCATGAAATTGTTCACTCATTTTATTACTAATTCACTTGTTTTAATAATAATTTTAGCGCGCTGCTCCATCGAAACAAATCGATAGGTACGGGGATTTTATCTGCCTATATGCATTAGAACATGGGCCGCTTACTTACCATGTCAAAATATTTAGCTTGAAAACCCCCAAAAATATATAAATCAACGTCCCATTGGGCTGATATATAATTTTTTCTTGAGTAACTGAGTTAGATGTCATGAACATTTCAAATGCTCGATTTGTTCCTGAGCTTTATTTATTATACATAATCAGCGTTGGCTATGTTCTAGAGTGTGATTGGCAGCGGTGTAGCTAGGTGCCATGGTGCCCGGAGCAAAGGCATATTTCGCGGCCCCCCCCCCCCCCCCGGGAATGAATTGGGGGCATGGCTAACATGTGTTGGCATGTTACATTTGAAATATATAAGACACTGTAGACGAATCTGCTGCGCTATATAAGACACTGTAACGGAATCTGCTGCGCTATATGAGACACTGTAACGGAATCTGCTGCGCTATATAAGACACTGTAACAAAAACTGCTGCGCTATATAAGACGCTGTAACGGAATCTGCTGCGCTATATAAGACGCTGTAACGGAATCTGCTGCGCTATATAAGACACTGTAACAGAATCTGCTGCGCTATATAAGACGCTGTAACAGAATCTGCTGCGCTATATAAGACGCTGTAACGGAATCTGCTGCGTTATATAAGACACTGTAACGGAATCTGCTGCACTATATAAGACGCTGTAACGGAATCTGCTGCGTTATATAAGACACTGTAACGGAATCTGCTGAGCTATATAAGACACTGTAACAGAATCTGCTGCGCTATATAAGACACTGTAACGGAATCCGCTGCGCTATATAAGAAACTGTAACGGAATCTGCTGCGCTATATAAGACACTGTAACAAAATCTGCTGCGCTATATAAGACACTAACGGAATCTGCTGCGCTATATAAGACACTGTAACAGAATCTGCTGCGCTATATAAGACACTGTAACGGAATCTGCTGCGCTATATGAGACACTGTAACGGAATCTGCTGCGCTATATAAGACACTGTAACAAAATCTGCTGCGCTATATAAGACGCTGTAACGGAATCTGCTGCGCTATATAAGACACTGTAACAGAATCTGCTGCGCTATATAAGACGCTGTAACAGAATCTGCTGCGCTATATAAGACGCTGTAACGGAATCTGCTGCGTTATATAAGACACTGTAACGGAATCTGCTGCACTATATAAGACGCTGTAACGGAATCTGCTGCGTTATATAAGACACTGTAACGGAATCTGCTGAGCTATATAAGACACTGTAACAGAATCTGCTGCGCTATATAAGACACTGTAACGGAATCCGCTGCGCTATATAAGAAACTGTAACGGAATCTGCTGCGCTATATAAGACACTGTAACAAAATCTGCTGCGCTATATAAGACACTAACGGAATCTGCTGCGCTATATAAGACACTGTAACAGAATCTGCTGCGCTATATAAGACACTGTAACGGAATCTGCTGCGCTATATAAGACACTGTAACGGAATCTGCTGCGCTAAATAAAACGCTGTAACGGAATCTGCTGCGCTATATAAAACGCTGTAACGGAATCTGCTGCGCTATACAAGATGCTGACAGCTGTAAATAAATAAATATATTTACAGATAAAAATATATATAGCACAGCAGGGCACACCATCTAGCAGAGGTAGGTGACTGGTCACATATGACAACTGTTGAGGGAGAGAAGCAGTAGCTGGGGAAATATAAACAGGCAGCTTGCGGTCTCCCATTTCCCGAGGTAGCCACCATAGGCTTCTCTGCGTATATGCATGCAGCATTACCTCCCGGGCTGTGACCTTGTGTGCCTATCCCTGATACCTTGGGTGTTATCAGGTATTACGCAGGAATCCAATGAAAAAGTACGTGGATTCTGTGCACCAACAGCCAATAACCCCTTTTAACACTTGATAGTACACAAGAAGTTTGTGAGCTAATTAAATAGCCTCCTCCATTAAAGGTAAAGTGCAGAGGTAATTGAATATCGGCCTAAATTGGTATGCATTCTCACTATGTATTTGTTTTATGATTGTGGGCAGATTTAAAAAAATGCCCACAATCCTAAAACAAATACATAGTGAGAATGGATACCAATTTCGTCCTTTTCTAAATGAGTAATGTGTAACAACCCATTGAATATGTCAGATATCATCCCCTGCAGCTGTCATATCAATAGCTGGTTTTGTTGTGGGGGAGCAGTGTTGTCAGCAAGAGTTTACTTACTTTCTGCTCAATTCATATTGCCACGTGTGACTGGTTGCCATAGTAGTCAGATGTTGTTTTGTCTGTAGTCCTGCTACGCTACGCTGCCCGGAAGCCGGACCGAGCAGCAGCAGCAGCAGCAATTTAGAGAGGGCATAGGAGTATCAGCCCGCCGCCCGGCCACATCGTCCTGACGCTTGGCGGCAGGGACGGGCGAGCAGGGCAGGAGGTAGGCGCCGGGCAGGGCAGCCGCCGGCGCACGCTGCCCGATAATTTAAACTTGTGCAGGATCATTTGCGGAGGGAGGGCGGGCCGGTGGCGCCATTCGACCAATCAGCGCCCGGAGCATGAGCTCCGGTGGCTCCGCCCTCCCTACGCCTCTGGTGATTGGTCAGACTATGGGCGGTATTCAATGAGCCTGATTCGCCATGTTTTTATGGCGAATTTGTGCTGTTTGGCGAATTTCTGACTAAAACGGTGAATCACCCTATTCAATGACCACATGGCGAATACATTTCAAGGTTTTTTTCACCATGATTCACCGAGTAGCAATCGCTATCTTTTTATGGTGAAGTGGAATGTGAACTTTTAAAATAAAGTGTTTTGTTTTTTACATTTGGTGTCAAAAAATCAGGAATTTTATTTTGAGGAGGGGCATGCTATTTTTATTCATGTGCTGTAAGCACATGAATATATATCTAATTTAAAAAAAAATATATATATATATTTTTTTTTTTACACAGTAGCCAGCAGGGGGCGCCGGAGCCGAGCCGCTCATTACATATTCATATATTCACTGCACCCGATCGTTACGATCGGGTATAGTGAATATACGTCCCCTGCTGGCACCCCCGGGGGGCAGCCTGTGCTGCCTGGCACCCGGGGAGCCCACCTACCCCCCACAAAGTTCTGGGGCAGGCAGAGAGACTTCCATCTCTTTGCCTGCCACCGTCCTCAGGCTCCCTCCGGTAATCGCCGCAGGACCTCATATTCGCCAGTCAGGGGCAGCGAGCCCCTGACACGTTGAATACCGGAGCCCGCCGGCTCCGGAACGTGGCGAATGTGCAGCGAATCCTAAAAAGGGTTCGCTGCACCTCGCAGGTATTCTCATTGAATACCGCCTGTTATGTTGCCCGATTGTTTAACGGTTGATCGACTATAGCTGATCTCTGCATGCTTCTGTCACATTGTGCATGCGGCACAACGAAGGTTGCAGGATGACAGTTGCAACAAGAATCCATTTGCAAAGTGAGTGACACACACAGACTATGTGGGGAAAATCACTGGAAGTGGCAGCATAACGCAGACGTGCCAGGACCCATTTTTGGCACATGTCTCAGCCAGTGACTGGGATCCTGTATGCAGTTACAAAGTCTCTGGCATCTTAGTTCTTGTGGTCACGCTGAGCGACCATAAGGCTAAAGGCAAATGTAACATGTGCATACAGAGTTAGATTTGGGCGTGGTGTAAACTGAAATATAAACTGCAGTGTAAAAATAAAGCAGCCAGTATTTACCCTGCACAGAAACAATATAACTTACACAAATCTAAAATATAACTCTCTTTGCACATTTTACACCCCCCCCCCTGCAGTGAAGCATGGTTTTGCCCATAAGAGAAAGATTTTGCTTTTGAGATCCTTGCTGAATAACCCCCAATATACAGATGATAAAGGGACGCATTTATCATCATAGAGCGATGCCGGCGTGGTGACATCGCCGGACATCGCATTGCGGTGTTGTGCAATACCGCCGGCATGTATCAATGGAAGGGCGCAGGGACAGGGCTCCAAAAGAAGCCCATCCCTGCGAAGCCTTGACCTGGAAGCCGGGGGGTCTGCGCGGTTATGCGTTGACCCCCGCCGACCCCTCTGACCGTACTGCCCCACTCGGCAGTGCGATCCCGCAGCCATAGGCTACAATGGGCTATCGCCCAGGGATGTGAAGCCGGGCTGCCTGATGTTGATACATCGGGCAGCTTCGCATCCCCCATAGAAACCTATGGGGATGCTGCCGGTGGCGCTGCAGGGGGGATCGCAGCAGGGATCGGAGATTCCTGCTGCGGTCCCCCTTTGATACATTTGGGGGATACTTAATATTTGCAGCTAAACCCCGAAAACGGGTGTTTTCGGGGATTCAGCTGCAAATATGGTTTGATAAATGGGCCCCCAAGTGAGGGAACTCAACAATGAAGTTACAGGCCCTTATCCAGATCTGATTGCAGTACAAATTTGTTCTCAAAATGGGCAAAACCATGTGCAGTGCAGGTGGGGCAGATGTACCATGTGGAGAGAGCGTTAGATTTGGGTGGGGTGTGTTGAGACTGAAATCTATATTGCAGTGTAAAAATAATGCAGCCAGTATTTACCCTGCACAGAAACAAAATAACTCACACAAATCTAACTCTCTTTTTACATGTTACATCTGCCCCACCTGCAGTGCACATGGTTTTGCCCATTTTGAGAACAAAGTTGTACTGCGATCAGATCTGTATAAGGGCCACAGCGAGGGAGGAGAATCTCTGGGCTGCAAGATCCAGACAGCAAAATGATAAAACTAGAAATTAAAAACACTGTGAGACAGCATAGCACACAGTTAGGGTGGCCAATCCCGGGATCGGGATCAGCGGGATCCCGGGATTTGGCCCCCAAAACGCCGGGATTTCAATCCCGGGATTGGAGTTTCCAATCCCGGGATTTCGGGATTAGATTGCGCATGCATCGCTCAGACGCTGCCCGACTTCTCCCGGCAGACTGCGCAGCGTGACGAGATCAGAGGTCACGCTGCGCAGGCAGAGGTCGCGCCCGGCAATGTGATGCCGCGCCGCCGGCCCAGCCAGCAAGCCCGCCCAGCCAGCTATGAACCCGCCCAGCAAGCCCACTCGCCCGCCCAGCCAGCAAGCCTACCCGCCCACCCAGCCAGCAAGCCCACCCGCCCGCCCAGCCAGCTATGAACCCACCCAGCCAGCTATGAACCCGCCCAGCAAGCCCACTCGCCCGCCCAGCCAGCAAGCCTACCCGCCCGCCCGCCCAGCCAGCGCGAAGCCAGCCAGCACGCCAGCCCGCACCATGGACAACCCGTCCCCCCCACCCAGCAACCGGGCTCCTGGCAACCCTGCTGCACCCTCAAATTAAGGTAAATGTGGGGTAGCTAGGGTGTCTTTTTATTAGGAAAGCCAATCCCGGGATCCCGGGAATCCCGGGAATCCCGGGATTGAGCATTTTTCTATCCCGAATCCCGGGATTGAAAAAATGCCCCGGGATTGGCTTCCCTACGCACAGTGTAGTATATTATAAACTGGGTACAAGCTCTGTTCTTTTAAATTAAAAAAAATGTATGCAGACTCCTAAATGACTGCTGGAAATAATGTTAACAAAGAAGAGTTATGGAAGCATGGTATGGGTCCTTGAGGGGTATGCAGGATTTGGAAAGTACGGGATGGGTGGAACAATGGGTATTACAGAGAATGGTTTGGTAAACCAGACTGTTGAGTGATATAAGAATATGTCTCAGTGGTGTTTCCCGCCTAGCTTTGTTACAGCTTTCCCAAGGTGACATACCCAGGGGGTCACTTTAATGCATGATGAAGGTTTCATATTTGGAAAAGTAGTGAAAACATTAGAATGGAATCTGCTGAAAGAATAGAGTATGTAGAATGTATATAAATCTGAGTGTAACAATGTCAGATATGTAAGTTACATCTAGATTTAATTTAAGCGTTGGTGAAGGAAAGGGTGGAAAGTTTATAGCCTTAATGAAACATATTATGATGCATACCTCCCAACTTACAGGGAGACGGAGGAGGGACACTGGGTTGCCGGGGACGTGGCCGAATTAAAGGGGCGTGGCCTATACTCACAGCTCCCCTGCGAGGCCACGCCCCCATTTTGATGCTATGGGGGCATTACCCAGAGGCTCTGTGAGCCTCTAGCCATGCCCCCAGCCACCCCGTTGATTGGCAGCCGACAGGGGGACTCCCAAAAGCCCCCCCCCTCGCGGCAGGACACTGCCGGCTGCGGGAGGGACGCGGGAATGTCCCCGAAAATTGGGATATTCCCGCGGTAATCTGGACTGCTGGGAGGTATGTGATGGGGGGGAGAAGGGGTTCGATATTAGGGAGAATGTCCAGTGGCGTAACTATATAATTTGCGCCCCCCCCCCGCTGAAATTTAGGTAGCCCCACCAGTAAATTTAGCACCCCCCACGCCCCCGTGCTCGCTGTGCCAGGGACCCGCAGATTTTGTCTGAAGTCAGTCCTGACTCCCCTCCTGGCTTCTGCTGGTATGAAAACAGACCATCACAAAATGTCCGCCCCCATACAGCAGTTTCAGAGAACTGTCTGCTGTATGAGGGCGGACATTTTATGATGGATCATTTTCATTTCAGCAGAAGCCTGGAGGGGAGCCGGGACCGCTGCGCAGCACAGCGGCCTTACAATAGCCCCCCAGACCCCCGGTGCCCGCACTTACACAGCGCACCCCCCCCCCCCCCCCACGACCGCGGGGTCTGTGGGGCTATTGTGACGTCACCGAGAATGTCACTGTGCAGGTAAGAGCATTGCAAAGCCTCCCTGCTGAATCTGCTCACTGGGGGTTATTCTGGTTGATTCGCTAGGCTACGAATTCGAGTCCACCAAACTCCGCCTTGCGAATGGTTGGCTGCAACCACCTATTCGCAAGTGCCTTTCGCACGCAGGAGATGCGAATGGAAGTTACACAGTAACATTCATTCGCAGGCCAGGGGGATCCACCCACATCTTTTCGATGGTACACCCACATCTTTCGATGGTCTGAGCAACCTTACATATGCATGCACGCTGGGAAGGAAATGGGCGGAAATGCTGGGAAGGAAATGATGTGAGCCGCGCGCTGTCCGTCATGGCCTCATTAGCATGACAACGCCCAGCATTGTGAGGGACTCGAAAGGCTGAGAATTTCGCAGCCTTGTGAGTCAACCAGAATAAGGGCCTCTGGGGAATATTCTGCTTCATTCACTCGGATTCAAATTCATATACTTGCGAGTGAACCAGATCCCACCTTGCAAATGGCCCACCATTCGTAAGGCGTGTACGTTCGCACTGGCTGCGAATGGTTGTTTTATATAAACATCCATTCGCATGCCACTGGGACCCTCCCACATCTTTCGATGGTCGCCGACCATCGAAAGATGTGTAAGGTGCATGCATATATAAGGTTGCTCAGAGCAACCTTACATATGTGTACCCTCGGGGGTAAGTGGGCGGGCACCTGACATCCGGTGAAGTCAGCTGCCCGCCTCCCACATGTCTGTCACAATTGCACATTAGCATGGGAACACCCATGATACGCTGGGCGTTTACATATGCTAATGGGCCAGCCCGGCACAAAGAGCAAACATCAGGCACGTGGGTCAACGAACGGACCTGAATAGGACAGACAAGACCAGGGACCAAATGTAATAGGGTGAGAATTACAGAAAGTGAGAGATTTTGGGAGAGTTATTCCTTTTTTTTTTAAAGCGGCAAAAAAAAAATTGATTTTACCATGTACATTAAAAAAATGGGAAAACTCTGCTGAAATCTCTCACTTTCTGAATCCCTCACCCTATTACATTTGGCCCCAGCAGTTTCCTGTAGTGGGAATGGTTGCTATTTGGAGCACTAGAGAACAATGAGCAGTGACTCAAGTTTCAGTGTGAACAGGTTAGGCCAGGGAATTTCCCTGGGCCCACGGTGTAGGGTGAAAGGGCCTCCCTAGCTGAGAGACAGGTTGAAGCTTTGTTCAAAACCCTGTTTGGAGCTGCGTTGGAGCCCGGCTTGTGTCTGAAAGGGGTATAAAGCTTCTAAAACAGATAGTAGTGATGTTGTCCATAGCAACCAATCATATGTTGTCTAGAATGCAATAGAAAAATGATAGTTGCAATCTGATTGGTTGCTATGGGCAACATTTCAACTTGTCTGTTTTAGAAACGTTAATAAATGTAACCTGGAGTCTGTATTCCCTAATGTATCTCCAAACAGCAGATTATGGGTTGCATTTATCAATAAACTGCGATGTCATCACGATAACATCGCTAAACATCGCATTAACATCGCATTGCGATGTTCAGCTATATCACCTGAATGTATGAAGAGCAGTGGCAGGGAGAGCAGGTGCGTAAAAAGACTGTCCTGGCGATCAGCACTGATGTGAAGGAGAAGAGTTTCTCACTCCCCCGGACACTCCCCCTTTTCACTAGGGCAATCAAGGCCTTTGTAGGCGGCATGTGAGGGGGAAGGGGGTGGGGGGCAGACTGGGGACTGAGCAGCAATATTTTCTATCAGCGGCCGTTGATTGGCCATTCCCCCCTGCACCCGGTCACTGTACAGTCCGGGGTGCTGGAAGAATCGACTGTGGACTGAGCTGCACTATTTTTGCACTATATAAAACACATCAACCAGTGGCCGTCGATTGGTCGTTCCCCCCTGCACCCGGTCACTTATGTTTTCAAAGTCCGTCAGCGCCGCTCCAAGTCCCCCTTCACTGGTGTGCGGTCGCTGACTTTTGCGGCTGAACAGCTTGATGGGGGACACGGCTCTAGTGGGGGCTCCTGTAGGGTGGATGGTCTCTCAGGTCAGTGCTGCTGTACTGGAGGACCAGCGTTGCTGTACTGGGGACACAAGCTGCCTCCTGTCGGGATCCCGCTCCGTGGGTAAAGTTGGCAAATGCTTTCAGAACTTGATGAATTTCAAAACAATGCAGTTCCCATTATAAACATAGGAACTGAGAAAACAGCACAGATGTGATATCTGTGACCTGCTTTTTGCGATAATTGTGATAGCCATTTGATACATTTGTGGGATACTGAAATTTAACGTTAATGCCCCTTTTTCGCCTTTTTTTTGGTCAATATCACCTTGATAAATGTGGCCCTTAGACATGTGAGGCTGTAATTGTGAGGCACATCATTTCACACATGCTGATATGCAGAGGCAGAACTACCATAGGTGCATTGCACCGGGGCCCATGAGGACTGAGGGGCCCACTGCTACCCAGACCAGCAGATTGTACCCCTGTCACTCACTCAGGGGCATCTTAAGAGAGGAGGAGGCCCATGTGCAGCCTCCTTGGCCAGGCCCCTCCTCTATGCAGAGAGCTGCACCAGGAGCAGTAGGGTCTGAGTACTAGAGCGCTCAGACTCCACTGCACATGCGCTGATCACTGGAAAAAGTCCCCCACAACATTTCTCCAGCAATTTCTGCAGGGTTCCCACTGCTGGACTCCGGGGGGTAAGTATTACCAAAATGGGTGCAGTGTGCGAAGTGTGGGCCCCCTTGGGACTCGGGGGCCAATTTGCACTGCACACACTGCACCCATTATAGATATGCCACTGCAGCCATTGTTGTGCTGCCCAAATGATACGCATATGATTTGCACCCAGGCTCACCACTCACAAGTTCCGCCACTGTTGTTAGGGGGAGCTCTGTGCCTCGTGGTAGATCATTAGTGATAATGGGTATAATATAGAGCTGCATTACCCCTGAGGAACTGACCACATATTACCATTGCACCCAGAGGAGCTGAGTCAGATGGCTCTCTGTGCACACAGAGTGGCGAGTATAGCCTACAGTCCAGATGCACATTTACACATCTTTGCTATCTCTGCTCTATTCTGGATCAGACAGATCTTTGGTGGATCAATCTTTGCATGAAACTTGGTGCGGGAACCGGGAAACTATACAATTACACATAATTGTGCAAGTATCTTTGGAGTGACATTAGCAGGTATCTACATACTGAGGGTATTGTGGGTCAACAATTTCTAGGTCGACAGTCACTAGGTTGACCACTAATGGTCGACACCTAAGGATGGTCGACATACCCAATGTTGATATTGACAAAAGTTCAACAGTGTTTATGTCGACATGAATAAGGTCAACATGAGTTTTTCACTTAAAAAAAAAAAGGTGGTATTTATACCTTACTCTCCAAGTGCGCATAGAGTGAGAATGTAATAGTGTGCTGAGCACAGCGAGGCACCACGCCCGAAGCATGGCGAGCGCAGCGAGGGGACGTGGTACACTTACACAGACATGGATCCTCGCATTAGCTGAACAGTATGCCCCATATGCAAAAGATAATAAATCCGGCTTCTGTAAATACATTCCCTCTGCACCCGTGTGTGATGCATGATAACAAGGACTTGTGCATGAAATAATTGTTACAAAACATTATGAACTCAATGAACTCTGTAGAATGGATATGCCACTAGAATTAAATCTCAAGTTGCGACATGGTATGATCTACATTTTAGTTACGGTTAAACTAAAATTGATGTCACACTTAAGCTTAAATTCTGAATTAAAGTAATAATTTCCAGCCCTGCACCTTAAACGGGATACGGTCGGTTGGCCGACCTACAGCAAAGTCGACAGGGGTGTAGATCAACATGTAACAAGTTCGACATGACATTAGGTTCACACAAACATTAGGTCGACATGGGATTTTTCACTGTTTTTTTGAGCCGACATGCGGTATTTCATGCCCTACCATCCACTAGGCGTGGTGGGAGAACAAAATAGTGCCCAAAGCATGGCGAGTGCAGCAAGCAATGCGAGGGGACGCGGTGCAATTAATCCTGTGCCCATGTCGACTACGTCGACATTTGGATAAAAAACAATGACAAACCCCATGTCGACCTAGACCTCTGCAGTATGTCGACCCAACGGTGCTGACCTAATGAGTGTCGACCATCTTTAGGTCAACCCAATGATCCATACCCCCTTAAGGAAGAGGACATACAAAGGGCATATCTCTTTTTTAAAGAATAACTTTCGAGCCTGTGTGAGCAAACTTCTTTTGCTTGTGCAACATGGTTCTTGCAAAATGATCTATCTGTGCTACTACGATTAGTTCTCTAAATATTTGAGCAACAGTTGGTTGATCATTTGGGTGTTGCAGGTCATAGCACACAGGGATGCATCTGCTGTTGTTTGGATGCACTGAAGTGAGTTGATGGAGAGGAGCTCCCTCTGGTGGCAAGAAAACTGCAGTGCAATGGCTAACAATGGCACAAGTGGATTTTAAGGTAACCATACACTAGAACGATTTTGCACATTTCTGAGCATTTGGGTCGATATATTGTCTGAAAATCGTTTGTGTTTTCCATCCGATCCGATGCGCGGTCCCATGAGAGTCGGATAGCAGCCTCTAGGTTGGTCGGACCGCACTTGTGATATATCGGAATCGGATGGAAAATGGAGTGCTTTTTGCACATGCGATATATCGTATACGATATAGTGCAGAAAGTTTGACTGATGTTTCCAGTCCCTCTAGCCCCTAATTCAGACCATCAGATATATCGTATGGTACAATTGTATACCATAAGATATATCTCATGCGATTTATATCGGCTTGATCAATCGCATGAGATACATCTTATGCAAAAATGACACCAAAAGTACCAAATCGTCTGGAATCACTCCCGGGAGGGTCCAGGGGGAGTTCAAGGGAAATTGCATCCAATTTTAGCATTAGATATATCGTTGTAGTATATGGGGGCCCATACACACGGGGCGACAGAAGCAGTTTGCTGAATGATTTAGTTAAGCACAGATTACTCATCGCTGCACCAGTGCTGCTGTGTGCTGAGCGATCTCAGTGTTCTCAACTGAGTGAACACTGGTGATGGCTAGATATATACTGCATATAGTATAAATCTAGTCAGTCGATAGTGATGCGCGCAACGAGCGATCCATGCTTAATTTCTAAGCGATCTAGACAGATCGCTTAGAAATGGGGCTGTAATCATAGGCAAATCTAGAATTATGGTAATGGGTGGTCCCAGATCTAGACATAATAGCAGGGGGACCTTTGCGCGGCGTAGCCGCGTGGCAAATAGGGGGCGTGGCCTCATGGGAAGGAGGCGTGGCATCACAAAAAGGGGTGTGGTATTACACTTTAGACCATACACAGTAATGCCCATTACACATTTTAGCAAACTCCGTAATACCCATTACACATAAAGCCACACGCCGTAATGCCAATTACACATAAGGCCACACACCATAATGCAAATTACACATTGTGCCACACATCATGATGCCCATTACATACTATATAACAAACCCATTACATATTTGCTATATAAGTGCTGCTTACCTACGTGCTCATTGCTAGGGGGTTCTTGCTTGATGGCACCATAGTACCCATTACACATGATGCCGCACACCATAGTACCCATTACACATGATGCCACACACCATAGTACCCATTACACATGATGCTGCACACCATAGTACCCATTACACATGATGCTCCAAACATAATGCCGCTTACACATGATGCTGCACACCGTAATGCCCCTTACACATTAAGCCACACATTATGCGTAATGCCCCCACATACCACCACTTGTAGCATCCCTTAAGCAATGCGCCCAAAAGTGCCACTTACTGTAAATTTTTATATGAGCCTTCGCTGCTGCTGCAGGGAGAGATGGAGAGCGGTGCAGCTGCTTCTATGGGGAGAGGAGCAGAGCGCAGCGCAGATCACGCGCCCACTCCACTCCTGGTGTCCCCTCTAGCCGAGTGGACATTTGAAATATTGTGCGCGCTGTTGTACAAGACGTCGGGGGAGCACGCCGGGCGCCGGCACCACACGATTAAAGGGGGGGCGGGCTGAGGTAAAAGCAGGGAGAAGAATTGGAGCGGAAGCTGCAGGGGTGACAGTCATTGACAGCTGGACAGAGAGCAGGGGGCTGCCCGGCTGTATTCGGAGCACTGCAGGTCACTGCTGTTTGAAATAATACCCCTTTCACAACAGAAAATGCAGGGATTTACCCGGGAATATGGTCCCAGGATCATGCAGGGACATTCCCAGGCTGACCCCTTATACACCAGCCTAGTCCCTGCATTTTCTGGTGTGAGGGGGAGAGACAACCACTCCCCTCTCCCTACCCCCCTTTAACCAACCAGCTATATCTTCGGAACCAACTGACCAATTTACATGAGACCAGTATCATATTGAAGAACTTTTGAGTTGGCTTCAAATGATTTTGGTCCTGTGAAACTGGGCTGTTTGGTTCAAGAGGAATCTGCCCTCAAAGAACATAAACAGTCATGAAATTACATTTAAGAAACAATGGTTTAACCTCAATATCCCTGGAACCAATTAACCCATATGGTTCCAGCCTGGTATCAGATTGAAGGCCCAGCGATTTGGGTTCGACTAAGATCAACTTTCAGTGATGACGAAGGGGGAATTGGCAGCCGTTGAACTGGGTGGGGATCGGAATTAGCGGGTCCCATGTTATCCTATAGGGAAAACGTTCCAGGTTTGCCTGGCCGTATCTCCGGTTCCCAGGGGGCTAGAGACACGGGGCTAGGCTAGTTGGAAAGCTCCATCCCTCAGCTACAACATGGGCTAATGGGTGGTCCTGTGCACCCCCGGACCACCCCCTAGATTCGCCTATGGCTGTAATTGCCCTGTTTATGGCCCATTAGAATAAATCAGCCAGTATTTTCCCTGCACAGAAACAAAATACTGTAACTCACCCAAATCTAACTATCTCTGCACGTTACATCTGCCACACTTGCAGCGCAGCAAGGTTTTGCCTATCTGCAAAAATAGTAAATGATTTCTACAGCACTGCTGCCCTCAGGTACACACCTACAAATGTATCTGTCCTATCTATCTGGTGGGAACAAAGATCTGGTCATTTATTGGAACAAAGGACAACCAACCATTCTCAAAACGCATGAAAATGTACAAAAATGATGTTCAGATACATTTTTTGAATATAAATAGATTAATCCACATTGTCTGAATGACCATTGTCTGTTTTTTTCCAGTGTTTGGGAGCAAATGTTCAATTCTCATATGCTGCAATACATTACCAGATTGCTGTTCCCACCAGATAGATTGGAAAGATAAATCTTTAGGTGTGTATCCGGCTTAAAGCGGGATGCGGTTAATTTCCCGGCGGTCGGAATCCCGACACTGGAATCCCGACCGCCGGAATCCCGAAACTTTCTCCCTCCGTGGGTGTCCACGACACCCATAGAGGGAGAATAAAATAGCGTGCCGAGCGTAGCGAGGCACCGGGCCCGCTGCGTGGCGAGCACAGCGAGCCCGCAAGGGGGGGCGATCCATGTCCCCCCCTTGTCGGGATTTCGGCGGTCGGGATTCCAGTGTCGGGATTCCGACCGCCGGGATCCCGACCGCCGGGAAATCATATCGGATCCCTTAAAGCTGGGTACACACCTAAACATTTATCTATCCAATGGGAACAAAAATCTGGTATTGTATGGGAGCATATGAGAATGAACCATTTGCTCTCAAGTGTTGGAAAACAAACAACAGTAATTCAGATAAATTGGTTTAAAGTCATTTATCAGACTAAACCAAACAATCGACTCAAAGCAGTCCTTTGGTTTTCTGAGTGAGCTCACTTCATACTCACAATATGCTGCTTCTGGCTGCTTAATCTGGCTATTCAGCCATAATATCTCCTCACTGTTCCATTGTGGTGTTTGAGGTGGCAGTTGGTGTGGCTCCCCTATCTCAATTTTGGACTGTGCTGCAGCCAAGCATCTGTAACTGCCACAAGCATGGAAGTCCAGTAACAGAGCATCTTGTCCCTCCTGGAATGGGTCATGTTAGGAGGTATGTGACTCACAGGGAGAATAGAACCTGTGGTGAGCATAGCGAGCCACCGAGCCCGCAGCGTGTCAAGCGCAGCGAGCCCGCAAGGGGCTTCTTTTGCCCCCCCCCCCTGTTGGAGCACTGACAGTCAGGGTCCCCCCCGTTGGAGCACCATACGACACCCTTTTATTCTTGGTCCTCTCTGGGTGAGCTAATTTGCTCACTCGACTTCCACTATCACATCTATTCTGATAATACTGAAATCTTCCACTCCTTTCCTGATCTCTCTCCCTCTATCCTCACTCATATCTCCAACTGTCTCTCTGCTATCTTTGGTTAATCCAGCGCTTTTTTAGACTTAAAATATCAAAGACTAAGCTGACCTCTTCCCATCCTCCTGCATAAAACCTGACCATCTCTCATCCTAACCTTCTGTTTATGCTCACTTCTTCCCCTTCTGTGTCACCCCTGTCTGTCTGTCTGGCTCCTTTAAGGAAGGTTAACACTATACAAAATTGTATGAATTACTCTTTATTAATAACAGCAAATATGAATACCTTATGTCCAGCCCATGTATAAAGACATTAATAGGAATAATGCAAAGGGTCCAATATGGATCTCTAAAGTACCCAGTGAACAATTATGGCCTAATTTTACTAAACTTCCTATTCTTTTCTCCATGTACACAGGTCCTAGTACCTTAATCTTTTTTAATCAGCTTTCATTTTCTGTGACAATCTGCTGTGTGGAACCATGTCGAAGATTTTTACTAAATCTAACTTAATCTCATCAACTGATTACCACCTCAATCAAATGATCGGATTAGTTTTGCAAGATTGGCCATTCATAACAGAATACTGGCTCTCTGTTTTCAGATTATTATATATGCTATATTTATGGCTACTGGTTTTTTTATGCTGGGTACACAGTAGACGATATTGATAACGATTTTGAAGATTCCAATGAGTCGGATTGACCAAGTATTGTCTAGTGTGGATGCACTATGTAGCGAACAATGCAAGTGCCCAGGCATTGTCAACAAAATCCTTCATCATTATGTCCTACTGTGAGGATAGCAGCAAGCAAGAAGTCACAAAATGTAGAAATATAGTGCCAAGGTTCCCAAACGCAGTCCTGAAGACACCCTAATAGTCCATGTTTTACATATACCAATGCTTGGCCCTAGGGCCAAATGTAATAAGCTTTAGCAAGTGAGAGGGTGATAAAGGACCAGCCAACCAGTAGAAGTCTTTTTTTTTTTTTTTTTAAACCAATCTTGTAACATGGCAGTTAGGAGCTGATTGGCTGGTTGTTTATCACTTAAGGCTTAATACAATTGGTCCATAGTTATTACCAGCTTGATTTAACCATCTGGGCTGAGCAATGGATATATTTAAAGGCAATACTGTTAAGCTGGGTACACACCTACAGACTTATCTGTCCAATGTGTTTGTGTGAACGAAAATCTGGTAATTTATTGCTTCCAAACGCTGGAAAATAGGCAAAACCGATTGTTTAAATTTGTTAAATCAAATTGATTTACCCAATTTGCCTGAATATCCATTGCTAGTTTTTCAGTGTTTTGGCACAATTGTTCAATTTTGATTTGCTTCCATAGATTACAAGATTTTCTCACCAGATATATTGGACAGATAAATCTGTAGGTCAGGCATGTCCAACCTGCAGCCTCCAGCTGTTGTGAGACCACAAGTCCCGTTATACCTTGTTACAGTTTTTCCATTAGGAAATGCTAAATCTTTGGCAAGGCATGCTGGGATGTATATGTGTAATTTAATTTCACAACAGCTGGAGGGCTGCAGGTTGAACATGCATGCTGTAGGTGTTTACACAATCACTAACCATAGACCACTGTATGTTTGTACTCCAGGTGTTCACCAGCTTACTAGTCCCAGTGATGAATCAAGACCAAGACAAATGGCCTAACCAAAGTACACCAACATGCTACTTCTAGGAGTATACCATCATGTAGATCTCAAATAAGGTACTTCTATGTTAGTTGGGCGCCCACTATAGTTACTACACTCATACCCCCACTATCCATGTCAGCATGGAGTTGATTTTACATAGTGTGGTGAGCCCCGCGGAAAACTAAGCAAATAGCTTAGTGGGGGCCCAACTAACATAAGTACCCAAATAATTACATCTAAAAATGGAAGAGTGATGCTTTATCTATGTGTACAAAGTATTAAAAGGGAAAGCACCAGGCAGGCTAAAAGGGGATCAGTCATACTGACATTCTCCATGTATACGCGTGGTGAAAGTTGTGACCGGTAGCAGGATTCAGCAGATAGACAAAAAGGATGATGGAAAACATGCAACGTTGGCACTACCAGAATGTGCGTGCAACCCATGTTTTTTCCTAGTGCGGTGGTTCTCAACCTCGGTCCTCAGGGACCCCCCAACAGTGCAAGTTTTCCAGGTCACCTCACAGATACACAGGTGCATTAATTACTCACTGGCACATTTTTAAATATCACAGGTAGACTAATTATTTCACCTGTAATTTTTGAAGAAGACCTGCAAAACGTGCACTGTTGGGAGGACCGAGGTTGAGAAACACTGGCCTAGAGCACAGGATCTTAATGTCGGTCCTCAAGAGCCCACACAGTGCATGTTTTGCAGGTTTCCTCACTGAATCAAGTGAAATAACTAGCTCCTCCTATGGCTCTTTTAGAATGTGCCAGTAATACACCTGTGCAACCGCCGGGTGAACTGTAAAACGTCAACTGTGTGGGGTCCAGAGGACAGAGTTTGAGAACCATTGGCCTAGTCTGAAAGGGGCCAAAACAAACCAAATGTAGCAACTTTAGACGCAGTGCAGATAGGTATGCTATAAACTGGTCTCAATGAGTTAGCTTAACAGACACAGCAAGGAGACTATTCTCCAAATGATGACACTGCACCTGTTTGTGGTGAGGTCACAAACTGGCAATAAACCAGTTCCTTTATGCCACACTGAACGACATTTCAGTGGATTGGAGCAGTCCACAAAATCCCATGTGCAACCCAGCATTGTAATCTGAAAGTTGTCTAATTGTGCGTACACACGGTGAGATTCCTTTGCTATTCGACTTGCTATGCAATCTTTGCTAACTCATGTGCTATTTACATACACATCTGCATCAGATTTGCACTATATAGTCATTGCTGCCCTGTCTATCTGGGTTTAGATTTGTGCTGTCCCGGGAGTATGCATCGGGATCGCAAGGTAAAAAAAAACACCTGTGCAATCCCGATGCGATTTTGACCATATAGTCAAAATCTCATGCTGCATTGTAGTGTGTACACACCCAATTAAGCTAGGTACACAGACAGATTTCTGTCCAATTTGTTTGGTAGGAGCAAACGACAATCAAATATTTACTCCCAAATGCTAGAAAAAGGGATTTGTGTACTTACTGTTAAATCCTTTTCTCCGATTCCACAGGTGGCACTGGAGATCTACAGTGGGGGAATAGAGGGCGACCACTAGGAGCTTGGGCACTATAATAATTATAACAGTGTGGCTAGCTCCTCCCCTCTACTTCCCCCTGCCTGGCAGTCTAAAGAATTGTGCCCGGAGGAGGCTGGAAGATGCAACATACTTCCGAGAGGAGGGTAACCATTACACATAAAACATGCACACTAGAAACTGTAGGACAGAAGAAATAGAAATTACTTTCAAATAGAGTCAACCAAACAACTGAAGTGACCAGGGGTTTTCACTAACAACCTGAATTACCCTGTAATAACTGTCCTGTATATCTGAACTGAAGGAAGAGCAGCGCCGGGAGGGTGTCCAGTGCCACCTGTGGAATCGGAGAAAAGGATTTAACAGTAAGTACACAAATCCCTTTTTCTCCTTCATCCACTAGGTGGCACTGGAGATCTACAGTGGGGATGTCCCAGAGCTCCCATTACGGGCGGGACGGCGCTGAGATCCTTCCAACACTGCGCGGCCAAACTGTGAAGCTTAGGCCGCAAAAGTATCAAATCGATAGAATTTGATAAAGGTTCTTTGTCCGGACCAGGTGGCGGCCCTACACAATTGAAGAACCGAGACCCCTCGGGCAGCCGCCCACGAAGGACCTACTGAGCGTGTGGAGTGTGCCGTAATAGGCGAAGGAGGCACCTGTGATGCCGTCACATATGCCTGTCTGATTGTAAGGCGAATCCATCTGGCCAAAGCCTGTTTGGAGGCAGGCCAACCTCTTTTTGAGATGTCATAAAGTACAAATAGAGAATCGGTCTTTCTCACAGAAGCTGTTCTGGAAATGTAGATTCTGAGGGCCTGTACCACGTCCAGGTATTTAGAATCACTGGAATCCTCTGTAAACGCAGGAACCACAATGGGCTGGTTTATGTGGAAAGAGGACACCACTTTTGGTAGGAAAGACGCTTTTGTCCGTAACTCTGCTCTGTCTTCGTGAAAAATAAGAAATGGTGGGCGACATGATAATGCGCTCAAATCTGAAACCCGCCTAGCTGAGGCTAAGGCCAGCAGAAGAACTGTCTTCCATGTTAGGTATTTTAACTCCACTACTTCTAACGGTTCAAACAGTGGAGACTGTAGAAACGAGAGGACTAGATCGAGATCCCATGGTGATGTAGGTGTCCGGAAGGGAGGTTGAATTCTCAACACTCCCTGAAAGAAAGTTTGCACCTGTGGCAGCAGGGCTAATTTTCTCTGAAAATAAATGGAAAGAGCAGAGACTTGGACTTTCAGGGATCCCAGGCGTAAACCTGCAGTAAGGCCCGCCTGGAGGAAGAGTAGAAGACGCGCCAATTTGAAAAATCTTGGTGATACGCTACGACTCTCACACCATGAAATGTACGCCCTCCATATACGATGGTAATGAATGGAGGCGACTTCCTTCCTAGCTCTTAACATAGTAGGAATCACTGCTGAAGGAATCCCAGCTCTTCTTAGGATTGTCCTCTCAGTAGCCAGGCCGTCACATGAAGCCGCTGTAAGTCCGGATGGACGAAGGGACCTTGTGACAGCAGGTCGTGCTGCAGCGGTAGAGGCCATGGTTCGTCTACTAGTAGAGCTGTGAGCGTGGTGTACCACGACCTGCGAGGCCAGTCCGGTGCTATTAGAAGCACTGTGACTGATTCTCTGCAAATGCGTTGCAGAATTCGTGGTAACATTGGAAATGGCGGGAAGATGTAAACAAACTGGTAACGCCAGGGCATCGTCAGCGCATCTATCCCTTCCGCTGCTGGATCCCGCGTCCGTGCACAATATCTCGGAAGCTGATGGTTGTTGCGGGAGGCCATCAGGTCTATCTGAGGGCATCCCCACCGAAGTATGAGTCTCTGGAAGACCTGTTGATGAAGCTTCCATTCTCCCTGGTGAATGTCGTGTCGACTGAGATAGTCGGCTTCCCAGTTCTCTACTCCCGGGATGAATTCTGCTGAGATTGCTTGGAGGTGATCCTGCGCCCAGAGTAATATTCGGCTGACCTCCTTCATTGCGGCGTGACTGCGTGTTCCTCCCTGTTTGTTTACATATGCTACTGCTGTAGCATTGTCGGATTGTACTCTGACTGCTTTGCTCCGAAGAAGATCCGAGGCTTCCAGCAGAGCATTGTATATTGCTCTGAGTTCCAGAATGTTTATCGGGAGTAAGGCTTCCTGTGGAGACCACAGACCTTGGAATTGATGTTCGAGCACGACTGCTCCCCAACCGCGGAGACTGGCATCCGTGGTGAGAACCGTCCAGTCCCATATTCCGAATCGCTTCCCCTGAAGAAGATTTCGGGAGGTGAGCCACCACGTCAAAGAGAGGCGCGCCCGAGGAGATAGAGTGATTCTCAGATGGAGTGTGAGATGAGAACCTGACCACTGACGGAGTAGGCAGAGCTGGAATGGTCTTGAACGTAACCGACCGTACTGGACCGCTTCGAATGTTGCTACCATTTTTCCCAACAGGCGGATACACAGAAACACTGTGACCTGTCTGTGTTGTAGCACTGACCGAACCAAGAGTTGAAGAGAAGTAATCTTGTCCTCTGGTAAGTAGATCTTCTGTTGTACCGTATCCAGTATCATTCCTAGGAACAGTAACCTCTGTGAGGGTTGGAGTTGAGATTTTTGATAGTTGAGCATCCAGCCGTGCTGTATCAGTATCTCCTGTGTGCGACTGATGTTGGATAGAAGGATGTCTGCAGATGGCGCCTTCAGAAGAAGGTCGTCGAGATATGGCACTACCGTGATCCCTTGGGATCTGAGGAGCTGCATCATAACGGCCATGATCTTTGTGAAGATCCGGGGTGCCGATGACAGCCCGAACGGTAGCGCTTGAAATTGGAAGTGGTCGTCTCTGATGGCGAATCTTAGAAACGCCTGATGAGGTGGCCAAATTGGTATGTGCAGGTAAGCATCCTTGATGTCTAGAGACACCAAGAACTCTTCCGGCTCCAAACCTGCTATGACTGATTGTAAAGATTCCATTCTGAACTTTACCACTTTCAGGTAGGGGTTGAGATGTTTTAGGTTCAGAATGGGTCGTGTGGAGCCGTCCGGCTCGGGCACGAGGAAAAGGGTAGAATAAAAGCCCTGTGTTCTTTGTTCCAAGGGAACCGGGATAATTACTCCCATCCGACAGAGCCTTTGAACTGCCTGCAAAAGGGCTGCACCTTTGTCGAGAGAAGCTGCCAAACCGGTTGTGAAAAAACGGTTTGGAGGCTTCTTTTGAAAATCTATTTTGCATCCGTAGGTCACAGATTCTGTGACCCAAGCATCCTGACTGGAGAGACACCAGACCTGATGATAGAGGCGCAGCCGCGCCCCCACCCTGGTGTCCCCTAAGTGGGGCTGAGGTGTGTCATGAAGAGGGTTTTGGGGCCGGTTTGGCGTCCTGGTGTGCTGTGGAAGCGACACCTCTTCCCCGACCTCTGTATCCTCTGCCACTAGAAAGGCCAACTCTCGCACGCCCCCGGAATCTTGCCGTAGGGCGAAAGGATCGAAAGGACGGTCCCTGAAAGGGCCTCCTAGGAGGAGGAGGAGGGGCTGCAGAAGGTAAGAAAGATGATTTCCCCCCCGTGGCCTGGGAAATCATCTTATCCAGCTCCGGCCCAAACAAACACTCCCCCTGAAAGGGCAGAGCCTCCACTGCTCTTTTGGATTCCGCATCTGCCTGCCATTGGCGTAGCCAGAGGGCTCTGCGAGCCGAAATGGACAGAGCGGAGATGCGGGATGCCAATATACACACATCTGTAGAAGCCTCTACAAGGTAAGCAGCGGCTTCTTTTATGTGGTCCGCTAAAGCCACTAACTCACCTGCCGCTGGATCGTTACCGAGATTCTCATAAATCTGGGTTGCCCAGGCCTCCATCGCTTTGTTCACCCAGCATCCCACTTGTGCAGGACGTTGAACAAAACCCGCAGCCGTGTAGATGTTCTTAAGGGTGGCTTCCAGCTTCTTGTCAGAAGTCTCCTTCAACGAGGATGTTCCCGGGATAGGCAGGACTGTCTTCTTAGAGAGACGGGAAACCGATGGGTCCACTGAAGGTGGAGTCTCGCATAATTTTCTACTGTCTGCAGGAAAAGGGTATGCAGTTAAGAATTTGTTGGAGGCCTGAAAACGTCTATCTGGATGAAGCCAAGCATCCTTCAAATGTTGGTCTAATTCCTCAGACACTGGGAAGGCAGCCGCCTGTCTGCGACGCTTACCAAATATTTGAGGGCGATCTGGAAGAGCAGCCTCGTCGTCTACTTTTAGGGTAGACTTAACCTTAGCAATAAGGTCTTCTAATCCCTGTGAAACCGTCTCAGGGGCTGGTACTTGTAACATATCAATAGGGTCAGTGTCAGGATACTGTCCCTCCTCCAGAGGAGGCATGTCATCATCCGACCCATATGCATCTAATCTATCCGTGAGCAGACGGCTCTCATTAGACAAAATGGGCAGAGCTATAGGATCCGCATCCCTAGGGATAAGGGCCCTGGTTAATGATTCCACCGCCGAAGTTAATTCGGCCTGTTGAGACCTAGCAGTGTCTCTATCTGCTGAATTGTCAGCTTCTCATAGAGATAAATGCGAAATCACTTGTATTAATTGAGAAGCCCAAACAGGGACCTCTTGCTGGGGTGTTACTGGAGTGTCTGTGCATTCTGCACACAGTACAGCTCCCTCCACCTGTGGGGTGAATTTTGCCTGACATCTTCTACATGTCAGCTTTTTTGAAGAACCCCCAGCCATCACACACGCTACAGTTAAAGTTCAAAGTAGTTAGAAAAAAGCAAGTGCAGGTGGAGAGAGAGAGGGAGCACCCACAAGTCAGCACTTCCCTCAGCGTTAAAACGCTGCAGGGCTCTGACTATAATTTGAGCACAGCCTTTGCTCTCTAGCAAAGACCTCTATCACCCCACTGTGTTACTCACAGACCCAGGGATGTAGAGGTCAGCGGTGGATAATGAGACCTCCCTGAGGCAGGACGCGGCAGGGGAGAGCTCCGGAGCTGTTAATGGCGCCTAGCAGTGAGGAGGAACGCAGGGAAATCGTCCCGCGCGCTAGGCTCCGCCCACCGTCTATGGAGCGCTTTTTAGAAAAAGACGCGCTATCAATACCGCCCGTTAAACCCGACTCCCCTGCTAGCGGGGAGCCGGGATATACTCACCCTGCCTGCTGGCCGGCGGCGGTGAGGCTGTGCGGACTGAGGCGCGGCCGCACGCAGCGGCGTCCAGTCACTCTGGGACAGCGGTCCCAGGAGCCGGGGACCCCGCGCAGACCGCAAGCAGTGGCGCAGGGGGTCCCCTCCGGCAGCTCCCGCGACGCAGACAGGCAGTCGGCAGAAGCTGCCTGTGTCCTCATATGTAAATATTTAATAAATCAATAAAAAAATAAAAATTTCTATTTGCCCTTAGAGGGCAAAACGTTGCACATTCTAAGACTGCCAGGCAGGGGGAAGTAGAGGGGAGGAGCTAGCCACACTGTTATAATTATTATAGTGCCCAAGCTCCTAGTGGTCGCCCTCTATTCCCCCACTGTAGATCTCCAGTGCCACCTAGTGGATGAAGGAGAAAATGGATAAAAAAAAATATATTGTTTGGACAAGTGTTAAATAGTAAAGCTTCAAATAATTTGTGTGAATGACTACTTGTCTGCTTTCCACTGGTTTATTTTCCTTTACTCCTATACATTACCAGATTTGTTCCCACCAGGCAGAAATCGACACATCTTTAGCAACAAGTGTCGCTCATTAGCCTTGCAGATTCTATTGGATAGCAGGATAAACAAAGTCTGCAACTTGTGATTGAAGTTTTTCTGCTGAAAACAAAGGATTTAGTTCTCTTGCAAGGAAGAGTCAGATTATTGCAAGTGTGAAGAATGCCTTTGGCTAAAGATGGATCTTATTTTTCAAAAAGGTAAAATATACAAAATTCCCACTCTTGCAAGTATGGACGTAGAAAAACAAAAAGGTGCTCATTCAATAAAGTATTCCTCAAAGACAGCGGGAAAACTCCTCTAGAGAATTGCATAGCCACACAGGTCAGTCTTTCGTGATCGCATCTACAGGAAAAGTATTCCCAGCAGATTACAGGCAGTATCAAATTACCTACAATAAAAGATAGCAGGCAATTTCTTTGTGCAGGGCTAGCAGGCAATTTCTTTGTGCAGGGCTATCCAATGAAAGTCAGATTACACTTTATCCATGAAAATAGCCTATGCAGCAGGGAAAAAGTTCACTAAACCAGTGGATTTTCAGGGAGGAGGATATATATTAAAAAAAAAAAAAAAAAAAAAAAGTGTCTCTAGTGTAACCCTGGTTAAGTTTGCTAATGTCAATCAACTCATTTGGGATACTTTAAACACATTTACCACCAGTCAGAAGTAACATGGTTTGCATACCAGATGGAACTTTCCAGAATTGTTAACAAACCCATTTTTTCCCTTGTGGTCTATCCATAATGTCTCTCTACCTAGGACTGTATAGTGGTCTCCTGGAAGGTTTGGTTATCTGTCCTTTATTCTCATGAGTGACACTTTATACAGGCAATGCTAGGATCCTCTTCTGGCAGTGGTGACCAAGCCATATCTTGGTAGCGAACATTAATACATGTCAGTTTGGTTTCTGTAGCTTTTCAAACTAAAGAATGGGACCACACTGACACCATAGATATCTTTTTGCATTTAACTCAAGGAGTACCACCGAAAATATGTTAAATTGTATAACAATATTTCATTTAAAATTTACAGGTATGGCGGTTAATTGCTAGGGCAGTGGAGCACAATTTGTTGCTATAAGATCTCAGTTGCATGCATGTACAGATGTGGGACCACAATTAATGTAAGCATGAATTTTTAAAACCCCCACTGCCACCAATATTGTGAAGTGTAAGAAAAGACAATAGTCAGCTCTGTTAGTAATTGAGCAGGGATGGGACAAGAACAAATCATGACCGTATGCACCACCAAATTTTGAACACTTCTCTTTATACATAGATACTACAGATAGTGGTAGATGCTCAATTAGTTCAGTAATATTACTCAGGTGCATGAGGGAGGGGTTAATACTGAGTAAGTAAACAGAACATCCCCCCCCAGTTCACCAAATAGTATTAGTAACCAATCTTCAACACTACATAATAGAATTCAGAGATATTGGTTTACTTACTCAGTATTAACCCCTCCCTCATGCACCTGAGTAATATTACTAAACTAATTGAGCAACTACCACTATCTGTATATATGTTGTTAGAGGCAGAAGGGAGCCCATATTAGGAGGAGATGTGGGTCCTGATATGCCACATGGAGTAGTTTGGGGTTGCTCCAAGGTAGGTAGCTCTTAGTTTGGATATATCAAGTAAGGAGCTATTATGTGGCTCCTTGCTGGTTCATCGTAGACCCAATTTAGGGTAACGGTGGTGTGGGAAGCGGTGCCCCTGGACTGGATGGGCTGGAGAGGCTTTAGTGCGGCACGCCCTTACATTCTATTAACACTTCTCCCTCACAAACCCTATCTCACTTATTTTAATTAATAAAAAAAATTATATCTATATATATCTATATCTCTCTCTCTTCGGCTTCCTATCACTAATTATTAACACTATAGTATCTCACTGGCGTGCTGCACTGGGCTTCCAAGCTTATGATAGTTTTTTGGGGTGCCACACCCTGCACCTAGATACAGCGCTAGGGACCCCCAATATACAGAGAAGCCTTGACGTGGCTTGGGGGCATATACACCTGCGCAGGTATATGTAACAAATCTCTGAATTCTATTATCATGTAGTGTTCAAGATTGGTTACTAATACTATTCAGTGAGCTGGGGGGGAAAAAGGTCTTGTTTACTTACATAGATACTAGTATGCCACCTTTTACATTGGACCAGAAACGGTTTCCTCTTCTGTGCATTTTAAGGTTTCTCCCAAACCTGTAGTATAGTTGCTCACGTGACAAGCAATCATGCTAGATACACTGCTCACATGATTAGAAGCATAAAACCTGATTGGCAGTGATTGTAATAGTCAGGTTTGATGTGCACACCATCACTAGCATCTCGTACTATGCTTATAAAAAGGATTGTAACAGGATAGTTACTGTCACTTAAATCGTTCCAGTGTGGACACAATCTAGGCAGACAATCATGATGATCTATGAAGGGTTTTGCTTTTTAAATCCACTAGGTGGTAAAGGCAAATCTGTGCCGAAAACTCAGTATAGAAGTATTAGAACCCATGTATTTAAAGTGAACCTAATGTGAGAAGCATCAATTTCTGAGTATTAAGAACTCAGCCAATGAATTTAGTAGTACCGAGAACTACAGGATTAGTCATTGCCGCCATGTCATCATTGCTACCATAGCAGCATAAAATGTAGACAATAGCATAAATACATATGAGTAGTGAGAATGGGAACTCATACCTTTCAAATTTCAGCAACAAAGTGAACAAATATACTCATGTGACTCAAACAAAGTTCTTTATTTAAGAAATAAAAAAAAGGCTGGTAAACATTAAGTGACAACTTTGGCATGTCCTAATTCTGATATTTTAATGAGTGGTAATTATGCCCTTGAGGCCATATTGAAAACCCAGTCACTATTATGTAATGCCATTGTGAAGTGCATTGGTATGTCTTAACCATTCTTGCATTATTTATCTGCTACCATGCAAAAAAACCACAGAAGCAAATCCAACTTTTTTTCTGTGGAAGACATGAGCAATACACCATACAGATACAAGTTTCAGGAAGTAGAACACAACACTTAAAATGATGGCTTTAATTTCAGTTAAAGAATACAGTACGGGAGGGGAGAAAAAAAAAGTGCTTCAATTAAATATACATCAAACCAGTGATGCTGGCAAAGTCAAAGGAGATCTCTAATATTGATAATGGCTATGTCGACATGACATTAAAAGAAAATCCCTTTAAAACAATTTACGTTTGTTTTTTTAAAATGATAATGTTCACAGTGGTTTGTATAAACAATATGCAGAATATAGCAGTGACATTCCTAGTCTCACCAGCCCATGAGTGTCCTCTTTAGGTACTAAAGTATGAAACAAGCATTTACAGTTCATGTGAATTGTACGAAGCTACAAGAGAGAAAAATAAAAGATTTGGAGTGTACAAATAACAAAGGATATTTAGAAGGGAAAAAAAACAAAACAAAAAAACACACACATTATGTGGTTTCAGAAGGAAAAAGGGAGAACAGAAAATTTGAAGGGGGAGTGATGTAGCAAATACAATTCAGAAAGAAAATGGAGCCACTATCAAGATGGATGGAGCGGACCAGTACACGTTACACAATTTAAAATAAAAAAAGTGATTATATACTATAATACAAGTCTAAACGGACTAAAAAGGCTCATTTTTTTGCCTGCTTTGTGATCATGCCTCGTGGAGGTGTTACAGGTCTGCTTGCATTGGGCTTCTTTTTCTCGGCAGGTTTAAGTATCTGAGAAACACAGAAGTACAAGTTGTGAGATCATTCATTTTCAGATTGCTTGAAATGAGTTTATAGCAGGTCTTTTTTTTTTTTACTAAAGTAGAAGCTATTGATGGCATGCAGCTCACACAAACCTATTACGGATTACTGCCTGCCATTCCATATTACTACATTTACACTAGCCTTTTTAGGCATGTCAATTAACTTGCATAACATTGTGCACCAACATTAACATGATGTAATGCAGACACAAAGCAATAACGCCAACAATACTGTGAGAAAGGCAGTCAGCAGTGTAGAAGTATGCATATTACAGTATTCATTTTCTTTCTACCTTATTTTTTAATTTAGGACTTAAAAATTGGCTACCGGTACTAGTTACTATACCTGAAAGGAGCACATTAAGGTTTCATCTACACTCATCATGGCTCCAGCATTGTCGAACTCTCCACAGTAGTTTGGAGCAGAAAAAAGTGTTACCAACTGTCGCTTGGCAAAAAATTCATAACCATCTTCAACCACCTACAGGAAAAATATGAAAACAGTTAGGTAATCGCTTGAGGTAATCTTCATTGCTTCACTGTGTGTTTGTGGAGGCTGGTACAATATTAGGATGTCAACCACAATATAAACAGTTTTGTAGGTCAGTCAGCACAACACTTACACATTCTTGGCAACTAGTGTCATACATCACTTGTACATCTACAGCAAGTTAGATATTTGCAACACAAGTGCAAATGTTCCTACCCTATGCATGTTAAGAACTGCACAGCAGTACAGACACTGTTCATGTTCTCATGTCTGCTCCTACTTCCTCCTCATGTGTAATTGTTCTTCTGTGCGATTTCTATTTGGTATGAAATTATGCTACAAGGCCTTTCAGATTTGCTGCCAAGCCAGATATTGTACACATGGATGCCACAATTGGGTTGTGGATAAGCTCAGACAATTTCTAGGTAGACCCCCAAGAAGTAAACATGTACAGGTAGACACTGACAAAAGTTCAACACATGAAAAGGTCAATGCATACTTGCCTACCTGACCCTCTCCATGAGGGAAAAAAGGCTGTGTTCCTGGGCTTCCCTGGTAATGTTTTATTGCCATCACCTGTGGGGAGCTAGGTAATTGAGCAGAAAGGCGTTTCACCACAGGCGATGGCAATTCTACATTACAAGTCCAAGAACAGAGAACTCTCCATGAAGGAGAGGGTCAGGTAGGCAAGTATGAGTCAATGTTTCTACTTTTTTGTGTCAATGCAGACACCAGAACACATGGACAACCAAATAGTGTACCGGCTGCCATGCTGCAGCCAGGTGCCTCGCTCTGATGCAATTGGCATACTTCCCTGTTCCCAATCAAATTCCACATGGAAGCATGCAGTTCTAGTCACCCCTCCATAATAAAAGTACATATTGGAACTTCAAAAAGGTTTAATAAGCAACTAAATGGATTACGTTTTTAGTCATTGGGTTATGAGGAAAGGATAGCCAGGTTAGGTATGTTTACATTGGAAAAAGGAGTCATCCAAAAGGGGGATATGATTTGTGAAATTGCTTAAACTAATATTAATACACTGAACTAGCTGGTGATCTGTTTACCAAGAGGACTGCACTGGACACGTAGTCAGACTCCAAGGTTAGAGGAGAGGAGGTTTCTCACCCAGGGTAGGAAGGTTTCTTTACAGAAAGGGCAGTTAATATATGGTATACTCTGCCACAGAAGGTTGTGATGGTAGACTGTTGATCCATTTAAAATAAGTGTTATGGTGTGTACACACGGTGAGATTACCTTGCTATTCGACTTAAGATTCGAGTGCTGTACAATCTTTGCTATCTCTGTACTTTTTACATAAAACTCGTACAATCAGCATTAGTTTTGCACCATATAGTCATTGCTGCCCTGTCTATCTTGGTTTCGATTTGTGCTGTCACGGGAGTGCGCATCGGGATTGCAAGGTAAAAACCATGTGCAATCTGCATACTATCTGCATGCGATCTGCTTACGATTTTGACTATATAGGCTGAAGGTGGATTGTAGACAAATTTGTAACTAAAAAAAAAAAACAACCACAGTATCAAGGGGTATAATTAATTCTAATGTGCTAGTGTGGATTGGACACCCAGTAGAACAGATATAGGTTGAGCTTTGTGGACTAATGTCTTTCTTCAACCTCACCAAATAGGTTATTATGTCCAGTAGGTCAGGGTTTAAAAGAAAACAAAAACATCTGTGGTAAGCCAACACAGACTCCCACCCATAATACAGATTTTGCTAAAGGTGGGGTGTCAACATACAAATGGATAGGAGTAATACCTGATGAGCTCGACAGATTAGATCCAAGTCATGTTTATGGAGGAACTTTGCCACAACTTCTGCACCGAAAGTGAAGGATACACCTCTGTCATTTTCACCCCAACCTAAAACATCCTTATCAGGGTCTGACCAAAGCAAGTCACACAAAAGACCCTGGTCTGGTACATCAGTAGGACGCATGATTCTCCTGATTTGTTCCATTGATTGAAGGTCTGGTGATAAACCTGTACAAAGAGCCACTGTTAAGTTTCTTAATGTAGGCACCCCTTGCATAGATAAGGCCACACCACATATGTCAGTGGTAGCCAACTCCAGTACTCGAGAGCTACCAACAGTTCACTTTCTAGTTAACCTAGCTGGTGCACTCATTACTGACTGACATTATAAGAGATCCACAGGTGGCGCTAAATACTTCACGGTACTTGTGTATTATCAGGATGCCCATTACATCGTGGTGTATTCAGAATACCAATACAGCACTATGCTGACTACGTAAGTGGCTCTGGAGCCCTAAAAATACACAATGCGTAATATCCCCACTATTCACGTCGGCTTGGAGTTGATGTTCTAAAGTGTGGCAAGCGCAGCGAGCCCAGCAAGAGGACGCGTATCAGTTCACTGCGCCCGCCACACTTTATAAAATCAACTCCACGCCGATGTGGATAGTGGGGGTGAAATGGCTGGTCTATACTTACCCTCCTCCGGCCCAGGCACCGCGTCAATCCCCAGTGACTCACTCTGGGATTCAGTATGCATTTAGCGTAGTGCCACTGGGGGAGCAGGGAAACTATGTGATGCACCGCCAGGGGCACTATGCTGAATTACGTACAGCGTCCGCCGTGAGTGCCAGAGGAGGGGGACTGAATGCTGCCATCGGGTAGTGACCGTCGCTGCTACCAGGGAGTCATTCATCGGGGATCGCTGCCCGGAGGAGGGCAAGCATAAACCACACCACCCTGCTCCCAGAGCTGCCTCCTGTATTATCACGGCGCCGGCTACGTAAAAAACGTAGTATAGCCGGGCACCGTGATAATACACAAGTACCTACTTCACATGTGATTGTGAGGAGACCTGGAAAACGTTAACTGTTGGTAGCTCTCGAGGATTGGAGTTGGCTATCCCTAACCTATGTGATGTGTATCAAGTGGACTGCAAATACATTTATCACACTCTTTCAATGAAAAAAGGACTACTTAAATTAGTTCCATCGGCATCTTAGTACGATACCCTGGTGATAGAGGTGTTAATACCAAATACTCAAAGACCTCTTACAATGTGCATTGCAATTTACCTTTAGATGGGCATATACAGGATAAATATTTACTTTCAACATGCCTGTAAGCTCTGCAAAATAGGGGTGGTGGCTGATCTAACAAGAAAAGTACGGACTTTCTAAGTGTTAATTACCGTTTGTGCTTCAGAGCATATAGGTGGGGCTGTGTCCTCAAGGAGATAATGCCACTGCCTACAGTACTCCCAAAAAAGTGTTGCTGGTTAATGCTCTACGTTCTTAAAATAAACCAAACGTGCTGACAAACCAATTATTGTTACCAATTAGACACCCCAATTCTTGGTCCCCCACAAAGCCTGTGGACAGCCACATAGTTTTTCCATATAATTATTTTGTAAGCTCTATACAATGATAACTTGTAACATCTTACAATAAGTCTCAAAATCAGACAACTACTAATGACATTTATGTAATCTGCATTGAGAGGAAATACAATACAGGCTGATGCGAGGGGGGAGGGGGGAGGGCTAGGAACTTCACCACAACTTGCCTCCATGACAACAGAAAATCTTCTCATCTACAATGGCAGCTATTGGCAGGCAGTTGAAGCAGTCAGTAAAAGTTTTCCATAGCTTAATGTTATACCTTCTTTTACCTATAGAGAGAAATAAATGAATAAAAGTTACTTAATTTGGTTGTTTAAATTAACCAATGAATCTGTACACAAGTATTCCGAACAATACAAGGAACTAACCATCAGTTATTTAAAAAAAAAAAAAAAAAAAAAAAAAAAACTGTAAATATTTGTACACTATGAAGGAAAGTTCCATTGTTGGAAAATGGAGCAACACAAAAGTTATGGGGCATAATCTGTACCAGCAACCTCTAAAGCTGAATAGTGACCACTGTACAGCAAAAGCATTATGCAAGAATTAAATTCATGTTGCCGCTATGTAAAATGAACAGTCACAGAAACATGTAAAATTTGATGTTAGAACTTATGTACTTAAAAGCCTAATAAAAACATACAGAACTTACATTCATCATAAAAGCCATAGATTCTGTTAATGCTGGCACACTCATGATTGCCTCGGAGGAGGAAGAAGTTCTCTGGGTATTTTATTTTGTATGCCAAAAGGAGACAAATGGTTTCTAAAGACTGCTTCCCTCGATCCACATAGTCACCAAGAAATAGATAGTTGCTTTCTGGAGGGAAACCGCCATATTCAAAGAGTCGAAGAAGGTCATAGTATTGTCCATGAATGTCACCTGCAAAGAAAAGGATTGGTTATTAAAGATAAGGACCTTGTAGTCGGTGCAACCAAGCACACAATGGTGCTTACTAAAGCGGTATTGTTCCAAGCACCACGTACTTACCACAAATTTTAAGAGGAGCTTCAAGTTCTAGCAAAATTGGTTGACTGAGGAAGATTTCTCGAGACTTCAGGCACAACCCTCTAATCTCATTCTCTTGAAGTTGGACATTTTTTCCAGGCTTAGACCCTCTTACTATAAAAATAATAGATATAAAAATTACTTAACTACAACCAGGCACAACAACTAAATCATACAGAGCAAGTCTGGCTTCTCCAGCTGTTGTGAAACTACAACCCAGCAGTCCCTGGCACAGTGTTCGCATTCTTTAAAGCAAAACTTTGGCAAGACATGTAAGTAGTCTCACCAGCACGAGAGCCACAGGTTGGCCAGGCCTGATGGAGCTGGAAGTCCTAGAGAGCACAATTCTGATACACAAGGGAAATTTACTATGTGTACAAATTAAAGATGGTACACAAACACTCCCCGCTGGAGCATACAATATGCTATAATACACTCCCTTGAGGTACTTGCTGCATTTACTGATCAGTCTGGGACACAATGCTCATGATGTGGCCACTGAATATATTGTGAGATATTGCTTTTGTGTGTGGCCAACATTTTAGCAGTCATGACATTATAAAGCTAATCAGTTACTTTCTCTGCATGAAACACATTACAATATTCTAAATTAGGCTTAAAAAAAAGTTATTCTATGAAGAGCAGATCAATAAGGTAGAACATTGCTTCAGTATAATGTGTTTAATGCAAATTAAAAGCTACTTAAGTGTGAAATTAGAAAAATAGCCATTACACACGTGTACAACCAGCGGTCAAATGGAATCAATGATCATTACGATCAAAACATAACACATGCTAAATGGTTGTAGTCAAATCAAAGCCTCTGGCACAATTGGAAGGCCACAGGAAATTAGATATATTTTTAGGCTTAAATGCAGCAGAGGACATACAAAAGAGTATTTCCAGTTTAGTCAGTGTCAAACAAGGAATACTGGATGCAAATTCTAGAAAGTAAAAAAAAAAAATAAGAGGCAGCCAACTACTAGACTCAAGGCACTAACAGGCCATAAAGCTTAAAGTGACCAGTCTAATGAACCAGAGACCAGCTTAAGCCATGTACACACTTGCCAATCTTGATATGGACTATAGTCAAAATTGCATAGCATGTTCCTTAAAATTGCAGTGTTCAGCTGAATGAAACAACGATGTGAAGCCCCCGTATCGCATAGCTAAACAGATGTGCAGGCAAGTTCTATCTTGACTGGCACCTGTAGATTTTGAAAGTATAGTCAAAACCAAATAGAAATTTAGTCTAAATTGCAGTGTTCAGCCATATTCAGTGTTGATCTGCACCCCCGTTTAGTCAATATCAAATAGAAAAATAGACTGTGCAGGCAAGTCTCTGATCCCACCTGTAGAATGTATTTGGCATAGGGACACATTTCAAGATACTGTAGTCTAAATCTAAAGTACACATAATAGTGCCCATACACCATGCGTTTTGGCCTTGCAATGCACGCTCCCGTGCACATCACATTGCAAAGTACAAAAAGTATATGCAGCATGTTCTTTTTGAACTACATCATCACATCTACAGTAGTACAAAACGCACACTGTTGTATCGTATGAGTTTTGAACTAGATGCGATGCAACGTAGTTTAAACCGCACGGAGCACATTGCACCATGTGGACACATTAAAGTGCAGTTGGCCATATTGACTATTAGCCTGAATCTCACCCTGTTTACACAACAGATGCACTGAGGAATAATGATAAAATGGAGTCAAACAACCAATCAGCTCCTGCCTGACATTTGTTTAAGACAGCCTATGACATGGCAGGTAGGAGCCGATTGGTTGGCTGTTCATTACTCTCCATTTGATCACTTTTGAAGTGCATCTGGCCCCATAACTGAGCTCTTCTATTTAAAGCAAAAAAAGTCCCACCTTATTACCCAGTTAAGTTAAATGCTCCTATTCAAGTGTTCTGACAGAACCTGTGGCGAGTGAAGAAAGCCTGTAAGGGGCTTCTATGCGCTTAACCGCCCCCCCCCCCCCCCCCCGCCCCTATACTGCCTAGCTGGGTCACACCTGGGCTTCTGTACCCAGCTTGCAAACTAACACCAGCGTCCCTACCTGGCATAATGCCGCGCAGTTGACATCAGCAGAGGTGGTGTCCTGAGCTGGCACTTGAGGAGGTAATCACCCTGTGCTTGATATTTCATTGAAGTTATTGGGTACCTTTGACAGGTTGCCCATTCATGTTACCTGCTCTTTGCCAGAAGGGGCCGCTTTTTGCCCAGGCACCCGACTTCAGGGAAGGGCAAATTTAGTCAAAAAAAAAAAAAGGCAAGACACTGCCATGCAAAACAAGCTTAGCAGGAACACTACTGTGGGTACAATGTAGTAGGACGCATCTGGTCAAACTAAATGGTGCATACACAGAATAGAGGCGTGGGGGGGCGCGGAATAGGATCATTTGGTTGGACATTGCCCATAAGTAGTTACTCAGCTGGTCACAATTCCGAGGTCAGTAACTGGCCTTGGAACGAGGAATGCAGCAGCAATCACTAAAGGATACCTGCATATGAGCAGATCTTTAGCCATCAGAGTTGTAGGTAAACTATTGGGTTTGCAAACAATGCTGGACGACACTATGAGCTTAATTCAGACCTATTAGCAAGGCAGCAACTTTTGCAAACAAACAGAACCATGTTGCACTGCAGGTGAGGCAGATGCAACGCGCAGAGAGTTCGATTCGGGTGAGTGGCATTCCAACTGAAATCTAAATCACAGCAAGTATAAAGCAGCCAGTATTTACCCTGCACCGAAACAAAACAACTCCCCCATAGCTTAAGGGGCCTACATACAGGGAGATGTGGCGATCTAGCATCGCTCACCACACCGCGATGTTGGCGAGGATATTAAGAGATTAATATCCAGCGTGTTTGATATTAATCTCTTGGGAATAGCGACGCACATTACCATAGCTACACATGAAGCTAACAAGCGAGATCACCCATGTGTAGCCCCCCCCCCAGCAGTGCAGCATGGTTTTGTCCAGGTGCAAAAACTGCAGCCTTGATAATACACCCTTAACCATCACAAATCCTGGGTCACATGTGTGATGTGGAAGGTGTATACAAGGTCTGAATCGGGCTCTATATACTGATCAGGCGCTCCAAGGAACACCAAGCAATAAAGCCCGCTGACCAAGGGGCACACAAGACTTACAGTAAGGTCCAGCTCCCAAGAAAGCACAAACCTCTTTCTGCTAACAATGGAGCACTGCCACAGACGTGCATGCAGTTTACAGGTGGGACAGATTACAGACCATACAGGGAAGTGAACTTTCAGAACTAAAAATATTCCTTTCAAATGCTACATTTAATATAAATGTGCGGTACTAGTGTACTTTCACGGCTCCCATATGTAGTGGCATGCGATTTTTCCCGTATTTTTAAGCATTTTTTTTTATAAAATCGCATGCGATCAGGTGGCGGTACGCGTCCTACGACCTTTTCATACCCCCACTATCCACGTCGGCATGGAGTTGAGAATAGAAAGTGTGGCGAGCGCAGCGAGCCCGAAGCGTGGCGAGCGCAGCGTGCCCCGCGGATACCTTCACAGGTTTCAGTGTCCCCTCGCGGGCTTCACAGGTATCCGCGTCTGCTCGCAATGCTTCGTGCTCGGTGGCTCGCCACACTTTCTATTCTCAACTCCACGCCAACGTGGATAGTGGGGGTATGAAAAGGTCGTAGGACGCGTAACGCCGCCCCTCGCGGGCTCGCCACGCTTCGTGTTGGCATTGATAGTGGGGGTGGTACAGTGTGAAAAATGACATTTGGGGTGCATTTTACATGATGTCAACTGATGTCCATAATTTCTGTGAAAAATGACATCGCATGCGATGCGATTTTTCCCTGTACGATGCACATCGTGGGAGCCGTGAAAGTACACAAGTACCTACCTAACCAGATAAAATGACAAATCTAAAGTAGTTCAGAAAGTCTTGCTATGAAGATAAATCTCTAATCATTTGGTTTCAGTAAGCTGATTTATAAAGGTGCATAGCGATTTGAGCTTGTGATTTTGACTATATATAGTCAAAAATCAGAAGAAAAAAGTTAAGGCCCCCATACATTAGGCCGACTTGTCCTAGGGACAAGTCGGACCCAATTTACCTGCTAGCCGCCCGGCAGCTCCCCGGGAGGCTCACATACAATTTGGCACTTGATGTGCCATTTTTTACATGGGATAAATCGCATGCGATTTATCCCATGTAAAAAAAAAAAACCCAGGGAGCTGCAGGGCAGTGAGGAGTAGTGGGGGCGGGCAGCGGCGGCCAGCGGTGGTGGGGGCGGGCAGCGGGTGCAGTGAGCGCTGCTGACCTGGCCGGGCAGTGTACTTACACATAGCAGCAGCGGGGACAGGCAGCGCAGTGGCGGCTATTAGATTTTTAAAATTTGTCAAATGACCGGCCGCTCTGATTGGCCGGAGAGCTCTCAGCCAATCAGAGAGCGGCCGGTCATTTGACAAGTATTTTAAAAATATAATAGCCGCCACTGCGCTGCCCGTCCCCGCTGCTGCTATGTATGAATGGGCAGCCTGTGATTGGCATGGGCTTTTTTTTTATTCCGTACTGACAGCTCCCGCCAGCTCCCCCTGCCCGGCTCTATGCCGCCTGTGTCCCCCGCAGCGCCCCCAGCCCCCCCTGCTCCCTCTACCGCCGCGCTGCCCCACTAGGTCCCAAGTCGGGTGGTCAGACGTGCAGCAGGTCCGACCAACCGACGCAGATCCGATGCGCACGGGACCGCGCATCGGATCTGAGGGGACATCAAAACTAGCCGATTTTGGTCCGATTTCGGCCAGATCCGACTGATCTGGCTGAAATCTGACCAAAATCGGCTAGTGTATGGGGGCCTTTACAAGTAGCAGTGTGTATACAGAGGAAAAATGAAGGACTGCCTATAGTAGAACACTAGAAAAAATTAGGCTGCCTGCACAAAGCCGACCATAGGCAAAAGCGGAGACAGGGATTTTGAGCTTCTCCCACCATTAAATATTCCTGGGAGGGAGAAGTGAATTGTAAATAATCCTGGGAGGGAGAAGTGAATTGTATTTGTTATGCAAGGACGGGCATGCATTTGTAGATGCATATTTTGGTTGGACCTATAAGAGACCGTAGGTAAATTTTAGAAAATAAACTTTTATGTATATAAAAGCATTAGCTCCAGCAAAGGTAAGCTCTGGAGCCTAGTAGAGAGTATGAACACTACATAGTGATCTCAGATCGGTCCAGCCTGGCTGGAATAAATGACAACCGTTTGCACCAAAACAGAGGCATACAAACAATTGCTCTAATTTTCCTGAATGACCGTTTCAGAATGTTTCCCAATGTAGGAAAAATGGTCAAATGTCATTTGCTACCAAACGTTACCAGATTTTTGGACAGATCTGACCTAGTATGTACCCAGCTTTAGTGATCACCTTGTAACAAGCTGTCCATTTCTGTAAACATTTTATTAGCTATTGACAAACGTGGTCAAATGATATACAAAGCGTTTTGGTTTCACACTGAACAAGTTGTAGCAGATTCAATTAAGAGAAAACCCTGCAGCATGCAGCTTCTCTAGCAGCAGTATTTTACTATTCAATTAAAGGAAAGAACACAAGATGGCATCTTTTGACATCGCGTTTCTTTACGCACCTCCAGAGCAGGTCTCATTTTAGCGAATTTTTCTTGTTACGGACAAAAAAAAATATATATATAAGGACTTTCTTCAGCACTCGTGTCACCCAACCTACCGGGATTAATGAACCAATCTGAAGTTTACAGTTAGTTTAGTCTGTAATTACTTACATAGCAGCAGCGTTAAGTGTATAAATTGGATAGCACTGGTATTTGGAGCACTCATACCCACTGTATTCCAAGATTGGCTGAGGTTTTTTGCAATGAACTTGTACCTAACTGAATTCTCTCAAATTAATGTAGCTTAGACCAGTTAGACCCTGTATAAAGTCTAGTTTTGCAAATAAAGCATAACTACCCTTCTATTTCCGAAGAGAATCACTTTACTAATGCATGCCAATCTAATGCAGCATTAAGCACCTTACACACTAGAAGATCCCTGCCAACAGATATTGGCAGCAGCGCAGTGCTGACATTGGCAAGTGCATATAAACTTGCGGATGGTGCTGAGGGGAGCGAGGGCGATGCAGCATGGCAGTCACTAACCAGGACCTCCCTTGTCTGCACATGCAGGACAAGGGAGGCTGTGGTTAGTGATGCGCAGGAGAGCGCAGTCAACTATATTGCGTGTACACACTACACAAGAAGGAAAGACCGCACAGGAGGGCCTTCTGAGCAGTATATTTTACTGTCAAGTATGTATGGGGATTTAGTGACAATATGGCCAATGCACTCAGGGGTAGATTTAAGCTTGGTGAAGTGATAAAGTGTCTGGTTTATATCACCGGCCAATCAGCTCCTACCTGTTATTCTTTAAACAAAGCCTGTAACTTCACAGGTGATAAAACCAGACACTCACTTCACCAAGCTTAATAAATCTGCCCCTTAGTGGTTAATTCGTTTTTGTCCCTTGAGTGTTTTTACGTAACTATTTGTAGACTAGAGGCACAAATGTGATGGTGGACAAGAAGTGTGGCCTATGAGAAAATACAGTCAACATCCTGATCTCCTTACCCAAGATTTAATCTGATTAAAGGCATTTTCCATTACTGAATAATTTCCTAATTGGTTTACCAACAAAACTGGATGGCTCGGAATGTCAACATTTTACACCCAGTTCTCAAGATGCAACATTGCAGTGTTCCTCTGCATTTAAATGTGTGTAGAATTAGAGGCATCAAAAAATTGCACCATCCCATCGCTCAGTGTATGGGTGCAGTAACTGTTGAGGAAAGGTCAATCACACTGAAGGGATGAAATAAACATATTTAAGACAATAGTGACATTATCATGAATTGATGAACAAACTAACAATGGTATTGATAATTTAGATAATGGTGGTTTGAAATAGTGAATGGTGGAATTGCAGACCCTTATACCACACAAATAACCCGGGTCTGACCTGTGTCACTGGTGTCAAAGGTCCTTTTGAAAAATCCTGTGCGTAGCAACCAGATAATCTGTCCTGGGTTAAAAGGAAGGTTTTACCTGGGTCGGACCCGGGTTGCTGGGCAGTGTGAACGGGTAACCCAGATCCCGTTCATACTATAGGGAGAAGGCAGCGTCAGCTCCAAGCAATGCCTACTCCCTCGCCCACCCCCCCCCCCCCCGGCTTATTGCCGGGTCGCTTCACCTTGCAGACCCATATTCATATCGCAGGTATGACCCAGCATTTGCAAATTGAAGGGGGTATTACTTGTAAAAGCACTCCACTGAACTGCAGTGTAAAACGTAGTCCCATTCCTATCATGGCCTTACATTCTCCACTCCATGTTAAGAACGCTGCTATCATGAGTGCAGAGACTGCCATTTGGAAAGAACCACCTACACCACGGGACATTCATTTTATATTGTTTTTCATTAAGTGAATTCATTTTATTTCATCCCTTGAGTGCGACTAACCTTTCCTCAACAGTCAGTACTGCTTTTTTGTTGTTACTTATTGTGGATTGGGTCGACTACCACTGAAGGGGAGGTGGGGGGGGGGGGGGGGGGTAAATCAAACCCCCTTTTCCTTTGGGTTTCAGGAGCTCTAGCATTCTGCTCGTCTTTACTGGGCACCACACACCAGCTTGCACCCACAGTAACAGAGCCTAGTGATGGACCTGTTCAGCCCATTGCGACCAACCATGCATGGTCTGTCTCCACTTGAGACATGAATGGTTAAAGCACCTTACCTAGTTTGTCATTGGCAGGGAGGTTCTGTATGGAGAAACAATCTGCTAGATTCCTGAAGCCTCTAAAATGTCCAGAGGAGCAGATGCCAGCTGGACAGGACCTCTCTAGTAGTCAGCTCATGAACCGGAGAGAGGTTGCTGGATGCAGCCAGATGCTGGTGAAGTTGGAGCTGCCGCATTTTACCGACAAGGGAGTGAGGAGTGTAACCTGAGGCCAGGGTTAGCAGCATGTATGTCTGGGCATGGAGGGTGACCTTAACAACTACACCCCAGTGTAAGAAAGTAAAAACTGCAGCCCATCACCATTTCCCTATATTAAAGTGTGCCATCTGAACTTCAGTTTTCCTCCACATGGGGCATCCTAACTTTCATGTCTACCAAAATATTACACCACTACCATGCAACCTCATAACTGGACACTAATATTGCAGCCCCATCCCTAGGCATATGTTCCCTGTACTTACTGTGCAGACACTATTCTGGCTACATGACTTCCATCAAGAACACATTGTTTTCCTGCTAGTCTGCATGCCCCTAGTGATGGAAGCAGTGTGACTAGGACACAGCCCTTTTCATGAGCACACAGGTGTGCACTCCAGGGTGATCAGAACCTGGCCCAGAAAACCTAGGACTAGTACATGCCACTGCGTTAATATGGAGATTGACACCCAAGGCCACATTTACATACTTGCCAATTTCTTTGGTCGATCGTATAATGATATATTTACAGATTTGGAAAGAGATCGGGGTAACAAATTCTAGACATTCTGCAATGGAAAGTCATTTAACAATTAAAATTCTGGCAAAACAATCTAACGTCGCTCTTCTATTTGCCATTCTGTACTGTGGGCTTTAGTCAGAGTTGTAAGAGATATATATCACCTTTGTATGGAACTCCGATTTTTTAGGCAGTGGTGCATTTGTCAGGGCATGTATATGCACCATAGAGCAATTACATGGTAATCCGTGTTCAACCATCTAACCAGATTTCTGCAGGCATGTAGATTGAATTACAGGCTACACTAAAGTGATCATATGCAGACATCTGTTTGACAAATCTTTAGCACCAAAAATGGGACTAGTGCAAATGCACTAACATAGTGATGTGGGCAACACTGCTGCATAGTTGTGGCTAATAGATACAGATTACCTGCAACACTTAAAGAAGCTGCACCATGCATGTCTGAATCAGGCCCTGTACATCACATTTACAGTTAGTACAATGTGTAGACTATGAACAGCCAGAAACAGCTGGGGAGGGTAAGGTATACATGGTATGGATTTTTCCTCTGCAAACAGGAATCACCTCAATATATTTCATACATTTTCATTTTACAGTACTACTCTATTTTGGCAATTTAAACAGTCCAGTTTAGGCAGGAAAGTTTGATGCACAAAATACCAGCCCCCCCCCCCCCCCAATATGCATCCTGACTGCTTCCCAAGTCGTCGTCGTTCCCCCCCCCCCACACACACACACACACATGCAAGGTTACAACTAATGCACCTGCCCAAGATGTGCTTCAATTAATATCCAAAATTCTTAGTTTGTGGTTGATTAGTAGGTGGCTGCACCTAGAGGGTGCTGGGAATTCAACTGTATGGCTTATTGGGAGAGTCCTGCTGTGCCAACATATCTGCTCTCAGAAGCTGAGCATAGTTGTGCCAAGTATCCAGTTTCAGTGTCTGAGCAGGGTTTTACACATTGCAGATAGCATTTTAACCTGTTTAACATTTTCCAGGCATGGGCAGCACGATAATACAAGGGGAGCGCAAACCATTTCATGCCAACCAATCTAAAAGGAGAGTAAACCAACTGATAACTTAATACACAAGACATTTTTATATATTTGAGCATATCAGCTAGTGTATACACAGTATCTCTTTATCGACCACCTCTGATCTCTGTGCATTATGCAGTAAAATCTATCGTCCAGTACAGCATGCTCCTGGATGGGGCCACTGAATGATATGGTTTAATGTGTATGCACTCCTTTGTCCAGGAGTTCCAGGGAAACAATATCTTATTGTTTGCACTAGTAGCTTATCTGTAATCCACTTAAAGTGATGGGTTGGGGGGTATGCAATTATGGGTGCCCATTTAATAACCAATTCACCCCCACTGGCCACAGGAGCCTCTCAGGTCGCAGATGAAAACGGGACACTGAGCAACATGATTGCTAGCAATATATTGCCAGCGATCATATTGCCCTGTGTGTACACAATTTAAGTGCCAGAAGCATGGGAGTCAAACCACACTACTACAAACTTTATATACTCAGCGGAAAGTTCCGGACAGGATAAGTACTATCATTAACGCAACATACTACAATAAGACTTTTCATTTTGACTATGGTGACGAAGCCAGCATGACAGAACGTATAATCCAAGTTATGCTTGCTATTTCACAACATTTGTTTATTCTGACAAAAGACAGGGACAGTTTTGTAATGCCTGAACAATTCCAAAGTGTGTATATATATGTTTTTAATTTTTAAAGTATGTTGTTACATTATCTCTTTCAGCCAAAAATGCTAAATTTTGGAAAGACAACACCCCATTCAACACTAGAACAGTTTTAAGCACTGATTGTTCCTCTAAGCAAGTTGCATGTAGAAGAGCCCAAACCTTATCAGTTTCTTATATAGCACACACATTCTGCAGCAATTTATAGATAATTTCTTGGGAGCCAAATAACCTACCAGTATATTGTTGTAATGTGGGGGAAAACTGGAGTACACGGAGGAAACCCACGCAATTACAGGGAGAATATAAAAATTCTGCACAGTTGGGGCCATGGTGGGAACCCATGACCTCAGTGCTGTGAGGCAGTAATTCTAACCATTACATCATCCGTGCTGCCCCAAAACTTACTCAGCCTACTTCTGAGATAATAGATTTGAGTGTCCTTAAAAAGCAGATAAAACTTCTTAAATAGATTGTAGTGTCCAATGTAGAAAGTTCAATTTGGAACTGCAGATATGTCTTTGCTTTATTAATTCCGTTTCCACCTGAAACCACACAGTGGGGATGAAATGCCAGCAGCCAGAGGCACCCGAGAAGAGTTACATTGAAATAGCTCAGTTATGCATCCCATTATAGCCACACAAAGTCCAATCAGGAGTTTAAAACGACCAGACATCTATTGGGAAGATGTTCACTTGTGTTAGCTTATCTCACACAGGCCAAACCGGCAATAGTGATCTCTCTAGAATCACGGCAGAGAAACCCCCCCCCCCCCCCCCCACAGCCTGATCTCGGCATCCCGGGCCTATCCGCCCCACTGTTACTAATGTAGGCAGGCCTAGGCAGCCAAAGCCACTGTGGGCAGGTCCACCTACATCAGTTGGGGGCATGCCCAGAGGTTCTGGGCTTCCCTCAAGCTCACTGGTCAATGTGAATAGATGCTGTGCGCATGGATCTAGTCACACTGCATCAGAGACCCACAGTCATGGCTATTTTAGTAGGGCGCTGGAAATTGTCAGGGCGCATTTTGCAGTTTGAAAATCAGGCAGGGTGTGGAGGTTAAAAAGTTTAGAGCGAAGACCAGATAATGTTCCAGATGCATTTACCAACATGTCAGACAATGAGCCAACCATCTGACTGCTATTGCAGTGATGCCCAGCATTTAGGTTCATGAGTCAAAGAGAATACTTTGTCAAAGGTAATTTTTTTTTTTCGAATGCATAGATCGGACAATAGACTCTTGCTACTGTGAGGATGAGGGTAATTCCCACCGTTTCAATAAAACCCTTTTGGGTACTTGTGTACGGAGCCCACTACGGCATTTGTGTAGTGGGCTATTCAGGGTAGTGAAATCGCATGGCATGCCATTATTGTATGACATGCGATCAGATATCTGTTCCAATTGGACATAATGGCATTTAATGAGCTATACAATTAAATGACATGTCATTTATGGGCATGGACCATTTTTTTTAAAATAAAAGATTCTAAGATAAAAGACTTGTTGCCATAGCGACGTCCCATCTGAAATAGAACTCCCATAGTCAGTAGTAGTGAATATGGACTGTTCAATGGGCCTGTAGGAATAACTCACCACACCAAAGGCACATACACACTAGGTGGTTTAGATCTGAAAGTATCTCACTTAGGGCCAGATGCACTAAACTTCAAAAGTGATAAACAGCCAGCCAATCAGATCCTGTCTAAGATTTTTCAAACACAGCCTGTGACATAGCAGGTAGGAGCTGATTGGCTGGCTGTTTATCACTCTGCATTTTATCACTTTTGAAGCTTAGTGCATCTAGCCCTTAGTGATCTGTGCTACTTTCATCTCAAAATCCCCTAGTGTGTACGGCCTTGCGATGAGTGCTGCCACATCGCCAGCTGTCAAGCAATTTTACCCGTTGAGTACAACTTTCCATAGTCTCATACTATGAAAAGTGGTTCACCCCCTGTGGAAAAAAAAATCAATGGGACGGGCAAAAACCGCTCAGTGTGTATGTACTGAGCAATTTTCACATCATCGCTCCTTATACACTCTGGGCACAAGCACCCAGTGTGTATGAGACGTATGCCCACCTGATAAACGCATTGAGTGTATAAAGAACACGGGGTAAATATATGACGCTTGGAGAAGTGTTATCTTTCCCCATGAAGAATGGTTTTGTGCAATGTGATAGTGCACCAGCCAAAAGAGCTCCAATAGGTGAATTGACAGTTAGGAGCTGATTAGCTGGAGCATTATCTACATGTCAGATAATGACATGCACATAATGTTCTTTATGGGGGATAGAGAACATTTATCCATTCTTTATGGGGATAGAGAACATGTATCCAAGCTTCATACATTTACTCCATAGTTAGTGCAGGGGTTAGGCTTAATAAGAAAAAAAACACGTCCGTGTTAACTGGTCAGACAATACAGACAAACTGCAAAGCCACATGGACAAAAACTAGATATTGTTACAAATTGCTATTTGAGCAATAAATCAGTGTTCATGTGTAACAAATACAGCATACATTCTGAACAAGGTCATAAGTTGATCTTTTGATGCAAACACATCAAGCTGTCCCCGAAAATGTACAGACTCCGGAAAACCTATTATAATTTAGCCATTAGCTGTGCGGGTGCACAGGGGAAAGAAAAAATCATAATCTTCCACCTGCAGCAACATGGACCAATTATGCATATCTGCAAAGTCATCCCAGAGGGTTTAAAATACTTGAATAAGTCCTTATATGAAGTTAACAGGCTGAAAGCTACACTGAGGCACTCAATAGAAAGGCAAATATCTTAGAACATAAGTGATCTCTGGTCTAAAAACTAAAGACAATTGTCCATGTCAGTTCTGTCACCATCAGTGTGCTCAGTTCAGGAGCTGTGCACTTCTACAGCTGCTGCAGAGAAGTACAGAGCAGCTGTGAAACTATAGTGGCGGTTCTCAAAAGATAAGATGCTCAGCAGGTAACAAGGCAGTACTGGTACTTCGGCAGAAGGGAATGGGAGTGATAGGGCTAAGCAGCAATAGAGCAAGACCATATCCAACACCACCCAGAACTTACAGGCGGGCTGCATCCATAATAAAAGTAGGCCACCTTAGAAACAAGAACAGTACACAAGAACAAGTATCGTACCACACGTTTATACATACTTTTACGACACTGCCCAGATGAGTCAGATTGAGGATGTCACTGATGAACTAGACCTTAAAAAAAGCTTCAGCAATATTAACATAGAGGGTTTATATCTGTTGGCTAACCTTGACACAACAGCTGTTGAACTACACATTCCATCATGCCCTGCTACAATTTTACTATTTGGCAATGCTGGGATGTGTAGTTCAACAACAGCTGGAGTGTCAAGGTTAGCATCACAGGTTCTCAGGTGTCCTACAACATTTTACCTTTAAGGGTTAAAAATCCAATGTAGGGTCCACTAAAGTTTTCAGAAGCCACACCTTTGGCTGAGGCAAAAACTGATCTTGATTCATAAAAAGGAGGAGTACACCTGGGCTACGAGAGATTACTTCTAGTACTTTACTTACACCAAACCCCCCACCTCCACAGCAGCCACGGGATGAGGGATGTGAGCTCTGTACAGTTAATGCCAATGTACCAGGTCAGTGAGTAATAGCAGCAGTGACAGCTACCGCACTGGCTATAACACGATGTAACATATATGCGGGAATTATCACACACGAAGCAGCAGGAACATGGACCCGTCTCAATGGGCCGCTGTCCTGAACATAGGAACACACTAGTGCATGGATGTGCAGCGCATGGGGCGGAACACTGCTGCTGCAGAATCCCACCGAAAACTAGAGGGGGAATTAACTTTTTCAATTAGTCTAAAGGTGCCGGAAGTTCCCCGCCATCGTTGAAGTGCATAATGGCAGTATGTACTGCCTTCAGTTGTCAGGACATGCTGGGACCTCTAGTCCCACAACAGCTGGAATCCCATAGTACGCGCTACTCAGCTGCAGCACCACAGGAACCGTGTAGCAAGCACAATAACAACCCTGGCATGGCCTGCTAACAACAAAGCCTCTTCCCCCGCCAAACAATGGGCCGTTGGCCCGAAGCCGATCAGCAGCTCAGCACCGGGCCTTCCCGGGCCGCCTCACCTTCTAGCAGCCGCTGGATGATGCTGTCAATGTTCAGTTTATCGACATCTGCCATGGTGGCCTCGAACGTCTAAATGCGACACGGAGCTAAGGGTGGCGACAGCACAAAGAGGGGAAAAGCAGCAGCCCAAATGTGACGGAGCAAGCTGCTGCGGTCTCGGCGTCTCCCAGGAAGCCTCTCTCCCTCTTCCGTTACAGGCTACGAGAACACAGCAGCACAAAATGGCGCCGCCTCCTCCTCCTCTGCCGGCCCGCGCAAGGATCTCATCACTGTAAGAGGAACTATTTAATACCAAGACGCGCAAACGTCTGTCAGATCACCACCACTCGCACTTGTGTGCCTCCGCGGGTCTTATATTCGTGGCCGTGCAGCAGTGAGCAGTGAGGGAGAGAGTTGCTCTGTTATTACGTCTGTGTGGCAATGGCATTGGTAGCTGCTGCACTATGTTATTAGTCAGGGTTAGTCAGGTTCTGTGTGCCTGCTATACAGTTTATGTTATGTGCAAAAAAAAAATAGCATTAAGTACACATTTAATATGTAAAATGACCTAGATTCAAAGTGGAAGAGGAGGCAAGTTGCTATTGCCACAGCATAGAAACGCAAGCAAGGGCAGTTGAACGGAATGCGGTCATTAGGTCACCAGTTTGATCACTATAGGTCGGCACATGAAATAGGTCAACATGGTCATTAGGTTGACACAGGCATTAGGTAGACCTGGAAAAGGTTGAGAAGGTTTTTTTGTTTTTTACTTTACTATCCAATGGCCATTATGGAAGTCGAGTTACACACACGCCATTTTAGGATAGTATGGCCGCCATTTTGGTTCGCAGAGTTGCGCAAATAAAGTTTCCATACCCGAGTATGCGTGGCAAAGTGGACCAGAAGAGTAGCCATACTATCACACATAAATTCATAAATACATACTGACACTAAGTAAAATATAGTTAAAGGTTTAGAACGCCACACATAGCTTAGTTAGCCCTGCATACATATGTCTGTATCGTGTTTAGTACCGTTCCGTTCAGTTCATTATGCGAAGTATTCCGGTCATTGCGAATATTTCGCAATATACACTGCCCGATAGTTATGGACATAATCCATATTCCAGAGACAGTTTCTGTTGAAAGTAGGTAACAAAGGAAACTAGATGAAACCAGTTCTTATCCCTGCTGACGCCGAAACCACCAAACAAAGGACTCTTAAAGTTCACTCCCCTGGACCTAGCCAAACCAGGTGTATCAGCTTACCACCCAATCACAGCTGACCTGACATTCGACCTCTGGCCAATGAGAATGGCCTTTGACCTCCCCTTTCTGACCCTATAAGATAAGCGACCCAGAGCAGCCAAAGTCTCTTCGGCACATCTACTTTCCCTGGACCTTCCTACCGGACTATAGTTCATTCCTGAACGATAGTGAGCTCTGACCGGATTGCGCTTCGCATACTTGATGAGACGGGTAAACGGTTGCATTTTCACGGTATTTATTCTTATAGTATTGTTGGCTGATTGTGTCTTGTATCTGTATTCTTTCCCCTTAGCAGAGTCTGTTTAGTATTCATTGTTAGTATATTGTATCACTTGTTATACCTGTTTATTCTTATTTCTGTAACCCCCTTTTGTCCATTAGGGACTTAAATACAACCTTTTTATGGAGCTCTAATCTCCTTATTTCTATTCAGTGGTCGTGTCTGTTTATTCGCATAATAGCGATAAGGTACATTGCGGACTCTGTCCTTTAATGAATATTCGCAGATTAGAGACAAAGTACTGCGAAAGGATCTCTTATTAAGGTATTGGTTCTTGGTGTTTAATATACAATAAACGGTACGCTACGCTGCGCTACGGTTTGTTCGCACGTAGTTAGGTATAAAGGGTAAGCAGGTTGCGGACACATTACGTAACCTGCGCTTTTCACTTATTGTATCTCTGGTCATATTTAATCACCATTAACAATTGAGGGCTCGTCCGTCCGCTCCACAGTCCAGAACTCAGTACCAGGCGTGCGGCTCGACCTATACCAGCAAAAGGGTGGAAGTATTTATTTGTTTCCATTGCTGGATAGGCCGAGTCCGCGGCGGTGCGGGGTTCGGGAAGTGCTAGCGCTGAACCCGGAGTACAATAAGTGAAAGCCACGTGTTTTAAAACATATATTAAGTGTGTAGTAAACTGTACTTCTGCCTGCCACAAGTAGTTTAACGGGGTATAGTGTTTTGAGTTGCTTGTTCATTATAGTATATGTACCACGTGCGATAAGGTTCGCACACGTGGAGTCTGTGTTTATTATAGTACATAGAGGATCCCCTCTGTGCAAAACTATAACTTTTATTGTTAGTTACTGCAAGACCAGAGACTCCGCCACGTGGCGACAAGCCCTGGGCCTTTTGTAGTAACGTAAAGCGTCTATTGTATATTACGCAAGGTGCGCGCGCACGTGCCCATATCGGGAAATTTTCGCATCTTTGTACGTGATTTACGGATTAAGTGCGGGATTTATTTCGCATCTTGATACGTAACTTTCGGACGGAGTTAAGGGATTTATTCCACATTTAGGCGCAATTACTGCGTATAGCGAAACCCGAGTGCAACCTTGCAAATATACTATAGAACACGTGGGTGGCCGATTCATCGGCGGCCTGTGAACAGCGCATGTACACACGTGGCTGTTCATTGGTACTGCACATGCAGCACACATAGGAACTCAAAGGTGAACAGTATTGAACCACTAGCTTTATTTAAACAGTATAGCAATATACTGTGGATAAGGTGGTGATTAAATAAAGAGAAAATAAGTTTTTTTCTTTTTGTTCATTTTCTCATTAAGCAAGCAACTCAAGCATTATTTTAATAGATTCCTATAGCGTATTATAAGGGATTTATACCTGCATAAGTATCTAGTGAAAAGCTACCAGCCTGGGAAAACTTTCTGTACAGAAATATTTCAAATATAAGCATAAGACCAAGGTGTAACTAGCGCCCAGTGTGAAACAAAACTGAGGCGAACGGGTGTGTGACGGCACGACTCAAGCGCAGTGTAGTCCAGTGTAGGACAGTTTGGTGTAGGACAAGGTGCACGTGACGACGTGCCCATAGGAACTGCCCCTTCCGTGGAACTACCTATTTTGATCCACTGGGAGGGTACAAGAGGCTAAATCGGAACCCAGTGATCCGATCAGCTACTTTAGAAATACCAGTTTTTGGGGGTATAGGAAAAACAAGTTTTGCTGTGCCCTGGAAAAACTGCCGCACCTTGCAAGTGGGCTAGCAGTTCGCTACTAGTTGAAAGACTTGGTGATTGAGTACATTACCTCGCATAGTGGGCTTCACGCTTGATTGCGGAATAGTGCCATTTTGTGGAGAAGGAGTGATTTGGGAGTGACTAACTGATAAACGGCCCTCCGGTTTCTGCTAGCTGTGAACGTTTATTCCTGTAATTATGGGTAATAACGGTTCACACAGGGATACCGAGTCAGTTAGGGAGGAATCTAGTCGACCCAAAGGGTCGGCGGCTTTCATTATGTGCAGGAAGCACGGTGAACTCGCAGTTGTTTACCAAAATAAATGGAGAAGAATGACACAAGGCAGCAAGTTAGAATTTCCCAGTGTTGGTAGCTTTGATCCAGAAATCTTATCAGCAGTAAAAGATGAAATATGTCTACTCTCCAGTCGTAAAGAGAGAGTGAAGCACATAGATATTCTTAAATTGTGGCAGAAGGAAGGACAGGAACAATGGGGAACCAGAGATCTGGCAATGCAGGACACAATCAGCCACAATAAAAATGCAACCGTGGCCGCAACCGCTCCCCCACCCCCATATGTGCCGAAGGGGTTAATGACTAATAAGCGAGACCTGAGTAGTAATTTACCTGTTGCTAACTTGTACCCTGTCTTATCCCCTTATATGTTTAATTCATGTATCCCAATTTCTCTGTTAGGATTATGAATTTCTGTATTATCGTGTGAAATGTTTTGTATTGTAACAGTTTTATAATTACTGTTAAAGGGTGGACTATGGAAGTCGAGTTACACACACGCCATTTTAGGATAGTATGGCCGCCATTTTGGTTCGCAGAGTTGCGCAAATAAAGTTTCCATACCCGAGTATGCGTGGCAAAGTGGACCAGAAGAGTAGCCATACTATCACACATAAATTCATAAATACATACTGACACTAAGTAAAATATAGTTAAAGGTTTAGAACGCCACACATAGCTTAGTTAGCCCTGCATACATATGTCTGTATCGTGTTTAGTACCGTTCCGTTCAGTTCATTATGCGAAGTATTCCGGTCATTGCGAATATTTCGCAATATACACTGCCCGATAGTTATGGACATAATCCATATTCCAGAGACAGTTTCTGTTGAAAGTAGGTAACAAAGGAAACTAGATGAAACCAGTTCTTATCCCTGCTGACGCCGAAACCACCAAACAAAGGACTCTTAAAGTTCACTCCCCTGGACCTAGCCAAACCAGGTGTATCAGCTTACCACCCAATCACAGCTGACCTGACATTCGACCTCTGGCCAATGAGAATGGCCTTTGACCTCCCCTTTCTGACCCTATAAGATAAGCGACCCAGAGCAGCCAAAGTCTCTTCGGCACATCTACTTTCCCTGGACCTTCCTACCGGACTATAGTTCATTCCTGAACGATAGTGAGCTCTGACCGGATTGCGCTTCGCATACTTGATGAGACGGGTAAACGGTTGCATTTTCACGGTATTTATTCTTATAGTATTGTTGGCTGATTGTGTCTTGTATCTGTATTCTTTCCCCTTAGCAGAGTCTGTTTAGTATTCATTGTTAGTATATTGTATCACTTGTTATACCTGTTTATTCTTATTTCTGTAACCCCCTTTTGTCCATTAGGGACTTAAATACAACCTTTTTATGGAGCTCTAATCTCCTTATTTCTATTCAGTGGTCGTGTCTGTTTATTCGCATAATAGCGATAAGGTACATTGCGGACTCTGTCCTTTAATGAATATTCGCAGATTAGAGACAAAGTACTGCGAAAGGATCTCTTATTAAGGTATTGGTTCTTGGTGTTTAATATACAATAAACGGTACGCTACGCTGCGCTACGTTTTGTTCGCACATAGTTAGGTATAAAGGGTAAGCAGGTTGCGGACACATTACGTAACCTGCGCTTTTCACTTATTGTATCTCTGGTCATATTTAATCACCATTAACACCATTAACTGAGAATATAACAGGATGCGATACACTTATATGGTGTCCATGTCGACCTTTTTCATGGCAACCTTTCCCATGTCGACTTATGCTTGTGTTGGCTTAATGACCACGTTGATCTAATTCATGTCAACATATTTCATGTGTCGACCTAGTGACTGTTGACCTATAGTGGTCAACCTAATGACTGTTGACCTAAGTTCTGTCCACCTTATGACCAATACCCCACCTTGGCCTCCACCTGGCCTCTTGTCGCCCCCAGATGCATTTATTTATTTTAGGCAGCCCCATGGCCAAGTCTGGCGGTACTATAAATGCGGCTTAAACCACACTATTTCTATTCATTTGGTATTATTAATGATAATAATGATAGTAATTATAATAAGGACTCATGGTGTTGTTTTTATGACCATTCGGTTACTGCACCACTAGTAACCAGCTGTAGGGATTCAGTATTGAATCCCGGCGGTCGGGATCCCGGCGTTCAGAATCCCGACGCCGGAATCCCGACAGCCGAAATGCCGACAAGGGGGGGACGTGGATCGCCCCCCCTTGCGGGCTCGCTGCGCTCGCCACGCAGCGGGCCCGGTGCCTCGCTACGCTCGGCACACTAATTTATTCTCCCTCCAGGGGTGTCGTGGACACCCACAGAGGGAGAAAGTGTCGGCATTTCGGCGGTTGGGATTTCGGCGGTTGGGATTCCGGCGTCGGAATTCTGAATGCCGGGATCCCGACCGCCGGGATGGTAACTGCATCCCCAGCTGTAGGTATATGCTCAGTGGCGTACGTAGGGGGTGTTCTGAGTACACAGAAAAACACACACACCCCAGGAGTCTAAGGGTCCTAGGCTGAAAGCTGAGGGTCCCCTCTTTCCATGGCTACAAGAATTTAAAAAATCGGCCCTTGGGAACTGGAGATATCTGACTTCACTATACACCCCTCCCCTGTATATTAAACATCCTCTACCACCCTGGAAGTTATGGCTATGGGTGGGTGCTGATGCTGCAGCCCGGGGGGTGGTGGGGGGCGTGGCGGGGGGGTGCTGAGGCTGCAGCCCGGGGGTGGGGTGGGGGGGCGGTGGTGCTGACGATACAGCCCGGGGGGGGGGTGCTGGCGATACAGCCACGGGGGGAACGACACTACTCACCAGGCACCGCCGTCATCGGACAGCGACCGCAGCTGGTCACACGGAGTACAGCATCTCCCAAAACAAATATGGCCGCCGCATATGTAAATGTAATATATTCATATATGCGGTGGCCATATTTGTTTTATCCAATGGTGCCGTTTGTGCCCAGGCTGCGGCCGCTTGTTTCTGGCAGCCCTGGAACCATGGTAGGCGGCCAAGCCGGAGGGACATCTGGCCCGGCCCACCAAGAAATGGCCCGGTTTTCCGGTGGGCCAATCCACCTCTCCCCTTGATTCAGCCCAATGCCCCCTTCTCCCACCCCATCTCCCACCATCTGTGCAGTAAAGAGATAATTAGTGGAAATTACTGATCCAGGCCCTACATGATGAGTGGTTCATATAATACCCCCTACCACCCACAGGACATCAAAGCTTCCCCCACCCCTACCGCTGGAAGATCGGTAGGGGCCCCAATACATTGCTATGGGGTCTACACTGCTGTTGATGCCCCGGTATGTATATATATGTATGTATATGTATGTATATATGTATGTATTATTTTTATTATTATTTATATACATTTGGTCTATCTATAATACTTTAACTGACCCGGAACAACTAGAAGAAGCAGCCGGCTGCAGACTCTACAGCAACAAGTGCAGCTATTATGTGAGTAATTATTCGGACCCCCCCCCGCCGGAGCCAGCCCGTGTACCTTGCTGCGCTGACAGACAGTAGTCAGTCAGTCGCCCGGTCATCAGGCCTACAGCAGCCAGCGGGAAACTTCGGCGCCGGGCGGCGGCAGCCCCTGCCGTCAAGACAGTGTCAATCCACTTCCCCTCCCACCCGGTGCGCTTGACTGGACACCGACACACGCCAGCGGCACAGTGAGCAATGCTTTCTTGCAAATCTCCGGCGGGTGGAGGAGCCGTCGCCGCCCGCCCCCCTCCCACCCAGATACTCAGTGACACAGTCCGATCTGCCAGTCATCTCGATGGTGGCAGTCATTATTTTACAAGGTGGCGCTTCCTCCCTCTATGGAGGGTCATATCCTCTGGATGGTGGCAGTAATTTTTTTTACAAGGTGGTGCTTCCTCCCTCTATGGGGGGCGGGGGGGCACTGGCAGTAATTTTTTTACAAGGTGGTGCTTCCTCCCTCTATGGGGGGGGGGTATCCTGTAGGTTTGCCTAGGGCGCCTAGATGCCTTGCACCGGCCCTGGACCCGGCATATGTCCATCTCCGTGATTTGCGCCGCCCCTCTGGAAACCCCCTTCTGAAAATCCTGCATTTGCCCCTGATGCTGATCTGTCTTATGCTGCGGAATGCTAACTAAACCAACCTTGCTGTTCCCCATATGGCCATTCTGCCATAATAAAGCTCTCTGCACATCCAAGCTGCATGTAAAGCAAAACGTGGAAGTAACCATATACTTTTCTTCTCTCATATGTTAGGGTCACAGCACTGCTCTGTTTTACAAACATGGAAACAAAAACAGAAGTTACAGTCCTAAAAAAAAGGGGCCCATACACAGTAGGGGCGATCCTCCATTTAGGGATGGCCTGAGTTGGGCTTCCGCCATAGAATCTTTTGATGCGATGGTTAATGACCATCACATCAAAAGAATTTGATAGGAAAATATGTAGCAGAATCAAAAAGTAATAATGCCACTTAATAGGTCTTTGGTACGGCCTCATCTGGAATACTGCGTCTAGTTCTGGAGGCCATATCTCCAGAAGGATATAAATACATTAGAGAGTGTACAAAGAAGGGCAACTAAAATGGTGCATGGCCTACACCACAAAACTTAACTGGAAAGACTAAAAGATCTTAACATGTATAGTTTGGAGCAGAGAAGGGAAAGGGGGGACATGATAGAAATATTCAAATATATGAAGGTTTTAACATAGTACAGGAGGGAATTTTTCTTCAAAGGAAAAGAAGTAACAGAACACGAGGACATGCACTGAAACTGGAGGGAGGTAGGTTCAGGGGAAATGTCAGAAAAAATTACTTCACAGAAAGGGTAGTGGATAAGTGGAATCCCGGGAAGCTGCCGGGCGGCTCAGAGGAGAATTGGGTCCTAAGGACAAGTCGGCCTAATATATGGGGGCTTTAAGTGTAGTTATATGCCGCACTTACGGTACCTCCCGACTCAGGAATTTTTGTTTGCAGCCAATTAAAGTCCAGGGTGATATAAAGCTTAGTGAATTGAACCCTTAACCCCTTCCCGACATTTGACGTATATATACGTCATGGCCGGGATGTACTTCCCGACACATGACGTATATATACGTCATGACTTTAAACTGTCCCTGCGTCTATAGACGCGGTGACAGTTTAAACATGTCTGCTGTCCCTGACAGCAGACATGTCCCTGCATGCCCAGGGGGGGGGTGGCGATGCCTCCCCCCCGTCGGCGATCGCTGTGATTGGCTGTTCAATGTGAACAGCCAGTCGCAGCGTTTTCCTGTGTTACCGGCGAATCAGACGCTCGGTAACACAGGTGTCAATCACCACCGGGTGTGAGGGGGCATGAGGGGGTCACCGGTGATGACCACACCTCACCCCACCTCACCCCACCTGCCCCCAAGGCTGTGATTGGTCCATCGGACCGACGGACCAATCACAGCCAAGGCGCGTCATTTAAACTAACGGTGACTGCGCTGCAGACGCCATTCCGGTCTGGAATTGCGTGCAGAGCGGTCACCGGCCACTCTGTTGTGCTATACATACCTGAACCTTGCCTGATGCTTACCTGATCACCGCTGATCACCGCTGTTAGCGTGCTGCCAGCAGCTGGATGCTTCCTGGATCTTGTGACTTCCTGTGTCCTGCTGCTGCAGTGTCATAGAGTCACAGATCGTGAGAGATAGTGACAGATAGTGACAGAGAGTGACAGAGAGTGATAGAGAGTGCTATATTTTGTGTCTGCTGCACCCCTTTTGTGCTGATCAGTATATCTGTGCTGATCAGCAACTTTTTTTTTTTTTTTTATATATATATATATACCTGTCAGTTGCACCAAAGGTTGTGCTGCCTGTGCAACTGACTGCTGCCCCCCCTTTTGTGCTGATCAGTTTAAATTAATTAACTGATCAGCAACTTTTTGGGGGTCCAGGGTTTTTTTTTTATATATACCCTGTCAGGTTGCACCCACAGTTGTCTGCCTGCTGCCCCTCACTGCTAATCAGTGTTGCATCACTGCATCAGTGATCTGCAGTTTTTTTTTTGGGGGGGGGGGATTGCAGTGGGGTTTTGTTTTTACACCCACGTTGCTTTTGTGGGTGCTTTTGTGGGTGTCCTGTGGCCGCTGATCAGTGACGTACATCACTGAACAGCATTTTTGGCACAGGGTTGATATAATTTTTTTCTGCAGTTTTTTTAAATTGTTTTTTTTTTTGGAGAGTGCTGTGGTTTATTACACCCACGTTGCTTTTGTGGGTGTCCTGTGGCCGCTGATCAGTGACGTACATCACTGAACAGCATTTTTGGCACAGGGTTGATATCATTTTTTTTCTGCAGTTTTTTTAAATTGTTTTTTTTTTTTTTGGAGAGTGCTGTGGTTTATTACACCCACGTTGCTTTTGTGGGTGTCCTGTGGCCGCTGATCAGTGACGTACATCACTGAACAGCATTTTTGGCACAGGGTTGATATAATTTTTTTTCTGCAGTTTTTAAAAAAAAAAATTTTTTTGGAGAGTGCTGTGGTATTTTTTTTTTTAAATTGTTTTTACACCCACGTTGCTTTTGTGGGTGTCCTGTTGCCTTTGAGCGCTGTTCAGTGACGGACGTTACTGACCAACATCTGTGCTCAATTTTTGGCGCAGGACCTTTTTTTTTTTTTTTTAACCCCTTCAATTTTTTTTTTTTTTATTGGGATCAAATTCCTGTATAAAGTATTTTTTTTTTCTGCACTACATACACACTACACACTACATACCCCCCGTGTTGAAATAAAGTTTGTACCCCCCCTACACTATACACGTGTTGAAACATTACACTTACAGAAACACAAAAATAAAAATGGCATCCCAAATGTCATCCCAAATGTCATCCCAGTCATCCAGAAGAATGTATTCAGCGGAGGAGGCATATGCCATGCTTGCCTCTGACTCTGACACAGCCAGTGATGCAAGCGGGGAATTTGAAGGATTTGTCTTAAGCTCCTCTTCCTCCTCTAGTGATGAGGGACCCCCTCAAAGACGCCCCCGTAGAGCAGCTGAGACCCCCCCCCCCCAAATGATTGATCCCGTATGGACCCCACCACCAGACAATTTTGAGCCCCAGGTTCCTGAGTTTTTGGCCATCCCAGGAATCCAATTTGATTCAACAGGTCTCAGAGAAATTGACTTTTTCAAATTATTTTTCTCTGATGATTTTATAAATTTAATGGTGGACCAAAGTAATTTATATGCCCAGCAGTTTATTGCTCAAAACCCCACGTCATCATTTGCTAGGTGGACCCCTGTAGATGCAGTAGAGATGATGACGTTTTGGGGTCTGGTGTTACATATGGGCATAGTAAAAAAGCCAGATATTAGGCAATATTGGAGTACAGATGTTCTGTACAGCACCCCATTTTACCGTATGGCCATGACTCGCACTCATTTTGAGACAATCCTTAAATTTTTACATTACACCGATAATGCACAGTGCCCACCCAGAGATGATCCCACCTTTGACCGGCTATTCAAAGTCAGGCCGGTCATTGATCATTTCAGTGCCAAATTTGCAGAGATGTACATCCCTGAAAAATTTATTTGTATCGACGAGTCCCTTATACATTTTAAAGGAAGGGTTAAATTCCGCCAGTACCTTCCCAGTAAGAGGGCAAGGTATGGCATAAAAATGTATAAACTGTGTGAAAGCACCTCAGGGTACACCCACAGGTTTAGGGTATATGAAGGGAAGGATTCAAGAATTGAACCGCCAGAATGCCCCCCCTCCCTCGTAGGTGTTAGTGGAAAAATTGTCTGGGATTTAGTGCACCCCTTCCTGGATAAAGGTTATCACCTCTATGTGGATAACTTTTACACTAGCATCCCCCTGTTTAAGGCCCTTGGTTCAAGAGGTACAGCAGCTTGCGGTACTGTGCGCAAGAACCAAAGAGGCCTCCCAAAAACGCACATTGCCCAAGTACTGAGAAGGGGTGAAAGCAGGGCACAATCCACCGAAAATATGTTGTTGGTCAAATATAAGGACAAGAGGGATGTCCTTATACTGACAACAATTCATGGAGACAGTACCACCTCCATCCCTGTACGAGGTACCAGTACCCACACCTCAAAACCTAATTGTATCCTAGATTACAATAAGTACATGGGCGGAGTGGATCTTTCAGATCAGGTACTGAAGCCGTACAGTCCCCTGCGGAAAACAAAAATCTGGTACAAGAAGCTGGCCGTGTATATCATCCAGATGGCACTGTATAACGCTTACGTGCTATTCCGTTCTACCAGCCAGAGGGGGACATTTATGCACTTTCAAGAGGAAGTCAAAAAGGGCCAGCAGGCAGAGGGCCCCAGTACTTCTAGTACTGGCCCCCGTATTGTACCAGGGCAGCATTTTTCTAACGAAATCCCTTCCACTGCAAGAAAGGGCAGGACACAAAAAAGGTGCAAAGTTTGCTATAAAAAGGGAATAAGAAAGGATACTATTTTCCACTGTGAAACTTGCCCCGACAAACCCGGCCTATGTATAAAGGAGTGTTTTAAAATATACCACACATCCATGGATTATTAGGTTCATCATTTCACCGTGCTCCGGGGGTCTTGCTAATGCCACATAGCACCCACCATTCATTCCACCAGAATCTGAGCTGCAAAATCCAAAAATCACTCCTTCCCTTCTGAGTCCTGCCATGCACCCAACTGGTATTTTTTGGTCACATATGAGGCATTGCCGTACTCGGAAGAAATTGGGGCACAGATTTTGGGGTGCTTTGTCTCCTTCATTCCTTGTGAAAATGAAAAATTTTGAGCCAGAACTGCATTTTTGTGTAAAAAATGTAATTTTTCATTTGCACAGCCCAGTTGTATCAAAATTGGTGAAACCCCTGAGGGTTTGAAATGTACACTATACCCCTAGATGAATTCCCTGAGGGGTGTAGTTTGCAAAATGGGGTCACTTGTGGGGGGGTTCCACTGTATTGGTGCTTTGGGGGTCTTGCTAATGCGACATAGCACCCACCAACATTCCACCAGAATCTGTGCTGCAAAATCCAAATATCACTCCTTCCCTTCTGAGTCCTGCCATTTTTTGGTCACACATGAGGCATTGCCGTACTCGGGAGAAATTGGGGCACAGATTTTGGGGTGCTTTGTCTCCTTCATTCCTTGTGAAAATGAAAAATTTTGAGCCAGAACTGCATTTTTGTGTAAAAAATGTAATTTTTCATTTGCACAGCCCAGTTGTATCAAAATTGGTGAAACCCCTGGGGGTTTGAAATGTACACTATACCCCTAGATGAATTCCCTGAGGGGTGTAGTTTGCAAAATGGGGTCACTTGTGGGGGGGGTTCCACTGTATTGGTGCTTCGGGGGTCTTGATAATGCGACATAGCACCCACCAACATTCCACCAGAATCTGAGCTGCAAAATCCAAAAATCACTCCTTCCCTTCTGAGTCCTGCCATGCACCCAAATGGTATTTTTTGGTCACATGTGAGGCATTGCCGTACTCGGGAGAAATTGGGGCACAGATTTTGGGGTGCTTTGTCTCCTTCATTCCTTGTGAAAATGAAAAATTTTGAGCCAGAACTGCATTTTTGTGTAAAAAATTTAATTTTTCATTTTCACTGCCCAGTTGTATCAAAATTGGTGAAACCCCTGGGGGTTTGAAATGTACACTATACCCCTAGATGAATTCCCGGAGGGGTGTAGTTTGCAAAATGGGGTCACTTGTGGGGGGGTTCCACTGTATTGGTGCTTCGGGGGTCTTGCTAATGCGACATAGCACCCACCAACATTCCACCAGAATCTGAGCTGCAAAATCCCAAAATCACTCCTTCCCTTCTGAGTCCTGCCATGCACCCAAATGGTATTTTTTGGTCACATGTGAGGCATTGCCGTACTCGGGAGAAATTGGGGCACAGATTTTGAGGTGCTTTGTCTCCTTCATTCCTTGTGAAAATGAAAAATTTTGAGCCAGAACTGCATTTTTGTGTAAAAAATTTAATTTTTCATTTTCACTGCCCAGTTGTACCACAATTGGTGAAACCCCTGGGGGTTTGAAATGTACACTATACCCCTAGATGAATTCCCTGAGGGGTGTAGTTTGCAAAATGGGGTCACTTGTGGGGGGGTTCCACTGTATTGGTGCTTCGGGGGTCTTGCTAATGCGACATAGCACCCACCAACATTCCACCAGAATCTGAGCTGCAAAATCCAAACATCACTCCTTCCCTTCTGAGTCCTGCCATGCACCCAAATGGTATTTTTTGGTCACATGTGAGGCATTGCCGTACTCGGGAGAAATTGGGGCACAGATTTTGGGGTGCTTTGTCTCCTTCATTCCTTGTGAAAATGAAAAATTTTGAGCCAGAACTGCATTTTTGTGTAAAAAATGTAATTTTTCATTTTCACAGCCCAGTTGTACCACAATTGGTGAAACCCCTGGGGGTTTGAAATGTACACTATACCCCTAGATGAATTCCCTGAGGGGTGTAGTTTGCAAAATGGGGTCACTTGTGGGGGGGTTCCTAACTTTTAGCATCTTATGGTGCCTAGAAACCTACATGGTGCCTAAAAAATAATCTCATAAAAAGGAGGCTCCAAAATCAAGTAGGTGCTCCTTCTATTATGAAGCCTGTGGTTTGGTCAACGTGCACACTAGGGCCACATATAGGATATTTATGAAAACAAAAGAATTTTGGGAATCAATTTTTAGTCACATTTCTCTAGTAAAATCTACTGTGTTCCTTAGAAAAATGTATTAAAATTGCAAATCTGCAAAAAAAATTAAATTTTGAAATTTCACCTACACTTTGTTTTAATTCCTGTGAAACACCTAAAGGGTTAACAAACTTCCAAAATGCTGTTTTGAATACTGTGAGGGGTGCAGTTTTTGAAATGGCATCATTTATGGGGGTGTCTCACATACAAGTCCCTCAAAGTCACATCAGAACTGAACTGGTCCCTAAAAAAATCAGTGTTTTAAATTTTCTTGAAAATTTGAGAATTTGCTATTCATATTTTAAGCCTCCTAGTGTCCAAAAAAATTAAAAGGAGGCTGAAATAATGATGGAAACATAAAGTAGACATATGGTCTATGTTAGTTATTAACTATTTTGAGTGGTATGATTATTTGTCTAACAAGCAGAAAATTTAACATTTTGAAAATTGCTAAATTTTCCATTTTTTTACGACATTTTGGTATTTTTCACAAAAAAACACAGACTGTATCGACCCAAATTTACCACTAACTTGAAGTACAATGTGTCACGAGAAAACAATCTCAAAATCACTGGGATAAGTAAAAGCAAAAAAAAGTTATCCCCACTTAAGTGATACATGTCAGATTTGAAAAAAAGGGCTCTGTCAGGAAGGCAAAAACATGCTGCGTCAGGAAGGGGTTAAAGGGCATACACATGGGATGATCTTTATCCTATTTCCAAGTGATCTGGACATCACGGGTGTTCCGCAATATGTGCTGAGTGATCGTGTTTAAGAACTCAGCATGGAGGCCGGGTTGCCCCATGTGTATGGATCACGCAAGGGTGATTTTTTTGTAGCATAATTTTTTTTTTGTACTGCACATATCCATATTAAGTAATTTGTATATTACTGATTTGCGCATTTAAACTGAGGGACAGATTCCTTACCGCTTAATTTCTATAAAATTATTGGTACTTGTGTAGTTTCACAGCGGCAGTTACGTAGGCAGCGCAGCGTCCCTGTTAGAATCAGTGTAGTGTTCACGTGGCCAGCGTAGTCAGCATCCCTGTCAGAATCAGCGTAGTGTTCACGTGGCCAGCGTAGTCAGTGTCCCTGTCAGAATCAGCGTACCGCAGCGCAGCTATCCGGAACTTTAGTAGTTAGCGTAGTCAATCTTGTGTCCCTGTCAGAATCAACGTAGTGTTCCCACGGCCGCTTAAGTAGTTAGCGCAGTCAATCTAGTGTCCCTGTAAGAATCAGCGTAGTGTTCCTACGGCCAGCGTAGTTAGCGTAGTCAGCGCCCCTGTCAGAATCAGCGTACCGCAGCGCGGCTAGCCGGAGCTTAAGTAGTTAGTATAGTCAACTAGCGTCCCTGTTGGAATCAGCGTAGTGTTCCTGCACCGCTTAAGTAACACTAGTAGTTAGCTAAGTAGTTAACGTAGTCAATCTAGCGTCCCTGTCAGAATCAGCATAGTGTTCCCGCGGCCAGCGTAGTTATCGTAGTCAGCGTTCCTGTCAGAATCAGCATACCGCAGTGCGGCCAGCCGGAGCTCACATAGTTAGCGTACTCAGTCAGCATTACGCAAATAGCGTAGTCAGTCAGCATTCTGTCACCACTAATTTCATTGTGTCAGTTATTGCTGCCGAAGCATTAACCATCTTTAACCTGCCGCAGACGGAGGAGGAGTCGGTGGAGTTTTTACAACGCCACCACTTGCTGCCAGAGACACAGACCTGTGTCAACAGGCATCCTTAATGTAAAGGAGCGCACCTCTCCAGGAAAAGACTCATGATAGACAGTCATATGGTCGACTACTAATGGTAGACAGTCACAAGGTTGACAGAGTCAAAAGGTCGACAGGGTCTAAAGCTCGACAGGTAAAAGGTGGACATGGTTAAAAGGCCAACATTAAAAAAAGGTAGACATGGTCAAAGGGTCGACAGACAAAAGGTCAACATGGAAAACGGTCAACATGAGTTTTTAATGTTTTTAGGGTGTCTATGTTGACATAGGTCGACATGGACATTGTCTAAGTGTATCGCGTCCCCTCACATGGCTTGCTGCGCTCGCCATTCTTCAGTAATTCAAACAATAAATTACATCTTATACGTATGCAAGTTGTACAGTGTCGTCATTTTCAGTGGAGCAAAGCTGATGTCAAAGATATATACATAGGTATGATTTGGTGTTTAACATTGATATGGTATATCATCTATAGGTTTAACAATAACAAATGAATTATTTGAATAATGAACAGTATATCATACTTTTTTTTTTATTGAGTCTTTATTTATTTTTCCAATTGCACACAAAGACAACATGAAACATTGTACAGCGCTTAAAAAAAAAAAATCACAAATATATATAACTGGCTAGCAGTCTAGCTTTCGCTGTACAAAATACAATTACATGGACATCAACAATAACATATACATAGACAAGTTCACATTTCCTGTAACCCCTTACCTAGCCCGAGGTGCCTCCCAAACTCATACTTGCCTACCTGACCCTCTCCATGAGGGAGAAAATGCTCTGTTCCTGGACTTCCCTGGTAATGTATGATTGCCATCACCTGTGGTGAGCTAGGTAACTGATAAGAAAGGTGTTCCACCACAGATGATGGCAATCCTACATTACCAGGGAAGTCCAGGAACAGAGCATTTTCTCCCTCATGGAGAGGGTCAGGTAGGCAAGTATGCAGTATATAATAATGGGTGACGAATAAGATAGGATCCGTTGTTGTACCATAACAACCTGCGTCCATGGTAGAAACATAGTAAACAAGATGCTACAGTAAAATATTTGAGGAAAAAATATAAATACATATATTAATAAATAATAAAGATTAAATTGTGACTCTCTTTCATCCCATAACTCCCCCCCCCCCCCGCACCCCAGTCTGTATAGCTGTGTACACACGGGGGCGATAGGGGCTATAATCGCTGGGAATATGGTCGCAGGCGACCATATTGCCAGTGATTGGGAGTGTGCCCCGGCGATAAATCGCCGGGTGTGCGCTCCCGTTTTCTGCCCCATTGTAATCGCTGGTCGCAGGAGCTTGCTCCTGCGACCAGCTAATTACCTCTGCGGCTCCCCCAGCAGAGGTTCCTTTTCATCAGCGACCATCTCTGGTCACTGATGAAAAGGAGACACTGAGCAATATATTGCTCAGCAATATATTGCAAGCAATATATTGCTAGCAATATATCTCCCACCGTGTGTACGCACCTTATAGGTTCTTTATTTTATTTGAGTTGCATAGTGTGATCACATTTTGGCATCTAAATACAGAAACTTTATTTTATGAGATCTGGCAAAGAACACATTGGGCCTTATTCTGCTTGGTACGGTGGGACCGTATACAGGCGGATCAGGGTTTTTTTTCAACTGCGCATGCGTAGCTTTCGCAATGCGCAGGTGCGGCGACCTCACACCGCTCACGGACGGGTCTCTCCGTGCGAAAAAACCTGTCCGCAAGAGTACGGTCATTGTGGGCGGCATGATGGAGTTTTTAGGGGAGCGGCCGGAATAATGAGGAAAACTGGGCGTAAACATGGGCGTACACGGGGGTGTGCACAAAAAATGTACGGCGAACGCACCGTGCATTTTGGGCCAAAAACAGGCGGACGCCAAAGATAACTCCAGACCACCCCTAGAGATACCGTAGGAGAGCGGACGCCTGGGTCTGCTAATTAACATGATTTCACTACCTGCAAGCCACACACAGCCCTCAAACACATTGGAAGCATATCTTTCTACACTTCTGTACATGTAAAGGTTGTTTTAATTCTAGGTAATATTCATTCTAAGACCTGCTTACATATGTCAAGGTAGTTATTTTATAACCATCTACACCCATTCAGAAAGTGTTTTTGTAAACTTTAAAAAGCAGGACACTCAATTCACAGAAGTCAACATGTGCCAACTTTTTCACTGTAACCAACTTAACTTTATTTAAAAGTAAAACCAATGTGGAGACACATAGATAGTGATTAAAATGCAACATTAGAACACAGCACCCATTATAAATGTGTAGGGATCATTTGGTCTACAACAAGTTGTATGACAAGCATTAGGTCGACACCACTAGGTCGACATGTCTTAAGGTCGACATAAGTTAAGGTCGACATGGGTAGGGCATGAAATACCGCCTGTCGGCACATGTCAGCTCAAAAGAAGAGTTAAAAAAAACCCATGTTGACTAAATGACCCTGTCAAACTAATGACCCTGTCAACCTAACCCATGTTGACCTAACCCATGCCGACCTAAAGTCATGTCGACATTACTGCATGTTGACCTAAAGTCATGTCGACCTATATGCTTGTCAACCTACTTGGTGGTGACCCAATGATCGCATCCCTTATAAATATGCCACTGCCCCCAGAACATTCAAGTGATATTGTCTCATTAAAAATGGCTGTTTTCAGAGTGTATCCTGAATAGGCCCCGCCACCCCTATATTTAAAACAAATTGTATTTAAAAAAATAAAAATACACTATAATCAACCTTAGTACATAAAATATTTTGGTGTTTGTAGTGTTTCAGAGCCTTCATAAACAATATTGCACATGGCCAGCATAAATGCTGCATATTAGCAGCTAGTGTCCTTGCTAAATATTATAAAAAGTCAGTAACTATAGGCAGTCATCCTGAAATGAGGTCACTGCCTTTGCTGATATGTTTCATCTGGTATTAGGACATACTGTATGTACAGATACTTCAGGAAGGATAAACTGAGAGGGTTTGGTCACAGAGTCATGGAACAGCCTTATGCGTTATGTAAGTGTGCTCCCTCTAAGGTACAATTATGATAATTGAGGGAGAACTATTTCGAGGAGATTGCATCACAGTCTAATTTATGCTTTGCCATTCTTATTGTAGCTCTTTATAAGCTCCTTTCAAAGGACAGACATTCAAATCTATCCATCGAAAATGCACTTTTCTATCCCTTTCTTGCCACTGATAAAGTAAGCTCATGGGAGGAATTAGAAACTGAAGTGAATGGTATTGGGAAAGGACAAAATCTGCAGAAAGCAGATGTAGCATTTTACAGTTTCACTGTTTCATTTGAGGTTAGATGGGCGATATTTGTGGCTGGCAGTACCTATGTGTTTTTGCTGTTAGCGTGTGCTGTCATCATCAGTGTGTATTTGCAACAGCCCTCAGGTACCCACTACTGATACAGCAATTAAACGAAACGCATACCTGCCGCCATCTGTGTGCAGCCCTGCAGGACACTCCGTGTGCCAAATTTTTGGGGGCCTGGCCTCACGGAAAGGGGGCGTGACATATACTTGCAATGCTGTCGCGAGGCCACACCCCCGTTTTTGGTGCGTATGGTGGGGGGGACTCCCAACTGCCCCCGCCACTGGAAACTGCCGGGCCCGGGAAGGACACGGGAAAGAAAATACCAGGACGTTCCTGTGATAAGCGGGACAGTTGGGAGGTATAGATATGAGATCTCCATATGTGTCTGCCTCATCTCACAATAATACAAACACATTTATACCCTTTCCAGACCGCCAATCAAACCCGGTTATCGCCTTCTTAACACCATTTCCAGGGTTGAACAACGCGGCATTTCAACCCTGGTCACGGCCAGGGTTGAACACAGCTCTGTCCCGGGTTGAGGTGCAGTGTAAACGGGTAACGCAGTTCACACTATGGAGGCAATGCTTGGAGACATCGGCAGCTGCAAGCTCTGCCTCCCCCTGCCCCACTGACGATGCGCCACTGCACTGTGTCGCTGCAGCGCTTTCAGATCGGAAATACTGGGTCGCTCCCTGGACGGACCCTTGTCCTATTCCTGGGTGACAACCCGGCATTTGTGGTCTAAAAGAGGTATTACTTACATGATCTTTATTCACAAATACCCTACCTCTAAATCAGTGGCAGAGTTGGGGCTGCAGTGCAGTCCAAAATTCAAATATGCCACACCACCTGCCACGCCAACTTCACCAGCCAGGACTCCTTGGCTTCCCTATTTCAATTTTAGACTTCACTGCAGCCCCAGCTCTGGAGCAGCCACTACTCACAGCTGCTCTGATCCTAACAGGACAGTATGGCTTTCTGGCCACCTTTTCCCACAGTGGAGGAGGGGTATGTGGGAGGGATGGGGGTGGTGAGAGAATTCCGCCAACTCTCTGCTTTGCTTAGAAGACCAAACAGTGTATAGATGACGGAGAGAGTGGCTGAGGTCATTCTTGGAAGCCACAGGAGCATTGGCGATGCCCAGAGTGGGGAAATGGGAGCTTGGCTCACGGACACAGCATCCCACAAAACCATATGGCTTATTTCTCAAGCTATATCCCTGAAAACACCAGATTTCTGGGGATAGCTGCAAATGTTACATATCCCCCAAATGTATGAAAGAGGGGCTGCAGCAAATATTTGTGATACCTGTTGCAATCCTTCCAGAGCTGCCCACAGCCAAATCCCCCATATTGGGGATGTGATGCTTTGCAATTACCCAATATCTGGCATGCAAAACATTCCCGATATTGGTCCCCTTAGCTACCACAATCCGGTAGCCTGCTGTAGCCTCTAGGTTACAAATTGGGGATGTAGTTCTGACAGGGTTCCCCATGAACCTTGTGTCAGAAGTTGCCACTGTGCTGCGCAGTCAGTCTGCCGCTAACAGCCCTCGCAGCACATTGCAGGGATGGGCTCACCCCTGCTGGTGCTGTTTAATACATCAGCTCAATGTGATTGCATAGTACAATGCAATCCTGGGCTATAGGATCACACCCAGATCCCATGAATATATGATCTATTATAAATGGTCTCCCATGCTTCTTGTGAGGTCAAGTTTCCATCTCCACTTCAAAAAAAATTGAGAGCTGTAAGAGACGGATTAATTCGCCCATTTGTCATTCTATATTTGTGGCTAATCCTTATTGGTGTGTTTTGGGGGTGTCACATCTTAGGGTATAGGTTGACCTGGGGAAGCCTCAGGCATAGGGGCAGAGGTATATATATAGGAACCTGGGAGATTGGACAGGATTTTTTGACATGCAACCAAGATGTTGCGCATGAGCCCGAGAGCGTGACCACCACAAAACAGTGTTGGTTGAATTGGTACAGACGAAGGATCTTGAAGGTGGTATAATAGGTGTGGATAGGAACCAATGGTAATGTAATGTCGATGGTAGCAGGAATTAATGTAAGCACACCAATGATAGCAGTTGATGTAGGTCTCAGGAGCTGGTACCTGGAACAAAGCAGAAACAACCACAAGTAATGAGATATCTAACACTGGGTTAGACAACTGAAGCACTGACTATTTAGGAAGTGCACAGACAGGAACTTATGTAATAGCAGAGGATACTGTAGCAGTGGATTGGCTGTGGGAAGCCATGTGACTACCCCAAACATGGCTGCTCCCATGTTTGGGTCTGGAGGAAATGCTGATTGAAAACAGCATGGCAAAGGCCTACAGCAATGGCAGAGGCTCCGGAGGCTACAGAGAACAGGACACACCATCCAATGGAACAGAGGAGCAGCCGCTATGCTAGTAGCACCAAGAAGACTGCAGAGAGTCAATGGAGACACTTTGCGGCTAACGGCATGCAAAGAGTGTACAGTATATAGAATCCAGACTTGGAATGCTTTAACAGACTGAGCATGCACTTGGATGGTAAATGTGAGCTTTTAGTTATCCAAATACAATTATTAAGTATCCCCTGAATGTAAGTAGAAGAGACCGCAGCATATCTCCCATAGATTTCTTTACATTCAAGATATTGGCCCCCACAGCTAGCGCCGTCTCAGAATAGACAATTGTAGTTGCATTGCATCGCATCGCATGCAATATAGTGGCATACAATTCATGCAATGCGATTTTTCAAGTAAAGACCCCCACTATCCAACTACGCATGGAGTTGATGTTATATAGTGGGGCGAGCCCGAAGTGTGGCGAGTGCAGCGAGCCCCGCAAGGGGACGCGGATTACGTTACATGTATTCTCGCTGCGCTCGCACACTATATAAAATCAACTCCATGCGTAGTTGGATAGTGGGTGTATAAAATCACCCATGGGTGACTTCGCAATTAAAAATCGGGTCTTTACAATGAAAAATCGCATCGCATGAATTGTATGGCACTATATTGCATGCGATGCGATGCAATGCAATACAATGAAAAAATCGGGCGCCCAGATATTACACAAGTACCAATATGACTGCCATCGGTCGTATTCTTACGGAAATACGATTTGTAAATAGGGCAGATTTACTAATCTACCCTATTTACTGATTTGTATTTGGCTGATAGCCTAGGCAGGCGTATTCAACCGGATTCATATTCGGATTTAGCGGCAGTATATACGGCCGTTAAATACAAATACGCACTGGCAGCCGTATCAGTCAGATCTGTGCAGACTGCAGTGTAAAATAAATAGAAAAAAATAAATAGATAATTTTTTTAAATACTGCACCGGCTGATGTTTGTGTTAAATAAAGATAAACCTATTGGGTTCTGCTGTGGAACTATGAGTCCCAGCAAGTCTGGGCCGCATACTGGGACTTGGAGAACCACAAGTCCCAGCATGCGGGCCATTAATGGGCTTGCTGGGACTCTTAGTTCCACAGCAGAAACAATAGGCAAATAAACATACAAAGACACCTGAAAAATAAAACTATTTCATACAGAGCCCATACATACAGATACTTACCTACATTATTTTGACCCAAAGCTTTGGACCCCTTGTCCAGTAGAATCCATATGAGGTACCTGTGGAAGGAAACCATACTCACCAGGTTCCTCCGGCGAAGATCGCGTCCTCTTGGGTCCATGTAGTCATCCACCGTACTTGGCAAAACAAAAACCGCCTGTACGCGATCCCTATATGAATTGGTAGAGCTGCAGACTGTCTGTGTTTACATTCTGTGTCTCCTCCCCCGAATAGCGCTATTGGACGCCTAGCAGTGACTAGCAGCCAATCGGGAGTCGCTAGGCCGCCAGACGGCCAATAGCGGTATTCAGGAGTAGGAGCCGCAGGATGTAAACACAGACATCCTGCGGCTTCTTCCCAGTCCGCACTGGTGTCGGGGAGTAGTTTTTTTTCTTTTGCCAAGGCCAGGGATGCCTACTTGGAACGAAGAGGACATGATCTACGCCGGAGGACCCCGGTAAGTATGGATTGCTTCAACAGGTACCCATATGGATTTCTTCAGGACCATCAGACAGACACACTGATACCTACCAACGTGTCAAGGTGGGTCAGTATGTGTATGTGTGGGCTCTGGGTGTAATAAAGTTTTATTTTAATTGTGTGTAAGTGTGTTTATTTTACTATTTGTATTGCTGTGGAACTACATGTTCCAAGAGGCCCTTTAATGCTGGGCTTGTGGTTCCCCAAGTCCCTGCATGTGGGGGAGGCTTGCTGGGACTCATAGTTCCACAGCAATATAGATTATTCTTTATTTTGCACATACATTAGCCCAGTACCCATAGCCCAGGGGTACTGGAAACAGCCCCAGCCTTCAGCTGGAGGGGTGGGACCCCTTCATTGGGGGGGTCCCTACTTCCCGAGGACCCCTGCCCAGGCTGACCGGTCAGGGAGTAATCTTTTGGCCAGGGGGGCTTGAATAAAAAGTCCCCCAAACCCCCCCCCCCCCCCCCCCCCCCCCCCCGTTGTGCCATTACCCTGCTGGCTGGTTGGGCCTGGTGCTGGTTCTTGAAAATACTGGGGACCCCTACTCGTTTTGTCCCCCATATCTTGGGAACCAGGACCGGCCCTTGAGCCGATGCTGGTTTTAAAAATTACGGGGAACCCCTATTTCTATTGTTCCCTGATATTTTTAAAACCAGGCCCGGCTCTCTAAGCCTGGAGCTGGTTACGTCCATGGGGGGACCCCATGCTGTTTTTTTATGTTTTTATTTATTCGTTTTTTTGCTTTTACACTGAAGGCTTTTACCAAATACACCTGGAAAATGAAGTGTATTTACCAGGCGTATTTTACGAGCAATTAGGGCCCGTATCCCGCGAATTACCGTCCATATATTATATACGGCTGCTTAGTAAATTAGGAATCACCATTCTTTTGAATGGTGATTGCTATTCTTTCAATGGCGTATACATTCGTATTTGTAAATACCATAAATACGAATTGCGGTATTTTCAGCATAGTAAATGCAGAAAATACGAATACTCATAAAATAGGCGTATTTTTTTTATACGAATTTTGCTAGAGATGTGCAGGTTCTGATTTGCTCTGATTTCAAAGCAGGATCTTATTGGCTATCCCAAATCACATGACAGTTGTTGACAGTTGATAGCCAATAAGATCCTGCTTTAAAATCAGAGGGCGAGATGTACTAAGCTTCAAAAGTGATATATTTAGAGAGTGATAAACAACCAACCAATCAGCTCCTGCCTGACATTTTTCAAACACAGTCTGTGACATGTCAGGCAGGAGCTAATTGGCTGACTGTTTATCACTCTCCATTTTACCACTTTTGAAGCTTAGTACATCTGGCCCTAAATCAGAGAAAATCAGAGCCTGCACATCTCTATATTTTGCTTAGTACATTTCCCCCTGTGAGTCTAACAAATGCAATTTTTCCCTTTACATAGGAGTGTAAGATTCAAGGTACCTGGGAGTTCTCAACAATTTGACATGCCTATTGTGTGAGGGTGCCTGGTGAGAGCCATGAACTAGTAGGTTTCCTCAGCGGTCTCTGATTCTGCCACTCACAGCTGTAATTGACAATTTTATACCAGTTGTAGGAGACTAATTGCTGCCACCACCATACTCCTTTACTAGCCCCTTGCTTACATATGAAAAAGTGTGTGGGGCTTCAAAAGCACCTCTTTCCTCGTGACTGTGGCTTGTTTCTCCTTATTGCGTACTTTTGGCCTTCAGTCAGAAGGCAGATTCAGTGTGCAGGGGTTAAATGTATGATATCAAACTAACAAGGTAGTGTTAAATACTGTATGCTCTGTAGGCCACAGGATTGCAGCAGATATTAACCCCTTCCCGACATATGACGTATATATACGTCATATGTCGGTTGGGGGTGAATCAAGCCAGCTCACGGAGTGAGCTGGCTTGATAGAGAGCAGGTAATGGCTGTATATTACAGCCATGTCCCTGCTCTCACGGCCACGAGCGGCGAGTTCGCCGATCGCGGCCGTTTAACCCTTTAAGCACCGCGGGCAAAGCGCCCGCAGTGCTTAAATAGCTGATCGGAGGGGGGGCGCCCCCCTCCGGCGCCGATCGGGGCCCCCCGCAGCGCGATCGGAGGGTGCCGATCGGTTGCCATGGTAGCCAGGGGTCTAATGTAGACCCCTGTGCTGTCCGTGTATTCATACCTATTACATCCTGCCTCAGGCAGGATGTAATAGGAAGTGAAAAAAATCACTACGTTCAGCCATAGAGCTCTATGGCTGAACCTAGTACAGGCGATCGCGCCCCCTAGTGGTCAAGTACACTAGGGGGCCTTGTAGTAAAAGTAAAAAAAAAAAAAAAATAAAGTTTAAAAATAAAAAAAAAATAATAAAATATTAAAAGTTCAAATCACCCCCCTTTCCCCATTTCCCAAATAAAAATAAATAAATAATAAAAAAAATAAACATATTTGGTATCGCCGCGTTCCTAAAAGTCCGATCTATTAAAATATAACATTAGTTATACCGCACGGTTAAAGGCGTAAACGGAAAATAATCCCCAACGCCAAAACTACGCTTTTTGGTCGCATCGCCTACCCAAAAAAAAATAGCTAAAAGAGATCAGAAAGTCGCCCATATCCCATAATGGTATTAATTAAAAAGTACACTTCAGCCCGCAAAAAATGAGCCCTCACCCAGGTCCGTAGGTGGAAAAATAAAAAAGTTATAAGCCGCAGAACATGGCGACGCGACGCAAATTCGAAAAACCGTAACATTTTCTATTTTTTTTTTTAGTGGTAAAATGTAACGAAAACTATATAAGTTTGGTATCACCGGAATCGTAACGACCCATAGAATAAAGATAACCCATCATTTTAAACGAACTATGAACTCCAAAAAAACCGTAACCAGCGCAAAATTGTGGAATTGCGTTTTTTTTTTTTTTTACCCCACATTGAATTATTTCCTGATTCCCCAGAATATTATACGGTATAGTAAATGGTACCATTAGAAAGTACAACTTGTCCCGCAAAAAAAAAGCCCTCATGTGTCTATATAGCCGGAAAATTAAAAAAGTTACGCTTATTTGAACACAAGGAGGAAAAAAAAAAAAAAAATTACCTTAAAAGGCAATGTCGGGAAGGGGTTAAGCATTGTACATGAACTTTTTATTTAATTATTATTACTGGATTATATCATGTGAATTTGGCTCATCCTGTGTGGCATAATGTTAATTTTGACTCCATCCGGGTGACATAACGTGCATTTTGGATCATTCTGTGTGGCATTACGTGAATTTTTACTTATTCCATGTGACTTTTGGCTTATTCCATGTGGAATAATATGATTTTGGCTTATTTCTTGTTGCAAAATGTGTAAAAGGCAAGTATAAGGGGGTCTTCTATTGTTTTGTATAATGTGTATAAGGGGTATATGCTGTGGTTATATTGAGTGGGCAACCCCCCTTTTGAGTCGCCACACCCCATTTTACAGACCGCAGCCCTAGAATATTTACTGAAAGTGTCACATGGCCCACCAGCTGAAATAATTGCCCCCCCCCCCCCCCCCCGCTCTAAATTGATTTCTTTCTTAATTACATGTTCTGTTGTATTAGATGTTTGCCTTTGGTGCACGGAATCTGTTTTCCCCTGTTTATACTCCTGTGTCTTTGTTTCTTTGTTGTCTTTTTTCTTTTTCTCTCTTTATTTATAATATATATCTTTTGATTTTTGTAATTGTATGCAGTTTTTAGTTGGTAAATATATATTTTTTTAAGTTTTTGTATGTTTCATGTATATATTCTTGCAATATCATATGTATATTTGTATTTCTTTTATAATCAGTTATAATTTAATATTTAAAAAAAGAAATGATGTGGAGGTTTGTGGTCTGTCACTTCAGATTAGTTTCGGGGGATACTAGACTTCCAATCATAATGAAATCAACTGTTTCCACACAGGTGTAGTGAAGTATTAATCCCATCTATTATGTGTTGGTTTGGTGCTACCTACATTAGGCCTCTTCTAAATATTTTTTTCCAGGGAAGCTTTCAGTTCCCAATCCACCCCTGCAATCCATGATTTTTTTTTCTAGCTGACTCACAATTGATAAACACATGGACATTTCACAATAATAACGTCAATTCCTATCATTTATTTTATATTAACATTAAATCCACCTGAAAGGGATTTTTACAGGGGTTCATGCAGTATCCCAACCTGGCACCAGTTTTTGATAATATATATTTTTAGTCTGGTATTTATAAGTAATTTGCTAATCAGACACATTTGTAACAGTTTTTTTGCCATGATACAAGGCTTGATGAAAACAACGGAGTAGCCCTGTTTAATATGCTGTCTTAAAGAAGGCTAAAGTTAACCAATGAGTCATCTTGTAGGCTTACAAATAAATGATGACACAAATTCATCTCTTGGTACCTGATGCGTAGGTTAAATGACTGGCACATATTTGTGCATTATTAAGTGTTTAACTCTGCATCTCCTTTACTATGTAGTGCTGAAAAGTTGTCATGTTTTTGTTCTACAATGAGCGTTCCATCGTAAGTGCCATAACAGTTCTTAGAAATGAAAATATACAATAAAAAGTAAAGGTAGTGCTGTATCAGTATTTACATTGTAAATCAAATTGCATCAAATTAAAACATTGAAGTAATATACATAAAACAAATCATATGAAAATATATAAAAATCAATAAATGGGAAAAAGAGAGGATGTACATACAGTATGGGTTACTCAATCCTAGAATGCTCAGATAATCACACGTTATTAGGCCCCCATGTGGAGCTGGAATAAGTCACTTTTAATTATACATCACCCCTGGGATTTCTCCTTATTGGTTCCGGTTGGTGGTAAAAGATGCTGGAGGACTTAAGATCTTTGGCTCCAACTGGAGCAAGCATGAACCTCACGATAATGCAGGATTGAAGACACCAGTCTGTATTTGGAGTTCCGGGTGGTATCCTATAAGCAGGCAGGCAAAAGTTGATAGTCCTTTGTGTGGAAGAGCTGGTTCGAGCAATATATAAGGTAGAGTCCTCTGTATGTCCCAATAACACCGACGCGTTTCGTTGTACTAAGACAACTTTTTCAAGGTGTTGTTCAAAGTAACCATGTTGGGGTTTATATACCCCCTTAAACAGGGAGTGCATGCATGTTTTCCTAATTGGCTGACAGTAATATACTTATACGCCATAAAAATGATAATGCAATCAACTGTAATAAATAGAAGAATAGGAGGCAGAACTATAGTAGAAACCATTTTATAAAAACATACAAAATACTAATGAAATTTGATAAAAGATTATCAGGGATGTTTGTCCCGTATTTCCGGTCCACTTTCGGTCAGTGGAACGCATAATTACATCACTTCTGAGAATTTGGAATGCACTTGGAGTCTACTTCCAGTTTCGGAAGACACATTCGGCTCTAGGTTGTCAGCATAAAGTTACTCATTTAGCCATTAAAGTTAAGGAATATTTTATATATTTATTTTGGGTGAATAATTCCACAAGTGGAGTTATGTTTAGAATACCACAATGGAGTTTTTATTGATTTCCATTAGGATCCCATTATTTCCTGTACATGGAATGCACATGCATTCCAAATCACCGGAAGTGTGCACCTAAAGATGTTGTCCTCCATAACTTGGGTGCTTAAAGTGATTCCTTTCTGAACCAATCTAATATATATATATATCCAAGCGTTGATAGAGACTTTTAGAGTTTTTAGGATTAGTATTATTCGATTGAGATTTTTGATTTACATTTACAGAAAGCTAGTTCAATAAATCATTCCAGTTCTCTAATAAGCACCAGTATTCAATGGAAAATAATAATAATAAATACATAAATAGATAAATAAATATCTAAATAAAGCTAAATTATTGTCAATATGCAGATTAATAAATAAATAACTATATAAACTATGAAGAATAAGAAATAATGCTATAAGGTATTTCATCTAGATCTGAAGGATTGATTATCAATAATTAGATTAATATATGGATAAATAAAATGGTACTCTTTACCTAGCACGGCGCCCACGATTTTGATCGTGGGCATCGCAGGTAAAAAAATCGCGGGCATCGCGGGCATTGAATGCACTAAAAATCGGGTGCGACGCGACCGACGCGATGCCCGCGATTTCCCATAGGGAACAATGTTAAATTTCTCAATTGACCCGATTTTACTGTTCAATGCCTCAATTGACACGATTTTTCCATAGGAAACAATGTTAAATGGCCCACAGAGGCCAAATAGCCACCCTGAAGTGTGAAATGGCCCCCACAATTGTTAACGCCACCCCACGATCAACGTCAACCCGAAGCGTGGCAAGCGCAGCGAGCCCGCGAGGGGCGGCGGTACGCGTCCTACGACCTTTTCATACCCCCACTATCCACGTCGGCGTGGTAGTTGAGAATAGAATAGTGTGGCGAGCGCAACGAGCCACCGAGCCCGAAGCGTGGCGAGCGGACGCGGATACCTTCACAGGTAAACGCGTCCTTTCGCGGGCTTCACAGGTATCCGCGTCCCCTCGTGGGTGGCGTTAACAATTGTGGGGGCCATTTCACACTTCAGGGTGGCTATTTGGCCTCTGTGGGCCATTTAACATTGTTTCCTATGGAAAAATCGTGTCAATTGAGGCATTGAACAGTAAAATCGGGTCAATTGAGAAATTTAACATTGTTCCCTATGGGAAATCGTGGGCATCGCGTCGGTCGCGTCGCACCCGATTTTTTAGTGCATTCAATGCCCGCGATGACCGCGATGGGCGCCGTGCTAGGTAAAGAGTACCAATAAAATAATAAATAAATATTAGTTATGGCGGTATTGCATCTGAATCTGAGAATTATAAAAATTATAAATGAAAAACTGTCTGAATAGAATCAACCAGTAAAGTAAAACCCAGCATATACTGCATCACCGTGGTCTACCTCACAATCTGCTCCCAACTCTGCCAATTCCCATTACACTTAATAAATACCCCATTCCTGCATAGAGATTTTTCTATGTTCCCAAAGGTTTGTCCCGTTGCTACAATAGAAGCCATTGACTCTTGAGGCATCAGCCCCATCTTACATTTTGCATGTTGGAAACACTGATAAGCCAAATGGTAGTTGCTCAGATCAATTCTTTGGTTCATCACAGGTAGATGCATGGGAAGGGTTAATCTAGACTACAGACGAAAAAAGATTACCCCAACATACACTTCCGTTCAAAAGTTTGGGGTCACTTAGAAATTTCCTTATTTTTTAAAGAAAAGCACTTTTTTAATTGAAGATAACATAAAATTAATTAGAAATACACTCTATACATTGTTAGTGTGGTAAATGACCATACTAGCTGCAAACATCAGGTTTTTAAGGATTCAGTATTGAATCCCGGCGGTCGGGATCCCGGCGTTCAGAATCCCGACGCCGGAATGCCGACAGCCGAAATGCCGACAAGGGGGGGACGTGGATCGCCCCCCCTTGCGGGCTCGCTGCGCTCGCCACGCAGCGGGCCCGGTGCCTCGCTACGCTCGGCACGCTATTTTATTCTCCCTCCAGGTGTGTCGTGGACACCCCAGGAGGGAGAAAGTGTCGGCATTTCGGCGGTCGGGATTCCGGCGTTGGGATTCTGAACGCCGGGATCCCGACAGCCGGGATCTTAACTGCATCCCGTTTTTAAAGGAATATCTACATAGGTGTATAGAGGCCCATTTCCAGCAACCATCACTCCAGTGTTCTAATGGTACATGGTACATTGTATTTGCTAATCGTGTTAGAAGACTAATGGATATTAGAAAACCCTTGTGAAATTATATTAGCACAGCTGAAAATGGGTTTGCTTGTTATATAAGCTATAAAACTGGCCTTCCTTTGAGCTAATTAAGTATCTGGAGCATCACATTTGTGAATGTGATTATACTGTAAACAATGGCTAGAAAAAGAGAACATTCATTTCAAATTTGACAGTCTATTCTTGTTCTTCAAAATGAAGAGCACAGCACAAACAGGCTCTAACCAATTACATAGAGAAGCGGAAGGCCCCGGTGCACAACTGAGAAAGAAGACAAGTACATTAGAGTTTCTAGTTTGAGAAATAGGTCCCTCACAGATCCCCAACTGGCAGCTTCATTAAATGGTACCCGCAAAATGCCAGTGTCAACGTCTACAGTAAAGAGGTGACTCCGGGATGCTGGCCTTTTAGGCAGAGTGGCAAAGAAAAAGCATTATCTGAGACTGGACAATAAAAGAAAAAGATTAATATGGGCAAACAAGCACAGACATTGGACAGAGGAAGATTGAAAAAAGTGTTATGGACAGACAAATCAAATTTTGAGATGTTTGGATCACACAGAAGAACATTTGTGAGATGCAGAACAAGTGAAAAGATGCTGGAAGAGTACCTGACACCATCTGTCAAGCATGGTGGAGGTAATGTGATGGTCTGAGGCTGCTTTGGTGCTGGTAAAGTGGGCGATTTGTTCAAAGTAAAAGGAATTATAATTAAGGAATCTAATCACTCTATTTTGCAATGCTATGCCATAGCCTGTGAACATCGCTTAATTGGAGCCAATTTCCTTCTCCAACAGGACAATGACCTAAAGCACACCTCCAAATTATGCAAGAACTATTTAAGGAAGAAGCAGGCAGCTGGTATTCTGTATGTAATGAAGTGGCCAGCGGTCATCAGATCTCATCCCCTTTGAGCTATATAAATATATATTGGAATGGAACTGAATGCCAAACACTGGGCATTAGTTTATGTTGCACATGCATGAACCAGTTAGTGGGGTCACATTAGCACACATCCATTTAGATTGATTTTGTGTGAAAAAAAGTTTTCTTGTATGCTCTCAAATATACAGCATTTTACTGAGCATTTTCAGTGTAGCAGGTTGACAGTTTCGAGGTTACAGACCAAATTTAGTGTCAGCACTCATTGGCAGGGTCTTGTAGGCTAGCTTTCAAAACTGTGATTATTTTGATATTTAGAGGTATATTTATTAAAGAAGTTTACTAATATTAAGATTGCCCAGGACTTAAGAAGGGATGAGCTCAGCCAATATCTCCGATGTCAGCCATGGTCTCTCCATTTGAGAAGCAAAAGCAGCCCTCTTAAGTTTCTATAGAGGGCTGCTAAACTGTTGGATCACTAAAGATGCCATAAGCTTATAGTCAACCATGGGCTACTCTTTTGCTGAGTTTCCTGTATCTGTCCCTAAGCACCCAGCCAGAACCCAGAAGTTATCTGAGCCTGTGTCCTGGCAAGAGAAAAATACTAAACTCTAGTGAAAATTGAAAATTTTCACTATAAGAATTTAGTTAATATGATCATTTCCACATAGCATTTAAAATGCTACTATGATGAAAGAGGCCCTTAGTACAGTATTGTATCTTTGGAATTTTATTTGTTTTCTTCTAATTACATGTTCTGAGGATTAACAGTCTTCAGCACTGGAACATGACTTTTTATGTAAACAATCCACGGAACAGTCAGGAGGATGAAAATAAACTGGTTGAACCGGAGCTATAGAAAGTTCACCAACAATTTAGGAATGTGGAAGTAATGAGAAAAAGACTTCTAATTAAATGTCTCAACATTTCATTCAGCATCAACAGTAGTGCCTCATACTATAAGTCACCAGTGCAGTAACAAAAAACTATAGTAGCAAAACATTTCTTTAATTAAGTACAAGATTTACACTCCCTTCCTACTACATAGGGCCAGAGCCCTAGAGAGCTTTCCAGGGTCCTGGAAATGAGGGGGCGTGGCTTAAGTGCGGAGGTGTGGTCACATATCTTTTTTTAAAGTATAGAAATTACTTTTTATGTTCCGCAAGGGGGCAGTGTGTCCCTTAGCTATTGTCAGATTCAGTAGTGGGCCTGATCAGTGCCCCCTATCCTTGCAGGCAGAGGAGAACTACTATATCTATACTTTCTAACTGTTCCAATTTTCGTGGGACAGTCAAGTTTTTTGTGACTGTCCCGCTGTCCCAGCAGGGACAGTGACAGCTGAGACATGGAGATAGTGACAGCAAGGAAATGGGGACAGTGACAGTGAGGATACAGGGACAGGGAGAGTAACAGAGGGGACACAGGAAGAGTGACAGCAGGGAGGAAGGGACACTGATGGGGACACAGGCACAGTGACACCAGGAATGCAGGTACAATGACACTGGGGATGCAGGGTCAGGGAGAGTGACAATGGGGGGCCAGGGAGAAGGACAGCAGGGATGCAGGGAGATTGACAGCAGGGATGCAGGGATAGGAAGAGGGACAGAGGGGACATAGGGACAGTGACAGCGGGGATGTAGGAACAGGGAGAATGACAAAGGGAATGTTGGGAAAGTGACAGTGGGAATGCAGGGATACTTACACCAGTGATGCAGGGACAGTGACACTGGGATTTCAGGGACAGGGAGAGTTGCAGTGAGGGGACAGATAGAGCGGGGATTCTGGGAGAGTGACAGTGGGATCACTGGAAGAGTGACAGTAGGAGGAGTAATAACGAGAACAAGGCAAAATTAAAACACAATTGTTTACAAAACCTACTGACATGATCAATGTGCTCCATCACAGTAGCTTCCATCACCAACATACTAAAGCAGGGCTCCCTTATTCGCAATTTTTGTGGGTATGTCGGATTAATAATGAGGTGGATACCCGTAACATCCTACTTGAAGAAATGACACTAAAATTCATACAAAGAGGGTATCCCATTAAAGAGCTTATAAAGGCTAGAGAAAAAGCTTGCACCAAAACTCGTGAAGAATTACTAGCCAACAAAATTCAAGTATCTAACACCATGACCTGGGTAACACAGTATTCAACCCAGACTTCCGAAATTGTTTCCAACGTTAAAGCCCTTTGGCCTATAGCCAATACGGATTCGGAACTGAAAAGTCTGTTTAAATCTAAGCTGATGCCCAGCTACAAGAGAGGCCCCAACATATGTGACCTAGTAGTAAAAATGGACATTAGTGATAGACCCAAGAAAAATACTGATCATTTCCTCAAAAGAAAACCAGGTTGCTACCGATGTATAGGGTGCGCCACTTGTGATTATTTAATCATGGATGACCAATACGCACCCACATACGGGCATCTTGCATAAAATCAGATACCCCCTTACATGTAGCTCCAGATACGTGGTTTACTTGCTGTCTTGCCCATGTGAATTATATTATGTGGGCAAGACAGCAAGACTATTTAAGGAGAGAATGGCCCAACATAGGGCGACAATTAAAGCGGCCTTGCTGTCGGGCACTAGCGAGCAGGCAATGGCCCGCCATTTTGGACAAGCACATCATAACATGGCACATTTACTCTATCGCATGATAGACCATGTGCCACCCCTGAATAGGGGTGGTGACAGGGATAAAATGTTACTTAGACGTGAATGTGAATGGATTTTCAGACTAAAAACTGTTAATTCAGATGGTTTAAATGAAGCCATTAATTACAGCTGCTTTATTTGAAGTATACAGGAATGTATGACTCATCCCCCCTGGTTCATGTATGATTAATTTTGTGCTTTTTAGATATATATTTATGCTGACACTTATTCTTGATTTGTTTAGGCACATATGCTGATTCATAAGAATTTTTTACACTATGTCGTATAGGACATCACCACGAGGATCCATCCATGTAGTCACATTTACTATTCTAATATTTTAGGTTTCTTCATGTAATGCCTTCTATCTGGCCTCATTGAGCCAGATTCCTTATAGGTTAATGTTAAGCTCATGAATTTACCATAAGCCTACGTCACATCCTGGTGTTGAACTATTATACACTTTTAAATAATATATGTGGGTAATATTTACACACATATATTTGTTTGTTACATACATGTTTGCTAATATGGTACTACCACTGCTTTATACACTATTTGCTTGTCACAGTGCCTTCATTGTACCCACTCTGATTGGTTTATATTAAGGACACCAGCAGCCACTGCACTTACGATAGTTTTGTCAGGTATTGATAAAGTTTGTTGACATTTTTTCACAGTACTCCCCCAACCTTTGGTTTGCGTTCCACCGACCAGGAACGCGTCACTTCCGGGTCCAGGGCCGGAAGTCGGAGCGGGGAACCGGACGGAGAGCCACCAGATGGAGGGGGGAGCCTGAACATGCCGGTATGTATTTAATGCACTGTTTTTATTTCTTTGGTAATTGTCCTAAAGACGGGAAACATCCCGAAATGCCGTTGACATGCGCCAATAAATTTGTTTGGTTTTGCTAAGTCCCTGGATTGACGCATCCTTGTTGCCTTATATATATACCAGCAGGACGTCTTGCCTCCCAGTGACGCAACCGGAAGCCGCGTCAGACGCCGCAGGGACGGCCAGACAGGAGAGCGAGCCTCTTCATGCTCACGGTATAAAGGTATGCCATTTCACTTTTCACATCTGTTATTGTACACTTGAAGAAGGGGTGTTTGTATCCCCGAAACGTCTGTTTCCCAGTAAACTTTGTTTTATCACCAAGACCGCTGGAGTGCCTCTACTTGTTTCGTGTTACTGCTTATCTATTTGGACCGGAAGGCACCCGCGGCAGCTGCACTAAGATTCCCTTGGAGTGCCAGGCTGACTACGCACCTATATATATATATATATATATATATATATATATACACACACACACACACACACACACACACACACACACACACACACACACACACACACATTATATACATTTGATACTTAGAATAAATGATCCCCTTTATAAAAGGTTTAGTGTATTATTTCTACTGTTATATGGTGATTGGATGCGCAGGAGTGTCCACCCACTATTTCTGTATGATGATTTCCTTCACAGACTTCTTATGGAGCTCAACAGAGGCCACTGAAGAGCCTTCACCTTATATGGTGCCTCAAAAACGAGGAGCGCTAGGGGGCTGTGGCGCAGAGCTGGCTGAGGCCCCAGAACGCGGCTTGGAGTACGGACTGTACCAGAAGATTTACCTGCATAACCAGCAGTGACTAAACGAGAGCCGGGAGGGCACTGGGAAGCTGGTGTTCAAGGCCTGGGAAGAGCGCGCTTACCGGAGCCGGTTTGTAGAAAGTGATGTGATGAGGAACTACTGTTAATATATCATTTATTGGCAATCTTAAACTAAAAGGGATTATCCTTATTGGAAAGGACAGCGCTGCACATGTTTAAGAACGATCCTCACATGGACTTTGATGATGTTGGAAGGGAACCAGATCAGGTTTTCAGTTTAAATATTGCCACTACTGGAGAATTGGAGTATCCTACAAATATATCTTGTTCAAATGTATCACATCTCTCTATCCAGAGCAGAGAACAGCAGGATTTATTATATCGGCTTAAGGGGAGAATGGATGTAGGCGCGCCGAATGACTATCTGCAACTATGAATCTGCATCAAATCCAGCTGATCACAAAGTAACACAGATCACCCCTCAGTCCCACTTCATCTACTAAAGCAACACCAATCTCTCCTGACTGAGCTCCACAGATTGATCATTCACATCAGCAATTAAATGTTCTTTTTTGCTTGTAAACCTTGATTAAATAAATGTTTTACCTTTACTGCTCTATGTGATCTGCGCCGTATTTGTAATAAAACAGTTATTACAGTTTTACAATTATTCAGGTTAAAGTTTTAACTCAATAAATCTCAAAAGTAAAAAAAAAAAACAAGGATCGCTACAGCCAACTTGTGTTTGCCATCACTGAGGACAATATTGCTGCTATAGTTTCGGTCAGGCATGTCCAAACTATGGCCCTCCAGCTGTTGTGAAACTACAAGTCCCATCATGCTTTGCCACCGTTTTCCTATAACTGAATGCTAAAAATATGGCAAGGCATGCTGGGATGTGTAGTTTCACAACAGATGGAGGGCCACAGTTTGGACATGCCTGGTTTAGGTGGACACCAGGGTGATTGTGGCCCACTTAGAGAAGGAGATAAACATCTCAGCTGGATATAACCAATTGATACGTCATGAAAAGCTTGGCATGAGCAAGGTTTCTAAATGCTCCCTCAAGAGCAGAATGAGGCTCAGGAGACTGAGGGCCCTATTTTGGTTCATTCTTTCTGTCAAAATCCTTCTTAGATGGACAAAACCATGTGCACTGCAGGGGAGGCAGATGTAACATGTGCAGAGAGAATTAGATTTGGGTGAGTTATTTTGTTTCTGTGCAGGGAAAATACTGACTGCTTTATTTTTACACTGCAATATAGATCTCACTTTCAGGAAAACCCCCACCCAAATCTAATTCTCTCTGCACAAGTTACATCTGCCCCACCCACAGTGCACATGGTTTTGCCCATCTAAGAAGGATTTTGTCAGAAAGAATGAACCAAAATAAGGCCCATAGTGCTGCAACATTCTGGTCAGGTTTGATGGTGGTCACTCAAACTCTAACTCAGTAGTGCTGAAACCTGGATCTACAGGTTTGACCATAAGAACAAACAACAGTCATCACAGTGGACTCCAGTTGGATATGAGCCGCCACAGAAGTTCCAACATGTGCGCAGAATGGCCAAGCAGATGATGGCTGTTTTTGTGGCTGAGACTGGTCATGTAGGTACTCTACCACTCAGCAGCAGTGCACAGTCACTGGGGACTACTGTGCCATATCAATGCCTGCCGCAAGTGCTGGAATACATTTCCTGGTGCTGCCCAAGAACTTCCACTCCTGGTGCCCTTATGCTTGATGGCAATGCACCTGATAAGAAGTCCAGGAGAAGGGTGTATTTCCTGCCCATGAATGCATAAAGGAGCTTAATCATCTTATGTCTAGTTTAGACCTGACCTTTTGTGACTTCTTTGTGTTCCCACAAATCAAGTTCAAGATCCGATAGATATTTTTGAGTCACCAGAAGCTGCAGTGGAGACTAGGCATCAGCTAGGACCAGGAACCAGAGCAACCTTTTGGAGTCCCAGCTGCTAGAGACTGCTGGGACCAGAAACTCTAGCGGATGACATGATGTGGTGTCCTGGTCACCTAATAATGGACGAGACCCGCTGCAGGGATGAGCCGCTGCATCGGCTCATAATACGCAGCTTATAACTTCGAGGGGAAGATCAGACTATCACTAGGGCTGTACCCAAAATACAGGAATTTACTGGGACGGGTGAGGATAATGGTGCAAATCTATAACATATATCTTCACCCCCACTGTATGACACCAATATTTCTTTCATGCTTGCAGGAGATACTGTGCATATAGATATTCATATCTCAAGAGGGAGACAGAAAGAAAGAGAGACAGAGAGAGAGAGAGAGAGAAAGAGAGAGAGATCCTTGTATATCTAAAATGTTTTGCTGTATACACACACACACTTTAAATATACAAGGATATATTACAAGGGATAACATCTGCAGATGTGCTGACTACCAATAGATTGATACTTACTGAGCGCCATGTGGTTACGGCGCATTTGCATCATGGGCAATAACTGGGTCACAGGGGATTAGTACAGAAGATTAGGGTATGTTAGATATCAAATGTCCTTACTCTGAATGCAGCAAATAGCTGCTAAAACATTTCAAAATAAGGCATAGGCAAATGAGGTCAAATTTTCTGTGTAAGCATATTAGCTGCTTCTAAAGCCCTGTTCTACATCATATTCACTTATGACTCATGCACACACCGCTTTACATTCCAGTGTTCCCATTGTAAGCACAGCATCATGTTCACTTGCCATGAAAACAGAAGCAGAGCATTATTTCTACATTTAACCCTGCGTTGTTGGGGGGGGGGGGGGGTAATCACAGTCAAGTATTCGTTGGTAACCACATTAAGCATAAGTAAAACCTTTCAGGGACCCCAAATGGCTTATAGGGGGCAAAAATATACAGTTACATAACAAATTTATAGACCAGGTAAGTTGTGCTTTAGAAACTTTTTTTTATTTTAGTTGATTTACATATTTATCACATTACTGGCTTATAATTCTCTTTGACATTCTTTTTCTTCATTTATGCTGTCGCTGTTTGTCATTTGTTGACGTGCCTTACTGTTGTTGTAGCTAACTTTTAGGGGTAAATTTACTCGTTTTTAGAAGTAAGAGGTGTTGCCCATAGCAACTAATCAGATTTTACTTATTATTTATCGAGCACCTTCTAGAGGATAAAAGCTAGAATCCGGTTGCTATGGGCAACATTTCACACTTTAGTAAATTTACAGAGACTGTGTTTGTTATATCGATCTGTAAATCAGTAAAAATAATTAGCAAACAAGGGGGGTTATTCTGGTTGATTTGCAAGGCTGCGAATTTGCAGCCTTGCGAGTCCACCAAACCCCACTTTGGGAATGGTGCTGCCTCACAGTACACAGGTCATGGGTTTAATTACCACCATGGCCCTAACTGAGCAGAGTTGTATATTCTCTCCGTACTTGCGTGGGTTTCCTCTGGGCGCTCTTCACATCGTCGTAAGGAGCTCCGCTCCCTTAACGTGTGTTACCATATATAATTTTGTTTGCATAGAAATTGAATATTATTTTGATACTATAAAGTAATGTAGCTATAAATTGAATATGTATATCATTTAAATGTTTACAGAATGTAGCAATATTTGTATTTAGGTAGTCTGTGCTGTAAGGCAGAATTGTGGGACAGTGTATATTAGACAGACTGTATTGACTCCAGCCATCTGGTTTCCTTTCTGGAGAATGTAGCTGCTAGTACATCATCCAAGTTACTTTGCAGGACAAACAAGACACTATTGTATTTTGACAACAGGAGTGTAAAATAGATTGATGCACAGGGAGAGACCAGAACAGGAGATCTCGCAAAGGAGATTACCACTAGAGTCCAGACAAGCAGGAGACCCTGTCACCATTAGCATCCATAAATTCAATAACGTCATGAGAACAGGGAACTTCAATTCATGTATTTGGGATATAAGGAGAGAGATAGAGTAGACATTCACTCTCACACACACAGACACACACGGACAGTCAGCAAGAAACCCATTCAGTGAGTCAGGAGGAGAGATGTGAGCCACGAGCAGGAGAGAGGAACGGAACCTAGAAGCGATGGGCTGGAGTGAGTGAGTAATCATGGTAGATATAAATGTTCAGTTGTTGATAAAGTTATGGAATACTGAAGTCTACAATTTATGTTAGTTTTATAGCAGTCTTAAGTCTGTCAATTGTTTAATGTTGTTTTAGGTAATATAAGCAAGGAGGCGTATATAAATATATATATAATAGCATATACATTAATTACTGTGTTACAATTATTCTGTATGGTTTGTTTGCCTATAAATAAAATCCTCCAATTGGAGCTAAAATTACAAGTCTCGAACTCTCATATTTGGGGAATCAAATTATGACAAGTACTCTGCATATTGTATTGTAAGGTCTATTAGAATATAATTGCAGATGTCAAATATATATGTTATTATATCAATACCAGATATAATAAATATATTTTATATAATATTTCAATCTCAATAACCCTTATTGGGATAAGAGAGATATATGATCCCTAAAATAAAACTCTACAATGGCGACCGCAGCAGGACTTGTACATTTTGGTATCTGATTGTATGATTATAATATTTATAAGGAGTAGCAGATGCGTGAAGCTGGTTACCTAACCTACAGAATCACAGTGAGGATGTATCTAGGAAAACGTAATACTATTGTGTATTTTTATCTTGCATTGTTTGTAGACCTAGAATAACGTATTAGTGAAACAGAACTGATATTCCATTGTTACCATTATCTGGGAGTGCACGCTTAGATATTGATAATATGGCATTATTCAGAAACATTTTTAACTAATACTACATTTACTAGGCTCAGCACAAGGGCATGTTAGCCTGCTGACACATTGCAAGATCACAGTGGGGTATGTTACTAAATAGGCACTTGATAATTGTAAAGCCTAGAATGAATAAATAATGGAAATTAGCATTTCCAAATAAATTAAAATTAGTACCAGATATTAGAGTTAACTTTGAGAATCCGGACACTCTCATTGGGAGGATATCTTGTGTACAAAAGTATAAATACAGCATTGTAAAATAAGTGCAATGTTGAAAATGAAAAGAGTTGCTGTAGCATTTAGGAAAATGCACAGAGCAGCGACTTTAGAAGTTAAGCAGGAATGTAAAGAGAAATCAGGTTCACGTCTTAAGAGCGCATGCCTGAAAATGAATGCAAATGTGAATTCCTTCTTAAAATCCCTAAAGGTTAAGAAGTGTACTCAGAAGAATTCTGAGACAAAAGTACATTTTCTGGCAGATTGTGAACAAACTGCCCAGATCTCTCATGAAGGGATCACAGAAGCACCCAGCAAAGGTGTTAGGAGCAGGGATGAGACCACAGAGGGGCTCATTCACAAACAGACTACAAAGTCTGAAATGGTCACAGATGCTAATCAGGGCTCTGTAATAGAGAGAGAACGTAATATTACTACAAATAAGGCAGGAGCAATGAGAGATATCCCCTGCACTGTTTTGATTAAGGGGGGAGATCAGTACAATAAGGAGAGTGATTCTGCAAAATCCACTCTCATAGTCCCTATTGTGACAAAAGGAATTGTGTTGCCCTCAGGGAAAAGGGAACTGGCAATAAACTTGTACACACACACTCTATTGTAGGTAAAGTTGTCACAGAATTAAATGAGCAAATGTATTCAGCCACAAATATGTCTGAGCTGAGCAATGGCATGAATTTGAGCATGCATGATCACACAAAAGGTTCCACCATCTCTGTAACCCCCACACAGCAGTTAGAGACATCTAGTGGTGGAGCAAATGTCCACAGTCTTTTAGAGAGACCACATACAGAGTGTCAATCTGTGAACACCACACAGAAGTACAGGAATGCTGAAAAGCATCACCAGGATGAGAATGTTTATATGTCCTGGAGTCCTAACCATTTTATTTTAGGTTTGGTCAAACATGAAGCTCCGAGTCATACCAAGCATATTTGGCACAGCCTAATCAGTTTTTCCCCCCCAAAAGTATATTTTTCAGAAGCTCCAAGTTTCCAGACTGAAGAAACTCGCAGGACCACCAAAAGCAAATCGAGAAAAGATGCATCCTGGCAATGACAACAGGGAGTATTGTTCATTTACTTTATAGATTAAATTTAGTTATTGGGTGGTGTAAGAAACTGCCACATGTTCAAATGGATACAAGATCCAGATTAAATGTAACCTGCATCATACCTGCAGCAAAGTTTATGTTGTCAGTGACATATACTAGTACATAGAGGAGAGAAATGGTACAAACCAGAAAACATGGCCAGCAATGTTGGACCAGCAGATAGCAGCATTGTCACACCAGTTTGTAAATAGCAATAATAGTAATTGTATTTCTTTTTGTTTCAATTTTAGGTTACAAGTTCTACACAGCAGCTTCAATACTAATGGACGCAAAGTTTTAAAGAAAGCCCCAAGTCGCAACAACAACCTCTACTAAACCTTTTATTGCTGCAATTATGCAAAGAGCCAGTACCTTGCACAGCTTGTGTTTGTCATCTAAGGAGAATCCAAAAACTGTCACATGGACAAAATCAAAGGACTTTTTTTTTTTATTAGTTTCTTTTTCTTTCTTCAGTCCTTCAGAGAAGGAAAAGGTTTAACTACAGCAACTATTATTTGTTTTCTGGACACATGGACAAAATCCCCTTTTCTCTTCTTCAAGGGAAGTTCATTAACCCCCTCACTACAGCAATCATTGTTTGTTTGTTTGTCAGGACACTGTGACACATGCACATTCCATTTACAGTATGCATCATTCTCACCACCAAGTATGCAGAATCCTTTTGTACATACATTTTGAATTGCCGATCAATTCACACATATGATCTTCATTCTTATGTCACTGTATATACCTTGTAAATATTTTATTTTTTCTTCATATTCTTCTTATGATTATATGCTGATTATATATACGCTTCCTTCTTAAAAAGCTTCAAACTAATTTAAATATCAGACAAAGAATGGTATGCCTTACATCAAATTGTAAAAGAGAAACGTTTTGTTAGTTGTTGAGATGGACCATTCTCTTAATACAGACTTAACCAAGTCTAAGAGAATGAATAATAGCATAGATGGGATATTGTAGTTATTTTATATGCACATGGCTGCATATTACACAACACTGGATGGCATTCGATATAGTCAAGCCCATTCTTAACAGATATCTAATATTTGTTTGAAGCAAAATCATAGTCATTTGTTGTATTGATAGGATGTTGTCATAGATACGTTAAATCAAAATATGTATTGATAGGATGTTGTCATAGATATGTCAAATCAAAATATTATTGTTAGTTATTGGATTTAGCTGGTGTATGGTTATTTTAGTTTAAGATAAGATAGCATATAGGAAGGTAGGTAAGAGATCAGAGACTGAATGGTAAATTATTATTCAGTGAGGAAATTTAGTATAAATGAAGTGGATCCTTTAGAATCTACCCCAGACATTTACCTGCCAATGCCTGAAGATAAATGTTCTTATCAACAAGTAAAGCAAAAATACTTGGTTAAAGTTTCAACTGCTGTATTCAACGTCACAAACTGTTTTGTTCAACACAACGAGGTTGGGGTTAAAGAGAGACATGGACACTTATCATGATTGCAGCGCGATAATCTTAAAGGACGCACAAGGACACTTGTCACGATCACAGCGATAATCGTAAAGGACATACAAAGCAAACTCGCTAAGGACTGCATTAATGAGGCTTATCGAAGGCCCCGTGTTTTGCAAAACTGTGGTGAAGAAATTTATCAAGACCACAGCACTCCAAGGGCCACACAAGTAAAGCAACATTTCAAGCAAGTCAACAGCCTCTATACATGTAAAGCAACATTTCAAGCAAGTCAACAGCCTCTATGAAGAATTCTACTTCTACGTCCACCATACTGCAAATGTAAAGTGTCTCCAAGAACTGCAACCCACACAAGTGACAGCCCTCAGCCAGGAAATCACTGTGAGCAACAGTACAAGAAAGTGTCCTCACTCATCGACCAAACAAGATCAACAAGGCAAGCCGTGGCGTGGCATATAACTGTCTGTAGCAATGAAAATATTTTCCTCATGAATACTGAATATAAATAACCTCTGTCCCTGGTCAAATTTAGTTATTATTGGGTAAATCAGGTTAATTAAATGAAGGATATTTCATACCAATGGTTAATTTATGTTTAGGATAGTTTGAAAAAGAAAGTTTGGAAATATATATGAAGCAATTATGGTAATTTACTGTGTGACCAATCAAAATAATTTCTCATGGTCACAAGCGGGGGACTGTTACCATATATAATTTTGTTTGCATAGAAATTGAATATTATTTTGATACTATAAAGTAATGTAGCTATAAATTGAATATGTATATCATTTAAATGTTTACAGAATGTAGCAATATTTGTATTTAGGTAGTCTGTGCTGTAAGGCAGAATTGTGGGACAGTGTATATTAGACAGACTGTATTGACTCCAGCCATCTGGTTTCCTTTCTGGAGAATGTAGCTGCTAGTACATCATCCAAGTTACTTTGCAGGACAAACAAGACACTATTGTATTTTGACAACAGGAGTGTAAAATAGATTGATGCACAGGGAGAGACCAGAACAGGAGATCTCGCAAAGGAGATTACCACTAGAGTCCAGACAAGCAGGAGACCCTGTCACCATTAGCATCCATAAATTCAATAACGTCATGAGAACAGGGAACTTCAATTCATGTATTTGGGATATAAGGAGAGAGATAGAGTAGACATTCACTCTCACACACACAGACACACACGGACAGTCAGCAAGAAACCCATTCAGTGAGTCAGGAGGAGAGATGTGAGCCACGAGCAGGAGAGAGGAACGGAACCTAGAAGCGATGGGCTGGAGTGAGTGAGTAATCATGGTAGATATAAATGTTCAGTTGTTGATAAAGTTATGGAATACTGAAGTCTACAATTTATGTTAGTTTTATAGCAGTCTTAAGTCTGTCAATTGTTTAATGTTGTTTTAGGTAATATAAGCAAGGAGGCGTATATAAATATATATATAATAGCATATACATTAATTACTGTGTTACAATTATTCTGTATGGTTTGTTTGCCTATAAATAAAATCCTCCAATTGGAGCTAAAATTACAAGTCTCGAACTCTCATATTTGGGGAATCAAATTATGACAAGTACTCTGCATATTGTATTGTAAGGTCTATTAGAATATAATTGCAGATGTCAAATATATATGTTATTATATCAATACCAGATATAATAAATATATTTTATATAATATTTCAATCTCAATAACCCTTATTGGGATAAGAGAGATATATGATCCCTAAAATAAAACTCTACACGTGTGAACGCCTTTTTTTGTGGGTGAGGTTCGGGTGCAAGCGTGCCATGGGTGGGGGTGGGGGGGGGTGTCGGGTGCAGGGATAATGTGGGTGGTAGAGTTGTGGGGGTGGGCCGTGTGGGTTGATTAGGTGTGGTAGTGCACCGTTAGAGTGAGGGGCAGTTGGGCCAGCGGCGTAGCTAGGATTTTTGCGCCCCCCCGCCGTTATAGGAGGCGCCGCCCCCCCTAGGTCTTCCAAGAGTTAAACACCCCCCCCCCTTACCCCTCTGCCGCCGCCGCATTCCCGCAGCGCAGATCTCCTCCAAGCTCCGGGCCGTCTCCTCCTGAGGTACAGTGCTAATGAAATAATACCATCACAAAATGGCTGCCCCCTAATAGCAGACAGATTTTAAGGATGCTAGAGGAGGCCGCCGCCTCCTCTAGCATCCCTACAAAATCTGTCTGCTGTTAGGGGGCAGCCATATTCTGAGGGGCAGTTTTCAATAGCACTGTACGTCAGGAGGAGACTGTCCGGAGCCTGAAGGACTGGAGATCTGCGCTGCGGGAATGTGGCGGCGGTGGCACGAGGAGGGGTAAGGGGGGTGATTAACTGTCCGAGGGCGGGCGGATGGGAGGGCGAGGGGAGGGGGCCGCGCTGTCTGTCAACATGTCCCGGCCAGCCTTACACATCGTAACATAGCCCCGCAGCGGAGACTGGCGCCCACAGTTACTCAGCGCCTCCCCGCCATGGCGGGGGCTGCGGGGCTATAGTTACGCCCCTGAGTTGGGCCATACCTTCTGAAAGCTTGTAATGTGGCTCTGCAGCTGTATGGTGTGATGAAGCGGCTCCTGCGTATGCAGCAGCAGAGGGTCATGCATGATGTGGCAGCTAATATAGAGGTATACCCTTCCGTGTGTGGCAGGGGATGGCAGCGTTTGCTGTCACTTCCTTTGTGTGTGGCAGCCGGCAGAAGGCAGCAGAGAGGGCATGTGTAGCTATGTTGTATTACTCACAGCGGTGGGAGGGGGCCGAACACCCGCTTCCCCCCTGATACAGCCTGTACTTGGTGTGTGCCAGGGCAGCGGGATTGTGGGGTGCAGCGGGTAACGGAGGACAGCGGGGCAGAGGTGGGAGCACCATGTAGCATGTAATGTGCGAGCCGTAGCCGCATATAGCACCATCCCCTGGAGCGGGGCTGCACCGTACAGCAGGGCTGGCAACAGAAATCTTGGGGCCCGGTACACTGATATCTCTGGGGCCCCCTAACAACGCCCCCTTGAGCAGAACATTTTTTGTATACCGCTTATTGAATGTGTTTTTTTATTATTACAAAAGACACAATTAATATTCACTAATACTGGAGGGGTGTCTGGGTAAGTACCCTTACAGGAATCCAGGTGGGTGCCTTATAAACCATTTCTAGGCACTGTACTGCCGCAGCTATGCTTACAGCCTGTCAGAACTTTGGGGCCCCTCACTAGCTTGGGGCCCGGTACAGGTGTCCCCCTTGACCCCCCCTGTCGCCTGCCCTGCCGTACAGCGCTGGACGGGGCACCTGCAGGCTGTGGGGTAATGAAGGAATGCGGGCCAGCAGCTGGAGCTTCATGTGTAAGAGCCGCAATATCTCATACACACACACACACATATATATATATATATATATACACAGCCAGGGTATATATTATACTTAAACTGTAAATAAATAATTCACACTCACTCCAGAGTCCAGTAAGTGATGTCAGTAGGATGGCAGAACAGGAGGCCTTGGTAAAGAAGCTGACGGAGGGGAGGGCATGTATGGCGCACTCCGCAGTCTTTAGAATGGCACCGGGGAAGCTGCCTCCTAGCGCGACTGCGCATGTGCCGGGGACTCTGGCGCCTACTGTTAGTGCACATGCGCCGGGTCATCACGGCCGCCGCGCTCTGCTGCACATTGCGACGGGCCACGGCCAGACGCAGGAGGCAAGGGAGGGAGCCGCACTTAAGAAAGAAAAGAGCAGCATGTGGCTCATGAGCCGCAGGTAGCCACGCCTGTCCTACTTAGTCAGGACAGATCTGTCACTGTGACTGTGACTGTGTAATGCTGGGTGGAGTCTAAGAATGACAGATTGGTACCTGATAGGCTATTCACTCTATGTCTCCGCCCAGTGTTATACACACATGATTGACAGATCTGGCTAAATATATAGGAGATATATATAAAAAAGTACTCGGGCGCCTGACCATTACACCAACAGCAACTGTAATGTCATTGTAGTCAAATACATAAAATACATAGTGCCAAATTTAATAGGGCGTGGGAATCAGATAGTGAGAGATTTGGGGAGTTTTCCCATTTTTTGGAAAGCGGCTATCATTTACACTGAAAAACAAGGTTGATTGCTGATTTCAATGAATGAGAACACTCTCCGAAAAGCTCTTACTTTCTGATTCCCACGCCCCATTACATTTTGGCCCATAGACTTTAATATGGTGTTGGCCCCCCTCTTGCAGCTAAAACAGCTACCACTCTTCTTGGAAAGCCTTCCACAAGATTTTGGAGTGTTTCTGTGGGTATTTGGGCCCATTCATTCTGTAGAGCAATTATGAGGTCAGGCACTGATGTTGAACAAAAAGGTGTGTCTCTCAATCTCCAATCCAGTTCCTTCCAAAGGTGTTCAAGGTCAGAGCTCTGTGCAGGCCAGTCAAGTTCTTCCACATCAAACTCCTCAAACAGTGACTGGGATTTTGTGCCCATTCATTCTGTAGAGCATTTATGAGGTAAGGCACTGATGTTCGACAGGAGTGTCTCACAAGATTGCCCTTCACTTGTAAGGGACCTGGGGACCGATTCAGTCCTGATCACGCAGCAGCGACTTTGGGCGATTATTGATACACTCCGCAAGCGTATGGCGTGCTACTTTTTCTATTCTTTAGCCGCTCCCAAGGTGATTAACAGGAAGTAGGCGTCTGGGGGTGGAAGCCGGCCTTTTAGGGGGGGTGCTACAAAAAATGCAGACATGCCTACAAAAAACGGCGGGAGTGCCTGGGAAAATGCTAGGCGTGCCTGAACGTTATAGGGGAGGTGTATGACATCCACTTTAGGCCGGATATGACTTTTTCCATCGCACCACAGCGTAAGTCTCTGGCTACTCTGAGCCTGCAATGACTTGTGCCCAGTGTAAATTCATTTGATGGTGAGCCTGTTACCATGGTACTAACTAGGGATGCCAATTCCGGGGTATTTTTTCAATCCCGGGATTTGGAACTGAAAAATGCTCAATCCCAGGATTCCTGGGATTCTGGAATTGGCTTCCCTAATAAAAAAGAAAAAAAATGCCCCGTCCACCCCGCTCATTTAATTACATGGGCAGGTGCGGCCAGGAGCGAGGTGGGCAGTGTGTACGGAACAGGGTGGCCAGTGCTGCGGGAGTGGGACGAGCAGTGCGGCTGGGAGCGTGGTTGCGGCAGAGCGGCCTGCGCATCATGATCATGCTGTGCAGAGCCACACAGCTGGGGACACTTAGACGCTGCCTGACATTAGACTGCGCATGTGCAATCTAATCCCAAAATCCCAGCAACCCTAATAATAACTTTAGTGAAGGGTGATGGGGCCTGATTCAGACCTGATCGCTGCTCTGCAAAATTTGCAGATGACTGCGAGTTGTTTGCCACCACCCAGATAGAGTGAAAACCCACCCTGTGTAAACCTGCAAGTAAATTGGGAAAATTTGGTATCCTATTGCACATCCATACGCAATTTATTCACCATCTAATGATTTTCCCAGTCTGTGCAAATGTGCGTAACTCTGACCACTACACAAATCTGAAACTGAGACAGGCTTATCGAGGCTGGCACTGATGTCACACACCCTCCCTAAAACGCCAGGGCATGTCTGCATTTTTTCCGGACACTACCTGAAAATGGCAGGTTACCACCCCTAAACGGCGACTTCCTGTTCATCATATTACGAAGGGATTGCAATTAGATATTTTTGTCACTGTTTGGCCTCTCGCATGCACTCCAATCCATACGCAGTTGTTCGATAATAAATAGGATTGCAAACTCGCATGATAGTGATTAACTGAATAATCCCCACGGAGAGGATTAATTCCAATGCTGAGCAATGGTAGTTATACAAAGCGATGATGTTTCTAATGTTTAAAAACCATGGCCAAGTTTTGTTTTTGTAAACCACCATAAATTAAAGATTATTTTTGGACTTCTTCGGATCTTCCTTTTTGAAACATCCATGTATTACTATTGTACAATTAAAAAAGAAACACATGGATCTTCATTTTTGAAACATCCATGTATTATGATTGTACAATTAAAAAAAGAAACAGAAACAAAAAGTTATTTTAAAAATTTTTACAGTTCAGATTTGCAGGAGCACTTCATTCTAAAAATAAGCTTATAATTGAATATTTAATGGGAAATTCTCTTACACTTACCTCCCTAGCAACTGGTACAACTATTATAAGTTGTACATAGTAAGTGGAAGTAGAGGAGCTAAATATATATATATTTTAAGAATAAACAAATCCCTAGATCACAGAGGCATATGATTTCACAATGGCCAAACAGAATGTCGTTTCTGTCCTAGAAATGTTCTTGTCTTATAAATTATTACAATTAAACTGTTTGTTAGAACATCATTTCAAACAATGACTGCATTAAAGAACTGAAGCAGAGAACATGAAGTGCATGAATTCTGCCTCAAAGCATACATTTACAAAGGAGAACTTGTAACTAATAGTGACATAAGGGAAGATGTTTCAAGCATACTTGCCTACTTTTGAAAACTAATTTCAGGGAGATTATAGTTGGTAGTAGAATTTTGCAAAGCGCCCCATCGAGGGGGTGTCATGCTCCACCCAAAGGGCGTGTCTAGTTCCATATATGGAGAGATTGTGAAAAGAGATTGTGAATGTGGCACCTAGAACCGTGGGTATGTACTGCTACATCTGAGAGGAATCTTGCAAAATTATATATACAAATGTAGATGAGCCCCAAAGCAGTTAGTTAAAGCTACTATACCTGCTAAAGTGCTGGGATATCACGCTGATGATTCAATGTAAATACAGTGGTGTAGGGTGCAGCCAGAGCACCCGGAGCAAGCTCATGTCACGGCGCCCCCTCCCCCCCATATACACAAACACACAAAGACTGAAGATTTGGCGTGCAAGGAACCAAAATATATGTTAATATAAAACATTAATAGAGGCCGCCCTCACAAATAAATATAAAGAATAAACTCTATATATACTGTAGCTCCCATACCTGACCCCCTCACTGTGCAGCCTGTTGGCAGCTTCAGTTCAACCCCCCCAGACCCTAGGTCAGACAGACAGGCGGGCGATGTATGGAGTGAGCAGCGATGACTCACTCCATGGGGATTGGGTGAAAACCGGACCGCTGGACCGGACCCGCTGTGTCCATCTCCCTGCAGCCAGTGGCTGCTCTAGCAGTCACTCAGTCTGGGAGCAGCAGCAGAAGGCAGCACTAGTCTGGGAGCAGATATCAGTCCGTCAGCTGCTGCAGCTACGGGGAAGGGAGGCGGATACAGTCCGGCGGTCCGGTTTTCACCCAATCCCCACTCCATACTCTTCCTGACTGGCACTCCGCACAGGAGCAGTGTTCCCAATTTGTCCACTCATATCTCTCCAATGCTTGATATATTTGCACCATTCTTGCCTACCCTCCTGTGATGTTAGTGTATTAGAATGCTTAATATTTGTAGACACTCCCTTACAAATATGTGTAAGCCTGAATCTTCGTTGATGGTCTTGCTGGGAAGTGGGTGGTCCTGAGGCAGTGTGTCTGGAGTTGGATGGAATAAAACAGCACAGCTGTTTCTGTGTCCTTATGAGAGGATTTACAAACATATGAACAAAACACCTCCCAGTAGGCAATGCCTACCCTCCTGGCAATTGCAGCTCTCTGGGCTAAAATGGTGCCAATTGCATCATTGTACCCTGCCCCCTTCTCGTAGGTAGTTACTGCATTGCCAGTAGGAAAGTTGCTGCATTGCCAGTGATGGGAACAGGTCTTGATGATGTCAGGCTACGTCCCCGCCCCCTGAATATAAAATATGTAAAATTATTATTTATTTGTTATTAATACACTTGAAAACAAGTGTATTGCCCTTTGGGAACCAGACCTTTGCACCAGCTGAGGCAAACATCTTAGCTGTAGCAAAATAAGAATCTGAAAAGTAACATCTACATTGTTACCGGCAGGCAAGTTTATGATACCAAATGGTTTGCTAAGGACTATGCTAATGAATGGTTCCTACTAGCACTAGGAATGTTATCTCCATTACCCTAGACTGATATATTGTGGTTATCATCTAACCACAATAAATCACTAATAATGACCGGTATGTAATGGGACACATTCACATGAACTGAACTTCCAATACTGTAGCTAGTAGAACCGGGCAGCCTGATCTATTAGCTGTAGGGTAAATCCTGTGCAGAATTGTCGCTCCCCAAATCTATCACTAGATGCCACTCTCAGAAGATAACCAGGAATAGCACACGCCTTAAGAGATCTTCAAGTACAAAGCAATTGCTTCATGTGATTTATATGGATTTTATTCAGGCTTTAAGATCTAGTTAATAATCATTTCTTCCCCTAAAATAATGTCTGCTTCTGACTGCCAGCCCTCGCATCAGCGATCCCCTTACTTTTCTATGGGGAGGGTATTTAACAATGATGTCATCCCAACAGCTGCAATGGGACCGCGCTGCCAGTGATCCCTCTCTGGTGGGCTATAGGATATCCTTATGTGCATTGTGGGGTTTTCACAACTGGAAGCCAAGTCGCCAACTGGTGTCTGTATAGGGAAGTAACAAGGTGAATGCAATCACTTTACTTGTCATTAATCACTGGGATTTACTCTTATTGGAGCCCATGTCACAGCAAATTAAATGAATACAGAATCCTTATACCTGTAACTGTGATATGGATTCTTAACATATGAATACTTGCCAAATAATACAATATAAAAAGTTATACAACATGGAGAAAACTTGCAGCTGAACTATGCACTAGTGTGAGAGAGAGAGAGAGGTGTATTAAAACATTATTTTATTCTATGAACTGCATTATGGGGGTTATTCTGGTTTGGGAGTCCACCAGACGCCGCCCTGTGAATGCCGGTCCTCGCACTCCCACTCCCCCTTGCACGTCGTGTTCGTACGCAATGGCTGCAAATGGATGTTTAACATAAACATCCATTTGCAGGCCAGGGGGAATCTCTCACATCATTCGATGGCTGCCTTGGGAAAGCCCAGCGTTTTCATCGGAACAGCCATGAAACGTGTGACTATTCCCCGCCGTCGGGCCACCCTTCGCTGTCTTGGGTGCGTGACCTGGTGAACAGTATGTTTGCTGTGGACGCAGACATCTGGCGTAGTATACACATGTGCAGAAATGCAGCTGCGCATATCATCGGTCTCCATGCGAACGAACAGACCAGAATAAGGTCCAATGTTTATTAAGTAATGCAATGCAGCCTTCTCATTGCATTGCACTAATGGTTGATGATGCGCAAATTAGCTTGCACAAATCTTTCAATCTAACAGTGTAAGTACTGAATAAACAGACGTGTGTTCTTCAGTGCCTTGCTAGATGTTCTGGCAGGGTAGGTGTTAACAGAATGCAGGCTTGTCCTTTTCATGCTGACAGAGAGGTGGGTAGGAGGGAAGGGCAGCTGTCGCTTGTGGGTGACTGTGTGCTGCTTTCTAGAGACATCACAGAAAAACGCACCCACTCAATTTAACTGTGAGCCAATAGCATGATTCACGCTGTATGTGCAAACTATTTTGAGGACCTGTTTGAAGCAGAGCATCACCCATCCTCATGGAGCAGCTATTGGCTCCGACAAAATTAACCCTAGAATGTCTGTGTGTGTGTGTGGTAGGGAATATAGATTGTAAACTCATCTGGGGGTGGGATTGATGTGAATGTTAAACTATTCCCTGAAAAGTCAGAATATGTGTGCGCTATGTAAATAACTGGTAAAAAAAATAAACACAAGTTGATTTTTTTTTACTGCATTATTTTAAAGACTATTCCAAAGCTTTATGCAATCAGTATTGTGTTTAATCTCCAAAAAGTAGTACCACTTTTAGACCAAAATCCCAAGTCTGATCCAGGATCATCACTCCAGTTTCAGGCTGTGTTATGTTAATACCTGTTTCAGTCACTTTCGCACTGAGGTAAGGACACGGGAGTTAGGTCTGATATTACTGGGACAACACACGTCCTGTGTCAACCCGGGTTAATGTTGCACTGGCCGAAAAGAAACCCAAGCCCCCCTTTCACACAGCAGCCTACCCCGGATCACTTTCAGGAATAACTTCAATTGTGACCAGGGTCAAGATCCTGGCACACACAACCCAGGTTGCGCTGTCAAAAAACAATAAATGACCCAAGTTGAGCTGGAAAAAACATGGGTCCAAGGTAAGAAAATACAAAAAAAAAAAAAGACAAATGCCTATAGAAAGGGGCAGTTTTAGTTAGCTCTGGGGTTTACAGTGCTGGTAAAGTTCCAGGTTTAATGCCCAAAGCTATTAAATTATTAGTCAACTTCCATGATCAATAAACCCGCAGCCAATACACCTTAATCCATAGATTCCAAGTTAAGTGTTCAAATCTATGGGTTACCCTGTGCAGTAAGCCCCGAACGGGTATAATTAATGCTTTTTCTAGGCAGCTCCTGAGGTTTTGAGAAAAAAAATATGCATTAAGTGCACCCAATGGCGCTTACTACATGGTTTAGTGGCATTACGTTACAGGCATTACAGGAGAAGCCTGGAGAGGAGACTCTCAACTTTACTTTGGGGGCAAGAATGCAGCTTGATGTCACCCAGTCCCACCTCTAACACAGTAAATACCACGATTCTATGGTCTACATGTAGGGGCAGGGTTAAAATAACACAATCTGCCCCCTCCCCTAAGAGCCACGCATGCTGGTATTTGGGGTGGGGCTGTGAGGGGGTACAGGGGGCATTTGGGAGAATTTAGCACTCCGGGTAAATACTTACTACATCTGCATGTAGCCAACAAATGCTTTATTTTACACTAGTAACCCCAATCAAAATCTCACTGCATAATGTATATCTGAATTTGTAGAACAACAAAGTTTTGGCAGTTAACAAAGTTACTTGCTCTTTTTGCTTTGTTCCCAAAACGGAATCAGTCCCTAAATTCAAATTAGTTTAGCTCAGTAGTTCCCAAACTGTTTGCTGTGGCTCGGGACACTTGCAGGAGTGTTTTGGATTGATGGTCCAGGATAAATTCAAATTATTTGTGACTAGAGTAATAGGGAAAACCAGTGCTTTTGGATTCCAGTAATAAAATTTGTGGACATACAGGAGGAAATTTACTAAAGGAAATTTGTAAAAAATAGGTGTATTTGTATCCAGAAATACACTTATTTTTGACATTTACTATCCCGAAAATACGGCAATTCATATTCGTATTGATAGCACATCAATACGACTACGAATTGCCATATTTTCGGGATAGTAAATGTCAAAAATAAGTGTATTTCTGGATACAAATACACCTATTTTTTTTACAAATTTCCTTTAGTAAATTTCCCCCTACAGGATAGAAGCAAATCCTGACACTCAACACATAAATGATCCCATGGCTGACATAAAAAGCAGTTTACTTAATTGTATTTTTTTCTTACATTTCCCAATAAAAAAAACTTTTGGCCTAGTGGTGCCATGAAAAAAATTCAAGATTCAAAAGAAATTGGGAATCTCTGGTTTAACCCCATTTATGCATTGTGTAAAGCCCCGTACACACGGGGGAGATATATTGCCCAGCAATATATTGCTAGCAATATATTCCTGAGCAATATATTGCCCAGTGTCTCCTTTGCATCAGCGACCAGAGATGGTCGCTGATGAAAAGGAACCTCTGCCGGGGGAGCTGCAGAGGTAATCAGCTGGTTGCAGGAGCAAGCTCCTGTGACCAGCGATTACAATGGGGCAGAAAACGGGAGCGCGCACCCGGCGATTTATCGCTGGTGCGCACTCCAATCACTGGCAATATGGTCGCCTGCGATCATATTCCCAGCGATTATAGCACCTATCGCCCCCGTGTGTACACAGCATAAGAGCCAGCCTACTCAGCATCTGCATAGGTCCTCTTGTTGAAGGACTATTTCTAAAGTTTCAATATAAGTAAAACACATGGTTTACAGTAAGCTTAATACCTAATAAAAAAAAGAAACAATAGTTTTTCTAATGGGTTACCATCGAAATAAAATAATTTTTAAGCATTTGGCTTTTGGTGATCAATCACATTTATGGCAAAGGAAGACTTGGGGAGTTCTTCTATGACTGTACGGCGTACTCATATCTGTTATGCAACTGTGGTTGCCATGGTAATCTCATGACACTTTACAAACTGTAAATCAATACATTATTTACAAAACCATGCCTTGAAAGTGATTCCAGCTTTAAAATAAAACAGCCAGATTCGTCTGGAACCCGCACCTCCGGCAAACTCAGATATCATTACTTCCGGCCCTATGCCTTTTTATAGATAACTAATTTGATTCATTTTAAAGACACTTATGTACCTTGTTAAAAGTGGATTGAACATTTAATGCAAATTTGATGTTTCTTGATATGTGACAGTAAGCAATATATTTACCTGTTTGTTCTGCCTTCTTACTTTGTCTGCTTTTTGGGCTTTGTGTTCCACTTTTCATTGAATGAGTAAGCAGTCATTAATAAAATCAATATCTAAATAATTCAATACCTCGCTCCTTAAGATTCTGAGTAGCTGATGCTCTCCCCTCCATTTAGGACTTCAGCCGTTGCCAACGCAAGAAATACAGGACATGATTGTTGCAGAAATAAGGTTACATTGTTTATTAAGGATTAAGACATGTAACAGAAGAGCAGATACAGACTACGCAAATATTGTGGCAGAAAATTGGCCACCATACACTAACACAAGGTATCTCATGCGATACCTTTCCAAATGACCTGCTATCTCCCCAGCAGATGAATTGTATGCAATACATTGTACTGTGGCCCTTATTCTGGTTCACTCGCAAAGGCAAATTCCTTCTTAGATGGACAAAACCATGTGCACTGCAGGTGGGGCAGATGTAACTTGTGCAGAGAGAGTTAGAATTGGGTGAGTTATTTTGTTTCTGTGCAGGGAAAATACTGGCTGCTTTATTTTTACACTGCAATATAGATCTCACTTTGAAGTAAAACCCCACACAAATCTAATTCTCTCTGCACAAGTTACATCTGCCCACCTGCAGTGCACATGGTTTTGTCGGTACTTGTTTCTTAGTACGGCCACAATCGCGGGCATCGTGTACCTTAAAGTTAAGGTACACGATGCCCGCGATGAACCCGATTTCCTTTGAAATCAGGTCCATTTTGCCGTCAAAGTCAAAATCGCGGGCATCGCGTCGGTCGCGGCCATTAACATCGCCCCAGACGCGACCGACGCGATGCCCGCGATTTCCCCATAGGCTTCAATGTTAAACTAATATTTAACATTGACATCGGGAGCATCGCGTCGGTCTTGTGCCATTATAATGGCACAAGATGAGATGGACTTGATTAAGTCCATCTCACATAGGAAACAATGTGAAATGGGCAGGTTTCTGTCTGTGGGTGAGATTTATCCAAGCGTGGAGAAAGATAAAAGTGGAAGGAGAAAAAAAATACTGTAGCAACCAATCAGTTCCTGTTATTTTTCAAATGCAACGTTCAACGTGTCAGTTAGAAACAGATTGGCTGGTACTTTATCTCTCTCCAACTTTGAAAATGCTAGCCCTATGTCAGAAGCCAGTATGATACATGCGACCTTGGCAAGTCCTCCCCTCACACTTTGACACCTTCATGTAGGACGGTCTACTTATTTATTTATTTTTTATAAATCCAGCTGTAGTGACCTATTCTGCCTACAATTGTGCGGTTTTTCATGGCTGGCCATAGCACTTACTGCCTTCTAAATGAGGCAATTTGCAAAGAACTTGATGCCACGTTAATACTGGGCAATGAAAAAAAAAATACAATTTTGCACAGGGCTGCTCTAATTTTAGTTATATATAAAACATAAACTTTGCTGGTGAAATTCTAGAAATCACTTAAAGTATACCCAGATACATACATCATGTTGCAAACATTATGGATGTAAACTGTTTACTTTGCAGCTAATTGCTGTGCCAGAGCTATTCAGTTAGTGCAGATTACCTCACGCGAGTTCCATGAAAAAAAAAAATCCCATTGATTCCACAGTTTACATGATAACAGTGGGTTTCCACACCTGAATCCTGGTTTTTTGGGCGAGAATAAAAAGGTACAATTGGGGACTTTTACTGGAAATTAGACATGTGGATAATTGGATACATCCCTATATATAGGTACTGCTGTATAAAAAAAAAAACTACAAATCACACTACTTGCAGTGTTTTGGTTAGAGATTGGTGCCGGGGCCGAAGATGTGTATTTGCATTAGTCGCCGGAATTTTGGCTTTGTCAAGCGGTGGATTTTTTTCAAATATGGTCAAAAACCGCCCAAATCACATAATTTTTGCGTTTTTTTGTCCCTAGAGTAGTGGTTCCCAAACTGTGTGTCGTGGTTCCCTGGGGTGCCTCGGGACTCTTGCAGGAGTGCCAAGGGTTGTTGGTCCAGGACCAATTCAAATTATTTATGATCAATTATTTCTGGACAAAACAAAGTGCTGGTGGCTGCCAATCATAAAATATGTACAAACAGAAGCAAATCATGCCCTTTATCACACAACTGAACCAAAGAATCACATATAAACACAATCTACTTAATTTTATATTTTATTTTTCTACACCTAGGGGTGCCGTGGAAAAATTCTGATACTCTAGGGTGCCATGATTAAAAAAAGATTGGGAACCTCTGCCCTAGAGTAATATGAACCTCAATAACATTCATTTACAGCCCTTTCCAGACAATTTTGACCACTTTACAGCTCACAATTTAGTTTTCATTCAATTTAGGCCAAGGCCTGCAGCAAGCTGGCTGCTTATTAACACACTGAACTTCTGACAGTATCAGTATGGTGTATTGGGGTGCAGTACACACAAAATAAAGAAGAGCAAAATCTTTTTTTTTTTGTTTGTTTTATTATTTTTTTATGGACGGGGCTTGTATAACACTGCGTGTAGGCGGATACAGGTCAAAGTGTGTGCGGGGAGCTCTGTCCGTGGGGGCCCCAGGAAGTTGTTGTATCGGGGCCCAGGATTTCTCTTGGCGGCCCTGTATACAGCAGGGGCATGACCACAATGACACAACCACGAGCACCATACTTCATCCACAACCTGACCCCTAATGCAACAAAACACCCACACACCCCTCCCCCTGATGTGCTGACCTGACTGCCCACTCCCAGAGGGGGCAGCCGCAATGTCTACCACCCTGGCTAGTGACCAGCCTTGATCATAGACCTGATTTATACAGTATTTGTAACTTTGTATCCGGAACCGACCATACAGTCGCGCAAGGGGAGCAAATACATGTATATATTTTTCTGTGCAGCATAAATACCGTCTGCTTCTGCATGTTTCTCACGAATTAGACATTTTGATTTTTACACAGCAATTTAAATTGTTTGTGCACACCCACCCAAGCCTTTCTAGTGCAACATGGTTTGACCAAGTTGCTTGCTTTTTAGCTTTTCTTACAAACATGGATCAGGCCTTGTGTTACTCCGTTTTGCCCATAGTTAGTCTAGGACAGGGTTAGCCAACTAGTCCTCGAGAGTAACCAACAGTTAATGTTTTCCAGCTCACATCACAGGTGCACTCATTACTGACTGACATTTTAAAGATCCACAGGTGGAGCTAATTACTTCACTTGTAATTCTGTGAGGAGACCTAGAAAACATGGTAGATCTCGGGGACTGAGTTGGCTACCCCTGGTCTAGGATAACATTGTTTAATTTGGAGTCTGAATGTGAACAAATTCATGAACTTAGAAACGGTTCTCATGTTTAATCATTACCACATGTTGCTGTACGCTGCTGCTGCTTTACTAACAGGAAGGATGTACCCTAAACGTGTTACTGTCACTGACAGAAGGTGGTACTTGTTTCCTAGCACGGCGCCAGCGATTTTTAGCTCAAGCATCGGGACCTAAAAATCGCGTTGATCGCATGCAACCAAATCGCATGCAATGAGATCGACGCAATTTTTACATTGGAATCAATGTAAAATGGTCCCTGAGACCTAACACGCCCCCGAAACCCTAATTTTAATTGCATACCCCCCCCCCTCATGGGTGAAATGGCCCCCCATTGTTAACACCACCCCACTATGAACGCCAACCCGAAGCGTGGCGAACGCAGCGAGCCCGCGAGGGGCGGCATTATGCGTCCTCCGACCTTTTCATACCCCCATTATCCACGTCGGCGTGGAGTTGATCTTATAAAGTGTGGCGAGTGCAACGAGCCACCGAGCCCCGCATAACTTCACAGGTATACGCGTGCGCTCGCCACACTTCGGGCTCGGTGGCTCGCTGCGCTCGCCACACTTTATTAAATCAACTCCACGCCGACGTGGATAGTGGGGGTATGAAAAGGTCAGAGGACGTGTACTGCTGCACTCGCCACGCTTCGGGTTGGCGTCAATAGTGGGGTGACGTTAACAATGGGGGGACACTTCACATGCTTAAAACCCATGACGGTGCATATACAATCAAAAATTGGGCCCATTGGCCCATTTCCCATTGTTACCTATGTAAAATCACGTTGATCGCATCGCATGCCATTATAATGGCATGCGATGGTCGCGATCAATGCAATTTTATCATTGAAAGCTAATTTAACATTGAGCCCTATGTAAAATCGCATTGATCGCGTTGGTCGCATCACATGCCATTATAATGGCAGGCGATGGACGCGATCAATGCGATTTTCTCCTTGCCGGTAATTAAAACACTTAATTGACAGAAAATTGCATCCATCACGTCGATCGCATACCATAAGTTACCTTAACTTAAGGTATGCGATCTGCCACAACGGGCACCGTGCTAGGAAACAAGTACCCAGAAGGTTGTCTGCTTCAATCTTACATTGTGTCCTACTTGCCTACCTGACACTCTCCATGCTCCTGGACTTCCCTGGTAATGTATGATTGCCTTCACCTGTGGGGAGCTAGGTAAAGGTGTCACCACAGGTGCTGGCAATCATACATTACCAGGGAAGTCCAGAAACAGAGCATTTTCTCCCGCATGGAGAGGGTCAGGTAGGCAAGTATGCATTGTGTCACCCAAAAAAAAAACCGGAATAAAATATATAAATATACCAATGCATTTACACCAGATGTTGAGAATTACAGCTGATGGCAAATTACTTTTTTAATAAGACAAAATACGCGGACAAAACTTAAAAAGTCACCAGTAGATTATTAATGGCTAAATCTTCCCCGTAGATTTCATGGAAAATATCTTTGTGTGTTACTTTTTTGTAACTTTATGGACAGGAAAACAACTAGGCCAGACTGATAAAAGACAACTCTTCCTGGGGAAAAAATTCATGCATGTCTGAGCAGCAAATCTTATATAAAAAAAAAATAGACAGCTGTCAATCAATCCTGTTTGGGTCTATGACCAGGTATGTTGTTTGCTTGTTTTTTTAAATAAAGTTATGGCCATAAGATGATCAAGTACAGGAAATCAAATGTGTAGCTATATGGTCTACAGTGGTGCTAATATAGCTACTCTGCACTTGTCTGTGGATTTGCTAACATGTCAATAGCACCAACATGTCAATAAACTGCTTATATACCAACATAATGTTGTTTCACAAGAAGCTCCTCCTGACCAGGTCTTCCTGTTCCTGCTGAATTCCATAAACTATGACCTGTTCGTTGTAGATCATGACTTAAGTTCAACGCTGTAGACACTTATGGCCCTCACGAGCGAGATGCATAAGGGTGGGCATATTGTGCCACCTATGGACTCAAAGAAAAGGATTTAAGAACATAAATCCAATTTTTTTTTTCATCCACTAGGGACACATGGGTGATGGAACATTCCAAATGTCCCCTTACAGGCAGATACGATCCTGAGCTGCACTGACAACCGATCTGCTAAAACCAACGTCTGAAGACGCAAAAGGTATCAAAGGCGTAGAAACAAAAGAACATAGTCACATAGCCACCTTACAAATCTGCTCTGGGAGGTTTCATAGGAAGGCACAACAATATCCTGATATTAGCATGAAAAAAAAATGAGCAACACAAATGGCAGCACAGACAGTGTAATGGTTAGCGTTACTGACACACAGCACTGAGGTTGTGGGTTCGATTCCCACCATGGCCCTAACTGTGCAGAGTTTGTATGTCCTCCCCAGGTACTCCGGTTTCCTCCCACAATCCAAAAATATACTGGTAGGGTAATTAGCTGCTAACAAAATTAACCCTAGTATGTCTGAGTGTTTTTGCCTGTACATGTGGTAGGGAATATAGAGATTGTAAGCTCCACTGGGGCAGGGACTGATATGAATGTTTAAATATACTCTGTACAGCTCTGCAGAATATGCATGCGCTATATAAGAAACTTAACAAATAATATAGTGCACTGAGGTCAGACCCTAACTGGGCTAAAATAATTGACAGACAAAAAAAAAAAAAAAAGGACTAAACTTTTTCATATTAGCCAGTGCAAATCAACAGAGTCCAAAGACTCAAATAGGGTGGACTGAAACGCTTGAAGAACCAAAGATGTTCTGGACATTCAGCATGATGCTAATGACCTTCTTTGAGAACCCCTTTACCCTCAAGACTGATGTCAAGAACCACCCCATGAAAGGGAGACGTGATCTGGATGAAGATACAGACCCTGAGACAGAAGACCTTGTTTGAGAGGGAGATGCAGAGGAATGCCGAAGGAGAGATGCTGAAGATCTGTGCATCAAATTCACTGCAATCTAGAGCAATATAGATCATGATGCCACACCCCTGAATTAATTTGTGAAGAATTAACAGGTGGGATAAACATATGGTAGAGGTAATGTCCATGACACTACCAGAGTGTCTATCAAGTACACCCCTGGTTTTCTAGAGTACCTTGACATAGGGATAGCCATCGACCCATCCTACATCGATGGATATAAAAAAAAATTCTATCACCGACCATCTATGGTTCCCACCATCGATTATCCACGCATGCACAGCACAACGGGGCGGGTTGCACCGCCAGGAGGTGCGCGCATGTGCAGTAGAGACCAATTTTACTTAGCGGTCACTCTGTAGTTTTCTTCTGCGCATACGCACCTCCAGCCGAGGTGCCGGGCGAATCATGAGTGACAGACTCATTACCTAGCGGCAGCCAGCAGCAGCGCGACTCCAGACCACTGCAGTTCACTCCACGACGCGACCCGCTCGTCTGCAGTGCGCACATATCCACACAGCCCGAGCACGTCATACACACACCCGGCCGGGAAGCCAATCGAAATGCATTGCCACTGAGTCTACCAAGACCAACCTGTGATTGCCGATCATCGCTGGCACTGGCAATAGAAGGCAAGACGCCGTGGCCCAAACTGCAGTGACAGATAGTGAGATGACAAGTGGTAGTAGGGCAGCAGACAGTGGCAGGGAAAAAAATAAAATAAAAACAAATCACCATCGGTTGGCTGTCCATCGATGGCATAAAACTATTCAACCCTCGCCTATCGATGCCCAAAACATCGAGCACTAGGTTCCGACCAATTTTTTGGGAACATCGAAAGTTGATGGCCTTCCCTACCATAACAATTGGTGAGTAATGTCTGATGTACGATTTCACAGATCTAGCAATTATCCAACGACTGCACATGCGTACAGTATGGCGAGCACATGCACAAGCCAAAATAGAAACAGAAATAGCTAATGGATCTAATCACAATCCCCTTGCAATTTGACAGGAAGCCGGCATTTGGGGGTTGTAACTGTCAGTTTTCTGGGCGTGCCAGAAGGGAGGGTAACATCAGTGCCAGCCTCAATCAGCCTGTCTCAGAGTCGTGGAAGGATCAGACTTCCTCACGTGCTCAGACTGGAAAAATCATTAGATGGTTAAAAGAATTGCACATGGATTTGCAGGTGAACAGAACAGCAAAATTTTCACTTGCAGATTTGCACGGGTGGGTTTTCTTTCTGTGTGGGTGAAATAGCTATGCACTCACAGTGCTACTTTGCAGATCAGAAATCAGGCACTATGTCCAGCAGAGCCCAGCAATCAACCGGAAAGACAGGATTCAGAACCCACACCCCTGCATGAATGTCTTGGCTGCTCACAAAGTCTGCTTTCCAATTTGAAACACTGGAATGTAATGTATTTTGAACATTTACTTACAATAAGCATTGCTGTACTTTTATTTTATAATAAATGCAATGATCAAGTCCTATTTCAAAATGGAAATCTGATGATTTAGCAAACGAGAATTCACAATGGAAACAAAATGGGTTAATGGTCTCCATAGTACCACACTGCCATCTACTGGCACTTTCTGTTATTGCAGGTGCACCTTTTTATTTGATACAATAACCGACAACCCTTTTTTAAGCAAGCACAATTACTTAAAAAAAATAAAAAAAATCTCTATAATATTATACGCACACACACATATATATATATATATATATATCACAAAAAAGTCCAAATATAGTGCGCAAGTCCTTAGTGTTAATGTTAATAATTGGAGGTCTGTGTCCTTTTTCCTTTAGCACTCGGGGTCTGTCTTTTCGACCGGCAGCTCCACTAATTACCCTTGCGGGCACCCGGATTCACAGGTAAAAGTATTCTAAAAGAGAAGAGCGCTCCCATAGTGCTTATAAAGTTTTATTTCAGACAAAATGGTAAAAGTACAAAGTCCAGCAGCTATGTGAGGACTGGGTCACGTACCAGAGGTGACGGTTAGGCACAACCGCGGGTGTTAACAGCATGTATTTGCGCTGCTCCAAGCAGCATAAACGATCCGAAGTGCTCTCACCACTCGTCTCGTCTCCACAGGTATGACCGACGCCAGGCCACGTCCTTACGCGTTTCGTCACTAGGACTTCGTCAGAGGGCTGGTCCTGGCGTCGGTCAGCTCCCTCTTTGTAGCCTGGCTACAATTCTACGTCACACATGACAGTCTCTTGATTGCCCTGGCTAGGAGCAATCAAAAACAGCTGCACTGTCTTTAAACAGTGTGCGGTTTTTCTGCTGCTTTTCAGTCTATACAGTTTCATATATCAATAAAAACATTCACAAACATTTGCATATACAAAACAATTACTTGTAAAAAATCCATAAAAAACAAATTTACATATTTTGCACTATAGACATGTATTATATTTCATAGAAAAAATAAAACAATTTCTTATATAAAAAAAAGCGGCTACCTCTAGCCGAATAGAATTAAAGGGGTAATGGTCATTTAAAGGAAAAAACCTCCATAAGAACCAGATTGAACCAATTTTCGAGCGTCAGAACCATATACGCTCGAAAATTGGTTCAATCTGGTTCTTATGGAGGTTTTTTCCTTTAAATGACCATTATCCCTTTAATTCTATTCGGCTAGAGGTAGCCGCTTTTTTTATATAAGAAATGGTTTTATTTTTTCTATGAAATATAATACATGTCTATAGTGCAAAATATGTAAATCTGTTTTTTACAAGTAATTGTTTTGTACAGGTTGAGTATCCCGTATCCAAAATGCTCGGGACCAGGAGAAATTTGGATAACGGATTATTCCGTATTTCGGAATATTTTAATATTTCAATTATGTATTTTGAAGTATCTTGCATTTATGCTGTATAAACACAAAATAAAAGCAAATATATTTTATTACCACATAAAATACACACAAATATATTTTATTTGTTCAAAAAACAAGGTTTCAAAACATGAAACAAAATGTGTGTACTATCTCAGATATTGAATTTGAATGCCAAGCAATCATTTTCTTGCACATATATAGTGCCAGTTACATATCATGTCACCAGTAGTGCGGTTACAAATGTCCCCAGTGAGTTTTTAGCAAAAAAAATATTTTTTTTTTCACTTTCTGGAATGTATGGTTTTCGGAATAATTCGGATAACGGATACTCGGATACGGGATACTCAACCTGTATATGCAAATGTTTGTGAATGTTTTGATTGATATATGAAACTGTATAGACTGAAAAGCAGCAGAAAAACCACACACTGTTTAAAGACAGTGCAGCTGTTTTTGATTGCTCCTAGCCAGGGCAATCAAGAGACTGTCATGTGTGACATAGAATTGTAGCCAGGATACAAAGAGGGAGCTGACCGACGCCAGGACCAGCCCTCTGACGAAGTCCTAGTGACGAAACGCGTAGGGGCGTGGCCTGGCGTCGGTCATACCTGTGGAGACGAGACGAGACGAGTGGTGAGAGCACTTCGGATCGTTTATGCTGCTTGGAGCAGCGCAAATACATGCTGTTAACACCCGCGGTTGTGCCTAACAGTCACCTCTGGTACGTGACCCAGTCCTCACATAGCTGCTGGACTTTGTACTTTTACCATTTTGTCTGAAATAAAACTTTATAAGCACTATGGGAGCGCTCCTCTCTTCTCTTTTAGAATATATATATATATATATATATATATATATATATATATATATATATATATATATATATATATATATATAATCTCTTGCAGAAAGGTCCGGCACTATAGACTGGCTCCTGCTCTCCTGATGTTACTTGGCTTGGGTGCCCGTTGGTCACTGGGGGTGAACCCAGTGCATGTATGTATTCAGGACTGAAGACGGGCTATGCCCGAAACACTGTAGACACTATACAGTAAAAACTTTTCTATGCACCTGGAGTGACGCTCATCCTTGTCTATGATATATATAATGAATATATATATATATATATATATATATATATATATATTTTTTTTTTTAATTATATTATAAATCTCACATGCAAAAAACACAACGTAGCAAACTAGCTTTCCAAGCTTTTGCTTGGAAAGGGAGGGGAGTGGGGTAAAATCCAGATTCAATGAGGTTCAGTACTTACTGTGTGGAGGAAGAGGGCTCATGGCCTCAGACTTCAACCCAAGGCTTTTCAATTACAAACCCTTTTTCTCATGCGGTACACCCACACCCACTTTTTCTCATGCGGTACACAACACAAATTCTCCATAATTTTCCCCTTGAAAAAATGTGTCCAGCGCTATGTAGTGAATCCCCACCCTAGGGGTCTTAAGACACTTGCAGGGGTGCCCTGGATTGGTGGTCCAGGACCAATTCAAATGATTTATGGTCAATGCAATAGGCAAAACTAGAGCTGGTGGTTGCCAATAATAAACCATGTGGGCAAACTTAAGCAAATCTGGTCCCTCCCCCTCTCCCTGAGCCAAAAGGATGACAAACAAAATTAACCCTTTGAGTGCCAAGTGGATTTATCACAATAGGTGTGAAAATTGCCCAGCAAACATTCAATCATAATGGACCGGTTAGGTTACATTATATAGAAAAAAAATATTATTTCTTTGGACATTTACTGGAATTTCTGTTGGCACTCTAATCGTTTAAAATGTAATCCTTTTAATGTCACAGACCCTCTCCAATAACACTTGTTCCTGCCTGGGTTTTTGCACACACACCCAGAAAACAGATTTTCATACCCAAACACCATCTTCCAGTCAAGTTCCGGCTGCATTGCCTTTACAACCCATACGCATTTTTCAGTCATTCTTTCCCCTTGTGCATGTGTATACGGTTCACATGCACAGTCATTTGATTATTGCTTAATTTGCCAATTCTAGGATTAGCAATCCATGCTGAATTAGCCCCTAAATTAAGGCAGCCAATTAATAGCCTTGGCCACTGCTACAAGCAGGCATCAAGCCTAATTGACTCCAGCCCTAAAGCCCCGTACACATGGTAGGAGATATATGGCTGAGCAATAAATTGCTCAGTTTCCCCTTTTCATCAGCGACCAGAGATGGTCACTGATGAAAGGGAACCTCTGCCGGCGGTGCCGCAGAGGGAATCAGCTGGTCGCAGGAGCAAGCTCCTGAGACCAGCGATTAGAACGGGGCTGAAAACAGGAGCGCGCATCCGGCGATTTATCGCCGGGGCACACTCCCATCACTGGCAATATGGTAGCCTGCGACCATATTTCCAGCGATTTCAGCCCCTATCGCCCCCGTGTGTACACAGCTTAAGGTGAATATTTTTTTTTTCCAAAAGATTTTTATTGACAACTAACAATACATCAATTCACATTCCAGACACAAAGCCTGCTTAAACAACCTACAGAGTGTGTACAAATAAACATGTAGAGTTATCTCATATAACATAATTATCTTTGTCTAATATTCGGGTTGATCAAGGGTAAATATAAGCTTGATACCATGCGTATAAATATAGAAAATGATCGGCCCACTAATCTAAAAAGAGTTGCCTGTGGTTAGAATTTCCATGTAGTAAATTGAAAACATTTACAGAGTGCTTCCTTAATTGACTCTCATAAGGTACGAATGTATGGAGCCATGTTTAAAAAAAAAAAAAACAGTTCAGTTAGTTTGTCTTTCTGTAGTGTGGTGTTGGTCCAGTCCATGGAAAATAGCTTTATTACACCCTAGAGTAGCGTATCTATTGGGATGGGGTCAGGAGTTATCCACTGGGGAGAGAATGTTTTTTTAGTGGCCGCAGCTAGCTTGTTAAGTAAAAGACTGGCACCTTTGGGTAAATTAGGGGGAAATATTTGAACAGTATATGCCCCAAAAGGCCCAGGTCTTGTCAATTTTGAAGTTAGTCCCTGTTAACATATTTTGTGCCCTCGGGCAAGACCAAAGGCAATGGGTTATGTCTGCATCCAGAGATCCACATTTTGAATATTTTTAATGACAGATTCTAGTTTAGAAAACTTTGCACCGCTTCTTCTATAGAATTTGATTAAATCTGCTTCTCATGTGGCACAGATGCCGATTTATTTTAAATGGATAAGTGCTAATGAATGCAGTTCTGTTTTTATTTTGTATTAAAATGTATCCTTTACTTTGGATGCATTGTGGGACACTGTACTTGGGGGTGTAGCGCGATCTTCAGGCAATTAAATAAGAAAAAAACAAACCAAAACACACCACACTGTTTTGTGCTCCAAGCTCAAGGTCGCCACTCTGCTGGAAACCAAACCCTATGGGACAAAGCTAGGGAGGAACATTTTACCCTAAATTTAGCAGGACCTAAGGCGATGGATAGGAAGAAGACACCTTTGGAACAAAAGATAGTTATTTTACCTTGGTGGCAATACAATGTTCACATCCAACGGATATGTAACAGGCCCCATACACTAGAACGACTTTGCATGATTTCTCCAAATTTCAATGTTTTGGGCTGTTTGAAAAGTATCAAATAGCTTGTGTTTTCCATCTGATCCTCAGCCCCTTGAGTGTTGGATAGGAGACCCTAGATCGTTCGTACTGCACCAGTGATTTAATCGGAATCAGATGGGAAAAAAAAAAAAAAGGAGTGATTTTTGTGCATGCAAGGAAAGCAAGGAAGTTTGACTGACGTTTCCAGTCCCTCTAACCCCCTAATCCAGCCCATCAGATATATTTTATGGTACAATTTAAGATATGTCGAATGGCTTGATCAATTGCATGAGATTGATCTTATGGAAAAAGGACACCAAAATCAGATGGAATCACTCCCATGTAGGTATCGCAGCAGACTTCAGGGTCAGATATATCGTTGTAGTGTTTGGGGCCCTTCAGTGGCAATATAATGAAATATGTACTCCTAGGAGAATAATATTTTTACCTAAATCTAGTTTATATTGCTAATGTTATACTTCATTGAGGGATTATTAGTCTTAATTAGACCATGAAACAGACACATGAGCTTTCTACTGATAAGCTGTGTACACACGGGGGAGATAGGGGCTGAAATCTCTGGGAATATGGTCGCTGGCGACCATATTGCCAGTGATGGAAGTGTGCCCCAGCGTTATTTCCGGGTGTGCGCTCCCATTTTCAGCCCCATTCTAATCGCTGGTCGCAGGAGCTTGCTCCTGCGACCAGCTGATTACCTCTGCTGCTCCCCCGGCAGAGGTTCCCTTTCATCAGCGACCATCTCTGGCCGCTGATGAAAAGGAGAAACTGAGCAATATATTGCACGTGTGTACGGGGCTTAAGAAGTCCTTCTCATTTTACAGGTCCACAGACCCAATTCCCTTTCAAGCCTTCAATACAACAGTCTTCTGTAGCAGCATCTACCTAATCACACCCCATTTTTTTTTAAACAGGTTTTATATTTTTTACATACTAGATACTGTTTATAATGCTTTTAGGATATACCATATATGCAGAAAATTTCTCAGCCAGTGATATGAAATTTACTTTATTGCAAGAGAAAAGTACAAAGTCGGTTTTTCGGTAAATTGCCATGAGCTGGATAAAAGGGCACCTAAAGAAAGCACAAACTATGGACAGTAAATTAACTTGCATGCCAACCTGCTTTCCAGACGTTAATGAGCTCCCCCCCCTGCAAAGTATGTGTTCAGTAACATATCCCAGCTTAAAGAAATAAAAACGGTTCTAGAAAAGTGAGCAAATACACCAAAGTGCTTAACTTTATTAAAAGACAGCAATGTGACACAGACTTCTTTCAGCTCTAAGTTCTGCTAGAAAATCAATGTGAACCTTCTGAATCCTGTAGTCTTACGAATTCTTCTGTGGAATTTTAATAGTCACCTGTAAAAACAACACACGTTAGGCAGTCTCTACCAGCAATATCTATCAGTGCAGTGACTTCCCATAGGAAGCGCTCCCTGATAATCACAGGCAGATTGGTAGTCCCAGGGGGAGGGGTCAATCTGCCTCTTTTTAGCAGGGAAAGCATTTCTATGGGCTGCATCCAATGCAATATAAAAAATTCAACCTGTTTAGCAGTGCTGGAAATATGCCCCACCCCGGGACCCAAGGCTCACCTCCACTGTATTGCAACATCATCCAGTCCCAACTCCATACACGGAGTCATTGTTATCTGTACATGCAGCTCAATTTTAACTATATAGTCAGAGGACCTTGTTAACGATATTGAGGAGTATTCAATGTTTTTTGAGAGTCTGGCTCACCGCTCACCGTTCTGTGTCCCTGTGATCTCGCTGAAGTGCTCACCACTTTTTCTTATCTCCTCATTTCTGACTTCCTCAGTATTCAACGTGTGGCCAGCTCACTGACCCCTTTTGCGAACTTAGCATAATTATGCAAGTTCAAATGGGAGCGCTGTAACTGGAGACATGTTATCTCGGGATGCAGTTAATATCCCGGCGGTCGGGATCCCGGCGTTCAGAATCCCGACCGCCGAAATGCCGACACATTCTCCCTCCTGGGGTGTCCACGACACCCCTGGAGGGAGAATAAATTAGTGTGCCGAGCGTAGTGAGGCACCGGGCCCGCTGCGTGGCGAGCGCAGAGAGCCCGCAAGGGGGGGCGATCCACGTCCCCCCCTTGTCGGCATTTCGGCTGTCGGGATTCTGAACGTCGGGATCCCGACCGCCGGGATTCAATACTGAATCAGTTATCTCCTGCTCTCCACGTGAGCTGGTCAGACTGGGATATTCTCAGCAGCGTGTTCCTCACATTTGTGGACTTGTATTTTTTTACAAAGGTTTAGAAAGGTAAATGTTTTGTTCAGTATTTATTTTACAACAAATGGCTGTGTGACTATTTTAATTGGGTTTGTGCAGACGGATGTATTTTGTTCTGTTTGGCCTTTATCCTTGTGTTGTGCTTTTAGCATTGTTTCTTTGCCCTGTGTTTTTATTTAATTTATTTTATAATTGTTAGTGTGTTTAAAAGCCTGTTTGGGGGTTAGGTGAGGAAGAAGAGAGGAAGCATGGGAAATTACTAGGAGCATTCCAAAATGATTTCTTATTGGTTACCATTAAAATAACTTATTAATTCCAAATAAATTAATATAGAAGTACAGCATTATGGCACTTGCAATAAATACATTAGAGTACTTTTTTTTTAATTTATAAGCCATAAAAAACAAAAAAAATAACAACTTTAACAAAGATAACCTTACAGTTCACCTAAAAAAGATGCCGAGGGAAAAATGGAGAACTGCTCTAAAAAAAGAAACCAGCAGAACTCACAATTTGTGCATTGAATACACTTTTGGAGAGAGACACTAAAATCCCCATTGAACAGAAATGGGGAGAAGTGCAGGGTGAACTGAGTTAGCTTCGCAAAATATTTTTGGAGAAGCAACAGTGCTGAATAGAGGGAAGCACAAAATAGGAGAGAAAAGTTCACCACTCTCCAAAAAACATGCACACTCACCGTTATTTACGGCGACATAGGAGCATTGAATACACCACATTGAGCGTACACACTGGACGATACCACATACTACATATTAAAGGTGCATACACACGGGGGAGATCTATTGCTGAGCAATATATTGCTCAGTGTCTCCTTTTCATCAGCGACCAGAGATGGTCGCTGATGAAAGGGAACCTCTGCCGGGCGATGCCGCAGAGGTAATCAGCTGGTCGCAGGAGCAAGCTCCTGCGACCAGCGATTAGAACGGGGCTGAAAACGGGAGCGCGCACCCGAAGATTTATCGCCGGGGCACACTTCAATCACTGGCAATATGTTTGCCAGCGACCATATTCCCAGCGATATCAGCCCCTATCGCAGCCGTGTGTACATGGCTTTATAAAAGCCAAAATGAATGACAGTGTATAATAGTGTGTGCCCAGCTAATGCGGCGACTCGTGTACAGCTTGCTAAAAAAACACCCCAGATTTGTCTGCATTCTAATTTCAGGAAGCCTCGGCATCAGGCCCTTTATATCCGGTCACACTATGCAGCCTTTGCTTTATCTTTGGAAGGAAACACTAGCGCAACCTTGTTGCAATTTGGTTGTTCTGTATTTTTCATGTAGCATTCTGGACTCCTTTTAAAATTAATAAATGTGGGGCTCTCAACAGCTGAAACACCCAAAAGCAAAACAACACAATAAAAAGCTGGTCACTTACAGTTAATACGCCAAGATCTCTATTATATTTATTAGACATTTACTGGACTCACATTTTTCACTTCGGTATACGCCTCCAATCCATATTCTCCCAGTTCTCTCCCTGTGCCGGAGGCTTTGTAACCCCCAAATGGTGCTTGTGCTCCAAAGACATTATAACAATTGACCCTGAAAAGTACCAGAAAGACAGTTTAATGGGTTAGGGGTCAAATAGTTCTAGCCAATTTTCATAAATCCAACCACCAAATTTCTAAATAATCTTCGAGTACACTGGCGGTCAAATTAGAAATGTTTCAACATGATCTTATGGTACTACAGGCTTCGAGTTTTATTCTTGTTATTTCGAGTTTCCACTCTCTGTGGTGGTTTTATTTTGTAAGTGTTGTTAAATAAGAGTTCCACAATGTTTGTCTGTGCTGATGAATGCGCATGCAGAGGGCTCAGTATTTCACATGTACACAGTTCCAGATTCCTGAGCACATACAGTACAGGGCAGACTCAGGGTTTCAGTGTAGCAGTGACATTGATGGTTTTTACTTAATCAGCCTGTTGCCAGGAGATGCAGCAGCCACTTAGCGCTATGGGCCTTATTCAGATCTGATCGAAGTACAGATTTGTTCTCAAAATGGGCAAAACCATGAGCACTACAGGTGGGGCAAATATAACATGTGCAGAGGGAGTTAAGGCCCATACACACTAGAAGATTTTAATTTCAAAAGACTTTGCCAAAATCTGTGAAAGATATATCTGTCACCAAAGTAGTGCGTACACACTGAGCTATTTTCCCCTAAGAGCAAGAGATTTTCAGGAGGCGAAAGACTTTGCTAAAATCTTTCATTATGGCTATTTACATAATGGGCTGGGTTTGAATTCCAAGGGTGGGAGCAGGGCCCATTTTATTCAGAGCATTTCTGTTCTTGGGGCCTGATTCAGAATTGATTGCTGAGCTGCATATATTTGAAGCCCAGCGATCAGATAAACACCGCCCCACCCGGGGCAAAATACCACCCATGTGCACAGCTGCAATTTCATTTGCAGCCATGCACGTAGGTAGAAACCATTCACCATCAAATGATTTTTCCCCCTGTTTGCAGCGCCGAGAAAGCCAGGACTGATTAGCACTGTGATGGCCGTGGGGCGGAAAAAGGGCACTGATGACTCCCTAATGGCTGAGGAACACCTATATTTTCTGGCAAACTCCCAGAAAATGGCAGTAGCCTGCCCCAAAATGGACAACGGCTGTCAATCAGACGTTTGTCAGTAGCCAATTATTACTGGCTAAAAAATAAACATTGGTGGGCAGGGGTACCCAGGGCCGGTGCCACCACTAGGCAGCATAAGGTATTTGCCTGGGGCACCGGCCACTGAAGGGCAGCACTTGGGAGCAACCCCCCCCCCCCCCCCCTCAATCGAGGTGAGTGGTGCCAGACGCAACTCTTCCCCCACCCCCGTGGAGCGACTCGGTGGCTGCCCCCCCCTCCCTGTGGAGTGACTCGGTGACCCTCCCCGCATAACCCGCCACCCCCATAGACCGACGCAACGGCCCTCGCTGCATCAACCGCCATCCCCCATGGAGCGATGCGGAAGCAGCATCACCACCACCCCGTGGAGCATCACAAACCTGCTTGCACCGGCCCTGTGGGTACCAGTAATAAAAATAAACATTGGTGGGTAGTTGTACCAGTAATATATACATTGCTGGCATGGGCCAGCAATGTATATATTACTGGCTAATATAAATAAACATTGGTGGGCAGGGGTACCAGTAATATATACATTGCTGGCATGGGCTAGCAATGTATATATTACTGGCTAATATAAATAAACATTGGTGGGCAGGGGTACCAGTAATATATACATTGCTGGCATGGGCCAGCAATGTATATATTACTGGCTAATATAGACATTGGTGGCAGTGTTATATATTTGGGTGCTGCTGCGGGGGAGCTGGACAGGCTGCTGAACGGAAAAGCCGGCTCCCTACTCTGTGTGACACTGACACCCTGCGCCCGGCGATCTCCACATTCCCCCATGTGGCGGCGGCGGACAGACAACCTGCGTCAGGCAGACTCCAGTCCCGACTCCCTGCACCATTAAACGTAACTATACAGCAGGGGGACAGAGCAGAGGGAGGTAGAAGGGGAGGCAGCGGGGCGGTCCGCCGGGCTGAAAGTGGCTAATCTTTCAGCCCGGCGGCCGTGGCAGCGTACACACCTAGCGATGATGGATGGAAACCCATCCATCATCTCTAGACATTCTGGTAAAACCAGCCGACAAGAGACTTTGCTAGCGATGATGCGGGGATGCGGGAGCGCGCATCATCGCTAGTCGGCAATCTCTTGTGCATACACACTGGGCGATTTTCAGGTGAAAATCGGTGAAAACGCCTTTTTTCACCGATTTTCAGGTGAAAATCGTCAAGTGTGTATGGGCCTTTAGACTTGTGGGAGCAGCACCTCGCAAATGCAGATTCGCTCCAGTGTCCAAATCCCACTGCGGCCAGGGGTTTACTATGTGAAAGGGGTATTACATTTTTTGTGCATGAACATTTAAAAAAACACCCTAATGTAATGTTGCAATTTGGAAATAGTTATACTAGTCACAAGCCTGTCAAAAAATGATGGCAAACACAACAGTAATGTCGGTAACATCGGCTGTGCCTGCCCAAACAGAGCAACACTTGAATTGCTCCGTCGGGGTACACGACACTTTGCTCCTCACCTTTATGGGGTGAATTAGAGTTTTAATATATTACAATTCACGTGCATGGTAGGAATAACTATGGGCCTTATTCTGGTCGATGCGTACTTTCCCAAACTCTTTCGGATGGCGTTTTTTTGCCATCTGCGCATGCGTGGGCAACGCTATGCGCATGTGCCATGCAAGGTCTCCGTACTTGTTCTCACTAATACCGTACAGAAATGTGCTCCGCATTCACTCTGGAGATATGGGCGTATTATGGGCGTCATTCGGAAGTACACAGGGGCGTAGTTTCAAAGTGGGCTAAACTGGGCGTAAACATGGGCGTACACGAGGGAGTGCACTAATTCTGGTACGCGTACATTCGGACAGCACACCGAATGCACACGAACAAAAAGGCAGGAAATATGCGGTCTTCATAAGCAAGTATTGCTTTGCGGACACCACTCGGTCATGCGCTAGGCATTCGGAACGCCCAATTAGTACGGGCGCACCTGAACCAATGTCAGCTGAACACAATACAATCCACTCCTTTACTCATTACTTACACTCTTGTCATTGCTTCATTTGGAACCATTGCAGCTTAAATGGACCATTACTAAACACACAAATATATGCTGCATTTTTGACACACATTTACACTGCAAGCAATGGACAGAACTTCCTATCACTAATATAAATATACTTTCGGAAATACACCGCATCGGTGCGTACGGGCACGTTCCCGTCCGTTCTGACGCTGTAAGACCGTGCAGAATATGTGTGTGTACACCGCACACTCATGGTTTGGATGTCGTCCGTAAACACGCCCTCTTCTTAAAGTGTGAGTCCGTCCGAATGCGGAGGACCGGTGGGCGTTTCTTCATACCATGTCCGCACAGCGTGGCGTGCGGACCGCTCCGAAATAATTGGGAAATTTACGCACCAACCAGAATAACCTCCTATGTTGTGGGGTTGGATCAGAATGCTGTGAGAGGCCAGTAACATCCACAGCACATCACTTCTCTCCCTATCCTGCTTTAGAAACCAGAGCAGAAACAGGTTTTCTACACATCATAGCTGTATGGTAGAAGTTTGACCAGGCAACATATGACAACATTTCTCAACAGAATGTCAGTAACAAAGAAGGAGTGAAAAGGAGTCTCAGTGTGGACAGTCTTACCAAACTGTTCCAGCCCGCAGTGCTTGGGACACGTAGTTTGCTTTGTCGATATCCTTTGTAAAAACAGCCGCTGCCAGACCATACATTGAGTTATTCGCTCTCTCAGTAACATCCTCAATTGTCTTGAATTTCAAAATCTGCATAACTGGTCCAAAGATCTGTGGAGGAGGGAAGGGGTTCATGCAGAAAACACCGGGGTTAGCCACAAATATTATTTATCCCCAAAATGTATCAGGAGGGACAGCATCAGGAATCTCCGGTACCTGCTGCAAACCCTCCGGCTCTACCAGCATTGCTCATAGGTTTCTATGGGGATGCAATGTTGCCCGATGTATCAATATTTGGCAGCGTCAGGCCTCAGGGCTTAATCCATTCTGGGATAGAGTAACCCCCTCCCAGTACACAGCCGAGAGCATCGCTGGGACCTGTCCCTGTATGCATGGACATACATCACCGCAAAAGGACTGCATATTACAATACGATTGCATTTTAAAAGTGATCTTTCCTAAATGGGCCCCTTAATCCCTTTTGGACACAGGGCCCGATTCAGATTGTGCTGCTCATGTGATGTGGTGAGATACAGGGTGGCCGGGAATATGGGGAAGTGATCCCTATTTCCCAGGAGTGGAGAGGCCAAGGATCGTTGCATTCATAGATTCCTTGGCCTCACAAGGCCCATAGTGACTGAGTATTGACGGACCTATATTCACACTTGCAGTCACAGATGAACATAGCAATTGATGGAGTTAGTCTGGCAGTTTTACCAATCTCAAATGCATAATGGAGGTGGTATGCACCTCTGGCATTTTTTTGCCAAGAATCACATATGCCAATCTGGTTATAAGATTGTCGCTGCAATCAAACCTGAAATCGGGCCCAGTCAATTAGCCATGGAAGCCACTAAAACATGTTATGGTGACTTCTGTGCATTTGTTACAAAAAGCAGATCGTAGGAACAGCCTATGGGCGGTATGAGCAAAGTCTGCCTACTCTAAAAGGGGGATAAATGTGCAACCCTAGCTGTGGCCATTGAATCTGCCCCTTAATACGTATTTTACAGTGCTACATGCTATTCTGTACATAGTGTTACATATATTGAAGAGGTGCATTTAAAGCGCGATAAAAGACATGTTATAATAAAAAGGTTTAATAGCCAATTGAAATGGAGAAAAACAGTGCCCTGTGTTGACACGCCCTGCAGCACGTCATTTCCAGTCATACATACTGTACCTCTTCTCTAGCAATGGTCATGTTGTCAGTCACATCTCCAAACACAGTGGGCTGAATAAAGTACCCGCGGTCAGCGGCAGGATTTCCTCCACACAACAACTTGGCACCCTCTTGTTTGCCAGATTTGATGTAGCCCAGCACCTTTTTAAACTGATCCTCATCCACCTGAAAGAGTTGATTTTAGTTTTCATTACAAAATCAAATGGGAGTTGAAGTCTACTGGCTCTATAGTGTCATATTGAGATATTATTTATAATGTTCAATGTGCAAGTTATCAATAAATCCTGGTTTTAATTTAATTGCCAAGACCTAACACATCTCACTTGGCTATACCTCACCTGAGGTCCATGCTCCGTTTTGAAATCAAATGGGTCTCCAACAACTCTGCTCTTGGCTCGGAGAACACTTTTCTCAACAAACTGGTTGTAGATATCCTCTTGAACATAAGTGCGAGAGGCAGCACAGCAGCACTGTCCTTGGTTAAAGAAGAGACCAAAATGGGCCTGCTCCACTGCCACATCCACTGCACACAAGAAGCAACACATTGTAAAACAAGCTACAGTCACAAATCAAAGACAACACAGACTTGTGTCACCTAAAGAACAAACCTTATTCACACCTAGTTAAAAAGCCATCTTAAGTGCAATATTACATCCCTGTGTTATCTAGCAAATACGTGGCAAGTATGGTTTATTTTCTTATATTGATGTACAATAAAATAATTTGCATATAAATTACACCTAAAATGTATTGCCAAAATGGTAATTTAAAATAAATGTTGATTTTTCCTCAACTAATCATTCCGGTGTTTCTAACAAGTGGACAATAAGTAGACAGACACTGGCCGTCAGGGGAAGGGAGTGGCTGCCAGGCTACAAGGCGGGCAGAGAGAAGATGCCAGGCTGCTTGGTGTGCAGGAACCAGGGTAGGGAGAGGAGATGATGTGCTGGGAGGGGGGGTTGCGGAGGTTTGGGTGTGGCTCACGGTCTGTGCATATCAGCTAAGAGCGATAATTTCCAGACATGCCGGTCAAAGAGATGAAGATGCCATAGCAGATTATGGCTGACCTGTTTGTGGTGATTGAACATCAGCATTAGCTCTTCCTTAATCCCGAACGCATGTCGGGACCAATATGGGTTGTGGTTGAATTTGGTTTAGGCATTGCATATCAGAAGTTCGGGTTAGTCTGTGGGGTGGGTGTGATGATTAGGCTGAAGGTATGGAGGGTTAGGAGGAGAAAGAACTTTCTAGGCAGTTGGGATTGCATAGGGATGCCGATGTCATTCTTCTGACTGCCAGCATACCATATCCAACCGCATATGTCAGGGTTGGAATTTTTACGGTGATATGGGGACTGCTTGGCTCATTATCCATTTACAGTGACCTCATGATTTGTGAAACCAATAATATTTATGACATAAATGTGCTTCTATACAGTACAGAAATATCCAGCAATAAAAATAGTTTACGAAGGTATAATCCTCATAATCAGAATTATACCTTCATATATACATTTCCATGATCTGGACAACTAACTCACTTTAAGTTGCAACACTGAGGGCTGGGATGTTAAATTATCTGCATTAAACAATTACAACAGGTGCATGTAGCTTTGATGAAATAGTCTGGTGTGCGAGGCAGAGAATTTAATTTACTTTCACTTCTCGCTTGCGGTGTACTACATAGACCTGGAATTAGAGCATTATGTACTTTTACTCCATTTTTATTCAAATAAATTACAAAATCATGCCAAAAGTAGGCATATTTCTGGGACATCATAAGTTGGACACAAGTTGGCTGGTTTGATATATGTGTGGTTCAGAGCTTTACTTGTCTGTTGGACCGTTGATCAGTTGGATGGTTGATGTATGGTGAGCATAGGTCTATTTCAGTCTAGAGGGGCCTACACGGAGTGATTTTGGGTCTAAGTGATCTGACCAGATCACTTATAAACCAAAATCGCTCTGTGTGTAGGGGCCATAGTGATAGCAATGCACAGCCCGCATCACTATAGCCCGTCTAGATTTATACTGCATGCAGTATAAATCTAGTCAGATCGGCAGTGTTCTCACCGGAGAACACTGGCCATGTCAGATCCCTCAGCACACGTTGCTGGTGATGCGGTGCATGCTGAGCGATCTAGCATCACTGAGGTCGCTGGTGCACATTGCTCGGTGTGTAGGCCCCATAAGACACCAGAAACTATGCACGATCCTGAAATGTGATAATTTATATATGCAGTACTGGCAGTTAGGAAATCCCAAACATCTTCCCTGTACTTCTAATATATGACTAAACTTCTAAACACACCTTTTACATTTACTGCAGAGTTAACTATACCACTTCAGCTTTTACTTAAGGTGTAAGATTTCATTTACTATACCAACAAAAAAAGGCAATTAATGCTAACAAAATGGGGGGTATTCAATTAGCCATGAAGTCTACCCTGTGTGAGTGTCAGTCTGCCTGCAGGAATTCACTCACCAATCCCCACTAATTGGCTTCCCTCTGCTGCAGGGTTTAATGAATACCCCCAAATGATTGCAAAGCAAATATTATAGAACAATGATATTTCCCAAAATAGAAAATATCCCCGTAAACCTGTTGGACTGATCAAAACTATACCTGAAAGCCTAATCGAGGGAACACTGTGTTCCTCTTTCCAGAATTGTGTATTGACTTCTATAGTAATGGACACGTGTTCACTACTTACAGTCAGCATCAGAAAATATGATGTTCGGGCTCTTTCCACCAAGTTCCAGAGTTACTTTCTTCAGGTTACTTTTGCCAGCTGCCTGTTGGATTAATCTGCCCACCTATAGCAGAGAAAGGTTCCTTAGAATTGCTGATCTACAACCCCACAGTATGCTCTTTCCAGTCACATGCACATGAGGCTGTATTTTTTGGGCGCCAGGTGTCACCGAGGCCAGGGACAACTGACTGATGTGGAAGGCTATCCTGACCATTGTTCTTACATCTGGTGTCAAAACTGTCCTCAATTGTGTCTTGAATTACTCCTGCTTCATGCTGGGTGCAATTGAGCCACCTGAAACAGACATCCCACCTCCAAGCACAAAGTTGGCTTAAACACCCACCAGACAGGATGCATGGTTGCCACCCAGATACCTCCAAGAAATGCACATTTCCTGAATAGTGTCTGCTGACGGACTGAACAAACCATATGCACTAGGGACCTTTGTAATGGAGTTCAGTATTCTATAGAGTGAATGCCAAAGTCCTTGGTATAAGGTCAATTTAATAGTGATAATGGGCCAGATGCACCAAGCTTCAAAAGTGAAATGGAGTGTGACGAACAGCCAGCCAATCAGCTCCTTACTTCCATGTCACAGACTGTTTGAAAAATGTCAGACATGAGCTAAATGGTTGGTGGTTTCTAACGCTCTATTTTATCACTTTTGAAGCTTTGTGCATCTGGCCCACTGTCCTCCAAACTGCACTGAGATGGTTATTCGTCACTTACTTGCTACTACCCCTTTGGGAGAAGAGTGTCCACCTTTTCCTAATACGTATCTCCTCTTACATAGAACCTGCTATATTTATGATCCATTATCTGACCGTATAGTATGACCATTGATCTGAGAAGTCATCTGGTTATGGTGAAAAATTCTTTAGAAGTTGGTACGTATTTAAATATTGCAGGCTAAAAGAAACCACAGTAATTGTGAGTGAGGCACCCTATCCATTTTACTTTTGGAGTGGGGAACTGTATCTACCCTTCTGGATAAATCGAATACCTACACAGAATAAGATCTCATTTGGAGGCCATTATCACCATTTAATTGAATGATCCCTTCTACGATGGACTTTGAGTTCTAGAAGCAGAATGTCAAAAACATTGGTTATGTCTTACTAGGGGAGTGCTTGATCAGCTTGGAAAGTGATAACGCGCAGAGATACTTTGAGCACATGTATTAAGCATGGAGAAGTTATACAGTGGAAGACATTAGCATTAGACTGGGTTTGAAAAATGACTGTTAAGAGCTGGCTGACTGCTGCATCATCACCTTCCACTTTATAACCTCAAGGATTAACACATCTGTCCCATAGCCTGCAACATGCCTGTAAAATGCTTAGTGGTTGGCACTCTCACTACAGTTTAACTCTAATGTTTGATACATGTCCGACTTCCATGCATGTGCCCTTTCAGGAAACTTATGCCAAAGCAATTAAAAATGAATATGCATGTATATCATGGTATAGATCACAAGTGCTAGAGGGTATGGGTCATAGGGTCGATAGCACCAAGGTCAACCACTGAAGGTCGACCAGTCCTTAGGTCGACCTGCGCTAGGTTGACAATCAAAAGGGCGACATTGGTTTTAAACGGTTTTGTTATCCTGAATGTCGACATGGACACTATAAAAGTGCACTGTGTGTGCTCGCTACGCTCGGCACACTATTTTAGTCTCCCACCCTGCCCTAGTGGTTGGTAGGGCATGAAATACCGCCTGTCGGCACAGGTCAGCAAAAAAAAAAAAAAAAACCCATGTCCACCTTTTGTCCTAGCTCATGTCAACCTACCCGCATATTGACCTTCAGGGCAAAAGCATTTAATTATATAAAGTATGACAAAAACACAATACCTATTGCAATATGATACCGCTTTCACATTGCCTAAACGTTTAAGAAAACGGTATTTTAAAACGGGTCTAGTCTTCACATTGCAGCAGATTACCGTTTAATTACCATTCACATCACCATTGAAACAGTTTAATCCCTGAACAAGTTTAAAGCCAGAGAAAATAGTGGCTGTCATTATTAATGGCCCTTTCTTCAGACCACACCTATGACGTTTTCAACCTATAAAGGGGTGGGCTCCTCTGATCAGTGCAGCAATCATGGCAGACAGAGCACATGTCTCTGGTGAGTTTGTGCTTACATGTGCTGTACTGCTGATAGATTCCGCCTGTGAGAGGCTTTTGCAGGCCCTGACATTGTGCTGCTTGCTTAACAGCAGGTTGAGGAGGAGTAGAAGACCGCTTTATTTAACAGAGTCATAGGAACTTGCATCGTTTTTTGCGTGATACCAACCAGTCCCAGCGAGTATACCACCGCAGGTGGAGGTCCTATATATCTGCGATGATGAACACCATCATAGGGATCAGTGTGTCGACAGAAAGGAGTTTGTGGATGCATCAACGTCCCAGTGGTGAGATTTTCATGCACAGTGTCATGAACTTTCAGGATGTCCAGTGGAAGGCGCACTTCCGTATGTCTCGCGGCACATTTATTTATCTTCTGGAACTGCTGACACCAGCACTGACTCGTGCTGCAACCAATTTCCATAGACCGATACAAGCAGGAGGCTAGCAATAGCATTGTGGTGGTACGCCACCCCTGGCGAATACAGGTCAATATCGTGTTTATTCGGAGTTGGGATATCTACAGTGTGCATTATTGTTCATGAAGTGACCCGCGCTTTGCTGGACATCCTGTATGCTCGTTATATTAGACTACCTGAAGGTGCACGAGTTGCAGAGGATAGGCAAGGTGGATGGCTTTTTCCTAGAGAGGTATGTAAACTTCAACAATTCCTAAAAAAAAAAAATGCAAAGTCTTGCCTAGTCTGAACATATTTTCTCCTTGAAGCAGCACCTCATTATTGCCCTCACCTGTGTGTTTGTACTTATTGATGAGAAGTGTACTTACACACATGTAATGTCAATCATGCAGTGCATTAAGTGTGGATCATTGAAGTCACCAGCAAGGTGGTTGACAGTGTTTAGGTTGACATACATTGGGCGGTATTCAATGTAAATTTTGGCGATGTGCAGCGAATCCTGTTTAGGATTCGCTGCACATTCGCCACTGGTCGCCGCGTTCCGGAGCCTCGCCGGCTCCGGTATTCAACGAGTCAGGGGCTCGCTGCCCCTGACCGGCGAATTTGAGCTCCTGCGGCGAACGCCGCAGGGAGCCTGAGGACGGTGGCAGGCAGGGAGATTGAAGTCTCCCTGCCCGCCCCAGAACGTTTGTGGCTGCCCCCCGGGGGTGCGAGCAGGGGACCGGGTATATTCACTACACCCGATCATGAATATGTAATGATCGGGTGAAGTGAATATATGAATATCTAATGAGCTGCTCGGCTCCGGCCCCCTGCTGGCTGGTCTGTGTAAAAAAAAAAAAAAAAAAAAATAATATATATATATATATATATATATATATATATATATATATATATATATATATATATATATATATATATATATATATATATATATATATATATATATATATATATATATATATATATATATATATATATATATATATATATATATATATATATATATATATATATATATATATATTTTTACCCAATAGTGGTGTGGCGCCTAAAACAGAATTTAAATACAAATTTGCAAAAATCCAATGAAGTAATAGAGGAGATTTTTTCCAATAGTTTGTTTGTTTATTTTCTTCACAGGATAATCGGTAAAAAATGCTTGTAGACAATCCCGACGCGTTTCGTCTCACAGAGACTTCATCAGGGGAAATACAATAATCTTGTGGTCGTGATATTTGTGAAATCTATGGGATACTCTCTCCGCTTACACAAATATTTTCAGAATAGATTAATAGTATAAGGTATGATGTCCTTAAGACCTATATTAGGAATATAAATTCATATCCGCTGAAAGGTCTGATTAGAGCCAATTAGTGTGGCCCAATATGAATACAGGTCTTAGAATTCCTGTCTGTCTCCTTTAAATTGGAGTGGGTGAATTTGCCTATAGAGCAGCAGGTATTTGAATTCCTGTTAGCCTCCTTTAGAACGTGATTAAAAAGATTTTTTCCTAAAATCAAGGATGATGAATCTTCATCCAAAATAAAATAGATATATCTCCTATGGGACTCCTGTGTGCTTCAGAGAGGCTAGCACACAGGAGTCCCATAGGAGATATATCTATTTTATTTTGGATGAAGATTCATCATCCTTGATTTTAGGAAAAAATCTTTTTGCGGATATGAATTTATATTCCTAATATAGGTCTTAAGGACATCATACCTTATACTATTAATCTATTCTGAAAATATTTGTGTAAGCGGAGAGAGTATCCCATAGATTTCACAAATATCACGACCACAAGATTATTGTATTTCCCCTGATGAAGTCTCTGTGAGACGAAACGCGTCGGGATTGTCTACAAGCATTTTTTACCGATTATCCTGTGAAGAAAATAAACAAACAAACTATTGGAAAAAATCTCCTCTATTACTTCATTGGATTTTTGCAAATTTGTATTTAAATTCTGTTTTAGGCGCCACACCACTATTGGGTAAAAACATTGGGCTTTGTACGTTCCCTATCCCTCAGGGAACTTAGTGGTGAGGCTGCCTTACTTGTACAAATTATAAAAAGTATATCATTCTGCAAAATATTTATTTGTGAAATAGGCTCTAGCGCGAGGTGGAATACTGGGGAGATTAGATAGATAGATATATTTTTTTTTTTTATTAAATATATATTCATGTGCTTTACAGCACATGAATAAAAATAGCATGCCCCTCCTCAGAATAATATGCCAGATTTTTTAACACCAATTGTAAAAAACAAAACACTTGATTTTAAAAGTTCACCTTCCACTTCACCATAAAAAGATAGCGATTGCTACTCGGTGAATCATGGCGAAAAAAACCTTGAAATGTATTCGCCATCTGGTCATTGAATAGGGTGATTCACCGTTTTAGTCAGAAATTCGCCTTACAGCACAAAATCGCCATAAAATCCTGGCGAATCAGCCTCATTGAATACCGCCCATTATCCTGACGTGTATGGTACAGGTCAACATGCAGGAATTTCAACATGGATTCAACTTGGAAAACACATGAAGGTCCTCTTCCCTAGCTTCAAGTGTCACGGTCTGCTGTACTGGATCTAGCACAGTGTGGTCTGTATATGTGCTGTGCAATGGTATGCAACAAAGACCTCTGGCAGAAACTGAACAGCACACAGTGACTCGCCAGCCAGGCAACAGGAACTGCATGTGTTGTGATGGTTCCTGGCGACCATTTCAAGTGTTGCGAGTGTGTACAGGTGATAAATTGCAGGGTGCGTGCAGCCTTAAAAGTATTAAAATGGAAAAAAAAAAAAACGGCAATATACCGTTTTAAAAGTGCGGTGTGAAAGGGGTATAAATGTCCAAACCAGCATGGAGTTACTTGTGTCACGTGTTTACATGGATTAAAGATGCAAAAGCCAGTGGGCATGTACCCTTGACTTGTTTATTTGGTTAAATGATTCACCTGATGTGTTCTATGCTGTACTGCAGGGGTATTTAACATGCGGCCCTCCATTTGCTGTAGAACTACACAAACCAGCATAACCATCCAAACTTTTGATAATCAAAAAAAAAAAAAAAATGCCAACCCTAGAAAGGCATGCTGGGACATGTAGTTCCAAAGCAGCTACAGGGCTGCATGACATTCAGGTAACCATGGAACAGTTTTCCTAAATGTTCCCTGTTGTCCTTAAGTTGCCCATAGCAGCTATAAGTGTCTGTACCAGTCAGTGGCGCTGAGAAAGGAGGGGGAGGAGGTTCCAATTACACAGGCTTAGCTCTGGTAAAGGGGACCAGTGGGGGGCCCTTGTTACCTGGCACCAGCTCTTAACTCAGCACCAGATTGTATAAAAGGAGATGTTCATGGCAACCAGATACCTGTAAATGCCACACATTGGCATATATGCTATAAATATTACATGAGAATTCTTACCTCTGTAGAACCAGTGAAAGCAACTTTATCCACGTCCATGTGAGAGGAGAGGGCACCCCCTGCTGTGGCACCCATTCCAGCAATGATATTCACAACACCGGGTGGGAAGCCAGCCTAGAAGATGAAGATTAGGTTACTGGGCTGATTATGGCATTGCACCGTTCTATGAAGAAAATAACAGCTAGAAACCAAAGACTGCACAACCTGTATCAGATGCATACATTTGCTACTTGTTCCTTTCTCAAGGAATAGCAACAGTTCCATGCTGTAACTACAAGCAATCTGGTACATCACCTACAGCTGGTCAGACCTAGCAACAATAGGTGGTGCTATTATTGGAGATACTTCTCAAACTATAGTGAACCATCTTTAAATATTGGGCACTTTCCCTTATTATGTTTCTGCAGAATTGATGTTAAGGTGCGTACACACTGGGGAGATATATTGCTGAGCAATATATTGCTCATTTTCTCCTTTTCATCAGCGACCAGAGATGGTCGCTGATGAAAGGGAACCTCTGCCGGCAGCGCCGCAGAGGTAATCAGCTGGTCGCAGGAGCGATTGGAACAGGGCTGAAAACGGGAGCGCGCACCCGGCGATTTATCGCCGGGGCACACTCCCATCACTGGCAATATGGTCGCCAGCAACCATATTTCCAGCGATTTCAGCCCCTCTCGCCCCCGTGTGTACACAGCTTTACACTGAGCAGAAAGTTTGGAAGTCAGTGGTCATTAGGACACCAGCACTCCCACTTCCTGCAATACAGACAGCTGGTGCATTCTGGCAGTAGGCTATTTAAGCAGTATCCTATTAGCCTCGCCACTTTTCCTTGGCTAATTACCGCCAATGGGGTTATCCTATAAGCCCTGATACTTCAGGCAGACTGAACCAAATTGCTGTTCACAAGTCTGTTTATCCTTAATGATTGTACTCATGTGAATGAAAGCATGAAAAAAAATAAAACCACACAAAAAATAGATGAGGCATACTGGTTATGTTCCTCGAATAGTGAAGGTGTAAAGTTGGGCATACCTTAAATGGGCAAGTATAAGAAAAGGTATATGTAAAGTGCCTCTGAAGAGTATATAGTATAAGAGTATATAGTATAAGAGTATACCCTACTACTCACACGATGCATTAGGTGTCAGCTGGCATATGAAGGAGTCTTGGTTTCTTTACTTTCTAAATGATCAGGGCAGGTGTACCCAACTCAGCCAGAGGTGCTACAACAAGTGTATAAGGATTTCTTTATTGGTCTTAAAAACTAACTATCATACAAAAGAAGAAAATATCTATTGGATTAAGATATTAAGAGATCTGGAATAAAATTGCAGGGTGCACTTCATATCCTACTTACCTACCTGAACTTCTCCATGCGGGAGAAAATGTTCGGTTCCTGGACTTCCCTGGTAATGTATGATTGCCATCACCTGTGGTGAAACTTTTCTCAATTACCTAGCTCACCACAGGTGGTGGCAATCATACATTACCAGGGAAGTCCAGGAACAGAACTCTTTCTACCTGAAGGAGAGGGTCAGGTAGGCAAGTATGCTTTATATATTATATATATATATATATATATATATATATATATATATATATATATATACACATATACACACACATACACACACACACCCCAACAAAGAGGGGACTACAAGGAAAAAAACACAAAAAAACACAAAACACTGATATAGGTCTGGAGTGTGCATGCTTTCCTTCTCTTGGGTGAGTTCCTTAGGCCCAGAAATTAAGTTTTCGAGTATAGTGGCTCTGCAAAACAGGCCTTGATCCAGTAGGACAGAATTGCATTGGTAGTAGGGGTTAGCCTACACCTGTGACATGCACCACTTCAGGAATGTTTTTGACCCTTAGAAGTCTGATGAAAAGAGGAACGGACTCTTCTAGATCAGAGTTGTGTTTTTTCTTCAAGGTTCCCCTGTATTTTTAGGGATTACATTTTGTGGGATCTATGTTTTTAATGTGATTTAATCCCATAAATATCAATTTTCATCATCCAGTTTACCCTTTGGTATAGTGATTGAAATCTGAGGACAATAAAGAAACCTTTATGCACTTGTTCCAGCACCACAGTTGGTTATGCCTGCCCTTATCATTTAGAAAGTAAAGAAACATTTATACACCAACTGAAGCTTATCAAACAGTGGGGTTGATTTATTAAGCTCGGTGAAGTGATAAAGTGTCTGGTTTTTATCACCGGCCAATCAGCTCCTACCTGTTATTTTTCAAACCAAGCCTGTAACTTCAGTTACGAGCCGATTGGCTGGTGATAAAAATCAGACACTATCACGTCACCGAGCGTAATAAATCTGCCCCTAAGTATGATAATTCTTTACTTAACCATCCCATGAAGACCATAGAATCTGAAGAACACAGGACATACAAAACCTGAATGAGATGCAATAATAAAATAAAACAAGTCACATAAACATAAATGTAAGGGGAAATGAACAGTACCTCTTTTACCAAGCTGGCGACATGCAGGGCAGTGAGAGGAGTCTGCTCAGCCACCTTCATAACAATCACATTCCCAGTAGCCAGGGCAGGACCAAACTTCCATGCCAACATCAGAAGAGGGAAGTTCCACTATAAATAACCAGAATATGGATTCAACAAAGTAGCTTTCCATGAAAACAAGCAAGAGATGAGATGCATATGTATGGTGCACTGGAAGAGTAGCTCTTCGATTACATTTCTTACAATACAGAAATTTCTGGATGATTTAATTGTATGGTGATCCAGATAAAAAAAAAAAAAAAAAAAAATTTGCAGCATAATAATATCGAGAGACTGACTAAAGCTGTGTACACTGGGGGGCGATAGGGGCTGAAATTGCTGGAAATGTGGTCGCAGGCGACCATATTGCCAGTGATGGGAGTGTGCCCCAGCGATAAATCGCCGGGTGCGCACTCCCGTTTTCAGCCCCATTCTATTCGCTGGTCGCAGGAGCTTGCTTCTGCGACCAGCTGATTACCTCTGCGGCACTACCGGCAGAGGTTCCCTTTCATCAGCGACCATCTCTGGTCGCTGATGAAAAGGAGAAACTGAGCAATATATAACTCAGCCATATATTGCTAGCAATATATGGCTGAGCAATATATCTCCCCGTGTGTATGGGGCTTTAGAAGGAATTTTTTCAGTGCAATATAAAAAGAATAATCCATTCTGAGTCATAGAATTAATTAACATTCGGCTGCAACACTACATATAGGGCCGTGTTCAATGTTTAACCATCGAGCCAGCCGCTCACCCTATTCAATGTTCCGGGGGAACCCTCGCTGTCAATCTACAGCGAGGCTTCCCCCAAATAGCGAGGCTTGTGGCTACTACAGGGTGCCTGCTGCATTTAGCCATGAGCCTCGCTGTTTTAGCAGCCGCACATGCAGTTTCCATGTCGCTGCAAAATCCCAGCGAGGTGGAAACGGGGTGCACAGGGGGTCAGTTGAATACGGACCATGCGAGCTGTGACAGCTGAGTGGCCAAATTATTATGACCACTTGACACTTTTATGCAGATGGACGAGATCAAGTGAAACATCAGTTGCACTGTGTTGCTTGCAAAGAAATGGGCAAAAAACGTGATTTAGCCGCATTTGAATGCAGGATGATTGTAGGCACTCGAACTGTCGGAACCAGATCCGACAGATATAGGGGGGTATTCAATGTCAGGGGCATGGCTGTCGAGCTAGCGCGACAGCCGTGCCCCTCTCCCGTTCTCGTTTTGTTCGCCTGGAGCTCGGCAGTCGGGATTCAATGTCCCGGCCGGCGAGAAGGGGGCGTGGCTGCGAGCTGAGGATGGAAATAGACGAGCTCCGGCCGGGAGCTCGCCTATTTCCGGCTTTTCTCGGCAGAACGAGCCCGACACCTTGTGATGTCGGGCTCGTTCTGCCGAGAACCCCTGTTCAATGCTGTCAGGGAAGACAGCATTGAATAGGGCCCCGCAGCCATGTCCCCCGTCGGGAGATGGCTGCGGGAGCACGACAAAGATTGAATACCCCCATAATATCTCCGGCTGGACTCTGGATGTGATCTCCATTATAACCACACAGCCTAGAACCATTTGTCTTGTCAAGACCTACCGGAATAATCTGTGCACAGACACCAACTGGTTCATGCCTTGTGTAGGTAAAGTAATCTCCATCGATTGGGATGGTTTTTCCACTCCACTTATCCGCCCATCCAGCATAATATCTGGAGCACAGTACAAAAAGAATTAACTTAATCGGAATCAGACATTTAAGAGATCACACTTTGAGCAGGAATAAGTGGAGGTATACTGATTCCCCCCTCTCCCACCAACCCAAAATATAAAAAAAACCTAAGTAGGCTCTTACCTCCTGTTTGCCAGTAGTAAAACAGTGGTAATACAGAGTGGCTTCACTTTTAAATAAAGTTAGAGATTTACTTTCACATAATAATTCCTCCTACATGATTTTTTTTTTTTTTTTTTTATAAAGCAGCATGCAATATAAAGGTTACATCCTACAGTCGCAAAATATCAAACCTGTGACTCCACCCACAGGCACTAATGCAGACAGTAGCGTCCATCCCTGAACAACCCATATGCGAGAAGGGAGAAGAGTCTCAATATTGTGCTCACTTTCCTGGCGTGTCATGAACGGTGTTCATGTACTGCTGGCTACATGCAAGTTTACATAGCATCTTGCAGTTCCTACATTATGTATACAGGCGATAAAATAGGAATGTCCTGGAGGATGGGAAAAGTAATTTACAGCATACACACGGTCTGTCCAAGATATACTTTTGAAAGCACGTGCGTGCGTGTGTGTGTGCGCGTGTGCGTGTGTGTGTGTAGTGTCATTATGGGGAATAAGTGGTATCATGTGTGCTGATATCTCTTCACCCCAATGTATGAATGGGACAGCATTTGTTAAAGGATAGGGGGTTCTATACAGATAGCAGGCGGATATGCAGGGCAAAATGTCAGGAGCGCTAACCATTCCACCTCCTGTAGCTATTGACATCAATAGCTGCAGGATGACACAGCCACCCCTGCTGGTGGAGACTGTCAGCTTCGGGCTGTGCAGGAGATCTTGCGCATGGTCAGTGAGCCCGCTGGGGATGGGGGTGGAAACAACGCTGGAAAAGCTGGGAGTACAAGCAGGCACATACACATACAACAGCAGCGCAGATGAAAAATAAAATAACACAGCTTTTGTCAAGTGGGTACATTACAGATTTCACATTTTGCTAGCCTCCACATTCATATATTTGGAGGTTATGGGTGCCTGCTTCTCCGCAATCTTGCTGAAGAGCAGGACCCGTAATATAAAAAGAAAAACGTATGTAATACATCTCCACCCGTATCTCATGTGGCCACAAGTGCAAATCACACACTGCAGCAGCTCCAAGTATAGAACATGAAAGGATTTGAGTAATATATCCAGATATTAACCATGTATCAACTGATCTGATGTAAATATAACTGCATCTGTTCATTATATAAAAGTAGTAGCAAATAGAAGGAGGCCACCAAGCTACTCATGAGTCCTTCTACTCAAACCGTAATACAAGTTCTGGAATGTACAGAATAATGGCTGGGAAAGTGTCCCAGCAACAGTTATTCCTAGACCAGTCTTACCTCAAACATTTTAATACAAGTTCCAGATCCACTGCATAGGAAATTGCATAGGGCTTTCCATTGTCCAGGGTTTCCAGATTCTAAGAAAAGAACAGACCAGGGAGATTTTTTTTTATTTTTTTAAGTAAAAGTATTTGCCTGTTAGACCCCGAACCCAGCACTCCGAATGGCTAGACCAGGCATTCCCAACCACGGTCCTCAAGGCACACCAACAGTGCACGTTTTAGTGATATCCAGGCTTCAGCACAGATGGTTTAATCAGAATCACTCAGATACTAATTAAGTCACCTGTGCTCAAGCCTGGATATCTACAAAACCTGCACTGTTGGTGTGCCTTGAGGGCCGTGGTTGGGAAAGCCTGGGCTAGACAGAATACATTGAGATGGTGTGCAATATGTCACTGCTGTCTCTGTACTCATCACTGTGTGTCTTATGTTCCTGGAAGCTCAGAGTCTGTGAGCTATACAAACACCCAAGGTTTCTGATTCTTCCTGAAAGCAATGTCCAGGTCAATAGTAAATAGTCTGACCCTAAAAAGGTCAACACAAGGAAAAGGTCTACATTAGTTTCATTTTGTGCGTGTTTTAGAGTCAAAATAAGCATGTGTGTGGGGGGGGGGGGGGGGAGGAGAACAACTGAACTTCCCCTTGGGTGGCTGAGCACCTGTTAACCCCTAAATGAAAAGGGGCAGTGAGTTTGTAAGGAGTAAATCTGGCATTGTTATGCTGACCGATCAACTGCACCAATCAGCACATGAGGTCTCAAATATACAAACCATAGCATGATGGCCAAGAATGATTAGTCCATGTATATGATCTACTTACAGCTAGAATAGCCCTGTCCCGCTCAATAAGGTCAGCCAGTCTATTAAGCAGGACTCCCCTCTGAGAGGCATCAATTCTCCTCCATGGTGATCCCAGCTTAAACGCATCTCGTGCCGCTTTCACCGCCTTGTCAACATCAGCCTATAAAACAAATAAGTTATAGATTAACCCTAGAACAATGCAAACCTGAATGTAGATCATTTACAGGGTCAGTCAGATGAGCAGGCAATACTGATAATTATACATTTCAGATACAAAACAATTCATGGTTTCCAAAGGGACACTTCTTGTAACACTATTTACTCTAGGCAGTCATGCCAACCAGTCATGCTGCAGGATATTAATTGTTTAGTAATCAGTGGAGGACAAATGTACTATTATCTATCCAACTGTAATAGAACAGCAATATTCTTTAAGGGTGATAAAATTAGGAGTTTCAAAAATAAAAAAGGAGAACCATAGTATACACTCAAACTAATAGAGCAGTATATTATTCTAGTCAATAATTTTGCATATTAAACATTCAAGGAAACTGCACATTTTTTTGCTATACTAAAAAAAAAAAACAAAAAAAAAAAAAACACCTTTTAATTTAGCGGAAACAATGTTGTGGACAAGGTATTCAACTTCCACCCCCAGTCACAACACATAAAGTGAATGACCCAGCAGCTTACTCTACACCCATCACAGATGTACCCCAGACAGTGTCACCTCTACCCATAACAAAACCAAACTTGTGGCTGGACTGGTCTTCCTGCTGCTCTCATTGTCCCTGCATTATTGATCTGTATTTTATAGAGTTCAATAACAAATAGTTGTACTAAAGCTACAGACCAAACTACACCAATATACATCTCTCCACTTACTGGTGGCTCATGCATCAAGCAGTGAAAACAGTAGAAGAGTGGTTTCTGTGGGCAACTTCTCCCCCAGTCCAAACAGCTTTGAGGAAACATTTATCAAGTTCTGTCTATAAAATGGTAGGCAGATTGGTTGCTATGGGCAACTTCTCACTTCATACATCTTCCCCCTGTATATCAATCTCCCGACTCAAACACTCTACTTTACTGAAGATCCTCTATCATCCATACTTATTATCTGCTCCCATTCAGTTATGATTTTGAGTCCTCCGTCGCACAAGACTACTTCTCTAGCCCCCAAGCCTTCAGTTGTCCCTTAACTACTTCACCTCTTCAGAAAAAAAAAATCCCAGAGCCAACCACATAGCCTCCATAGATTATGGATACCTCCTCCCATATACATACATTGACCTCAACTTTACTTACAGTATTTCTCTATTTATATTCACACAACCCCACTGAACCCAGGTCAAAATTGCGGTGTAAGTAAATGTTAAGCCCCGTACATACTAAATACACTAGTGCACGGGTCCTCAAACTATTTTGCTCTGGGACCCCATAAGACAATAAAATAATGACAGGACCCCAGCACGTTACTGTAGAAGGTCATCACCACATGTCATGTAGTCAGCAGACAGCACATACATGGCAGCATTGTGGTGGCACAAAATGATGGGAGAAGTCTGAAGTAACAGACAATTCAACAGATTTTCCTTGAATCAGTGACTGAGATTAGAAAACTCGATGGTCAGCAACATGGAGTCGCGACCCCGTACTGAGCAGGTCGGGACCCACAGTTTGAGTACTGCTGCACTAGTGTGTACACTCAGTGTTGTGTACTGTATGTTGCTTGCTTCCACACACCGGTGGGGGGGTCTTAGTTTATGGTTTTGTTGCAGTGGCAGAAGTAAATAAATTCTGACACCCAGAATCTTTGAAATCCAATAACCTTTACTGTCCACTCTCTGGGACAGAAACATGGATTAATGTAATTGGATATATTGCAATGTTTACCTTTCTAATGCTATTACTGTGGGATTTGCAGGTAGCACTCTGCTGTATCCCATCCTGGCACTGAAGGATGGGGATTTTAAGTACATACTTCACAGGCAGATGTGTCAGATTACCCATAATCTGCTTTGTCTGTGACTTCCATCTGCTCTAGTTGAACAGATCACCAAAGCATCTCGTCAGCTAACGACATTTTATGGTCTATTCAAAGAACTACTAATCAAGGATTAGCTGGAGGTAAAACTATATGAACAGGTAATGTAGTAACCGATAGCCCAGGGGTAATCTGTGTGTGGTCATTTATTAGTTTTCCATGTGCTCCTTTTATGCACTCACACCTTTGCACATGGCCGTTTAATGCCATCAGACCCCTCCACATAAATGACAAGGATGTGTGCATTATGCATTGCAGCTATGAGTTAGGAGAGGCAATCACAGATTTTAATGCTTGGCTTGGGGAGGAAACACACACACACACACACACACACACACACACACACACACACACACACACACACACCATGCTGGATAAATCGGATACCCGGTGTCAGGGCCAGTGTTCTCACCAGAGAACACTGGCCCTAACAGATCGCTGACACATCGATGTGTGCTGAGCAATTTTGCTGATGCATTCTGAGTGATCTAGCATCGCTCAGAACTCTGCCACATCGCCCTGTGTGTAGGACCCTTAACACCCCATTACATTTTGCCCATTGTGCTTATACTGTACATTACTAATGAGACTTTTGTAATACAGTGGAATACATCTGCTTTCCCTGAACACGAAGCTCCAGTCTCAAATTTGTTTACAGGCCATGGCAGCTAACTCGGACCTCTCTGCAGTAATGGGGACCTGTAAGGATCCGTTTCTTAGTCCATTATTATAACTGGCTGTGACAGCAGCACTGGATACCATCGCCCCTGTGCGTATACGACCCTGCAAATCACACTATCAAGCTCCCTGGTTTGACAACAGTATTCATGATCAAGAAAAGGGGTAGTACACTTGAAAGACTATGGAGGAAGACAAACCTGGCAGAGGATAAATTAAATCTAAAATCAAAACACATTGAAAAATACCAATCAATCACCCGCAAGAAAACAGTTTCTTTCAAATGAGATCATGGCAGCAAAAAATAGGCCCGCTCAGCTTTTCCGTCCAGTGGAGAGGCTTTGTAAACCAGCATGTCTGCAGCCTAATGAGACCCTCTCCCAGTCAATTTGCAATGAGTTTGCTAAATTCTTTGCAAATAAAGTATCTATCATCTGGGCTAGAATCCCCACAGTGACACCAAAGGAGAACCAACATACCAAGCCTGCCAGTGTAAGACACCTGCCTTCATGGGACATCTTTGACCAAGTGGATGTACAATACATTGCTGGAATTTCCTGACTGTTGCGTCCCTCCTGCTGTGATCTGGACCCTGCCCCATCCAAGCTTCCTTTAGGGTGTATGGAAATAATCTGCCCTGCATTCGCAAAAATAGTTCAATGCTCTTTGCAGATGGGTGTTTTTCCTGAACCACTAAAAGGAAGCAATAGTCAGACCACTTAAAAAATAAATATTGAATCGAATTTATACCGTCTGCATGGCCAACTACAGGCCATCATGGCCTGGTCTACCACTGCTATGCAGATGATACACAACTGTGCCTGTCCTTTGCTCCAGGCACTGATAACACAACAACCTTAAATGGCTGCCTAGCTGAGCTCCAGGAGTGGATGAGTGCCAGTTGGCGGAGACTGAACCCAGATAAAACAGAAGTCCTGATAATAAATCATAATACAAGTTGGCAGCATAGCCAACTGACAGCTCTTACGCTGGGGGGGGGGTGGGGGGCACAGCACTGAAAAAAAACCTGATTATGTGCGGAATCTTGGTGTTGTCCTGGATAGTGGCCTGACACTTAAACATCAGGTGTCAGCCAAAATCAAATCCTCATTCTATTATCTAAGGAATATAGCCAGAAATCAAGCAACTAATTCCCTCAGAAGACCTGCCTAAAGTCATACATGCATTTATATCATCACGCCTAGACTACCGCAATGCTCTCTACCTGGGTCTCCCATCAAAAGAATTGCACTGCTTGCAGCTGGTACAAAATGCAGCCGCCAGACTTAACTAACCAGCCCCGCGCCTGCCACATAACTCCCATTATCTACTCCCTTCACTGGCTACCTGTAAAATGGTGAATAGTTTCCAAGACTGGCATACTCACTTTCAAGGCCCAAGGTACCTGCAGCAGCTTTTGATTCCTTACTGTCCTACTCGATTACTACGATCCGTTGAAGGAGGAATATCAACAGTACCTAGAAATTCCCTGAATTCATCTGTTGGGGGGGTTCGAGCTTTCAACTTGGTTGCTCCAACTCTACGGAAGCCCCCACTGTAGAATCCTTTAAAAAATAGACTTACTTATTTACTCAAGTATTTTACTGATATCTACTCTTAAGCTTGTTGTGTATTTTGAGCTGTAAAGACAATGGTAAATCACTTTGAGTCCTATTGGGAGAAGGGTGCTATATAAATATCAGATTACTATCCCTTTCATAATGTACATACATACATACTATTTTAGTAATTTAAAGATAGTATTTATCAAAGCATGCAAAGCAAACAAAATTGTAAAAAAAAAATAAAAGAATCTTTCTCTAATGGGTAAAACCATGTGCATTGTAACACATGCAGAGTTAAGGTGGCCATACACTGCTGTGACTTCTAGTGCAGAGCCATCCGACCCCCCTTGAGCTACCCAGAAACTTCCCGGCGGTAGGTTCGCATGCCGTGCTTTTACATGGCAAATATTGCACGCGTCCCCATTCCCCACTGCCAGGAGGGGGATTGAGTCGGAGGTCCGACATGCAGCAGGTCCGACCCCGGTGTGCACGGGACCGCGCATCGGATGTCAAACATATCTGATTTGGACACTTTTCATCTGACTTCTCAGCCTGATGCATCGGAACCAGGTGAAAAGTGGCCAAAATCTAACTAGTTTGCAGGGGCCTTTTATATATTTGGCCAAGTTGTTTTGTTTCTGTTCAAGGTAAATACCGACTGCTTTATTTTTACACTGCAATTTAGATTGACCACAACCCACCCAAATCCAACTCTACATATGTTAGATTTGCCTAACCTGTAGTGCACAAGGTTCCACCCAAGAGAAATATTTTGCTTTTAAGAAACTTACTGAATAACCCCCCTATAACCAAATCCGCTCTGAATTCTCATGCTGCAGGTTGCTGGTTATCCTCTCCCAACTTCTCTTTTAAGGGGTAGATTTACAAAGATGGAAGTTCTATTGAAGATGGGATGTTGCCCATAGCATCTAATTAGATTATATTATTGTCTGGAAGGTACTAAAATAAACAAGTGGAACTTATTGGTTGCTATGGGCCATCTTCAATAAAACTCAATTTTTGTAAATGTATCCCTAAATGCTTTGAGAAATACCCAAAATCTTACACTAGTGCCTACTGCCTTGCTATTAAAGGCCTACTTAAATCTAAAACAATTGATGTATCCTATTAAGCATGAGCAACCCCAGTAAGTTCCTCTATTAGGATCCGGACTACGATGCCTAGATCGACAATGCTTGGGTCGAACCCATCCAGTTAGGTGCCTAAAGACAGTCAACCGCGTCTAGATGGACCGTAACGGAAGTTAGACGCCAGCGTTCGAGCAATAGGAGCATGGCCGACATGAGTTTCACTTTTTTTGGGGTTTTAAATACTACAGGTCGACTTGGTTCATGCTATACTATCCGAGTGGACAGAGTAAGACTATAAATAGTGCCCAAAGCATTCAGAGTGCAGCGACCATGCGAGGGGACACTGCACATATACAGTGTCCACAGGGACCCCTGTGCCATTTGGCTCACAAAATAAGTGAAAAACTCATGTCCCCCACGCTCTAACGCTGGTGTTAGACTTCTGTTAGATGCGGTCGACTATCTTTCGGTGTTCGACAAAGGATGGTCGACCAAAACAATGTGGATCTAGACCGCTTCGATCCGCTATAACAGGACAGGCCAACGTGTGGCTCTCCATATGTTGTATAACTACAAATCCCAGCATGCCTTGCCACAGTTTTAACACTCCCTTATAGCAAAACTGTGGCAAGGCATGCTGGGATTTGCAGTTTCACAACATATGGAGAGCCACACGTTGGCCAGGCCTGCACTATACTATACTATACCACCCCCCCCCCCCCCCACCACCTTATTTAGGACAGTGTCACAACAGCGAAGGAGTTTGAAAACATTTGTCTGATCTAGTGAAGCCCAATTTATATTTCTTCATGTTGATTCTAAACTCTAGAACTGGAGAGAAAGAAAAATAAAAAAATCCATCACACTGATTGAAAGCGATGGCAGCAGAAGAAGTTGCTGATACAGCAACAGTTGGATATCACAGTTTTGCTGCAAAGCAGAGGAGTCCCAGCATGGCTGTGATTGATCTTTCAGCAGACCATACATGGATAACAGGACATACATACATAGTATATATTTCCTGTTATCCCTCTTGTACCATGCTTGAAGCTGCACTGTATCCACAAAAAGATTCCTAGTATACATGGCCACACTTTTATTGCCGATTTCTGACAAATAGGCAGATATCGGTTCCGATGCGTGCTCCCGCCGATCTTTTGATCTTACATCCTGCATGAAAGAGCAGACGATTTAGCAAGAGATCCATAGGAATGCACATGGGATCTGAAGTGATATTTTTGGTGAAGATGTGCGCTTGCCCAAAATCTTTGGTCAAGGACGGACAAAAGATTACGGTTAATTTATGCTCAAATCTTAAGATCGCAGATCTTTCTAGTGTGTGGACACCTTAAAGGGGTCACTGCTTTAGAGGTCATACACACTGGGAGATTTTGGTCTGTTTTCTAAATAATTGGACTAGTGCAGAAAATGAAGCAGGGATTGCTCCATGTGTATGCCCTATATCAGTGGTCGCCAACCCGTCGCTCGCGGCAGCGATCCGGGTGGCTCGACCACTCTGCCCCTGCCAGCCGCCACTCCATTATCCAGCCTCCCTCCCGCCCCTCCGTTACCCGAAGCTCGGCCTCCCTTCTCCCTGTCTGCTCTGAGGGGGAGGAGAGCGCATCCTGCGTCTCTCCTACCCCTCACTGTGCATTCCTTTGACTGTGCCGTCTGCGAAGCAGAACTCGCGGGCCAGCAGCCAATCAGGAGCCGGCCCACGAGTTTTGATTGACGGACGGCCCAGTCACAAGGAAGTGAGGGGAAGGAGAGACGCTCGGTGCTCTCCTCTCCTCAGAAGGAAATCATCATCGGCGACGACGATGACACCGGACACAGACCGCAGCGGCACTGCAGGGGGACAGCGGACTGTCCTCTCCCCGGCAGCAGCAACAATGGTGAGTCTGCTGGTGCTGGGAAACTGGCACTGTGGGGGCATACTTGTTCCTGGCACTGTGGGGGCATACCTGGCACTATTGTGGGAATGTGTATCACATCCCCATTTTCATTGGCTGCACCCCATGTGGCTACACCCGCTCACAGTACCGCCAGAATATTTATGCAGAATGGCACCACAATCGGGTGGGCATTGTTTAGCTGGCAGTGCTGGGGGGCATTGTGTAACTGGTATGGTTGATGGCATGTGTATATATGGCACAGCATCTATTTAGAGAGGCCGGGGGCAGGGCCAGCAGCTCTCGGAGCGCCGGCCATGCCCCCATAGCAGATACAATGTGGAATGGGGCCTTGCAGGAGTGCCATGATAGTAGGTCATACCCCCTAATTTCGGGCGCGTGCCTTCGACACACGCAGGTGTCCCTTTTCCTCTGTCTCCAGTGTTGGGAGGTATGTTTGCGACATATTGGACATTGCAGTGTGTGGCATATTGTGTCTGGGGCATTGTGGTATGCGGCATAATGTGTCAGGGCCATTACAGTGTGTGGCATAATGTGTAAAGGGCATTTTTGATTATTATGCAGATTTCTTGTTTTTAAAAATTTTTAGTAGCTCTTCAGGCGGTATTTTGTCTCGAGTAGCTCCCGCCCCAAAAAAGGTTGGAGATCACTGCCCTATATCGATGGTGATGCCATTCCCATTCAGATCTTTCGCAAATGCATTTAAGATCTAGACAAATCACCTGCATGTGCTAAAGAAAGCAGTGGTTAGCACAGATCAGTCAGCACACATCGCTATGTGTGGGCGGTCTAGAGGTGTGCCGAGAGCTCTGCTAACTAGATCGCTCAGCCACACAAGTCACCCAGTGTGTATGGAACTTAAGGCAGGCTAGCAGAGTGAAGATAGAGCATCTGTGCAATGAAAAATAAAAAAACTAACAAGACCTTGGGAGCAAAGATCCGCCACCAGCCATCCCTGTTCTGCTCCTTGTTCAGTGTGTTTTTACAGATAGAACAAATGCTGAAGACTGATAGCTTAAACAGTTAAACAGGAGTATGTTTGTGTGGATAACATCTGGTGTGCCTCATGATCTTGGAACCAAGCCTGAGCACTGAATAGCTGTTTTGTAGAAGCATGATAAGTATTAACCAAGCAATGATCAGTTGTCAGGCTGCAATACAGCCAAGGGAAGGAAATCGACACGTTAATGGAATAGGTTTGAGGTTTAAAAAAAAAAAAAAAACCACAACCCCAAAGGCACACACCCAATTGCTAGCCCCCACTAAACCTGCCTTTTTCAGTAGATAAATGAATGGCTGCACGTCACCCTAATGACACTATACCAGTGATTCCAAAACAGTGTGCCTTGAGAGATTTGCAGGGGTGACTTTGCTTGGTGGTCAAGAACCAATTCAAATTATTTATGGTCAATGTCATAGGCCCTTGACACTCCAGCTGTTGAACTACACATTCCAGCATGCCAAGGTTAGCCATCAAGGTCATAGGCACAACCAGTGCTATTGGCTACCAATCATAAAATCTGTTGAAAAGCAGAAGGAAATCTCGGGCCGATGCTAATTAATTTGGTCCCAAACGTGTTCGCACCAGGGACCGATGTTTTAGCACTGTGCAAGGCGTCGGTGCCTTCGGGTGCTTGCACAGGAGGGGGGGGGGGGGTGGCTGGAGCATTTGCATGGGGATGCCCAGTGTTTCCTGGGTGTACCCATGAAAATGCTGGGTCAAAAGTGCTGGGCGTCCCTATGTGAATGCAGGTGGGCAGCTGCCTGCCGTCAGCCTCCCGTCCAGTTCTCGGACTGGACGGCACAAGTCTAAGGGGGGGGTGTGTGCGCGAAATCATTCAACGGTTGGCGACCATCAAATGAATGCTACCCTGCGAATGGATGTTTAAGCAAAACATCCATTGCAAAGTGGCGGTGGAAGGGGAATTCGCACACCCAGCAGGCGACATTAGAAGGCTCGCTAAGCAGCTAATTTTCACTGCTTAGAGAGCCATCCAGAACCGTTGTTCTTTACCCTATTACACCTAAGGATGACAAACAGTTTACGGAATATAATAATATTTCTAAAATTTGTCAATACTTTTGGCCTAGGGGATGCCGCAAAACAAAACTTCTGGTACTCTAGGAGTCGCAATTTAAAAACATTTGGAAACCACTCCAGAACAAGAATTTCCAATGGCTAAACAGGAACATGTAAACAAGCTCTCGCAGAACACTAAAACCGTACACAGGAGGTCGCATACAAAGTTTACAGCAAAACTGACCAGCTCCATGTCTCCTTCAATAGTAGAAGTTCATCCCTTCCAACATGATACAACTCGGTAGGGCTACAGAATGGACACAATAGCAAAAAGATCTTAAAGCGCTAGGGTAAGAGATTGTGTGATATATACCTCAGCAGTCACTACAAGAGAGGAATGCCAACCTCCAAAAGGACACAGACAGGAATATTTCAATCGTGTGGCGCTTAAGGATATACATGAGAAACAATCCGTAATAAAAAATACAAGTATAACGCAATAAATTATACACCGTAAATCAGGGCTCGACAAACCCCGGGGGGCCAGGTCGCCACGGCGACCAGATTTTGTTGTCTGGCGACTAGATTCTGAGAGGTGAGGCCTGCCGCCTATTGAGGTCATAGGACGCAGCGGCAATGTGTCCCTGCTCCTGCCTAAGCCACATGACATACCCGCGGATAGCAGTGTCCATGTCACACGCACCTTCTCTCCCTGGTGATCAGCTCTGTGTCTCCCCCCCAACCAACCCGCCCACATACCTCCGTCCCTCACACTCACAGGGGTGTTAGCGCAGGAGCTGCTCCAGCGCTGAGTGCAGTGGGCAGCTATTTGAATCCCGCTCCCCCCGTCCGTATAGCGGAGCGCCGCGGGTGTCGGCGCAGGAGCTGGTGTCAGTAATAGTCACTGCTCCAGCTCCTGCATTGTGTGCTGTGGCCACCTAGTTGAATCCCGCTCCCCTGCCCGCATAGCTGCTAGCTAGTCCTGCGGGTGTCAGAGCGCAGGAGCTGGTGTCCGAGCAGCTCCTTCTGCCCTCCTGTTAATTGCAAGTATTACTGGCTGGGGCAGCACAGCACACCGTCTGCGTCAGCTATTTGAATCCCGCTCCCCCCGTCCGTATAGCGGAGCGCCGCGGGTGTCGGCGCAGGAGCTGGTGTCAGTAATACTGTCACTGCTCCAGCTCCTGCACTGCTCCAATCAGCTGACAGCTCACAGTCAGTGTGCATGCAGGAGTCTATCTTGTGCTCTGTGTGCATGTGTTCCCATCCTGTCTGCAGCCCAGGTTCTGTCCGGTGCCTGTCCTGCTATGTGTCACATAGCCCTGTACTCTGCCTCCATGAGCTGTGATGGTAAGCTCCTGCATTGTGTGCTGTCTGTGGTACACCATCCGTGACAACCCAACCCCCCCAGCTCCCTGTAGTGTATACGGCCCTGGGAATGCAGGGTAGGTTGAACTTGTGTGGCCCAATCTGAAGGAAGATAACTGTCCTGCAATGTGTCACATAGCCCTGTATTCTGCCTCCATGAGCTGTGAGGTAATCTCCTTGCTGTATGCTACAACTCTGCACTGTCACGGTCAGCCCTCATGTGTTACATATAATACAGATACAGTACACATGATGTAACATTCATACCTGTGGTAAATGTGACTATGCATTATTTTATCATGTATTACTGTGCATAATACAATGCCATTCTGTACAATAATACAATGCCATTCTGTACAATATCAGTGTGGGTTATGACTAAGGGCCTAGTTTTCAGTCTTTTTATTTTTTGGGGGCGATTTAGTTTGTCTGGCTCCTACACTTTTGTCCTGGCTCCTAGATTTTAGAAAAATTTGTCAAGCCCTGCCGTAAATAATGGAACAACCCCCTGGGGGTATAGAACAAAATAAAATAAATATAAATGGATGATGATATCCACATTAATGGGATGCTATAAAAATTACTAGTGTATAAAGTTCATATAATTGTTGCGAGTCCAAAAAGATGAAAAAGCAGGTAATTTGCTGAATATAAAAGTGCATGCTTATATGCTAGTTTGGTGTATCATAGTCCGTACCAGAGTATTGCCAGTGCACTAAACGGACACGTCTCACACTGGAATACCATATTTTTATTGCATGTTTTATAATTAGATTAATGTTTATATTAACATTATAAAGCCTGTGTCCAAAAAGAAGTGAATAATTCTGTAAATGTGAAGCATTCCTACTGTCTCAGTAAAAACAGTCTACATTACAAGGACCTTGGATGACACAAACACAACAAACACAGAATGCTGTAACACCAGTTTACATTTCATAGCTAGGAATTGCTGCCAAGGCATTGCAAAAGTGTGTGTGTGTGTGTGTGTGTGTGTGTGTGTGTGTGTGTGTGTGTGTGTCAAACTAAGACAAATAATCTCACATTTTGCACTGAAGATGAATGGCCCGATTCAGATTTGATTGCTGGGCAGCTAATTTTCTGAGCCCAGCTTTACAGTATACACCCCCAACCAGAGTGAAATGCACGGCTTGCGAAAAGTAGCTGGATCGGTCGCCTGCAAATTTGCAAGCCGCTCACCATCACCATCCCCATCCCCATCCCAGTGTGCAGGGATAGTGCAGCTGCGATAGAATCAGGCTGATCGTGGCCCTAGCCAATGTCACACACCCCCCCTCGAAAAACCAGGACATGCCTGCATTTCCCTGACACTCCCAGAAAAGGTCAGGGCAAGGTTTTGTGCAAATGTCAGCATGACTCTGCACTAGATCTTGGGATCAAGCTGGAAAACAAGCTGTAGAAGTTTTTAAAAAAAACATAAACTAATTAAATCAATAGTTACCAAGGTTTCTCAATGTGCGGAACTCAAAGCTGATGGAGATATGATTTGATAAAAAAAAAAAAAGTGAGATGGCAACAATCACAAATATCCCCCACAGGATATTTATACATTGATATTTTATTGAAAAAGGTGGAAGTTACAGGATTCAGTATTAAGTTTACTTGCAGTCCCCTGCTCTATTTTATAGATCAGACCAGTTTGTATTATTCCCCCACCCCTCTGATTTTCAAAACAAAATTTTCCATTATATATTTTTATTAATTACGTAGGAGGAATTTAATAGAGGCACAATGCACCGACCCTTTGCCAACTCCTACAAGGCCTATGATAAAGCAATCTATGTAGGCCCGGTCAATCAGCCACCCCCTATGCACACTGTGACCATGGGCCATATTCTAGTTCACTGACAAATTCCTTCTTAGATGGACAAAACCATGTGCACTGCAGGTGGGGCAGATGTAAAATGTGCAGCGAGAATTAGATTTGGGTGAGTTATTTTGTTTCTGTGCAGGGAAAATACTGGCTGCTTTATTTTTACATTGCAATATAGATCTCTCTGCAGTAAAACCCCACCCAAATTGAATTATCTGCACAAGTAACATCTGCCCCACCTGCAGTGCACATGGTTTTGTCCATCTAGGAAGATTTTGGCAGAAATAGTGAACTAGAATATTGCCCCATGTCACAGTTGGGTGGTGTTTCTTCAGAAGAAATAAGCAATTAAAAAGATGTAGACAGCTAGACACAGGATGAAGTTACCAAGTAGTTAAACTATGGTACCACCGCAGGAGACTAATAGGAGAAGCCCATTGCACCAATCCCATTGGCTGGCATCCTAGTGAGCCTAAAAGGTGGCTATACACACACGCAGATTTATCTTCAGATCTGGCTGGTTGGAACAAAAACATGGTTATGGATGAGAGCAAATGACAGTTGACCATTTTCTTGGAAATGCTAAAAAACTGACACTTTCATCCATAACCATGTTTTTGTGCCAACCAGCCAGATCTGATGATAAATCTTACTAGTGTATAGGCACCTTAATGGTTGATCAGGAATGGATTATTCCATTGAAATAGCAGATGCCTAATGAAGCAACTATGCCACACACACAGTGATATTACCACCATGCTTGGTGAGGCCTCAGTCTAGTAGGAGCCACAAAAAAAAAAAAAACAAGTCGGACTAGTTTATGGGGGCCCTAAATTAGCTTTTTTAAATAGAACAGTTGCTAGAAAGGTTCCAGCTCCTCTGACCCCTCATTACCAGTTCTAGAGTTTATCCCTGAAGGAATGTTACGACCTACATACAAAGTCCAGTTGACAGAGTACACTATTAACTTTTTCATTCAGATGCTTTATATACTCCAGTGTATAGTCTGTACATGTCTATCTGCAGCAAGGACAAGATAGTTTCATAGCAGTGAAACCCAAGTAGTTAATTTACTGTATTGCTAGTTTAGTTGTTATGCTCTGTACTACTACAGTGAAAACTGTATAATGGTTGTCAAAGTCGAATTGCATACACGCCATTTTAGAATGGTATGGCCGCCATTTTGGTTCGCCGAGTTACGCAAATAAAGTATAATATCCAAGTTCTGTAATAAGGCGAACCCAGTGCACTGCCATACTAATACACAAATTCATATCCCACACTTACACCGTAATAAAAATAGTTAATTTAGGTAATTCGCAGCACAAAGTTAAAATTACACTATCTTTCTTTTACATATTTTGCATCTGTGTTCCGTCTCTCATGCGCAGCGCTCCGGTCTGAGCTAGAAGTCCATATCTTGTAACGGCCAGAAGTTATAGAACCATTACATATTTCATGATTATTTCACCATGAGGACAGTCTAACCAGAAGACCCGGAAGTAACAAGTTTCTCAGGATAAGCCATGAAAGCTAGGGTGATACCTGAAGACAAAGAAACCAAGGTGCATTCTCCTGCACAAATCCAAGATGCGACATCAGATCTCCTAACCAATGAGGACCCTTACTGCCTCCCCCTCTTTGGACACTGCAAGTGGGAGCACAGCCCAAATTCAGGTTGTTCTCCCCTCCATTTCCCTGGACAGATAATAGCGAGCTCATGACCACGGGAAAGCCAGCGCTTTAGATGAGACGGTAACAGTTTGCATTCCTGTATGTATTTTCTATAGTGTGGCTGATTGTATTTTATATCCTATTCTTTCCCCCCCTAGTAGTGTAAAACATACTTTGTATTGTTAGACAAATTTGTTCACTGTGTTATACTGTTTTTCTCTTTCTGTAACCCCCTGCTGTCCGCTAGGGACTAAACACATTATTTGGAGACTATCTCCTTATTTCTGGAGTTATACTTGAGTCTTGGCTTTTATTCGCATTTAGCGACAAAGGTGTAATACAGACATTGTCCTTTAAAGGTATACTCAAGTTGGGTATTAAGTACTGTGAAAGTATACTGTTTTATAAGTATAGGTATAGCGTGTATCATACACGTACAAGGTTCGCTACGCTGTGTTACGCTTTGTTCGCACATAGCTAGGAATAAAGGGTTAGTGGTTTACGGACAAAGTACATAAACTGCGCACTTCACTTGTTATCCATCTGGTCATATTTATATCGATATGGACTTGGTCTTGTGAGAAACAAAAAAGAAGCGCACCAATGAGCAAGAAATACAATAAAACAGTTTTTACTGCAATAATGCTCACATATGAAAGTATTAGATAATCATCTTTCAAAATATAGCAAGTACCACACGCCAAGGCTGGAAGCAGCTCACACACACACACCAATGGATTAGAAGCGACTCACTCGCTAATCCGCTTGAAGTGGTTCATACGCAGTGATATTCAGTCCACAGACCAGACGCTACGACCAGAGCACTTTTCTGCAATTCTGGCCGCCGTAAAGTGAGGCAGGTGCCACGATGATTTACACCCACAAATTCATTGCAGGTAATAGGGTCGACCCATATATATTATTATATAAAACTTGTAGTAATATGTATATAAAGATTAAGCTAAGCAAGTGTTGCACTTGTGTAGTAATTTTTTTTTTTGTATGCATGTATATCAAGGTCTATAAATATGAAACCCTTCCCAAAAATAAACAAAGTGAATCTGTGGCTCCTGCTGTGGTCAACTGCCCCGGTGCCCTCTGTTTATATTGGTAGTCGCGCGTGCAATAAAGCGACACCTCGGAGACTGGATTAAAGTGCAAAAAGTATTTTATCACATATAGCGGGTGCAAAATACAAAACCAACGTTTCGGGGGTTCACAGCCCCCGTTTTCAATGTGCAGAACTCTGCGGCTTGAAGTAAACTTTGTGAACCAAGGGGAAACTGAACTACAACACATACTGTACCTATCTCTAGAGAAATATATACACACCCCGGTTATTGACCTGTGCACAGGCTAAATGACATAACTATAGTACTTGCTATGCACATTGTACACTTGTTAAATAGGTATTAACATAAGTGAACAAGATTACTGTGAGGTTATTTGCGTACATATTTTAAGAGTTCATTGCATAAACCTTTGCATACACGCCTAAAGGCTTTCTACTGTAGATTGCTATAGCAGATACAAGTCATTTTACACTATTCCTGCAAAAGATGTCAGGACACGTTGTTCCAGAATAAAAAAAAATTTTTTATTATTTTCCTTATGCAAGTTCTTGTGGAAGAAATGACTTCCAAGTGAAAGTAACCAGCTACTGAATATTAACTTTTTACAAATCATGTAGTCTTTATTAAGCCAATTCCCTGTATAGACAAATTTTTTGAACAACGCCACCTTACATTTCTGAAGACATTCAAAAGTACCGACGCCTAGGACGAAGATCCAGACCACCAGGTAAAAAACGAGTGTTGCCACCAGTTTACCTGGGTCTTCCACAATGAGGTATAAACAATGCGGATGGAGAGGATGGCTCTTTTTTGACGATGGGGGAAAAAAAAATAAAAAATCCTTGTCGTCCAACCCCCCTCACCGTATTTGATGTTTTTGCAAAAGCCCGCAGCATTTTGTGGTGAGCCCTGCCATTTTGATGGCCACACTCGCCGTTTCCACCTCGCCTCAGGGAACAGGCGAGGCCGTTGAATACTCTGAAGGCGAACTATTGGCACTACTTGCCGCATAGCTCGCCGCCCTCATTGAATATACCTTATTGTCTTCAAGCAGCTTAGACTCTGGTACCTAGAATACCCAATAGCGTACCACTTACCTTATCACCCTCTGCAACGTGGCAGATTACCTCTCCAGTGGAAGGGTTAATAGTGGGGAAGGTCTTCTTGCTGACTGCATCATGCCATTCGTTGTTTATGAACAGCTGTAAAGATGAACACAACAACATTTATTGTATGCTATAAACAAAAAATAAAAATGAAACAGCAGTTATGTAAGATTCTAAAAATTAGACTCTGCTTAAAGTCAAATCTGCAGCCGCAGAAAATAGTGAAAAAGTGACGCTGTTCCAACTGAAACACATGGATCGGCAAGTAATGCCGATCCACGTATTTAATGAACGTGACGATTTTTCAGACTATCTGAAACAGCGGCATGGATTGAATACTTTCCCAATAGGGCCACTAAATCTTGGCGATACTCACTCAACACCCAGGTACATGTTTACATCAACCCAGCTTGCCTGTTTACACTGAACCATGACTTGTGTCCTTCTCAGGACCAACCTGATAAGGTACATCTCTGGTCACTGGACCAGTGATGCACCATGACTATTGATAACCCAATTTTAGCAGCAGTTCATAGGCTTGACACTATTAAGGTCAACACATACATACGGTTGAAAGGGCTTAGGTTGATACATGCAATAAGACAACAAGAGTTCATTTTATTGTCCTTAATTTTAATGTAAGTTGACATGGACATGTCAGTGTACCACTGCACTCACCATGCTTTGGGTACGGTACCTCACTGTGCTTGTTACACTATTATAGGAAAAAAAAAAAAACAAACACACACACACAAAAACTGTCCACCTTTTGACTGTCATCCTAATGCTTGTGTCAACCTTCCAACCTACTTCAGGTGTCAAGCTAGCAAATGTATCCCGTTCATAGAAAAAAAACAAAAAAAAAAAACATCACAACAAAAAGAGTTGGAAATAAAATCACCTCGGACCAGCAAAAATACAATGTCCAGGCCAAAATGCACCCCTTAACCCCATAAACTGGCACACAGATATCCAGCCTCCTTTTGAGCTCTTACTGATCATGTGACGGGCATGGGATAAACTCTGACTATGGAACTCAAGACTTCCCTGTTGACCCAAGCATTTCAGAAATTCCTTTAATAGTTTATGAAAAGCTTTTCTGTACTTCATTGTTCCTGTACTGTATTACATTCATTCTGTTAAGCTCCTTGAGTCCTACTGAAGAAAGACCGCTATATAAATCTTGTTATTTTTTATTATACTGTTTAAGCACATAGCCAATTTATAAAGATTAGCAATTTACATTTTGGGAGTTCAGAATAAAATCAATCATTCTAAAAGATAAAAACCCACACACAAAATCATTGGCCATTTCGAGTCCCATTAGGCCTTGTGATGGGAGAATGATATATAAATTTATTTTGCATTGGGTTTTAGTTTCTACTCAATTCTTGCCACCGACCTTGCAGATCACTTCTTACATCATATAACTGGCAGTTTGCTCATAACTACAGATAAGCTGTATAAATATTTCAACAGCTACACTATTGTACCCTGGTATCCTGAAGTCTTGGCAGTGGTAAAACCCAGAGTTTCAGTTGGTACAGAGACAAAACGATGCAACATTAAGAAGGTAATGGGCCGCATACATTTACAAAGTGGAGGGTTTGAGCGCCAAATATAAAGCAATACCAATATTATGTGCAATGCCCAGTAGGTTTTGCAAATACATTTTGTGCGCACAAAGCCCTGTTGCTACTTAAATATTCACCAATAGGTCACTGACGCAAAAAACGTAAAAACGGCAATGCAATTGCTCATGACAGCATGTATGTAATGTTCAGGGTCAGCATTAGGAGGGATTGCCGAGTGCTGAGTGCCATTGGAGAAGCCAGGGGCATCTCCAGGTAAGCTGGCTCTCAGATGTTATACGCCATTATCATGTGGCCTTACACTGGGCTACTAAGCCCAGACATATATGTTTCTGCTAATGGGATGGGTTTGGGAGTGTGGTCCCCCTCATGTTGATATTGCTGGTCTGCTCCAGGTTAGCACACCCTAACACTTTATTTACACTTATTTTTTCCTATCACATTGTATATATTTTGTATTTTAATTACACCTTCACTTCCCTACATAGCACCTATGTGCTTCTTATTAACCCCTACTAATTTTCATTTGTGTGCTGCCCTGGAGTACCCAGCCTGTGTCTGCATGTTGGGGGCCCACACCCCAGACCCAGTATTAGGGACTCCCAGTGACAAGAGATGCCTTGACGTACGGCCTGGGGGCTTAGCCATATATCTGCAGATATTCGCAACCAAAATCTGTGTTATCTGATTATTATGTAGTTATGTTTCACTCAAGTGTGCAATTGGGATACCAAATGTTTTTTCCTAGACAGAATTACCCCTCCCTTTTGGCACCCGAGTGACACACCTCTGATTGAGCAGCTTACCAACAAAAGTGATGTAATGTTGCAAAGTGGCTTCTTGTTTACAGAAGGGTGAATGTGATCAAAGTGACAGCCTGATTGGCCGCTAGGCAGGCAATAGCGGCATTCGGGAGGCGGAGCCGCACGATGTAAACAAACACCGTGCGGCTCTCTGCTGTTCGCTTGGTTTCGAGTGTCGGTTTGTTATTTTGCAAAGACCCCTTCCCTGGACTACGTCGCCCTGGGACAGGTGAGTATGGTTTCCTTCCATAGGTTCCCACATGAATTTCGTCGGACTCCGGACCGCCGACGCCATCACCGACAGGGATACAGACGCCGACACAGACCAGGACATCAGGACCAGGGCTACCTACGGGCTCAAGATAGGTAAGTATCAGTGTGTTTGTGTAATGTATGTATTAAACTTTTATTTTTCTCGTATGTCAGTGTGTTTACTGTACTATTTCTTTTACTGTGGAACAAGTTCCAGCGGGCCCTTTAATGCCCCGCAGGCTGGGACTTGTGGTTCTCCAAGTCCCAGCTTGTGGGGGAGGCTTGCTGGGACTCATAGTTCCACAGTAAAAGACAATAGTTTTTATTCTATTTTTTTTACACCATTCCATCAGCCCGATGCCCACCGCACAGGGGCATCGGGGACAGCACCAGGCTTCAGCCTGGTCAGGTAAGTCCTGGAGGGGGAAGACCCCTTCATTGGGGGGGCCCCAGGGCCCCTGTCCAGGCTGACTGGTCGGTAGGGTTAATGCTTTGGCCGCGGGAACTTATATAATAAGTGTCCCCCGGCTGTGGCATTACCCTGCTGGCTGGTTTGGCCTGGGGCTGGTTCTTAAAATACGGGGGACCCCTAGTCATTTTGTCCCCCGTATTTTGGGAACCAGCCCCGGACCCTGGGGCTGGTTTAGAGAAAAAAAAAAAAAAAAAAAAATCAGGGAACCCCTATTTGCGGGGTTTCCTGATTTTTTATTACCAGCCCAGGCTCTTTCAGCCTGGTGCTGGGGACCCCACGCCGTTTTTTTTTTTTTTTTAAATCCCCCCCCCCCCCATCTTTACACTGCTTAAACGGGTAAGTGTGAATGTGACAAAAACAGCTTTTAAACAGTAATTTACTGTTTAAAAGCGGCAGTGGGAAAGGGTCTTTATGGCTCTTACCCGTTTAAAGACCCGTTTAAAAAAAAAAAACGGGTCATTACCCGTGTAGGCAGTGGGAAAGCAGCATTACATAATTACAGATGTGATGCCACTGACATGGCAATTAGGAGAACGGTGAGATGAGCATGCAGTAGTCAATGTGGAAAAGCCTGAGAAACTATAAAGAATTTGTTAAAAGTCTTCTCTTGACTCTAAAGGGGTTTATTTACTGAAGGTTCTGTACTAGTCCCAGTAGCACATTTCTCTAAAGGTGCGTACACATGGGGCGATATATCACTCAGTGTCCAGTTTTCATCAGCGACCAGAGATGGTTGATGATGAAAGGGAACCTCTGCCGGGGAGGCCGCAGAGGGAATAAGCTAGCTCCTGTGACCAGCGATCATAAGGGGGTTCAAAACAGGAGCTCAGCAATCATATTTCCAGCAATTTTTGCCCGTGTGTACACAACTTAACTGTTAGCAGGTGCTCAACTGCATGCCTTAAATGCCACAGAGATTGCATGAGTCAGCTTTGTAAAGGTGAAAACAGTTCTACAAAACAATTCAGGGAGAGGTTCCCGATAATAACTTTCCTATGCTACACATGTCGCTTCTCTTGAAGCAACTATTTGTACCAAGGCATGTGATATGCTATGAATGTTTATGTGGAATATGGTTAACAATAACCCTTGTCTCCTTTATTATAAACAATTTAAGTTTTATATTAATCATCAAGAGCGCCCCACAAACCAATTTGGACTTTAATTGAGTCTTTGCAACTTCCAATTTTTCAGTTATTACGGAACTATGGGAGCACCACCAACCACACACTACATATAGAACCAGAAGTTCACTATTTATGTTGGTACATCATTTAAATTAATTAAAAAGGTGCTAATCCTACCACATTGCCCTATGACTGCAAATACAGCCTCAGATTACATTGATGAGCAATGCACTACATGACACGTCAACTTTAAGTGATTGGGTAAAGACAGGAACTGGTCAAAGGTTATTGTGTTGCCGCACTTTATAGGTCATGAAATAGTCAGCACATCTGAAACAATAGTCAAACAGCAACGCAATAAATTTGAGTCAGTTATGACCAATAACATTGTTGGCGGTGCTCCTAGGAGTCAAAATTTGTTCAAGTAAGAAAATGAGGGGAAAGAAAATTGTTTACAGTCCGTTATTTCACACTTTTAAAATGTCTATGTACAAACAAACAGTGACATGGAGATATTAATTTTGTTAACAGCCCGAGTATGTGCAATCACAACCAAATGGATAGAATCCTGTGATCAACAGTGTTAAGGAGGCCATGTTTGCTGAATTGCAGGTTGTTGAGCAAATATCCCAGTTTCAGTGAACCAGTGTGATCACAGTGCAAAATATATATATAATTTTTGGTACTTATTTCCTAGCACAGCGCCCGTCACAGGTGATCGCATACATTAACTTAAGGTATGCGTTGGACGCGACTTGAGGGCTATTTTTAGCCTTTTCCCCGACAAGTAAAAAATCGCGTCCACCGCATGCCATGCGATTTTACATAGGGAACAATGTTAAATGGGCCCGATTTTTCATTGTATACCCACCCTTATGGGTATTTTACATGTGAAATACGCGTTGCGAGACCCACGTAATACCTGTGAAGTAATGCGCGGGGCTCCCTCGCCACGCTTCGGGCTCGGTGGCTCGCCACACTATATAAAATCAACTCCACGCCGACGTGGATAGTGGGGGTATGAAAAGGTAGGAGGACGCGTATCGCCACGCTTCGGGTTGGCGTTCAGCGTGGGGTGGCGTTAACAATGGGGGGCATTTGACCCATCAGGATGGGTATACAATGAAAATTGGGGTCTGGGGGGCATTTAACATTGGGCCCAATGTAAAAATCGGGTCTCAGGGACCATTTCACATTGATTCCAATGTAAAAATCGCGAAGTATTCTATTCATACAAGAGGCAACAACATGAGGCAGATGCTATCCATTGTTTGCAGACCCTATGCAGTGCCCAATATTTATCTTGTTTCCTAGCTCGACACCAAAATATGCCATATAAACGTGTGCAACAAAATCAGTGATTTTATTTCCGATTTCCCAGTAATGTGTATTCTCCACAAACAGAACAAAAATAAATTTGGAGAATCAATGAAACACCTTCTTGAAGACGACATCTTGCTCAGTTTCTAGTGCAAATTAGGTTTATTTGTTTTTAAGGATAAAATGTACATAAGCTAATACCAAAGTAGTGCATACACAGGGCCGGATGCACTAAGCTTCAAAAGTGATAAAATGGAGATTGATAAACAACCAGCCAATCAGCTCCTGCCTGACATTTTTCAAACACAGTCTGTGACATGGCAGGTAGGAGATAATTGGCTGGCTGTTTATCACTCTCCATTTTATCACCTTTGAAGCTTAGTGCATCTGGCCCATACTGAGCTATTTCCCCAAAGAGATTTTCAGGAGACGAAGACTTTGCTGAAAATCTTTAATATAAAAGGCTATTTACATAATGGCCGTGGTTTAAAATCTAAGGGTGGGAGCAGGGGCCATTTTATTCAGTGCATTTCTGTTCTTGGGGCCTGATTCAGAACTGATCGCTGGACTGCATATATCCGGAGCCCAGCAATCAGGTAAATGCCACCTCGCCAGGACGAAATCCGAACCAAGTGTAAGGCTACTGTGTTATTTGCAGCCATGCAAGTAGGGAGAAATCCATTCACCTGCACCAGACCTGAATCAGAAATGTGCTCCCAAACACAGGAAAATGGACAAAAACATTCAGTCAAATGGTTTAAATTAAACCGGTTCAACTACAGTACCATTTGAGTGTCAGTTTTTGTCCTTTTCCACATTTCGGGAGAAAATTTCTGAAGTAAATATAACATTTGCTCCCATCCAGTACCATATTTTTATTCCATCCAAGCAACTAGTTGGATGGTAGGAGGAAAGTTGGTCTGATGTGTGGCCAGCATCACACAGGTTGATTAAAATGTTTCCTTTAACCATTTGAGTATAATAGGATATGACACAGGTTCTCAAAGTCAGTCCTCAGGACCCCACACAGTGCATGTTTTGCAGGTCTCCTCACAGAATCACAAGTGAAGTAATTAGCTCCACCTGTGTATCTTTTAAAATGTGTCAGTGATTAATGAGTGCAGCAGCTAGGTTGTCTGGAAAATGTGAACTGTTGGTAGCTCTCGAGGGCTAGGGTTGGCTACCACTGCACTACACACAGCCTAACCCACAACACTAATTCCAGGGCTTTCATTGGTGGCCAGCTTTGTATCTTTCCTCCATGCGCTTGGATCATCCATCAGGTGGGATTGTCAGCTCCTGACAACAGCAAACCTTCACTTATCTTTTTCCTATACCGATCTCATTAACTATTTTTTCGTAGGCTGTTATTGGTAGAGACTCCCTGACAAATTCCTGGGTGGGCTCTACTCATCAGGATAATGAAAATACCTGTGCCAACCGCAGACCAACTATTATTTTTTCTAGAAATAATCGACCACTGACTCAAAAGGCTCCCTCAACCAGCCGTTTACTGCCCAGACACACGGAAGGACAGTAGTAGCCAGAGACCACTCAGTTACTCTTCATCTATATTTATAATTTGATCTCCGCTGAGGAGACTCATTGTTCTGCAAATCTACTAGACACATTACAAATCAAAGTGGTTCCTCACATAAATCCAATGCTCATACATGTATTGTACATACATGTAATTGTATGTACAATAAATTAAATAGTGTTTTTTTATCATTAGGTGTATGTCCATGTAACGGTTTGTTCGTACATAGACAATAAAAAGTGTGAAATAACAGAATCTGGGGCAGATGCACTAAGCTTCAAAAGTAATCAAATGGAGAGTGATAAACAACCAATCAGCTCCTGCATGACATTTTTCAAACACAGTCGGTGACATGGCAGTAGGAGCGGATTGGCTGGCTATCATTTTTGAAGCTTCATGCATCGGGCCCATTGTAAACAAAAACTGGAACTGTCTGGATCCAGGAGCACCATATTAGACCTTCTCCCTGCAGCACACTGTCATTCTGGAGGTTGTAGTGATCATCCCTATCCAAAGGTGTCCTGCCCATCATGTGGGAGGAAGAGATTACAGCCTCTTTGTTTGGTTCAGGGATGAGGTAATACCTGAAAAAGTACAGACCATGCATACAAGGAGGCTTTAGGGGCCCATTTATCATATATTTGCAGCTAATTCCCCCCAAAACACCAGTTTTGGGGGTTAACTATAATTATTATAGTATTACCAGAATGTATGTAGGAGGGACTGCAGCAGAAATATTCAAGACCTGCTGCGATCCTCATGCCCCGTTCGCGACCGCATCCACCATAGGTTACAAAGCTATCCGATGTATCAACATCGGGCAGCATCGCAGCGGGTCCCAGGGCTACCGCCATTCTAAGAAGATTGTAGCCAATGGGCTAAAGACCACACTGCTGGTGGGGCAGTGCGGGCAGCACTAACCGCACATGCGCAGATCCCCAGCACCTGGCAAAGCAGAGCGCAAGGACAAGTCTGCAAGTTAAAACATTCAAACAAAATATTGCAATGTGATCCTGGATGGTAAATGCTACCCAGATCACATTTCATACATGGTCCAATAATTAATGGGCCCCATAATCTCTCCCTCCACACCCCTCCAGTGACAACTGTAATAACAGGCACCCAACAGGACTAGCACTTCAAGATCCAGAATGGCAGAGTTCACTAGAGGGAACTAATCCATTCCAGCGTTCCGGAGTTTACCTAACTGGACCACAGCAACATGGGATTTGATTGTACAGTACAGAGTACAGTGCTACCACACCACATATCAGACAGCAGCACAGGGGAGTTGGGTTGTGACCTGGGACACTGATGACAGCTGTCCTAGTAGGTTTTTACCTGCGAGCAACATGGCTGCAGCCACACAGGAGGCAGATGAGATGAGGAAACACCATGTAGAATCTTGCAGTGTGCGCTGCGCTGTGCAATGCTAGCACCAGCCTGTGCACTGCTCCCGCGTCACGGTGTGCGTGAGGCCGAGCTGTGGTTACACGCAGGAGACAGGTAGTCCTGCCAAGTAAACAAGTTTGCAGCAAATTGGTGTGCTGCACTTCCTATACACACGGAAGCCCGGATCCCCGCACCACAGCAAGAAGCCCCGAACCCCGCAGCACAGCAGCCACTGCGCGATACCTGAATAATGAAGTCATACCTGGTTATAGTGCACATCTGGCTTAGGGTTGGGGGCAGGGATGGCGGCAGCAGAGAATCTGCTGATCTGCGTCCCCAAAGGCGCCCTAGAGCACAGGTTCCCCAGCGCAGCTCGGAGCATGGTGCGGATCAATAACGCGCTCGTCTGGAGCAACAACCTGGTTACAACTCTCCAGAACTGCCGCTGCCTGCAGGGGATCAACTAGTGTATAAGTAGCCTAGTAGTGACACACCCAGCCCAGGGTGCAGTCAGTGCTAGCGCCCTCCCAGCTGTCACACAGCACAGGCCAAGCCCACTGAGGCCGAGCAGGACGGGGCTATAACAGGGATCCCCGCCACTTATACTGCACTGGGGAAGAAGCATTGGCCTTAGGCATTAGGCTTACAGGGGTTCTGCTTAGCAAGCGCGTTTTTGAAAGAAACTAAAATGACTTGTCATCTGTGGTCTGCACAAGAGCAATGCCGGCCGACTCATTAGAGCAGGATCAACTTTTATACAGAGGCAGAACTCTGGGAGGCAATGGAGTCATCTGCCGCTGGGCTCCTGCTCACAAGGGGGCACCTCTCCACCACTGCCAGTTTAAATCCATTAATTGAAAGCCATCAAAATCGCTTCTGTGGCTGAGTTCTGAAATATATGTGTGTTCTCCCTCTCTTTCTGTATATACATACAGTATATAATATATATTTCAAAACAGACTATATATATTTTGAATAATGTTGTGTGTGTGGGGGCACCAATATTCATCTTGCCTCCGGGCAACTGGGACAAACTTACGCCACTGCTTTTATATATAGTCAGGGCCGGCGCCACCACTAGGCAAACCTAGGCATTTGCCTAGGGCGCCGGCCACTGGAGGGCGGAAAATGCCGCCCGGGTACCTGTCCTACCGGCGCTGTCTATTTCAATCTGGCGGCGGAGGCAGCGGGGGTCCCTGCAGTCTATTAAAAATCACGAGCGCTATCCGCCGGGCTATGCGGAAGCGCTTCTAGTGTGAAAACTCTGGCAGCACGGCGCACGCTGATCTCAGCCAATCAGCGTGCTGCGCTGCCAGAGTTTTCACACTAGAAGCGCTTCCGCATAGCCCGGCGGATAGCGCTCGTGATTTTTAATAGACTGCAGGGACCCCCGCTGCCTCCGCCGCCAGATTGAAATAGACAGCGCCGGTAGGACAGGTACCACCCCACACCTCACACACACCACCCCCCCCCCCCCCCCGGCACCGGAGCGCCCCAGCCCGACTCGCCTGGGGCGCTCCGGTGCCTTGCACCGGCCCTGTATATAGTTTAAGAGGGGCAGATGTATGAAGTGATACAGTGGAAGGTGATAATGAAAAATGATGGTTATGAGCTGGTTGGTTGCTGCTTTGTCACCTTCCACTTTATCACTTCTCCAGGTTTGATACATCTGCACAATTAATATATCGGGACAGTTGGAAGGTATGCAGTCCTAGCATTTGCCTCAGCAACTTGTTGAACATCATAGGACACAAAGGCTTACAGGAAACTGCAGGCACTTGAATTGAAAATAAAGTTGTCGGGGATAAGGGTTATGGGCCAGATGCACTAAGCTTCAAAAAGTGATAAAATGGAGAGTGATAAAAAACCAACCAATCAGCTCCTGCCTGACATTTTTTCAAACACAGGGCGGGATGCATTATCACTTACCGCTGCATTATTCCGCTGTTATCGGTGCCGATCACGTATGCTGTAAGCATCTTTAGCGGAAGTGCGCTCTTTGCAGTTCTGCATTCCACTCTCCTTCGTGATGGTGTCAGGTCTTCATAGGAACATAAAAATAAGGGGGTTTGTTACCCAGACTCACGTGGTGAGGCTGGGTTGGGGGCGCCTGCCTCCATAGGAACATACAGCTGTTCTACGCATGTGATATGCTCAAAGACCCGGCGCAGTGTTTATTCATGTTAATTAATCACCACCCGATGGTCGCAATATTAGGTCAATTTGATTCATCTAGCAGTGGGGAGGTGGGGACAGAGCAGTAGGAGCTGTGCTGCTGCGGGGAACAGGCACTCATCACCGGGGAGGAGAGAGCAGCAGCGGGCTGGCTGCAGTCATGAACCCGCTTCCTAGTGCTGTTGCCATTATGGGGGACGGAGTGAGAGTCGGGAGTACATGAGCAGTAAAAACAAAAAAACAATGCACAAGGGGGCTTTAACGCAAAGAGAAGGCGGTGATAAAAAACATTACAGAGAAAACGGAGACAATATCGGCGCGTAACTGAGGCGGAAACATTGTGATAAAAACATAATTTGGCACAAATGTAAGTGCATCTTGCACACAGTCTGTGATATGGCAGGTAGCAGCTGGCTGTTGGCTGTTTACCACTCTCCATTTTATCACTTTTGAAGCTTAGTGCATCTGGCCTTATATGTGGTACTTAAAGAGCCTGCACACTGCAAACATCTGTTTTTTCCTTTATTGCTCTGGTCTGTGATGTCACATGGAGATACAGTAATTGCCCCTATTCTGATTTACACGCTCCCCTGCGTGTACGCACAAGGGAGCTAATTTTCAAGACTACGCATGTGCATATTCATTTACGCGCATGTGCAGCCGATGTGTTGGAGTGGCCACGGCGAATAGATTATTTGCTGGGCACTCGCACACAAAAGTGGGTGTTCCCATGAAAATGCTGGGTGTACTCACGGTAATTTCCCAATGATGCGGGGGGCAGGCGGTGCCCGCCGCATCCTGCACAGGGTGCCACCACAGAGGTGTCTCAGATCTGCGAGCGCTTGCAAAATCATTTGATGGTCGGCGATCATCGAATGATTTTTTCCACACTTGCAAGGCTACAAATTGATGTTTATGCAAAACATCTATTCGCATGCCTGCGGGGGATCGCGGCCGTGTGGGCAGCGAGCGGCATTTGGTGGACTCGCAAGGCTTGCGAGTCAACCAGATTAAGGGCCAATAAACATACTTTAGTTAATTTGTAGGTCACTAAGTTATACAATAGTGGAAACGTGATCAAAAACATCCAGTAGTTTTTGCATTATGCTTCAATTAACAGACAGCCAAATAATCAGGAAAAAATCTATATTTCATCTGTATGGTTCATAAACAACCCCTAGAATAATAATAAAAAAAAATTCTATGTATTGACACAAGTTATGTATAAAACCAATCACTTCATTGTTAATTTATTAATGCATTTAAGTATTATTATTACTACCATTTATTTATATGGCACCACAAGGGTTCCGCAACGCCTAACAATACATAAATGAGAAACAACAAGAAAACAAGACAATTTAGGACAAATACATGGTACATAAAGACAGTTGCATCAGGGGAGAGGACACTGAAGTAATTGTTAGAGAGGTGGAATGCATTTGTGGAGCGGAGAGAGCGGTACGACTGTAAAGAGAGATAAGGTCAGCTATATAGGTGGGAGAGGAATGGGTGAGGACTTTGTAAGTGAATGGAAGGTGCTTAAATTGGATTCTGTAGGGAAAGGGAGGCCAGTGTAGGGCTTGTAAGAGAGGGGAGGTGGACTTAGGGCCAGACTCAGACCTGATTAACCAAGTCCGAATTTGGACACTGGCATGCGCATTGGTCGCAATGGCCATGTGCGAAGCCTGGCTACAATCCGCTTTGGCAAATATTTCTATTCACTCACCAATCTAAGGGTGAGTGACAGGGGGTGGTGTCCAATGAAATGCTGGGAGTGTTTAGGAAAACGCAGACATTTTGAAGACTGCTAGGGCGATAAATTATGCCAGCTGCCAGCTGGAACTGGCTGTTTTGTTCACAGCAGCTACAAAGCAGCAAGGAGGAAAAGTAATTTGATGTTGAGTTAAAATCAGATGATATGCACTCTAGGCGGCCAGATGGGAACCTGTACACATCCATTTACAGCTTCTGCAAACCGATTCGCAAGGTGGGATGTTGCGGGGCAGTGAGCAGATATAGACCTGTTTGCACGGCAGCCGAATTTGGTCCGTGCAAATAGGTCTGAATCAGGCCCGTAGTACATTTAGAGAGGAAGATAAGTTGGGCAGCAGCAATGAGGATGTTAGCCGCCACGCCGGCAAGCCAGGGACGGGCGGCTGGTGTCAGTAAGTGTTAGCCGCCGCACCAGGAACCCAGGGACGGGTGGCGGAAGTGATGCACTCAGGAAGCCTCGGGGACGTTGCCAAGCGACGCCCCAGGCCTCGAACTCGTCATCTCCAGTGGTCGGGCATCGGGGCTCCCTCCGTCCGGCTGACGTCATCAGCCAGGAGGGCGGCAGATTCAAATAAATAGCCACCGTCTTCTGGGAACAGACGCCAGTTATAGCATCCTGACCCTGCGCTAGCAAGTTGGTGGGGTGGTTCTCAGAGCCTGCCTGTCAGCATTCCGGTATCCTGTCTGGTTTGCTCTGATCTGTGTAACCGTCTTTCCTGCAGAACACCTGTGTCTGTTGGTTCCTGTACTTCCACTGCAGTTAAGAAGACGTCATCTGTGGTTCTATCATCTCCCAGATAAGTCAGGGGTTACCCTGCAGTACCTTCTATCTGCCTTGGTATTCTCTGTTTATTACATCCCTGTGCATTGTTGCGCTAGTATTGTTTATTACTCCATTCCTGCGCATTGTTGCGCTCATATTTTAGTATATGACATCACTGTGCATTGTTGCATTCTTAGCCTGCCATTCTGCTGTTTGGCACCCCTAGGGGGTATCCCAGCCAGCCCCATTCCCTTTAGTTAGTTCCCCTTTTGCGATCAGTTCGCCTCCGTGGACGCATTGTCTCCCGTAAAGACCTGGCAACATCGGGGTTGGAGCCGGCTTAACTAGCTCCTTTGAACGCGGCTGTTATAGGTGAAGCCTAGCTATAGCACGTGTCCATGGACCACAGTTTGGGGCAACAGAGTTAGGGGCAGGCTGGCGGTGCTCCCTCAGGGTTTTACAGAGGATAGGTTGGAGTGGATTGAGGCATTGTCATGGAGGCCCGAAAGGAGGAGTTAACAGTAGGCCAATCTGGAGATGACCAGTGGATGGGGGTCTTCGTAGCATGGTGGGTAAGATCCTAGAAATTGTTTTGAGGTAGGACGGAGAGAGTTGTTGAATGTGTGGTTTAAAGGAGAGGGGGGAAATCAAGAATAATGCCAAGGCAGCGTACTTGATGGTTGGAATATATTGTTTGATTAAAGATAGTGAAATTATGCGAGCTGCTCAGTCTCAGACATGTTTAAGAAAGTGCTGGGACATCCTAGAGGAAATATCAGAGAAACAGTTGGAAGTATAGGAGAGGCGAGATGAGTATCACCAGCATAGGGTATTAGAATGAGCTCACCTAGGGGCACATTTATCATTTATTATTTGCAGCTAATTCCCACAAAACAGGTTAGCTGCAAATATTAAGTATCCCTCAAATGTATCATGGAGAGACCACAGCAGAAATCTCCGATACCTGCTGTGGTACATTCTGATGCACCTGCACCTCCCATATGTTTCTATGGGGGATGTGATGCTGCCCAATGCATCAATATCAGGCAGCATCGCATCAGGTCCCGGGGATCCCGCCATTCTGAGATGACAGTAGGCCATTGTAGCCTATGTGCTACAGACAGGACTGTGGGATGGGCATGCACAGACCCCTTTGCACCCGGCTGAGTGCATCACAGGGTCGGGCTCCTTCTGAAGGCATGTCCCTGTGTTGCAGGAAGGTAAAACCATATGTTATGATTACATATTACAATTACGGGTGCCGGACGGGTCCCCGACAGTCAGGATCCCGACAGTCATTTACCCGACGCCGGGATCCCGACTGTCAAAACACCGAAAGCCGGGTGCCCGACGACCACCCGCTATTTTCCCTCGTGGGGGTCCACGACCCCCATAGAGGGAGAATAGAATAGGTGGCTCGCAAGGGGCTTTTTTGCGCTCGCCATGCTGTCTGACTCCAGACAGTTGGGATCCTGACGTCGGGATAATGACTGTCAGGATCCCGACTCTCTGAGTCACATACCACACCCACAATTACATATTCTGCCCAGAACGCATTGTATTTGCAATTCTTCTTAAATGGCCCCCTAAAGAGGACCTATAGAAAGAGAAAAAGAAGAGGACCAAGAACAGAGCCGTGGGGAAAACCTACGGTCAGCGGAAGTGCAGGGGAGGTGGAGCCATGAGAGGAGATAGAGAAGGTGCGGTCATGGATAGCCAGGAGAGAGTAACATCACAAATACCAAGGGAGTGAAGAATTTGGAGAGGAATGGTAGTCCACAGTGTCAAAAGAAGCAGAGAGGTCAAGAAGAATAAGGAGAGAATAGTTGCCCTATTGTAGACCAGGTTCTGACAGGCGAATTGGCCAGAACTCTGCACAGATCATTGAGATCTGTGCATGGTCCTGTGTAAAAAAATGTGTAAAAGTGTGTGTGTTTTTTTTTTTTTTTTTAATGGCGTGAGGTCCCCCCTACTGAGCATAACCAGCCCTGGACTCTTGAACCTGTCCTAGTTCCAAAAATACAGGGGACAAAAAGCGTAGGGGTCCCCCCCCGTATTTTCAAACCAGCACCGGGCTCCAACAGCCCGCGGTGTCATGCCACAGCCGGGGGACACTTTTTATATAAGGTCCCCCAGCCGAAACATGAGCACCGTGGCTGGTCAGCCTTGGACGAGGTACCTGGAGGAGTGGGGACCCCCCAATAAAGCACCCCCTCCCCAGGCTTCACCCATCCAGGGCTGAAGCCCGGGGCTGTCACCGGCATCCGTGGCCAGTGGACACCGGCCTGATAGGGTTAATTCACACTTTCTAACATTGCTTTATGCAGGAGAACTACAAGTGGCAGCAGACTTCCCCCGCATGCTGGGACTTGGAGAACCACAAGTCCAAGCATGCAGGGCATAAATGGGCCCGCTGGGACTTGTAGTCCACCTGTAAAAAGAACGTTAAAAGAAAAGACACACACAGAGAAGTATAACTTTATATTTTACACACACACGCTTCAAACACCTCACTTTTACACCAATATACTTCCAGCGCTACAGAGGCTGATAGCCATGATTGGCTGAGCTATGTGTCTCCATGGAGACGCATAAGCCTGAGACACTATCAGCTTCTGTAGCGCTGGAACAGCGCTACAGAAGGTGTTAGCTGTGCAGGAGAAAGCCGGCTCACGCTGCTGTCAGTGCGGGGTGAGCTGGCTATGCAGGAGACAGACCAGCGCTGGACCCTGGATTGGTAAGTATATTGGTGTAAAAGTGAGGTGTGTGTTTGTGTGTGAAATAAAAGTTATACTTTTCTGTGTGTGTGTCTTTTCTTTTAACATTCTTTTTACAGGTGGACTACAAGTCCCATCGGGCCCATCGATGCCTGCATGCTGTGACTTGTGGTTCTCCAAGTCCCAGCATGCGGGGGAGGTCTGCTGGCACGTAGTTCTCCTTAAAGCAATGTTAGGAATGTGTGAATTAACCCTATCAGGCCAGTGTCCACTGGCCATGGATGCCGGTGACAGCCCTGGGCTTCAGCCCTGGACGGGTGAAGCCTGGGGGAGGGAACCCCTTTATTGGGGGGGGTCCCCACTCATCACATCTGAATGATCTGTGCAGGGTTCTGGCCAATCAGAACCCTGACAGAACCTGGTCTACAGAATGTGCAATTTTGCAGCAAAATCTGCGTGTTTTTTTCGCATCTCATTAAATATGCAAATTCTGACGATTTCGGATGTTTTGGTGAAAAAAATAGCAAATTCACATTTTCGCATCTCATTAAATGTCACTCACAATATTTGATCTTTCATAACCTCTCTCATGACCTCTACTGTACATGTCATTGTTAAACATTTTGGCCCCATAAAATTAATCATATGCTTCTGCTTATTAAAATGATATGCAGCATGACTATATTTTCTGTGTACTTTCGACTCTATGTGCATTGGAAAATTTATGCTAGTGCTTTCTTGCCAAACACTGTAACATAGGGGGTTATTCTAGTTCACTCGCAAAGACACAATCACTCTCTAATGGACAGAACCATGTGCACTGCAGGTAACATGTGCAGAGAGAGTTAGATTTGGGTGTTTTAATGTTTCTGTGCAGGGTAAATACTGGCTGCTTTATTTTTACACTGCAATATAGATATCAGTTTGAAGTACAAACCCCACCCAAATCTAACTCTATCTGCCCATGTTACATTAGCTCCACCTGCAGTGCAGATGGTTTTGTCCATTAGAGAGTAATTGTGCCTTTGCGACTGAACTAGAATAACCCCATAATTCGGTATGTAAATACATGCTTCCAAATATAGTGGAAGAACAAGGCCAGTTCCTCTACACTGGGAACAGTGTGGTGGGCAGTGGTGTTTGAGGCTGCTCTGGTGGTGGCACATGGGGCGTAGGAGTATGATGGTGGTGTCATCCTCCTCTTCCCATCAGCCTTAGAAGAGGCAGGCCAGAGGCATTGGTGATGGGGGAGAGGCGGTTCTGAAAGCACGAGGACCTGCAAAGGAAAGACAATTACAATAATAAACACTTGCAATAGAGTATACATACAACCTACACTAATTTGGAACACCTACCAATGCATGTGCTTTAAAAATCATACTAACTGAGATGTTAAAAATGACTGCACAAAAACAATTCAGCATGTATTATTAAATCTATTACTGGGGCCCTTTTACTTTTTAAAACAACTTCATTTCTAAGTTTAAAGTACAATGCAGCCAAAAACTCTTTATTTGGTAGAGCCCAAATTCATAAATGTTATGATGGTGTAAGAGGCGTAACTAGAACTTTTGCAACCCCTGTCAAAAAAGTTTCTGTCCAGTTTCTCCTCCTTGAATGTAGGTTGTGGAGTTTTTTTCATGTGTCACCTGTATCTGGTGTGAAACCTTATTTTGTCAAATATACAGTAGTAAAAGTACCTCAAGTAGGAGATTTTTATTAAACAAACCATAGGTTCTGTAGAAAAATGGGAAACAATCGTTTCTGTATGAGATGTTGTAATGAACTCGATACACAGTATTTGGGTAAAGTATGATGACATAACAATGAAGTATACTGTATGTAGTTACTGATACGTCTGGCAAATATTTATGTGAAGGAATTATTATTTGGGGGAAAAAATGATTTAATATATGATAGATTTTATATTGTTTCCAAGACTTAAAATGAAATAAAAACAAATGAAATATATTTTTGTGTGCCAGACTTTGGCCCTTATTCTGGTTGGTGCGGCCAGAGCCGCACACGGTGCTCTGGCCGCACAAACCAATCCCCGCCCACGAGACGGATCGCCACGGCCGTCCGTACACGGACGGCTGGCGATCCGCATAAAAATGGTGGAGGCGTACGCCTCCACCATGGTGGGAGCTGCCCCCTGCATTCGATGGTCGTCGACCATCGAAGGCAGGTCCGCACGCCCCAGCAGCTCCCGCAAGCTGAGACCACACGGACAATCGTCCGTGTGCTAGCTTGTATGGGGGCTGAGAGCTGACATCCGGCGACGTCAGCTTTCCGCCCCCATCACTGGCGTCATACCCTCATTTGCATGCGTACGCCCCGCGTTTGCATGGGAACGCCCATGAAACGCGGGGCGTATACATAGGGAAATGAGGGCATGAAGCCCCTCACTCCCCTATACGCCCCCTTTGCGGCGTAGTAACGTTATGTGCGGCGAATTCGCCTGCACATGCGCAGATTGACCTCTGCGCATGTGCAGACGGAAAACATCGGCGGTACGGCCGCACGCGGGCCGTACCGCTCGAATCAGAATAAGGGCCTTTAAATTGTTCCTGTGTACTGAGAACAACCTATAAACTAATGGCAACATTCCATGATACATAACATTTATAAAAAAAACATTTATTATAATATGTTATTTAAAAAAATGTAAAGAATGTTATGCTAAGTGGAAGTCATCAGTGTCATATTCCATTTGTCAGTATGCATTCAGGATACAACACAGAACATGAAAACATCATCAATATTCTGAGAGCAGCATAATCTTGGTATACAAATCGGTGGGAGGAAGAGCTGGATGCAACAAAGACTTTCAGTTATATGTCACTAAACATACAATTTAAACTATACAAACAATTACTGACAGCTCTAACAGGTGCCTCCAAGAGGAATAAATCAGTCTAATCGAGTGAGCTCCAAACACTAAAGAGAAGTTTACTGTGCTTTTGGAAAACAACAATGATGGCGCTTGACTCCAGTTGTAAGGTGATGATCATTCAAGGTTAATTGCGAGACCCCGTGTATCAAGGTTTCTTTTATATGGATCACCTTCCGTGCAGAGGTAATATAGATGGGGAGTATGCCGCTTACCGTACTCACTAGTAAGTGGATCTTTATACTCTCGTAGCGGTTTCTTTTCCCCTCAGACCATAGATTTAGGCTCCACACATGACCATAGATGTGTTATAGTGATGTAAAAAATATGTAATTCAAGACCTTATTGAGTAAATGATTACATAGAGGTATTTTAGGGGTCTTTGTGCGTACCAAACTCACACAAAAATTAGTGGTTACGTGCTTGTAAAGGTATCTTTTAAAAGGGCGTCACCATTTGTGTAAGGAACTCCTAAAGAAGTGATGCGTACCGTACTTACGGTCACATAATATTCAAAAGCCTTGACAAAGACAGCAGGTAGCTGTCGAAACGCGTTTGAATCTGGACTGACTGATCCTACCTTCACCTGGGTTGTGGCATTTCCCACTCCCAGCCACTTACCCAGGTATTTTAATGTTTTAAATATCCTTTATATTGTATGTGAATAAATTGATATATGTGATCCTGAGACGGTTCCTATATATTTTTTTACACTGCACTTGAGATCCGGAATTCGTCCAATAGTCTGATGACCTGGGACTAGGATAAAAGAAACCTTGATGTACTTGTTGAATATTATGTGACCGTAAGTACGGTATGCATCACTTCTTTAGGAGTTCCTTACACAAATGGTGACGCCCTTTTAAAAGATACCTTTACAAGCACGTAACCACTAATTTTTGTGTGAGTTTGGTACGCACAAAGACCCCTAAAATACCTCTATGTAATCATTTACTCAATAAGGTCTTGAATTACATATATTATTTTTCCTTTTTTACATCACTAGAACACGTCTATGGTCATGTATGGAGCCTAAATCTATGGTCTGAGGGGAAAAGAAACCGCTACGAGAGTATAAAGATCCACTTACTAGTGAGTACGGTACGCGGCATACTCCCCATCTAGATTACCTCTGCACGGAAGGTGATCCATATAAAAGAAACCTTGATACACGGGGTCTCACAATTAACCTTGTGAGATCGTTACGACTCTAGTCACCGCCTCTATCTATCTCACTGATATGGTATAATTTGATAACCACCTGACACCTATTTTCTTTGCATCTTTATTTTATACATATCACATCAAAAATTGAATGATCATCACCTTACAACTGGAGTCAAGCGCCATCATTGTTGTTTTCCAAAAGCACAGTATTCTTCAAAGGAGGTGTTTCCAGTGACCCTCCATCAACTTTGAGGCAGCATGGACTTCTTTATTGCGCCTTGGGACTTTCTATTTTTGTTTGTACTAAAGAGAAGTTCTCCTGGTGGATATGTGGATGACTTAATTATTGAACAATCCCCCCACATAATTAAGAATATGAGGAATTCCATCCCCAACACTTACCATTAACCTAATTGCTGGCCAGCCTCTTATTCAAGGGGTAAATAAATAATTAACAAAAGAAAAAATTGTTACTAATTTATCTATGCCTAGTTTAAAAAATACTATTTAAAATAAACCAATTATTATTACTAAACTATTGTGCTCTTTTTGAGAGATATTTTTCTTATATTTCTCTTGCTCTATATGCAAAACCCAGTAATATTCCAGATTACAATTGGGAGCTGCAAATATTGGAATTTAAGTTAATTGGACATTGTTTTGTCTTAATTCTTTTTCCCTTTGCGTCTGAAATTTTTCTCCAATAATCCAGTGGTTCCCAAACTTCTTCGAATCATGGCACCCTAGAGAATCAGAAATATTTTCGTGGCACCCCATGGCCAAAAGTTTCTTATTGAGTACTTTTTAAAAAAAATATTAAATTAAATAATTTGTACAAGAAAGAAATAAGCGTGGGGCGCTCAAAGGTACACAATAATAACCGATAAAAAATGTATTAAATACACAGACAAAACAATACATTAAAGTATAAATTGAATATTCAATTGATGCAAATACCGATATGAACTTAATTACTCCTGAAGAATCATTACTATCACCATTGGCTATATGAAAACAGTCAGTCCACTTTGAATGAGTATCAATAGGCTATATGGCTGTTGGTTGGAATAGCAGCTCAGTTGTATAGCTAAAACTCAGCTGTAATTTAACAGAATAATCATCCAGCAGTCAGATGCAATCTGCAGGGTATGTAAATGGCAACAATGTCTCCATAAACCAGGCATGTTCAAACTGTGGCCCTCCAGCTGAAACTACACATTCCAGCATGCCTTGCCATAGTTTTAGCATTCCCTAATAGCAAAACTGTGGCAAGGCATGATGGGACTTGTAGTTTCACAACAGCTGGAGGGCCATAGTTTGGACATGCCTGCCATAAACAGATCAAAGCGGTTATATTACCTCCAGTGGTTCAGATTGTATCACCATTCCACTGTTTGGAGGTGGGATGGGGCTCCTGCAGGTGTGAGCTCGCACGGCCCAATGTGTACTCCAGGGTGTTTTTCAAGTAGCACTCTCAGCTGTTGTGTCCAAAGTGCCCAGCTTGTGCAGTCCCGCTGGCTGATGCCGTCCCCCGCCGGCTGCTCGTGTGGTGTGGGGGTACTGAATGACGCTCTGCCACAGCGCGAACAGTACAGCTGTGATGACCGTCACTGAGAGGTGAATCACTTGTAGTGTCGGGGGTCACAGGGGCCGGGTACCAAAGGGGCAGACTCCTTGGAGAACACGTTTCGACACTCCCCGGGCGGCTTTTTGAAATCCAGAGTCACTCTGGATTTGAAAAAAAAAACACACCCAGGGAGCCATTTACTGCTAATTAGCCGCTGTATTTTTAATGGTGATTCCTATTCGTATTCTGTTGATGGTGTATACATTCGTATTTGTAAATACAAATACGAATATGCCATGAATACAAATTTACGTATTTTCGGGATAGTAAATCCCGAAAATACAAATTTGTAAAAAATAGGTGTATTTTTGTATAGGAATACACCTATTTTTTTTACTAATTTATCTTAGTAAATTTTTACCCACAGTCTTGTATGAAAGGGTTCAGTATGATTTACAAACAATTGAACTACTGACAATCACTTGGCTGTCATTGTTATACCGACTTATGCCCACTTTTTTATCTCTGTCTACCATAGCCTCCACCCAATCCATCCTGAACAGAAAATGTAATTTAGATAGGAATAGGGGGAATTGTGGAGGCGTGGGATCAATCCATCCCTGAAGAATAGTCTTCCTACCCGCTGCACTCAAAGCCAACAGTAATTTTTTGCTTTCTTTTGTCATACGGGTGTTTGGGTCAAATATTCCCAGTATCGCCCACTCTGGGGTAAAGGAGTTTTGCCTCTGCGTAGCGCTTCACTAGCAGCCAGAAGTAACGAATAATAGGACATACCCACAAACAGTGATAGGTATCTGCGTTGTCAGAGCGGCATTTTGGGCAGCTGTGGGTGTCTGATGTTCCCATATGGAAGCGTCTTACGGGGGATAAGTAAGAGTTGTGATAGATGTTTATGAATAGCTCAATGTACATGTTGGCTTTGAGGGTTTGTCGGGAATATAGCAGGCCCTTCTGCAATTGTGGAATCGAGAGTGTAGGGAAGTGATCAAGCCATGTGGCCATACCACCCTTGATCTTAGTGTAGTCCAAGATCTGTCTCAGAAAGGTATAGTGGATAGATATGGCTTTCGAGGTCGGAACCTGATAGGCAAGCATGGTGTCCAGGGTGTTATTCCAGTCCTTATCAGAGAAATGGCCTATCACATGCATTACATAGAAATTAGTTTGCAGAAAGGCTAGGGGGTATGGGCTAATCATGGGATATTAAGCTGTCAATTCTGAGAAACGTAGAGCTCCCTTCTCATCCTTTACTACCAGGGAGTCAACCGATTTATCCCCATTGCCGCCCATGCGGTATAGGGATGAGCAGCCATGCCGTCCAAAAATGCTGGGTTTTTAAGCAGGGGTAGGAACAGGGAGTGGTGTTGATTTAGGCCTGTTTTATGTCTTAATATGTGCCAGATCTTTTTAGTTGACCATAGCAGAGGGTTGGTTTTAATTTGGTCGGGCAATTCTTGGTCATGTTGGTGTAAGAAACCCACAAGACTCGTATAATTTAAAAAGCTCTGTTCCAGGGGGGTGTTAGTGTACACAGAACTAGAGTGTAGCCAATCCCGCAAGTGCCGGAATAAAGCTGCGTGGTTGTAGGTGACTATGTCCGGAAAGTTAACACCTCCGTTAAACACAGGTTGTGTGAGTTTTTTCATCGCAATGCGTGGACGACCTCCTGCCCATATAAACTTGTGGGCAATACAGGTGATCTGTTGCGTGTCTTTTTGAGTTAGTAGGACTGGAAGCATTTGTAGTGGGTAAAGTAGTTTTGGTATCGCTACCATCTTTAGCAAGTTAGCACGTCCCAGATAGGATAAAGGAAGACGTTCCCATTTGGCCACATCGTTAGATAGGGCAGTAATAGCTTTGGTTACGTTTATGGTGTATAAGGTGGTTGGGTTTCGGGGTATCAGGATGCCTAGGTACGTGATGTGTTTAGTTTGCCACTTTAGTTTGTATTGTGGTGCCCATGGGGGGGACCTTTGGACCATAAAGCAAAAGGGCAGAGGATTTATCCATATTAATGCTGAAGCCAGTTATGGGTTCAAAGGAAGTTAATTTGTTTAAAAGTAAGGGCAGAGTGTGTTCGGGATTGGCGATATAGAGAAGAATGTCATCAGCGAAAGCTGATAATTTTAGTTCCTGGGTGCCTATTTTTATTCCTTTAAATTCTGGCCATGTCTGTAATGTCCGTAGGATGGGATCTAATGCTATGTTGAATAAGAGCGGTGATAGGGGGCATCCTTGTCTAGTTCCCTTTTCTAGACAGAAGCGTGGACCCTTAGATCCATTTATCAATAGTGAGGGCGAGGCGTTGTGGTATATTGTTCGTATAAACAAATGTGCACATTTTAAAAAATGCGATTTTGTGTAACTTCAGGCTTTTCTCGGACCATGATTGGCTGGCGGGGCTAAGTCCCTGTCTAAGACACCGTTCTGCATTGCGGAGGGTCCAGAGAAGCCCCGAAGATGAGCCTGGTGCTGGCTTGCTGGGCCTTGTAGTGCCACAGCAATACACAATAGTTGATCTATTTTTTACACCAATTATCAGCTTAATGCCCACCGCCCAGGGGCATCGAGGACAGCCCCGGGCTTCAGCATGGGCAGGTAAGTTCTGGAGGGGGGGACCCCTTCTTTGGGGGGGTCCCCACTTCCCCAGGACCCCTGCCCATGCTAACCGGTAAGGGGGACAATGCTTTGGCCGGGGGGACTTGTATAAAAAGTCTCCCCCCCGGCTGTGGCATTACCCTGCTGGTTGGATGGGCCTGGTGCTGGTTCTTCAAATACGGGGGACCCCTAGTCATTTTGGGAACCAGGATCGACCCTTGAGCCTGCTACTGGTTTTATAAAATCCAGGGAACCCCCACTTGTTTGTTCCGGGGCTTGTTATGCTCAGGAGGGGGGACCCGATGCCGTTTTTTTTTTCTAACCCTTTTTTTGGACAGAACCATGCACAGATCACAATGATCTGTGCATGGTTCTGTCAAATTCGCCAGCCAGAACCTGGTCTAATTTTTTGGCGATTTTTGGTAACTTTTACCAAAAATTGCGCCCTATTACATGTGCGAGTTAGATGCTTTCCAATGGGAAAACATCTGGATGCGAATTGAAGTGTGACTAAAAATCGCCACTTCAAAATGTGCGATTTCGCGGCAAAAAGTGAGATTTTTTGCCGCGAAACGCACCCTTTAAAATATGCGATTTTCGGAAAATGCACGAAAACGGCCGTTTTTGCGGGAAAAACAAAAACCCTGCACCCTATTACATTTCCCCGCAGTTTCATTGACATTCTAATCATGTCAACATTATGGATGTCACCATTACAACCATGTCAAAAGTTTTATAAAACAAAGCCATCCCACTACACTGCTCTCTCTTCTTAAGTGCATATATGGGAGGGGAGCAAATAGGGGTAACTATAGTCAATGTGGACACAGAAGTATCTATGGCAACTGGGGTGGTTAAGGGGAAATGCTACTGGCCTATAGGGGCTGTGATAATATACCAAGGGTAAGTGTGAGGTAATTTCTAGAGGGTCTCAACATAGGTAGGGAATGCTGATACCACAATAGTAATGGTAGTTACTAGTAAGGTACTAGTAAGCTCGCTCGAAGCAAATGCTTCGAAAGCTCATCTGCTACCTTGTGATTGCCTCTGTGTTTGAGCATGCGTGAGAGAGATAGAGATGTAGTTTAAATCGCAGCCAACAGATGGCAGTGTTTCGGAGACACACAATCAGACACTAGACATATATATAGATGATTATTTACCAATCTCATTAAAATATTTAGACATTTGTTTTTCAATAGTCATCAGTTAAACAATCGGAACCAATGCTAGAGAATGATATGCAATTTTTTTTATTAAATTAATTTTTAGAAACATTTCTTAGAAAAAGAATTAATATTTTTCATAACAAAAGTGATATTGTACATTAACGAAAAATATTGTTTTTTCGCAATTAACAACATTATAAGTTACATCTGTGTCATTTTATCCCCATATGAGAGAAAAGTATTGAGTAATAAAAATATGGCATAAAACATGATTTGCAATGGTATGATTACATGAAATGATATCTATAGTATAGTGTGTAGAGTTTTTTAATCCAGTAGGAAGGCAAGGCACAATACTATCTCATACAGCAGGCAGAGGCACCAGGGACTGGCCATACCGCCAGGCATGGACCTAAGGCAAACCCTGGATGACATGTTCTAAACCACTTCAACTGCTTAGTAAATATCAAGTTCCAACCACTACTTCCAGCTTAAAAGGGCTATTCAACATATGATCATTTTTTGCTGCAAGAGTGACATAATATTGCAAAGTAATATTGTAGTGACAAATCTTTATACTCATACATAAAGAAATGGATGGAAAAAACCTGAATCGTACAAAGTAACAGTCATATGGAGAGCTGACATAATTAAAGTAGTGTAAAAACACCACTCATGCATGTGCATATCCAGGTATAAGAAAGTTATGTCACACAATCACACCATAAGTACACAGGTGGCTTGTGACCACATATTGCCAGTGATTGGTAATCTTCAGGCAGGACATAGAAGTGATTTAATGAACCATACACCTATATTTATATTGCCCATCTAAAGACTGGCCCTAATGTTTAAGTTCTATTTTAGCCACAGCTGCTCGGTGAACTTCATCCGGTCCATCTGCCAAGCGTAGAGCCCGTGCCCAGGCATGGAACTGAGCAAGAGGGAAGTCGTTGCTGAGACCTGCTGCCCCATAAGCCTGAATAAGGAATTTACATGGATTAAAAAAAATAATGTAAAAATGATTAACACAGTTGAGAATACAAAAAAACAAGCACAGTGTTTGGCATAGTTCATCAGCAATCAGTAACTAGTAAGCGTCATTCTTTTGGGGGGAGACTGAGGGGGCCATATTCAATGCGATCTAGGTGGAATCTCTCTGCCCACGATTGCATTGCAATATGCAATCCTATTAACGGCATGTATGACCCTGAACCGGAAAAGACAGAGGTTCCGATCCCATCTCTGTGATGTGCTCTGCCAGCTGCCAGCCAAGCCTCGCGTGAATGGTCAGCCAGGCTGAGCTGTACAGCAGGTGATTGCGAGGGAACCCTCTGCCCAACTGGCAATGCACGGAGTAGCCCATAGGCTATAATGGGCTACAGACATTTTTAGATGGCAGTAGTTGTAGGGGCTAAAATCCGGAATAGTAAACCGTGCAGCATCGCATCCCACATTTAAAACAGCTTGAGGTGGAGAGTTTGCAAGAATGGCGGGATTGCAGATAGCTGCTGTGGTCCTTCCTTCGTACAGGGAATACTTTATATTTGCAGGTAACCCCAGAAAATGAGTGTTTTCAGGGAGATAGCTGCAAATAGACAAAGAAAAATAGCAGCTGAATGGCTGTAAACTCTTGCACAACCCTTGGTAAGTTAGGACTGAATTCAATTAGCCATGGTTAATCAGTGTGGGCTATTTGATCTGCCGGATCTATTCAATTATAGGAAGCTCTAATACAAATTAATTTTAAATGGCCTGATCAAGTGTGCCGTGAACCTGTTAACACATAGGTCTGGGAATTATTCAGGATTGCATAGGTTAACGAGCGCCAATGGTTAATTCACAGCGCAATGAAAAGGGGCTGTAATTGAATAGCCCTGAGCCCAAAAGCTACCACCGTGGCACAGTACATTCTCCTGAAAATGTAATTTGGCCCATAGCATCTTGTATAGGAAATAGTGTTTTGCAATACAAAACAAGTTTTACTGGTCATCTGTTGGCAGAAAGTTGACAACCACTTTAAAGACCCCCATACACTAGGCTGACTTGTCCGAAGGACAAGTTAGACCTGATTTCTGGTCATTCTTTTGTATTACATTTTTTAAATATCCTGCCCTCCACCGCAGGGGATGCAGAGAGGGTAGAGCGCATCTCCTGCACGGCGCTTACCCGCCTCGCACATAGGTGTGTACCAGTGTTGCTGCACTGCTGGCACACACCTACACGGACCGTGTCTGATGCGATACATCACAGATGTGCTGCTGATGGCTGCCCATACGATTTATCTTATGTGCAACCCGTCAGACCTCCGACCCCTGGGACCGCGCAGAAGTTTGGATCGGATGTCATATACATGCGATTATTGACAATGTCACACGATTTCTCAGCCTGATCCACCAGAATCGGGTGAAATCGGGCCCAAATCGCATAGTGTATTGGGGCCTTAAGATAGGAAAGTCAGATGTGCACCTAAAACTTCTGCTGCCACCATCCAGCTGGAATTCTGCTCATTCTTTGTAATTATTTACCTTTTGTACAAAGAAATTGCAACATTGTATATCACTCATAGTAGCCTAGTCTGCGCTACAGGACAAGCTTTTATTTGTGCTTTCAAATTAATTCAAGAAGCTCAGCACTACAACAGCACAACATGTCAATCACGTTACTTTAAAGACAGACACATTTAAATATATAGATCAGTATACTGTTGGACTTTACCTGAATTGCTCGATCAACCACATTTTGGACCATCATAGGGGCGACCATTTTAATCATGGCAATTTCCAAAGCAGCTTCCTGCACACAAATATGAAATTTAATGGCTTGCAAAACAACAATTCACTTACCCATTAGTACCCATTACCCATGCACATGAAAAACAGTACATACTATACATGGACTTCCCCTTTGGCATACGTTAACATAGTTAACGCATAGGAAAATGTTGCACTGCTTCCAATGGATTTTATTGATCATGTAGGGATAGTAATATGAATGGATGCTTGGCAACTGGATAAGGTCTAACAGGTTCAATGTTCTCAACAAGTTATTGGATAATTATTTTATTAATTTCTGAAATGTCACTCATTCCTTCCTGTTTAGACCAAAAAAATGGCATTGTTAGAACCAGTTCTTGCATTTTACCATAAAAAGTCACTATACACACTGTGAAATCCCTGTTCACAATAGTGTATTGGACCTTAGAAAAGCGCCCTTTGGCAGGTATAAACGCGTCGGTCGGTGGACCGCGGTGTGGACAGACGGGCAACACATTCCAGATAATACCATCCGGAGCCAGGTACAGCGATCTCCACCCGGGTTGTTGTGACCTCTTTCTGTGCTCATATTGAACGGTTTGATATATCAGTTCACACTACATCTGGTACTTTGCTACCTACATTACCTCACCTCACTGCGGCTGTGTGGATGTGCAATATTAGGACTATGTGACTGTCATTTTACCAGGGCTGTGTGGATATGTTTTACGAATCTTCATGAATGTTTATGCTATTTATCAATTAAACTGTACTTCACTATTTTTTGCAAAATCTCTTATCTCTTTGGGCGTACTCGCTGCATTGAAAGCGGAATATTGCGAAAAAGTCTCCCCTGTGACGTCAGCGCTAGCTAAGTGAACTACTAGAAAATTTGCTTGTTGTTATCATAAGTAATATTATTAAAATATTGCTTATCTGTCAACATAATCAACATTAAAAACAAAAACAAAACTTATCTCCTGTTAATAAATTGCATCCAGATTATGGTAACTGACCTGTAACAGACACACCATGTACCTGGTAGACAGCGCACAGTGGCACTTAGGGCCTTTTTCTGGTTGGTTCGGATGGCTCCGAATGCGTTCGGACGGCTGATGGTTGGTGTTTTCGCATGTGCAGAGTCGTATCTGCGCATGTGTGAATGCCACGCATGTCCGAATACAGCGTGAATTCTGTAAAATCCGAACAGCGGGTGGAGAGGGGCGTGAAGGGCTGTTTGGGCTCATTAATATATGCGTACGCCCCGCGTTTCATGGGCGTTCCCATGAAAACGCTGGGCGTACGTATGGTAATCCGGCCGTGACGCACGTGTGGGGGGCGGACCACTGACATAGCCGGATGCCAGCTGCCTGCCCATATCCCTGCTTTTGCACGGAGAAATGCCCGAGTGGTCTGGAGCACTCGGTGATGCCTGACCACTCGGTCCAGCATTCGCTGGTCGGCGACCATCGAATGATGGGAGAGGTTTCCACAGATGGAGGAGGTGTTCACATGGAAAATCCACTCGCAGTCCATTCGGTTGGCGTCTTACCGCATTCGAAGTGATCCGTACGGAAGGCGGGGCTAAGAACACTTGGTTCCAGTCCGCAAATACGCATCCGTCTGAGCCAACCAGAATAAGGCCCTTAATGCTTCTGCGCTGTACATGAGCAATACGCAGCTGCTAACATCCTCTGCAGCATCACACTGAAATCCCAGGCAGCACCTGCAGAATTTCGAATGAAGCTGAACCTGAACAAACTCAGCAGTACTATAGGGACAGGGTAGAAAATTAAAAGACAATTTAGGAATCCCCTGCCACTAGGTAGAACCACTGAGCCAGCACATCCAGCTATTACTCCTCTACCTGTTATATAGGATGTCACCAAATCCTGCTATAGCCTGCAGGGTGGCTGTGTAACTGTGTAATGGGGGGCAATTGCTTCACCCCCAGATACGTCGCTGCCAACACATGCAGTAGAATCAGCATCTGTGCGCTCCATGCATTGTTCATTGGCTGAGCAATCCATTACATTGCACACTGTGAAAATCAGTGAAATCAGGAAAATGTCCAGTTGTCACAACATTTTGCAGTGAAATATCAGCAACGTTTCCATCAGATACCAAGTAACATGGGTTTTTAAAATGAAGGAAAACAACAGAACTATTGCATGCTATACAAAGGTTATTGAATGAAGTATATACATATAGTAGTGTGAGAAATGACCTTATTGCCGACAGTATCCATAAGATGGGCAGCTTTCAGAACCAGCAGTCTTGCCTGTTCGATCTCTGCTCTGGATTTTGCAATGTCTGCCAGGATAGTTCCTTGCTCAGCTAAAGGTTTGCCAAAAGCTATTCTTGATTTTACCTGGGGAGGATATAGCAAATATAAGGGAAACTTACTTTTGACCAGAAAACATCATGTGTACGCTGAACGGCTACTCCATAGAAAAGTAACAATGTTTAGGTAGGAAATCTTTAGCCCCAAACACACTAGGCCACAGGTTCTCAAAGTCCGTCCTCAGGACCCCACACAGTGCATGTTTTGCAGGTCTCCTCACAGAATCAAGTGAAATAATTAGCTCCATCTTTGGATCTTTTAAAATGTGTCAGTCAGTAATGCGTGCACTTGTCGGGTGACCTGGAAAACGAGAACTGTGTGGGGTCCTGAGGACCGAGTTTGAGAACCACTGCAGTCCAGAATTAAAACCTCATACACTCTGTGAAACACAGTAGTGGTAGTATCATGGTTTATGCCTGTTTTGCTTCATCTGGCCCAGGGCGACTTACCATCATTGATGGGACAATGAATTCTGAATTTTACCAGAATATTTTAAAGGAAATGCCAGGACCTCTGCCCATGTGCTGCATCTCAAGACACAAGACAAAGACCCAGAAAATCGAACTAATTCGACCAAAAAATGGTTATTGAAATGTTGTGGAAGTAAGCAGCAGTTCATGGGATGAAACCCACCAACATAACAGAGTTGAAGTTTTCGATGTAGGAATGGGGTAAATTCAGGGCTGGTGCGTCCCGGCGCTCAATCACTCACCCGCTCCACAGGGGGGTTGCCCCAGCACACACCTCTGTTGCTCCATGTGGGGAGGGGGTAGCGCTGTGCGATGCGGCACTGGGCGCCGTGATGCTCCCCAGGGGGGGCTTGCCGGGTGAAGCGATGCGGCGTGACGTTCAGGGGGGGGGGGGGGGGTTTGCTGGGTGATGCGGCGCGGAGAATGATCTAGTTACTTACTCTCTGCTTCATGAGCGTTAAAGACCGCTCTGCATGACCAATGAGCCTCATGCAGTGATGTATCCTCCCTGGGCCTAGTCTGCCCTGTGCAATTTCAAATCCTCTGCCTCTACCCAGGAGGATGTTTTCCTTAGGCACATGTACATTGTCAAAGCGTAATTCTCCATGTCCACCTGTGGGACAGAAACACACACTGAAAGTCAGTTCTTTATATTGCTCAAGAGAACACATTCCCGTAATTAGAGCCAACTAATCAATACTTAATGGTGTCCAGGGTTGCCTACATGATACATGAATCATCAGTGCAGCCTTTTTTTGCTAATGCATTACTGCATTTGCCCAATATTTCATGAATTATACATTTCATTAGTCTCTGCATAGCATCAGATGTCTGTATCTGTATAAGTGTTATCTGCACAATAGCTACTTTGCATAAATGCACCTGGTGGATATAGTAATATTCCCACCCCATGTATGTGGCTGGAAATTGTAACCATTAGCATACTGTATACTGCAATTCATACCAGGAGCATCCTCTAATCCGTAGACAGTAAGTGGCCTTAGAACTGTTACTCCAGGAGTATCCATAGGAACTAGGATCATGGTCTGCTGTTTATGGCGAGGGGCATCCAGATCAGTCTTTCCCATAAAGATGCAAATTTTACAGCGTTGATCCATTGCACCTGTATAGACAAGGCTAGTGTCACATAAATAAAACTTAAAAAAAAAGAATTATCTTTTTTTGTTTTAACCTGGTCAAAACACAAACACCACATTTGAACACTGAAATGCTTTTTATATCATTATTCAAATACAATTTATGTACTGTATGTTAAGAAATAACTTCATATTCATTAAAAAAAAAAAATCCTCTTTCGTTGGCATTTTCAATGAATGAATGTGTGTTTGTGTGTGTATCTGAAATAACCATAAATCCCAATTATAAAAATACTGTGGCTGTCTCCTCTCTCCACAACAACTTATTACTATATATGTTACAGTGCAATGTATATGTCAGGGACATGCAATCAGGGGAGGCAGTGCTTCGCCTGTCATAAATGATTAAAAAAAATGGCCCGGTCGGTAACTTCAGTGACAGTCGCTCATAAGCTCCTGCACATCTTCCGCATGTGTGGCGCGGGGATGAGCAGGGCCATCTGAGCGACTGTCACGCCGGAGCACGCCGTCCAGAAGAAGCCCCGCCGCCCTGGAAGTCCCGCAGCCGCCGCCCTGGAAGCCCCCCGATCTGGAAGCCCCGCTGCTGCCGACCTGGAAGCCCCGCTGAAGACAGATGCTTCCTGGACCTGCCGGGTGCCGCGCCTGCCCTCTGCAGTCGGATGGAAGCTGCAGTGAGAGGATGCGACGCTGGAAGACTCCGGATTTACAGTGTGCCACCAATGGTTGAGGGGAGAGGGGGATGCCACACTATACCACCAACGATTAAACTTTTTATGGGGGATACTACCACCAATTATGAAATGTTTGGGGGGGGGGGGGTCATTTACTGATTCATTGAGATACATCTCACATATTTATTATATCCATCACACAAATCTCTGCGTATGTAGGGCCCTTAAGTTTCTATCATAATTGGATACTCCTGTAAGTTCTGGAAGTCTGGGCAGGGATCTACAAATAGACATAGAGGTGACAGTGCTAAATAGCCGTGAGCATCCTGGCTGCACACTGACAGGGTGTAAACACATTATGCCACTCAAGTAAACATAAAATGACAAGACTGACACTCATGTACAGATAAGGCACTCCATCTGAATTGGTTAAAAGGTGCTGCTGTATGCACCATGAGCCTAATTCATATCTGTATGGAATTGCATAACAACAAGGAAATGGCTGTGCAATTCCCTATAATTAAAATTGTAAAGGCCCCCATCCACTAGAGCGAGGTATCGCATGCAATAACCCACTTACTCACCCAGCAGCTGCAGGACCGCATACGATACATTGTTTTGCGGTCCTTTTGCATAAAATGTATCTTATGCGATCCTAGCAAGGGGTACGGGCTGCGATGCACGGGATGGCAACTCACATCGCAATCGCAGAAAAGTGAGATGCAATGTGTCGCTTTTCATGTGATCTGTGATTGCATTGCTTCGGAATCGTATAAAAAGTGTCCATATCGCACTAGTGGATGGCCGCCTTAAACCAGCATAAGGCATCTGTAGAATATAGACATCTCCTCCATGGTTTTGCAAGATCTGAAGGCTGAGGACCTGCCTGAGGACGCAGCCTAAATTCACCATCACAACCCATTGTGTTGCAATAGAAATGGTTCCAGGCACCTGCCAGCCTGTGTTGTGTTAATAATAAGCTTACTCAGGCTGACCGTAGAATCTGTCTGTCCCTGCAGTGCTCCTTTGGCCACCAGGATATTGCACAATCCAGATGGCTGACATAATGTCTAGGTCGACATACAGATGGTCGACATTGTCAACACAAGCAACAGGTGGACATGACAATGGTTAACACACAAAAATAACAACATGTTTTTCATAATTATTTTCTTTTACATTCTTTTACATACTTTACCATCCCCCAATTGGGAAAAGTAAAGTGTGCATTGAAGAACCCGGCCCAAAGCCAGCCATATATGGAAACGAGGTACACTAATTAGTCCACATGCAAAGGTGTCAAGATTGACACAACAAACGTGACACATTCATATTGTCCTTTTCTTGTGTCAACATTTTCTTCTTTATACCTTGTGTATGTCGACCTTTTATACCATACCTGCACAATATATCCCCAGGCTCTCCTGTATACATCCCAGAATCCTGTATAAGTGTCAGATCCATAGTAATTGGTCGGGAACAATTATAGCAAGAAGAACCGGCAAAGAGAATGTGGTGGAGATGTGTGGTTCAGTAAGTTCATCCTGCCACAACAATACAGGGCATTTTGATTGAGTAGGCCCAAAAAGCCCATCTGCTTGTGATGATGGGGGTCATCTCTGTAACGTTTCTAACTGAACTTTGCTTGTATACTGCATAAAGTGTCCCTTTAAATTCATACCTGACGTCCACCACTTATGTCCATTTATAATGTAAGAGTTTTCTTCTTCTCTTATTGATGATTCAATGTTGGTAGCATCAGAAGAGGCGACCTATGGCAGAATACATAAAGAGGGCGTCTTTACTATGCTTCTTGGTCAATAATAGAAGCCTTCCAACATTTTACTACAACTACAGTATTATCATGGACTACAACCTAACATATGTGAATAATTCATTCCTATTTGTAGGGACATGGAATATGTATACAAACTGTATGTTAAAGGGAATTTCAGTCAACAAATAAAAGCAATGCACTTTGCAACCAAATTACTGGCACTATCATAGACAGTCAAGAATATTTTATACATTTATGCCTTAAAAATGATATAGGACCAATACAAGGAAACCTAAAGCTGTTCTCTATATGTATTTGAGTATGAATTAGAATCCTTTTATTTTTTTTACTTTGTGTACACCTTAATTCAAAATGCATGTTTCCTTCTGGCTTCCTTTACACAGATACAGAAATTTGCCTACAATGGAATCCTATATTGCAAAAAGCTAATGATAAAGTAGACCTTATCTTCAGTGGCGTAGCTACGGCTCCGCAGCCCTGGCGATGGGGAGCCGACGCACCCAGGGCGCAGGGTCACGGAGCCGTAGGCAGCAGTTCTTGAAAGCTGCAGCACCCAATACTTAAACTTCCGTTTCTCTTCGTCTCTGGCTGTCTGTGTGAGGACGCTAATTGACCTGCCCCATGACCTGCTCATGGGGCGGACTGCGGCGGGTCAATGAGTATCCTCACACAGCAAGCCAGAGAGCTCCTCTCCCTTTCTTCCTGCCTGGCAATCCCCCGGCTTCCACACAGCCCACCCCCTGTCCTTACACTGTTGTGGCCGCCGCCCCCCCCCTGTGCACGGCTTGCTGTACAGAGCGGCAGCTGCTGGAGAGCGAGCACTGTGTGGTGGCCGCCGCCCCCCCCTGTGCACGGCTTGCTGTACAGAGCGGCAGCTGCTGGAGAGCGAGCACTGTGTGGTGGGGGCTGCCCCCCCGGTGGATGCTGTCACAGCCGCCGGCTCAGTGAAGTTGGCAGATACTCCCGGAGCAGGCTGCAACTTCACTGCGCCAGCGGCTGTGACAGCGTCCACCGGGGGAGCAGCCCCCCCCACACACAGTGCTCGCTCTCCAGCGGCTGCCGCTCTATACAGCATATATATGGATGAGACAGGCAGGGACTAGTGCGGCACTTTACCTCCTCTGCCCGCCCCACTGCCTCTCAACTACCTGCCACCAGCCCCAACCTGCTGTCTGCCCAATCAAGTTAGGTAAATAATGGCAGCAATTTACATAAAGTGTTTTATAAAGTTTTCTATATATATTTTATTTGCGTACCATACAGGGGTGCAGGGAAGACAGGGGATAGACAGGAGAAGAGGGGACAAGGAGACAGAGGTGAAGGGGGGACAGGGGGGAAGGAGTGGTGAAGAGGAGACATGGAGAGGGGGGGCAGTGGTGGAGGGGGACAGGAGGATGGAGAGGTGTAAGGGGGATAGAGGGTAAAGGAAAGGATAGAGGGATGGGAAGATGCAGGGGGATAGGGGGCAGAGTGGTACAGGTAGGACAGAGGATGGAGAGTTGTACAGGCAATGGAGAGGTGCAAGGGGGATCGGGGCAGAGATCAGCAGGTAGGAATGAGGATGGAGAGGTACAGTTTTTTTTTATTGTGATTGCCAATGTCTGGGGAGGGGGAGAGAGGGGGGCGCCAGAAATTTTATTTGGCTTGGGGGAGCAAAATTTCTAGTTACGCCACTGCTTATCTTTCAATACTACATACAAAACTTTTGTTACCACCACTACTTATTATTTCCAGCATTGTTTCTCCACACAGTGCTGCCTCCTCCTGATGCTAATCACCATCAGATCAATATGAGAGCCAGTGGTGTATTTCCCACTAGGCATTTGAGGCACGTGCCTAGCACAACATACTCACTTGCATGAAATCCCTGCTTCTCATACAAGGTCATGTGATTATTTTGTGGTGGTGAAGGGGAGAAGAAGTTGGTATTACTTTGGCAGTTGGGAAGGCTCAACATTAAGGGGGCAGTGACATGATCTCGTAAATTTGCCCCTGAGGAGAGCAGCCTGCTTATAAATGTTAACCAGATGGCAGTGCGGACGTCACTTAATGACATTTCAATACCCCAGTACCCAATCAGTGGCGCAGTTACTTCTAACCTGGTGGGAAAATGCTACTCTGACACCATAAAAACCTTCATTGACTGTAAAGTCAACAAATGAACGTTTAATACCTGTGGTTCAGTCATTGCAAAACAGGACCTTATCTCCCCTTCTAATAATGGCTTCAACCACTGTTCTTTCTGTTCCTCTGTTCCGTAGCGGATTAGCACCTCCATATTTCCTGTGTCTGGGGCCGCACAATTAAAGATCTAAGTATTTTAAAAAGAAGTGTTACTAGAAATAAATACCGTGAACACAAATAGATAAAGAGATAACTTAAGAGTCCCATTTAAGGTAACAAAACATATGTTTGACACACAACCGACATTGCACCCTGAAAAAAAAAAAATCAGAGCTTTTTTATTGAAGAACAGGAAATTATGCAATATAAAAAAGAAAATGACTTGTGCAATGATTATGGGGGGACTTCAATCTCCCGCCCCTATTCCCGACGGGTAAATTAGCGTCAGGGCCCCATTCAATGCTGTCTTTCCCGACAGCATTGAACAGTGATCTCGGTAGAATGTGCCCGACTTTAAAAGCAGTCGTGCCCGTTCTGCCGAGAACAGCCATGGATTGTCGAGCTCCTGGCCTCCTGATTCCGTGAGGAGACCTGCAAAACATGCACTGTGTGGGGTCCTGAGGACCGACTTTGAGAACCTGTGATCTAGTAATTACCTTCTTCCATATTTCATACATGCTACTATATATACTGGATCACATACCTCTGGTGCATAGAGAGAGTGGCCCATTAGCTCACAAAGATGAGCATATTCCATGTTTGTAAGCTTAGCGCCGTATTTGCCATCTGGGTCACTTTCCAGAGGAAGGAAGAGATTCCACAATCCTTGGGACTTTGCTTTCTCCTACAAGATACATTTCAACACTAGGTAAATCTACCAATTAAACAGTTATAAATGCCCAAATGAGACTTTGTGAATACATGGAACATTAAAAACCAAACAAATATGTATTGATACATAGTGAATTCTAATCTATATTTAACTAATCTATAATAATTTCAATTAAATTATATTAAAGGTATACCCCATGGATCACTAGTGTTTCCAAGTGTTGCAAAAAATATTCTTAATAAATCTTTTATCTATAGCTAAAAAAATGAATTCTCCAACAGTGAATCCAACCTACCCAACTTCTTTAACTATGTTAGAAACTATTTTAAAATATGTCTTTACAATGGATTGGGTTGACTCTTCTCTACATAAGGCAAAGGAAACATAGGGTGACATTCTATGGATTGAGATAATTAGACTTTTGCGAGTTTTTTCGCAAAAACGGCCGAAATCGCATTTTTTTCCATTTTCGCATATTTAATGAGCTGCGAAAATGTGAAAAAAGTGCGATTTTGGCCAACAAGTTGGATACACTGGAAATGCGATGGCTGCTTTTCGCAGCACATCGCATCCAGATGTTTTTACATGAAAAAGTATACAAATCGCATATTTAATGGTATGCGATTTGTATAAAGTGTGTCTATAATTCGCCCAAAAATCAGACCAGGTTCTAAAGGGCGAATTAGCCAGAACCCTGCACAGATCGCAATGATCTGTGCAGGGTTCTGGTGTAAAAATAAGTTTAAACAGTTGAAATAAAAAAAAAACAGCGCGGGGTCCCCGGCCAGAGCATAACCAGCCCCGGGCTCATTGAGCCGGTGCTGGTGACATAAAATCAGGGTCCCCAACAAATAGGGGTCCCCTTGATTTAATGAAACCAGCACCAGGCTCAAGGTCCGGCGCTGGTTCCCGAAATACGGGGGACAAAATGACTAGGGGTCCCCCGTATTTTAAGAACCAGCACCAGACCCAACCAGCCAGCAGGGTAATGCCACAGCCGGGGGACACTTATTATATAAGGTCCCGCGGCCAAAGCATTATCCCCCTGGCTGGTCAGCATGGGCAGGGGTCCTGGGGAAGTGGGGACCCCCCAATGAAGGGGTCCCCCCCCTCCAGGACTTACCAGCCCATGCTGAAGTCCGGGGCTGTCCCCGATGCCCCTGGGCGGTGGGCATCAGGAGCAGCGCGTCTGCCGGAGAGGATGCCGAGGTCGTCGCCGGGGACCAGGTGAGTAGAATTTCCTTCCTTAGGAACCCCTTTTGGACTACTTCGGATCCTGGACCCCGGAGACATCAGCCCTGGAGCCCAGGACCCCGGACCAGCCCCGGAACCAGGACCAAGGCCCCGGAACCGGACTCTTCTGTCCAGGAGCCCCGGACCCAGGGACCGACCTACGGGCTCAAGGTAGGTAAGTATCAGTGTGTGTGTTATGTGTGTATTAAACTTTTATTTTTCAGGGTGTCAGTGTGTTTTATTTAACTATTTTTTGTACTGTAGAACTACAAGTGCCAGCATGCGGGGTAGGCTTGCTGGGACTCATAGTTCTACAGTAGAAAACAATAGTTTTTCTTCTATTTTTTACACTATCCATCAGCCTGATGCCCACCGCCCAGGGGCATCGGGGACAGCCCCGGACTTCAGCATGGGCTGGTAAGTCCTGGAGGGGGGGGATCCCTTCATTGGGGGGGTCCCCACTTCCCCAGGACCCCTGCCCATGCTGACCAGCCAGGGGGATAATGCTTTGGCCGCGGGACCTTATATAATAAGTGTCCCCCGGCTGTGGCATTACCCTGCTGGCTGGTTGGGTCTGGTGCTGGTTCTTAAAATACGGGGGACCCCTAGTCATTTTGTCCCCCGTATTTCGGGAACCAGCGCCGGACCTTGAGCCTGGTGCTGGTTTCATTAAATCAAGGGGACCCCTATTTGTCGGGAACCCTGATTTTATGTCACCAGCACCGGCTCAATGAGCCCGGGGCTGGTTATGCTCTGGCGGGGGACCCTGCGCTGGTTTTTTTTTTTATTTTAATTTGCGATTTCCTGCAAACAGCGATTTTCAGACATGAAAATCGCACATTTTCAGGACTAAAGACATCGCACCTATTCGCACTATTTGGCCCGTTTTTCGCATCTCATTAAATATGCGAAAAACGGCCCAATCTTGCGATTTTCAAAAGTGCGAAGTGGTGCGATAAAAAAAATGCGCATTTATCTCAATCCATAGAATGTCACCCATAGATAGATAGATAGATAGATAGATAGATAGATAGATAGATAGATAGATGAAATAGTGTATGTCTAGGGGAAATTCAGAGTGGCACGATCTCTTTTTTATACTATCTCTTCGCCTTTTTTTCCCTTCCCCCATGCCTTTCTTTATCCTTGTTCCTACTATTTTATTATTATATTATTGAAATTGTTGATTTTTCTGATCACACTAATTGGAAAATGAGAAAATGGGGTACTTGTTTCCTAGCACGGCGCCCATCGCATCGTATACCATAAGCCTTACAATGGTATGCGATGTTACGCGATGGCACCAGATGTTATACAATTTAAAATCGTATACCATCGTATACCATCAATCGTATACAGTGGTATACGATTTTAAATTGTATAAGCACCCTAATGGGTGTTTTCAATGTTAAATGGCCCCCCCTATAAGATTATTAATTGTATAAGCACCGTAATGGGTGCTTACAATGTTAAAAGCACCCCCACGCCACCCCCAGTATCAACGCCAACCCGAAGAGTGGCGAGTGCAGCGAGCCCGCGAAGGGTGGCGGTACGCGTCTCCCGACCATTTCATACCCCCACTATTCACGTCGGTGTGGAGTTGATTTTAGATAGTGTGGCGAGCGCAGCGTGCCACTGAGCCCAAAGCGTGGCGAGCGGACGCGGAACACATGTAAAGTAATCCGCGTCCGCTCGCCACGCTTCAGGCTCGGTGGCTCACTGTGCTCGCCACACTATTTAAAATCGGCTCCACGCCGACACTCGCCACGCTTCGGGTTGGCGTTCACAGTGGGGGTGTCGTGGGGGTGCATTTAACATTGTAAGCACCCATTAGGGTGCTTATACAATTAAAAATCATATAGGGGGGGCAAAATCGCATCGCATGTGGCTATATGGCATGTGATACAATGCATAAGATGCCATACGATTGAAAATCGTGGGTGCCGTGCTAGGAAACAAGTACCGAAAATTGAAGCCACAAGAAGTTAATTTGTGCCGGCTCATCTGTCAAATGACCATAAAGGAAAAAAAAATCCGGTACTTGTTTCCTCAAATACAACAAGATGGAATTTCCAAATCCTTGGCGCAACACTTGAATACGATAAGACTGGAGTTCTTTTTTCCAGAGATTTTTCTTATTTTTCAAGGATATTCTCAGTAGTACATGTAAGAAGAGGGGAGTCACTGATTAGAAGAGTCTATACCCCAAAATTTATAGAAACAGCAATGAAGGGTGTATAAGTATAGGCGTACCCCTACTCACGGTAAGTAAGGTGATGTAAAGGCCCGTAGCGGTTTCTTTGTGATTTTCCTCTGTTTTCTTGATCTTGGTTCTTTTTTATGTTCTCCGTACCAGATGTTGAAGTAAAAAATAAAAAGGAGGGATTAGTGGATAGTTCTTATCGTGTGATAAACACCCCGTGCAGGTTCTGATGTGATGAGAATGTGACTATCGTACCTTACTCACCCCAAGATAGAGTAAGATACACATATAAAGGTATCTTTATGACGAAATACAACAAATGGCTACAATAGAAAAGTGGGTGTGCGTACCGCACTCACGTCAGTAGGTGCGGGGTATATACCCGTAGCGTTTTCTTTGTTCAAAACCTCGTGTTGGTCCGTAAAAAACGGTGTTTTTCTCCCAAATTTGGTAGTTGGGAGTAAATATATAAAAAAAAAAAAAAATGGATCAGTACATGAATCTTATCATGTGGTGAACACCCTGTGCAACTCCAGATATGGGCCAGATGTGACTATCGTACCTTACTCACCCCAAGACAGAGTAAGATACACATGTAAAGGTATCTTTGTGATGGAGATATTAACAACGGCTGCAACAGAAGGTAAATATGCGTACCGCACTCACGTGTGTAGGTACTGGGTATATACCCGTAGCGTGTTCTTTGTGCAGATTTCTGTTGATCCGTGAAGCAAGATATTTTTCTCCCAAATTGGTGATTTTAGGAAATAAATGTGAAAATAAAGGTAAATAAAATTGCGTTTGATAAGTGCTATTTATACTCCTATATATAAGTGTAGGTAGGTGTAGAGGAAAATTTGGTGTCTTGATTTTATTTTGTATAAAAACCAAGATGGAGGTAACACAAGCGTACCGTGACTCACAATGGAGTGTGTAGATAAACACCCAAAAAGGTTTCTTTTCATAGAAGGGGATACAATTTTTCACCACGTGATGTGCATAGATATGTAGTAATATGTACCCAAAGACAAGTTGATCAGAGATTTGCGTACCCGAACTTACAATAATGCAAGTTTTCACCACTTATAATGGTTTCTTTTATCTTCTACGTGGGAAATAATCCGTGAGGATAATTCCTTCTCCCAAATATGGCCGAAAAGATGTTTTAAAAATTTATAAGTTCTTTATTCCATAAAAAAGTAAAAGATACAAAAATCCTCCATCCCAACGATGGTCAGATTATACGAGAGTCCAAGAGTTTGTCCACAAGTCATTACAATATGTCCAGCACAACAATAGAAAAAAATACAAAAAATAAAAATGAAAATGTAAAAAAATGAAATTGGTTTCCGAAAATTTTTATGTTTCAACATACCGTCCTCCACATATACAGTAACATCAAGAAAATTAATACTTTTTTCCTCAATTTCAAAGGATAATTTTATGTTGAGATCGTTGTTATTGAGAAGATCACAAAAAGTTTTCAAAGCCACTCTGTCTCCCTCCCAAATGAAAAAAATATCATCGATGTATCTTGCATAGGACACCAGATTCGCCCCAAACGGGTTATTAGCCCAGATCGTGTTTAACTCCCATGCCCCCATAAACAAGTTGGCATAGCTTGGGGCGAATCTGGTGCCCATTGCAGTCCCTGTCCGCTGCATATAGAAAACATCGTTAAAAAGAAAAAAATTGTTTTGCAAGATAAATGTTATACTATCTAGGACAAAATCTTGAAGGCCCTGTGGTTTCTCTGATAGGGCAAGAAAATGTTTAGAGCTATGTACCCCCTTATCATGTTCTATGATGGTGTACAAAGACCCCACATCCGCTGTTACAAGGAGAAAATTGTCCTTCCATGTAATGGAGTCAATGAGTTTCAGAAAGTCCCCTGTATCTTTGAGGTGCGATTTGTTTAAGGAGACGAGGGGTTGGAGATGATGATCCACAAACATCGACAGATTGCTAGTAATAGACTCCACCCCGGAGATTATAGGTCTTCCGGGTGGGTCTATGAGACTTTTGTGTACCTTTGGTAGTACATAGATAACTGGGGTAATGGGTTTATCATTCAGGAGGAATTTTGCTTCTCCCGAGGTAATGATATTTTTGTCCAGGGCTACATTGATGAGACTTTCTAATTTTTGGATGGTACTGGACGTGGGGTCTCCTCTTAATTTTTTGTATGTTTGTTTGTCTTGTAGTTGTCTTGTAATCTCGGCTTCATATTTTTCTATATCCAAAATAACAATCCCCCCCCCTTTGTCAGCTGGCTTGACTATGATCTTTTTATTTTCTTTTAAACTTTTCATGGCCAGCTTCTCTTTTGCAGTAAGGTTTGATATACTTTTATCGATTTTTATCGATTTTATATCCTCTAAAACTAAGGTCGAAAATGTTTCCACATATGGACCTTTGCAATGCTGGGGAAAGAAAATGGATTTAGGTCTAAATTTGGGTATGATGTTTTCATTTTCTAAAGGTTGTTCAATTTCATCGTTTTTATGGTAAAATTTTTTTAGTGCTAGTTTCCTTGAGAATCTTTGTAGATCTATGTATAGATCAAAATTATTAACATGATTCGTGGGAGCATATTTTAACCCTTTTTGTAACAGGGTTAATTCTTCTTGGGATAAATCATGAGAACTCAAATTAAAGATTTTAGTGGCCATTAGGGTAGGATTACTGTTGTTTTCCTCGCTGTTTAAAGCTGGTATAGAAGTTTTTATCTTCTTTTCCCTTTTATTTTTATAAGGCTTTGCTTTCCTTGTGGTGGATTGCAGTTTTGTTTTGCCACCCCTTTTGCCTCTATATTGAGATAGATGTTTTATCTGTTTGGGGATGAAGTATGGCTCATCTCTAAAAAAGGAGAGTAGCAAGGGTCGAAATTTTCTGTAAATGAGTCCTCATGCACTAATGGACTATACCTATTTTGTGTTTTAAAAATCGTAGAGTTCTTTCTTTGTCTGTCACTGTGATTATCCCTGAAAGTTTTTGGAGGAATTCTCCATTCAGGCGTTCTTTTAATTTCATTTTTAGGGTATCTCTCAGTTTTATTGGGATTGTGTTTATTCCAATGGGGTGTATGGTTTGTCTCCCTTCGGTCATACATATTGTATTTCCGATAGGGTGAACGGGTCCTGTTGTATCTAGGATATTCGGTCTCGTTTTCACGGGACCTTCCATTGAAATTAATTCTCTCTGTATAATTTGTCTTATATCTATAAGGCTCATGGATATAATTTTTCCTGGTAAAATTTCTTCTTTGTCCCTGTATATGTTGTTTAACCTCATTAGGTATATTTTTTACTGGGATTTTACTTAATTCTTCTGGGTTCTTATTAAGTTCTTCTTTGTCCCTTTTGAATTTCTTTACTTTCCTCTGTATTATGGCTCTTTCTGCTCTCCTAACATTAGAGGTAATAGTTTGTTCCAGCAGTTTGAAGTCTTCATTTTTGGCATAAGGGAGGGCTAATGATTTATACATTTTAATCTCTTCTTCCACTTTTTCTAACTCCCGTCTCCTTTCTTTAATAATCAAGGACATGAGTGAAAAAGAGCAATCATTTATGATTATCTCCCATTGTTGCTTAAATTCTTCTCTTGCAGTGGAGAAGGTAGAGGTTTTATTAATTTTTAAGCCTTTTGGGATCAGTTTTTGGGATAGATATTTCTCCAACGTAATGACCTCCCATAGTATTTTACTCTCCTTTAATAGCATAGATTCTAATTTTTCCATGATACCCTCTAGGTCTTCATCTATTAATTAATAGATGAAGACCTAGAGGGTATCATGGAAAAATTAGAATCTATGCTATTAAAGGAGAGTAAAATACTATGGGAGGTCATTACGTTGGAGAAATATCTATCCCAAAAACTGATCCCAAAAGGCTTAAAAATTAATAAAACCTCTACCTTCTCCACTGCAAGAGAAGAATTTAAGCAACAATGGGAGATAATCATAAATGATTGCTCTTTTTCACTCATGTCCTTGATTATTAAAGAAAGGAGACGGGAGTTAGAAAAAGTGGAAGAAGAGATTAAAATGTATAAATCATTAGCCCTCCCTTATGCCAAAAATGAAGACTTCAAACTGCTGGAACAAACTATTACCTCTAATGTTAGGAGAGCAGAAAGAGCCATAATACAGAGGAAAGTAAAGAAATTCAAAAGGGACAAAGAAGAACTTAATAAGAACCCAGAAGAATTAAGTAAAATCCCAGTAAAAAATATACCTAATGAGGTTAAACAACATATACAGGGACAAAGAAGAAATTTTACCAGGAAAAATTATATCCATGAGCCTTATAGATATAAGACAAATTATACAGAGAGAATTAATTTCAATGGAAGGTCCCGTGAAAACGAGACCGAATATCCTAGATACAACAGGACCCGTTCACCCTATCGGAAATACAATATGTATGACCGAAGGGAGACAAACCATACACCCCATTGGAATAAACACAATCCCAATAAAACTGAGAGATACCCTAAAAATGAAATTAAAAGAACGCCTGAATGGAGAATTCCTCCAAAAACTTTCAGGGATAATCACAGTGACAGACAAAGAAAGAACTCTACGATTTTTAAAACACAAAATAGGTATAGTCCATTAGTGCATGAGGACTCATTTACAGAAAATTTCGACCCTTGCTACTCTCCTTTTTTAGAGATGAGCCATACTTCATCCCCAAACAGATAAAACATCTATCTCAATATAGAGGCAAAAGGGGTGGCAAAACAAAACTGCAATCCACCACAAGGAAAGCAAAGCCTTATAAAAATAAAAGGGAAAAGAAGATAAAAACTTCTATACCAGCTTTAAACAGCGAGGAAAACAACAGTAATCCTACCCTAATGGCCACTAAAATCTTTAATTTGAGTTCTCATGATTTATCCCAAGAAGAATTAACCCTGTTACAAAAAGGGTTAAAATATGCTCCCACGAATCATGTTAATAATTTTGATCTATACATAGATCTACAAAGATTCTCAAGGAAACTAGCACTAAAAAATTTTTACCATAAAAACGATGAAATTGAACAACCTTTAGAAAATGAAAACATCATACCCAAATTTAGACCTAAATCCATTTTCTTTCCCCAGCATTGCAAAGGTCCATATGTGGAAACATTTTCGACCTTAGTTTTAGAGGATATAAAATCGATAAAAATCGATAAAAGTATATCAAACCTTACTGCAAAAGAGAAGCTGGCCATGAAAAGTTTAAAAGAAAATAAAAAGATCATAGTCAAGCCAGCTGACAAAGGGGGGGGGATTGTTATTTTGGATATAGAAAAATATGAAGCCGAGATTACAAGACAACTACAAGACAAACAAACATACAAAAAATTAAGAGGAGACCCCACGTCCAGTACCATCCAAAAATTAGAAAGTCTCATCAATGTAGCCCTGGACAAAAATATCATTACCTCGGGAGAAGCAAAATTCCTCCTGAATGATAAACCCATTACCCCAGTTATCTATGTACTACCAAAGGTACACAAAAGTCTCATAGACCCACCCGGAAGACCTATAATCTCCGGGGTGGAGTCTATTACTAGCAATCTGTCGATGTTTGTGGATCATCATCTCCAACCCCTCGTCTCCTTAAACAAATCGCACCTCAAAGATACAGGGGACTTTCTGAAACTCATTGACTCCATTACATGGAAGGACAATTTTCTCCTTGTAACAGCGGATGTGGGGTCTTTGTACACCATCATAGAACATGATAAGGGGGTACATAGCTCTAAACATTTTCTTGCCCTATCAGAGAAACCACAGGGCCTTCAAGATTTTGTCCTAGATAGTATAACATTTATCTTGCAAAACAATTTTTTTCTTTTTAACGATGTTTTCTATATGCAGCGGACAGGGACTGCAATGGGCACCAGATTCGCCCCAAGCTATGCCAACTTGTTTATGGGGGCATGGGAGTTAAACACGATCTGGGCTAATAACCCGTTTGGGGCGAATCTGGTGTCCTATGCAAGATACATCGATGATATTTTTTTCATTTGGGAGGGAGACAGAGTGGCTTTGAAAACTTTTTGTGATCTTCTCAATAACAACGATCTCAACATAAAATTATCCTTTGAAATTGAGGAAAAAAGTATTAATTTTCTTGATGTTACTGTATATGTGGAGGACGGTATGTTGAAACATAAAAATTTTCGGAAACCAACCGATTCCGGCACATATATCCCCACTTCCAGTTGCCATCATAGCCAATGGCTTAATTCAATCCCAAAAGGACAATTCCAACGTCTACGAAGAAACTGTTCTGACGATAAAATATTTTTGGAACAGGCAATGGATATGAAAACAAAGTTTGAAGCTTGCGGCTATGAAAAAACAAAACTTGATGGGGAAATTGAGCCCCTTAAAAAGAAGGAAACTATACAATATAGGAATAAAAATAGGGAGAACAATAAGGACAACCCCTATGCATTAGCCTTCGTATCTACATATACCGAAGAACACAAGAAAGTAGAGAAGATCTTTAAGAAACATTGGAAGGTGTTGTTATGTGATCCGATATTGAAAAACATCATACCAGAAGTCCCTAAGCACATTTACCGTAAAGCCCCAAATATTAGAAATAACCTGGTTAGGAGCAATTTTACTTCTAAACCCCACATGTCTAGAATAACCACAAAGGGTTTCTTTAGATGTGGAAGCTGTATGGGGTGTAAGAACATAAAAAGTAAAAGTACCAGCAAAATCACCTCCTATGAGATCAACGGATTCAAAATGGACATTAAGGACTTCATAACGTGCAATGTGAAAAACGTCATCTACACAATACAATGTAGCTGCAATAAGCACTATATTGGTCGCACTACAAGAGCCCTCAAAACTAGACTCGGAGAACACATTAGGAACATCAAAAAGGGTTTAGATTGCCATGCCTTATCATTACATTTTAAAAATGTGCATAATTGCTCCCCGGCAGAAATAACATCTTTTTGCGGTCTGAAAAGGGTCAATAAGAACATCAGACATAATGACAACACATCATCTCTGGCCAAGGCAGAGATGAATCTCATTTTTAACTGCAAAACATTACTGCCGGGAGGTCTTAACAGTGACTTCGAGCTGAAGTGGTTCTTGTGAACATAGCTTCAGCTCGACCATCACTGTCACTAATATTTATTATGTAAGGTTATAATTTATAATCCCCATATATGATAAACTTGTCTACATTAACTTTTCGTTATATTCACACTACTTGTGTATGAACCAATTATTGCACAAACACACACAGGGCTGATTTATAAATTCTTTATTCTTATGTATACTTACGGTTTAATATATAGATTTATGAATGGGGCAATCTCTGTATTAATGTATATCTCTGTCTATTCTTTTAGATACGTGTCACCATGACAACGCTCACGCTCCTGATGTGACCATTCTCAAGCTATTACGATGTGCGGGTCAAATTCCAGGAAGTAAATGCGCACATCCAAACAGCTGACTGCCCCAGGCTTCCGTCAGCTTGCGTTCCAGCAGCCGGAAGGAGGGAGCGCACATACGCGATCAGCTGAGTGCGGCATTACAAGCCGCACAGCTAGAAAAACGGCAGCGGTATATCCCTGCTGCCTTTCAACTTCTATCACATTTGCTATTCCCATTACCAACCTATGTTTGATAATAATCTAAAGGGACTTCCGGGAGCGAATAGACGGTTGTCATGGTGACCGTTTAAACAAAGCTTGGATAACACAAATCACGTTGAATTATCTGGCATGTTTTAATTTATAACACTATATATAGAATGTATAAACGATGTTTCTGATGATTTACTGCTGATGCTGCATTATATACCATGTTTTTATAATTACATATGCAAAAGGAAGTTAATTGTGTAACCTCACTTCCTGTTTGCTATGATTGGCTGCTCTGGGTATAAAAGATGGTCACTCACTCTCTGCAGACATGTCTTGAAAAAGGTGCTTGGACACCGAAACGCGTTGACCAGTTTTGTGGAGAGTGAGCAGCCATCATCTTTTTCCATTTCGTATGTATTTTAAACCTTGTATTTTATTGGTATTTTTTTCATTTTTTTACATTTTCATTTTTATTTTTTGTATTTTTTTCTATTGTTGTGCTGGACATATTGTAATGACTTGTGGACAAACTCTTGGACTCTCGTATAATCTGACCATCGTTGGGATGGAGGATTTTTGTATCTTTTACTTTTTTATGGAATAAAGAACTTATAAATTTTTAAAACATCTTTTCGGCCATATTTGGGAGAAGGAATTATCCTCACGGATTATTTCCCACGTAGAAGATAAAAGAAACCATTATAAGTGGTGAAAACTTGCATTATTGTAAGTTCGGGTACGCAAATCTCTGATCAACTTGTCTTTGGGTACATATTACTACATATCTATGCACATCACGTGGTGAAAAATTGTATCCCCTTCTATGAAAAGAAACCTTTTTGGGTGTTTATCTACACACTCCATTGTGAGTCACGGTACGCTTGTGTTACCTCCATCTTGGTTTTTATACAAAATAAAATCAAGACACCAAATTTTCCTCTACACCTACCTACACTTATATATAGGAGTATAAATAGCACTTATCAAACGCAATTTTATTTACCTTTATTTTCACATTTATTTCCTAAAATCACCAATTTGGGAGAAAAATATCTTGCTTCACGGATCAACAGAAATCTGCACAAAGAACACGCTACGGGTATATACCCAGTACCTACACACGTGAGTGCGGTACGCATATTTACCTTCTGTTGCAGCCGTTGTTAATATCTCCATCACAAAGATACCTTTACATGTGTATCTTACTCTGTCTTGGGGTGAGTAAGGTACGATAGTCACATCTGGCCCATATCTGGAGTTGCACAGGGTGTTCACCACATGATAAGATTCATGTACTGATCCATTTTATTTATTTTTTTATATATTTACTCCCAACTACCAAATTTGGGAGAAAAACACCGTTTTTTACGGACCAACACGAGGTTTTGAACAAAGAAAACGCTACGGGTATATACCCCGCACCTACTGACGTGAGTGCGGTACGCACACCCACTTTTCTATTGTAGCCATTTGTTGTATTTCGTCATAAAGATACCTTTATATGTGTATCTTACTCTATCTTGGGGTGAGTAAGGTACGATAGTCACATTCTCATCACATCAGAACCTGCACGGGGTGTTTATCACACGATAAGAACTATCCACTAATCCCTCCTTTTTATTTTTTACTTCAACATCTGGTACGGAGAACATAAAAAAGAACCAAGATCAAGAAAACAGAGGAAAATCACAAAGAAACCGCTACGGGCCTTTACATCACCTTACTTACCGTGAGTAGGGGTACGCCTATACTTATACACCCTTCATTGCTGTTTCTATAAATTTTGGGGTATAGACTCTTCTAATCAGTGACTCCCCTCTTCTTACATGTACTACTGAGAATATCCTTGAAAAATAAGAAAAATCTCTGGAAAAAAGAACTCCAGTCTTATCGTATTCAAGTGTTGCGCCAAGGATTTGGAAATTCCATCTTGTTGTATTTGTGGTAATTTATGGTTATTGGGTGATAGCCAGGGAAAGTACATATCGCGGGCAGCAGCGCGCCATCACAGGTCATATCCTAGAACTCTTTTGTGGTACTTGTTTCCTATCTGGGCGCCCAGGTTTTCTACGTACGGCACCGTAATGAAATCGGATCGCATCGCATCGGATTCGGTACTCGATGATGTACGATGGCATACGATGCTATCCGATCCGATTTTACATTGGAATCAATGTTAAATGGTCCCTGAGACCCGATTTTACATTGATTTCAATGTAATAACCCCGCAAACCCACGATTTGTATAGGAAACCCCCCCTGATGGTTTAAAATGCGCCTCCATTGTTAACGCCACCCCAGTATTGACGTCAACCCGAAGCGTGGCGAGCGTAGCGAGCCCCGCGAGGGGCGGCGGTACGCGTCCTCCGACTTTTTCATACCCCCACTATCCACGTCGGCGTGGAGTTGAGAATAGAATAGTGTGGCGAGCGCAGCGAGCCACCGAGCCCGAAGCGTGGCGAGCCCCGCGAGGGGACGCGGATACCTGTGAAGCCCGCAAGGGGACACGGATACCTGTGAAGTATCCGCGTGCGCTCACCACGCTTCGGGCTCGGTGGCTCGCTGCGCTCGCCACACTATTCTATTCTCAACTCCACGCCGACGTGGATAGTGGGGGTATGAAAAAGTCGGAGGACGCGTACCGCCGCCGCTCGCCACGCTTCGGGTTGACGTCAATACTGTGTTTCTGTGCAGATGTGACAAGGGGAGGGCTTTGAAGGGTTAATAAATACAGTAGTGTTACAGATGGCCCATCCTATGGGCCAACCATAAAAGCGGGAACGAAATCGGATCGGATCGCATCGCATCGTTCAATATCGTGTATGTGCATTTGTGGTATCCGATGCGATGCGATCCGATTTTGATACGGAGAATAGCATGGTGCGCAATTAACTTAGCGGGCGCCCAGATAGGAAACAAGTACCAAAAATCCATCCACAAAAGGTCTCAAGGTGCATGTGTGATGTTATTCCCTGTTTAGTTCTCTGTCAGTATCAAAATGTGAACAAGATATAATTGTACAGCATGTTTGTAACCTCTTGCATTGCATTTCCTTCATTATGTAGAAACAAACGAAAAAAAAAATATCTGAAGAAGCCGCTGAGTCCCCACGGAAATACAGGAGGACCTACCCATGTGACCTGCCTATTGCTGTATGTTTTTTGAGACAATTGTCATCTGTGCCAAAGAGAAGGAGCCCGGGCTTCCAAGGACTACTTAAACTGGATTGCTGCAAATAATTTGCTAAAAAGAGCACACAACCCGGTTCATACAGTGCAGGTACAGGGAGGTCACCTCCCTTTTCATTGTTTTTATTTTTATTTTTATGTCTGGCCAGACAAAATACAGTGAGAGAAGGTCTCTCATATAGAGGAATACCAACATCCTCCATCCACCCTGCAGTGGATGAAAACATATGAATGTAATTAACAACAGCTTTTTTCATACAAATACTGGGACCAGTAATAACATAGCATCAGGCTGTGCTAAAGTCTTGGCCTAACAAAAGAGGCTTTTTAAACTTATTATGGCAGACTAATTATCCTTCTTTCATATTTTAATAATTTTGTCTATAATAACCTGATTTTTTATCACTGGCCAGTGTATTACAATTTAATAAATTCTATTTATTTCTATACATTGTTTCTAGCGCATTATATGTGTTTTTTTCGTTTGTTTCTGCATGTCTGGGGAATAGGCATTTCCCTTACTTGATGCTGCTGGAACCTGCTGCGCATTTCTACACATATATCGAATGAGTATCTGTACGCAGTAGTGTATTGGGTCTACACCTCAAACTATTTTATAAAGACATCGTGTTTTTTTTAGAGTTTTTAGAGATATTTTTCCTGTGTTTGTGTTTTTTCCTTCATTATGTGGCTTAATAAAAACATTTTTAAATATGTTATTAAAAGAAACTGCTTATAATAAAATATGTCAATCACTGCAAAGAAGGCTATGAGGCCAATTAAGAGTTGCACACAAGTTGGCTGCAATCAGGCTCACACTGCATACATGGACTCAAATGCGAATAGTCACCTCTATGCGGAGTTCCCTGCAGCTATGCCAAAGCACTGCCCCATTCCATACAATTGGTCAAATACCCACCATCAGCAGGAGGGAGGACAGGAAGTGAATACTACTATCCCGTCCTCTTCTGCCCGCCTGCCTGACGCCCACACCACCGCCCGCCTGCCTAGAGGTGCATGTTTGAGAAGTATTTTTTGGTTTTAATTTATGCAAGTACCATACAGAGGTTCAGGTGTGACAGGGGGACGGCGAGGTACAGGGGTACCAGGGGGGTGGATAGGTGCTGGTGAAACAGGGGGATGGAGAGGTGCAGAGGTGATGGGGGATGGGGAGGTGGAGCGGTGACAGTTGGACGGAGAGGTGCAGCGGTGACAGGCAGGTGCAGTTGTGACAGAGGGACGGGAAGGTATAGGAGTGACAGGGGGATGGGAAAGTACAGGGGGATGGAGAGGTGCAGAGGTGACCAGGGATGTGCAGCGGTGACAAGGGAACAGGAAGTTCAGGGGTACCAGGAGGACGGAGAGTTGCAGGTGTGACAGGGAGATGTGAAGGTGCAGGGTGCAGGGGTACCGGAGAAGTGCAGGTGTGACAGTGCGCCAGGTAGGTGCAGGGAAGAAGGGAGTAAAAGGAGGGACTATCTAAATGGATATGACATTACCTTAGCGCCCGCCACCCCCCCCCCCCCCCCCCCCCGTCTGAAGTACTCCGGGCCCCCCAAAACCTTAATCCTGTTCTGACCATCAGTAATGCACTCTTGTACCAGATCTGTACTTTTCCTAGGCATACATGCTTTACATTATCCGGAATTCCAGCTAAATGTCCTCCTTAAATTTAGTCTACTTGCGAATGCCCCTTACCACCCATTTATGCCCATTCAGCTGCAAGTGGCAATGCAAATTATGGTACTTGTTTCCACGATATTGATCTTAGGCATCGCAAGGAAAAAAATTGCGTCGGTCGCATTGCATGCGGCCAAAAAAATCGCATGCGATGCGACCGACGAGATTACCGCGGTTTTACATAGGGAACATTGTTAAATGGGCCAATTGACCCGATTTTACATAGGGAACAATGTTAAATGGCCCACAGACCCCAAATAGCCACCCTGAAGTGTGAAATGGCCCCCCCAATTGTTAACGCCACCCCACGATCAACGTCAACCCAAAGCGTGGCGAGCGCAGCAAGCCCGCGAGGGGCGGCGGTACGCGTCCTCCGACCTTTTTATACCCCCACTATCCACGTCGGCGTGGAGGCAAGTCAGATGCTTGGTTGCATAGGGAGAGGTATCAGCAGTAGAAAGAAAGAAGTAATAATGCCACTGTATAGGTCATTGGTACAACCTCATCTAGAGTACTGTGTTCATGTCTGGAGGTCATATCTCCAGAAGGATATAAATACATTAGAGACTGTACAAAGAAGAGCAACTAAAATGGTGCATGGCCTACATCACAAAACGTACCAGGAAAGACTAAAAGATCTTAATATGTATACTTTAGAGCAGAGAAGGGAAAGGGGGGACATGATAGAAACTTTCAAATATATCAAGGGTTTTAACAAGGAACAGGTGGGAGACATTCTTCACAGGAAGAGGAGCAACAGAACACGAGGACATGTACTGAAACTAGAGGGAGGAAGATTCAGGGGAAATGTGAGGAAGAATTACTTCACAGAAAGAGTAGTAGATAAGTGGAATAGCCTCCCATCAGAGGTGGTAGAGGAAAATACAGTAGTACAATTTAAACATGTTTGGGATAGGCATATTGATATCCTTACAAAAAAAATAAGGATCAAATATGGTTTGAGGTAACATGTTTAAAAAAGGGGCAGACTAGATGGGCCAAGTGGTTCTTATCTGCCGTCAAATTCTATGTTTCTATGAGTTGAGAATAGAAAGTGTGGCGAGCGCAGCGAGGGGACGCGGATACCTTCACAGGTATCCGCGTCCCCTCGCGGGCTTCACAGGTATCCGCGTCCGCTCGCCACGCTTCGGGCTCGGTGGCTCGCTGCGCTCGCCACACTTTCTATTCTCAACTCCACGCCGACGTGGATAGTGGGGGTATGAAAAGGTCGGAGGACGCGTAGCATCGCCGTTCGCCACGCGTCGGGTTGAGGTTGATCGTGGGGTGGCATTAACAATTGGGGGGGCCATTTCACACTTCAGGGTGGCTATTTGGGGTCTGTGGGCCATTTAACATTGCTCCCTATGTAAAATCGGGTCAATTGGCTCATTTAACATTGTTCCCTATGTAAAATCGCGGTAATCGCGTCGGTCGCATCGCATGCGATTTTTTGGCCGCATGCGATGCGACCGACGCGATTTACATTTTACCATGCATTTCTATGTAAAATCGCGGGCATCGCATCGGTCGCATCGCATCACATTATAATGGCATGCGATGCCCGCGATGGGCGCCGTTCTAGGAAAAAAGTACCCAAATTATATATGCACATCTCAGCATCACCCATAGATCCGTCCACAAAAAAAACTTGTGTGCCACTCTGAATTTCCCCTAGATACAGTATACACTATTTCATCTATCTATCCATCTATATATGGCTAACTACTCCTCACCTCTATGAGGTTACGTACTGCCAGTGACCACTAACGGCCACTCAACAAACCCAATTACTCCTTTGTGCTAAAAGATGTCATAACAGAAAGTGAAAACAATGTTTGCAGGGACACTGATCTGGTTCAAACTTGCTTGATATGGAGAGAGGGAACTGTGAAGACAGAGATTGGATATAGAAGCAGATAGGGACTGGGGGTGTGGTGGAGAGTTTGTGGACTAAAAAAACTGTTGCAGCTCAAAATGAAAGTAAAATATGTCACAGTACAAAGTAAAAGCACATTTACAAAGCTGTCATTTTGATGTGCTTTTGGTACTTATATGTTAGTTGGGCGCCCACTAAGCTATTTGCTTAGTTTTGCGTGTCCACTCGCCACGCTTCGGGCTCGGTGGCTCGCTCCGCTCTCCACACTATATAAAATTAACTCCATGCCGACATGGATAGTAGGGGTATGAGCGTACCAACTAACATATAAGTACCGGGATTTTAACTAGTACAAGAATATTTGCTAACAAAATAAAGTATTTTAGATACTTTGTTCCACAGAGCAGAACCTTCAGTGGTTACATATGGATCTTCGGGCTTTATATTCTCCACTAAGGTACATTGCAGAAGAGTTTTAAGCAGTATATAGAACTTAGTGCACCGTTTTTGTCTGTTAATTAGTAACATTACCTTAAGGTCTTCAATTAATGGGTGCGGAGTCCATCTGTTCTCAGAAATTTGATAATTTCTGAGTTCTTGCTCAACAGGATAAATATGAACATCTATAAACTCCTTCAATTTGCTGTACAGGCTTTTGGCCTCTGCAGAAAGAGCATCAGGGGAGATGACCAGAATACCTTTCTGTGCAGAATGAAGAGAGGATCTAGAATATGTAACAGAGGTTCTGTTCTCCAAAGGATTCAGGTTTATTATTCTACTCCATGTACTGTAAAACCTTGTGGGATTTTTAGAAGTGGTCCCTGAATGAGATTTGAATACTCGAAAACCTTCTTTGGTAGCAAAATCCCAAGCCATGTCAGCCATTAATTCAGCTAATTTTCCTCCAGCTTCTGCATTTGCTGCGCTAGCCTGTCCTGCAAGAGATTAAGGTGGAGTTCAAAGGAGCATTGCCTTTATCAAGCACCAAGGGTGGTATTTGATTGTTTTTCACCAGAATTTCAACTCTCTATCCTCTGGGGGCTGTGCACATATGTGTGGCTGATCCTGGCCATATTGAGCACGATATAGACAAAAAAATAGATCCATTGAATATCGCCTTATGATCTGTGGTCATTTAAGATGGGAGATCGGGTGCGATTTAACAATTGAATACCACCCCAAGTGTCACAGAACCAAACATGCTTGTTAGTATTTACACTGGACTGATTTTCTACATGAATACAATATAAAACAAAAACAATGTGCACATGCTGAAATGACTGTATTAAAAGGAAAAAGGGTACTTATGTATTATCTGGGCTCCCATGTTAAATGCACCCCATTTTTTCATACCCCTACTATCCAATTACACATGGAGTTGATTTAATATAGTGTGGCGAGCGCAGCGAGCCACCGTGCCCGAAGCGCGGCGAGCGCAGCGAGCCCCGCGAGGGGACGCGGTCTCATAAGAAAAACGGGAGCCCAGATATTACATAAGTACCGGAAAAAGAAACATACAATTTTAAGACAGATAAGAACCATTTGGCCCATCTAGTCTGCCCCTTTCTTAACCATATTGTTACCCCTAAACCCTATATGATCCTTATTTCTATGTAAGGATATCCTTATGTCTATCTCATGCATGTTTGAATTGTTCTACTGTCTTAACCTCTACCAGAATCAGAATCAGCTTTATTGGCCGGGTTTACTTGCGTATACTAGAAATTTGGTTTGGATTGCTGTGCAACAGCCAGTTAGGTACAGTTAAGCAGTGACAGTACAGATATACATAACACATACAGGTGTGGGCCAGATGTACCCTGGGGGTTATAGATGCAGGGAATATAAATTCAGCGGCGCCACTGGTCCTTGCAGCAGCCAGGTGGGTAAATATATAGGGAAATACGGTACAGTTATCACACAGGGATCACATACCTGCCGAGCTGCACAGCGACTAGGCAGCCATCAGCGGCGCCACTCGTCGCCGCAACAGCCAGGTATATAAAGAATAAGCAGAGACAGTACAGATATACATTGCTGTGCAGTGCACAAGACAGGGGAGACACGGGGTTACATGGCTTAGTGCACCATTCCTAGGCAGCCATTTGTGGTGTGGCGCCATCTTGCTCATGCTGCTCACAGCAGAAGAGCTCATCCAGCCATCTTCCCTGGAGGGAGAGCCAGCATGGGGGGGGGGGGGGGGGTGAGTCCGTGGGGCCAGGGGAGAGTCAGGGGGGAGGGGGGGGGGTGTCAGTGAGGCTGGGTTGAGGTCAACCATGGAATATCTTCTCTTGATAAGTGTAATCACTCACTAAAGCCACTGAAAGGACTGTACCTGTGAGCGAACGCTTGTATACACCTTGCAAGATTGCAGCCAGTCGGAAAAATGAGAAGGCCATGTAGATGTTCCAGTCCTCGGCCTTAGAGATCCCCATGTTTTCATAGTACTGATCAAAGTATTCCTCTGCAGTGGGAATCCCCAGCTCTTTCAAACCATAGGTTTTCAGCCCTTACATGAAGGAGAATTGTTAGCTAAAATCCATGTCATAAATATGTGACCGTATTAATTGCAAACAATATATTTTTATAAGCGGTTACCTAAATTTTTAAACTTATTTTCAACTTTAATAAAAAAGAAACAGGGCCATACTATTAGAATTACCTAGGTGGCGTGATCATATGTTAGTACAGGTTGAGTATCCCGTATCCGAGTATCCGTTATCCGCTGTACTATTATTCACAAAACATACCAAGATTTTAGACTGAAAGGATTTTTCACATTAATAAACATTAAATCATAAGCATATTTTCATAGAGTGGCTAGTGATTGCTATCCACTGACATTTTCAACCATTTTCAAATTGCGGCACACCGAACTAGACTTTAAAATTGCCAAGACACTCCATCAGTCCCCAACAGAAAATAAAATAACTGACATTGGTCTCAGCAGGAAAAAAAAAAAAGCCCACATTGCCCCGCACAGTAATTAAACACAGTGGTCCTCAGAGTAATATAAACACTTTGGTCCCCAGGCAGGGCCATTATGAACACAATAAGGGGATTTTTGTAAGAACTTACCGTTCGAATCCCTTTCTCTGAATCCATCCTGGTGACACAGCTCAACCATGGGATGCACGAGAGTCTAAAAGGAGCCAGGCACCTATGCTAAAGCTTTGAGAGGCAGGCTCCTCCCTTCTGCATCCCAGCATTCAACTTCCAGAGCACACTAGGATACATTAACTCAGTACAACGCCTGAATATATTAATATGCACAATCAAGTAATTATAACCATCATAACATGACCAACATGAAACGGCATTACTTACTGAGTGTAAAGAGAGGGATCGCTGTGTCACCAGGATGGATTCAGAGAAAGGGATTCAAATGGTAACAAAAATCCCATTTTCTCTTTCATCCATCCTGGTGACACAGCTCAACCATGGGACGTTCAAGAGAATGTCCTTTGGGAGGGTATGCTCAGGCCTGCAGTTCTCATCACTGCACTGCATACTTGCTCCGCCGTAGCCCCGTGGCGCACAGCCCAAGAGGCAGCAACCGACCTGGTGGTATGAGCATTAATTCTGGAGGGCACTGGTTTGCCAACTTTAGTATAGGCAAATGCAATCACGACCTTAACCAATGAGCAATGGTCTGCTTTGAAAATGGCCAGCCTCTTTTGTGTACATTGTACAAGACCAATAATAAGTCAGTTTTCCGAAACTCCTTCAATCTGTCCACATAAATGTGCAAAGCGCGAACCACATCCAAATTCTTTAGTCTGTGCCTATTCCTGACCTCCTCAGGAGGACTAAACACCGGAAGAACAATTTCCCGGTTTAAATGAAAAGAGGAAACAACCTTAGGCAAAAACTTAGGGACTGTTCTCAGCACAGCTCTATCATCATAAAATACCAAAAACGGAGACCTGCTAGACAAGGCCCCTAACTCTGAAACATGCCTAGCAGAGACGATAGCCAACAAAAAGGTCAGTTTTCAAGTAAGAAACCTCAGGTCAGCCGACCTTAACGTTTCAAATGGAGGTTTCTGTAGAACAGATAAGACCAAAGATAAATACAGGTTGTCTATAAGGAGGTTTCAAACGTGTAACCCCTTGGAGAAAGGTCTGCACCTCCGGTAGCAAGGCCACTTTCTTCTGAAAGAAAGTAGACAATGCTGACAATTGCACCTTCAGTGATTGAAGGCTTAATACTGAAGAAAATCCATCCTGTAGAAACTCCAACAGTCTTGAAATTTTGAACCTAGACGTGTGAACTTTCTGTCTTTCCATAATATAAGTTTTCCAAACCCTATAATAATTAGCTGCTGAAACGGGTTTTCTTGCACTAATCATGGTACGGATAAACGTGTCTGAGAAACCTTTCTTTTTCAGAATGGAGGTTTCAAGAGCCAGGCCGTCAAATTGAGCCGAGGTAGGTCCTGATGAAAGAAGGGCCCTTGCCTGAGAAGGTCTGGCCGAAGTGGAAGACGCCATAACGCTGTCGACAAGCTCAGAATGTTGGAATACAAAGATCTCCTTGGCCAATCCGGAGCTATCAGGATGACGCATGCTCCTTGTGTCCTCACTCTCTTGAGGACCCGGGCAAGCATGGGAAATGGTGGGAAGACATATGCCATCTTGAAATTCCAGGGCACTGTCATGGCATCCACCGCCCACGCCAAAGGATCCCTGGTCCTCGCACAGAACCTGGAAACTTCCAGGAAATTGTGCTGGGATGCCATCAAGTCCATTTCTGGCAGCCCCCAATGAGCCACTATTTCCTCGAATACCTCTGGGTGTAACGCCCATTCCTCTTCCAGGAGATTCGCTCTGTTGAAGAAATCCGCTTCTACATTCCGAACTCCTGGAATGAAAACAGCAGACAAGGCCGGAACATTGGCTTCTGCCCACTCGAAGATCTGAGACACTTCCTTCATCGCCATCTTGCTGCGAGTGTTCAGGTTCAGGCAAGCCACCGCCGTGGCATTGTCTGATTTGATCCGAATGGGAGATCCCCTCAGCACCTTTTCTGCCTGCAAAAGCGTTTTCCAGACTGCCCGCAGTTCCAGTACATTGATCGGTAAGGTCGATTCTCCCCTGGACCACAGGCCCTGCAATCCAAACTCCAGGGCTACTGCCCCCAAGCCCTTGAGACTGGCGTCAATGGTAACCACCAGCCAATCCCATGACCGAAGGGAACGACCCAAATGAAGAGATTCCACATCTGTCCACCACAGTAAGGAATTCCTAGTTTCTGGGGTTAAGAGAACCCTCTCGGTTTTCATGGTCTTGGGGTTCCCCAACCAACACACAAGAATGTTCCATTGGAATGGCCTTTAATGGAATCTGGCGTACTGAAAGGTCTCGAAGGTCGCCACCATCTTGCCCAGCAGCTTCAAGCATTGCCATACTGATGGACCGGGTTACTGTAAAAAGGTCCAGACTAACTGGCAGATGTCTCTGGCCTTTGATTCTGGAAGAAACACCCGATGAAGATGTGTGTCCAGAAGGACTCGCAAGAACTGCAGCTTCTGAGTAGGGCACAGCTGAGACTTTGGTAGATTTAAAATCCACCCAAGGATCTGTAGAAACTGAATTGCTGCTGACAGATCTTCCTGCAGTTTCTCTGCTGACTCTGCCATGAACAACAGGTCGCCCAAATACGGGATGATTATAATTACCCGAAGCCTGAGTGCTGCTGCCATGACCGCCATTATTTTCGTGAACACCCTTGGGGCTGTTGCCAGCCCAAAGGGAAGAGCGCGAAATTGCAGATGCAGATCGCCTATCCCGAAACGCAGCAAAGATATGTTCTTCGCATATAGGTACGAGCAAATAGGCGTCTTGAATATCCATGGACGCTAGGAATTCTCCCGGCTCAGTAGAACTGTTCTCAAGGATTCCATCCTGAAGTGATCCACCTACAAGTGTAGGTTTAAAGACTTCAAGTTCAGAATTGGTCTGAACGAGTTGTCCGGTTTGGGTACCAAGAAAAGAATGGAGTAAAAACCCTTCTTCCTTTCCTCCCACGGTACCGGGTCCACCAGGCCCTTTTCCAGAAAAGAATTCTCCGCCCCCAAAAGGGCCTTTCTTAAGCGTGCCTCCCTGGGCAAAGGTGTAGGGAGAAACCTCCTTGGAGGTATTCCCCTCAGGTTGATCCTGTATCCCTGGGAAACCACATTGACAACCCAGGGATCCTGGCCGGATAGAGCCCAATCGCCCGGGTACTGCAAAAGGCGACCCCCACTCTGGATCCAGACCGGGGGCCTCCGGCCCATCATGCGGAGGGCTTCTCCTCAACCTTGGCAGCCTGCTTTTTTCAAAGGCCCCTAAACGGGACTTGGGAACTTTTCCTTTCTCGGCAACAAATCTTCCTCTACCAGACTGCCCTCTGGATGATGCACCCCCACTAAAGGAGGGACTAAAGCACTGGCGAAAAGCAGCAAACTTAGAAGATCCTTGTTTTACTGACGGTGTAGGAAGAAATGTACTCTTACCCCCAGTTGCCTGTTTAATGAGGGATTTCAATTCAGAACCAAAAAGCAACTCCCCTTTAAACGCCAATGCCTCAAGAGACTTCTTGGATTCGTTGTCGGCATCCCATGCCTTAAGCCACAAGGCGCTTCTTGCAGTCACTGAATGGCCAATTTTGACTCCCTCTTCACAGCCTCACAGGTGTATTCAGCTGCCGCCTTTAATTTCTCTGCTAATGCAAATGCTTCTGAATCTGGCTGAAGCAGCAAAACACAGGCTATAAGCTCAAGCCATCATGGCCTTGGAAACCCAGGCTGAAACAATAATAGGTCTGTGTAAAACCAACACCCTTAAAAAAACGCTTTTAAACAACCCTCTAACTTTTTATCCACTGGGTCCTTAAAAGCAGCGCCCCACTGCACAGGCAAAGCAGTTGTCTTTGACTGCCTAGTGACCAGGGCATCTACCAGTGGGACTCTCTCCCACAATTCCACATGCTCTTCAGGCATAGGGTACAGACTCAAAAACCTTTTGGGCATAAGTAGTCTCTTATCAGGCATTTTCAACTCCCCTCCCAGCAATTTCTGCATGCCTGCATCAGAAGGAAAAGTGACTGCGTCTCTGCGCTCTCTTTTGAACACTCCCTGCTGCGGAGCCTTATCCGCCTTAAATAAATTCAATGCCTGTTTAACAGCAATAATTAAATCATCCACAACCGGGACAGGGGCTTCCAAGTCTTCCCTCTGGTCCCATGATAGTTCCATACACTCCCCGCCCTCAGAGTCAATATTAGGGGTAGGTGGGGTGGATAAGGGACATCTGGTAGAGACCTCTGACTCCTTTGTAAACTGCTCCATAAAAGCATTAATCTTATGCACACTCTGAGCAGTGTCCTGCATCACTTGAAAAAAGGCAGGGTCCTCCTGTGAGGGGGGAATGGAGCCCACCAAAGGTTGAGAGGACGACAATGGCCTGGGAGATCTCCCCAACTCATCTCTCTGTCTGTTCAAAGCTTGTACTAAAGCAGACACAGACCTTCCCAGAGCTGCTGCCCACGCAGGTTCTGGTTGCTCAGCCCTCTGGGCTTGCACTCCACTGGGCACAGACTCGCATATAGGACATATAACCCCATGCATGGTCCATCTGTTGAGAAGTTAATTTAAGCCCGCAGTTAATTAACATGGCCGATGCTCCCTCCCCTAACACAGCAGCATTACACCTTTCAGTCATGATAATATCACAGTGCAATAAGCCAGGCGTCAGTACAAAGCCAATATATATCAGTGTACTTATCTGTCTGCTGTATGAACCTCTGTGGTCACTGGGGATGGCGTCGCCTCAGAAGAAACTAGTCACTCTGTCTGCAGGAAAAACCTCTCCTTCCAGCTCCGCACAGTGTGGGCAAAAGGGCCCCAAGGCAGAGTGAAGGAAGAGACCAAAGTCCCGGCTACAGCGGGCTAGGTGGCTCTTTGGCGCCTTTTTACCCCCGGTGAGCCGCTCTTACTGCATGTTTCTTCTGTTTCCTGTGTCTCCCCTTCAATGGGGACCACATGGAATCGCCCAGCTGTGCTGAGCTCCTGTAACAGGCTGCAACCTCTGCAAAGTTCAGCCTGTAAACCCTTTCAAGATGGCGGCCTCCATCACCTCCTCTAGTGAGGAGGTTTTAGCGTTGTGCTGAGAGACCAGAGTACACAGGGAGCTGACAGGACGCGCTTCTGTCAGCTCCTGCTGCGCTGTCAGTGTGAGGAAACTTCCCCTGAAAGCCTCACACTGTGCCTGCACTAACTAAGATGTAATATTAATAAAAACACAAACACCCAAGCTACTCCTATGGCTGCAGCAGCAACCCTTCAGCATAGCACCCACTCCGGTGGGCACCTAAAACGAACTGAGGAATGCTGGAATGTAGAAGGGAGGAGCCTGCCTCTCAAAGCTTTAGCATAGGTGCCTGGCTACTTCGGACCCTCCTACATCCCATGGTTGAGCTGTGTCACCAGCATGGATGAAATAGAAGTACAATTATTATAATCATAATAATAATAATAATCATAATAATAGTAATAAGAATAATAAGAATAATAAAGTGACGGTCATTATTGTGAGTGTTAGTAAGTGCTTTTGAATGAAAAGGCTCCAGTAACACCAGAATTATTACATTGCTTGGCACCTAATCCATACTGGGCAGTGATTCAGCAACTCAACTTTTGGGCCAAGCAGCAGAACCCTTGAATCTGTAGCTAATTTTAGTACTTACGGAATCATTCTTATTCATTCGGTCCCCGGAAATTTGCAAGGAGGAACAATGTTTTGGTTCTGGGTATAACAGCTTATGCGCATGTGCAGGTTCCCTGTGCGAACGGTTTTGGTGATTTACTTAGTCGCTGAGTCGTTCACAGAAATCAGGGAGGGCCGGGGGTGTTCGGCAGCTGGGACGAGTGTTTCATGGACGCCCCTATGTTCCCGTGTGCCGGGGGCGGGTGGCTGACATTACAGGAAGTGAGCTGCCCCCACTGTCTTCTTCCTGGCACACGCAAATAAAATTCAGTTTCCACTGACTTTTATTTGTGTGCAGAGGAGAAAAGTTTTGATGGTCGGCGACCATTGAATGATTTCTCCTGCAGCGGCGGCATGCAAGGGGAGGTGTCTTCGGTACACATCACCTCAAATCAGTTGTCGAAGTGGGCCGGTATGCGGCAGTATGGCATACCGGCACTTCTTTGCCACTGATCCAAGAGAGTGCTATTTTCACTATTCGGTAGCAACAGTCCTGTACAGCAGGCAGTGGGGGAGAATGGCCAGCCTGCTGCCCTTACAAAAGGGAAGCTCTGTGTACTGCTGGTCCCTACCTCACCCCTCATTGACACAGCCGAACCCATGTCTCCACGGTAGGTAGCCCAGCCCCCCCCCCCCTCCACCTGCTGCCACATCCCTGTTGGGTGGCCCAGCCCCACTCCACACCCCCCCCCTCCATCCCCTGCCGCATCCCCGCCTGGAGTCCTAAGTCTCTCAACAAGTCAATGCCGCTGGATCCACGGCAGCTGGGCCGACTCAGCTCCCTCCTCATGCCGCAACATACAAATCTATCAATGATAGGTGGAAAGAGGGAAGCTAGGTGGACTGACTCTTCAAGCTGCCGCTGGTTTGCTCTCTTTTGCTTCTACTGGAGCAATGGCAGGCCTCAAAAGTAAGTAGTGCTTCAAAGTCCCCAGTCCCACTGTCCCTGTGTGCCCGGTGTCACTGCTCCTGCATCCCTGTTGTCAGTTTCTCTGCATTCCCTCTGTCACACTCCCTGTCCCTACATCCCTTCGGTCACTCTCCCTGCCTCTGCATCCTTTATGTCCCCTCTATCACTCTTCCTGTCCCTATGTCCATGCTGTCCCTCTCTCGGTGTCCCCGCTGTTGCTGTTCACACTGTCACTTCACTGTCCCTGCATCCACAGTGTCTCTGTCCCTGCATCTCCGGTGTCACTGTCCCCGCTGTCACTCCTTATCCCAGAGTCCCTGCTGTCACTCTCCCTGCATCCCCACTATCACTCTCCCTGTCCCTGCACCCCCACTGTCACTGTCCCTGTCCATATGTTCCAGCTGTCTCTCTCCCTGTCACTGCATCCCCACTGTAACTGTCCCCACTTTCACTGTCCCTGAATTTTGGCTTAATACATGTGGTTTAACATAAGTTTTAGCTCAATATGTGTTGCATAACGTGAGCTTAAAGGGCACTAGTACTAGATAGTACAAGGGGTATACTATTGTGTTGCATAATGTGAATAAGGGATATATGTTGTGGTACACTACAGTTAAAGACACGCCCCTTTGAGTGGTCAAACAGCCTCTTTGAGAGCGTGCACGCCAAAGGCGTGCATTTATACAGTCTTCATCTTTCCATACCCCCACTTAAAAATGTCCACTTCGACCACTGGCACTCGGTAAGATGCAATGTTCGCAGCTTACCGAGGCAACCAGAATCAGGCCCTTAATTCGTGGAAGCACAGTCCAACACTTCAAGCTCACACCCTGCCCTCAACTCTATCAGTCTTATTTATACAACAAAACAGCATTGTATATTCATTGCTGCAAAGTACGTAGAATGCCTTATATTTCTTATAATAATTATACTTGGCGGTGCGGTAGTATTAGAGTATATGTGGTCCTTACTCATACCTTTCTGTATAGGGAGATCAGGTGGAAGATAATGAGCCAAACAGTTGTAAGCCACATCTGACATGGGATCTCCAAGGGTAGACAATTCCCAATCCAAAACACCAAGGACTTCCACTTTATCATGGTGAAATATCAAGTTGTCTAACCTACAGTAAATACATCATATAAAATAAGAACACTCAGCGCAAATATCTTGTAAAGTATATATGTCTACATCTGCATACACTAATGATTGCTAAGCAAGGGGAGCAAATAAATTGATATTTTTCTGTGCATTGTAAGTACTGGATGATTTTGCATGTAGTGCACAAATGTTAGCTTTAATTTTAACTGCAATGTAGATTATAGTTTAAAAAACACCCAAAACAATGTATACACACACACTTGGTGTTTTTGCCCAGCGTGTAGGTACAGTGCTGAAGTGAAAAACGCTAAGCTGAATTGCTCAGTGCATACATACTCAGTGATTTTCACCACACCCAGTGATTTTTACCGGAAGTGAACCACTTTCCCTATCAGGAGACTGTGTAAGGTGGCTCACTTGGCTGGTCAAACCAGCCGACGGCCTGTGGTGGCCGGCAATGATGCGGGAGCGCACATCAGCTCTCACCGCCGGGCCATACACAGTAGAAGAGGTTGAGCTCAATGTATCTTAAAACAGTAAAACTGAGTAATTTTGAGCTCAGATCAACTAGGGTATATGTCTGCAAATGTTACATCTGCTACACCTGCAGTGCATTGTTGTTTGTTCAGTTACTAATTGTTTGATTTACTTACAGACATGAAGCAGGCCATGCTCTTGTGTAGACAGCCCACCGTCATAATAGTAGGTAAACCATGCAGTATATGTACTAATCTGGCCCCCCACAACATAGATCTGTCCCAGGCTTTGCCTACGGTCACAGATTTAACTTTATAAATAGGTTAAAATGCTCAAAGGGAAAGAGGAGGAATAGACATAGGGTCTGAGGCAGAGACCATGCATGGTTACAAAATATAATTTTTTTGCTTCGCAAAAAGAAGTTTGCACTACAGTACAAAAGACTATGCAAGCCCTGCAACAACCACTTTGCATATATGAGAAATACTCAGGTTCGCTGGTGGATCGGATCTCTCCACTATCTATGCAACATCGAGTCTCACTTAAGACTCTCAAGATATGGCCACTGTGGCTGCGAACAGGATGGCATCCACATGCTGAAACATGCTCATTACACCTCCACATTATATGCCCATAACATGTTTTGTGAAGGCTCTGCGTCTCCTAAAATCTCTACCCTGAACCACTCATGAATTGCAGAAGCAATATCGATGTCATACACATACTTTCGTTTTGAGTGGCTGTAAGCCTTACTAGACTTTTGGCACATGGGCAGCAGTAAAAAATATGAATCCCTCAACACATATTGATACTGCATCCACCTCTGAGTAGGTCCCATTGTGGTCTCCTGTTGCCTACTCTAGAGGTCTAAAGGTCCCCACACACTATGGGCGATTGCCCGATTTCCGACCGATCATCCGATATATTAGCCGATTTTTACCGATAATCTGACGATTATCGGGGGGGGGGGAATCGTTCTAGTGTGTGGGACCTTAACTCAGACTGAATCGTACATGTTACATTTGGCACACCTGCAGTGCAACATGGATTGGTCCATTAGAGAAAGAAATGTGCTTTTAGATCCAGTCCGAAGTAGGCCTCAAATCCGTGTCTCCATTGTGGGTAACAATGTCTTCCAGAAACCATGACACACACAGAAGGTTCAACCTACAAGCAAGACCCTTACTGTTTTGATAATAGGATCAAAGTAACTGTCTCACTCAAAAGAATTGTACTTTAAAAGGTTTTATTATATAACCACATTAAAAATAGGAGAATATGTTACCTAAAGTCTCCATGTACAACAGTAGTGTTCTGGCCTGCAGGGAGATGATGTGGAAGCCACTCAATAAGCCTTTCCATTGCTGGGATTGTATGAGTCTCACTAGATCTGTACTGCTTTGTCCATAATTTAACTTGGCGTTGAACATATGCACCTAGTTGAAACAAAAAATATTATCGATAGTGAATAAAAAACAAAAATCATTGTAAGCAAATCCTTCTAAGTAGGTCAATCACTACACCCTGGCTAAAGGAGTTGTGCTCACAGTGCAGAGGTGCAGTATATATCTGGTTATTAAACACCAGGAAATATGCATGTGTTCACTGGTACTGGCAATTAACTCAGCAGTAGAAAAGTATAATCTGCCAGCGACTGACATCATAACTGGGTGGGCACATGTAAACACATAAGGTTGATAATTGGCAAGTCTGTATACACCTACTAATTGTCAGATAGGTCTGCCGATCCGTCACATTAGTGTGTACCCAGCTTTACTCTAGCTCAACTTCAGAGACACACCCACTGTAGTTTTGCCGCCCCTGCTTTTACATTTACAAGGGCAATCTCCTTAATAACTTACAATGAGTCTTCTCTGGAAAAACCAGTCATTCCCAATTGGCCTAACTTACATGGCATTTAAATACTCAATTTCACTTATACCCCTTTTACACCAGAGCCGCGACCCGGATTATTGCCGATCCATTCCGGGCCAGGGCTTGATGTAAAAAGGCAAAAAATAAATAAATAAATAACCCGGTCCTGTTACCCAGTGTCCGACCCGGCAAATGTTCAGGGTCGGACACGGGGCTTCAGCGGAGTCAGGGGTTGTGTAAATGGGTAACCCGGGTTATCCGACCCAGGGACTCATTTCCTCCAATCAGGGAGCCCCAACCTCCGGACCGCAGCACCCTGAAGTCAGTCCGGAGGTTGGGCAGGGGCTGCGCAAAGCCTCCGCTGCTGTCTGCGGTACTATGCAGACAGCAGCAGAGGTGAATGGATGCCTGTGTGCGGCATCCATTCACCTCATGGACAGAGGCTGGCGGCGCATGGAGGCTGAGGGCAGCCCAGCAGCTTACATGGGTGCTGGGCTTGCCCCCGGTGTGTCGGTCGGTGTCAGGCAGCGTTGTGGGGGTGATGGTCAGCAGGTTTCCCGGCGCTTGGAGATGATGTCATCTCCGAGAGCCGGCTCAGGGCCCGAATTCACCAGCGTCCGCTACCCAGCATAATGGGGTGTAAAAGGGAACAACTGCCAGGTCGCATCCAGGTCCAAAAACCTGGGTGCGACCCGGCAGTTTTGGTGTAAAAGTGGTATTAACATCAAATTCCTACTTGATATAGCCTTGCTCAGAATGGTCTTAAACAGTGTTTCAATTTGCCTTCTTTATTTAACAATTAGACCTTAGTATAAATACTTTAATGTTTACTACAATGAAGTCTCTATGCTAATGAAAAACAGGCTTTAACCACTTAACTGCAATTTTTTTTTCCAAAACCGTTTTTTTTTTTACAATGATTGAATTAAGTTAACCCTTTGAGTGCCAAGTGAACTCAGGTGTGGATATAGCACGGGAGGTACTGAGGGTAGGAAACCAGGAGGCAAAAGGACCAGAGGTCCCCTTGAGAGCAGCAACTGCAAGAATACTGTCTTCCTGCAGCCACACAGCTTTCTGACAGCCCACTTAAAATGCAACCATGTCAGGGAAAGCACAGCCTGCTGGTGGCAACTGGCAATCACATTATCTGTTAAGAATACTATACACTCCAAATATAAAAACAGATACATAAAGGCAAATATGATCTGCAGTGGGAGGTGAAGGTGCCCGTACACATTACAATTATTGTATACAATATTGCATCTCGGTTTTCCGATGAGATCGGTTCAGATCTAGTACAAAAAAATATGTGCTGCACATACTATTTGTACTAGATCTCATCTAATCTCATCACAAAACCGAGATGCGATGAAATGCGACACGGTATACAATATTTGTAATGTGTATGGGCACCTTAATGTAGCTTTCACATCACATAAAACATTTTGAAACGTTTTGAAAAACTGTAATTTTAAATGGTATTTTAAACGGGTCTAGTGTTCATATTGCAGCAGATTACCATTTAAAAATACCGTTTAAGTACCATTCACATCACCAGTCAAGCCGTTTAACCTCTGAACATGTTTCTACCCACAGCTTATTTCCTGGTTCAGGGAAGGGACACAAGACAAGGGACAGCCTATCACAGTGCTCTAACCTTTATTTTTTACTAAATACCATTTCAGTGCCATTCAGACAGCACAAAAAACGGCTCTGAATTGGCTTTAAAACGGGTAGGACTCTGCTTTTTAAACGTGTTGAAATACCAGTTAACTTTAAATGGTATTTCAACTATGACACTTTCACACTGCAGCCTTAAACGTTTTAAAAGGCAAAAAAACGGCAATATACCGTTTTAAAAGTGTGATGTGAAATGATGCCAATATTTTTGTTACATGGAGTTTCTATCAATATTAAATACTGAGGAACCCTCAATAACATTGTTTAGAATAGAAAGAATGAAGCGCACTAAACTTAGTACATTACTATATCAAAGCAAATAAGTTGATCTTAATGTTATACAGCATCACCTTTTTAAAAGGTAGCCAAACAGAATTCACATGCTATATGAAGTTAGTTACCCTGTTTCCCATAATCCTGCAGTCCAGCTTTCTGAATATCCACACTGTGAATTTTGCACAGAACTTTATTCATTGCTTTATATATAGCTCGGCGTTGTTCCACATCGAGTCCTGGCAGAGCAGTGTCTTTAAAAATGCGTCCAGTTAAATACTCCATCAAATAGAAGGGAGTACCGATTATGCTGTCAGAAAGAATACAATCACATTTGTATAAAATAATGGAAATAATTTACAGCCACAAGAGAGAAAGTGAATCTTAAAATAGGATTTTGGGGGTGCCGGACGGCTCCCCGACAGTCGGGATTCCGACAGTCATTACTCCGACGTCGGAATCCCGACTGCTCCCTCGTGGGGGTCCACGACCCCCATAGAGGGAGAATAAAATAGGTGGCTAGTGCAGCTCACCACCGAGCCCGCAAGGGGCTTCATTGCGCTCCCCACGCTGTGCAGTCGGGATTCCGACGTCTGACTAATGACTGTCGGAATCCCGACCGTCTGGTTTTTATACCACACCCGATTTTGGTACCTACCAGTAAATCCATTTATTTAAATCCACAGGGGCCACTGGAGTTCATTACAATGGGTATAGAGGTGTGGTTAGGGAGAGCTGGGCACTACAAAATTTCTAAGTGTAAGGCTCCTTCCCCTCTACTACCCATCATAACTCCAGTTAGCAAAATAAAGACCGAAAGGAGATGCGAGATGATAGGAACAAGAAACACATGCATGCTATGGAACAAAAATTGTCAGGTGACACAGAGCAGGGAGGGCGTCCAGTGGCCCCTGTGGATTCAGAAAAACAGATTTACCATTAGTCACAAAAATCCTATTTTCTCTTTCATCCAGCAGGGGCCACAGGAGTCCATTACAATGGGGAGGTTCCAAAATTATCCCCACGGGAGGGACAGCTCCGATCCTGCAACACTGAATGGCCAAATTGAACGCATGAAGAAGCAAAAGTGTCAAACTGATAGAACATCACAAATGTGGGAACCAACGACCAAATTGACACAGCGCAAAGTTGTAAAATAGACGCATCACGTGTCACTGTCCATGACGCTTACACAGATCTAGTAAAATGGGCAGACAGGGAAGGAGGCAGCAGCTTATGTGCTTAGACATACGTTTGTTGAATGGTAAGCTGAAGCCACCTAGCTATCATCTGTGATTTATGACGGCCAACCATGATGAACGGAATCATAAAGCATGAAGAGGCAATCAGTCTTACGTAACGATGCCGTTCTGGACACATACTTCTTTAAGGCACAGACAACATCCAGTGTCGAAGAACTATCGGAAGCATTCCATAACAAAGGATCCATTGGTTGATTTACATGAAACGATGAAAGATGGGCTGCATATGCAATTCAGTGCGATCTTCGTGATAGAGAGGATATGACTGAATCAATGGACTCCATCTTAAACCAGTGGTATGCAACGTAATGATTTAGGAACTGTAAGTTTAGTATAGGTCTGGCAGAACAATCTGGTTTTAGGACCACAAAAAGATTTGAATAACCTCTTCCTCTTTGCTGAACAGGAACTGGTACCACCACATGAAAGGTCAGCAGGGAATGGATTACCTGTTGCAAAATGGCTCCTATTTCTTGAGATATCAGAAGTCCCATCATGAAAAACTGATTGGCAGGTGACTTGACGAAGCCAAGGGTCTATGCCGGAGGTGTCCCATTGTTAATGAAAATTCAGCAAGCACCTACTTGCTAAGCTCCAAGGTAGGACGAGAAACAATCATGCCATGGGTTTTTATGTGGATTGGCCTCTTGGCAGAGCACTGTAGCCTGTGGGTATGCGCCTCCTTTGCCACCTCTGGCATGTACAAAATCATCTCTGCCACATCCTCAAAAGGACTGCTGAGGCCGAAATGATTGAAAAGAGGGCCCTGATTACTGCCTTCTAGCTGGTAAAGACGCCGATGGTGAGAAAGCAGAATTTCCACTAGTGGCCTGAGCTAAGTTCTTATCCAATCCTGGGCCGAATAAGATATCACCAGTAAATGGAAGAGCTTCCACAGCGCTTTTTGATGCAGAGTCCGCCTGCCAAAACCTCCACCAAAGGGCCGGGGGGGGGGGGGGGGGGGGGGTGGCACGATGCCCATGCAGGTTCAGATCTGCAGACCTTGGACAAATCGGAGGACAGCTTTGCCATTACCCCTATTAAATCAGGGTCCGGGTTTGAGCAAGTGTCACATAGGGTGACCTTGCTGTCAGGGTGTGAATACAATTAGTACCACAGTTAGAACAGCTTCTGTAAAGCCTTGGATGAACTGACTGTCATTGTTCCATGGACTCACACACACACACACACACAAACACAGTACAGCAGAAGATTAAAACAAGTGACAGGGAGAGGCGGCGGCCTCCTCTAGCATCTGTAGTAGAGAGGGAGGAGTCCACTTAGAAATGTAATAATTCCCAGCTCCCACTGCCCACACCTCTATACCCATTATAATGGACGCCAGTGGCCCCTACTGGATAAAAGAGAAATACCTATTGTAAATTACACTCACCTAGAATCTTCACAAAGGCTGTAAACCTTTGGTACAGGGATTCCGGCTTCACCCACTGCTTTCAAGATCCTATAAACAATTAATTTATTAAAAAATCAGTAAGCATTGAGCAGGATTTATTTGTGATCTTACATTTTGTATTATGTGCAAGTATTAACAATACCATGCTACCTCGCATACTTAACAATTGAGTCCCTTCAAATTGTTCCATGGATATTCTTTCAATTTTATGGTGAACATATAATTTGTCTGGCAAGTAAGTAACATGTGCTTTTGCATTTTGTGATTTAAATACAGTACTAAACTTAAGCCCTGTGCATGCTACAATACCTGCACCCGATATCATTAACGATATTGTGCATTTACACTGCAAAATATCGTCATCAGTATTGTCCAGTGTGGCCCCGCGCTTACTCTCAATGCTTCTCCCTCACACTGTGGTGGACAGCATCAGCAGGGAGGGCAAAGGCATGCTCTTTATGTCTCTCCTCTGCACTGTGGTGCAAAGCAATAGCAGGGAGGGGAAAGGCACGCACTTGCACTCTATGGCCAGTATTCAATGCCGGTGCGAGCGGCCGGCGAGGGGGTTAAACTGCGAGGATCACAGAAAACCAGTGATCCTCGCAGTTTAACCCCCGCGCCGGCCGCTCGCACTATGCAACGTTCTGGGGGAATCCTCGCAGTCACAGAACTGCGAGGATTCCCCTAAACTGCGAGAGCCACGGCTAGTGCAGCAAACTCGCTGTAATTAGCCTCGGCTCTCGCAGCTTTTGGAGGCACATTCGCAAATTCCCCTCGCTCAAAAAACGGAGCGAGGGGGAATTTGCGAATGAGGGGGGGTCAGTTGAATACTTACAGGGTGAGCGGTGACTGAGAGCAAAAAGTCCTGCTCGCAGTCACCGCTCGCCCACGGCATTGAATATATGCCTATGTCTCTCCCTCACACTGTGGTGGAAAGCATTAGCAGGGAGGGTAAAGGCAGGTGCTTACTCTCTATGGGCCTTATTCTAGTTCACTCTTTCTGACAAAATCCTTCTTAGATGGACAAAACCATATGCACTGCAGGTGGGGCAGATGTAACATGTGCAGAGAGAGTTAGATTTGGGTAGGGTTTTACTTCAAAGTAAGATCTATATTGCAGTGTAAAAATAAAGCAGCCAGTCTTTACCCTGCACAGAAACAAAATAACTCACCCAAATCTAATTCTCTCTGCACATGTTACATCTGCCCCCCTGCAGTGCACATGGTTTTGTCCATCTAAGAAGGATTGTGTCAGAAAGAGTGAACTAGAATAAGGCCCTATGTCTCCCCTCACACTTTGGTGGAAAGCATTAGCAGGGAGGGGGAAGGCACGCACTTGCTCTCTATGGGACAAATGTAATAGGGTGAGAGTTTCAGAAAGTGAGAGATTTTGGGAGAGTTTTCCCATGTTTTTTAAAGCAGCAATCAATTACATGGCAAAATCAACCTGGTTTTGCAGTGTAATTGATTGCTGCTTTAAAAAAAAAAGGGGGAAAACTCTCCCAAAATCTCTCACTTTCTGAAACTCTCACCCTATTTCATTTGTCCCAAAGTCTCTCCCTCACACTAGGGATGGCCATCAGTGCCTTTGCCATCGATGGCAAAATTGCACATGGCCATCGATAGTGTAAAACTATACAATGGGTGACCATCGATAGTTTTACATATCGATGGTCATCTATTACGTGTTAGTAATTGGCCTGTGGACCAATCAAAACACGTGGGCAGGGCTTCGCGTGTGTCGGGGGCGGGGCTATGCTCCGCGTCCCGGCACTTTAAAAAAAAAACAGCAAAACATCAGTTTTGCTGTGCCATCGATGTAGGGAAACCATCTGGTTCCCCCTCATCGATGGCAAAAATATTCGACATCGGCCATAAACCATCAATGAATTTTGAATCATCGATGTTCAATGGCCATCCCTTCCTCACACTGTGGTGGAAAGCATTAGCAGGGAGGGGGAAGGTACGTGCATGCTCTCTGTGTCTCTCCCCTGCACTGTGGTGGAAAGCATTAGCAGGGAGGGTAGTGGCACATGCTTGCTCTCTATGCCTCTCCCTTACACTGTGGTGCGAACCCTTATCATGGAGGGTAAAGGAAAGCACATGCTTTTTGATTGATTATAACATTACTTTGAGCGCTCATTGCAGGTGTAATGATGACTGACTGCACCTACCTATATTCCCTCTCTACAGCATGTGCCGCAGGCAGCAGCTTTCCTGGAGGTTTTTTCCGCAGCACAAGTTCTTTTCCATTAAATTTAACATAATAAGTGGGGTTGGACTGCCCATGACTGAATTGTCGGACAAGCAGGGGACCTGCAAGATTTCAAAGACACATATAACGTTTATGCAACTGCTGGTGAACGGAACAATGCATATGTCCATATCTGTAAATTAGCTGTTTAGGTGCCATTATTAAGAAATCAGTATTTTGCTGCGCCACGTACCAGACGATTCCTCCCCAAATAGATTTTCCAGATACTTGTTTAAGGAATCTCTTGGAATATCCATAGTGGGTCTCACAGAACGAGTGTTTGAAACAAAGTCTCTTAATGTAAATCCTAAGAGATTTTCTAAATCTTTTAGAGCTTCTGTGACATTATTGACCTGCATAACAAAAGAAACCTGGAGTACTGTGTTGAAAATGACCACAACGTGATACTGTAATCAAAAACAAATTGCATATTGGGGCTAGATGTATGATAACATACATACATACATACATATAGTAGTAGTGTTCATTCTAGCACCCGCTGTGTTTGAAAATCCATGCAGTTCCTCTTCCCTGCCTGGGGTGTCGCTGTGTGCTGTAGTGCTTCTAGCACAGTGTGGTCTGTATATCAGCACTGATATGAAAACCAGACCTTGCTAGAAACACCACAGCAGACAGTGACACCCCAGGCATGGAAGAGGAACTGCATGGATTTTCAAACACAGCGGGTGCTAGAATGAACACTATACATACATACATACATACATACATACATACATACACATTTACACCACTTGCAGTTCTCAACAGTTTCACAAAACTGAAGTAATTGCCCACCCTGGGTACAGTGTGATATAATCCGAGAGGTTTTTTTTTGCTTACTAAAACTACAACTTTTGATCTAGATTTTAGCTTTTGACACAGCTGACAAGAAAGTACAGCAATGAATCAGTAACACATACAGTATATATGATATCTGTAATGCATGTGGGCATGGAGTGGATGGAGCTCCTTTCCTTTTTATTATAACATATAAAACACTGTTAATGGTACAGAAGCACCCACAATTAGCATAGTATGCAGAAAAAAGTATTGGGCTTAGCTGCGATTGATATACATTAAATACAAATGATGTAATTGAATTATAGTAGTCAGCTGCAACATGAGGTATTACCTTACTTTGTTACCTCAGCAGAAATCAGAATTATGACTTTGCTTTGTTCAGTTTATCCAAAAGGTTTCTACCCTTATCTTCAGTTATTCTCCTCATAGGTGAACTGTGTATACAGTGTAGACAGCCACTTACCTTTATTGTACTGAAACCTAGCTGCGCAGCAGCTTTCAAGTTCTGCCCTATGTCATCCAGAAAGATGGCCTCCGCTGGAAGAATACCGAGCCGCTCTGCGCACAGCTGGTAGATCCGAGGGTCTGGTTTACACACCCCTTCAATGCAAGACTCAACGATCTACAATAACACAAACCTATCAGAAAATAACTCTCATCTACAATGAAATGAAATGATCATAATATGCAGTCAGCATCCTTTTGATTGTTAGAAGTAATGAGGGGTGTATGCTATCAGGATTCATTCAGCCAATTGGAGACAATAATTGTCCTTACCACATCAAACTGTGAGCGGTCTAACGGCAGGAAACTTTCTCCATCATGTAGAAAGAAATTGTTGCTCAGAACAGCCGTTTTGAGCCCTTCTGCTCGGATACACTGAATAGCTGCAGTCATTTCAGGTACCTGTTTTGCCATCTCTCTACTGGTGAGGTCGGTGAGGAAACTGTGAACGGGAACTGTTCCACCTGCCTGCAGTATGTATGAGAAAAAGTGATTGCCATAACTGTATTTCTTGTCTACGTAATCATCAAGCATGGGCACACCGGCCATGTTATACCTATTAACTTGCACTACAGAGTGAGGCAGCTGTTTTCTGGGTAGGGGTAACTAGCAATCACCTGCAGTTGTCCACTATTCAGCCACGTCTGCTTTTTATGTGGTTGCCATTTAACTGCACTCAGGCAACATATGCTCCTGGCTCAGCCACATGGTTCTTGTATTCATAAAGTGCAGTAATATGCATCGCACTACACGCTCAAAGTATATCGTCTGTCAGAGAATTTTAATCTTACGCTTTGGAAAACATACTTGACACAGCTGGATGTGTTACCTCAAACAGCAGCATAGAATAATCGAATAACCTGGCATAAGAAAATTATTTGCTATGTGCTAAATCTGAATGTGAAATAACATTTGTATTTCCAATATACACAACCACTGCCTGTTTTTTGTATATTTTACCTGACACATGTATTGTGCTTACCAGCCTTTGTATGTGTAGTGTTGCTCGCAATGCTGTAGCAGGTTGGTAATGTGAGAAATCACAGAACACAAAGTCCTATGTGCCCTAAAAAACAGACAAGAACCAATAACATTGAAACTCACAATCTTTGAGCAGAGGTTTCCAAATTCTTTCTCAAAGCCTTGAGCTGATAACTCTCCTCTCATATATTTCATCCAGGGCCCGTCATTTCCACCAGTTAGAATGGCTTGCTGTATTGTATCCACAGGAACATTGTTACGGATTTCCCAATCTGAACAAAAACAGTGAACACATTATAGCTACTAGTTTATGTGAATACATTACCGGTCAAAAGTTTGGACAAACCTTCTCATTCAATGGTCTTTGTTTATTTTAATTATTTTCTACATTGTAGATTGATACTAAAGACATCAAAACTATGAAAGAACACATGTGGAATTATGCCGTAAACAAAAAAGTTGAAAAATGACAGGAGCTGATTGATTGGTGGTTTTAGAACTTTTCAAGGCTTAGCACATCTCGCCCTAAAATGGCTACAGAATGCTTATAAATTTGCACACTGGTGGGTCCTGCATGTTGGTCCAGCCAATAAACTGAGGAGTACTCTCACACTGGCCAAAGTTGGCTCTGTATGTCAACTCAATGACCTCATGTCAGTATTCACATCCCTATTTCCGAAATGAACAAAAGAGGAATTTACCAATTCTTCCAAACAGCAAATCAGTGCCACATGAAGTACTAGATAAAGAGAGTAAATTAATATGGTATGGAATGAAAAATTAAAAAAAAAAATTAAAAATGCAATTTTTAATGAAAATTTTTATATACACATCAATATCAATATGTGATGACTAATAACAAAAAAATGACTACACCAACTAATGAACAGAAAAAGAAGTAAAATACATGGAATGAATAATAATAATAAAAAAAAAAATGGTTTCCGGAATGTACTTTTTTGTTTTGCTAAAAGCATTACTGGGGACATTTGTGACTGGTGCTACTGGGGACATCTTTATACTGGCACTACTGGAGACATCTGTAACTGCCACTAAACACGTACAAGAAAACTACTGCTTAGCATTCACATTTAGGGCCTTATTCTGGTTCACTTTTAGAGGCAAATTCCTTCTCAAATGGACAAAACCATGTGCAATGCAGGTGGGGCAGATGTAACATGTCCATAGAGAATTAGATTTGGGTGAGTTATTTTGTTTCTGCGCAGGGAAAATACTGACTGCTTTATTTCTACACTGCAAGATAGATCTCACTTTGAAGAAAAACCCCACCCAAACAGTGGCGTAACAATATCTCCTCAGACCCTGCGGTCGCGGGGTGGTGCTGTGTAAGTGCGGGCGCTGGGGGTTTGCAGGGCTGTTCTCTGAAACTGTCTGCTCAATGGGGGCGGACATTTTGGTATGGTCAGTTTTTCATACCAGCAGAAGCCAGGAGGGGAGCCGGCTGCGGGTCCCTGGCACTGAAGGACAGTGGAAAGTAAGGCACGAAGGCGGATTAAATTTTCGTCTGGGGGAGCACGGTTTTGATAGTTACGCCACTGCACCCAAATCGAATTCTATCTGCACGAGTTACATCTGCCCCCCCTGCAGTTTACATGGTTTTGGTTCACTCTGTCTGGGTGGTGACTATCTGATCGAAGGGCTTTTTAAAATCACCCAGCAGTGGTCAGGTCTGAATCGGACCCAAAATCTTGTACATTGGGTATTTTATTCAATGTATTTAGGATGCATAAGATGTGTTGGGACACTTCATGAAACTAAAACAATCAACAAATATGTTGTCCAGGCCTTCAAGAGTTAATAAGTGTTTTTTTTTTCTTTATTCACATAACGTAAGGGTCTATTACCCATGCCAGTACCCGAAGGCAGTATACACTTTGTGAAAGTTACAGACCATTACAACAGGTTCCAAAAAAGGGAAAAATTAGATTGCTGAATCATAACAAGGGAAGAGAAGAAAGACTGTTATGTACGTGACGCACTGTTAGGACAAGAAAAATTAATAAAATGTAACCTTTAATTGTTTATTTTAAGATTTGCGACATATAAAAACAATTGCCAAGGAGGCTGAGAGGAAGAAACAAAGTGTTTTTAAAAAAGGGGATATAGATCCTCTCAAATTGAACCCCAATGTCCTGTTCCCAGTGTAATTGCTAGATTAGGTGCGTGTTGCTGTATATCTTACAGTGTGTACCCACTCATGAAATGAACAAATCTGTTACAATTTTCACTTAATTAAGTTACTTTTGTTTAATATTAGTTTATAACACAGATTGTTTCCAAGGACTGTGCAGATAAATTAGGACAGCAAAGTAAATATGTCTGTTTGGTCCTTTTAAACATCAAAAAAAGGGGTTGCCGCCTAGTATCTGCACAGATATTGCGCAGTGTGTAGCACAGTCTTCAATAATAACAGACTACGGGGCCGGCTGGTAGTATACGTGCCGTATTTCACATCTAAAGTGTACACGTTAGATCTGATATTGGGAACACAAATTGGCTGTTAGTGTTCTCCGCCGTTTGTTTGGTTCCTCTCCGCAGGGAAAGTGGCTTGTATGTATGCCGCTGTTCCCGGCTGTGCTGGTAGTGCGTCGGTGTCTGTGGGGAGATCAGTCAGTGGTGAGGCTGTGATTCTCCAACTCGCAGACCCGCTCCGTCACTTGACACTGCGCCTAACAGAGGGACGCACCGGCCGGGTGCTGTATCTGCACTGGCGTGCTGTAATCACATCTGAGTCTTGGGAGACCGTGGTCAGGTTCTGACCCCACAGCTCCTATCAGATGTGCCCTCTGTGAGTGGATACTGTAACGCCCTATACATCAATCAAAATACATTTCATGGGGGAAGGGGACATGGGGATATTTCACACACTAAGTGTGTCTGGTCAACGCGCGTGTCGCCACCAGCTTCATCAGGTCCTGATGAAGCTGGTGGCGACACGCGCGTTGACCAGACACACTTAGTGTGTGAAATATCCCCATGTCCCCTTCCCCCATGAAATGTATTTTGATTGATGTATAGGGCGTTACAGTATCCACTCACAGAGGGCACATCTGATAGGAGCTGTGGGGTCAGAACCTGACCACGGTCTACCAAGACTCAGATGTGATTACAGCACGCCAGTGCAGATACAGCACCCGGCCGGTGCGTCCCTCTGTTAGGCGCAGTGTCAAGTGACGGAGCGCGACGCGGGTCTGCGAGTTGGAGAATCACAGCCTCACCACTGACTGATCTCCCCACAGACACCGACGCACTACCAGCACAGCCGGGAACAGCGGCATACATACAAGCCACTTTCCCTGCGGAGAGGAACCAAACAAACGGCGGAGAACACTAACAGCCAATTTGTGTTCCCAATATCAGATCTAACGTGTACACTTTAGATGTGAAATACGGCACGTATACTACCAGCCGGCCCCGTAGTCTGTTATTATTGAAGACTGTGCTACACACTGCGCAATATCTGTGCAGATACTAGGCGGCAACCCCTTTTTTTGATGTTTAAAAAGGACCAAACAGACATATTTACTTTGCTGTCCTAATTTATATGCACAGTCCTTGGGAGCAATCTGGGTACACATATGTACAATCGTCGGGCCGTTCTTCCGATCTGCGGACGAACGGCCGTTCGATTGTATATATGTGTACGCTGTCCCGATCCCTTCGTTGCGATCGATAAACGGCCAAAAACGCTTTTGGCCGTCCACGGTCGGTCGGTCGCAGGTTCTTTGCTGCTTAATATTCTTCCGACAGGACGGCTCCATATCGAAAGAAAAGTGACATGTGTACGCACGTTCGATCGATATGCAGCCCGTTCCTGCGATCATTCCTCCCAAACGCAGCACGCCCATGTGGGTGTTGACTAGCTGCGTCATCCCTCCATCAGCTATTACCCGCCTTATCAAAATGACCCCCCACCCACTGGTGTAAAGATTACATTAACAGGCATTGTAATGATATACATATAGGGTACAGGTATGTGCACAGCTATACATATGGGGGACATGTATGTAATTTCTATATTTACCTTCATGTATTTCTCCTGTAGAACTTGGACGATGGCATCACAGGTGTCTGGTATTATCAACCCCAGCGCTTGAGATGATATTGCGGTTGTGAATCTCAGGTCGGCAAGGGTCCTGCCTGTTGCCAGATAACGCAGCGTTGCCACCAGTCTCTGCTCTGCAGAAATAGGCCTCCTGAAATAGGTGTCCTCTCTCTCTATTAAAGGGGTAACCAGTGTCAGCAGCTCCATGAAGGTAGCGTCATCCATACGGAGATAATTCCTGAAATCATCAGGATTGTTCTCCCGTATCTCCTGTAGCAATGGCATGTGGGAGAAGGTGTCTCTCCTCAGAAGCCAGTCTCTGGTCCAGCAGCTCCGATTCTTGGTCCTTTTTCTTTTTTTAATAGCCCGCAATCTGATGGCCATAGCAGCCAAAATGCACGCACGAGCCTTCCTTCTCCTCAAGCTCATGATTAAAAAGGCCCAAATGCACCGATAGACGAACGTACGTACGTATATCCAGTACAGCTAGCAATGGATATGAATAGTCACGGCTCTATTCACTGTACTACACGAACGATTCTTTGTTCCGTGATCACGCCTCGTTTTGCTATGCTCTTTTAATCCAGCCCATTATGATAATGTTGTGTACATTTTTATCGTTCGAATAGCCAGAACGGGAGAGTGTGTACGGTGGTACAATCTTTTTCTTGCGATTGTTTGGACGGGAGTACATCGGACGTCGCCAGTAAAATTGTACATATGTGTACGCGCAGATCGGTCGTATGTTTCGGACGGCCGAACGTGTATACGGTCGATCGAACGGTCGCAAGAAAAATGAAATTGTACATATGTGTACCCAGCTTTATAAACTAATATTAAACAAAAGTAACTTAATTAAGTGAAAATTGTAACAGATTTGTTCATTTCATGAGTGGGTACACACTGTAAGATATACAGCAACACGCACCTAATCTAGCAATTACACTGGGAACAGGACATTGGGGTTCAATTTGAGAGGATCTATATCCCCTTTTTTAAAAACACTTTGTTTCTTCCTCTCTGCCTCCTTGGCAATTGTTTTTATATGTCGCAAATCTTAAAATAAACAATTAAAGGTTACATTTTATTAATTTTTCTTGTCCTAACAGTGCGTCACATACATAACAGTCTTTCTTCTCTTCCCTTGTTATTGCTCAAATTACTGTTGAAGTGACAGCACACCCCACATAATAAAGTCTATGAATATTGATTGAAACAAGGGGTTACCTTATAAACACTGCCAGTGCGATTGTTCACCCCCCCCCCCCCTCTTTTTGTTCTAGATTGCTGAATCAACTTAAGTTATGGACTCAAGTTATGTTAACAGTAATCTAATGTCAACTTCATGATTTTCTTTCTCTACCAACATGCTGATTTTTTGTGTGGTAGTTATGTATACCATTATTAAGCCCCTAAAAAAATTGGGATGTCTAATGGGGACTCAGGGGGGTATTCAATGTCAGGGGTACTGCTGTAGAGAAAGCTCGACAGCCGTGCCCCTGTCCCGTTCTCGCTTTGCTCTACTTGAGCTCAGCAGGTGGGATTGATTGTCCCGGGCCCGCCGAGCGGCGAGAAAGGGGTGTGGCAGCTAGTTGAGGGCGGAAATAGACGAGCTCTGGCTGGGAGCTCGCCTATTTCCATCTTTTCTCTGCAGAACGAGCCCGACAGCTTGTGAATTCGGTCTCATTCTGCCGAGAACCCCTGTTCAATGCTGTCGGGGAAGACAGCATTGAATAGGGCCCCGCAGCCATCTCCCCCGTCGGGAGATGGCTGCGGGAGCATGACTATCATTGAATACCCCCCTAAATGTGCGTTTCTGCCATAATATGAAACATAATGCAGATTAAGTAATTCGTCTTTTTTGGGGATTCGGGAGGAAAATGTATCTTCCGTGTACTACAAATACACTGGATAAAGAAGCCACTATTAGTTAATAATTTAATACATCGAAAAATCAATATTTATTAAACGAATTGTCAAACAGTCGAAGGTATTTATCAGAAAGAGTTGTTTTGAGATCCTCTCGGAAAAAAACCTGAGACGGGTGGTGAGCATTTACATTTTTTGGGGGGTGATCTAATATGGAATGACCCAGCTGTGTGTACCAAGGAGTTGCATTCTTACACATGGAAGAGAACATTTACCCTCACTGTTATCAAAATTCACCTTTAGCCAGTTTGTAGGGGGATGGAAGAAGGACCCCACCCATATCAAAAACGACAGCCTTGTATGCACAGCTTGCAGCATGACTCCATCTTATTGCACTCCGCTGTGGAAACAGGCAGTGTCTCCAAACTGAAGAAGCTGTACAAGGTCTTATATACGAAGCTTGGAATACTCTGGTTATCAACATTGTCACCTAGAAAAGAAAATATATAGCTTTGTTTTTATCGTAAGACTATTTTGCAACTGTGGACACGATTCTCCAAAAAGTGAACGTAAAGTCCTGTGCATCAAACGTTTTTTTTTTTTACTTATTTTCCTCTTAAAATTGATGTTTTATTTTGGCAATACTGAGTGGTTTATTCATAAACAGTTATTATCTACTGTAGACATGATACCTGGATAGAAAATTGTATCACTCCCACCTCACCTATATTTTGTATGACTAACGTGTCATATGCTATTCTAGTCACATATTCTCTCCCCGTCCCCCTATACTGTCTTTTCCTCTGACTGGCTCGTCCTACGTCTCCTTATAATTTTGACAATGCTGTTATAAGTGTTTATACAAAATCTTGAATGTTTATTCGAAATGTTTATTTAAAATGTTGTAACGTCTGCCCTGAATGACCCAGTTATACCGCTCCATGGAATCTATCAATGTTAACTGTTTTGTTGGAAAGTCGCTGTGCGACAGTCAATTTCATTCCTCCACATTGTTATTGCCGTACAATGAGAAATGTATAACTGCCTGAATATGTATCTGTATGTCCATGCTTATAACTCAGGCCTACAACACCTTCTCTGTTATTTCAATTTCTGTAAAAACACAATAAAAATGAAATAAAGAAAATAGTTGTTTTATGAAAACTTAATTGCTTAGTAGCGATGCCTATAACTTAAAATCCACTTAAATCTTGGTATTTTGGAGAAGTATGTCATTTAAACTTGTGTAGCTGTTCTGTGCATCACAGAGAATCACCCATAAGGTGTATGTGAACCATACTGTAAGTGCATTCAGTGGTTAGTCTTGGGTCCCATCCGCAAGATATCTCATTATGGTTTGCAAATATTCCAAAATATTGAAAAAGCTGAAATAAAAAATACTTCTGGTCCCAAAGAATTTTGGGTATGAAAGACTCAACTTGTGAATGTAATGTAACAATCTATTAAACTGGCAGTGCATACGTAAGCATTATTTTAGGATTTAGACTGTTTCTGAAGATTCAGTTAGCCCTGTGGTGCAATGACTTTATATATATATATATATATATATATATATTTTTTGTACAAGACCCCCCCCTACCAAAAAAAAATGACAAGCCTATGTTAAGTGGTAGTCGGGAGTGCCAGAGGAGGTTATGTCAGACACTACACCAATGATGTGTTCCTGGCTAAGGGCACCTCTCTGTCTGAGCCTGGAACTCCAGTCAGGGATACTAAAACTGGATGAACTAAAGGAAAAATTGGTTAAATCTGAAAAACTACAGTTTTTTAAAAATGTTGCCCTCAATCCCCATATGTTCCAAGCTCCTGGACCAGGTAAGCAATGCCACCAATAGATGGTGTTGCCCAATAAAAGCCAATGGGTTTCTTTTCGTAAAGTTCCCTCAGAGGAATCAGATCCATCCCAGTTGAACGCATGCATGCGCAGAAGAACTTCTGGGTCATAAGCCCAGAAGTCCTTGCATCACAAAAAATAACTTTGGTACTTGTGTATTATCACGCCACCACCACTATCAACACCAACCCGAAGCATGGCGAGCGCATCAAGCCCGCGAGGGGCGGCGGTACGCGTCCTCCGACCTTTTCATACCCTCACTATCCACGTTGGCGTAGAGTTGATGTTAGATAGTGTGGCGAGCGCAGCGAGCCACCGAGCCCGAAGCGTGCCCCGCGAGGGGACGCGGAATACTTTACATGTATTCCACGTCCGCTCGCCACGCTTCGGGCTCGGTGGCTCGCTGCACTCGCCACACTATCTAAAATCAACTCCACGCCGACGTGGATAGTGGAGGTATGCAAAGGTCGGAGGACGTGAACCGCCGCCGCTCGCCACGCTTCGGGTTGGCGTTGATAGTGGGGGTGGCGTTAACAATGGTTCTGCAGCTACGATCCTACTCAGCACAGATTCATCTGGACTTCATCTTCTTTATCATCCAATCATCCATCCAATCCTTCAATCAATCATCCAATCCTTAAACCAATCATCCAATCCTTATCTAATCCTTCTTTCAAATCATCCAATCATTCAATTTATTCATCATCTTCAAAGCTCTACAATAAGTATTGTATGTTATTGACTTTTTCCAATTTATCAAAATCTACAGTTATTCATTATGCCATCATTCATATATTGTACCGCAGTATCTTTATTAAAAAAGGTTTCATTTTATCCAATTGCTTCACTCCCTTCTGTCGTTCATGCAACAGCCCTACATCACCCTACACGAAACGTGACACCAACATTGAAGAGAGGTCAATTTTGGGGTCGTGGCCTAGCAACAAGGGGCATGGCCAATATGTGGAATGCTCTTGCGAGGCCACACCCCCTTTCCCACCACTATGGGGGCCTGGCCAGCCGCTTCACGAGCTGCTAGCCATGCCTCCAGCCCCTCTGGCTGCATGAATAAACACTGCCGGCCCTGGGTGGGAAGCGGAAACGTCCACAAAAAAAGGACAGTTGGGAGGTATGGCTTGGTTGCGCAGCAGCAGGCATTGTCGATCTGTCGATCTGATCATCACAGCATCCAGATGATGCTGTGAAGACAAAGATTGGAGGTAGGAACAGATAGGGACTAAACTGTCATTTTGGCAGGCTTTTAACTAGCACTATAAAGGGATTTTTGAAAGAACTTACCGTTCGAATCCCTTTCTCTGATATGGTCCTGGTGACACAGCTCAACACTGGGATGTAGGAGGGTCCGAAGGAGCCAGGCACCTATCCTAAAGTTTTCAGAGGATAGGCTCCTCCCCTACTGCATCCCGGACTCTTCAGTTCAATCTTTTAAAGCCACTGGAATACATTAACTCAGTACAAACGCCTGCACATATTATATGCACATTTCTAAACAATAACTGTTTATTAACCATTTTAACATGAACATCATGAATACTGGCATACTTACTGAGCGTAAGGGAGGGATCGCTGTGTCACCAGGACCATATCAGAGAAAGGGATTCGAACGGTAAGTTCTTACAAAAATCCCGTTTTCTCTTTCAATGGTCCTGGTGACACAGCTCAACACTGGGACGTTCCAGAGACGGTCCTTTGGGTGGGTACGCTCAGGTCTGCAGCTCTCATCACTGTTCGCCCGAATGATGCGTCCTCCGACGCGAACTCATGGAACCTATAGAATTTGGCAAAAGTATGAACAGATGACCAAGTGGCAGCCCTGCAAACCTGCTCAGCTGTTGCCCCATGTCGAACCGCCCAAGAGGTGGCGACTGACCTGGTGGTGTGCGCATTAATCCTGGCCGGAACAGGCCTACCAACCTTAGTGTATGCAAAAGCTATAACAGAGCGCAACCACCTAGCAATGGTCTGCTTAGATGCAGGCCAACCAATTTTGTGTATGTCATACAATACTAACAAGGTGTCAGTCTTTCTGACACTCTTAACTCTGTCCACATAAATGCGTAAGGCACGCACCACATCCAATTTGTCCCTTTTTCTAGAACCCTCTGGGGGTTGAAACACAGGCAGAACTATCTCCTGATTTAGATGGAAAGCAGAGACAACTTTAGGCAAAAACTGAGGTACCGTCCGAAGAACTGCCCTATCATCGTGAAATATCAGGAAAGGAGACTTGCATGACAATGCTCCCAACTCTGACACCCTCTTTGCCGATGCCACTGCCAACAAGAATACCAGCTTCCATGTGAGAAACTTAAGGTCCGCCGACCTTAAAGGCTCAAAGGGTGCCTTCTGAAGGCATTCCAAAACCAGTGATAAGTCCCAAGGCGCTACTGGTTGTTTGTAGGGAGGTTTCAACCGAGACACCCCCAGTAGAAAAGTCTGGATTTCCGGTAATATAGCAATCTTTTTCTGGAAGTAGATGGACAAGGCCGAGATCTGCACCTTTAAGGATTGAAGGCTTAACCCAGAAGAAAAGCCATCCTGCAAAAATTCCATCATTTTTGTCAACTTAAAACGTGATGTATGTGACTTCTGTCTCTCACACCATCGAATGTAGGTCTTCCAGACCCTATAATAATTTGCCGAAGACACTGACTTCCTGGCTTTTATTATGGTGTTAACCACTGCCTCTGAGAATCCTTTATTCCTTAGAATGGCGGTCTCAATAGCCAGGCCGTCAAAATTAATCGAGCTGAATCCAGATGATTGAACGGTCCTTGTCTTAGAAGGTCTGGTCTCAGAGGCAGACGCCACGAGTCCACAGACAATCTCTGAAGCCTCGAGTACCAGGACCTCCTTGGCCAATCTGGGGCCACTAAGATCACCAGAATTGCCCGAGCCTGTATTCTTTTCAACAGTCTTGCCAGCATTGGGACTGGCGGAAAAACATACAAGAGATTCCCCTCCCAGGGGATAGTCATGGCATCCACTGCTTCTGCCAGTGGATCCCTCATTCTGGCATAAAACATGGGCACCTGATGGTTGAACCTGGATGCCATCAGGTCCACATCCGGAGTTCCCCACTTCAGGGTAATCTGATGAAATACTTGAGGATTTAGACTCCATTCTCCTTCCTTCAGCTCCTCCCTGCTCAGGAAGTCAGCCTCTATATTCTCCACTCCTGGTATGAATATAGCTGATACTGCTGGAACATTCTGTTCCGCCCACAGGAGGATTCTGGACACCTCCCACATGGCCAATTTGCTGCGTGTACCTCCCTGATGATTCAGATACGCCACAGCTGTGGCGTTGTCGGTCTGAATCCTTAAAGGGAGTCTTTGTAGCCTGTCTCCCGCCAGAGAAATCACTTTCCAGACAGCTCTCAGTTCCAAGATGTTGATCGGTAGAGCAGACTCCTCTGGAGTCCACAAGCCCTGCAGCCGCCGGTCCAAGACTACTGACCCCAGCCCCTGAGACTGGCGTCGGTAGTTACTACCAGCCAGCTCCAGGACTGCAGTGACCGACCCCACTGAAGGGAATCCACGTCTGCCCACCATTTCAGGGAGGCTCGAGTTTCCGAAGACAGCACTATTTGCTCTGTCTTCATGGTCTGAGTGTTTCCTGACCAAGCCGTTAAGATGTTCCACTGGAACACCCGAGAGTGGAACCTGGCAAACTGCAGCGTCTCGAACGACGCCACCATTTTCCCCAGCAGCTTGAGGCACCTCCACACTGATGTGCTCCGAGAGCTGAGAATCTCCTGGACTAAAGCAACCAGATCCCTGGCCTTTGTCTCCGGTAAAAATACCCGGTGTAAATGGGTATCCAGAATGACTCCCAAGAATTGGAGTCTCTGTGACGGCACCAACTGAGACTTTTGTAAGTTTAAAAGCCAGCCGTGAGCCTGTAAAAAATTGATGGCTTCTGCCAAATGACTCTGCAACCTGTCTGCTGACTCTGCTTTGAACAGCAGGTCGTCCAAATAAGGTATCACTGTGATTCCCCTCAGCCGAAGCACAGCCGCCATTACAGACATTATTTTGGTGAATACCCTTGGCGCTGTGGCCAGACCAAAGGGCAACGCCTGGAACTGTAAATGCAGGTCTCCTATCGCAAACCTCAACAGGGCCTGATGTTCTGGGTGTATAGGTACATGAAGATACGCGTCCTGGACATCCATGGACGCTAAAAATTCTCCCTGGTCCAGGCTTAGCAGCACTGACCGTAGAGACTCCATTTTGAAATGAGACTTTAGATTTAGTATCGGTCTGAAAGACCCGTCTGGTTTGGGCACCAGAAACAGAGTGGAAGAAAAGCCTTTCTTCCACTCTGCCCTGGGAACCGGAATTACCACCCCCTTCTCTAACAGAGAGTGAGCTGCTTTTAAAAGAGCTGAACGGAGCCGAGCTTCCTTTGGTAAAGATGTGGGAATAAATCTTCTCGGAGGAAGACCTTTGAAGGGAATTTTGTAGCCCTGGGCTATAATGTCTAATACCCAGGAATCCTGGCCTAGAGACGCCCATGCGTCCTTGAAATGTGATAGACGCCCCCCCACCTTTACCACTGCCGGGCAAATCCCCTGACAGTCATGCAGAGGGTTTGTCCTCTCCTTTGGCGACAGGCTTCTTGTGAAAGGAGCCAAATTTTGACTTTGGGGCCTTACCCCTGGCTGACTGAAACTTTCCCCTAAATGAATGTCCTCGAAAGGACGCACCACCTCTAGGGGAGGGCCGAAAGGACGGCCTAAAAGCAGAGAATCTGGATGTCTGCTTTCCCGCGGGAGCAGGCAGGAAGGTACTCTTGCCACCCGTGGCCTGCTTAATAATCTCTTCTAATTCAGAACCAAATAATAACTTTCCTTTAAAAGCTAATGTTTCTAATGCCTTCTTAGACTCATTGTCTGCTTCCCAGGCCTTAAGCCAGAGTACTCTCCTGGCATTGATAGATACTGTGGAAACTCTGGTCGCCATTTTGAGCGATTCCTCCTCCGCTTCCAACACATACTCAGCTGCTGCCTTAAGTTTCTCCGCCAGCAGCAATACACCAGGATCAGCATGTAAAATGGTGCATAAATCATTAGCCCACTCAATCATGGCCTTAGAGACCCAGGCTGAAGCAATAAGAGGACGTAGGGTGAATCCCACCCCTTCAAATATAGCCTTGAGGTTACCCTCCAGCTTTTTGTCCACAGGATCTTTAAAGGCTGCGCCCCCTTGTACTGGCAATACAGTAGCCTTAGACAGACGCGCCACAGAAGCATCCACAACTGGCACTTTTTCCCAGAGCTCCGCATGAGACTCTGGCATGGGGTGTCACACCAGGGGGCTTAGTCGACAAGACTGAGACCTCTGGTGGGGACCTGGACCGGTACCTGAACCGGGGAGGTTGGAGAGGACCCTTGCGCATGGACTGCGCGACAGTGCACCCAGAGCCAATAAGCAGTCAGAGGTAAATACAACCGGAGTTTATTTGCAGATGGTTGTAATAGTACAGGCAGTAAAGTATGCAGGAAATAATGACAGTTCATGCAGATTGCAATACTTTACAGATGAGATGATGACATGTATCGATGGTGGAACATCGGATCCGGAGTGTCGGATATGGAAGAAGACTGTGGGTCCGGAATGACGGACGGGAGAAGACTGTGGGTCCGGAATGACGGACGGAAGCAGGAGATCCGGAATATCGGACTATCGATGGTGGAACATCGGTGGCAGATGATGCTGGAGCATCGGAGGACCAGAGTCCCGGAGCTAGGCTTGGTCGCTGGGCTGAAGAGGCAGGATCACAGGCGGTGGAATAACCTGGACTTCACAGGAGATGGAACAACCTGGAACACACTGCAGCATGGAAAACAACACCAGCAGAGAAATACACTTGCACGGAGACAAGGACAGCTGACCATACACTGGAGACAACTGAAGCACTAGCAATGGTTCTGAGAGCTCCCAGCATACTTATCCCCACTGGGTGGCCAGGATTGGCCGAGGAAGTATGACAGGGAGATCAGAACCAACAGGATTGGACAGCACAGACATGTGACTGGAAAGAACATGGCAGCCCCCATGTCTGCTATGGCGGGAAAGTGTGTTTGTGCACACCATGCTGGATACTGGGAGCAATGGCGGCGGACAGGTGGATTGCCGTGCACTGGGGACTGTCACTGGGAGACAGGAGGCCGGCAGAGATGACGTCTGGACCGCAAGCTGAACCTGCGGAGGCACTTAGCCGGTAGGAAAGTCTGTCTGACAGCTCGGATCGTGACATGGGGTACAGACTTAGGAATCTCTTTGGCATCTGAAGCCTTTTATCAGGGGTTTTCCAAGCCTCTTCTAACAATTCCTGTAAACCTTCATCAGAAGGAAATGTAACAGCCTCCTTACGCTGTCGTTTAAACACACCTTTAGCAGGAGTTTTATCCTCCACTGAAAGTTTTAAAGCTTGTTTTACAGCCGTAATAAGATCCTCCACCCCTACAGCTGAGGAATCTTCCAAATCATCTCCCTGTTCCCAGGGGATATCTGTATATGCTCCCTCCTCTTCATCTACCATTAAAGGTACCGAATAAGACCTCTTAGGGGTCCCTACAGCATCAATATCAATTTTGTCTAGCAAGTCACTAAACCTGTTGATCCCCTTTGCAGTATCCTGCATCACCTGTATGAAGGCAGGATCTGCCTGGGTAAGAGGCAAGGAGCCAGAGGACTGCTGAGATGATGACATAGGTCTCTGAGATTCTTCCAAGGCATCACCCTGTCTGTCCAGCAATTGCACTAAAGCATTAACCGACCTGCCCAAGGCACTAGCCCACGCGGGTTCAATCTGCTCTGCCCTCTGGGGTTCACTCCCCATGGGTCTCACAGCAGCGCAAGCAATACACAAGCCCCCCTTGGCCATCTGCTCAGGTATAAATTTTTGTGTACACACATTACAAGCGCTCAGTGTAATAAGGGCTCCCTCCCCCAAAACCACAGCTTGTTGCTCAGACATGATGTAAAGTAACCCACACAGTGCATACAATGTACAACAGCGCTTATACAGGGTTAATGCACGCAGTCACTTATCTGTCTGTAGGTTTCAGATGCGGGGAAATGATGCCCAGGAAATCCAAACACTCTGTCAGGATCTGTAAGCCAGCTCAGCTCCGCTGCAAGCGTTCTGAAAGGCGCCAAAAACAGAGTGAGGGAAGAGACCAAGTCCCTGCTGCTGCGGGGTCCGTGACTTTTGGCACCAACCACCCCCAGTCAGCCGCTCCCTTAGTAGGATTTCCTAGTTCCAGTATCTCCCCCTCGGATGGGGACCACTTGGAACATGCCTGTAACAACACTGCTGTCCTCTCATAACAGGAGCTCAGTGTGTAAGCTCTGCAGAAAATGGCCGCCGCCATCACGGAGCGCCTGTCCCCCATGATCCCCACCTAAGCGTGAAGCCGGTTTCAGGACGCTCCGGAGCCCAGGCAGCTTCTTAAAAGAAGCTGTAAGCGTTGCACAGGGAGGCCAGACAGCGTCTCCCTTGTGCACAGTGAGCTGACAGGACGCGCTTCTGTCAGCTCCTGCTGCGCTAGCAGTGTGAGGATTCACTAGTAAGAATCCTCACACTGTGCCTACCTAGCTAGAGTGAAAGTTAATAAAATAATAAAAATCCCCTAACTACTCTATTTCTTTAGCTGCTCACGCAGCCCTTTAGAATAGCACCCACTCCAGTGGGCACCTAACACGAACTGAAGAGTCCGGGATGCAGCAGGGGAGGAGCCTACACTCTGAAAACTTTAGGATAGGTGCCTGGCTCCTTCGGACCCTCCTACATCCCACTGTTGAGCTGTGTCACCAGGACCATTGAAAGAGAAAGAGATCAATGGATTGATTTCTACTGTGGGTATTAACAGAGAAGATAACTTTTTTGCATGTTCTGTTAACCCTTTGTTGATTAGCAGAGTTAAGGGCCCCACACATCAGCAATTAATTGTGACAATTTTCAGATATGGAGATGATTGCCACAATTAATTTTAGATGTGTGGGTTCCCCCTTTTGGCAATCCCAATCAAAATCGCCAATCGATTGCTTAATCAGGTTTTTAAACATGCTTAATAATCTGGTATTATCTGCAGATCTTTTTTATATGTGTGGGCATTCCCAATTCGTCTTCTTCATCTATTTACATTATGAACAGCTGAAATGACAATCGATTGGGCAATTTCCAGATATGAAGATGCAATCTTTAGATGGAAAAATCTGCCGATCACTGAAATAAATCTGTAATGTGTGGGCAAAGTCAGAAAGATTGTAAAATCCATTTATCTGGCCAAAAAATCCCTGTATCTGGAAATCCATAAATTGTGATTGCTGATGTATGGGGCCCATTACGCTAAAAATGCAGTTTGGTATTAAATCTATTTTGCATGTTTTGTCTCTATACCTATAGTTGATGCAATTTTATTTTCCTCACGCTTAAGGCAGGCATACACTAATGCTGTGTACACACAGTACAATCCAGCATGAGATTTTGACTATATCAGTGGTTCCCAACCCTAGTCCTCAAGTACCCCCAACAGTGCACGTTTTCCAGATCACCCAGCAGGTGCACTCATTATTCAGACACATTTTAAAAGATCAACAGGTGGAGCTAATTATGTCACTTGTGATCTGTGTGGAGACATGAAAAACATGCACTGTTGGGGGTCCTTGAGGACCAGGGTTGGGAACCACTGGACTATAGTCAAAATCCCGTGCAGATCGCACAGGTTTTTTACCTTGCGCTCCCGATGCGCGCTCCCGTGACAGCACAAATCGCAACCCAGATAGTCATTCTATATAGTAAAAATTGAATGTAGATAGCATGAATTGTATGTAAATAGTACAGAGTTAGCAAAGATTGTATAGCACTAGAATCTTAACTCGAATAGCAAGGTAATCTCACCATGTGTACACACATTAAGTCAGACCTGATTTCCCTGGCAGCTCCCCGGGAGGGCTCACATATTATTTGGCACTTGATGTGCCATTTTTTACAATTGATAAATCGCATGCGATTTATCGCATGTAACTTCCGGGGAGCTGCAGGCGGAGGGAATTGGGCAGGGGGAAGCCAAGAGCCAGGCAGAGGGAACTGAGAGCTGGGCAGAGGGAGCTGGAGAATACAAAAAAAACCTGTACAAGTAATTGGGCAGTCACTGATTGGCTGAGAGAGCTCTCTTAAGGTGCGTACACACGGGGGCGTTTTTGTGCAAAATCCCGTGCGTACACAGCATAAGCCAATCAGTGGCCGCCTATTCATATGTATGTTTTTTTTTCTTTTATATTCACCTGCTGTGCCCCTCTTCTCGGCTCTCGGCTTCCCCTAATCAGATGTGATACATGTTGCACATAAGATTTATTTTATGTGCAGCATGTATGATCTCAGCTCCAATTTGATGCGCATGGGACCGCGCATTGGATCAGATGCCATACACATGCAGATTTCCCCCGATTTCTTGGCCCAATCCGCCGGAATCGGGTTAAATTGTGCCCAAAACGCATAGTGTATGGGGGCCTTTAGTTTAAATGTGCCACAGATGTCACTGCTTTGTGTGTTTTACTGGAGCATGCAGCACTGCGCCGCTAGCAGTCCCAGGCGGTAGACGGTCACTCGGTAGACAATATCTAGGTCAAATCACTTGGTCAACATTGACAAAAGATCAACACAAGCTTATGGTCAACATAAGGTCGACATGAGTTATTCTTCCTTTTTTTTTTTTTTAAATAAAGTGATTTTTTTATACTTTACTATCCAAGTGGGCATAGAGTGGGAATATAATAGTGTGCTCAAAGCAAAGTGAGCACAGCAAATCATCATACCTCCCAACATGATCCTCTCCAGGAGGGACACAATGCTCTTTTTCTGGACTTCCCTGGTAATGTAGGATTGCCATCACCTGTGGTGAGCTAGATAATTGATAAGAAAGGTGTTTCACCACAGGTGATGGCAATCCTACATTACCAGGGAAGTCCAGAAACAGAGCATTGTGTCCCTCCTGGAGAGGATCATGTTAGGAGGTATGAATCATGCAAGGGGACGTGGTCCATGGCGACATATACACAAAAAAGTGAAAAACTCATGTCAACCTTATTGATGTCGACCATAAGCTTGTGTTGACCTTTTGCCAATTTCGACCTAGTCACTGTCGACCTAGACATTGTCTACTATTTATAACGTAACCGTCACAGGCTACACAAGCAGTTGGAATGCAGTATAAATATAACTATACCACTTCACCAGTGTTTAAAAAATATTGGACACAGTCCCACTATGGATTGTACATGGACAGAGTGAGGTCCATGCAAACCAGCTGGTGTTACAGTCTCATTTGAACAGTTGAGCTACTGCTGCTGGTCTTGGTCATACATAAAGTCAAAGAAGCAAAACTTTGAAAGAGCACTGGTGCCTCCCCCTGCGGCCCTCAGTGATCCTGGGTCAGAGTGCGGCTAATATGACACATGCACAGACGACCTAGTGTGACACTGACATGGGCACAGGCTCAGCCAGCCACTCTGCAGTTGTTATTATTGTGCAACTTAGTGACGATGTCCGCTACTGTAAACACAGAACGGTTTCCTCTTCGTTACCTGACGCCCCGGTCCCGAGTAAAATGTCACTCACCCAGGCCAGCAGCGTCGCAGCGGCCAGTGTACGCGCAGGGACAGGGGGCGCTGCTGCTGCTACTACTGCTGTGACAGATAGGGAACGCGGATCGGAGCTCCAAGCGCTAGAGACTAAACAGTAGCACGGAGGACATCATTATGACTCTTGAGCGCCCGCTGCCAGTACTTTACACTCGGCGTCGGTAAGAGAATGTCAGTCAGGTTACTGTAGATACTGCATTAGCTTAAAAGTGATTACACACTAAATAAAAATATAAAGTACAATGTTATAATAAAATGAACATATGTGCACAGTTGTGCCGGTTTTAGTCATGATCTACAGCTGGCGCAAGTGACGCTGCGTTACGGGTATAGCCGCATAACAATGTATTTGTTTTCCCATATTAAAGATGGCCGCTTCGGCTCTCTATAGCGTTGTCGTTGACAACCAATTACATTTCTGAGGAAGAGACACGGGGTGACTATCCCGGAAGTTCAGTAATATTGACATCGTCGGGGAAAGTCGACTCACAATCTCTGGTGTTGGTGTCGTTCGTTCCTCCTGAAGCCCGTCTCCCGGTCACGTCGCATCCCCCGGCCCGATCCCCGCCCGTCTCTGTGTGCGCCCCCTACCTGAGCAACCCTATGAGTGTTTCACTGATTGTCATCCGGCTGGAGCTTGCGGATCACTCTCCCCTACCATTGGGCTTCCAATACCGTGCCGGTAAGTAAGCACACAAAGCCCCAACATACCGCTGATGGCAGCTATGCATCATATCACCAGTGTTATGCCCTGCCATAGCTTCTGTCCCAGCCTTACATGCACTTAGGGTCAATTGTTTACACACTCACACGGGTGGCTGTGGCAGTGGCAGTGCCACACAATGGTACAATAACCACACACTGTGGCAGTGCCACGCAATGTGATTGTGACAGCTCAACCAATGCTATCTGGGCACAATAACAATTCAAATTCCTTTAGAACTTTTTAAATGAAAGGTACAACTATAGAGTTAAATCCCAGTGGTGAATATTACTCATGTTTTAACAGATATTTGCTATTCAATCCACGTTTATGTATTTATTTACAGTTTCTTATATAGCGCAGCAGATTCTGTTGCACTTTACAATTGTAGACCGTGATAAAACAATCTGGGTTAAGGTGCCCATACACACTCCGAGAATCACATGCGTTATGAGCTAGATCGCATCGCACGGCATGCGTTTTGCATGCAATGTGCGTGCGATCCGAAAGCAGTACAAAAAGTATGTGCAGCACATACTTTTTGTACTGTGCGATGTGATGCCTGCTGTAGTGCACATCAGAACGCACCCTGCTATCGCAGCGTGTATGGGGGCCTTCACAACAGACAGACTTGGAGGTATGATGGTCCTGCTGCAAGCTTACAATCTATAGACGGATGTGGGACCATTTGTAGACAACAAGTAAATAGACAGCCATTAGGTCGACACCATTAGTTTGACAACTCAATAGGTCGACATGCTTTTAGGTCGACATACCATTAGGTCGACATACCATTAGGTCGACATGTCATTAGGGTGACAGTCAAAAGGTCGACATGTTTTTTTTTCACTGTTTTTTGGACGAAATGTCGACACAGTCGACATGGACTCAGTTTGAAGTGAACCGCAGCCCCTCGCATCGCTCGCGATGCTTCGGGCACACTATTTTATTCTCCCACCACGCCCTAGTGGATAGTAGGGCATGAAATACCGCCTGTCGGCACATGGCTCAAAAAACAGTGAAAAAAACCATGTCAAAACTGGAAGCCACAAAGTAGGCAACCCTGCCCTAACTGTGTGGAGAGTGCATATTCTCTCCATACTTGCATGCATTTTCCTCCCTTAATGCAAAAATTTATCGGTAGGTTAATCTGTTCTCGACAAAAATGTAACCCTGGTGTGTGTTTCCATGTGTTTTTAGGGCATACTAGGTGGGACATTTGCTGTTAAAAATCTATGTTTCTATGTGAGTAATTGCTGCTTAGCATTTTTTGATTCCAATGGAGGATATTACTCTGTTCTCACTGCAGGCAAATTTCTGGGTCTAGCATGTCGACCTGGAAATTTGCCTTTTAACACAGGTTTTTTTTTTGCAGTGTGAAGGGGTCGCATACCCGGACCTCATACACAGGTAAAACCCTTCTTTTTACCAGTGTTTGAGATCCGGGTATGCAGACACGGGTTGACCCATTCTCACTGCATAAAAACCTGTGTTAAAAGGCAAATTACCGGGTAGAACTTCTTCACCTGGGAATTTGCCTAGCAGTGAGAACGGGGGTCCGTCCCTGCAGTCCCCGGCATTTTAATACCGGGTAAAAGCCATGTAGTTCTCACTCGCAGTGAGAACACTGTATAATATGTAATACAAGTCATCATCCAGTCTATGGGTTTGGCAATGGGGAGATCTATGATGTTATGTCAGCTTTTGACAATTATATCTCTTCTGTGTTGCGTAGCATACACATAACATAGATTATTTTGTCACTGATTTACTTTCATGTTGTTGCTCCATCTTGGGTGCTGTTTCCTTTAGTCTTTTGAACAGGCATTGCTTTGTCTGCCACAGTAGTGTTTTCCCATTGCAGCACAAAATTGTCTTCAGTACAAACGTGTGGCTACAGATCTCTGAGAAGAGCTGTGTATCAGTTCGCCTACAGTGATTCTGATGCATTGCAGTTTGCTGCTTATAAAGATCTCTGCATTCATTTCTGCTGAACTGTAGCATTGTAAACAAGCTTTGCTGTGTTATATTTGTTAACTAAATATAATGTTTTATTAGAAAAATCTTGTGTATCCTGTTATATTTTCAAAAAAATGTTTTCAGTTGTTCATGGGATAAATTACTATTTATTTACAGTCTCTCATATAGCGCAGCAGATTCCATTGCGCTTTACATTTGGAAACAGTGATAAAACAAACTGGGTAGTAACACACCGACATAGAGGTGGGAGGGTCCTGCTCGCAAGCTTACAATATATAGGCCTTGCCGAATAATTGTAATGAGTGAAATACAACTTTATTTGATTTTTTGCTTAATCCCTTCATTTGGCTCAATAGCTGGACTGTATCTGTTCTCTAGAAAATAGTAAATTATTTCATTTTGTATTCTAAAAAATTAGTTGACTTGCTCTATCTTTTGGAATAGACAAGAGAGCAGTCTTTGATGTCCTGTGCGCTAAAAGCTGCCTTGTGGGGGGTGCATCCAAATAAAGTGGTGACCCTAAAACCACTCAAAGCATATATAGAAACAAAGGATGGATGTGCCCTCCAATGGTGCACCAAACGTCCCTTAATGAGAAGGTACGTTCCTCTTCTCCGAGTATATAATGGCAGATATATACAGGCAATTACCTTACGTTCCTCTGATAGATTGAACTATCCTCTTCTCCGTATGATAGGCTCCATGGGATCCACATAGATGGAAGATCTGTCCAATATGGGTCTAGGAGAAATCCTCCGCAATCATGAGATAGACCATACCAGAGCGTGTGTCCACAAAACAAAATGGATAGTTATATATAGTGTAAAACCTTTTATTAAGCAAATAATACAAATCAGGCTGGAAGATGAATTAAACCAAATGGCATATTACCGTGGATGGTGGAGAACCTGATAGTACAATCTAAGTTCTCAAATAGGCATACAGGTGCCCATACACGTACCAATTACCCGGTACTTTTTGTGCTAAAATAGCATTGCATCGCAGGCACAATGCATGCACAACGATGCTATTTCAGCACAAAAAGTACCGGGTAATTGGTACGTGTATGGGCACCTTAAGTCTACAGTGGTGATACCTGGGATAACGACCACTGCTTCCTTAATGCGCACAGTAAGTCCAAACGTCCAATGCACTTCCAAGGAAGTACTGTGTACAAGTCCCTGTGTACTGTGTACAAGTCCCTGTAAAAGGCATATTTCTTTACATTAAATCACTTTGATTACCTCCGTTGCATGAAGTTTTGCGTTCTCCACAGTTAAAAAAAATACTAAGGTTGGTGCAATGCCAAATATTAAATAATAAAATGATTTGGATTATTGTACATTTTTTTTTTAATTGTTAATTAAGGCAAATATATTTTATAAAATGATAGACAAAAACTGGATTCCATAGGGCGAACTGGGGTGATTTTCATACAGGGAACTTCGGGGTAATTAACAGACAAATTATTTCCACAGTAATCTCAATTTTGTCAACTAGCCTTTATTTTCTGTCGGAATAGTTCTTTTCTTACGTCTATGCATTTTGGTGGGAAGTGTCTAATAAATACCCTAATATTTTGTCATGCCAAAATACAGTGATGTCTACCAATTACCTAGTTGGTGCACATGTCAGCTCTTTAAATTGTGCATGAAACAGCTGTTGGAAAAATACTTCTCTAATGTCTGTAATTTACCCCCATCACATGAGGTCGTTTCCAGATACTATATTATTTTTTTCTTATATCTACTGTGGATAACAGTAAATGTCTCAGAATAGCACCCTAAAGCCTGATAAACACTATGAAATATTGGTGGCAGGGACCGGGCATCGGCAAGTGAATACACACTTAACGATGTCGGCAGGAAGGAGTGATGGACATGCAGTATGGCCCTCATTAAGGGTGTCCATACACTAGTAAGATTTATCTTCAGATCTGGCTGGTTGGAACAAAAACATGGTTATGGATGGGGACAGTTTGTCTGTTTTCCAGCATTTCCAAGCAAATGGTAAACTGTGATTTGCTCTCATCCATAACCAGGATTTTGTTCCAACCAGCCAGATCTGAAGATAAATCTGTGTGTGTATGGCCACCTTAACAATGCACTCCCTCGTCTGCACAGGCAGGATGAGGTGGCGCATTATTAATGACCCACGGGAGAGCGCATGCATGCCAATATTTAGCAAACACACTAAGCGATAAACAATATTGATCAGAAGGGGGGAGTGAGCTGTAGTGTTGGAAATATCGTTTGTGTCTGTGGGACTTTAGACTAGGTACACCTTGCTATGATATCAGCACAATGTGTCCTCTTTGGGAAAATCGGAATGAGTAAAGGTGCACTGTGTACCATCAGGAGCTTGCAATTGTGGGTCATTAACAATATCTTCAGGTTGTTAGTGCTGTACAGTCAATGAAAAGAGATCATTAACAATGCCATGCTGCTAAATGCAGGATAGCATTTTAGATTATCTCGTTGTACTAAGTAATCATGCATTGTGTAGGCACAGTACGATATGTCGGCTGGCATATTGGCTGGGAACACATCGTTCTATGAGCGTTTATAGTGTGTATTTTTATTATCTCAAGGATATTTATCAAATTTTTTTCCTGCATAAAAGTCGCTCACAGCGACTGTTCTTTTAGTATACAGGTCGAGTATCCCGTATCCGAATATCCGTTATCCGAATTATTCCGAAATACGGACATTCCAGAAAGTGAAAAAAAATATTTTTTTTTGCTAAAAACTCACTGGGGACATATGTAACAGCATCACTGGGGACATGATATGTAACTGGCACTATATATGTGCAAGACAATGATTGCTTGGCATTCAAATTCAGTGCTGAGATAGTACACACATTTTGTTTCACGTTTTGAAACCTTGTTTTTTGAACAATTAAAATATGTTTGTGTGTATTTTATGTGGTAATAAAATATATTTGTGTGTATATTATGTGTTTATACAGCATAAATGCAAGATACTTCAAAATACATCATTGAAATATTAAAATATTCCGAAATACGGAATAATCCGTTATCCAAAATTCTCCTGGTCCCGAGCATTTTGGATACGGGATACTCAACCTGTATTTAAATACAAATACAGCCAAGTTAATAAATTGAAGTTTAGTTAAATATTGCACTCAAAAAAGAGCAATTACTGTGAGCGACTCTGGCATTCTTTAACAAATACTGGGGCAGATGTATAAAGCCTCGAGAAGAGAAACTGGAGATAAAGTGAAAGGAGAACATACCAGCCAGTCAACTCCCAACTGTTATTTTCAAACACAGTTCATTGGCTGGTGCTTAATCTCCTTTCACTTTAGCAGGTTATCGCTTCTCCAGGCTTACTACATCTGTCCCATTTTGAGGATCTCTCACAGCAGTGTTGGCACTCAAAGGGTCAAAGTTGAATCTGCATTGGCGGAAAATAGTCAAAAACAGACACCTTTTTGACTAAAACACCTAGATCGGGGAGTAATTCGCTGATCCTCTTGTTTTCCAACAGTCAAAACTCCACACTTGAATAAGTCAAAAGTAAATTCGATTAAAAAAAATAATCAAACTGATGATTATGACTGTCGGAAAAATCTGCACTGATTGAATACCCCCATAAGAGATTTCAATAGTTTTTTCACCGGCAGATGGCATCCAATGGAGCTATTCAATTGTTGCTCCATTTGAGTGCGATCAGCTTCCTGCACCTGTGTTTCAGCTTGCACCACCCGAGGGGCGGCAAGCTGAAATTGGCCTATTTGAGCATTCTCTCTCTCAGGGGGGAGCGACTCTTCATGTTGCGCCCCCATTACAGGAGATCATGGTGACACACAGTTGAAATACCCCCCCCTCCCCCTAAATGTGAGGTGCCTGCTATAATAAATGTGAGTTTCACATGCACACTAGACTTCCTATGCACGTGTCTATTACAGGACAGAGAAAAAAATTGTTGGGGTAGAAATGCATTTGATAAAATTGCATATATGCTACTTTTGTTTGTTTAAAACCATGATTCTAATTTCCATTTTACAGCAGAGCTTTCTGTAACGTTCGCCTTGAATATATGAGTAGTCCCCTCATTACATAGGAGGAAACACATTATTGCTCCTAATGTAATGCTAGCATTCTGACAAAGCTGCCTCTCTCTTCTTATAAATAACTTATGGCAGACCTTGCCAGATATGTACCATCGCTGCTCCCTACATGCACAGTGTACTCTGTGTCATCAAGGTGCAAGCAGTGATTTATGATTGTTTGAGCCACCTCCTCAGCAGAGTACCAACAACCAATTACTGTAACCTGCAGAGTTCTGTATAGGTTTAGCAAATTCACAGTACTATTGTTATCTGGCCTTCCTGTAAACCACAACACATTAACATTTCTGTTCCTGCTCAGCCACCGAGATGTCTGATGAGGAAATTAAAGAGAAGACGTTATGTACTTCAGCAGCCTATTTGGAAGGAAAGGCGCCAGTGGAAAAGACAGCAATCCTGCATCAACATATTGGCAGGAGGGAAATGACGGACATGATAATAGAAACCATAAGTCCAGGTGAATATTCTCATGCAGTCGGCTCTACATCTGAATACAATTTAACTTATACATATATGTGTTTGTCTGTGCTATGTTTACTCCTGAATATATATTAAATCTATGTTTCCTTGCTGTAGGACTCAGGGAAACCCAAACAGTGCATGTTTTCCAGGTATTCTTTCCAGGTTTATCCATTACTGAGCTATATTAAAAGATACTCAAGTGACACTAAGGGGGTATTCAATCACCCACAGCCATCTCCCAACTCCCCGACAGCATTGAACAGGGGATCTCAGCAGAACGAGTTCGACTTCACAAGTAGTCGGACTCGTTCTGCCGAGAACGGCTGGGAAGTGACGAGCTTCCGGCTGCAGCTTACCTCTTCCCAGCCACAGCACGCGGCCACGCCCCCTTCTTGTCCCGCTGCAGGCGGGACATTGAATCCCGCCTGTAAATTCTGAGGACAGGGTCACGGCTGTCGTGCCAGCTCGACAGCCGTGGCCCATAATTGAATACCCCCTTAATATTTCACTTGTGATTATGGGCCTTATTCTGATCTGAGCTCAGTACATATTTGTTCAGAAAATGGGCAAAACCATGTGCACTGCAGGTGGAGCAAATGTAACATGTGCAAAGAGAGTTAAATTTGGGTGGGGTGTGTTGAAACTGAAATCTAAATTGCAGTGTAAAAATAATGTAGCCAGTATTTACCCTGCACAGAAACAAAATAACTCACCCAAATCTAACTCTCTCTATACATGTTACACCTGCCCCACCTGCAGTGCACATGGTTTTGCCCATTTTCCGAACAAATTTGTACTGAGCTCAGATCAGAATAAGGCCCTGTATGCGAAGACCTATAAAACCTGCACTGTCCTGTTAGGTTTCCTGAAGACTGGAGCTCAGAAACACTGGAGGCAATTCAATTGTTTGCGGCTAAACCCCATCTATTGTGTGCATATAAAGCAACGCGCTCCAGATTAGCGCAACAACTGGTGAACTGATGGGGGCCCATTACTTTGGGCTCTGCAGACACATTTGAATTGACCCCACTGAATTAAAAAGTACTAGGCTGTGTCTGGCATATTAGAAAAGTCATTGTATGAAAATAGAGATAATGTAGAAGTTAAAATAACATAAATTACATATATTTTTTTTGTATTCCGCTTAGATACACAAGTGGGCAAAACAGACGACTCGCAGGCAGCTTCTAATAAGGCTGCTCCAGACTCTCCATCAAAACAGCTGCCGGAGCAGATCACTTTCTTCAGTGGAAATCCCTCAGTGGAAATAGTTCATGGCATTATGCATTTGTATAAAACAAAGTAAGGAAAGTGTTAGTAGTTCAGTATCAATTCAACTGACTGTGTTCTACTTCATTATATATTGCATTCTTTTTATGTGGAGCCACGCCCCTTTTGGATTATATACTAAAGTGGTATGTGTTTATGGAAATAAGCAGCATGCGTTAAGGTCGTATTGGCTACGCCATTTATGGAGTAATTGTTATGACTCCCCAGTAATCATTAGGCACCAGAGAGGGCTGGGCTTGGGAACTTGACCTCTCCCCCTATTTTGTGACCTATTCTGACATTCACATCAAAAAAAGTACTCCGTACCACATCAGCATTCCCGCACTGTACTGGCTCCTCCTCACCTTCAGAACACATTTTGGGACTTATGTAGTACCCGGGCGCCCACTAAGCACTTTGCTTAGTGGGCTATTCTCCGTGAGATCATCGCATCGTAGTACCAGTTTAATGTTATAAGATGCATGCGATGCTTTCTTACTAAGTAATTTATTCACTGCTCTTTTCCCACCTGTTATACTTTGCATGCGATGTTACTAAGTAATTTATTCACTGCTCTTTTCAAGCGTAATTATCGCATTGCATCGCATGTCATTGTACCTTTTGTAAAATCGCATGTGATTGCATGCGATTTTTTTAGGATAGGATGAGGCATTAACTGTACTATAATGTCTACACCCCCCCCCCCCCCCCCCTACTATCCACGCCGCCTGTAACCCTTTTCAGCGCAGTGTTACCCTACTATCCACGCCACCCCAAAGCGTCCTCCTGACCTTTTCATACCCCCACTATCCACGTCGGCGTGGAGTTAATTTGTGGCGCCGTGCTAGGAAACAAGTACCCTTAATTTTATATAGTGTGGCGAGCGGAAAACGTAAAGTAATCCACGTCACAACGCTTAGGGCTCGGTGCGCTCGGCACACTATATAAAGTCAACTCAACGCCGACGTGTATAGTGGGGCTATGAAAAGGTAGGGAGGACGCGTTCCGCCGCCCCTCGCTTCGGGGCGGCGTGGATAGTGGGGGGGTTTTAGGAACACATTCACAGCAGCCATACAACACATCTGACACAGTAATGTGGGCACATGTTCACGTCAAACTGTAAATTTAGTGAATAATGATTAAGATAATTAGTAGTCATTACATATTAACAATAACATTAAATATAAGAAGAATCATGAAAACATTAAGAACAATAATGATAAGAAGAATAAATACAATATTATTAACATTAATAATGGATGACAAAAAATGCAGTTACTGAGAGGGCACTGCAGTACCCGTTGGCAGGAGGGTTAGTGCATGCAAAATACTTTGAAATGGGTTGTCTGCACCCACACTTTTCCTCCACATAAACTCCTGCAGATCGAAATTTAAGTGCTGTCTTGTAGTGCCTCTATGTCTCTTATTGTGCCATTTTGCGGCCCCCCACATCCGCTCAATATTCTGTGTGTGTACACCAGATTCCAGGTCCATGAAATTATTTCTGTGATTCACCCTGCAGTGTTCGTAGCCGGCCTGCTGTAGTTTCTGTGTATTATACGCCCTCCAGCAGTCAGAGTATATAATGGACCCGAGGGCGACATTCTCGGTGATGGCAGCCATAAGGGTCGTTTCTACGGCTATGAGGAAGCAGGCCCCTGTCTCCCTGCATATGCTACCGAATACCCATTGCTGGGGCAGTATCCTCCAGACGTCTTACTTCCTTTTCGCAAACGGGGTCTCATCAACCTCCACCACCAATCCAGGGCCTCCAATTTGGGTCTGCGGCTGTAACAGCAGATCCACGGTGCAGGCCTCCGTCATTAGGGCATTGTACTGCACCATCGTCTAAATCGACATATTTAACTCCCTCTGGCAGTACACAACACTTGTAAGGTACTTCACCGAGACCCTCATCGGATGCTCGTTAACGCAACAGTCTGCGTAACGTGCAGCAAATGCTTTTCTTGTAAAAAAAGCAACGCCTCCTCCTCTTATGTCGGCAGGGTGAATAACATCATGTGCTCACCTGCCATGCCTGCGCTGTGCACACCGGTCACTGTAACACTGGAACAACTCTGAGTAGCATCCATCGCTGACACCAAATCACCTCAGGGGGAACTTACGCAACTTCTGACTGACTACGCTATTTACGTAGCTTAAGCTTATTCACAAAGCATAGCTACGGTACTTTATATGCATACATCAGTACTGTATGCATATAAAGTACTGGGATCGCATAGCACTAAAACGGGACATGCGATGCAATGTGATTTCCTTCCGCAAGAGTACATATGTAAATTGGGCGCCCGGCTACTACATAAGTACCCACAATTAATACTCCTCACATTCTCTTCCTGTTCTATATACATCTCTGACCTTTCCATTCCACATTTCAACTTCAGTTCACAAATGATTGCTGCCTCTCCTCAAAGCAGTTTGCTTTTTTTCCACTCCGGCATTATAGGCAGCCAGCATCTGATCCGATTCTTCTCACGATTTCCATTGATCTCCCCAGCAGTCCCAGACTCACAATGTGGTGCATTTTGACACAGGATGTGCTAACTATGTACTTCTGATGTAACCTTCGATGCAGCTGCCCAGTACGATGGATCGCCTCATGATCGATCGTTTGCTTCACAAACAGCCTGCAATCTTCTTAAAAAAACACACTGTGTCGCACGAGCCATTGAAATTGCGCAATCAGCTTTGAAATCGCTTTAGTGTATGGCCAGCCAATGACTAAGCTCTGATCAGCAGGGTCCTCCCCCTCCATTCCTAACCTATCCCTTGGGTTCTGCTACCATGCTACTTTAAGTTTTATGACTCCGGACACAACATGGTTTATAAACCATGTCCAGCAATGTTACATATTCAATGTACTCTGATTTTGTTCATATCGTTTCAGTTTGTCATTTGCATGGCTGTTGACTTGTCGCGCGCTCTCTCCCTCTCTCTCTCTCCCTTTTACTTTTTCTCTTCCAGAAGCAACATATTATTTTATAACTTGTGCAACTCTTAACAGGCACTTGAGCAAATAGAGATTCATTTATATATTACTAGTTACTTATATAATTCACTCATATTCTGCAGTGCTTTACAGTGAATTTTTGGCCATTCACATCAGTCCCAGCTCCAGTGGAGCATACAATGTACATTCCTTTATTACATTCAGATTCATATTGCACAGGAGAAAAATGAAAATAAAAAAATAAAAACTTTTTTTTCTTTAAATATGTCGAATATACAGTAATTCCCTCGCAATCAATGTTGTGGTGGTTTTCCCATCAGTCATTATAGTCAGATTGTACAGCAAATGTTTGCAAAGACAAAAGAAGATGACTCTTATGTGGGATGGGCTTGAAGTCAGTGCTGCAGCCCCGGAGAATCCTTTGTACTCTTCTGCGCTCCTCTCTGTCCTGGTGGTGGGCACAAGTTACTGGAGTACAGGGTGGAATTCGCCCAGCTTTGGCCCTTGTGCATCCTGTAATAATACTTAGTGTTGCATCCATCAGTCCTGTACCTGCTTTCTGTCATTTCAGTTGTGTCTTCCTTTTTTCTGGACCTGGCCACACCCTTCAATGACATCATATACTACCTTTATATCCCACACATTGTCATTAGCCCACACTTCTAGGCTTTTACATAGTAAGATTATACTGACTGGAGAGTTCTGGGAAGTGTCCTATATTCTGGGGCAGAGAGAGCAAACAATGGAATGAAAGTAAATGGGGATCTTGACAAGTAGCCTTAATGGCACAATCCTATAAATTACATAAAGTCCTGTAATAAAAATCTTTGCATGCATTCATTCCTTAATAATTCTATTAGACATATACAAAAGGAAAAAATACATTGTTGAAGTCCCGTTAAAATCCTGACTCAGGTTGTACAAAACAAAGTCTGTGTCATTGTCACTTACAACAACCCAAAGTTATCACATCAAGCTTGTGGTGTCATTAATCCCTGTGGGCTTCATTCAAATATTTCAGAATGTAATAAGTTTAACATCTTTTGAGTGTCACACAACAAATGTAAATTGTTTAGTTCATTTTATGTTTTATTCCTATTTTCCAAGTGCGCAGCCACTGGCTTTAGCATGCCCAGAGAACGGGGTCGAGATACCTCTGTTTCTGGAATATTACCTGGCGCTGCCCCCAAACACTAGCAGCATGTCAATCCTAGAGCGCCTGGAGCTCTGTGAGTGCTTATGGGCATCAGTGATGTGTGTTAATATCGAATTTACATCGTGCTTCCCTACTTTGCAGCCCCCCCCCCTCGGTTGCTGTTGTAATTTCTAAGTAGTAGGATTTCAGTTAAGAGAGCAACATGTTTGTGAATGGAAGCTGGCATAATTAGCATATTACATTGCTGGACATTGGGATCCTTCACCTAGCGATGAATCATAATGGCTGTTACTTATCATTACGGATTACTAAATCTAAATATTACTTTTTTATTTTTCTCTTAATGGCAAATAATGAGAGCAATGCAGACCCATTTTATAACACAGGTGAAAACTAAGGTTATAATGGTTCTTAAGTAGAGTGATCTATATTCAGAATGTCATTGCCATTTTATATAAACAGGTTGGGGTAAGAAGAGCATTGGCTGCTTAATATATAGAGATTTGAATGGAAAATGGTCATAGCATATATTATTTTGGCTCTTCTATTATTGATATCTTTAGTGGCAGAGAATATGCAATGTAATCTACTAACATTCCATTATACAATATGGAGACCGTGCCGGCGGTATGCTAATACCCACAATTGCTCATTGCGCATAATAGACTTGATGAGGGCCATCTAGTTTTGCCCCAACAAAAGGAGCATGCCAGGGCTTATTGGGGAAACAGGGCTGCAGGGGCTATAAACACACAACCTTTGTGTTTTTGCAGTGAAGGAGTTTTTTCGGGCAATCTAATCGGACAGCATTCCTTTCTCATCTGTTAGTTAAATAAAATCCTATGGTTCTCTTTGCATTGAAGACCTCTATAGACACCCCCCTCCCCCCACTTTGCTAAAGAATTAAAAAAATGAAATCACCTGTGATGTATTTACGTTTACATTTCTGTTAATCGCGCCCTGCTTTAACTTCTGAATAACATGCTGTATCTTTGTAGTAAGATGACCTTGCTGAAGGAGGACGTCACGCGTAGTGCAATGATTTGCATTCTTACAGTCCGTGCTACAATGACCAGTCATGATCTCATGAAGTTTGTGGCTCCATTTAATGAAGTTATTGAGCATATGAAAATCATCCGAGACTCAACACCAAACCAATACATGGTTCTCATCAAATTCAGTTCCCAGGTAATTGTCACTCTTCACCGGAGTATTCTTAGCACTGTTTTATACCATTTCATTAAAAAAGAAAAAAAAAACATAAAAGCTGCAATAGAAAAAGCTTAATCATATATTGATCATTCCGCTGTCCTCATGTTCCATCTGCACTAAAGTCTGGTGGTAGCAGAAGAGAACATTTTGGCAGAGCTCCAAAAAGCTGCTCTGACCAATAGTGTGTGGCTAAACTGAGTGTCATTATGGCGTTGTGGACGAATGTGTTACCAGCATAACCGCAGTGAACGTGACTCTGTAGTGTTCATTCTAGCACCCGCCATCTTTGAAAACCCATGCAGTTCCTCTTCCCTGCCTGAGGTGTCGCCCCCAGACCCTGATGGTCAATAATGAGGTCAAATGCCCCCCCCCCCATTGTTAACGCCACCCCACGATCAACGCCAACCCGAAGCGTGGCGAGTGCAGCGAGCCCGCGAGGGGCGGCGGTACGCGTCCTCCGACCTTTTCATACCCCCACTATCCACGTCGGCGTGGAGTTGATTTTATATAGTGTGGCGAGCGCACCTAGCCCAAAGCATGGCGAGCGCACGCGTAATACGTGTGAAGTAATGCGCGTCCCCTCGCGGGGCTCCCCACGCTTCGGGCTCGCTGCGCTCACCACGCTATATATATATATATACAACTACATGCCGACGTGGATAGTGGGGGTATGAAAAGGTCGGAGGACGCGCGCGGGCTCGCTGTGCTCGCCAGCTTTGGGTTGGCGTTGATCATGGGGGGGGGCATTTTACCTTGTAATTACCCATCAGGGTGGGTATACAATTAAAAATCGGGGTCTGGGGGGCATTTAACATTGTAATCAGCCATCAGGGTGGTTGTACAATGAAAAATCGGGTCGCATCGCATGCGAGTTTTCTGACCCGATGTCAAAATTGGGCGCCCAGATATTACACAAGTACCAATAAAGTATATAATATTGTCTCCCCTATTGCTCCCCCCTGCCAATATGTTCTGTGGAACAGCCCTAATAGATATACAACATCATTTGTGTTGTCTGCAACAGAGGGTTCATCCATGTGACTATTTTGTGACAGGTATGAAGAAAAAAACATGACAAAAGATTGATCTAGTGTTACATTGTTTATAGAAAGGATTGACAGCTCTGTGTTAAACACATCAGGTGATCTCAGTTACTGATGGGAGACTGATGTCCATATGCCATAGGAGGTTCAGGACCACTTCATCACCATTTGTCCTGAATCACTGGATGCTACTTATTTTGATAATGAAGGGGACTTTACAAACATTACAGTAACTCTTCTTGTTTGTCTCCAGGCGGACGCAGATAGTTTTTACATGTCAAGCAACGGACGTCAGTTCAATTCTATTGAAGAGGATGTTTGCCAGCTGGTCTATGTAGAAAGGGCAGAGGTGTTTAAGTCTGAAGATGTGAGTATTCTGCACGTTTTTTTCCATAGAATTTGTATTTATATAAAGTACACTCCTTTACCGAATTGTCTACGTTGCACATTCCAAATATTGAATGAAGAATTATGTACAGATATGTCCTGCAACTGGGATGCATAGGGACGCTGTGCTGATTAATTGGATATGCTACTTGTATCTAATGAATGTGTGCATTGTGATTAAGACACATTTTATGTTATGATGTGGGGGCTGAACACATGTAAAAGCATATTATACTATAGAGGCTGCCTGAGGATCCTCAGAGGTTCGACCATTGTACAGCTTTGTTCTAAAAGTCTGTAAACCACCGTTGTCTCCCAAGTAGCTGGCTGAGCGTTCTGAGTCGTAGTTCATGAACTACGGTCATACTTGCTAATTATGTACCATATATATTACAAGGCTGTTTCACACCCAAGTTTCAGTTATACATTTTATGAGCCGTTTTAATTAGCTGTGATCAATTTAGATCCTTGGTATGGAGGTTTTCATTCAGTTTGCAAAATAGGTTTAAAGAGCCGCTATTAAAAGTCCTACTGTAATTTTCCCGACCATATATTTTACAGTTATAATTTCATGACCGAACTTGACAGGTTTGTTTTCCTGCAAGTAATTGTTTTCTGTTTATTGTCTGTTAATTGTCTCATTTCATTTCCCTACAGCAGGGGTGGCTAAACCTTGTCCTCAAGATCTACCAACAGTTCATGTATTTCAGGCAACCTGATGCACTCTGTTTCTTCACTGTTATGGTTACCTAGAAAGGCCTGATCCAAAAATACTAGAACCCACCCAATCATTTCTCACACCCTTGATGTCTGGGACACGACCAATAGAAAATTCAATCTTGCCCCCTTCCCTAGCCCTCTGGTACCTTTGTTTAACTACCCCAGATTTTGGCCAGGGTGCTCCCGGAACACCTTTGGATAATGGTGGAATAGTTGGATTAAATTTCTTAATGATATTTCCCAAACTTCTTCCTTTCCCACCTTTGCGGAAATTCAAACGTTACACTCAATCCCTCATAAAAATGTCTTTCAATATCTCCAAATCAGATATTTCCACTTTTTGGTAAAATCACAAATCACTGCGAGACCCCTTTCTTCAGCATAAAACGTAGTTTCCGTAAAGCATCTACTAAGGGGCTTATATCTTCTCTGTGCCTTTTTAATGTTGCCTTATAGTTCAAACACTAGAGATTGACATGAAAAGCGTGGGAAAATGATTTGGGAGAGACTGTTGGGGATGAACAATGGTCCGATATTTACACAAACATAGCCTCTAGCTCAATATGTGTCAGGTTAAAAGAAAACGCATACAAATTATTTTATAGATGGTACTATGTCCCAGTTAGGGTTAACAAAATGAATGCTGAGATTTCCCCCCCTTTGTTGGAGATGTAAATGTATATATGACACATTTCTACATATTTGGTGGGATTGCCCTCTCTGGCAAAATATAGCAGCGCTGGCTAACTCTCTTTTTTTTTTTTTATCTATACATCTATACATTGGCTGAAATCACTGCCAAAATCTGGCATATTCATTCTATGGAGTACATTACCAGCATTTTGAAAGGCTCTTCAACAAAATTCATTAAAGTCTTGGAACCCTGGACCATTTACTTTAATGTCACACCAGCTTTTGACTAAATTACCTGGGAAATGACCCTGTGCTAGTTTGCTTGACCTTCTGGTGATTATATCATCCAGCCGGGTTGGATCCCTTTTTTAACCCTACCTAACTCCCCTTCTACCCCTCTTTTCACTTTTCTTTCTCCCTCCTTTTTCCCTTCTGATGACTTTGCTCTTTCTTTGCTAGTTTTGGTACTTGTTTCCTAGCATGGCGCCCACGATTTTCAATCGTATGGCATTGCATCGCATACCATATAGCCGCATGCGATACAATGCGATTTTGGCACCCCTATACGATTTTTAATTATATAAGCACCCCAATGGGTGCTTACAATGTTAAATGCACCCCCAAGCCACCCGCACTATGAACGACAACCCGAAGCGTGGCGAGTGCAGCGGTACGCGTCCTTAGACCTTTTCATACCCCCACTAACCACGTCGGCGTGGAGTTGATTTTAGATAGTGTGGCGAGGGGACGCGTATTACCTTACATGTATTCCGCGTCCCCACGCGGGGCTCGCCACGCTTCGGGCTCGCTGCGCTCGCCACACTATCTGAAATCAACTCCACGCCGACGTGGATAGTGGGGGTATGAAAAGGTCGGAGGACGCGTACCGCCACCCCTCTCGGGCTCGCTGCGCTCGCCATGCTTCAGGTTCCCGTTGATACTGGGGGTGGCGTGGGGGTGCTTTTAACATTGTAAGCACCCATTACCGTGCTTATACAATTAATAATGTTATAGCGGGGCCATTTAACATTGAAAAAACCCATTAGGGTGCTTATACAATTTAAAATCATATACCATTGTATATGGCATACAATGCGATGGTATACGATTTTAAATTGCCATCGCGTGACATCGCATCGCATACCATTGTAAGGCTTATGGTATGCGATGCGATGGGCGCTGTGCTAGGAAACAAGTACCCTAGTTTTTATTATTCTTTAAAATTATAATATCTTAAAATCAAGAGTTGTGTGTGTGTGTGTGTGTGTGTGTATATATATATATATATATATATATATATATATATATATATATATATATATATATATATATATATATATATATATGTGTATATATATATATATATATATATATATATATATATATATATATACATAATATATATATATATACATAATATATATATATATATATATATATATATATAATGTTAAATGTGCCAATTAATATGTTTCTTTTTAATTATGAAACCTCTGCGTAGGTTTTCTTGTGGTTCCTATTCTTTGTATGCATGACCTCTCTAATAAAATGTATTTAAAAAAAAAAAAAAGTAGGAATGAGTGCAGCACATGTACTAAATGTGACAGTTAGCAATGACTACAGCTGTGCACCAGCTAGTGATATGCAAATCGTGGACCGTTGGTAGATCATGAGGACTGATTTGGCCACCCTTGATTTAGGATGTATTCTGTCAAATTAACCCTTTGCGTGCCAACATCTCTGAGAGATGTGCAAAATATCCACAAAAAATGCCAGTGTCGCTCACATTTGTTATATAAATTCAAATAAAAATTGTCTAAAAAAAAAAATTCCTATTTGAGGTAAATATACTATACTGTAGATATAGGGGATATTCAACCCCTTTAATTAATACAGCAAAAACACCACGTGGCTTAGAGACGATACATAGTGTCTGCACCCTCCTCTGGTAATGTAACCCCACTCAGACACTTTTCACATGAGATATCACATTTGATCTAATTCTTTAATTGTCAACGGGAACCACCTGTCGATAGTGTATATATATTTTGACAGTTCAATTGTGTCAAGTAAGTGAGCCGCCGTTTTTTAAAACACACCACATTGATGTGGTTTTGTCTTGTGTTTTTTTTATATTTCGCTCTTTTCAACAGTGTGAATAAAAGCTTATTTTTACTCGTGAAAGTCCATAAAGGTGCACCACGCCGAGACATACTTTTCTCCTTTCTGTTCTTACAAATCTTGTTTATGCCCTCCCGTACAACAGAATCTAATGCCGGGTACACACCAGGACGACTAGGGCCCGATCCCCTCAATCTAGATCCAATTCCGACCAATTGGATGTAGATTGTGTGGTGATTGGGCCCTTTTCTGTCCTGGTGTGGACCGATACCGATCCGATGCGCGGTCCCGCGGGTCGGTCGGTCGTTATTGAGATCCTACCTGCTGCAGGTAGGATCTGAATGATGACCATACAGCCGGGTGCGGGTCGCCATCGGATCGGACCCGCTCACGGTGCACATCGTGAGCGGGTCGTGCCCCCCCGCGTCACCGTGAGCGGGTCGGACGAGACACTGAGGACCCGCTCACGATGTGCATCGTGAGCGGGTCATCCTGGTGTGTACCCTGCATAAGGGAACATACCTATTTATAGAGTATCACTCAGGGGGGTCCATCCTTATTTCCTCAACTATGATGAGGGTCCTGTGCGAATAACAAACTCCTCTTTATGTCTATTTGAGGTAATCATTACAGGTCATTATGATGAATTAAAATGTAATTTTTGGCAGGCAATTTTCACACCTATATTGACAAATTCACTTGGCACTCAGAGGGATAAAAGCAAGAATGTTACATAGTGTAAATACAACCTAGGTATTTGTTCTCCTGCATTTCATATAGTGTTCATTCTACACCTTTCAAATCCCTGCAGTTCGTCTTTCCTGCCTGGGGTGTCGCTGTCCGCTGTGGTGTTTCCAGCAGTCTGACTTGTTTCTCTATGCAGACCAGCTTGTACTAGAAGCACCAAAGCAGACACCAAACACCCCAGGCAGGAAAAAGGAACTGCACGGATTTTGAAATGTGCAGTATGCTAGAATGAACACTTACTTTATACATAGTACTTTGAGGGAATTATATATATATATATATATATATATATATATATATATATATATATATATATATATATATATATATATATATATATATATATATATATATATATACTTAGTGGGATACGCACTCAATAAGGATTCTTAGAGTAACAAGCGGGTGCCAGCCATGTAGATAATAGGAAAACTTAATACCCAAGTCGGATATATGAGGCAGCACTCCAGGTTCAAAAGGAAGGTTTTTTACTTCATGGATAGTGATTTCAAACACATACTGGGATTGCAACTGATAACATGAAGTTAGGCATGGGTTTCAGGGTAAAATAACATAGTCACCACAGCAGTAAAGTGGCAGTCAACGAGCCCCGTTTTGGCTTATCCAGCCTTCATCCTGGGTCAGTCCAGGATGAAGGCTGGATAAGCCGAAATGGGGCTCGTTGACTGCCACTTTACTGCTGTGGTGACTATGTTATGTTACCCTGAAACCCATGCCTAACTTCATGTTATCAGTTGCAATCCCAGTATGTGTTTGAAATCACTATCCATGAAGTAAAAAACCTTCCTTTTGAACCTGGAGTGCTGCCTCATATATCCGACTTGGGTATTAAGTTTTTATATATATATATATATATATAATATATATATTCTGGACAGGTGGCCGAGAATGTGGTAACAACCATTATAGCTGGTGACAATAAAGATCTTTCAGAACTGTACAGGATTGTAAGTGTAATATATGATATTGTTGAGTAGATATTGGTCACTGAAATGCAGATGTTTTTTGAGTGCTGGTAAATGTAACCAATGCCATTGAATAACCAAGTCATGTTCAAGGATATCTTATAAATACTATATGTGATCTTGGGCTAGCTGTACAAAGCCTTAAAAGGTAATACAATGAAGAGTGATAGTACTAGCCATTCAGCTCATACAGTCAGTTTGAATAAATGACTGTTAAGAGCTTATTAGTTGGTGGTTTTTCCACTTTATCACTTTTCAATGCTTAGTACAACTGGCCCCCTATGTTTTATTTACATTGGCTTTTGGAAATACCATGATTGTTTAAAAAATGAAAAAGTACAGTTTTCCATTGGGTTTACAAACGGTACATTATTCCTACATTTCAGGGTGCCAGCCTGCCAGTGATGGATCTGACGGAGCTCCCTAAATGTACGGTGTGCCTGGAGAGGATGGATGAATCAGTCAATGGAATTCTAACCACTCTGTGCAATCACAGCTTCCACAGCCAGTGTCTCCAGCGCTGGGAGGACACCACGTAGGTGCTTGCATGATCTAATGCTCCCAGACGCTGGGTATTTTTTGCCAAATAAATTCCATTTTTGAAATATTAGATTTAATACTATAATAATACAATTAAAATAGTGAAAAAAAAGAGTAATTTCCACTTCTGAATTACACATGTTTCACAAATTTGCATGTATAAAGTAACATTATTTTTTGTATGTTACAGATGTCCAGTGTGTAGATACTGCCAAACTCCAGAACCAGTGGAAGAAAACAAATGCTTTGAGTGCGGTGTTCAAGAAGTAAGTTGACATTTTGGTTCCCTGCACTGGGAGCATGTGGACTCTATTTATACTGCGTGTTTTCTACAGAACATACTGAACAAGTTGTCCTGGAGCCAGGATTGTTGTTTGCACAATGGAGTGAAAGCTCTAATTCATTCCATAATCCCTTGTTTTTTAATCATGCATAAGTATCTGCTTGTGTTTCTTAAAGAAGCGGTGTCCTGCAATACCTCCATATTCCCATATACAACCAACAGCACCTTCCTCATACCGGCATCACATCTGACCTATTCTCTCTCTGTATTAGAGTCTATAATATAAAGTGATTGCTACAAACATTAACTGCTTATGGACACTTTGCAACTCCATGACAAAAAACATATTAGCCATGTTTGTATTTGGTAAAAAGATGATCAATTGTATAGGTGATCAGTGTTTATTTTATATTTATTTTTATTCTTGATGGATGGGGATTTATTTTTGTTGGATTTATTAGTGCTAATGGAGACTATTCAATTCTGGATGCTATTTCCGACAGGGGAAATTAGCAACTGCCGCCTATTCAATGTTGTCGTTTCCGACAGCATTGAAGGTGGTTTTCGACAAAACAGATCTGACCAGATGGATCCGTTTTGTCGGAAATGGCCGCAGATTGTAGAACTCTCTTATGTTTTCCCACAATCTGCAACCATTTTCACCTACGCCCACTTTCTGACACTTGACAGTCCGGTGCTTACTCGATCCACTGGGGAAGGGAGTGTGAGCGTTTCTCCACGGGGGATCGCTCCGAGTGAGTGAAGAGGCTCGCTGATGATCTGGCCGGCGCTACATGGCTCCACGGTGGGACAGGTGATGTGGTGAGGGCTGCCGCGTCGCTCCTCGGGGGTGGCCGGTGAATGTACGGTATATATATGGAACCCTTGGAATTCAAACCCAGCCCATTTATAATGAAAGATTTTCAGCAAAGTCTTTCACCTCCTGAAAATCTCTTGCTCTTTGGGGAAAATAGTTCAGTGTGTACGCACTACTTTGGTAAAAGATCTATCTATCAAAGATTTTGGCAAAGTCTTTTGAGATGAAAATCTTCAAGTGTGTATGGGCCTTTACTGCTGTAAAAATGCATTGTGTATTCGATAAGGCAGTGTTTCCCAACCCTGGTCCTCATGGCCTATTCACAGTCCATACATTAGGGCTATCCCTGCACAAGTTATCGAAGTCATAATATAGCTACCTGTGCTTTGATATCCTCAGTACCTGGACTGTAAGCGTGCCATGGGTACTGAATTAAGGAGTCTTCTTTTTATTGTATTAGACATTTTAGATAAGTATACATTGTTGATGTATGTCAGTAATGTTTGAATAAATAAATTATTCATTTTCTTTTTAAATGTGCATTGCTATTTTTTTTCCAGTATTTTATTATTAAAAGTTGGAAAATATCTACCGTAATTTACAAAGGGTAAATCAAGTTGATAGTGGAACACTACTGCTGGGGTTAACTCCTTGATTTTTACCTTGCAGAATCTCTGGATCTGTTTAATTTGTGGCCACATTGGCTGTGGTCGGTATGTTAGCAGACATGCATATAAACATTTTGAGGAGACGCAGCATACTTATGCAATGCAACTGACCAATCACAGAGTCTGGGATTATGCTGGAGGTGAGCAAACCAATATCCTGGTATGTTCTGTGTGTTTCATAATGGCAATTTACCATTTGTCTTTTGATAAAGCAGTTCTCTGATGCATGTCCTTAGGTTTTCATGTAGTTCTTTTCTGTAACTCCTATGTCTTGATTGTGTATGTTCTAGTGATGATTTTTTTTTTTAATTCAGTAAATACTGTCTCTTATGCACACTAGATAGCCTACTCTACATTAAGGGGGTTATTCTAGTTCACTCGCAAAGGCACAATCACTCTCTAATGGACAAAACCATATGCACTGCTGGTGGGGCTGATGTAATATGTGCAGAGAGAGAGTTAGATTTGGGTGGGGTTTGTACTTCAAACTGATATGTATATTGCATTGTAAAAATAAAGCAGCCAGTATTTACCCTGCACAGAAACCATAAAACACCCAAATCCAACTCTCTGCACATGTTACGTCAGCCCCACCTGCAGTGCATATGGTTTTTTTCAATTAGAGAGTGATTGTGCCTTTACGAGTGAACTTGAATAACCCCCTAAAACTGATTATTAATAAATGGGTTGCTAGTGTAATGACTGAATTTAAATTAATGTATTACCCCCTTCCTGTTTTTGTGTGCAATAACTTGTCTGTGCTTCATCTTCTTCTTCAGATAATTATGTTCATCGATTGGTTGCCAGCAAAACAGATGGAAAAATTGTGCAATATGAATGTGAAGGGGACACTTGCCAGGATGAAAAGATAGATTCCCTGCAGTTAGAGGTGAGTAGCATTGTTGCACTGTGTAGATGTGTAGATTTCTAGCATTCAAATATACAGATTATGTTGCCTGACTTTGTTTTACTAAACTAGATCACAAAATGGGGAAATATATACAGTGCACAAATGCTGATATTTGCAATTGAAACGCTAAAGGTGCCCACACACTAGAACAATTTTTTCCCCGATAAATCGGCCCATATATCATCCAAGGTTACCAATAATCGGTCGATATCAGTGCGATGTGCGTTCCTGTGGATCTTTTGCTAAATCTTCTGATTTTAAGGCTGCCATACATCTACAGATCGATTGTCAGATGGGCTGGTTGGAACAAAAACCTGGTAATGGATGAGAGTAAATGGCAGTTGACCATTTGCTTTGAAATTCTGGAAAACTGACAAAATCTGTCACTCATCCATTACCAGGTTTTTGTTCCAACCAGCCCAATCTGGCAATCGATCTGTAGATGTATGGCAGCCTTAACATGCTGCACAAAAGATAAGAAGATTTAACAAAAGATCCATAGGAACGCAAATGGGATCTTAAGTAAAATCGGTACTTGTTTCCTAGCACGGCCACACCGATTTCCATCGGGGTGGTCGTGTCGGAAAAATCGCGTCGGTCGCATCGCATGCGACCGACCCGATTTTAAAATTGAATCAAATGTGAATAGGGTCCCTGGGACCCGATTTTACATTGGATTCAATGTCAAATATTCCCTAGACCCCCAATTTTACACCCTGAACCCCACGCCACAATTGACGCCAACCCGAAGCGTGGCGAGCGCAGCGAGCCCGCGAGGGGCGGCGGTGCGCGTCCTCCGACCTTTTCATTCCCCTACTATCCACGTCGGCGTGGAGTTGAGAATATAAAGTGTGGCGAGCGCAGCGAGCCACCGAGCCCGAAGCGTGGCGAGGGGACGCGTATAACTTCACAGGTATACGCGGCCCCTCGCGGGGCTCGCCACGCTTCGGGCTCGGAGGCTCGCTGCGCTTGCCACACTTTATATTCTCAACTCCACGCCGACGTGGATAGTAGGGGAGTGAAAAGGTCGTGGGGTGACGACGGGGCCATATATAATGTGAAATGGGTCATATTGGCCCATTTCACATTGTTTCCTATGTGAGATGGACTTAATCAAGTCCATCTCATCTTGTGCCATTAGATGCTCCCGATTTCCCGACGCGATGCTCCCGATTTCAATGTTAAAAATTATTTTAACATTGAAGCCTATGGAAAAATCGCGGGCATCGCGTCGGGGGAAATGTTAATGGTCGCGACCGACGCGATGCCCACGATTTCGCCTTTGCCGGCAAAATGGACCTGATTTCAAAGGAAATCAGGCCCATCGCGGGCATCGTGTACCTTAACTTTAAGGTACACGATGCCCGCGATTGTGGCCGTGCTAGGAAACAAGTACCGAAAAATCTTTGGTTAAGATGTGCGCTTGCCTAAAATCTTTTTTGTCCAGGACGGAGAAAAGATTTCAAGGCTAATTTATGAGCACATCTTTCTAGTGTGTGGGCACCTTAAGGCTTGGGACACACTTTGTCATTTTGGCGGGTCTCGTCCGGCTCGACGAAAAATAGGCAGGCGGGATTCAATGTCCCGCCTACCAAACACTGAAAAGGGGGCATGGACGTGAGATACGCCCGTGGCTCGCCAAGCTGCGGCCGGGACCTCAACAATCCACAGCCGTATTTAATAGGGCCCCGCCACTATTTCCCCCGTCGGGAATAGCAACAGGAGTTTGAATATCCCCCCTTAGTGTCCAGCAATCACAGGTCCCCAGTAGCTGCAAATGCGACTGTTGTTTCTGATCTACACATATGGGAAGTCAGGTAATTATTCTGGCAACTGATCTGAGGTCCTCTTAACTCAGTCAGGGAAGAGGAATATGGTTGCATGTCTTCTGTGTATGCATACTTGTGTAGCTGTGTAATAGGATTCTCAGTGCTCAGAGAGACACCTTTCTCTGTAGTAATTTTTGCCCCATAGAAGTGTCCTAGTTCACAGTTTGCCCTCAGTAAATGTTATGTCACACTGTAACACCACAGTCCATATTGGTTGACAAGTATATGACTTTGGTGCAGGTTAGTTGTGCTCCCCAAACCTCTGAGTCCCACAGCAATGGCACCCCCTGCACCATCTCTAGCTAACCTGTATACTAACCAGCTTTAAAAAGAGAATTCCTGAGCAACATGCAATTAATAAGTAATACCCCTTCATAGTTCATCATTCGCCATAATATTTTAACATTCATGGACTTTATCCTATGCAGCTGAAAATGTTTTCTATTGCCAACTATATAACTCCCTTCCTTAATATGTGACACTGACTTGACTGAGCTAATCTTTCTTCATAAAGGCCCCCATACACTCCTGAGGACAAGTCGCCCCCGACTTCCCTGGCAGCTCCCCGGGGGGAGCTTGATAAGATTGGCACTTGATGTGCCATTTTTTACATGTGATAAATCGTCTCGATTTATCACATGTAAACCCGGGGAGCAGGGGGGGGCTGCAGAACAGGGCTGCTGGTGGGGGGCGCTGCTAAGGCAGCGTGCAGGGGACGCTGCGGGGGACAGTGACAGAGCCGGGCAGGGGGAGACGGGAGCTGTCAGTGCTGGAAAAAAAAGCCCATACAATGAATGGGCAGCCTGTGATTGGCTGAGTGCTCTCTCAGCCAGTCAGCAATTGGCTTAGAGAGCACTCAGCCAATCACAGGCTGCCCATTCATTGTATGGGCTTTTTTTTTCCAGCGCTGACAGCTTTTCCTGCCCGGCTCTGTTACTGCCAACTCTGTGTCCCCCGCAGCGCCCCCTGTCTTACTAGCAGTGCGTCCCCCCCCCCCCCCACTGCGGAGTTAGTGCAGGCGGGGACCGCAGGCGTCGCAGAGCAGAGACTGTCGGCGCGGCGGGAGAATAAAAAGAAATCTTATTCAAAAGACTGGGCGGCCGCTGATTGGCTGAGAGCTCAGCCAATCAGCGGCCGCCCGGTCTTTTGAATAGGATTTCTTCCTATTCTCCCACCGCGCCGATGGTCTCTGCTCTGCGACGCCTGCGGTCCCCGCCTGCACTACCTCCGCCGGGAGCCATCAATGCGGGGGGGGGGGGGGGGGGGCGCTGCTAGACGGGGAGGCTGTATACCCTCTCTACTTATGTGCCTTTCTTAGAATATATAAACCTCTGCCACCCTGATAATTGCGTCGGTGTCCTGTCCCCTGGTGCAACTATCCATATTAACCATGTACTTGTCCTAAACTGTCTTGTACTGTAATTTGTTATGTGTTTTTTGATTATAACTATGCTCTGTAAAGTGCCGCGGAATCTGTGTGCGATATATAAGAAACTGTTAATAAATAAAAATAAATAAATATAAAGATATATCGGATCTGAACATCGTGGGTGCTAAAAAGCACCCATGATGGCTCAGATTCCGATATATCTTATGTTCTGCAGGTCCGACGCCATGATCCGATCCGATTCGCGCGGGACCGCGCATCAGATCAGATGTCAAACACATGCGATTTTTGGCCGATTCCACCCGATTTATCGGCCCAAAGGGCCGAAATCGGATGAAATCGGCCGAGAATCGCATAGTGTATGGGGGCCTTTACTTCCATCCAATGGCCATGATGGAGTCATCCTTTGTCTCTGGTCATAGCTGTTGCACACACTCCATTTCTGAACTCCACTCTGTAGTAAATCTATTGATCAGAACCTGAAAATAACAATTCCAGCACCTGGGATAATTAGTTAACATATAATTGACCTAAATAATTTAATCTGAGGTCCGTTGCAAAACAAGGCACTTGATCTGATTTCCAGCATCACTGGGTCTTTGGATCATTTTGAGGTGTTTTTCTCATTGTGGGGATTTCTTTTGAAATTTCAGACCTCATTACAAGTATGTGGGATTATGATAACAAACAATAGAGGTGTTTCATGTATTCTTCCCAGACCATGGTCTGATGTCTCATTGTGGCTGGTAACTGCAAACCTTAGTTGCCTAACCCAATCACTACCACTTATCACACCTTTATTGCTCCATTGTCCTTAGTGGCCATACCCTTCACATTTCACCAATTTCTCTTTTTCAGTAGTTAGCACTCCAATGGGGGGAACTAAATTACCCCATAACGCTCCATAGGTTTACCACAAATTTAACTACACCACCACTAAAAAGATGATCAGCTGGGGCAAATCCCTATTTCACCTACATGCAGCAGGGGCCACTGCAGTCATTACATGTGGGGATAGAGTAGGTGTACTGGAGGAGTAGCACTTTAAGAAAAATTTACTGCTGCAGGCTCCTCCCTTCTCTATCCCCACCCATACCCTAGTCTTAGAAAAAAGTGCCCGGAGGAGTAGGTTCTCTGGGCCTCTTCTCCTCAGGGAGTTTAGGTCTTTTTACCTTTTTATTTTTTAAATTTTTTTATTTTTACTGCATTGACACAGGCAGACCCCTCCGCAGGGTCTGCCTGCTTCGTGGGACCTGGAGAGGTGCTGGTTGCCACTGCCCGCAGTGCGCCTTCCACGCACCTGGCCACCACACCGGGGACCCGCCGAAGCTGCCCGCAGCTCGCGTTACGGGTCCAAGGCCTGGCCACTGCTCCAGGAGGTGGCAGCATCGCTGCAGGTAAGCGGCGCTTGGCGCCGAAATGTGGCCGGAGACGGGCGGGCGCAACCGTCTCAGTACCCCAGCAGCCTGTACCTGACGTCCGCCATCTTGGGCAATGTCAGAGGGGACAAAGGTCAGAGCGGAGGCTGTACACAGCGCTCCGCTCTCAGATGTAATGCTCGCCGGAGGGAGAGGGCGGACCTAAGTGACATCACGACTTGGCGCCCTTCTCCTTTCCCCTCTCAGCCGACGGCGCCATTGCTGCCCCGCCGCGTGCGACTCTCAGTTATATTAACGCCACAGGCTTGCTACCAGGACTGGTGAAAAGCGCAGCATCGCGCAGACACTGCAGTCCAGTGCCCCGTCACACTCTGCAGAGAAGGTCTGTACGTTGGTGGGGGTTTTTTGTGCACACTTATAGGGGGATTTTTTATAACAAGGCTCCCCCCTCCCTATCCTAGCTCAGCTCCGCTGCTCTAAGCATAGGAATACTGTTGGTTACAGCCAGTGTGTTTTTCTGTGTGTGAGTGTGTGGGTGCAGTGTGTACTAAAACTTATCTACACTGTCTGACACTATGGCAGGAAAAGCTGCCTCTAAGGCCGCCCTTAAGGTTTTTACTTGCAAGGCTTGCAAGGAGCAATACACCCAGCATATAAAGGGTGTTTCCCTGTGTGAGTCTTGTTATAAGGCAGAGCACACACAGTATGTGGAGCCTCAGACATCCCAGTCAGAGTCTTCTGAACCCTTATTACAAAATATATTGGCAGGTCTGGCTGCAGAGTTAGCTGCATCCAGGAAAGATAGGGAGCGTTTTCAGGCCCACCTATCTATTATGAACACTACTGAGCCATCCTGGGATAGGACCCTCATTCAGTCAGTGGACTCCCTGTCCAATACAGTGGCGGGCCCTTCACGCCCACCTCAGAAGCGAGCAAGGTCACCCATTTGCTTACTGCAAGGATCAGACAATGATACTGATGTGGATGAGGATATGCCTCCTTTAGATGAACCAGAACAGGTTCAAGATGAGGTACTACCTCGAGATGACCCGCAAGGGGTGGAGGGCCTCATTCAGGCAGTCAGGACCACCCTTAATTTGATTGAGGAGGATACTATCCATTTTTGGACGCGCAAAAAAACACCAGGTTACCTTTCCTGACTCAGCAGAGTTGGATAGGCCATTGCTTAATGTGTGAAAAATGCCGGACAAGAAATTTCAGTTGTCCAGGCGCATGAAAATGTTGTACCCCTTTTCTCCAGAATCTAGGGAAAAATGGGAAAATCCGCCCCCGGCAAGGCTGTCAAAACACACCACGCTCCCAGTCCCGGCTGCAGTGGCGTTGAAGGAGGCTCCTGACCGTCGCCTAGAGACCACGGTAAAATCAATTTATTCCACTGCAGGGGTTTTACTGAGACCAGCCTTAGCTTCAGCCTGGGTCAGTAAGGCCATGGAAAAATGGGCAGAAGAGTTGGCGCTAGGTTTGCAGAGCGGTAGGCCTCGTGAGGAACTGCTCCAATTGGCTCTGTACGTAAAAGACGAAGCTGTCTATATACAGGAGAGCAGACGTAGCTGAGTTGGGGGCCAGAGTCTTCGCATCGGCAGTTTTAGCCAGGCGCACTATCTGGTTGAGGTCTTGGCAGGCTGAAGCCGACATCAAAAAGGCCGTAGAAGCATTACCCTATGCGGGGGATATGCTATTCTGCCCGGAGCTTGACAAGCTTATTGCTCAAGCTACAGGAGAAAAGTCCTACCTTCCTCCCCTCATCCACTCCTACACCAAAGCGACAATATACGGCTCCGTCCTTTCGGGCCTTTAGGGGTGGAGCTTCATTTAGAGGACGCTCCAGGGGAGGTTTTTCGTCCTTTCGAGGGCGCAGAGGCAGAGGTGCCAGAGGAGCTGCGGCCACTGCCACCTCTACCCGCAGAGCAGAGCCCAAGGTTGCAGATAAGCCTGTGGCATGACGGGCTTCCTGCCCATTTGGGGGATCCCAAAGTGGGCGCAAGGTTATCCCTCTTCGAAAAGGTCTGGAGGTCTCACTGCCGAGACGGTTGGGTGCTTCAGATTGTGGAACACGGGTACAAACTGGAGTTTGTTCAGGCTCCGCTGAACAGATTTTTTACAACAGGCCTACCTGCTCTGGCAACAGCACAAGTAGCAGTGGTGAACACCATTCAAAAATTCCTCCAGGAAGGGGTCATTCTACCTGTCCCCAAAACCCAGGAAAGACTCGGTTATTACTCCAGTCTTTTCGTAGTACCGAAACCGGACGGATCGGTACGACCTATCCTCAATCTGAAGCACCTGAACGATTTTGTAGTGTACCACAGATTCAAGATGGAATCCATAAGGTCGGTCATTGCAAGCCTGGAACCAAGGGAGTTTATTTTTTCACTGGATATAAAGTATGCATATTTGCATATTCCTATCTGAGATTAGGAATTCAGGGCACTCCCTTTCGGCCTCTCATCAGCGCCAAGAACCTGCACAAAGGTTATGGCTTGCATGATATCAGCCCTTCGGATTCAGGGGATAACGATTGTGCCCTACCTGGACGATCTACTCCTGAAAGCGTCCTCATCCCAGAAGCTCCAGGAGGATGCCAGGACTACCTGCAATTTCCTAGTCCAGAACGGATGGATCTTGAATTTCAAGAAGTCACAGCTGCAACCAACGCAGGTGATTTTGTTCCTGGGACTGCTGTTCGACACCGTCCAAGAAAAGGTTTTTCTGCCTCTGAAAAAGATCACAGTGATCCAGCAGAAGGTCCGTCAGGTTCTGACGCCTCGCAGAGTCTCGGTGCATTTATGCACGAAGCTTTTAGGCCTGATGGTAGCAGCCTTCGAGGCCCTGTCTTACGGAAGATTTCATTCCAGGACATTCCAGGAAAATCTTCTGGCACAATGGTCAGGGTCCCATCTTCACAATCCACCGGACCATTGTGCTTTCAAGAGAAGCAAGACCCTCCCTTCAGTGGTGGCTGAATACACCCAACCTCACCCAGGGCCGCTCTTTCCAGTCCCAGGTCTGGACAATGGATGCCAGCCTTCGGGGTTGGGGAGCAGTTACCCTGGGTCACACATTCCAGGGTCTTTGGACAAGCCAAGAGGCCCGGTTACCCATAAATATCCTGGAATTGCGGGCGATCAGGTTGGCCCTGGCTCAGGCCCACACCCTTCTGGTCGGCAAGGCGGTAAGGATACAATCAGACAACATCACAGCGGTATCCTACATAAATCGACAGGGGGGCACCAGGAGCAGGACGGCCATGCGAGAAGTCCGCCCGATTCTGGCCTGGGCAGAGGCGTACACCATCAGCTTCTCCGCCGTCTTTATTCCAGGAGTGGAAAATTGGGAGGCGGATTACCTCAGCAGGCAGGATCTCCACCCGGGGGAATGGGGCCTTCATCCGGAGGTTTTCCAACAGCTGGTCCAGAGATGGGGGATGCCACAGATCGATCTCATGGCATCCAAGCTGAATCACAAACTTCCTCAATACTACGCCAGAGCTCAGGATCCAGCAGCTGCTGCTGTGGATGCCCTGTCCATTCCTTGGGACTTCGACCTGGTATACCTCTTCCCGGCTATTCCGCTACTTCAAAAGGTACTCAAACGGATAAAGAGGGAGGCAACGGGGGTCATCCTGATTGCCCCGGATTGGCCCAGGTGACCATGGTACTCCGACCTCAGGGACCTGTTAGTGGACGACCCATGGCGCCTACCGCTGCGAGAAGACCTGCTGTTGCAAGGTCCATTCGTCTACCCCGACTTGCCTCGTCTACGTTTGACGGCATGGCGGTTGAGGCCGAGCTTTTGAAGAGGAGAGGTATACCGGGGACGGTCATACCTACGATGATCAAGGCAAGGAAGGATGTGATAGCGTCTCACTACCATCGCATATGGAAGTCTTACATCCGCTGGTGCGAGGCCAGGAAGGCACCTAAGGCGATGTTTTCACTGGCTAGACTCCTTGAATTCCTGCAGGCTGGCCTTTCGGCAGGTTTGATGCTGGCTTCTCTCAAGGTCCAGATTTCAACCCTCTCTGTATTTTTTCACCGCAGGATAGCGCTGATCCCTGAAGTACAGACCTTTTTGAAAGGAGTACTTCGTCTGCAACCACCGTTTACTGCCCCGACGGAACCGTGGGATTTGGCGGTGGTTTTGGACTTTCTGAAATCAGAGGTTTTTGAGCCGCTGGACACCCCGGATCTCAAGTTTATGACTTGGAAGACTGTGATGCTGCTGGCGTTGGCCTCAGCACGTAGGGTTTCTGAATTAGGGGCCCTCTCATGTAAGTCTCCATTCATTGTTTTTTTTGGAAACAGTACAACAAAAACAAAGATTTTAAACCAGTAAATCGTGCGCTATGACATGCAGCTTTGGTACAAGACAGGAGATTGAAGAACCACTTCAATCAAACAGATACAATACCAAAAACGAGTTCTGAATTGTCCCAGTGCGCTTAGTCTCAGATGCAATTCTCTCAGTTTGTGTTTGAGATGTGAGTGGACCCCAAAACAGAAAACAAGAAATACAAAATAGTGTAATACTATTTTACATAAAACGATGCTCCAAATTAATGATATCCTTGCAGAATTTAAACCGTACCAGAATGATATGTCTACTGATTTTGTAGACTCAAGCGTATTTATCATAGGGGGCTGTATCCCAAAGCAGATCACCTCCTCTTCCCTCTTTCTCTGAATGTGATGGTGGGCACTCGGAGGGGCACAGAGAGAGAAGAGAAAAAACTTGGTGCAATAACGTTTTATTTCAACAAAAAGGTGCAGTAAAACAAATACCAAAGGTAGGATCTCAGGACTCTCACCCTCTATTATTGTCCACATCGGAATGTTGCAGACAATACAAGCATGATACAAGCATGTCTCCACAGGCGGCTTGTGGAGACAGAAGGAGGACGTCAGGACAATCGAACCCTAAGATTCAGCATCCAGGGACGCCTGTTGAGTATTACATCATGCTTGTATTGTCTGCAACATTCCATTGTGGACAATAATAGAGGGTGAGAGTCCTGAGATCCTACCTTTTGGTATTTGTTTTACTGCACCTTTTTGTTGAAATAAAACGTTATTGCACCAAGTTTTTTCTCTTCTCTCTCTGTGCCCCTCCGAGTGCCCACCATCACATTCAGAGAAAGAGGGAAGAGGAGGTGATCTGCTTTGGGATACAGCCCCCTATGATAAATACGCTTGAGTCTACAAAATCAGTAGACATATTATTCTGGTACGGTTTAAATTCTGCAAGGATATCATTAATTTGGAGCATCGTTTTATGTAAAATAGTATTACACTATTTTGTATTTCTTGTTTTCTGTTTTGGGGTCCACTCACATCTCAAACACAAACTGAGAGAATTGCATCTGAGATTAAGCGCACTGGGACAATTCAGAACTCGTTTTTGGTATTGTATCTGTTTGATTGAAGTGGTTCTTCAATCTCCTGTCTTGTACCAAAGCTGCATGTCATAGCGCACGATTTACTGGTTTAAAATCTTTGTTTTTGTTGTACTGTTTCCAGCGCTCTCCCGCCCAGACTTAAAAGCTTGGGTATGTTTCCCCACATGTAATGACTGCAGTGGCCCCTGCTGCATGTAGGTGAAATAAGGAATTTGGTACTTACCGATAATTCCCTTTCACCGAATCAGCAGGGGACACTGCACGCCCACCCAGCACTGGTTCTCCTGCCATGATGTTAGTGTGGTATGAGTGAAAGATATGCTCTTTCTGTTCGTTGCAATGTTTGTTGCATAATTGTTACTCTTTAGATAGGGAGGATCATTGTTTCCCTATGTTTCTTGGTATGTTAGTATGTTCACGTTATGTGCCTTGTCTACTAACTCTGTTTATGTTTTAGCTCCGTTCCCTACCGGGTCGGCCCGGTCTCTCTTCTCCTCTCGGACACAGTTTTCTAAGACTGGGGTCTGGGTGGGGATAGAGGAGGGAGGAGCCTGCAGCAGTAATTTTTCTTAAAGTGCCACACCTCCAGTACACCTACTCTATCCCCACATGTAATGACTGCAGTGTCCCCTGCTGATTCGGTGAAAGGGAATTATCGGTAAATACCAAATTCCTTATTTTAAGTAAAAAAGTCAGGATTTGTTTCTGAACCCCTGGGACACTCCCCTGAATTACTAATTAGACACTTCAAAGTTTTTAATTATAATTTTTATTATCAATTGGTCAGACCGGTACTGGAATGCAGACACTGATGAGGATACCAGTGCTGGAATCCTGACTGCCGTCATCCCAGTGGAAAGTATGCAGAGTGGGTTAGCGTTAGACTTTTTCAGGTTCGGCAGTGGGGTGTAAGGGTCAGGGAGGATTTGCAGGTTACGCTGCTGGTTGGGGTGGTAACTATACTTACTGTACACCTGCGGGCATTCCCTCCTTCAGGATGCTGGAGTCAGTATTCTGACTGCTGACATTTCCACCATTGGTCATCTGTGTGTATTCTAATTAATGCCTAGTATTGTTACAATGGTAAACATACTAAATGTTTGACTATGGTTAATTTTCAAAAGTATATTTGCCAGTATTATCATTCCAATTGTATAACGAAAAAATAACACTTATATTTTACACTTAAGTAGTTTCCACTACTCAAAGTTACTTTACACTTAAGTAGTTTCCACTACTCAAAGTTACTAAGATAGGAGTTCTATTTCACATGGCATGTTGCTATGGGCAACAATCAGAATTTACTTCTTATTTATTTAGCAAATTCTAGAAGATAATAGATAGTATCTGATTGGTTGCCCATAGCAACATCCCATGTGAAATAGAACTATCTTAGTAAATTTCTCCCATTGTGTATCCTATGTTTTATATGTGCTTTTGGTTCCTGGGGCTACTGCATTTTTAAATACTGATATTGTGCCAGCCTACGTAGCAACACTTCCCCCATACTTGAATGTGCCTCCCTCTTTCTCCTATCCACCTGTACTGGTCTCATGAGACCAGACATTTATGGCTCTGTGAAATTTTTTTCTAAATATTCCCCTTTCGTCAGTCCCCTGCAAAGGTGTTTTCATGTCATTCCTCTCCCCCCTGCATCTTAAGGTGCCCACACACTAGAACGATTTTTTGGCCGATTGTCCGATTTTTTTATAAATCGGCCGATATATCGTATGATATTTACCGATAATTGGCCGATATCGGTCCGATGCGCGCTCCCGTGGATCTTTAGCTGAATCTTCTGATCTTACGTGCTGCACAAACGAGCAGAAGATTTAACAAAAGATCCATAGGAACGCACACGGGATCTTAAGAAAAATCTTTGGTAAAGATGTGCGCTTGCCTGAAATATTTGGTCCAGGGCGGACCAAATATTTGAAGGCTAATTTATGCGCACATCTTAAGATCGCAGATCTTTCTAGTGTGTGGGCACCTTTACACCTACCCCACCATGTGCTATTCCTGTAATGTGTACCTCCGCAGATTGCACACAAGCCGGCTCTAATCTATGCAGTGCACAGAGATGGTTGCCTCAGATGGTTTCTCTGCGGGCAGGTTGTGCTTTGTGCAGATGTTTTTGTTCAGGGTATATCATACTACTACACAATGCTTTCCAATATCTGCATTCGGACCTTGTATGGCTCGCCTCCCACAGTGTAAACTTCGTAGTGCACCCAACATGGCTACCGCATCTGGTATACTTGTGGATGGGATGCAAAATACATGGACCGGAGTCTACACTGAAATCACCCATTTTGTGTAATTTCTTCTAGGAGTAATCTGTTCCACACAGGGTAATCCTACGCAGAGCACCTAAAATGGCTGCTTGGCTACCTTGTCAGGGTGGAGTACACAACCCTTGGAAGTTATCCAAAATGCTGCACCACTCCTGCATTATGCTAACTGTGTGCTCAAGGGTTTCTTTTGTCTCTTGACTTGTCTGTTATTGTACTACCTCCACCCTCTCATGTATTATGTGCATTGTTTTAATGTCTGTAAAGCGCCTTGAGTCCTGTTGGAGAAAGTGCGCTATATAAATAAAACGTGCTTACTTCTAGAACTGGGGCAGTCAATGTACATAACTAGACCTGCTGTATGCCCCCATACTCTGGTCTGACTTGTCTGACACACAAGTCAGATCACATTTCCCTTTGACTCCCCTTACAGCTGCATTTAAGATTTATCCTATGTGCAACACATACGACCTCCGACCTGATGCACATGGGGCCGCGTATTGGGTTGATTTGGATGGCAAACACATGCGATTTGGCCCGATTTCCTCCGATTTCTCATCCCGATCCGTTGGAATCGGGTGAAAACAGGCCAAATTGCACAAGTATAATGGGCCCTTAACTACACATGCCAGCATGCCCTACCAAAGGTTTAGCTTGCCCCAACAGTAAAACAGGCTGGGATGTGTAGTTCCAAAGCAGCTGGAGTGCAACACATTGCCTACTCCTGCTATAGGAGGTGATAAAGTGGCTTTACCACTTGTAGTGTAGACTAGATTTGACTTGTGTAAGCTATCACTAAATAACAACACTAAGGAATGTCTACGTATGGTCAGATCAGTGGTGGATTAAGTAGAGCCCTTTTTTTCCTTCAAAACTTGCCAATTTAAAAAAACCCAGGATACAAAAAACACTATATTTGTTTGTGCTCAATTATGTAAATGTTACCGGAAAAAGTATACTTTAAATTTATAGTTTGTACAAATTCAGTATTTTGGATAACTAGATTGATTATTTTCGGTGTGGATCATTAGGTTGACAATGATCCATACCACTGGTGTGCCGGTGATTTATTTATATATTTTTTCTAAATAATCAGTCTTGTTCTGGGGGGTGCAAGAAAAAAGATCTGTCATTTTCTATAGAAATCACCAGGTTACATTTCAGTCCCCCAATGGGCTAGTCAAATTTGGCCTGTTTTCGTCAGATTTAGATGGATCTGACAGACCTATCTGAGGGAAAAAAGGATGTGCGGCTGAAATTGTGTGCACACGAAATGGTGTACGCACGCATCAATTTACGATTTTCGATTTAATTTGCTTTCGATTTCCCCAGTTTCACCCCCTTTCGATTTGGCCTTTTGCTTTTTCATTCGATTTTACATTCAATCTGCACTGTTGCATTTGATATCGAAATCTATTTGGTTCTATAACCAAAATCGAATCGAAAACCTGTTAAAATCGAAGCGTGTGTACATCCTTTGAGTCTCAGATTCATATGATGAAAAAATCTATTCTGTCCTCTAATTGAACAAAAAACAAATGTGGCTCCATTAAAAACAATAAAAAAAAAAAACCAAACCATAGGTTTTGGCATTTTTAAATTCCCACATTTGTTTATCTTCACTTACATAAATGAGTTAGGCCCTGGGTTCACAAGTCTTATATAATCAATAGCAACTTTGAGCCATGTTTTTTTTTAGTGCAGGTAAAAAGTGCAAAAAAATAATAATTTTATTAAAGAAGAACAATTGTGCTACTTTCCCTAATCTGCAAGTGAGCATCGGACCAATTTTTTCCCTTTGCTGTCATTGTGATCCTTATTGTTTGTAGTACTCCTACCTGCTCACCAGCCAGCTGGAGTCTCAGCGCATCTATTGGGAGAACAAGATTGTGCGTTTGGAAAAGGATACAGCAGATGAGGTGAGTGACAACAACTGATGTGTATCTGTCAATCAAGACTGTATTTTGTAAATGCCGGGTCTGCTTCGACTGTTTTCTCTACCATTTGCACTATTCTTCTAATCCCCAGGGGTATGGGTCATAGGGTTGACACTATGGTCGACCACTTAAAGTCGACAGGGCTGAGGTCAACACATGAAATAGGTCGACAGGGCTAAAATCGGCACAAGCATTAGATCAACAGTCAAAAGATGGACATGAGTTTTTCACATTTTTTTTTTGTCCCGAATTTCGACGTAAGTTGACATGGACACCGTATCAGTGAACCGCATTCCCTTGCTTCGGGCACGGTGTCTCACTGCGCTTGGCAGACTATTATATTCTCTCTCCACACCCTAGTGGATGGTAGGGTATGAAATATTACCTGTCGGCACAATAAAAAAATGTGAAAAACTCATGTCAACCCTTTGACTGTCAACCTTCCCATTGTCGACCTAATGCTTGAGTCGACCTTTTGACCTGATCAACCTTCAGAGTGTCGACTTAGCGATCATATCCCATCACCAGAAAGTCTGCAAAGTAAAGTAAATCATTCTGAGGGGTAGATGTATGAAGCAGTGATAAGGGAGGAGAAGACCGGCCAATCAACTCCTGACTGTTAAATTACAGGCTGGGTTTAAAAAGGGACAGTTAGGATCTGATTGGCCGGTGATAAACTACCAGTCACTTTATCACTTCTCCTACCATATCACTGCTTCATACATCTACCCCTTTATCATTTAAGCACTACTAACTTTTCATTTGTACATACCATAGCAGTACAGGTAGACTATAAACATATTAAATTTATGAGATGCTCATCTCAAATGCTTACACTGTAGTTCAAATTGAGTAATATAGTACATTGTACCATGGTAATTATTGCAGATTATTTCTATACACCGATCCATAATCTGCATGTACCACACCGTGAAAGAGCTACACGTTCAGTGCTGTATGTAGCTGATAATGAGGTCTCTTTATTATGCACTGTGTGAAGCCTTGTGAGCCCTAGCAGAGTCTCTCCAGCGCACTCGGACAGTGATATGACTAGGCGATTACATTTTTATGGCTGTGCATTGAATTTACTCCTCTAGATTAACAATATGAAGGCCAAGTTCAAGGAGACAATCGATAAGTGTGACAGCATGGAGCACAGACTGAATGACCTTCTCAAGGAGAAACAAGCTGTAGAGAGAAGGTGTGCTCATTTTTTTTTTATTTTTTTTTTTTATTAAAGTTTGACCGTAAAATATTGCAGGTTTTAAGATTTTGGGGTGACTATAACGATGCACACTACCATCGCTGTAAAGCATTTATACGGCTAACATTACAGTAACATATAAATATCCTAGGTAATTTTCCAAGATCATAAAACAGAGTTTACAAACATTAGTGTTTTGTAAAGTATATTTGCCTTGTATATTATTTAGCCATTGAAGTATAAAGGAAGGGCCGCGTATGTTGGACCCATATGAATAATGCGTAGAATAGAACATACTCACTTTGGGGAAACCCCATACTCACATATTGCATGCAGGATTTGTACACAGAGCATATTTGTTCTGGATATAGAGCACATTGAACAACCACACCACGCAGAAAGCATTTACTTATCCACTCTAGATGTACGTAACATGCAACACGTTCATCCAGGATGAATCTAATTATCAGTTTGTGCTGTGCATATTTTTTTTCTCTGAGGAAATTATGGTTAACCTTTATTTCTCTGCCATTTGAAAGGTGTACTCAGCTAAACACAAAGGTGTCCAAGCTTTCTACAGAGCTGAAGGAAGAGCAGGAAATGAACAAATGTCTGAGAGCCAATCAGGCTGTGCTCCAAGCCAATCTGAAAGAGGAGGAGGCTCTGAGAAAAGAGGCCTCTGAGCAGAAGGATCTGCAGATTGTGGAAATGCAGGAGCAACTACGCGATGTCATGTTCTACTTGGAAGCTCAGCGCAAAATCAACCAGATGCCCGAGGAGGCACGGCAGGAAATTCAAGATGGTCAGATCAACATCGCTGTGGCCTCCTCTAGCTCTCCTCCAACGTCTGGAAAATCAAGAAAGGGGCGTGGAAAAAGAGGAAAATAGTGCAAACAGAAGTCGGCGGTATATCCAGATACACCCTATGGGCCTCTGTTTGTTTTCCCTTTGGAGTGAGATACATGAAACTTTGCTACAAAGAAGTCTCACCAGTATCATTGCTGGGATGTCAGGAATCCCAGCTTTAATATTTATAGCTTAGTCTCTAGTCCTGAATGATCAGAGATGTAGACATTGATGCTTTCTCTGAGAAACAAGCTTTTTAAGGCAAATAGATGGGCGCATCCTACACGAAAAACAAAGCAGAAATCCTTCAATTTCCATGACTGATTTTATGACTTATTTTAAAGTCCTGGCACCCAAACTTTGCTTTCTTTGTTAAAAAGAATTGGTAATGACACGGACCATAAAAAGTTGTTGTGGCCTTTATGAGAGGATGAGAATTAAAATTTCTGTGGAGTAGATTTACAAAATAGGATTTTGGATCATTTGTACAAATTTGTTTTTAAAATATTCAAATTGTAAAATTTGGCTGTAATTCCACAGTGACTGTTATTTGATTTAGGAGGGATTTATATCATAAGAACAATTGTTTCACAGGTAGTTGGCGATCAGTAATATAAATCATCTAGGCTTATTTAATAATGTTTCTTGCCAGTACTTTAATTACAGGCTTGTAACTTACAGAAGTTGTCATCTCTAATTTAAAACCAAAAAAAACTCCCATTCAATGGCAAAAGTAGAAAGTTCTTAATTTATATGCAAAATACTTGCAAATATAATAGGATGGTATAAACCAATGCCCAGACAATCCTTTCATTAGGAGCCAGTGAAGGTTCTTAGACATGATTTATCTCCTGAATTGATATGCTGCATTTTCCTGAGGATTGATTGCATTAACAATATAGCAGCCTATGCCATGTTTTGCAATGGGTACATCTTAAATCGGCAGTACAGAAGTACTTTTCTGTAAGGTACTACATATTATTGGCACTTAACACTTGCATGCCATAGCCAAATGTGCTCTTAATGTCACAGTGCAGCATTATGATGTCAGGCACTTGCTGGCAAAGCTTATGAAATACAGTCATTCATAATGTAACTATGTGTCACCCAGCTGTGATTTGATATGCCTCACCAATGATCGGAATCCTGACGGTCAGTATACCGACATCAGAATCCTGATGGTCACTATGCCGTCGGAGTGCAAAAAATCCACTTGTGGGCTCGGTTACTCTCTTCGCTCACCAAAGGTTCTGATCTCCCTCTATTGGGGTCCTAAAACTCCACGAGGGAGAATAGACCCTGTTGGTTGGGATTGCGACTGGCAGGCAGATGAACAGTCAGGATTTCGGCATCTTTATTCTGACCTTCGGAATCCCGACTGTCATCTAGTCATTCGATACCTCCCAGCAGTAATTGGCAGGATGAAGATAATGGTTCTGTATCCACAAATGTAACCAAACTACTTATTTTCCTGTGTGTTTATAAGGTGGAAGTCTTGTGAAAACAGACATTACACTCCTTTTAAAAAAAACTGTATTCATCCTGTAACTTGGGGTTCTGTTGATTCTGTTGTATTGAGTCTCTAGTTTGTCAGTTATTCAAATACATCAGTAATAAATTTGTTTCAGACTCGTAACTCATAGTGCTATACTTGGAAACTCGCTCAAAGCAAATGCTTCGAACGCTAGTCTCTACTTTTGTGTTTGCCTCTATGTTTGTGCATGTCTGATAGAGAAAGAGATGTCATTTCACTCACTGCCAACAGATGGCAGTGTTTCGGAGACACACAAACAGACACTAGACATATATAGATGATGTGGGATTCATGAGTTAAGCATAGAGACTAAAGAAATGTGTGGCTTGCATATGTACTAGGTTCATAGAAGTGGATTTGGTAGGTTTGCACAGATTTATTTATTTTAATTGTATTTTTTTGTGTGTGTGTGTGCGCATATCTTATACAAAAGAAAAAAAAATCTGATATCTGACCAGATTCAGTGTGTGGAAGCTTAGATTTGTGTGAACTTCGCCCTAAAACAACCAAAAAAAAAGGTAAAGGAAATGAAGTGGTACTGGAGCTAGACTAACCACATTGTGATGTTACTTACATCAGGGTTGCCGACCCTCCCGGAATTTCCGGGAGTCTCCCGAAAATCGGGTACCCCCTCTCGGCCCCCCGGAAGGGTGGGCAACCCTCCCGGATTCAGGGGGGACCCCTGCATTGCGTCATTAAAATGCCGCAATCCTCGGGTCTCAGAGGAGGGGGCGGAGCTAAAATGGCACAATCGCGTCATTTTAGCCCCGCCCCCTCCACGGAGATCATTGAAGTCGCTGCTTTACCAGCATGGGGGCGGGGCTTAGTGATGTCACTCGTAAGCCCCGCCCCCTGAGCGGCTACTGAAACTCTCCTCTCCGGGCTTCTCCCGGAGAGGAGAATCTTAAAGTCGGCAACCCTGACTTACATACATCATCTATAGCTTCCTCTCGTATGACTAGAACCTGTATGTTCTATTTTCTAAGTTGTAGAAACCTTGGCTTCATTAAATAATCAGTGCCAACAGAGTTTTTTTATTATGTTTTTGCAGTGGGAAAATGTGTAATATTTATAGGGCTCCACAGTGCCTAACAATACATAAATGAGCAAGAACAAGAAAACAATAACTTAGCTACATGCTAAAACTGATACAGGGTATGCTGGGAGGCATAGTTAGATAACACCGGGAAGGCCAAAGGTTCCCTATCATTGTTGTAAAGGGAAGGGGCAGACAGACAGAAGTGACACAGAAGGGGTAGAAGTGGTTTTACCTTTTTCTTCACACAGTCAATGTATATTTTATTAATTAAACATGCAGCACTTATTCTGTGACACACTAGGCTTTCAGGAACTGATCTTGGGTGCTCTTACGTGCCACCAACTGCTATTTAGGTGGGGATGGGGAATGGGGTACACTGTTGTTGCGGTTCTGTGATTGTGGGCTGTTATCCTGAGGACGGGGGGAATCCCCGAAAGCGCTCGATGTAGCTGAGACCTTGTCTGCTATGCCCAATACAGCATATTTATTTTATTACCATTTCTGGTATTGTCAGTGTGCCTTCTTCATTGGACATCTATATATAGAGATATAACCATAAATATCAAAAAGGCCCAACAGCGCCTCTTCTTCCTGAGGCAACTCAGGAAATTCATCATCCCACAGGAGCTGTTGTGTATATTCTACACCGCCATATTATGTTCCTCGATCACAATCTGGTACGGTGGCACAAGCGAGAATGACAAATAAAAACTGCAGAGGGTAGTGAAGACTGCGGAAAGGATCATAGGGACCAACCTCCCCCCGATAAGGGATCTGTTCTTATCCAGGGTAAGGAAACGTGCTGAGAAGATAGCGAAGGACAAGCTGAGAAGATAGCGAAGGACAAGCTGCATCCACGTCACAGCTTTTTCAACATCCTACCATCCGGAAGACGGTTCAGGTCTATCCTTGCCAAAACGTCCAGATCCTTCTTTCCGTTAGCTGTCCATCACCTGAACAATCCAATCAAAGCTAATGCAATCCCAATATCAACAGCAAAACAACGTGACCCTACTTGGCGACCTGACCACCATAGTCGTAGCTAGAAATGGAATGCATGGAATGCATGTAATGTCTTTATGTAATATGTTATGTCTCTCCACCCCCCCCCCTCCCCTGTTTGATGCTGCACTGTAATCCACAAAAAATTCCTAGTGTGCGCAAGCATACATGGCCAATAAAGTTGATTCTATTCTATATATATCTATAATAGTCCATAAATGTGGAACTAGAGTGCTGGCATAAGGATACTAGATAGATCGATCAATAGTGAAATAGATAGATATATATCTCAAATACAGAAGTGGCACTCTGAGTCAAGAAGTCGGTGAAAAAAGTATGGACTCTATAATTCAATAAGCCCATCAACGTTTTGGGGTACGTCGACCCCATCTTCAGGATGTAAAATGGTGCTACGGATGGTGTAATTGTTAGCATTACTGCCTCACAGCACTGAGGTCATGGGTTCGATTCCCACCATGGCTCTAACTTTGCAGAGTTTGTATATTCTCCCTGTACTTGCGTTTCCTCCGGGTACTCCGGTTTCCTCCCACAATCCAAAAATATACTGGTAGGCTAATTGGCTCCCAACAAATTAACCCTAGAATGTCTGTGTGTGCGTGTACATGTGTGTCACGGTTGAAGATTCAGATGGGGTCGTCTGATGCACAGGGACTGGAGACGAGGCAGTAGCAGTAGGGTTAAAACGAGCGGGTTTAATGAATGATGTCATACAGGGACTCAAATACTTCTTTGAGATAAAGGCAGGCAAAATAATAATAATGAGTAGCAATGATAAAGAATGTCCAGATAACAATGATGAGGAATATCCAGAGTACAATGATGAGGAATGGCTGAGACCTGAGGATGCTGGAGACGGATTCTTGGAAGATCCAGGAGCGGGACCGGAGTTATTAATCCAGGAGGTAGCACCCAAGAGTACCAGGGAGAAGCTGGCGACCAGCGTGACTGGAATGAGCGATGGGGTCAAATAGCCAATAGCAAGCTGACAGGCACAGCGGGAATAGCAAGGGCACAATGATTCAGGAGCCTTCCAGGAAGTGCACGGCACAGAAGACTCTTTGCACTGACACTGAGCTACCTAGGCAGATCCCCTTTATGCAAAGAGGGCGGCTGCCATTGGCTGTCACAGTGAAACAGGTGAGAATACCTGGCCTGGCCCAATCCCCTGTTTGCCCTCAAGCAAGATGGCGGAGCTGGCCTCTCGGCATCTATAGCCTTAGAGCAGGACCATGCTGCAGATTCCCATGCTGCCTTCCAACACTGCCGGACCTCTGCCTGCCGCCTCACCTGACATGGAGGCCGACACACGCCAGCCGGCGGCGGACGCGGGTGAGTACAGTACCCGCCGTGTACCACCGCGGTGGCGTGTGACACATGGGGTAGGGAATATAGATTGTAAGCTCCACTGGGGCAAAGACTGAATGAGAATGTTCAAATATCCTCTTTAAAGCGCTGCGGAATATGTATGCACTATATAAGAAAAAGTTAATAAATAAATAATCCTAAAGACTGGGTCGCCGTACCCCGAAACGTTGATGGATGTATTGGATTAAAGAGTGCATAGTTTTTTCACTGACTTTTTGACTCCAAATGCGACTTCTGTATTTGCTATATTTGGGATGACTGCAATCCTCTCTAAGGAGGCACTGGAGCACAGTATACCAGTTTGCAACCTGCGTTAAGTGTAGTTTATTGTACAAAGGTACATATTCAATGTCGACATTTCGACCCTGAACGGGTCTTTTTCAAGACAGATAAACAACAGCAGCAATCCAATAGGGAGGTCGGCACAGTACTCTGCTGACCATTGAAATTCCCGACTGTGGAGAAAATGTCCATAAGATCTTTTTTATTTGTACCACTAGAGGTTCACCTCTGGATTACACGTTTATCTAATTTATTTTGTGTATATGTGAATTATTTTAGATCGATTTTAATGTTTTTATTTTATGGGCATTTTATATTGGCTCCCTATATTTCATATTGGAGGATTTTCTATATGTGATGAAGTTGGTTTTAAGATCATATTATATTTATGAAGCAAGAAGTTCCTTGTGTGTGTGTGTGTTTGTGACCTTTTAAAAGGGGAGTAGACCGCAAAACACTGCCCGTGAGATCATCTAAACAACAGAGTAAACCCTATCCAATTATTCATCCGATTTGCTAATTGTCTTGTAATCTAGTTCTTGGTCCTAATACAGGGTGTGACAATTGCAAAAATTATATTAGGAGGGGGTTTTAGCCACAGAAATTATATCCATGGCTTTCAGTTAACAAATTCAAACTCATAGGGGAGGAGAGGTGCCCCCTTGGGAACAGGAGCCCAGCAGCAGATGACTCCATTATGTCCCAGATTTACACCTCTGCATACCATAAGGTCCTACTTCTGTTTATATTATAGATTATTATATGTAGGTGGATAATAATTTGTGACCAGCAATGACCTAAAAGTTCAGTTTGTATTTTTCCCCCTAAGCGTTCTGATGAGTATTGAAAATGTACGACTTCTGTATAACTATGCGTAGCTGTTCCAGTGCCTGAGACCCTGTCATATATAATATACCTACGTCTGTCCCCACTGCTGTACAGCGTGTTCAGTTTCTCTAAGCAAAGGAAGGATTGTGCTACAAACAGCAGAATTGTTATTTTTAAATTGCAGCGGGATGACACATGCCTGGCACAGTCAGTCTGCTCTGAGACGTTTGTTCAATGAAAGTACTTTTATCTATTTTTAGAAGACACAGCTTGTATAGGCACAATATGTATGTGCAAACAATTGTAATCCATGGCAGCCTGAGTTGGCTGAGACATAGGTTTGCAGCCACATTATCTCCATTATGAATATTATTCTCTTTTGTAAATAACTGTATGGGGAAAAAAGGTTCGGATTGGGACAATATGAAAACACTGACATTTTATCGCTAATGAAATCAGTAGATCTCACCCCATGTCTCGTTTGTACCAAATGTCCTAGTCTCTATTTCAGTTCATGGTCTATATTTAGAATTTGACACTTTAATGGCTAGCAGCGATTTGAAATGAATCTTCTATAAAGCTTATGTGCAGTCTAGTTAATATCATGTAAAAGAAGTGTGGTTTCTCTTGGAAGATGTTTTTTGTTCTTGGAAGTTAGAGTGGGCCCCTGCTGTTCTCCTTCCAATGAGGGATGTATGAGTAATACAAGAGTAGACAAGAGCAGCTTCATATGTTAAAAACAGTGGCAGAACTAGCGTCTGTGCAGCTCCTGCATTGCACTGGGCCCTTTCTTAGGGGCCTACAGCCCTCAACTACACCTGTTAAAGTAATCCCTATAACAGTCCTATCTGCTAGATAAATGAATTAACCCAACACAGTGGAATCCCCTCCTACATGCAAGAGGATACCTCAAAAGGGAAGTAGATACCACAACAACAGGGTAGCCAACATTCCAAGAGGGGCATACAACGAAAGTCCTTCAGCACCAGGTATATACAGTATGTATTTAGGATACTGTTATTGAGGTGTAGTTGACTCCTGCACCATCACCCGAAGGCTTCCTATACTCCCATCCCCCACTTATTTCACCTAAAGCACAGATGTCCTGGGCTAGTCAACTGCACATTAGAGAGCTGGGTGACACTTTATATTGCCAATATAAATAAAAAAATTGCTCTAGCAAAGGTATGCATATAGATGACTGGGGGTCAGAATACTGATGCCAGCATTACGAAGGAGGGAATCCTGACAGAGCATACTTACCATAGACCTCCTTTCCTACAGCCTAAAACCACAGCCTCACCCTAACCCTCCACACTACTGCTTGACCCTTTTACTGCCTAAACCTAGCCCCCCTCTGTAAGTGCCTAACCCTCCCAGCCACAGCCTAACCTTAACCTGCCCCCTCCTAAACCCAAGTCTCACCCTCTCCCCACACCTGCCCTACTGCTTACACCCATCCTCGACCTGACGCTACCACTTACCGATTAGTCATCATTCAGTGTCCTGGCAGTTGGGATCCTGGGCCAGAATCCTCCAGCATCAAACACAGGGATGCTGAACACATCCCCTAACAACAAACTGTCACTAATTATAAAACATCAGATGGACTTATTCTAGTATGTCACAGATCCATGGGCTGTGACTAAAGATGCTTACACACTGGCCGATGGATCAGCCATTTGATTGAATGGCCAATATATTGATGTACCATTGGCCAGTGTTTACCAACAATATATCTGTGAACAGGGACATTTACAGATATATTGTGTTGGCATTGCAACACAGATGATCCCCAGTATAGCTAAAGATCTATTGGTGCCCCGTGCTGTGTGTAGAGGTGATCCATTGACTGCCCGCACAGCCACGCCAGGTACCACCAGTGATTGACAGCTCAGTGCACAGGCGCATGCAAGTGCGCCCACCCATTTGGGATGTCAGTCCCGATGGATGGGGCAGTGTGTGTGTGAAGAACATGCTGATCCATCCGTAGATATATTTTAAAGGCTTTTTTTAATTATTTATTAAAGATTATATGTAGATGGGGCGTGGCTTGGCCGGCATTGTGAGAGGGTGCAGGGACCGGGAGCTCTGGCATTATCCTTTACATATATCCTTCCCCGGGACCCGTGGACGTCCTGTACTTACCTCCCCTGGCTTCTGAATTGTTCCTGAATTCCCTGCACCACTCGTGGGCCTCCTGAGCGGCTCGTGGAGACCTGGCTGACTTTCGAGGCCTGCTGAAATCTGTGGGTCCTCCTTCTTGACGGTGGGCACCATCTTGGATTTCCCGGCGGCTCTGACCGGGCCTGGTGCTTTGTTGGTGTCTCCTGTTGGGTGGCTCGGCGGGTGGGGGCGCCTGGAGACCCTCCAGAGGAGTGGCGGTAGTGAGCGGGAGTCGTCTGTAACGAGGCGCACTGCTTGGCCGCACGGGGGACCGACGCCATCTTGCCTGCCTGCCTCCTGGGCAGGGGTGCCTGCATAGAGACACTCCTGCGTTCCAGGCCTGCGCCCGCTAGCTGTCTTCTGGTGCGCTGATCAGCTGGCGCTGCCCTCCTGCTCCGTTGTCCTGTGTGCTGTGGCTTCTCCGCGGACGGCCTGCTGAGACCTGTAGTGATTGATCCCCGGTGACTGCTCATTCATTAAGCGGATTCTCATGCCGCGGTCATCTAGTTTTACACAGGTACTGTAGAGGTGGCGAGCACTGGCGGCGTGCTAGCCGCTGTCATCTCGTTGCCTCTTTGTTTTATTGAAGGTGGTCTCAGCTCCCTTTATCCTTCTAGCGAGCTACTTGTTCTGAGACATGGAAAACTCATTGCAATTGATCCTCTGCGCCATAACCACTTCAACCCAGAGGATTCTCAGCATTTTTGATGCTACACCAGGGGGTACTGCTTCGCCCTGCTCTTCCCTGGATGATATAAAGTATGTTGCTCCGACTCCTGCATGTACCCCGGCTGACATCGAGGAAGATGTGGTGATCATGGAGGTCGGCAGACCTATCCTCATTTCATCCGGGAACTTTATCTCTCCTGTACCAACTCCAGTTATGCGCTCCTTTGTGGCTGTGTTTGATGGGAAAATTACTATGGGAACTATAACTCTCCTGGATCATATGTTTGTTTTATCTGACTGCTGCCCGGTTCATCTCCGAGCTCCTGAGGACAAATTTATTTCTACTGTGCCCATTCTCTTTCAGGGACAAGATTAAAGATTTTTGTTGTCTCCCTTTTTTCCTTTTGACAACTCCCTACAATGATTGCTTAGACTGATTATTGTTATGATACCCTTTTTGATGCTCTCATTATCCTGTACAGTGATTTACTTATTGATGATATTTGATTGCTGCCTCCTTCTGTCCTTGTGTTGAGTCTCCTCTTTTTGAGGGATGGAGGGCTTAATTTGTGTTGCTTACATCCCCTCTTTTTTTTTTTGTGTTTAACTACTCTAGATTTAATTTGTTTAATGTAGTGCTATGCATAGGGATGAGGTTTGACATATCCTAATATTCTCTTGGGACATATTCTCGTAGCCCCTGACATATCCTGCTCTTAATCTCATATGTTTACATGGGGGGGGAGGGGGGGATAGTGGGTGTTTAGATTAGCATAGTTTTGTGTAGGGAGGGGGTTTGGAATGGGTTTAGGGGTAGTATGTTGTAGGGCTCCAGGTACAGCTCAGTTGGGGATGGGTAGTACAGGGTGGGGGGTTATGTGGAGGGTTGATTTGGGTTCTTTGGGAGGTTTTTCCTTTTTGGGGTTTAATTTTCTTTATCAATGCTGGTAGTCTATTTAGGTTAGACGCTGGTGTAACTGTTAGACGATTATTTCACGATACAGATTAATGGTGCTCAGTGTATTGCCATACGTCATATCCACATCCTTAGACTATCCAATTATCTCCCTGCTGTTGGGAACCCGGATGGCGCCTCCGGGTGCTCGATTTATTATATGTTCGCCTACTGTATATCCTGCGAGGATGGTCTTTAATTTGTATATATATATGTACATAATGTGAATGAATATGGTTCCTATCCTATGCTTATCCATATACGTTATATTGAATGTTACAATTCTCCTGAATGCACCTGTTAAGCTACTATTACACTGATGTCTGCAAGGGTATTTGTTTGTTAGTGCAAAAAACAATAAAAAATTAAAAAAAAAAAGATTATATGTAGATAACCATTTTTTCTGGTTAAAGTTCAGATCAAGGGACCACCTCTGCTAGCATAACAAAACTCTTTCAAATTATCACTACGCTGTCCGTGAGTCTCTGAACTGAGGAATCAAATGCTCTCCAGCTTTTAATGTTTTCTCATTTTCTTCCTGTCAAGGGTATACTTTTATTTTACACTAGAAACATGACAAGCACAGGTGGATGTGGAATCTTTGGGTGGATAAACAGCATACTTTATTATTGTGTGTTTATACAATTATTTTGCATAGTAAATGTGTCTCGCATGCCTTAATTCTCATACATGAGTCTACCAATGAATGGACTTTCCTGTGGAGCAGCATATGTGCTGTTTTTAAAGCAAAAAAAAAAAACTACTAGAAATATCTTGAACAGATTTTGTAGTCTAAAGCTGGGTACGCATCAGGCAATATGCTGTCTGGTAAGACAGATCAGATTGGCATCTCTCTGTGTGTATGTGCATTGCAGCGGTCTCTTGTGATGATGCTAGGTTTGATATTCTGCACATCAAGCTTTGCAACATGTATGTTAATGAAGGACGGAACAGTAATCATTACATCCTTCATTAACATCCAGGGCCTGATTAAAGGTTCCCTTGTAATGCTCCTGAACACAGGAGTATTGGAGCTCAGGGACTTTGGCTGTGTAGTCTCTAGTTGTAAATTATATTTGTGTAAAGTATGCTGTTAAATCCTAATCAGTCCTAAACCGATGGACAATAAGCAAGTTTCACAGTTAGCATAATAATTTTCGCAGTTACTCTTTATTTCTAACTATGGGCATACCTATGCGTAGCGCCACGTAGTGTACCCTATCAGCGTTCCTCACGCTACACCGATACCCTTATGGCGGTATCCTTATCAGTACAAAGTATTTACACACATTTGCAATATATCAGGGATCGCTTCTCTTGATACTTCCGCTTATTGCGAATAATTTACATGAGACTTTGTATAAATTCAGAATAAGGATACAAAGTCCTTATCCGTATGTATTTAATCCCTAATGGACACAAAGGGGTAACAGAATATAAAAAGAACACATAGTATACATTTCTTACACTATCTTACAATAATAACAAAATGGGGAAAACTAATGCAAGTACAATCAGCTACAATACAACCACACAATACATAAAGTACAGTTACCGTCTCTTACTCGCAGGTGCCACCCGGACCAGGGATCTGTATTCAAAGTCTGAGCACATTCAAAGTAGAAAGTCCCTAACCTGGGCGCAGCAATATATAGGGTGCAGACAATAGGGTGCAATAAAGTTCTTCATTGGTCAAGAGGTCAGGTTTCACCTCTCCTTATTGGTACAGTAAGGATGTACAGCTGGGTCTTTGTTCTTAGGCTTCATCATCATGTCTGCCAAACTGTTATTCAGAAATTACCAGATTTTTGTTCCAACCAGCCAGATCTGAAGATAAATCTTCAGGTGTATGGCCACCTTTACTCTTTCCTTGTGGCAATGTATAGATTTTAATATGTACAGTCCATAAATTCTCCAACCAAACACCAGAGCACTGCATTCTCCAACCAAACACCAGAGCACTGTGGAGTATGAATCTATGTGTAGTATTATTATTATTATTATGGCTGTCATTACATTCCCACAATTCGCCTACTCTCCTCCGTACGCTTTTTACGTATGCAAATGTAAATGGCAGCCATAATATGCTAGCGCGGTGTAGATACAATCCGATTTCAACAATGCGAATCAGAGATATACTGGAGAGAAACAAAAGGACAGAAAACTCTTCAACCTCCACTGAAATTTCAGAAATCAACATACTGCATTGAGTTACCTGATCCAGCAACACCTACAGTCTGCACAGCCTGGACACTGAACTCCATGCTGAACTAAATGCTGTCTTGCACTGCTTCTGGCTCCCTTATACACTGACTGCATTCACTGTTTAACAATCTCAGCCATCCATTATATTCCTTTATTTTCTGTAGGCTCTCCTCACTTCTAGTACATCACCTTCTCATCCAGATGGCACATCAATGCGAGCTGTGGCAAGAAGGTTTGCTGTGTCTGTCAGCATAGTGGCCAGAGCATGGAGGCACTACCAGGAGACAGGCCAGTACATCAGGAGACGTGGAGGAGGCCATAGGAAGGCAACAACCCAGCAGCAGGACCGCTACCTCCGCCTTTGTGCAAGGAGGAACAGGAGGAGCACTGCCAGAGCCCTGCAAAATGACCTCCAGCAGGCCACAAATGTGAATGTGTCTACTCAAATGGTCAGAAACAGACTCCATGAAGGTGGTATGATGGCCCAACATCAACAGGTGGGGGTTGTGCTTGCAGCCCAACACCGTGCGGGACGTTTGGCATTTGCCAGAGAGCACCAAGATTGGCAAATTCTCCACTGGCGCCCTGTGCTCTTCACAGATGAAAGCAGGTTCACGCTGAGCACGCTACAGAGTCTGGAGATGCCAAGGAGAACGTTCTGCTGCCTGCAACATCCTCCAGCATGACCGGTTTGGCAGTGGGTCAGTAATGGTGTGGGGTGGCATTTCTTTCAGGGGCCGCACAGCCCTCCATGTGCTCGCCAGAGGTAGCCTGACTGCCATTAGGTACCGAGATGAGATCCTCAGACCCCTTGTGAGACCATCTGCTTGTGCAGTTGGCCCTGGGTTCCTCCTAATGCAAAACAATGCCAGACCTCATGTGGCTGGAGTGTGTCAGCAGTTGCTGCAAGACGAAGGCATTGATGCTATGGACTGGACTGCCCGATCCCCAGACCTGAATCCAATTGAGCACATCTGGGACATCATGTCTCGCTACATCCACTAACGCCACATTGCACCACAGACTGTCCAGGAGTTGGCAGATGCCTTAGCCCAGGTCTGGGAGGAGATCCCTCAGGAGACCATCCGCCACATCAGGAGCATGCCCAGGAGTTGTAGGGAGGTCATACAGGCACGTGGAGGCCACACACACTACTGAGCCTCATTTTGACTTGTTTTAAGGACATTACATCAAAGTTGGATCAGCCTGTAGTGTGTTTTTCCACTTTAATTTTGAGGGTGACTCCAAATCCAGACCTCCATGGGTTCATAAATTTGATTTCCATTGATATTTTTTGTGTGATTTTGTTGTCAGCACATTCAACTATGTAAAGAACAAAGTATTTAATAATAAGAATATTTCATTCATTCAGATCTAGGATGTATTATGTTAGTTTTCCCTTTATTTTTTTGAGCAGTGTATATATCTCCTCTGAACAACTTCTGTACTAGAAATATGGCTCCTTGATCCTGTCCCATACCAGTCCTCACTGTTAGGTCTCACCCCCTCTCAATGTCCACACCACCCACAACCCAGACAACCTAATCCCTATCTCACCTGTTCCTTCCTATCCTTTCTCCTGTGCTCTCTGGAATGCTATCTGCAATCTGCAACAAGCTTCCAACTATCCACAACCTCTTCATCTCCCACTTTTTTAACCTTCTTGCCATCACTGAAACCTGGCTCTCCTCTGATACTACCTCCCCTGCTGCCCTCTCCTATGGAGGCCTCTCCTTCACCCACTTGGTCAGACCTGAGGCCCGCCAGGGTGGAGGAGTGGGCATCCTTCACTCCCCCAACTGCACCTTCCGTGTCATCCCACCTGAGCCCTTCCTCACATTATCCACCTTTTAAGGTACACAATATCCACCTCTTTTACCCCATTCACCTCCTTGTGGCTGTGATCTTCTGCCCCTTCTATCATCCTCTGTGACTTTAACATTCCTAATCACATCAACAATGCTTGCTCTGCTAATTTTCTTGCCCTTTCTGTCTCTTTTGGATTTTCTCAATGGACCTCCACCCCACTCATAATCTCGGACACTCCCTTGACCTTGGCTTTACCCACTATTGTAATCTCTCTGATTTCTCTAATTCTTCCTTCCCACTCTCTGATCACAATCTGCTTTCTTTCATCCTCCCCTCCCCCCTCATTGCCAAGATCCACAGTCACCAGATGCAATCTCGGGTCTCTTGACCCTGCTACCCTGTTCTCCCTGGAGACTTTACTCTCTTTCACTCTTCTTTCGCTCATCTTCTCCCTCCTCTACCTGTCCCTTGGCCCACCTCCCCTCCCATCTCATCCATTACTTTTCCCCCACTGGCTGCTCCCACCTTGATTAACTCTTTAACCTATCCCTTTCTACTGGTATCTTTTCCTCACCTTTGAAACATGCTCTGGTCTCACCTATTCTTAAAAATCCCAATCTCTTTCTGGATTTCTGAGCACTCCCTGAAGCTCAATTTGGACAAAACTGAACTCATTATCTTTCCCCCACCTAGAGTTACACCCCCCCTACTAATATCTCTATCACTGTTAACAACACCGTCATCTCCCCCGTTCCCCAACTCCGCTGCCTGGGTGTCACTCTTGACTCCTCCCTCTCTTTTGCACCCCACATCCAAGCTCTGGACCATTCTTGTCTGTTCCAGTTACGCAACATTGCTTGCATCAGGCCTTTTCTCTCCCAGAGTGCAACTAAACTTATCCACTCACTGGTCATCTCACGGCTCAACTACTGCAATGTTCTCCTTACTGTCCTTGATGCTCCCAACTGTCCTTAACTCCACAGCCAGGCTTATCTTCATCTCCCGCTGCTCCACTTCTGCCACTCCTCTTCAACAAAATCTGCACTGGCTCCCATTCCCTACAAAATCCTCTTCAAACACCTCACACTGACGTACAGGGCCATTCCATTGCTCCATATATCTCCATTCCTACACCCGACCCCTACGGTCGGCCGACGACTGTCATTTTTCCTCCACCCTCATCACTGCATCCCACGCTAGAGTTCAGGACTTTGCCCGTGCTGTGTTCAGTAAAACACATTCCCTCGCTCCATTAGACTCTCCCGACCTTACAAAACTTCAAATGGGCACTGAAAACTCACCTATTCATGAAAGAATACACTTCCACTGCATAACCTAGTCCTGATCCTGGTCGTCCGACCCCCTGCCTCATGCCTTGGCCATCTCTGTCTGCTTACATCCTGCTATCAAGCCACCTACCACTCACTTGCACCTCATATAATCTGTCGGTCTCCCCTTCCTACTAGATTGTAAACTCCTACGAGCAAATCCCTCTTCTCTTCACATTTCACTCACAGCTCTCCCATACTCAAACACTCAGCGACCATGTTCGTTCCACATACTCATCTCCATCTCTGACCACAAGCCTGTAGTAGTATGTTGATCAAGTCCTCACTACTTACATTTAAGCTGTAGGGGGGAATTTTCTAAGATGTGTATTCTACTTCACATGTGATGTTGCTATGGGCAACCAATCAGAATCTACTTCTTATTTATTTAGCACCCTCCAGAAGATAGTAGACAGGATCTGATTGGTTGCCCATAGCAACATCACATGTGAAGTAGAATACTGTACAATGGCTGCCTAGGAACAGTGCACTCAGCCAAATGTATCCCGTGTCTTCTATGTGATAACTGTACTGTCTTTACTCACACTTTTACCTCATACTGTGCTCATACTGTTACCTATCTGGCTGCTGCAATGGCCAGTGGCACCGCTGATGGCTGCCTAGGCGCTGTGCAGCTCGGCGGGCATGTGTTCCCTGTGTTATAAACTGTACTGTCCCTGCTTATATTGTTACCTACCTGGCTGCAGCAGCGACCAGTAGCACCGTGGATGGCTGCCTAGGTGCTGCCCAGCTCGGCGGGCATGTGCGTCCCGAATGTAATGTCTTAATGTGACGTATGTAATGTCCTCCCCCCCTCCTCCTTCATCCCTGCTTGATGCTGCACTGTAATCCACAAAAAATTCCTAGTGTGCGCAAGCATACATTGCCAATAAAGTTGATTCTATTCAATCTTAGTAAATTTCCCCCGTAATGTGTATTGAACTGTGGCACTCTTTTTACCTGTACTCTATTTTTGTTTATTTACTGTAATGATTGTGGTGCCTTATAAATAAAATTATAATAATAATAACAAATCTATCTCCCTGCGCAGTCTTAACTCCAGCTACTGAGAAGTTTGACATTGTCGCCTTACATTACAAAAGAAATACAGACAAGTGAAAACTGCCTGGATCATAATAACCCAACCTGGCTGACGCCAGGTTAAACTGATTGTAGAAGATAGGATCTATAGGATATTTTGTGGATTGGAGAAAAGCCAAGTGGTTAAGGCAGCAGTAGTTTTGAAAGGGATATTACAGCAGGTATGGTATAGCACACCGGCAGTCGGGATCCGGACAGTCATAAGCCTGACATCAGGATCCTGACTGTCCGGACTCAGACAGCAGGGGTAGTACAACAAAGCCCCTTTCGGGCATAGTGGCTCGCTATGCTTGCCACCTATTCTATTCCATGGACCCCTATGACGGAGAATAGCCGGTGGCCGTCGGGACCCCGAGTGTAAGGGTTTTAATAGTCAGGATTCCGACATCAGTGTAATGGCTGTCGGAATCCTGTCTTGTCTGTCAGTCATCCGGCACCCATTACAGCTTGGTCCAGTATTGCAGAATATGGCTACAAAACAAGGACAGTGACTAATAATAATCCGACTTAAATTGGATGTGTTAACGTATGTTGGAAATAAAGTTGGAGTGCAAAAGGAGTCGTTGCAGATGATTTTATAGTTGGCATTATTGCTTCACAGCACTAAAAACATGAGTTCAATTCCCACCACAACCCAAACCATCCTCAGCAGCTGAGGTCTACAAGCATTAAATAAAAGGCTGCTATATCAACACAAAAATCTCTAAAATTGCGCTATTTAGTTTATACTTTTATCGGTCGCTGTTAACACTCAATCCCCTACTAGTTGGGACTGTAAACACCTTCTATACCACACAATAGTGTCTTCAGCGCCCTGTTTTTTGTAATGTCCATACACCATATACAGTAAAATATGCAATAAAACAATACAGTGATAAAATTAAATACACTTCTGAGGTAGTTCTTTTGAAAAAATTTTTCTTTTTATTTTGAAAACGTGATCAAATACCCAACGCGTTTCGCCTCAGTAAGAAGCTTCATCAGGGGTTTGTGATCTATAAAAGTATACATACAATCACATTTTAGGACATTACATATATAAAAAAGATACATAAAAAAGATTTTTTTGCATAAGAAGTATATACATAAAATTATATATACACATAAGATTACAGCAGCAATGATATATATATATATATATATATATATATATATATATAGATGGGAGGAACAGGCTTATGGATAGTCTATTATAATACTTTCTTCTTTGATTGGCTCATTACACTTATTTCTTTATAGAATTTACCAGAATTTTTATATATATATATAGAATTGTATACTTGGTTCTTCATATATTTATATGGTACATACCTTTTTATTAAAAATGTAACGTTAAACACCCTTCAGAGTCAGGACTTATTAGATAGTAGACGGAACCGGGTTTATCTGTGTAGGCCCAATGGTTTTTTTTACCCAGATGGAACCTGGTGGGTTTGTACAGAGATAATAGTTTTTTTATGGTGTCAGAATAGTATATATATACACAAACACACATATATACATATATATATATATATAAATGCATACACAGACGCATATATATACACATACATATATATACATACAGATAAGGTCCTATTAGGTATTATATTCATTGTACATACCTTAATTGTACATAGACATTATATGGGATAGTAAATTTCCTTCAGAAGAACATCTTTAAAATGCGGTGGACTTTCTGAAGAAAACACAATGAGGGGTTCATTTTTTAATTATACAAGTATATCTTATTTGGATCTAAAATACTGGGCCTAATCTCTGTTACATACCTCCTAGAACTTAGTAGGTAGCATGTCCAATGTTAAAATCACATTTCATTAGATCCACAGAATAATCTGATCCATTGGTTTAGATTTTCAACCATAAATTTTCAACCATGAATTTCTAAGGTCAAAAGACTTTTTTGTGGAAAAAAATCCTAACAAAAGAACATATATGTATGTAACATAAAATTGTATTTATAGCTGGTACTGCATTTTGCAATTCACTTAGAATTAAAAATAAAAATAGAAATAAAAATAAAAATTATTAGGTATCTTACCCTTAAGTGTGGGACATGTGTGCTCTCCTAGGGATCCAAGTGGCAAGTGAGTGGATGCTAGCTGGATCTGGGTATATATAGGGGACTGCCTATGACATCATTTCCCCTTTGTCCAATCAATTCAAGTGATTTTATTTCTTATTTATATTTATATTTATATGTGTTTTTCTTATACTAATTTCTTATATATTAATTTAGTATGTGAATAAGCTTTTGTGTGTGAATTAGGTGATTTAATTTATTAAATGGTGTAAGCATAAACATATATTTTCAAAAACACCCCATAATGCATTGCGTTTCGTTATTTTTTAAAAATTCTTATTTATAGCTTTAGAGGTGTCTTAGAGTTGTATGATCAGGAGTGAGGGAGCTATTATTAAGTCCGCATATTCTCTATTTCAATTATTCCCTAATAGGGTTTTTAAATCATTTAGTTTGTGTTAGATAAACGGTTTGCGTTCCACTCGATGCGGGTGGAACGCACCGCCATCTTACCCGGAAGTCACATACGGAAGTATGTGATCCGCCGGTTATATTAGTCGTGCGTCACTGGAGATTGTTTGTACCTTCTATGTGTTCCATCCACCTCTATTGGGGACACATCTCTCATATCTGGCTCTACAATAGTTATCTGAAGGGGCTACTAGGGTTTACCTACTGTCAGTTGGGACGCATCGCCATATTTTTAAAGTGAACCTAGTTTTTATATATATATATATATATATATATATATATATATATATATATATATATTAGTGTAATATTTAACAGTGGTGTGAATTTTAATATAAGCTGGCTTATTAATTAGTTAATTGCAAAATTCCAGTCTCAACTTTACAAATAGTGATAGTACATTGCTTCCACATAAATTAACAATAACAAAAACTATTTTTTACATAGAAAAAATATATAATATATAAAAAAATCATATAAATACATAAATAATAACAAATCATTATGCATAAAAAATTCATTAGTTAATGAAAAGACAGTGATCCATGGATAAAAATCATGACACATTGAAAAATAATTTCATGACACATAATAATACGTATTGAAATAATTCATTAATTAGGCTGCTATATGTCAAGAAATGGTTTAGAGTTTAGGCACTAAATTGGACAGATATATCTAAAGACATCTGTCCAATTTGTCTAGTGAGAACAAAAGTCTGGCAATGTATGGGAGCAAATGACAATCAACCATTTGCTCCTAAATGCTTTAAAATGGACAAAAACAATTGTTTTGATACATTTGTTAAATCATATGGATTTAACCAATTTGTCTGAATGAGCATTGTCTATTGTAGCAAATTCCCACAGACAGTACCGGATTAGGCACTAGGTATCATGGTTATGGTTAGACCCCAAGCCAGGGCTGGGCAACACCGGCCCTCCAGATGTTGATTAACTACACATCCCAGCATGCCTTGCATCAATTTCAGCATGGCCACAAAGCAAAACTAATGCAAAGCATCCTGGGATGTGTAGTTCATTAACATCTGGAGGGCCGGTGTTGCCCAGCCCTGCCCCAAGCTGTTGAAACCCAGACCCATCCCAATGTCACGGTCGGTTGTCTGACCATCAGGAACCTAAGTGTAGGGGTTTTGATACTATAGAATCACAAAACCTGGGTATTTAAAAAAGCTGGTGATTACAGAAAGCTTTGATAGAATTGGATGATAATATTTTAGAATAAACAGATAATGCACTGAATTTGGTTACAAGTGCAATAGTTATAGTTCAAAGGATAGATATCAATGCCTTAAATATATTTTTTATTAAAAGCGAAAGTGAGGGGTGAAGTAATGCAGATAACCAGGTACTGGAGTAACATGAAATGAGGTTTACACACCTGTAGCGAGAACAATTACACACTTGTATTTGAAGATCACACACTGGTGACAAGTATCTGAAGATTAATCACTGGAGGCAGTCACAGTGACTGAAGATTCTGGCAGCCGTATTTAAATAAACTGGCAATGCTTGTAAATATTCTGTGCAGACAGATAACAAGTGTCTGCACATTCTGGCAATTGTAAATAAATTAGGGTTGCAATAATATCCCTTTAAACTGGGACATAAATTACACAGGTTCTGCTGCTGATTAAAGCCAAATGAAATTCGGGCTTGAAGTCAGCCAGCCACAGAACCTGTGTAATGCATTAGTGTCCTGGTTTAAAGGGATAGGATGGTAAGCCTAAACTGAATTGTGTAGATAACAAGGCTGGTAATTCTAGCAATGCTTAGAGAAAAAACTAGAGTCAGACAAATCAGGGGATCAAAGACAAAAGAAAAAAGCACAAAAGAAGCCAAGGTCAAGGGTTCCAGAAGTCCACAAGGTCAGGGTCCTGCAACAGTTCAGGTATTCAGGAAACTCAATCAGAAAATCCAGCCATGGGTTCAAAGATTACGGTGCTTGCAACAAACATTTGCTACACAACCTCTTATATAGAAAATTTCCTATTTAAAGGATAACAATCAGGCGTAATCTGAGGCAGCTGGAAAGTGGTGAGCACAGACTGAGGAAAAGAACAATCAAAGACAGCTGAGAAATGTATTATTTATTTATTTATTTATTTACAGTTTCTTATATAGCGCAGCAGATTCCGTTGCGCTTTACAATTGTAGACAGTGATAAAACAAACTGGGTAACAACAGACAGACTTGGAAGTAAGAGGGCCCTGCTGCAAGCATACAATCTATAGGGATATAGGAGGGAAACACAAGGACAGGCACCAGTAATAGCATACCTTGTAGGTCCAGAAGGGAAGCTATATAATACATAAGTGCGTCAGAGGGTTATGTTTATGAAACTTAAATATGATAGGCTTGCTTGAAGAGATGCGTTTTCAGGGAACGCTTGAAAGTTTGGAGGCTAGTGGAGAGTCTTATGAACCTGCTCAGGGAATGGACTTGGATGACAAGCTGACAACTGTATAAATATATTTTGAGTATGATCATTACTTGGAAATTGAAAGACTATGGACCTTATTCTGGTTGACTTGCGAGTTCACCAAAGTACCTATACAAGGGTCCTGTTTGTCGGCTTCAGCTCGGCTTTCAACACACTCATCCCCAAAATCCTCCACCCCAAACTACTCCGCAAGGAGTCCCTGAAGCTATGTGTTCTTGGATTGTGGACTTTCTGACTGATAGAAAATAAGTTGTGAAAGCGGGGGAATTCAACCCCCAAGTGCGGTCCATCAGCACAGGAGCCCCCCAGGGCTGTGTACTCTCACCCCTGCTCTTCTCCCTGTACACCAACGACTACACCTCAGAGGCACAATCAGTAAATATAATACAGACAAGAAGCAGACCGATTGGCCCGGTAGTGCAGCTTCAACCATCTAGAGCTCAACCCACTCAAAACCATTGAGATGGTAGTGGACTTTAGGAAGAAGGCTGTTGGTGTTCCTCCGCTAACAATTGCTGACAGTGTGGTGTCGCTAGTGGACTCCTTCAAGTTCCTAGGAACCACAATCTCCCGGGACCTTAAATGGGGGCCCAACACTGATACTATTGTTGGAAAAGTGCAGCAGAGGCTATTCTTCCTTAGGCAACTGAGGAAGTTCAACATCCCACAAAAGCTTCTGCTCTTCTACTCCGCAATTGTGGAGTCTGTACTGTGTTCCTCAATACTGGTCTGGTACGGCTCCGCCAGCAAGAGAGACAAATGCAGACTCCAAAAGGTAGTCAGAACTGCGGAGAAGATAATCAGGACAGAACGATAGTCAAGGACCAACTACATCCTGGCCATGGCTTGTTTAACCTGCTGCCATTAGGCAGACGCTACATAGCTATTCCCACCAGGTCCACCAGAAGCCTAAAAAGTTTCTTCCCTCAAGCGGTTCACCTGTTGACACGTGAACTCATGAACACCTCACTGTCTAGTCGCGCCATAACCCTTTGCACATAATCTATCAAGGTGTCCCCTCGGAATAACTTTCTGTATGACTGTACATGTTCCCCCACCTGGTTATATTGTTCATACTGTATGTTGTTTACTTGTTACCCACCTGGCTGCTGCACAGCAATCCGAAAACAAATTCCTAGTATACGCAAGTACACCTGGCCAAAAAAGCTGATTCTGATTCTTTGTGATACAGTCAAAATTAGTGGCAGAAAGGTGATGTAAGATCAGGCAAACTCTAAAGCCGCCTCTGGTGTATGGTTTATCCTCACATTTTCATGGTCTTTGCTCTGAAGCAGCTGGGCCTATTGCAAATATACCCGCTGCCCAGCCCAACACTGAGCTGCATTTGTAAGATTTAAAACAAAGTGTTAGTAGGAATTACAGATGCTCCTACAAATTGTACTTCTGGCGTTATTATTAAAAAATACAAATTTGGTAAATGAGCATTTTAATTGCACAAATGTACAGTACAAGCAGACATTAATACAAAGCCAATTATATACACTGACACATGCACAATTAGTCATATCTATATATAGACACACAGATGTCACTTTTCATGTACAGTAAATGAATAGCTGACACATATAGTGACAGGTCCTTATATCTTTCTCATTGGCTACAGGAGCCTGCACCCGAGGATAAATTGCACATGACTCTCTACTACTTCATTCTAAAGCTTATATTTTCACACCTCAATTTAGACCCATAGGATGTACATATACATTTATATACTGAATAATGCAGCATAAGTGTGAAATAATTTTTGTCTATCATTCTTTGGTCCTAATTCAGCATCAGTTCTAGTTTCATGAGTAATCGCAAAACTACAACTCCTTCCAGTAACACGTGGGGAGCCGCTCAGCACAGGACAAGGTCTGATCCGCATGCTGGATCCCTTCGATGTGATTGCAAAATGTAGCAATTGCATTGCAGAAATGTAATGCTTAGCGAAGCTCTTGCATCATTAGGGTAGCCTTCCTGCCTGTGCAGCCTAGCTGTGAAGGCAGTTGCCGGAAATTGCCCATTTTTCCGAATTCGCATATTTAATGAGATGAGAAAAACTGCAAAAAGGCGTTGTTGTTTTTTTTGCCGCAAAATCGCACATTCTGAAGGTGCAATTTTTAGTAATGCCGGAACTAGCATCCAGATGTTTTCCCATTGAAAAGTATACAAATCGCATATTTAATGAGATGCGAATTCAGGAAAATGTGTCAAAAAATGTCCACACATGCAGACCAGGTTCTGACAGGCGAATTGGCCAGAACCCTGCAGAGATCATTGAGATCTGTGCATGGTCCTGTCTTAAATAATGTGTCATTTTTTTTTATTTTTTTTTTAAGTGGAGTGAGGTCCCCCTCCTGAGCATAACCAGCCCCGGGCTCATTGAGCCGGACCTGGTTCCAAAAATACGGGGGACAAAAAGCGTAGGGGTCCCCCGTATTTCTGAAACCAGCCCCGGACTCTTGGACCGGTCCTGGTTCCAAAAATACGGGGGACAAAAAATCTGGGGGTCCCCCGTATTTTGAATCCAGCACCGGGCTCCAACAGTCCGCAGTGTCATGCCACAGCCGGGGGACACTTTTTACATAAGGTCCCCCGGCTGAACCATAAGCACCATGGCTGGTCAGCCTTGGAGGGGGTCCCTGGGGGATTAGGGACCCCCCAATAAAGGGCTGAAGCATGGGGCTGTCACCAGCATCCCTGGGCTTTGGACGGAATGTCTTGTAGCAGCAATAGAGGAAGATGAACCTTGAATCCTTGGAGAGTGATAAAGTGGAAAGAGATAAACTACCAACCAATACAATCTACTTAGATCCTGTCATTATTTCACATCTCTCTCATTGTGTGAACACCCATTTTATCTTCTGGTTCCTGGCAGTATCATCTGCACCTGATTCTTTGTGGCAGATTCAATCAGTAGCTGTGCTTACAGCAGTGCGGGCTTGTAGCTCCAGGCTTTAATAATGTCCTAAGTTATTCAATTAAAAGCCCATTTTCACATGCAGTAAAGGCCATCCATACACTATGGGATTTGGGCCCGATCGGGCTGTGAAATCATCTCAAATTACATGTGGAGACATCCCGCCCAGCCCAATGCGCATGCATCAGGTCAGAGTCGGGAGGACGGGCTGCACATTAAATTTATCAGATCGAACCCATCACTGGCACATAGCGGGTGCTTTTTAGAACTCGCAATGTATTGGGTCGGATACCAGGTATGTGCAGCGTCAGGGTCCGTGGGACTGGCAGCTGGTCGGCACGGCGGCTGGGGAGGCAGTGGGGTTCTGCAGTGCTGGGGAGGCAGTGGGGTCCCTGCAGCGGCTGGGCAGTCAGCAGCGTGGTCCTTGCGGCTGCTGGGCAGTCAGCAGCGGGGTCCCTGCGGCAGATGGGCAGTCAGCGGCAAGGTCCTTGCAGCAAATGGAAACTAGTAGCGATATTGGCAGGGCGGGAAGCGGCTGCTGAACTTGCAACTATATTTTGAAAAGACTGGCCGGCTGTTTGGCTGAGAGAATTCTCTCAGCAAATAAACGGCCAAATGTACATGCCAATCAAGTGCCAAATCATAAGTGAACCTCCCGTGGAGCTGGCAGGGGCTCTCAAGGGCAAACTGGTCCAACTTGTCCTTAGGACATGTTGGACTAGTATGGGGGCCTTAAGTCTGTGGCTAATGTACAATAACTCATAGATTCCAGGTTAAGTACCCTGAGCTTTGGGGTAACATCTCATGGCAGTCTTTGTAAGGCCACAAAGCATTACATACAGAGGATTTCTATTCTCACTTGACGATAGTGTGAACAGAATTTGCGGTAAGTGCAGCCTGTGGGCTTACTGCAGCTTCAACTGAATAGCACCAGACATTGGGGCATCTGTATAGCCCAGCGTTAAGTGCATTTCTGCAATTAATGTTGTTAACTGGGGGGGATTATGGGTACTCTTTACCTAGAAGGGCGCCCATCGCGACCATCGAATGCACTAAAAATTGGGTGCGACGCGATGCCCGCGATGGCCGCGATTTCCCATAGGGACCAATGTTAAAAATGAGATTGGACCCGATTTTAGTGTTCAATGCCTCAATGCCCGCGATTTTTACATAGGAAACAATGTTAAATGGGCCACAGAGCCCTAATAGTCACCGTGAACTCTGAAATGGCCCCCACAATTGTTAACGCCACCCCACGATCAACGTGAACCCGAAGCGTGGCGAGCGCAGCGTGCCCGCGAGGGGCGGCGGTACGCGTCCTCCGACCTTTTCATGCCCTACTATCCACGTCGGCGTGGAGTTGAGAATAGAATAGTGTGGCGAGCGTAGCGAGCCACCGAGCCCGAAGCGTGGCGAGCGCAGCGAGCCCCGCGAGGGGACGCGGATACCTTCACAGTTATACGCGTCCCCTCGCGGGCTTTACAGGTGTCCGTGGCGAAAAGCGGACACCTGTGAAGCCCGCAAGGGGACGCGTTTACCTGTGAAGGTATCCGCGTCCCCTCGCGGGGCTCGCTGCGCTCGCCACGCTTCGGGCTCGGTGGCTCGCTGCGCTCGCCACACTATTCTATTCTCAACTCCACGCCGACGAGGATAGTAGGGCATGAAAAGGTCGGAGGACGCGTACCGCCGCCCCACGCGGGCTCGCTGCGCTCGCCACGCTTCGGGTTCACGTTGATCGTGGGGTGGCGTTAACAATTGTGGGGGCCATTTCAGAGTTCACGGTGACTATTAGGGCTCTGTGGCCCATTTAACATTGATTCCTATGGCCAAATCGCGGGCATTGAGGCATTTAACATTAAAATCGCGGTCAATCACCGTTTTTAACATTGATCCCTATGGGAAAATCGCGGTCATCGCGGGCACCCGATTTTAATGTACCCGCGATTTACCCGCGATGCCCGCGATTTTTTACCCCCGACGCCCGCGATTCCAATCGCGGGCGCCCTTCTAGGTAAAGAGTACCGGATTATGTTTTTTCTAATGTATAAACTGCACACCTAATGTGCGCAGGGACAGCATGCCGAGGGCAATCCCCCCTAGTATTTAGCAGCCGGGGCAATGTATTAGCAGCCGCCTAGGCATTAAAACACCCCAGCCGCTGCACCAGCTCAGGGCTAGTGTTGTCCTATCCCCACTGCGGGGACAACACTAGCCCACCTGCTGGCTCCGGGCTGCACTGGAGATCTCATGGTAATAGCAAGATGTCGCGCATACCCATTACAGCCGGCCTGGGGGAAAGTACGATTGCGCATGCGCAGGGACGCAGATAAGGAGAGCTGTTAACACTGGGCTCTCCTTATCAATGCTGGGGGGTTAATACGTTCGCCAGCTACGGGTGCCTGCTTCTCCAGGTTATGCAGGAGAAGTGGGACCCTTTATTTTTAATCTGCCTCATTGTTACAAGCCTTTTCTAAGCACCACTGTTAATTGAATATGGATCTTTTTGTAGGCTCTGCTTATCTTGTGCCTCACAGTATTCAATGATGTGGGAGTTCAGAAATGCAGGATTGGGGACCAGGGCAGATTGCAGAATGGTGACTAAACTGGCCCAGGAGAAATCCCACAGCAGCCCGGGGGTGGGGGTGATATTGGGATTGCTGCCGGGGGGGGGGGGTGCTATCGGGTTGCCGTTGCCACCGGGGGGGGGGGAGTTGGACGCTATCGGGTTGCCACGAGGTGGGGGGGGGGTTTGCCATCGGGTTGACGCCGAGAGGGTGCTATTGGGCTGGGGAGGTTCAGGGTGCTAACTCGTTGCAGCGGGCGGGGCTCTCACCGGGATAGTCTGCTTCTCTCCACTTGCAGCAGCTTTGGCGGTGGCAGGGAGGACACCACGGCTCCAGCTCCGTGGCCGCCATTTTCATCCCTGGCAGCCGGCCAGGGGGAACGCAGCCAAATCCGGGCTGGCCCACCAGAAAATGGCTCGGTTTCCCAGTGGCCCAATCCACCCCTGTTCGGGCCTAACCAAACGGCAGTGCTTGGATGCTGGATCTCAAACGCCAGAGCTCAATTGGCCCCTTAACCTTGTGGGCCCCTAGATATTTGCTAGTCTAGCCACCCTATAGTTACACCTCTGGTTTTAAGGCTATCCACCCTTGTACAGGTGACTTAATTGGCACTTCAGTCAATTTGATTTAATCATCTGTGCTCAAGCATAGATATCTTTAAAACCTGGACTGTTAAGGTGCCTTGAGGACTGAGTTTGGGAACCACTGGGTTAAGTATTTCTGTGAAATATTTGCAAACATAGGCAGAGAAGAATGCGTTTGCCTTTGCTTCTTCTGCAAGCCTGTAATGCTTCTTGCATCATAACGTAATAATCCTCCTCGTGCACTAGACAAATGTTTGTTCTGGGAGGTGAATTGCTCTCTTCATTTGTTAAGCCAGAAGTTATGATACGTTTATAACTCCAGTCTGTACTACAACCAGCTTATTTTCCACCAAAATACTTTTTGCAGTCAGTTTTACCTAATGAAAATATTTTTTTATATTGCATACTTCCAGGGCTGATGCAAGGCATCTCGGTGCCCCAGGGAGGGGTACCGGGTGAGTGCCGCCGTTATGAAGCTCCAGGGGGAAACATAGAAACATAGAATTTGACGGCAGATAAGAACCACTTGGCCCATCTAGTCTGCCCCTTTTTTTAAACATGTTACCTCAAACCATATTTGATCCTTATTTTTTTGTAATATTATGGGGAATATGGTAATGAGTTGTTTGTCTACCTGATGGAGGTTTGGGTTCTGTGTTCAGTCTCAGTTGGGGGAAGTGGGGTATTATTTAAAATGTGGTACAGAGAAAGAGGGTGTGGATCCGCACAGACTTTAATCATAAACTTAGAGCATTCTGAAATGAACATCTAATGGACCAATATGTTGGACTACTTTTGATTTTTTTTGTAGTCTTGGATTGGTGGTGCGCCCAACACATTCAGTATTTGTAAGGGGGTGGTATTCCCTCCTAATTGCGCCCTCCCTCTCCACCGCGTTTGCGCTGACCTGCCCCACCCGCTTGGGGGGCATCCGCCGCCACTGACCCCAGCCACAGGGTAAGGGAGGGGGCTGGTACTACTCGTGCCTGCTTCAATGGGGAAGTGGGCGCCACTCGCGGTTGCCGTTGACCTGCTCTTTGGGTGGGTGGTTTGGGTGAGGCCACGGCTGACCAGTTGCAGGTTTTTTTTTTTTGCTACTATTTGCAGGGATGGGGGGAGCGGGCGCAAGTAGTAGCTGACCTGCACCATGCGTGGGTGGGTGATATAGGGAGTGTGCTCCACTGAGGTGGGGGGGGGGGGTCTGGTGCTGGAAGTGTGAGGGAGACCTTACCTTTCCCTGAAGACAATGCCCCAGCCCGGCTGGGATGATTAATGGGTGGGAGGCTGCCTTCCTGCTCCTCAGGCGCCGGACACCTGCTTTCCTGCTTCTTTAGAACTCTGTACCACCCTTCAGTGGCCAGCGCCCACAGGCAAATGCCTAGAGCTGTGTAGTGGTGGCGCCAGCTATATGGTTCACAGAACAATTATATCTGTTCTGAATACATACAGGAAAAGCAGGTCAACAGTCAATAGGTCGACATGCGCATGATTGACATAGAGGTTGACATGGCTCAAAGCATGGCAAGTGAAACAGTACAGTTATTGGGGGCCCACATTGACATAAAAAAAAACATGAAAAACTGTTGACATTTTCATGTGTGGACCTTGTTAGTATTGACATTTTCATTGTGTCTACCATTTTCTAGTGTCAACCATGTGCATGTCCATACCTACTAGCAATACTAATTATCAGACCAATTCTAATAAACTCTACAATTTAATATGGAGTATATATAAGCAGTGGCGTAACTACCTATTTGTGTATGTATATATAGATAGATAGATATAGATGGAAAGCGGTCATCTATTAGAATGAACTTAGGTCTATAGTCATTAGGTCGACCCCACTAGGTCGACTGGCAGGAAGGTCGACCTGACTTAAGGTCGACATGGGCCAAGGTCGACATGACTTAAGGTCGAATTTGCATAAAGGTCGACATGAGGAAGGTCGACTGGTCATAAGGTCGACATGGGGTTTTTCACTGTTTTTTGAGCCGACATGTGCCGACAGGCGGTATTTCATGCCCTACCATCCACTAGGGCGTGGTGGGAGAATAAAATAGTGTGCCGAGCGCAGCGAGGCACCGTGCCCGAAGCATTGCGAGCGATGCGAGGGTCCGATTCTCATTGCCAACTGTGTCCATGTCGACTGTGTCGACATTCGGATAAAAAAAACAGTGAAAAACCCATGTCGACCTTATGACCAGTCGACCTTCCTCATGTCGCCCTTTATGCAAATTCGACCTTAAGTCATGTCGACCTTGGCCCATGTCGACCTTAAGTCAGGTCGACCTTCCTGCCAGTCGACCTAGTGGGGTCGACCTAATGACTGTAGACCTAAGTTCATTCTGACAGATGTACCGATTCCATATAGATATACTGTAGATAAATATATATATATCTATATATAAATATATTTATATATAGATATATATAGTCACATACATACAGTGGCACTCCAAATAAGGCTCGTTATACCACAGATATGGTTAATAACGTTTTGAGGCAATTTAATATCCTCTTCATCAGATCACAACACAAACAAATAGCAAATTACATTTATACTTACAGAACACCAGTGTACACGTCCCGGCGCGGGAGCGGCGTCCAGGCGGCTTCCGCATCCAGCGCCACACCACGTCACTCTGCTCAGACGAGGATGCGTCCCGACAGCCCGGCAGCTCCGTTGCCATGGACACTATCAACAAGAAACAAAGACAACTTTATTACACATATAAAACATAAATGTTTAAAAATATAAAAATACAGACAACATTACACAGAGAATAGCAGAATATATCCGGTTGATGCCAGGGGCAAACCACATATAGCATAAACGATTGCAGCATCATGGTACCTATAGTAAATAAATACGTCTGTGATAATATCCCAATACTAATACTATTTTAACGGTTCACAGGTAACAACGCAGTCCTAGGTACTCATTGAGCCCTCAAGGGGCCAGGGTACCAAAGCGGTGGATCCAGCTTGTTTCGCACTGTAATAATTTCAATGACCTATCTCCACGTCAAATAGACAGTGGGATATGGTCAATCAGAATATATCGTAAGGATGATAAATTGTGGCCGGCCACCAAATAGTGTCGTGCCACCAGCTGATCACTGGATCCACTCTCCAAGGCACTTTTAATAGAGTGGCGATGAGTCGCCATGCGCTCCCTCAAAGTGCGTTCAGTCTTGCCCACGTAGCTACAGCCACACGGGCAAGTAAGCAGGTATATTAAGAATTTGGTCATCACCTGCATGCCAAACAACCCAGGCACCTAAAGCACCCATTTTTACAGAAGAGAAAAGTGGTATTCCACTTCCATTACCTAGAAGGGCGCCCATCGCGGGCATCGCGGGCATCGCATGCACTAAAAAATCGCATGCGATGCGACCGACGCGATGCCCGCGATTTCCCATAGGGAACAATGTTAAATGTCCCAATTGACCCGATTTTCCTGTTCAATGTCTCAATTGACCCGATTTTTCTATAGGAAACAATGTTAAATGGCCCACAGAGGCAAAATAGGCACCCTTAAGTGTGAAATGGCCCCCACAATTGTTAACGCCACCCCACGATCAACGTGAACCCGAAGCGTCGAGCGCAGCGAGCCCGCGAGGGGCGGTGGTACACGTCCTACGACCTTTTAATACCCCCACTATCCACGTCGGCGTGGAGTTGAGAATAGAAAGTGTGGCGAGCGCAGCGAGCCCCGCGAGGGGACGCGGACACCTTCACAGGTATACGCGTCCCCTCGCGGGCTTCACAGCTGTCCGCGTCCGCTCGCCACGCTTGGCGCTCGCCACACTTTCTGTTCTCAACTCCACGCCGACATGGATAGTGGGGGTATGAAAAGGTCGTAGGACGCGTACCGCCGCCCCTCGCGGGCTCGCTGCGCTCGCCACGCTTCCGGTTCACGTTGATCGTGGGGTGGCGTTAACAATTGTGGGGGCCATTTCACACTTCAGGGTGCCTATTTGGCCTCTCTGGGCCATTTAACATTGTTTCCTATGGAAAAATCGGGTCAATTGAGACATTGAACAGGAAAATCGGGTCAATTGGGACATTTAACATTGTTCCCTATGGGAAATCGCGGGCATCGCGTCGGTCGCATCGCATGCGATTTTTTAGTGCATGCGATGCCCACGATTTTTTAACTGACGATGCCCACGATTAAAATCGTGGGCGCCCTTCTAGGTAAAGAGTACCGAAAAGTGTCAGTACAGGTTTGACTGCTGGGTAACCCTGTGATGTCGGTGCGAACTACCCAATCAAAGATATTACGTCCACGCTGCTAGCATGGCATGAGTCTATAATCAGAGAGACCTATTTTGGGATCTGCAGTTATAAATGGGCCACCATCGTTTAGCCATTTTGTTAATTTCACTGCTCTGATCGTTAAAGTGGTTAACCCATGGGAGGCGAGCGCCAGTGGATTTTTTAGCCTGTACCATGAGTAAGTCACTTCTGTCTCGCCTCATGGCTTTATCTTTAGCATCTAGCACAGATCTTTTATCATATCCACGGTTCACAAATTTAGTGGCCATTAGATCCATAAGTCCTACTATATGCTGAGTGTAAGTCTGTGGGACTGTGTTTGGGGCGCGGGGCTCTTTGGGCTGCTGTTGCTGGGCTGCTCCATGGCATCATATAGTACACTTTCCATCACCCCTTTAGTTTGTTTAGTATATATGTTGCACCCTCCACATTTATTATTACCTCTTACTTAGGTAAGTCCTATCACATATAATTTCCCCTATCCCTTTACTATCACTTTAATTTCACACCAATGTGATGCCATGGGGTGGTTCTGCTGGGCTGGCCTGGGGGGTCCCGTGCCCTAGACCTGTCTCAGAGTAGTGTTAGGGACTTGTCCTATTGAGGTAACCTGGATGCGGTGGACAAGCAGATAATAATGGCCATCATTATGCTAATAACCTCAGAAATGCAATATAGCAATTATATTAAAAGGTCTAGCATTTATATTTAGTGTGCACCTGCAAACTCCTCCTCCTGCTTGCTGCACTACAGGTCTCAGCAGGTAGCACCTTAAATGTCCAGGGTGTGCAGTTTAGGGCCCCTCCCCCTATGTACATTGGATCTCTAGTCAGTTATGTTCTTCCGGGCTGATCTTATTGTAGCCTCCTACTGTTTTGGCAAAATAGTTTTCTGTTAATTCAAGAAGTTCTATAAGGATCTGGTATATTGCGGCTCACGGTACTGAGGGAGAACTTAAGATGCCCTCTCAATTGAAATGGGAATCTGATTTAAATTGCACTTTTACTCCGCAAAAATGGCAGTCGATTTACCTTTCATCCAGTGGCGTAACTAGAAATATTGCGCCCCCCTGCAGAATTTTTATTTGCGCCCCCCCCATACATTAATTATATTTGTTTTCATACATAATACTTCCTGTCCCCCATCTATATCATCCCTCCTATGACCCATAACACCTACTGTATGCCTCCTGTCCCTCCCATCACAGTTATCCTTTATCTGCCTGTTCCCCCACTAAACAGACATTACAGAGAAGTTTAGATCTTGCAGGCAGGCTTCAGGAGCAGGTGTCCGGACTCTGGACACAGCGAAGTTCCTGTAGTCATTTCTTTCAGCTCACTCTCTGACTGTGGCAGCCTTTATAATCAATCTAAAGCCTCACTGTAATATGCTTTACTGTGAGGATTTGGGTTGATTGTAAAGCCTGCCACAGTCTGTATGAATCAAGCGAAGTGTGTCAGGGACAGGACGGAGGAGAGGGAGATCGTTCGTTATGTATGAAGCTGGCCTCGCTGCTGTCAGTGTCACAGAGTGGACGGGTGCAGGCTGCAGCAGCCAGGCACCACACCTCATCTTAGCAAGGGAGCACTTTGCATGCCTTGCTGAGCCGCCAACACTCAGGTACTGTGCGGTGACACTGCGCCCACATATTGTTGGCTCCCCCCCCGCAGTGGCTTGGGCTGCTGAGCCTTAGTTACGCCCCTGCTTTCATCTCACACTACATATTGAAATGCATTTCAAATTATTACATGGCCTTTAGTTTACTCCTTAGACTACACAAAATCTGGCCTACAGCAGGGGTGTCCAACCTTTCACCTTCCCTGGGCCACATTAGAAGATGAAAATTTGGTTTGGGCCGCACATAAAATAAAATAACAGTAACGATACCTGATCATCCAAAAAAACCATAGAAAACATAGTTAACAGATTAAACTTAATTGGAAATGAAGTTAGTGAGATGTTTGACATTGTTTCTCACATTCTGACACAGAGAATAGGCCGAAATTCACATTCTGACACAAAGAATAAGCCAAAATTCACATTCTGACACAGAGAATAAGCCAAAATTCACATTCTGACACAGAGAATAAGCCAAAATTCACATTGTGACACAGAGAATAAGCCAAAATTCACATTGTGACACAGAGAATAAGCCGAAATTCACTTTCTGACACAGAGAATAAGCCGAAATTCACTTTCTGACACAGAGAATAAGCCGAAATTCACTTTCTGACACAGAGAATAAGCCAAAATTCACAATGTGACACAGGGAATGAGTAAAAATTCACATTGTGACACAGGGAATGAGTACAAATTCACATTCTGACACAGAGAATTAGCTGAAATTCACTTTCTGACACAGAGAATAAGCCGAAATTCACTTTCTGACACAGAGAATAAGCCGTAATTCACATTTTGAAACAGAGAATAAGCCAAAATTCACATTGTCACACTGAAATACACATTCTGACACAGGGAATGAGTCAAAAATTCACATTCTGACACAGGGTGCCAGACAACACATATGCCCCCACAGTGCCATATGACACATATGCCCCCACAGTGTCATATGACACATATGCCCCCACAGTGCCATATGACACATATGCCCCCACAGTGCCAGATGACACATATGCCCCCACAGTGCCAGATGACACATATGCCCCCACAGTGCCAGATGACACATATGCCCCCACAGTGCCAGATGACACATATGCCCCCACAGTGCCATATGACACATATGCCCCCACAGTGCCATATGACACATATACCCCCACAGTGCCATATGACACATATGCCCCCACAGTGCCATATGACACATATGCCCCCAAAGTGCCAGATGACACATATGCCCCCACAGTGCCAGATGACACATATGCCCCCACAGTGCCATATGACACATATGCCCCCAAAGTGCCATATGACACATATGCCCCCACTGTGCCATATGACACATATGCCCCCACAGTGCCAGATGACACATATGCCCCCACAGTTCCTCTTCTTCACCACCCCCCAAACCACGCCACCCGACCTGTATTAAGTCTGACTTACTATTTTTGCTGCGCCGTCTGCCCCTCCACATTCAGCACTGCAGCAGGACCCAGTCTTTATGCCGCCAGATATGCCGCCTTGTCTCCCTATGGCCGCCGACTGCACGTTAAGTGCCAGCCTCCACCAACTCCTTTTGGCGCCTGACCATCCTGTAAGCGCCGTACGTCAGTGCGCGGGTGTGTGGTGACGTCACCCGTGCACCTCCGCAAAGGACTGCTGGGACCGGGCTTCAGAAGAAACATCATGCCCCATTGAAGCCCGTTCCCAGCAGGTTTTATTGCATTGGGCCGCATTACTAGCGGACCTGGGCCGCATGCGGCCCGCGGCCCGCGGGTTGGACAAGCCTGGCCTACAGTATCCAAGCTATGTTGGAGAAACTGTACGGCAGTGGGTGACATCTTCCATATTTTTGGACATGCCCCAAAATTTGTAAACTTTGGAAAGATATTTTTGATTTAGCTTCTACGGTCTTACAGGGCTCCATCCCAGTTTTACCTGCTACAGCCCTCCTCCATGTGTACCCGCCACAAGCCGATATGTATTAGGCCATATGTTTATTGCTTCAAGAGCCGCAACGGCTCATAGTTGGAAAGACCCCTCCCTCTTTTTCTCAGACTGTATGGAAGATCCATTTTGCCTACCAGATGGAAACATTGGGGTTCACCTACTCTTTTAAAGCCAAATTCCCACTGGTTAAATGGTTCAACTGGCATGAGTATTTAACGTCTAAGGAGGTGGTGCCAATCTTATACTAGATGCAGACTGATGTTTATTATTTTTTTAATATGTATCAATATAGCTGTGACTATCATATGTTGGTTCACACAACAAGAAAACATGTTAATGCAATATATACCAACAGTTCATGTTTTTCAGGCAACCTGTGGATCTTTAGTAGGAATTAATGCAGCATGTTTGAAAATGTGACAGTAATGACCAGCTAGGTGATTTGGAAAATGTGGACCTTGAGGACCAGTTTGGCCAGCCCTGCACTAAATGATCCACTAGATTATATTGGCAGTGCCATAGGAGAACAATATTGACCGTACACATTGGTAGATATCATTTACAATATCAGTCAGTGACGTTGCACCCCCCCCCCCGCTCTATACATGCAGTTGCTGACAATATTGTCAGATTGATCTGCATGTGGGGGGGGTCGTTTAAAACCTTTGGTCATGCACATTGTTACCTATATTGACTGCACACACTGGATGATATATACGTGATATAATCAATTATATCAATATCCTCCATATAGTTGACGATATATCACCCAGTGTGCACCCAGTTTATTACAGATCCGAATGCTGTTTCCTATGATGCAGTATCTGATCATCTACGAAACCATCAGCTATCTGAGTAATTGGGTCAATTTAGTAACTTCCACTAAGCAGGTATTGATATGTATGGTGAAACATCCTATGCAAAGCAATGTCATGTGTTGGTATTGGATAAGGTAATATTAGTTTATAATCAATAAATTGCTCAAATAAAAAAATTCTGCTAAATGAGACAGGTGTCACACCTACAACCCCTAATCGAGTGCTTCCCAAACTTTCTTGACCAGGGTGCCCTAGAATCATAGGTGTGCGCACATTGAGTGTTAGGGGTACACAGGCATCCCCTAATGCTGTGCCCACCCAACTTTATGAACACCTCCTTGCCGCTAGCAATACCAGCAATAGCTTTTATCAAAGACTTTTGCTTTTTAGAACTGTATTCCATTAAAGAAGCGCCATCAATCAATTATGTGTGTTTTGCATTGTTAATTGTACTAGACCATCGTCATATCACTACTGTCACAAACCTGCTTGTTTTGTTGTTCTGGTCAGCAGCCTTCACACAACCTGGATCTTTGCAGTCTGCTCTCATGCTGTCAATCACGGTGTGAGAGGCTGGGTTCAGCCCTTCACCGATTGTTCACCTGAGTAGAAGTCAGTCTGCAGCTAAGATTAGCTGTAACCCTTTTGGGGCCTGTTTGCTGTTTGTTCAACTGTCTAGTTCTGACTGAAGCTCCTGAATCCATGCCTCTAATTGCTGATTACCTTTCTCCCTGTCAATCAATCAATACTAGGCAGGGGGATAAATATCCGGCCCTCATACCAACAGTTGCCTCCAGCAACTGCTCTTCCTACGTGCAGTTTCCAGTCACCTTGTAAGGTGTTCTACTGTTACCTGACTCCAGTCGCTTCACCTGGGCACCTCCAGCCAGTAACTCTGCTGAGACCTCCAGTGTTTGTTACCATGCTAATACTTCGCTACCTGTTCCCCAGGTGGTACCTTGTGTCCTGAGTTCCAGAACCTGTCCTGGGTGTATCTTGTACCTGCATCCACTACTAGTTACCTGCATCCAGCGGCAGTTACCAGTATCCTGTGGCAGTTACCTGCATCCACTGCCAGTTACCAGCATTTAGAGACTGTTACCAGTATCCTGTGGCAGTTACCTGCATCCACTACCAGTTACCAGCATCCACTGCAAGTTACCAGCATCCAGAGACAGTTACCAGTATCCTGTGGCAGTTATCTGCATCAACTACCAGTTACCAGCATCCACAGCCAGTTACCAGCATCCACTGCCAGTTACCAGTATCCTATGGCAGTTACCAGCATCCACTGCCAGTTACCAGCATCCTGTGGCAGTTACCTGCATCCACTGCCAGTTACCTGCATCCACTGCCAGTTACATACATCCTGTGGCAGTTACCAGTATCCTGTGGCAGTTACCAGCATCCACTGCCAGTTACCAGATCCACTGCCAGTTACCTGTATCTACTACCAGTCACCAGCATCCAGTGGCAGTTACTTGCATCCACTGCCAGTCCTCCGCACCTGCACCCGAGCGCCATCTGCAACCTGCACCGGTGCTTCATCCGCACCTGCACCTGTGCTTCATCTGCAGCCTGCACTTGTGCACCCCATGCTCCCGGGACCTGTGCACTGCCTGCTTCCATTATCTGTGCTTCTCCTGCTGCGAGCACCTGAGCACCACCGGTTCCAGCTCCTGTGCACCACTTGCTTCTGGCACCTGTGCCCAGCCAGCTTCCATCACCTGTGCTCCACCTGCTACCAGCACCCGAGCACCACCAGTACCTGTTCACCACCTGCAAATCCAGTACCTAGTACCAGCACCTTTTCCTGCAAACCCAGTACCTGTTACCTACACCTGCAATTCGAGACTGTCTTTAGTCTTCTCATTCAAATACGTCATCCAAAGTATATTCCTGCTTCACCGGGATCTGTATAGAAAGTCTCCAAGTCATTTGGTCACAACTGGGTCATCTATATATACATACCTGTGTCAGGGTTGCCGACACTCCCGCATTTAGCGGGAGTATCCCGGTTTTTGTTCCTTTCTCCCAGTAATGTGTGCGATCCTCCTGGTTTTTTAGCCCGTCTGGCAAAAAAAAAAGTGACTGCGCATGCGCAAATCACAAAGTGCCGAGGCAGACGCCGCGGCTGTCCGACCGGGGATCTGTCAGCAGTGGCTATACTGCCTACAGCGGCAGCGCAGCAGGGGGCAGCCATGGGAGCAGGAGCAGCAGAGGGAGCGGCACAAGCAGCAGAAGGCAGCGCCGCAGATAAGATGGTAAGATAGCGGCTAGCTGCTTCGTGCCTCCCTCCTGCTTCTCTCCCTCTGCTCCCCACTATTTTTCCTTTAATTGGGTAAGGGTTCCTTCCTTTAAAAAGTGCTACGGTACCATCTCAAAATGTAATTTAGATAGCCACGCCTCTTTTTTGTGCCGTAAATGGGGCAGGGTCATGGGCGGAGCTATCCAAATTACATTTGAGAGCTCCCACGCCCCCTAATTAGCTGCCCTCTGCCTGGTCTCCCGCAAAGGGGAGATGAAAAGTCGGCAAGTATGACCTGCGTCATCTATATATGTTTGGACTTTATTTGCATGTACTGTTACACATATTAATTACAAGGTTAAAACTGAAGTAGGCAGGAGATTATGGTGTGGCTGAGAAATTTTTTATATGGTAGTGAATGCCAATAGATGATGGTAGACACACCCGATGGACGGTGTTAGACATGCCCAATAGGTGGTGCTAGGCAAACCTATTTGATGTTGCACCCCCTAATAAAATGTGCCGCACACTCCTATGCCTAGAATATCAGCATTTGTTCAAGGCACCCCTAGTCAAAAAGTTTCCTATGGATAAATAAAAAAATAAAGAACAATGTGCTTAACTGTCACCCTCAGGTTCAATTATGTGGTGGAGAACATAGCTGTGGTTCTTATTGGCCATACATTTTATGATTGGCAGTCACCAGCACTGGCGCTGCCTATCAATTTGAGCATAAATATTTTGTTTTGGTCATGGACCCCAACCTGAGGCACCCTTGCAAACATCCTGAGGTACCCCATGGTGCCTAGGCTCACAGTTTGGCAACCACTGCCCTAACCCCTAAGCTAGGCATTTTATTACATTCAGGCCTGAATACACATTAGATACACCTTAAGGTTTTATTGTTTCCTAGCAGCAACAGTTTTTGATATCTTTCCTTTGTTTCATCTCTTCTATATTTAGCCAGATCTGTCACTCATCCCCTGTGTGTATAACATTCTGACATCACCTCCCCCCGACCAGCCAGGGCTACAGGACAAGCCCACCATCCAACATGGTGTAGGTGAGCCCCCCCCCCCCCCCCCCCTGACCCCCATGCCCCCCCCTCCCGCAGTTCATGGCCCCCGCCCCCCCTCCCGTGATTCATAGCCCCCTTCCAAATCATATGCTCTCTATTTAATACATTTCACCTATAACTCAAGTTGCAATACAGGCATCTTTCATACAATTCTAACCATATTTCTCACAAAACAAAAGTTCACAAATTAAGGGGGCGCAGCCCCTTACGCCGGTGTGAAGAGCGCCCGTAGGGCGCGATGAATCACCTAGTCCATATATATTTGGTTATCCACAGTAAAGTCTCTTACATCACATATTTAATTGTGTTATTGTCAAACATAGAGATGGAAATCTGTTCTTCATTTTAAAAAACAAATACATAGCAGCACAGCAATGCCAAACAGACTGAGCGGTTATCTCCTTGTAACTGGGAACTGGGAAGAGATCAGTTCCTCACAGACTGCAGTACCTTCTCCAAGCACATTCAACTCTAGCTGCTGCTGCTGTCATCTTGCCAGCATTTTGCACAAAGCCACTGGATCCAAATCAACATGCTGCAGACTACAGTAGTGTTCCAGAGAAAACGCCAATTGCTTAAAACCTTAAAATATATTTAAGCCTCCAAAGTGCAGGAGTTGCTACTTTTCTAAAAAGATAATACAAGCATTCCTATTTTTGCTATATTGCTTTCCTTATATAACATTGACCCTGAATTCCAATTTTAGTGGCAAATATAATCTCTATTGGAGGCCTATATGACAATTGGTCCTATATGTGCTCTCCAAAACTGGAAAAGGGTCAATCAGACAAATTGTTTAAATCATACTTCCCAACTGTCCTGGTTTTAGCGGGACCGCCCCATATTAACATCTAAATAATACTACAAATAAGTTGAAAAGAAAATATAAAATATACCATAATAAATAAATACACAAACATAATAAAACCAAGACTGCGCATTCTCCCAAATCATGGTAAGGCTCCTACCTCTTTTTCCTGGTAGCTACTTTCTGGTCCAGTGCACCGATTGAGGACTCATGGGTAAATTTACTAAAGTTTCTAAAAATTAAAAGATGTGATGTTGCCAGTAGCAACAAATCATTTCTCTATGGCATCCTAGAAATTGAAAGACAGAATGTGATTGGTTGTTTTGGGCAACATCACTTATTTTCTCTTTTAGAAGCTTTAGTAAATGTACCCCTCAAATCCACACAAACAGCTCTGCTCTGTCTGCTCTATCCATTAAACTGAATGTTTTTTTGTTGTTGTTGTTGCAGCTCTAGTAATCATATTAATATACCATTGCTGTTGTTGTTATAATTTGCGGCACTTGCCAAGTAGAGGGGGTATCCATGAAACCTATGTTAATACATTGATAAATATAGAAACATAGCAAACAAAGAATGAAATAGCAAAATAAAGTTGAAAAGCTTTCCAGATTGGCAGTATGTACTTTAATTTGACAGCATTTAGGGCCTTATTTTGGTTCATTCTTTCTGACAAAATCCTTCTTAGATGGGCAAAACCATGTGCACTGCAGGTGGGGCAGGTGTTACTTGTGCAGAGAGAATTAGATTTAGGTGGGGTTTTACTTCAAAGTGAGATCTATATTGCAGTGTAGAAATAAAGCAGTCATTATTTTCCCTGCACAGAAACAAAATTACTCACCCAAATCTAATTCTCTCTGCACATGTTACATCTGCCCCCCCTGCAGTGCACATGGTTTTGTCCATCTAAGAAGGATTTTGTCAGAAAAAATGAACCAAAATAAGGCCCTTAGAGACTTTTGCATTAAATTCTGATTTCTCTGGTTTATAATGTCTGGTTTATTATACATGCTATTAAAAAAGTACAAGCTGATTAAACCTATTTTTGGCCGGTTGCCCGACAGAGAACCAAAACACCTTCTGGCCATAATCATGGGTGAATTCCAGCCTTATATGAAAGTGGATGTACCCAGGTCCAAGAGCGTCTCTATGCTCGGTGACACCCAGTGCTGGGGAAATATGCTAAAAGAGGCAAGGTCGCACTGTCGCAGGGTTTTCCCCGCTTTTACCATCATCCTGCCCTCTGAGCAGGGCCGGCGCCACCACTAGGCAGCCTTAGGCATTTGCCTAGGGCGCCGGCCACTGGAGGGCGCAATTTGAAGCAGGTCCCCCCCCCTGGATGGAGGTGAGTGGCGGCAGCATCCGCAACTTCCCCTATGTGGACCCGTTCCCCTGCCCACCCCTGGCGTTCTGCATCCCCCGTCACCCCCCACCCCTGACAACCCCCCCGTTGAAGGAAGCAGCGGCATCCCGGCACCCCCCCTGTGTGGAGCGGCTGGCCTGCTGCCGCAATACCTGGACCCCCTCCCCCCCCTGTGTGGAGCAACCGACCGGGACCCAGTGCCGGCTACCCCGCCCCCCCCGTGTGAAGCGGCTGGTCTGTCGCCGCGATGTCGGGAACCCCACCACAACCCCCAGGGGAGCAGGTACCCCCCCCCCCCGTGTGGAGCGGCTGGTCTGCCGCAATAACAGGACCCCCGGGGAGCAGGTGAGCGCCGGAGCACCCCCACCCGCCTGGGGCGCTCCGGTGTCTGGCACCAGCCCTGCCTCTGAGTATGCACCAGTAACAGGGCTGAAACTAAAGACTTTGCCCTTTCAGAAAATATTCAACCATGAGAAATGGCCTTTTCTGACATAAATCTAATATCCATAGTGTCTATACACTGAAACTCCAGAAGCACCCGGCTGCATGCCTATTCCTATATTTCCAGGTCTGGGACCTTGGCCCCAAGAAATCACAAATTATACCTGTTTTGACCATTATTCTCACTTTAGCCAAAAAATTAATTCTTACACACTGGATTCATAGAGGTGCCCCCTCTATCATGGAGCTAAAGAAATCCATTATGAACACTTTATTTTATGAACGGCAGGCAATGAGATCGGACCTGGAAAAGGGGGCTCCTCGTTTTTATAAAAAGTGGGAGATATATATACTGAGTCTCGAACAACAGGTTCAGGGACGGATACAAAAAATGTTTGAGTCTACTACCTGGTTTCTTCTCCGGCAGATTTAGATTTAACCTCTTCCTAATGCTATGTCTGTCCGATCCAGAGAGATAGATGTGTTGAGAAGAAATAGTCTACATAAAGAGAATTGTATTTTATATGTGGAAAGAATTGGTTCTGTCTTGTCTCCCCCCCCCCCTCCCCTGACCCTATCTTACCCACCCCCTACTTCCCATAAAATAGAGCATAAGATGGTACTATTTAGTTAAAATGTTATTATATCTGGAGGTATAGTTTATAGGTAGACGATCAGTATATTGGTGATACCTTGTTTGTTTAGGGCACCGCTAATGTAAAGTGAAAAGAGAAACGCAGACAAGATGCAGCTCACTATATGTTTATTGGTTTATTGGATATTTGATAGACAACACAACAAGATTGCCTGTATTAGGCCATATTGTTTCCTCTAGACATGCGTAGCATTACGTTTCAATGTGCCATCTCTTTCTGATATCCAGAATCACCATCTTTCTTTGTATGACTACTATAAATAACAGATCACTTGGAAACATGTACTGACAATGTATACCTTACATTATGTTTTATGTTGTATGCTATTTTGCATTTTGAAAATTAATAAAAATTGTTTAAAAAAAAATATATATATATCCTTCACATAATAATATTATTAAGTAAGGTTTCTTACATAAACCCTTTCAAATATATATATTATTTTATTAAAACTACAATATCTAAAGAACAAAATGGTTAAATGCCCTTTACACATTATGCTATACAGTAATGCCCCTTATAACCAAATCTGTCACAGTAATGCCCCTTATAATACAATATGCCTCAGTATTGCCCCATATAACACATTCTGCCACAATATTGCCCCTTATAACAAATTCTGTCCCAGTAATGCCCCTTACATCTTATGCCCCAGTAATGCTTCTTATAACATATTTTTCCACAGTAATATCCCCTTACATATTCTGTCCTGTTCTGTGATGCCCCTTATAACACACACTGCCCCAGTAATACCCCTTACACATTATGACCCACTAATGCCCAGTAATCCCCTCTACACGTTATACCACAATAATGTCCCTTACACATTATGCCCCAGTAATGCCCCTTACACATTATGCCCCCATCAACCACTCTCCTCCCCTGTGTCCATCTAGCAGCAGGGCTACTTGTTGGCAGTGCTCAGCAGTAGGCAGGTAGGTAGGCATGCATACTGCAGCAGCACACAAATGTTTTAGAAAGCAGCTACTGTTGCTCCTCCCTCCTTGTCCTCTGCCCGGTACACACCAGGACGATGGTGCTCGTGAGCGGGTCGTCACAGGAACGTACGACCCGCTCACGAGCTGATGGTGCCGCCAACCCGCTGCGAAAATGCCCCTAATGTGATTGCGATCTGATCGCGACCCCCACCCACTACAATGGTCATTTCTGAGATCCTACCTGCAGCAGGTAGGATCTCAGAAAAGACTGACCGACCCGCGAGGCCCCGCATCGGATTGGGATCACATCAAAAGGGCAGCGAAATGTCCCAAAACACGGCCTATTTACATACAATCGGTCAAGATTGTATCTAAATTGGCTCGTATCGTCCTGGTGTGTTCCCCACATTAGTCCATGCTGACAAAACACATTGGGTGTGTTTAGAAGATGTGGATGTGATAATGTCATATGTGAGACTCCTGATGTGGGTAGCTGAATTCGCTGTGGGCAGATGTGATATTATGCTGGAGGTTTCTAGAGGCACTGGCGACTGACACATGAGGCTGAACACATCTCTTTTAGATGTAGGTATACAGTTGCTATTAAAAGAAGTGATTTTTTACTGAAATTGATTGTGCCTCCATCTTTCTTCTTCTTCTCTCTCTCTGGGGGAGATTCTCTAAACAAGGAATGCGGTAAAAACCCCGTTATCGGGGTTTTTACCGCATTCTGGCGATGCCCCATAGAAGCCAATGGGCTTCTACCGCATCCCTCCGCCACCCCACGCCAACCCCCCGCCGCCCCGCGCCGACCCCTCCCCCTCACCTGTGTCCGGGCAGCACAGCGCAGTGCTGCCCGGACCTGTGACCTCCTCCCTGCACTGATCCTCTTCCGGGTGCAGGGAGGAGGAGAGCCCGGCGCAGCAGCAGCAGCGCCGGGTGTGTGAGGGAGGTGGGAGCTGCCGGGACCTGCTGGGACCCGGCGACTCTCACCGCAAAAGACAGCTCTTAACGCAAGAGCTGTCCTTTGCCTTAATTATCGCATATGTTAGAACATATGCGATAATTAAGGAGGCGATGGGAGGCGAAGGGGGTGGAGATTCTTAGAGAATCTCCCCCTCTCTCTCTCTCTCTCTCTCTCTCTCTCTATATATATATATATGTAGATCATAGGTGTGCGCACATTGAGTCTTATGGGTGCACAGGCACCCCCTAATGCTGTGCCCACCCTTACGAACACCTCTCTACCTACAATACCTTTTACCAAAGACTTTTGCTTTTTAGAACTGAGCGCCCATCAATCAATCATGTGTGTTTTGCATTGTTACTTGTACCAGACCATTGTCATATCACTACATATCATCCATATATGTTTTTTACTTTATTTGCAAGTATTATTATACTGAGAGCTATTTTATATTGTAGCGAGTACCAATAGATGATGGTAGACACGTCTGATTGGCGCTGTTAGACACACCCAATGGGCGGTGTTATACATGCCCAATATGTGGTGCTAGGCACATCCTTTTGATGGTGCACCCCCTAATAAAATGTGCTGCGCACGCCTATGATGTAGATGGATACCGGCACTCCAAGAAGCAAAGTAACAGCTGCCCGGGTGCTCCACTCAGGGGGGTAGAATAAAGGCATGTATAGTGGCACTCCTCGGGACTTTACAAAAAATGCTCAAACGCATGAAGTTTCTGACGTTTCGGATTTTACTCAGTTTTCAAAGATAGAAGTTCTATCCTTGAAAACGGAGTAAAATCTGAAACGTCGGAAACTTCATGCGTTTGTGCATTTTTTGTAAAGTCCCGAGGAGGGCCACTATACATGCCTCTCTCTCTCTCTCTCTCTCTATATATATATATATAATATATATATATATATATATATATATTGTGGAATGCCACCTATATTTCGTAAATAATGTCCATAAATGGTCCAGTATTCAGTGAAGCAACTGGAGGTATTCTTTCAGTGTTTTTATTTTTGTCCTTCAGCGAGTTGTACCAGGCAAATACAGTTGTGTAAAGAAATAACCCTACGTGTTTCGTCTAGACAAACTTCATCAGGGGAACAATTTTTAGGCTTTAATTTATAGTGGATGTTCAAAACATGAGGAGATACTTCCTCTGGGAAAACCTAATTTGGATTGGCTTGGACTCCGATATCCATTATGAACTTGGGAGCCAGTACTGTGCTGTGATATATATTAAAATATATATATAAAAAAACGGTGGGTTTAAGACTTCTTGTGCCTTCCCTGTGTGCGCTCAAATTATTATCTATTCCAGTAGCTGAGATAAGTATCAACACATCCAGAAAATATAGGGGCGAATAAAAAATGGATCTTATCCAGAGACCTCTATCACCTTGGTGAGACTGGGGCTTGAACGAGAGAATTGCGTGGAAGAGCCTAATGTGATGATATATCAGACATACTGTATGTGTGTATCTTGTAAGATATGGTGATTCTGGCTAGATATTTTTAGTGTCATTTTTCTGTGCTTTTAACTTCTTTGTATTATATGTTATATATCGATTTTGTCATGTATTTTGTATGTCATTTTGTCTTGTAGTTTGTGAATGGGGAGTCCTGCCCCCTCTGCACTGACTGTGTGAGCTAGTGTCTTTTGGTTGCTATGCAACCTGTTCTGGCATGGACTGCTGTGATCATCTAGTAGCGCCGTGCACAGGTGATGTATGCTCTGTGATTAGTAGGGGCGGTGGATGCGGCCCCGGTCCTCCCTATTTAAAGTGTGTATTGTGCATGATTTTGTTGTATGTCTTCCTTCTGACGACGGGGAGCCCTGTCCCCGAAACGTTGAAGTAATAAAGTACCTTTTATTCAAGTTCCCTGCAGTGCCGTGTTTTGGAACTACTCCATGGAACCCCATGTCGTATTTTCCACTACAAAGGCACGCGGGAAGTTGAATTGGCTGGGTGAGCGCCGATCCATCTCTCTCTCTCTCTCTCTCTCTCTCTCTCTCAAGCAGTGGCAATCTGGACTTCAATATAAAAATGACAGTGGCTTAGGCTCCTGTTAATGTTTAAGCTTTTAGTAGCATTTGTCAAAACAGCATACATGTATGCTGTTCAGAAGCTAGTAAAATCTGAAACATTTACAGGAGCCTAGGCCACTGTCATTTTTTATATTGAAGTCCGGAGCGCCATTGCTTGGAATATTTCATATTGTGCTGGTGACACTGTCTCTTACTGAAGGCACATGGCAGGAATTCATGAGTGCCGGCATTTGCTGTATAACTATATATATATATATACAGTGCTCGAAGTGGAAATTTAGAAGTGGGGGTATGCAAAAAATAAGGATGTAATAATGCGCGTGCTCTGGGCAAGGGGCGTGGCTACTTTCAAAAGGGCATGGTCATGGGTAAAGTGGGTATTGCATTGGGTAAAGGCACCCTGACCCCGACCCAGCACCTGATGCAGCTCATCTCTCCTGGTGGCTTGGTGGGCTGCTGGCATACTAAATAAGTATATTTAATATACTTATTTAATAAATAAGTATATTAAATATACTTATTTAGCATGCCAGCAGCCCACCAAGCCACCATGTGACATGAGCTGCAGCAGGTGCACATGTCACATGATGTCACACAGTTTATTATTCAAAGTGCAGCTTGAGCCTAGCCACCTACTTGCTGCACTGTACTACAGTGCTCGAGTCTGATGTGCTGTGTTGTTCAGGCAGGCAGCAGGCTCCGATGCAAAGATGATCCCCCCATCATGCGTGCCGGGGCTGGCCACCGCACGCATCGCACGCACCCCACTCTTCACCCTCAGCCCTTCGTGCCCACAAGTGTCTGCGCGCTGAGACTTTGTGCTTTCCCCTGAGTGCGGGGCCCCTGGCGTGTGGCGTCATGACGCATGGGACCGGCCGCAATGCACTCTTGGGAACGGGTGACGGGGAGAGGGGAGAGCCAGCGCACCAAGCAGCGTACACGGAGCCAGGGGAGGGTATGCATATAGGCCCTTATTCTGGTTGGTGCGTACTTTCCCGAATACTTTCGGATAGCGTGTTTACGGCGTCTGCGCATGCGTGGGGAACGCAAGGCGCATGTGCCAAGCATTGACTCCGTACCTGTTCGTGCTAATCCCGTACAAAACTGTGCACCGCAATCAGTTGGGAAATATGGGCGTATTATGGGCGTCATGCGGAATGACACAGGGGCGTAGTTTCAAAGTGGGCAAAACTGGGTGGAAACATGGGCGGACACGGGGGAGTACACTTATGTTGGGGGGCGTGCATTCGGATAGCACTCCGAATGCACGCGAACAAAACCGATAGAAATGTGCGGTGTCCATAAGCAAGTATTGCTTTGCGGAAACCACTCGGTCCTGCGGTAGGCGAACGGAACGCCTAATGACTACAAGCATTAACAGCTGAACACAATACAATCGACTCCTTTACTCATTACTCACTAATGGCACGCTTGTCAGTGCTTTAATTGAAACCATTGCTGCTTCAAGGAACCTTTACTAAACACACACATATGCTGTACTTGTCACACACTTTGAAACTGCTAAGAATGGACATCACTGAATATTAATACTATCAATACACATGTGTATTCTACATGTACTAATTAAACCACACAATGTTGGTGAAATAAATAAATTTATTTCAATACATTTCACAGACACTGACACTGTGAAGAAATCAAAAAGCATGGCAGGAATGTACATAAATAAATTATAACATAAAATAAATTTAATTGTACACATTCATAACCACAGCAGAATCATTTGGAACACAAAGGGACTTAGCAACATCACTTCAAGTACAGCAGACAGTAATGGCAGGCAAAAGAGGGCAACAGGGGAACCAAAAATGACATTTGAAGCAAGGGCTAATCTGGTTACCCTCAGCACGTGATTGGACACAAGAAGCTGACACACACAGCACAATGAAAGAGTTGGGACCACATAACGGTGGAGATTAATGCAGCCACAAGTTCATTTGCGGCCACGTTTGCCCTTGGTAGGCTCCTTGGCCTGTGCAGCAGCTCTTCGGCCACGGACAGATGCTGGCCCAGGTGGAGCAGATGCTGGTGAGGGGGTGGATGGTCTGCCCCTTCTGCCAGCAGGGAGTGTTGCTGGTGGTAATGCACCAGAAACGGATGACATTAGGACCCTATTGCTGCCAACTAGCTCCACCATAAGCTCATTATGGTGGAGGAGGAGATCATTTTGACGCGTGGCTTGCTCGGCCAGCACCTGAACACTTGCAGCCATGGCCTGATGCGCCTCAGCCATGGCCTGCATGCTCCCAGCGATGGACTGCTGGGTGCTGGCCAAGCTCGCCATGATCTCCTCTGTCCTACGCATCCGTTCTGATGCAAACTCTCCCTGCTGGTTAATGTCTCCAAGCATCTGGGCCAAGCTGGCATAATCGGCTTGGACCGATGGCTGCTGCTGCACAGGCCTACCACTGGGGCCAGGTGGCACGGACTCCTCCACCTCCTGAGAAGAGTCTTCACCAAACAGTGGGGTTTCTGTTGAAAATGATAAACACAATTAGGACACATTCTAAGATAATTACTTCCACAATCTTATGGCATGACAAATATTTACCTTCCACAAAAGCCGCAAACACTTCAGCTGGGGCCTCGCTATCCATGGTGCTCACCCCCCTGACCTCCTCAACTGCAACACAGCACTCGGCCATCAACTCCAGGGGGGTGAACTGTAGGCGTGATGGCATGGGCCCGGCCCCAGATCTGTGGCTGTGTTCCCACCGCTTGGTCATCTTCTTCAGGTTGGTTTTGAAGTCGTGCCACCTGCAATGTAAGTTGACATATTAATACATGTCACTCCAGATGTTTGCTGTTGCAGCCATTGCTATGTGCTACATAATACGACATGTGCTTAATGTCAAAAACATAACATGACATTCAACTATGATATCAACCCTTACAATACACATTCACACTCACCCTACTATAACTCTCAACTAAATGACATGTCAATCATGTCTGTGTATCGTACCAACCTCACCGGCCATTTGCCAAATCCATCTAAGCATGAATTCAAACATTACTTGTCTATTACTGGTCACATGTAACACAAAAGAACTTGCCTCTTCTTGACGTGCTCCGCCTCACGAACTTGTGGCGCCACTGCATTAATCTCCGCTGTTATGTCTTCCCAAATCTTCCATCTGCGTGTGTGTGTCAGCCTCTCCGGTGGACACTCAATCCAATCACGTGCTCGCGGAACCAGGATGGCAAGCTCCTGTGCTTCAAATGCCATATTTCTGGAACTTGGTTCCTCTGTTGCCCTCTTTCGCCCATGGCCACGCCCACGGGCACGTGTCGCTGTACTTGAAGTGCTGCCCATGCTACTATCTTGGGAAGTCACCGGTTGTGTTCCAAATGATTCTGCTGAGGCTGCATATGAGGCAGCTGCAGATTGCCCTGATGTGGATGGGCCAGCTGCAGGTTGCCCTGATGTGGATGGGCCAGCTGCAGGTTGCCCTGATGTGGATGGGCCAGCTGCAGGTTGCCCTGATGTGGATGGGCCAGCAGCCTCATCATTTCCCACTGCCTGCCTGTGCAGTGGCACAAAGGAGGTGCTGGAGTCCATCCTGGAAAACAGTTGCTGCAACTCCTGGTCCACCTCAGATTGAGATCCAGCCATGTTTCCAGCAACTTTGTCACATTCTAATACACCTTTATATACTGTTTGTGTATCCTGTTTGGCGTACATCAGCGACACCTGCGTTCCGTGCGCGAGCGTAACGGCCGCCAGCGTATGGCGTGCTTGTTTCGCGCCGCATACGCCACGCCCATAGTTGCGGAAATTCCATTGTGCAAAACCTGGCGTAACTTCTACATTAAATATCGGTCACCAATTCTAAGATTGCATAGAATCTTGTGATACACCTGTGAGTATCGCACAAGATACATGCTATTTGGGAATGTTCATGACTAATGTGGTATTCTTGAGTTTGATTGAAATCTAAAAGTAACCCAATCCCTTAGAAAATCCAGGCCACAAGTCATGCAATACTCATCACTAATGTTATAGACAACACATGTGATAGGCCTATAAATAGTGGATTGCTGCTAGAATCATTTGTCTCCAGATCTGTAGTTGGCCAGGGTCTAAGGTAAGCTCTTCCATGGTCCTTGTAGATATGATATACATTAACAATGTAAGTGTATTAATGTATGCACCATTGCCTCACTGAGTACAGATTGTTGGCCCAGCAAAGGCTTTGTAGCATTATTGCAACATGTCACATGTTCACTATTTCACTCACAGGTGTTAAACCTGTGTGTGTCCATCTATTGCAGGACAACATGTCCCAGCAATAGTTGAAATGTGTCATAGTACATGATGTCGGCATCAAATGCAGACACCTATGATACTCAAGTAGTGTTTAGTAGTTAGATGTTGTAAGCATCTGTGTGTTTAGGACGGTGTGTATTGAGTTCATATTATTGTTACATCATTATAGAGTCAAATGGATATTCGTGACTTCACTGGGCGGCCATCTATTGTACGTATTGAAGGCTACAAATATATTTGTTGTCGTATATGGCCATTATGTGTATAGGTGCATCATTATTTATGTTCATTTATTTATAGGTTGCTGAAGCAATGATGGCTTTCATGGCTAGGAGGCTAAGGGCACTTGCGGCTCTCCCCACTCGTCGACCAAGGAGGCCAGGACGTGCTAGAATCTATCGCACACGGGTGACTCTGTTTGGTATGCCCGATGATGAGGTACTTACTAGGTACCGGTTACCGCCACATGTCATTCTGGATCTTCTCTCGCTAATTGAGAGTGATCTGGAACCTCTTCACGGGATCACGACAGAAATTCCGCCTCACACACAGCTGCTGGCGGTGTTGCATTTCTGCGCCTCAGGATCATTCCAACAAGTAGTGGCAGTACTTGCTGGAATATCTCAGCCGGCCTTCTGCCGAATCCTGAGGCGTGTGACGTCGGCCATGTTTAGGCGCAAGGGGCACTTCATGGCCATGTCCTTTGCCCAAGAGACCCTTCGCAGAAGCCAGCAGGCCTTCCATCAAATTGCTGGCTTCCCTAATGTGATAGGGGCTGTGGATGGCACCCATGTACCATTTGTGCCTCCATCACGAAGTGAGAAGATCTATAGGAACCGGAAATTGTTCCACTCACTCAACGTGATGGTGGTATGTGGCCCATCCATGGAAATTCTCGCCTTCAACTCGAAGTTTCCCGGAAGTGCCCATGACTCTCATGTTATCCGACAAACCGGGATTTGGCAGAGACTACAAGAGCTGGAAGGCCGTGATGCGTGGGTTCTGGGTGACTCCGGTTACCCATGTACGCCCTGGCTACTTACGCCGTACAGCTCCCCAGCACCTGGCCCACAGGAGGCATTCAATCGGGCGCATGTTGCCACCAGGCAAGTGGTGGAGCGCTCAATTGGCCTTTTAAAGGGACGATTTAGAGTGCTCCACCGCACTGGTGGTGACTTACAGTATGCGCCTGAAATGGTGTCGAGGATCGTGGGCCTGTGTGTATGTTTTCATAACATTGCTGTGCGGCGTGAGATACCCTTTGATGAGTGGGAGGTTCCATCTGAGCCGCAAGATCCGGCCCTGCGCCCATCCCGCTCCCCAGAATGCCGTAGGGGATACCAGCTGCGGGACTCTGTGGTCCAAAGATTCTTCAGGTACATTTTATATAGTTGAACAGAACACACCAATTATAGTAAAAATCACCCCTTCAAATATGTACAGTGTGTTAGTTGTCAGTCTTACAAAACAACAATTACGCAGCCTGCCCTCCTAATGGCAAAGAAATAGGAGATATTTATCATATGGCCTTAGTTTTGTTGGAAGTACAATATAGCTGCTCATAATTATACCTTGTGCAAGGGATCTTATGTGTTTGTTATATCTTCATTATTGTAGTTGATACTATCACTGATGTCTGGTGAGTACATTGATTTATTCTCTTTTTAACACATGTATGTTTGTTATGTGTTGGTGACTTTTTTATGTGTTGATGTATGATTTGTTCGCAGATATATATATATATATATATGATATTTGAATTTATTAACATGTTTAGACATTTCAAGTAGGAGCCAGGCAGGCAGGCAGCCAGGCAGGCAGGCAGGCAGCGCTGGTGTATAATGGTGGACTCAGGATACCTGCACGTATGTGTATGTTTCTTTTAAACATAAATGTACGCATACACATAGATGCATAGAGTAAGTAATGCGAAGTACAGCTATGCGTTGCAAAGCTATAGCACGCGTTGCTTGGCGGTGCGATGCGTTATTCGATTTGCAAAGTGCATACACACTGTGTTTTATATATATCAGATTTGTTCATTGCCATACATCAGCACTACCGTTGTTAAGGCATGCAAAGTTTTCGCCATTTGTGTTGGCGCAGAGACGCTGTTCATGTAAAGATGAACAATAAAGTTATTAACACAAATAACTGTGATAAACCAATTACAGCACATGATTGGTTGATTTATGCCAGTGCTAACATGGCGGAGTCACGCAGAGCAGACCCTTTTTCGCCTGCGGAGCTTCGGGCACTGGTCTCCGTCATGGAGACAAGGCTGGGCCGTGCGGGGCCCTTTATAACAAATGGACAGAAACGGCGAGCCTATGCTGCGGCAGGGCGCCGTATTTACGCCCGCACCCGGGTGCGGAGGACCATCGCCCAACTGGAGAGGCGGTGGTCAGACCTCCGCAGGCGCCAGCCAGAGTTACTCCAGGAGATAAGGAGGCAAATAGCTGATTGTGAGTATTTACACAAGGAAATTTCGCACTTACATCATAGCATGTATAAACTAGAAAAATTGTAGAATGTTAAGTGGGTGTCCATGGGTTTAAAAGTCCATAGACTGTTATGTGTGCTTCTTCCTGGTTAACATGCAGTCATGTGGCTTTTATATGTAATTACATAGGATTATTGATTCGGATGCATACAATGTGCCTGATGTATTATGTGTTAACCATTGATAAATGCAAGGGTTGTAATGATTTAACAAATTACTAACAATCACATATTAACTTACATTTCAGATTTGTAAGTCCATTAACAGTAAGGAGCAACTTTCAAGCATCATTTTCGATCATTATCACCCTTCCATGTATCTCTTGTTATGGCTTAATACATGTGCCCCAATGACCCTACATTGACAATGATGTTTGTTTTCTCCCACACAGCACGAGCCCAAGCACGATAGGCACGGGAAGAGGCAGAGGCAGGCCAGGGCGAGGAGGAGGTGCCTGAGGAGATGGAACAGGATGATGTGGAGGAGAAGGTGCCGGAGGTGGTGGAGGAGGAGGATGTTGTGGAGGAGGTGGCGCAAGTGGAGGAGGAGGTGGTGGAGGAGGAGGAGCAAGTGGAGGAGGAGGAGCAAGTGGAGGAGGAGGTGGTGGAGGAGGAGGAGGATGTGAAGGAGGAGGAGGTGCCTGAGGAGGTGGTGGTGGAGGATGTGGAGGAGGTGTTGGTGGCAGAGGAGGATGTGGAGGAGGTGGCTGAGGAGGTGTTGGTGGCGGAGGAGGATGTGGAGGAGGTGGCTGAGGCGGTCGTGCCTATTGAGGAGGCCAGGAATGTCGAGGAGGCGGCCGAGGCAGAGGAGGAGGAGGCGTGTGAGGTGGTGGAGGGTGAAGAGATCGGTATGTATACATAATGCATCATTCATCAATTATTTGTACTCGTATTTGTTATGTAGCACTGGTGAGGATAATTTTTGTTACAATACTATTAATACATAACACAAAGTGGGTAGCTACAGATACAGGTACGGGTTAGATGGGGTGACCAAGGCATCCCTTTCATCCAGGACACATCTTAATTACACAGGTTTGTGGGATGGCTTGGAGCTCCATTTTGACTGCCACATAACCGTTGTAGTTAAACAGGATCCTGGAGTAAAGGGATGAGTTTATCATTTTTGGATTAAATTCACCTGCTGCAAGCGTAGATTCTGTCACATCATATAGCTGAATATATGTTTTAGGGGAATGATATTTATAAACTATATGATGTATGCTATAAATGGAGTATGGCCAGGCCTGCCTTAGAATGGAGTCACAAGTTGTCAGTGTCCCTGGAGCCTCCTCTACCTAAACACCCCCTGTGGTTCAGATTGTTTTTTTGCCCTCACAGAATTGTAGGTTGGTTTAGACTTAATAATGATTTTGAGGATGTGTACTGTGCATTCCTGACATTTGCATAACTCCCATGCCACGAACCATCACTGAACTTAGACTGAGGAGATTGTGACAAGTTGTTATTGACGGAGGACATGACATGCTTGTCATTGCTTAGTCATGGGTGGGTTGTGAATCAGAAGAAACACTATGACTGTTAGGTCTTCTGCAGAGTAAAGGGTAGAGGGACAAAAACACAGTATTAATTAAATATGTATGCATGTATGTATATATGTATGTGTCATATATATTTATCTATGTGTGTCTCTCTCTGTGTCTCTCTCTCTCTATCTCTCTACATATATATATATATATATATATACATACATACATGTCACCTTGCATTTCTTCGATTTATGTAGGAGTATGTGAAATGTATGCATGAATATCATGAATAATTTTTGCCCCTTTTACATGTCCACAGATGCCACAACACAAGCAGATGAGGGTGTTCGTGGGGCCCTCATGCGGATGCAGCACCACATACAGCTGGTCATTGCAGACCTGCAGGACCTTCGAGACTTGCTGTTGTAAATTTTTTTTTTTGTATTATTTTACTGTTGCAAAGTTTTCTAAATAAATGTTTTATGCAAGTTCGAAGTAGTTGGTTTTCTTTTCACATTAAACAGTATATGTGTAGATTGTTTATAATATTTTACACAGGGACAAATACAAACCATTGCACTTCAATTGATGTAAGGGTTAATGTGTGCAATGGATGTGTTAGGCATGGGTTTAAGTATATATTGGCATTTAATTGATTCCAATTACAAATAAACTTTTTTTTATGAGGATAGGTAATTGAATAAGTGGGTCATGTGATGTATTGCAGAGTAGACATAATAGTGGCTAGTTTTGCGTAAATACACCGCTTCGGTGCGGACGCCCCGCTTGCCATCCATTCGGATGCGGTATCACCGTGCATACTCTGTAATACCGTGCAGAATCTGAGTGTGTCCACCGCACACGCATGGTTTGTATGTCGTCCGTAAACACGCCCTGTTCTTAAAGTGCGAGTCCGTCCGAATGCGGAGGCTCGGTGGGCGTTTTTACGGCCGACGTCCGCACAGCGTGGCGTGCGGCCCGCACCGTAGGAATGCGGAAAAGTACGCACCGATCAGAATAAGGCCCATAGTAATTAGCAGTGTGCAGACGCTAGTCTGCACACTCTGCTATTACTTAAAAAAAAAAAAAGACTCACAGTGGAGAAGTGCCAGTACACTTCGACCACATGAAATGCGTTGGAGACTTAAGGAGAGGAGAAGCCGCATCGCTGTGACCCGCTGTCACCCGAAGTACCGCTAAGCCAGCCGCTGACGTCAGCAAGCCGCATCCCGGGACCGAAGCCGTCACAGAAGATTCCATCTAGAAGCGGACAGCAGTGAGCTGAGGAATACCGCTACATTTGTAAGGTTAGGGCTAGTAGGGACAGCGTGCAAACCTCCCTCCATCACCTCACACTCTCCAAAAGGAGTGTAAACATTATTTTATTAACCTATTTTATTTCACAGGTGTCACTCGCTTATATATATATCACAGCGCTCTCTTTGCACTCACCACTAATCTGTCCTGACGAAGGGGGAGACCCCGAAACGTTGACGGACATTTTATAACTGAATAAACAGTCCTTATTTCACGTTCTAAGAGACCCCGAGTGCCCTTTCTTTCTACAAGTGTGTATATATATATATATATATATATATATATATATATATATATATATTGCAAGAAAAAAGAAAATTAAGCGCACCAGTCAGCAACAGGTAAGTAACAATTTTACTGATATATAGCTGACAAACATAGGTAAAGGGTAAAGGAATAAAAACTTCCCATATGGAAGGGTGGTACAGCGATACCAGGTACAGATCAAACCCGACAGCAGTGATCAATTGCAGACGGAGCACTGGACAACCAGTAACCAGCCACGACTTCCACAGGATCACAGCGGACCAAGCCAGGACGTCTTCAGCGTCAGGATACAGCAACCACGCCCAACGCGTTTCAACTACGGTCTTCGTCAGTCTTCGTTAGTTAATTTGCACATAAATATCTTTGACTATTTATATAGTCCTTAAAATAAATATATAAATAAATAAAAATTTCCACTTATTTGGACGTGAGTTCAAAAATGTATGTACTTTGTCAACCTTATATATTTGTATATATTTTTGTATTTTGATACCTTTTTGTATTATTGTAGTCGTTAGGTGTTTTATTATATAAGCTATTTAGCAATTTGTTCACCTTTAGCTTTTTGATAAGTATCAGCGTGCACGATTAGGCTTATGTGTTTATATGATGTAATTGAGCATTTTAATGTGTTACTGAGCGGCACCTGTGCACTGAGGTTGTGCCGGTATATAAGATAGTGGATGTCAGGGGATAGCCACACCCCCTGACGAAGACTGTAGTCGAAACGCGTTGGGCGTGGTTGCTGTATCCTGATGCTGAAGACGTCCTGGCTTGGTCCGCTGTTATCCTGTGGAAGTCGTGGCTGGTTATTGGTTGTCCGGTGCTCCGTCTGCAATTGATCACTGCTGTCGGGTTTCATCTGTACCTGGTATCGCTGTACCGCCCTTCCATATGGGAAGTTTTTATTCCTTTACCCTTTACCTATGTTTGTCAGCTGTATATCAGTAAAATTGTTACTTACCTGTTGCTGACTGGTGCGCTTCATTTTCTTTTTTCTTGCAAGCATACCTTGTGGGAGCCGTGGTTGGATCCCTTAATGAAGCTGCACACATTACGGGAAATATTGACTTGGACCTGAATTTTGAACACTCTGGGACTTATTTGCGCTGGGTATCTTTTCTCTCACACATATATATATATATATATATATATACAGGTCGGTGGGGGCGGCGGCACTCACGCAATAATAACACGGCTTTGAAACGTTGGCAAGATATTTGCTGGTTTCTGTGTTATTATTGCGTGAGTGCCGCCGCCCCCACCGACCTGTGTACATTAGGACCGGGACACCGCTCCTTCAGGAAGGCACCAGCCATCAACCTTTTTACAGCCAAGCCAATTTGGAGTGCTGCCTCAGGAATCTCTCTCTCTATATATATATATATATATATATATATATATATATATATCGATGGGTGACGACCGGCACTTGGTACAATAGGTAACAACAGGGAGGTGCCTTCCACAATATAAGTATAATGGTGGTGTTTTCAAATAAATGAAGACCGGAGGCGGCACTCTCAAAAAACAGCAAGCTTGTATTCAAAACATGAAGAGTATAGTGCAAAAAATCACAGCAAAGGTGGTGTCAGCATTAGAATGTCGACAGTTTCGAGGCTTGCGCCCCTTCCTCAGGACTGCTGACTGTGCAACATAGCAAAACGTAGCATCAAAACTGAATGCTTTCATCAGAGGTGATGAAAACTGCTGCCATGCAGTTGAAACGGCTGTCAGGTGAACAGCTGTCTGATGTGCAATAATGCTTGTACAATAAACCACGTTTTTTCTTTCACTTCATATCCGTGTGCTGGTTCCAATCCTTTCCTGTAAGAGGGGGTAAGTGCTTTCATGTTTCTCATATGTACCTGGCACCGGACTATTAACAATTACCTGCATTGAGTGCCATCCTGTGACACATTCCTGAACCTCTAATTAAATATGACATCATCAGGTACTGAAAATGTACTTTTTATAAGATAAGTTTTATTTTAATGTCACCTGTGAGTGCCTTTGTTTCTAAATACAATATATACATCTATCTCTCAGTCCCTCTCTCTATTATATATATTTTTTTTTATTTCATTGATCCACCCGCAGACCAGGAGTTCCTGAACCTATTTTTCCAGAAAAATAGTACTGTATATATATAAATATATAAAATTCATATACAGGTTGAGTATCCCGTATCCGAATATCCCGTATCCGAATTATTCCGAAAACCATACATTCCAGAAAGTGAAAACAATTTTTTTTTTTTGTTAAAAACTCACTGGGGACATTTGTAACAGCATTACTGAGGACATGATATGTAACTGGCACTATATATGTACAAGAACAGGATTGCTTGGCATTCAAATTCAATATCTGAGATAGTACACAAACTTTTTTCATGTTCTTGAAACCTTGTTTTTTGAACAAATAAAATATATTTGTGTGCATTTCATGTGTTTGATGTGTTTATACAACATAAATGCAAGATACTTCAAAATACATCATTGAAATATTAAAATATTCTGAAATACGGAATAATCCGTTATCCAAAATTCTCCTGGTCCCAAGCATTTTGGATACGGGATACTCAACCTGTAATACACCGCTCTGGAGGAATACACGTGTTTTGGAGCTCAGTCTGAGACTTACCTGGTCTGACAAATGTGATTAATTGCTGATTTCTTCCTAAATTTGCTAATTATTTTTTTAACTATATTTGATTCTATTTGGATTATACACAACCTCAAGGAGTCTAAGAGGACCCGCATATTACGTTGACTTATTCACCATTTTAACTCCTTTTTACAACTAATGAATGCATACCCCTGATGAAGTCATAAATAGGAAACGTGTCTGGTTTTGATACTTGCTGATGTGAATCATGAAACTGGACCAAATGGAATGAAATGTGTCAAAAATAATTTTTTATTGCCTTTTATGAATTTTAAGACATTAAACAAGTTAAACATTTCCAAAAGGTCTTATACATTGTTACATCTAAAGAGATAATACAACTGGTGGTGGCACACCTCTTGGCGCACTTTATATACTTTTGTTCCATATATATATATCATACCTCCCAACTTTGAGGAGGTAGGAGGAGGTACGCTGGTGCGCGGTGGAGGTGCGTCCAAAAATTTGAGGGGCATGGCCTAGCATAAAGGGATATGGCCTGTACTCGCGCCGCTCCCGTGAGGCCACACCCCCCCCCCCTGTTTCACCACTGTGGGGGCATGAAGAGATGATGTGTAAAGTATGCAGACTATAGCAATGATGTGTAAAGTATGCAGACTATAGCAATATAACATAGGAGATATACAGGAGATGCCTCAGCTGATGTGACCCCTTCTTCTCTCTCTCTTCCCAGGTATGGGCTTTAATCTGCTGCAAATTGTATCTCTCCACTTTTTGCTCCCTATGGCTACTAAATTCTGTTAGGTATGGGCTTTAATCTGCTGCAAATTGTATCTCTCCACTTTTTGCTCCCTATGGCTACTAAATTCTGTTAGGTATGGGCTTTAATCTGCTGCAAATTGTATCTCTCCACTTTTTGCTCCCTATGGCTACTAAATTCTGTTAGGTATGGGCTTTAATCTGCTGCAAATTGTATCTCTCCACTTTTTGCTCCCTATGGCTACTAAATTCTGTTAGGTATTGACAATTCCACAAACCTTTGTTTTTATTATTCCCTTTGGAATATATAGTAAACAAGAAATGTCTGTGTATTAGCGGGGGCAGTGGTCTGTCTTTGATCACACCTTGATAAATCAATTAGGTGTGGGTGGAGTTAGGGGGTGGGGATCACTAGGACCTGTGCTGCTATTTATTCACTATATGCTAGGCTGTTAGGCCTTCTGGCTGTGTAGTCTTCTAGCTGTGAAGTATTCTAGTGTAAAGTATGCAGACTATAGCAATATAACATAGGAGATATACAGGAGATGCCTCAGCTGATGTGACCCCTTCTTCTCTCTCTCTTCCCAGGTATGGGCTTTAATCTGCTGCAAATTGTATCTCTCCACTTTTTGCTCCCTATGGCTACTAAATTCTGTTAGGTATGGGCTTTAATCTGCTGCAAATTGTATCTCTCCACTTTTTGCTCCCTATGGCTACTAAATTCTGTTAGGTATGGGCTTTAATCTGCTGCAAATTGTATCTCTCCACTTTTTGCTCCCTATGGCTACTAAATTCTGTTAGGTATGGGCTTTAATCTGCTGCAAATTGTATCTCTCCACTTTTTGCTCCCTATGGCTACTAAATTCTGTTAGGTATTGACAATTCCACAAACCTTTGTTTTTATTATTCCCTTTGGAATATATAGTAAACAAGAAATGTCTGTGTATTAGCGGGGGCAGTGGTCTGTCTTTGATCACACCTTGATAAATCAATTAGGTGTGGGTGGAGTTAGGGGGTGGGGATCACTAGGACCTGTGCTGCTATTTATTCACTATATGCTAGGCTGTTAGGCCTTCTGGCTGTGTAGTCTTCTAGCTGTGAAGTATTCTAGTGTAAAGTATGCAGACTATAGCAATATAACATAGGAGATATACAGGAGATGAACAGGAGGGAAACAGGAGAACAAAGAACACTTCGTCCTCCATCTGCAACCCCAGCAATCAACATACTGCAGTGAGTTACCTGCCTCATCATCACCTACAGTCTGCACAACCTGGACACTGATCTCCATGCTGAACTAAATGCTGTCACACACTGCCTCTGTCTCACTTATACATAAACTATACTTCCTGTAGGCTCTCCACACTTCTAGTACTCCACCTTCTCACTGCTCTAGGCCACTCCAATCTCACTCTATCACTACTCTGACCAACTTTACACAGAAATATGGCTCCTAGATCCACTCCCATACCAGTCCTTGCTGCCAGGTCTCGCCCCCTCTCAACTTCCACACCTTTCACACGCACCCACAACCCACACAACCTAATTACTATCTCACCTGTCCCCTCCCTTCCTTTCTCCTGTGCTCTCTGGAATGCTAGATCAGTCTGCAACAAGCTCCCAATTATCCACGACCTCTTTATCTCCCACTTTTTTAACCTTCTTGCCATCACTGAAACCTGGCTGTCCGCATCTGACACTACCTCCCCTGCTGCCCTCTCTTATGGAGGCCTCTCCTTCACACACTCGGTCAGACCGGATGGCCGCCAGGGTGGAGGAGTGGGCATCCTCCTCTCCCCCAACTGCACCTTCCGCGCTATCCCACCTGAGCCCTCCCTCACATTCTCCACCTTTGAGGTACACACTATCCGCCTCTTCTACCCCATTCACCTCCTTGTGGCTGTAATCTACCGCCCCCCTGGCCCCTGCTCCCCTTTCCTTGATAACTTTGCTGCATGGCTTCCACACTTTCTTGCCTCTGACCTCCCCTCTATCATCCTCGGTGACTTTAACATTCCAATTGACATCAATAATGCTGCCTCCTCTAACCTTCTTGACCTTACCACCTCCTTTGGACTTTCTCAATGGACCGCCACCCCCACTCATAATCTCGGACACTCCCTTGACCTAGTCTTCACCCACCATTGTAATCTCTCTGATTTCTCTAATTCTTCCTTCCCACTCTCTGACCACAATCTGCTTTCTTTCACCCTCTCATCCTCCCCTCTCCCCTCATTGCCCAGACCCACAGTCACCAGACGTAACCTCGGATCTCTTGACCCCACTGTCCTGTCTTCCCTGGAGACTTTCCTCTCTCCTCTCTCAACCATGACTTGCCCCAACCAGGCTGCCTCTTTCTATTATTCTTCTCTCACCTCTGCTCTCGACTCTGTAGCCCCCCTCCACACTGTTCCCCTTCGACGCTCTAAACCACAACCCTGGCACAACAAAATAACTAGATTCTTGCAAAAATGTGCACGCTCTGCTGAACGCCTCTGGAGAAAATCTCACTCTCTGGAAGACTTCCTCCATTTCAAGTTTATTCTCTCCTCCTACAGCGCTGCTCTCTCCTATACCAAACAATCTTTCTTCAAATCTCTCATCTCTTCCCATTCCTCCAATCCCCGACGTCTCTTTGATACTTTCAACACTCTACTTCGCCCTGCACCACCCCTCCTCCCTTCATCCCTCACTGCCACTGACTTTGCCTCCTTCTTCCTCTCTAAAATTGAGGTAATCCGACATGATATCTCCTTCCATACCCCCTCTGCAGCCCACCCACCCCAATCATCCTCCCCTACCAACTACCCCACTCTGTCATCCTTCTGCCCTACTACAGCTGAGGAAGTCCGCTCACTCATCTCATCCTCTCCCCCCTCTACCTGTCCCTTGGACCCTCTCCCCTCCCGTCTCCTCAGTTCCCTCTCCCCCACTGGCTGCTCCCACCTTGCTCACCTCTTTAACCTATCTCTTTCTACTGGCATCTTTCCCTCACCCTTCAAACACGCTCTGGTCTCGCCTATTCTTAAAAAACCTAACCTGGACCCTTTATCTCCCACAAGCTACCGCCCTATCTCTCTTCTCCCATTTGCTTCTAAAATACTAGAACGGCTGGTTTACAGGCGTCTCACAAGCTACCTGTCTGACCACTCCATCCTAGATCCCCTTCAATCTGGCTTTCGCCCACTTCACTCCACTGAGACTGCCCTAGTGAAAGTCACCAATGACCTGCTGTCAGCCAAATCCAAGGGTCACTTCTCCCTGCTTATCCTTTTGGACCTATCTGCTGCCTTTGACACTGTGGATCACCCTCTCCTCCTCCACACACTCCAAAACATTGGCCTCTCTGGCACAGTCTTCAACTGGTTTTCCTCTTACCTCTTCAACCGTTCCTTCTCAGTCTCTGCCTCTGGCTCTACCTCACCACCTTCTATCCTTCCTGTCGGGGTCCCTCAGGGTTCCGTCCTTGGCCCCATTCTGTTCTCTCTGTACACCTCCTCTCTGGGTGCACTCATTAACTCCTTTGGCTTCCAATATCACCTCTATGCAGATGACACCCAAATCTACCTCTCCTCTCCTGATCTGTCCCCCACTGTTTTCTCTCAAGTTTCCAACTGCCTCGCTGCCATCTCTACCTGGATGTCTGAGCGATTTCTGAAGCTGAATATGGACAAAACCGAACTTATTATCTTTCCCCCACCCAGAGCTATGCCCCCTACTAATATCTCTATCACTGTTAACAAAACCATCATCTCCCCTGTTCCCCAACTCCGCTGCCTGGGTGTCACACTTGACTCCTCCCTCTCCTTTGCACCCCACATCCAAGCCCTGGCCCATTCTTGCCGGTTCCAGTTACGCAACATTGCTCGCATCAGGCCCTTTCTCTCACAGAGTGCAACTAAGCTGATCATCCACTCATTAGTCATCTCACGGCTTGACTACTGTAATGCTCTTCTCACTGGCCTCGCTCAATCCCAACTAGCTCCTCTCCAATCTGTCCTCAATGCTGCAGCCAGGCTTATCTTCCTCTCCCGCCGCTCTAACTCTGCTACTCTCCTTCAACAAAATCTGCACTGGCTTCCATTCCCCTACAGAATCCTCTTCAAACACCTCACACTCACATACAGGGCCATCTCTAATTCCATTGCTCCATATATCTCTAACCTCATCTCCATTCATACACCCTCCCGCCCTCTACGGTCAGCTGACGACTGTCGTCTCTCCTCCACCCTGATCACTGCTTCCCATGCTAGAGTACAGGACTTTGCCCGTGCTGCACCCCTTCAGTGGAACGCACTCCCTCGCCCCATTAGACTCTCCCCGACCTTGCAAAGCTTCAAACGGGCACTGAAAACTCACCTATTCATCAAAGCGTACCCTTCCACTGCATAAACCAGCTGGTTCTCCGACCCCTTGCCTGTTTCCTGTTTACATCCTGCTATCTAACCACCACCCCCTCGCTTGCACCTCTTGTAATCTGTCTGTCTCCCCTTCCTACTAGATTGTAAGCTCCTCCGAGTAGGGCCCTCTTCCCTCCTGTTGTCAAAGCCCACTTCTCTTCACATGTCACTCACAGCTCTCCTATACTCCAACACTCAGTGACCATCTTCATACTCATCTCCATCATTGGCCTCAAGCCTCTAGTTGTATGTTGATTGAGTCCTCACTACTTATATCCAAGCTGTAATGTGTATTGAACTGTGGTGCTCTTTATTCGTACTGTATTTTTGTTATTTATTCAATGTTATGCCAAGTTTTGTCTCCCTGTATTGTTCCTTTGTACGGCGCTGCGAAACACTTGTGGCGCCTTATAAATAAAATTATAATAATAATAATAATAATGATGTGCACAGCGTCTATTCACAGGTGACAAGGAAGGGGGGGGGATTGCCAACTGCAATCCCCCCCCCCCCCCCACTACGGAACACTGCCGGCCCCAGACGGGACACAGGAACATCCCCCAAAAAAGGGACATTCCCGCGGAAATTGGAACAGTTGGGAGGTATGATGGAAATATATACTGTATACAGTATATACTGTATAATGTTATCTTGGTCCCCCTGAACCTGAAAACATTCTGGCACCCCTGTACCTAGGTGTCAAAGGTGCTTTAAGTAAGGCAAAAGTAAGGCTGTCTCAAGATGCAGGTTTTTGGGGAAGCAATTAGATGATTTTAGCTTGTAGACATGCATAACAATGATGTCAATATTTATACACTATGTTATATATTGGGTTCTATACTTTTACAAATGTTCATGTACAGAATGTCATTTGTACTAGTCAAGTTACCAGGGTGCAGAATGATTAGATACATATTTGATAATTGCCCATAAATCTGGCTCGATCACTTTTGCATATATTTTGGAAATAACCTGAAAAAGGTTGGAAAACGGATGATGAATGGCTGTGGGAAATTATGCATAAATAAAATAAGATTACAATTTAATTTACAGTGTGAAAGTTGAGACTGGGGATGCAATCTCAAAGTGTGTCATCTGGCACAAGTTCATTATAGATACTGTAAATCACTTTACTTTAAGAAACTTTCTACAGGACTTCAGTTGTGACATTAACATATGAATTTATTTTAATTATGTTACACAGAAAAGCAGAAGACAAAACAAAAGGCATCAGTTTACAGCTGTGTGTCTGACAACAGTGCAGCCTTGTTTATATTGTATTCAATGGATTTTACATAAACATACGAATAAAAGAAAGGTTTGGTGGATCCTCCCAGTTCATACCAGCAACAAGACCCATACAGGACTCAACAGCTAGTGTCCTACAGATGAAGGGTTGCGGAATGGTTCAATTGTCTTTGACATTAAAATACAACTAGACCTTATGTAAGGAAGTAACAGACTTGCTAAAGGGAAAGAGATAAAAAAAAAAAAAAATAAGATCAGTTTAGCATTCCTCAATCACGTTGTAGGGATGGATTTAACAAATTACTTAATTTAATTATTAACAACTTTATTAAGTTTAAACTAACATATTCTGATAATGGCAAATAGAGGATCAGATATAGCGTTCATAAGCATATACATTTTATCTGACACTTTTGATGTCACAGGCATACACTTTGGGCAGTATTCAATGAGAATTTTGACGATGTGCAGCGAATCCTGTTTAGGATTCGCTGCACATTCGCCACTGCCCGCCGCGTTCCGGAGCCTCGCCGGCTCCAGTATTCAATGAGTCAGGAGCTCACTGCCCCTGACCGGCGAATTTTAACTCCTGCGGCGATGCCGCAGGGAGCCTGAGGACCGTGGCAGGCAGGGAGATGGAAGTCTCCCTGCCTGCCCCAGAACGTTTGTGGGGGGGGAGGTGGGCTCCCCGGGAGCCAGGCAGCACAGGCTGCCCCCCGGGATAGCCAACAGGGGACTGGGTATTCACTACACCCGATCGTGCATATGTAATGATCGGGTGCAGTGAATATATGAATATCTAATGAGCGGCTCGGCTCCCGGCCCCCTGCTGGCTGCTGTGTAAAAAAAAAAAAAATAATAAAATATATTTTTTTAAATTAAATATATATTCATGTGCTTACAGCACATGAATAAAAATAGCATGCCCCTCCTCAGAATAAAATTCCTGATTTTTTTACACCAAATGTAAAAAACAAAACACTTTATTTTAAAAGTTCACATTCCACTTCACCATAAAAAGATAGCGATTGCTACTCGCTGAATCATGGCGATAAAAACCTTGAAATGTATTCGCCATCTGGTCATTGAATAGGGTGATTCACCGTTTTAGTCAAAAAAATTGCCGTACAGCACGAAAATAGCACAAAATCGCCATAAAACACGGTGAATCAGCCTCATTGAATACTGCCCTCTGAGATCTCTCACAGTGTATTGGCTGTGATATCGGTGCTCTGCCCCAGGTAGAAGACAATAACCCATTCCTTCACATGTAAAGGAACAGGGAAAATGTCCATCAGTCAGGAGTGGCAGAGCATACACTTACTAGTTACCCAGGCCTAGGCCTAGTGTGGCCCTCATTTCCTGGATGCAGCAGCTCTTCTCAACCCAGCACATCTTGCTGTGTGCTGGGCTGCAATGTGACCAGGGAGGTGCTTAAAGTACTGTATTTCTGTATTTTATTCCAAGGGTGCATGGCCCACACCTCCCGTGAGCAGATTATGCCCCCTGAAAAGTACTTTGCCTGACCAGGCTCTCTATTGCCCCACATACACTGCCTGATGCAGCTGATGTGACATTTTCAAAATATCCAATTGGAGTGACATGTCGGACGATTCAACACGTCTGACCAATCGATAACCGGATCGGTCGCCAGCATACAACCTGCCATTATCTGGCAGATCTGCTGATATTGGGTGCCAGATAATTGTAGCGCCCATGTCCAACATTTGTTATAACACAAATGATTCACAGAAAACATAGGTAATAAAAAAAAAGTGTATTTATTCTGGTCACAATAGTCAGATCCTGATACTGAGCCCGAGCACCAGTCAACAACATCACTTTTATTTTATTTTGATGCTGGTTTAGGTCTGGCCACTGTGTTCAAATCCAGTCTGCAGATCCGCTTGTTGGGGTCTAATCCACAACTAGTAGAGGTCCATGGAATAGAGGTGGTGAGTCATAGAGATATTGGATCTCTGTAATGCACTCCATAAGCCACAGCGTGATTGACCTGTTTGGTGGTGGCGATAGTGAACTTTCCAGAAAACAGAGGTGTATGAGCTCCACTTTCTGAGTAAGTTTATCCCAGTTAGCTGGAGACAATTTGAAATTTGATGCCCCCCATTCCTTTAAAAAAAATGTGTTGCAATGGCTGGTGGATCAGGGCCAGACTCACAAGATTCAGCCATCTGCAGCATGAGTGACAGTGTTCAACGGTTGGTCACATCTTACAGTCCAGAAGCAGGGGAGGGTGCTCCGTTGCTTGCTGTAGTGCAGGCTGAGTGGTACCAGGCAGGAGCTGTCCTGTCCTCTATTGCAGGTGTTAGTAGAGCTCCTGGGACAGAACTGATTAACCATGCAGCAGCAAGTGTGCCACAAATTGGAGGAGCTAAGGTCATACTTGTATCTGACTGGAGCCCGGAGGCAGGAGTCTCCATTGCCTCTGGGAGTTATGCCCCTGAGCCAATAGCTGTGTCCTCAGACTCACTGACCTAGCAGCCTAGTTTTTCGGGATTACCCGGATGTCTGATGGGCCAGCCAGTGTTCATGTTGTAGGTCTGATGCTGCATTTTTCGGACACAGCCAGTAGATTATTTTTCCACAATATGCCTCCTGTAGCATTTGCATTTTGTCATACAGCCAATGTGTCAAACGGCCAGATGTACTAAGCTGGAAAAGTGATAAAATGGAGAGTGATAAACCACCAGCCAATCAGCTCCTACCTTCTATGTTACAAGCAAAATCACCCAGCTGCAGCACGTGTGTACACCCATTAAAAGTGATCACTTGTTGAAGCTATTAGTGCATCTGGCCCTAGATCGCCAAAGGTGTTAGCACTTCAAGATAATATACAGGGTACTCTTCTGTTGGGCAAGTCAATTAAAATGATGCTTCACTGAAGTACAGTGCAAGAAGTAACAGAAAACAGTATACCAGCTGATATAACCCATTATTGTTATTTTTTGATTTATGTATGGGTTTTGAGCATTGTAAAAATGGGATAAAACACATAACACAATTGACAAATGTGCATTAAACAGTTACAGACAAGTTTACATATCTACATACTGTATATACACATCACATAAATACACTAGGGTAGATATAGGAACAGTCATTATGGGGATAAAGAGGAAATAATGCCGTTATTTTCATGAATTCCGCTTCTCCAATCTCCCCCATGTATGAAGTGTGTGAAATGGCAGGTGACACATTGACAGCTGCCTTTTCCAGGCTGCAAGAGAGATCCCGCAATAGTAATGAGATGCCGTATATGTATAGTGGAGCCGGCCGAGGTGAGACACACAATGCATTATCACTAGACTGATGCTGTATGAGCTCTGAAATACTCCACCTCAGTGACAGCAGAGATATTAACACATCTCACTTCTACTTTGACATGGTGAAGGCCGTCAGCTCGAGGCTGAAGCTGACGTTACTCACCTTCCCTGAAAATGCTTGCGGCTGTCTGTGTTTTCCCTGAAACTCCTAGAAACCATCCGGGTACTACCCTCAAACACCGACTTCCTTTCAATCAACTTAGAAACAGCCATCGATCAAAGAAGATGCTGTATTTTGTTTGCAGAATGGCATTTTGCATGCATGCTACAATCCATATGCATGCACTGTCGATTGCTAATTGGCCTCCCTGCAAAAACACAAGCCAACGCTCAGTTCTGAATAATCCCCAAAGTTCCATTGCTAATGGACAGGACAGTGGACAGGGATGCAGTTACAATACCGGCGGTCGGGATCCCGGCGTTCAGAATCCCGACGCCGGAATCCCAACCGACGAAATGCCGACACATTCTCCCTCCGTGGGTGTCCACGACACCCCTGGAGGGAGAATAAATTAGCGTGCCGAGCGTAGCGAGGCACCGGGCCCGCTGCGTGGCGAGCGCAGCGAGCCCGCAAGGGGGGGCGATCCACGTCCCCCCCTTGTCGGCATTTCGGCTGTCGGGATTCCGGCGTCGGGATTCTGAACGCCGGGATCCCGACCGCCGGGATTCAATACTGAATCCAGTGGACATGGTAAAGCATGGTAGTCTTTGCGGTGATCAATCACAGGAAAACAGCCCAAATTGCAGGTCCGATGGGATGCGTGGTCCCATGCACATAGCACCAGAGCCTGCGAGTCGCACTGAATGCACAAGCAATGTCTTGGATAGCCGGGCAGGCTCAACTAAGGTTTGCATGTGACGTATTGCATGTGATCCTGCTGCCCTGGACTTTCCCAGTCGGCTCAATGGGGGATTGCGGGCAACATCCCGAGAGGAGAATATTGGGGGTTTTGTTAATAATGCATCTATCAGATTTATCCAATCTCATTCTGAAAATAGCCTTATCCAGAGGATATGTTGCTAAGGTGCCATATTTTTCAACAGCTGTAGTATACCTCATTTCTCAATGCCACCTAATTACCCCTTCTCCACTCCCCCCATTAGGCAGAGACAGGGCCAGTGGTAGGGATTTTGGCATCCCCCTGCAAACTAGAATGCTTTCCTGTAAGAATTACTGTGCAGGGCCAATGTGGAGGTTAAAATGTTCCACCACCCATTAGAGGTGGTGGAACTTAGTTCCACCCCGTTACACCTCACTTTAACCCCTGGTCATGGATATGTAGGAAAAAAATGAAATTGCCTCCTCCCAGGAATTCTCTTTCTTTCTAGAGCGGTGTCGGCATATTCTTCCTAGAGACCCAATCCAAAATGTATATCTGAATTATAAATTAAGTGGGGAATCGCCACTGTCCTGGACCTTTGGTTCCACTCGGGAGAGTACCATATACTGAGTATCAGTGTTTATTGTATCAGGCTGTATTTCAGCCTTATTAATATATTGTTGATTGTATACAATTGCTTTTTTATGTGAAACATCACAATAAACTTTTTATCAGTAATAAATTAATTCGTAATACCCAATTGGTCATATTGTTCTATCAGAGCGCTCCACCACTCTACTGTTTTGCTTCCTGTCTCTTTTTGGGGGGCTGACCTCCCCACGGTGGTAGCAGCTTGCCAAACCACTCACCTCAAAGCGCCTGTTATATTATTCCACTTAGGTGGCATAATAAGTAGTAGCAATATTTTGCATTGTATAAACAATTCATATTCATCTTTTTCCAAACTTTTTGTTCAGGTTTAGGAGAGTGCTGTGTCCTACAATGGGATTATCGACAGGAAGTATGATGTCTGTGGAGTTAGATCTTCCTCCAGGATTACAACTTCACACCAAATAGCTTTCTGATATGCTCCTGAAACTGTGAAAGTTAGTTTATGTAAATAAACTTGTATTTTATGTTGATTGATTACATGAAAAACCAAGCATACAATTAACATGAAAATGGTTCATGAGTTACAGGTGTTTTTCATTGTGAAGAGAGACTAATGGGGCCTACAAATGAGGGGATACTGCTGAGTGCTCTGAACAATGTAGATCGCTCAACACAAAGTACTGCACAGCGATGATCAGTGCTGTGCGCTGAGTGATCTGTCAGCCGGTCAGGGCCAGTGTTCTCACGGAAGAACACTGGCCCTGACTAGCTATTAATCAGATATTAATCACCGGGGCGATGGCGACGCGCAGGGCAGTGCATCGCTATGGCCCCTACACACAGAGCGATGTAGGGGCATTTTCTATCTAGTCAGATCACTTAAAAAATGCCCTGAAATCGCAAAGTGTGCAGGCCTCTTAAAACCCTAAGAGACACCCCTTTTCCACTAGCAGAAATAATCCGGTAATTTTAGCGGGGTTGCGCATCTACCCAGGTTTTCTGCTAGTGGTAATGCCTGCTTGTCAAAAAATCCAGTTTGGATACCCTGGCAATCCAACCCAGGTAATGATCAGGGTTGGACCCGGTTTGCACCTGGGTTCTGGGGTAGTGGAAATGCTCCCAACCTCCCAAGCGGATTGGAGCTTCTGGGTAATTTTTATGTGCATTTTGTACATGTTTATGTGCACTTTTTACATGTCTAGTTACACCAATGACTCAGGTATACTGCAAACAATTTTCATAAAAGTTTTACATGTCTTGTGTGAAGACACTTTTGAAAAGGTTTCATATTGAATATTTGGGATTTAAATAAATGCAACATTTTTCAAGTAAATATTTGTGGTCTCTTCATTAATCAGGAAATGTTTCCTTTAATGGTGACCCTTTTGGGTAATGGTGGCCCTGTTTTGTGACCTCCCCCTTGGTAAAGCCCTTTAAAAAGGCCTTTTCTTGTGTAATCTATAGGAAAATACAGACATTATCCGGGTTAAGTGTAAATGGGATTTACCCAGCAATTTACCGGGTAGCACTGTAGTGGAAATGTGTCTTAAACCCAGGTCCAACCCGGTATCCATCCGGGTACAAATTACCGGGTCTGACCCAGGTTGCTAGTGGAAAATGGGTATTACTAATGTGACAGCAGGGGTCCAAGACAGACAAAAGTGGTTAGAACAGCAAATAAAAAGTACAGCTCTAAATTCTAATAGCATTTGTTGAAACAACCCCTTCATGCACAATTACATTATGGCCTGAGGCTTAAGCGTAAAAGCAATTGTTTATGAAGGTAATTATTATTGCAGCTTGCAGATACACACAGATACATCATTCTGAAACACATTGTAAATATTCCATTAATTGTTATTTTTTTAATACATAACGTATTTTTTAATACATATATCATAACTAGAGACAGGATTATATGCAACAAAAAAAGCTTGAAATATGCATGAAAAATACTTACAATATGCATGAAAAGTGTTAAAATATGCTACATTAAATAATAAAAAAAAGTTATTTTTAACTTATTTATTTAAAAATCAGCATACAATTAGTTTCAAATAAACCTCAAAAATAGGCCCACAGCATCTGCAGATGTCAGTATGCTGGCTGCTACAGCATACTGCAGCGTCCAAAGCTCTTCTTGCATCAACTACGTGGACCCTCATCTCCAGCGCCGATGGATGAAATGTCAGCATAGCGCGTGAAGGCGGCGCAGTGGAAGGCTTCCTCCCTGCGCTGCATACTCACTGTGACACAGCATTTTCTCCACACCGCGTGATGTCACAACCCTTCTGCCCGCCTCCTCTGCTGCAGAAGTCTGTCTCTTGGTTTTAAGTCCCAGGCCAAGGGCAGGCAAAAGGTTCAGGAGCTTCGTAATGGCATCCGCCCTCACTGACTTTTATGAACATGGATTGGCAGCCTAGAGCAGTGTCAGACATAGCGTACATCCAAGGTTCCCCACTCTGCGCACATATTGCTCCAGCCTGCACACTCTACCACTACCTGACCAGCAGCAGCAGGGCAAAGCAGTGCTGTGACTCGCGGGTGGAAAGGGGCGGAGCCTAAAATATGCACCATCACTAGATCTTAGGTAAAATATGCAATAACCAGTGAGAATGGGCAAAATATGCAAATGCATATAATCCTGTCTCTAATCATAACAAATCTAAAATATGTGTAACAACTGAGAAGACAAACTCCCTATAGTAACAATGAAGCTGGTATAGCTTCTTTGCTTTCCAATAATTTTAAGCATCAAAATAGGAACAAGTACTCTCATCTTTTGGTTGCACACTTGAATATTGTAATTAAAATGTATCTTTTTTTTTATTACATATTAAAAAAAAAAAAAAAACATATTTGGGATGTACTTTCCCCATGAACATATATTGGAACGTAATATGGTGCAAAAATAAACCATTTTACGTAAGGACTACCAATAGTCACATATAAATAGTGAATATAGCTCTTGCAAGCCTGCGAAATATATTTAATATTGTCTCCAAAGAATTACAATTGATCCCAATGTTTTATGGAGCTTCAAACACACACATTATGCAATCTCTACAATGGTGCATATGTGATGCTATTAATCAGAAGTAGTATACCAGATAATAATCCTTTGTTAACTGACCCAGTATTTATATATGTTTATATAAGTCAATTGTCTGTAGGGAGTAGATGGATGTATAGTAGACATCTGCTGTCTAAGCTAGTAGACGCGATGCCATGTTGCTCAGTAAGCAAGTGCAGGACATCCACCTCTAGAAGCCTAAATGAGAGTGCCCAAAGTAATAGCAAGATGCAAGTAAAAAAAATAACATCTTAGAACTGCAGATCTGTATGCTGCTGTTCCCTATATGCCAATGGTGTTGATAATGAATGAGCGATATGATCTGCAGTTAGAGGCTAAAATATAGAAGAGTAGGCAATGGTATAATGGTATGCTGTTACAGGCTCGATCAAGAAAAAACGGTTACCGCTGTTACCTGATCATTTAACTATTATAGTGTCTATGCCAGTGCCAATGAGCAGGTAGCTCTGGTGTGTTCTGCCTGGTGTGGATGGTATTCAGCCACTGATTGTGGTGCTAGTGTCGTACAGACTTTTTGCTCGAGGCTTCGTCAGTGTCTCTTAATATTACAATATTCAAGTGTGCCCCCCAAAAAGATCAGAGAACTTGATTATCTTTTGTTGCTTATATCATTTTTACTCTCCAATGAGCACCTCTAATACAGTGATTCATACAGGCTTATCTATCCTATAAATTGTTGACTCATTACAAAGTGTCTACTAATATACTACCATTTCTTGTGAAGCCTGTGCATAGGTAATTCCCCTACCCTTTCTCCCCTGTTCTACTCATCCAATAACTTTGTCAGATTTGGTCATAGAGACAACGCAGATGTGCAGTTTAAAACAAGCACACACAATATTACATATAGCCATTGTGTAACTTTATGTACCATCTGTCTCAAATTTTGTTTGATTTCCAAATACTGTATGCGATTGAGACTGGAGGTGTTTTTGCTGTCATACATACACATTTTTATGGGCAAAAAACAGCATAGTTGCCCATCAACATTGATGTGTGTATCTAAATCTAGATCTAAATAGCCAAGACATAATTTTGAGTCATCATTAATGAAGTCAGTTTAAAGGCCTGTCCCTTAAGTTGCAAATTTACCTATCCAGACATCAAGCCTTATCAACATAATAATATAATAGTAGATACTTGGGGGTAACCTGCGCACTGTGCTCTGTTCGGTGCTAGCGGCGGCACCAGCCGTTTGACCTGGTGCGTCTAGTTTTAATAAGTATAGAAGAGGGTAGTGGTGCCGCGCTCTGCCCCAATAGTCCTTTTTGCTGGTGCGGTGTGTAGGAACAAATGATGACTGGAAACTGTGGTCTATTGTGAAAAATAATGTAACTTTACACATGAATAAACATAAACATTGTAAGCATTCCAAATGTTGTTACAGATATGTTTATACAATGGGTACTCTTTACCTAGAAGGGCGCCAGCGATTGAAATCGCGGGCATCGGGGGTAAAAAATCGCGGCCATCGCGGGCATCGTGGGTAAATCGCGGGTACATTAAAATCGGGTACCCGCGATGACCGCGATTTTCCCATAGGGATCAATGTTAAAAACGGTGATTGACCGCGATTTTAATGTTAAATGCCTCAATGCCCGCGATTTGCCCATAGGAATCAATGTTAAATGGGCCACAGAGCCCTAATAGTCACCGTGAACTCTGAAATGGCCCCCACAATTGTTAACGCCACCCCACGATCAACGTCAACCCGAAGCGCGGCGAGCGCAGCGAGCCCGCGAGGGGCGGCGGTACGCGTCCTCCGACCTTTTCATGCCCTACTATCCACGTCGGCGTGGAGTTGAGAATAGAATAGTGTGGCGAGCGCAGCGAGCCACCGAGGCCCGAAGCGTGGCGAGGGGACGCGGATACCTTCACAGGTAAACGCGTCCCCTCGCGGGCTTCACAGGTGTCCGCTTTTCGCCACGGACACCTGTGAAGCCCGCGAGGGGACGCGTATAACTGTGAAGGTATCCGCGTGCGCTCGCCACGCTTCGGGCCTCGGTGGCTCGCTGCGCTCGCCACACTATTCTATTCTCAACTCCACGCCGACGTGGATAGTAGGGCATGAAAAGGTCGGAGGACGCGTACCGCCGCCCCTCGCGGGCTCGCTGCGCTCGCCACGCTTCGGGTTGACGTTGATCGTGGGGTGGCGTTAACAATTGTGGGGGCCATTTCAGAGTTCACGGTGACTATTAGGGCTCTGTGGCCCATTTAACATTGTTTCCTATGTAAAAATCGCGGGCATTGAGGCATTAAACACAAAAATTGGGTCCAATCTGATTTTTAACATTGGTCCCTATGGGAAATCGCGGCCATCGCGGCCATCGCGTCGCACCCGATTTTTAGTGCATTCGATGGTCGCGATGGTCGCGATGGGCGCCCTTCTAGGTAAAGAGTACCATACAATGTATGTATCCACGTGTATTGCCACAAATAAAACAATGCAATGGGGATGAGAGATATACATACAGATTATAAGTGCGGACACATAAATGCAGATGTATTACTCTATATATCGTGGTGTTTAGGGGTATTTGGGCGGTGCGGGTGGGGGTGCACAGGGGGTGGGCAGGGAGATGGATGGGGGGCGTCTTGGGACAGAGGTGGGCTGCCTGGCGGGGATGTTGCTGTTCACCCTGGTGGTTCTGCGCCTAAAAGTTCTCCGTGTTGGTTAGGGAGTGCTGGTGTTCCCTGGTCGTTGGTGGCTTGTGTCGACCGGCTTCCTGGCATCAGGAGATGGTCTGCGGGAGGTACTGGTGCACTGGTGGGTCGGGGGTTGTCGGTGGCTGGTCCGGAGGAACCTTGTGCTGTTCCTCTTCAGGGTGACAAGTCAGCGCCGTTCACCGTCCGGGCTGCTGCGCTGTCTGTCACTCCTGTTTGGTTCAGCGTGGTTCTTCTGACAGGGAGGCGGGAAGCGGTTGGCGCTGATTAGCCGCCTGCCGCTGCGCTCTCCTGCCGACAGAGTAGCCTACTCACCTACTCCCTCTCTGTGGTGCCCGTGCTGTCCGTCTCCGTTCCTGCCGGTGTTCTCCTGCCAGGCGGCCTTCTCCGTATCTCCGCTCTTTGTGATGCCGTCAGCTGACTGTCCCGGGTCACTGTGGGTGATTGCTGCCAGCTGTCCCGATCTTCTCTCCTGCCAACCGCTTCCCGCCTCCCTGTCAGAAGAACCACGCTGAACCAAACAGGAGTGACAGACAGCGCAGCAGCCCGGACGGCGAACGGCGCTGACTTGTCACCCTGAAGAGGAACAGCACAAGGTTCCTCCGGACCAGCCACCACCAACCCCCGACCTACCAGTGCACCAGTACCACCCGCAGATCATCTCCTGACGCCAGGAAGCCGGTCGACGCAAGCCACCAACGACCAGGGAACACCAGCACTCCCTAACCAACACGGAGAACTTTTAGGCGCAGAACCACCGGGTGAACAGCAACATCCCCGCCAGGCAGCCCACCTCCGTCCCAAGATGCCCCCCATCCATCTCCCTGCCCACCCCCTGTGCACCCCCACCCGCACCGCCCAAATACCCCTAAACACCACGATATATAGAGTAATACATCTGCATTTATGTGTCCGCACTTATAATCTGTATGTATATCTCTCATCCCCATTGCATTGTTTTATTTGTGGCAATACACTTGGATACATACATTGTATAAACATATCTGTAACAACATTTGGAATGCTTACAATGTTTATGTTTATTCATGAGTAAAGTTACATTATTTTTCACAATAGACCACAGTTTCCAGTCATCATTTGTTCCTACACACCGCACCAGCAAAAAGGACTATAGGGGCAGAGCGCGGCACCACTACCCTCTTCTTTAATAATATAATATTATTAAACAGCTGGCTAGCAACTTTGTGATTATCATGCAGTGTGCATGGCAAAATGGATGACAAATGCTATGTCGGACCATTTTGATGTTACCATCATGCCACTCCCTAGAATGGAGTGGCATGAATGATGTTCTAGTGTGCACAGGAGCAACTATAAATGGCTAGCATCCAAACAATGTGATATATGCTGTTTGGACGTTAGCAAGACTGCAGTATGTGTACGCTCAATATTGTTTGTCAAAATTGGCAGTAAAATCAGAATGACTGATGATCACTCCAGTATGTATCCAGTCTTTGTTCTCCCTAAGGGTATTCATTTACCTATCCCAAACATGTATAAATGGCTCTACTGTCCTCAGCCTCTACCCCCTTTGATGGAAGGCTATTCCACTTATCCACTACCCTCTCTGTGATGTAATTTTTTTCTTACATTTTTCCTGAACCTCCCTCCATCCAGTTTCAGTGCATGTCATCATGTTCTAATACTTCTAATCAATCTTCCTTTGAAGAATGATTTCCTCCTGGACCTTGTTATATTTAAAGGATTCTATCATGTCCCCGCTTTCTCTTCGATGCTTAAAACTATACATATTAAGATATCTTTTTTTTTTTAACTTCAATAAATTTTTATTGTAACAGAGATTTTTTAAATGGGGTACAGAAAAGAGAGAGGGGGACATTTGGGGGGGGGGGGGTGTCCAGGGGGGGGGGACAAAAATTCACATTAGATATACTTCTTCGCTTCGCAGAGCGAACACTGCAATAAATAACAGTCAGACATAGGTAGCAATCAATGAAGGATCCAGATAGGGGAGGATATAAGCAATCAAATGAATAGGTTAACTAGACATTTCCAAACCAGGGGGTTCCCTTGGTGGGAGCAGGGGCGGGTACCTCCTAGCGCATCAATCCTCAGGAGATTCAGCCAAGCTAAACTGACTGTGGTCTGATGCGGAGGGTAAGGGGAAGAACTTGGCGCCCTCTCCCTCGGTTACGTAGGCATGCCATGGGAGCCAGCGGATGTTGGGGGAGGAATTCAAGGACGAGTAAGGGGTGAAGTTTGTTTCCATATTAAAGTGGAAATTGGTCTTCAGGATTACTGGTAGAAGGGAGGGGGGGGGAGGGCTGTTTCCATTGTTGGGCCAGATTGGCTCGGGCTGCGATAAGAATGTGGCCTAAGACCAGTTTCTTTTCTGTGGGGACGTCTTGGGGGTAGATGTGAAATAAAGCAAGAGAGGGGTCGGGGTCAACTTTCACTTTAAGTACAGATGATATTAGGTCAAAAACTTCTGACCAGTACCGGAGGATTGCGGGGCAGGACCAGAAGATGTGAAATATGGTGCCTATGCCTCCGCATCTTCTCCAGCAGCTGTTCGAGCAGGTCGGCCAAAAAGTGTGTAGGCGGTCAGGGGTCATATATAAACGATTGATGAGCTTTATATGCATCTCTGTATGATTTAGGCACTTTGACATCTTATAAGAGGTGGCGAAGATCTGGCGCCATTGGGTAGGGGTAAAAGTTTTGCCCAAGTCTGTTTCCCATTTTATATGTGCAGTAGATTTAGAGAACTCTGTAGGGGATATGAGAATTCTATACCAGAAGGTTATGTCACCTCTAGTGTGCAACAGAAAGGGTCTAGAGAGGACCGTCTGGGATAGGGCACTGGGAGGGGGAAATGTAGGAGAGTGGGATCTCCACCAATGTGAGATTTGCAAGTAGTGTAATTTTTCGGACTCGGGGATCAGGAAGAGGGACTGTAGGGAGGTAAATGAGCGTAGAGTCTGGTCTTCTAGTATATCTCCCAAGGTCGTGACTCCCAGGGCCTTCCATGTGCCCAGGTTGAGGTTGGGGATCAGTTTTGCTACAGAGGAGATGGAGATGTTATGAATGGGGTATGTCAGGTCAGGTAGTGAGGATAGTAGATGGTCCCAGGCTTGTAAAGTTGCCTTGGTAGAGGGAAGCAGGGGTAGATAAGCTGGTCTCATGTGTTTAGGAATTCTAATCAGGTCGACTAGGGGTATATGGTAGGTCTTTGCTTGCTCAATTGTAGCCCAGTTTGTGGGGGGGTCAGTATCAGAGTAATGCTTGATGGGAGCCAGAAGGCACGCTGAGTGGTAGTGAAAAAGATCTGGGAGGTCTAGTCCCCCAAAGGCTTTTGGTAATGACATCCTAGAGCGGGCGATTTTTGGAGGTTTGGTTGACCACACATATTTCGACATCAGGGATGTACATGCCTGGAGGGATTTCCGCGGGAAAATATAGGGGATAGTTCGGAATAGGTACATCAACTTGGGTAAAAGGAACATTTTAAACGCTGCCATACGGCCCATCCAAGAGACCTCATATGCCATCCAAGATTTGGTTAGGGCCGAGAGGGTTGCGAGCATTGGGGTCAGATTGACATATTAAGATATCTTAGTATTTCCAGGTAAGTTTTTTTAATGTAAACCATGCACCATTTTTTTTTCCATTCTTTGTATACTCTCTAATGTATTTATATCCTTCTGGACATATGGCCTCCACAACACAGTATTCCAATGACCATACCAATGACCTATACAGTGGCATTATTATTTATTTTTTTCCCTCTGCTGCTGATTTCTCTCCCTATGCAACCAAGCCTATGACTTGCCTTTCTCATTGCTTTGTTACATTACTACCCAGTCTTTAAGTCACTTGAAACCATTCCTTCTCAGTAATTCCCATTATAGTGCCAATGATACTATTTTTAGCCTTTGAGTTTTTGATCCCCAACTGCATGATTTTTCAATTCTAAGTGGTAAGCTATATTTGCCATGTTCTTGACCATTCCTCAAGACCTACCTAGATCTCAATCATTTATTTTACTCCTTCTTGTCTACCCCTTCAGATATGTCTATGTCTACTCACGAGATAAAAAAGTCAATAAGATTTGTTGGGCATGATGTCCCCGCAGTTGATAAATAATGTTTTTGATCCCGTACGTTGTTGGATTTAAGAAATTACACAACTCTTTATTTTTTTTATATAGTTTCCATTCATGTCCCTACTACTGATGTAAGGCTTACTGGTCTGTAGTTACTTTACCTTTTTCTTGCTTTCACCTTGGAGCATTGGTGCAACATTTGCTTTTTTTACAGTTGCTGTTTTGAGAGTTCTGTTATGACCTTCTCTCTGTAAATGTGCGTTCATCTACCTCATTATGAATGTCCATGCAACTTGACTGTGGCCCATGTCCCTCTTCTTTTGTAGTTAATACTGAGCAAAAATAATTATTTTAATGATCTCCTTTCCTTCCTAAACCAAATTTGCACTGTTTTAGGTCTTGTTATTTTCCCTTATATTCTTAAAAAAAAGTTTTGCTCCCTTTACATACTGACTGAGCCATTTTCTCCTCAGCGTGTGCCTTTGTACATCTAACTACATACTTTCTTCTGTCTGATAACTTACGCCTCTTTGTCTTCATTATTTTGAGTTTGTTGATATTTCTTAAGGGCCATCTTTTTTGCTTCCACAATAAATTATACTCATTTTGTAAACCACACTGGTCTCATTTTCCATGTATATTCCCTAACCCTTTTTAATAAAAAGGTATGTTACCTTTAATATTGCATTTTCATTTTTCCCACCTCTCCTTCCAAGCTCCTCCAATTTGTCAATAAATTGCTAATAGATATCCCCATTTTTACAGTCAACTTTCCTAAAATCCAACATCTTTGATTTTTTTTTTGTGGTATGAGTTGGTCTCCGCTTGATAGTTACTGGATCCTAGGTTCTCACCCACATTTACTGTATGTCTGACCAACTAAGCCTGCTCAAAGCAAAAGCTTTGAAAGCTAGTCTGCTATTGGTGATTGCCTCTGTGTTTCTGTATGTGTGAAAGAGATGTAGTTTCACTCGCTGCCAGCAGATGACAGTCAGGGCCGGCGCTACCCACGCAGCAGCTCCTGCAAAGCAGGGAGGCGCCATGCTTAAAAGGCGCTGTCTCCCTCCCTGCTCTGCTAAAGCTGCCTCAGCCCTCAATGTCACTGCCTCCTGCACGCCACCCGGAGTGACTGTCTGACAGCGGGCGGCAGTATGGAGAGGCTGAGCAGATCCCTGCACCACGCACACACTGTCCTCCTTTTGCGACCTGCCCCCTCTTCCTCACGGACACTTGTGAGGAGGAATGTAGCGCTGTCTGTGATGACATTTCATGTCCGGATCCGCCCCCTACCCATTGCTCCCTGCGCCTGTCAGCTGTCAATCAAATGACGAACAGGCAGCAGCGCCGCCTCCCCTTTCTTCCCTCTTCTCAGTGTGCTGTGCCAGTGCCGCTGCCAGTCCTCAACACTCCGCCCCTCTATCTCCTCCCCTCTTCTTCCATCTCCTCCTTCTCTCCCCTCCTTTCCCCCTCAGTTACGAGTGCTGCACATACTTTTTGTACTGCTTTCAGATCGCATCCCACACACATTGCATGCATGCCGTGCAATGCGATGCGATCTAGCCCATAACGTATGCGATTCTTGCAGTGTGTATGGGCACCTTTAGTGCCTGCAACATTTTGCGGACACAGCACTGAGATGGTGTATGCATACATGTACAAGCACCCGAGATCCTCCATAGGATCGCATGTTGCATACACTCCCACAATCGGGCTGCAGTTTGTTGCAATGGCAATGTGAAAGGGCCTGATGACAGTGTTTTGGTTACACACGGCCACTAGACATACATAAATATGCCTCACCACACTCGCCGCAACCCTCCCCCCATTGTATCTAATGGATAGCAAGAGAGTATGCGCATGATCCAATATGCCACAAAGAGACAGATCTGCAAATGTGACTCCCGGCTGTTTTCCGGACAAAAATGGCCAGGATTAAATAGTGAAATCCCATTATTACTGAAAATCGGAAATAAGGGGAAACATTGAATACTCCCCTTAGGTTTAAAGAATTTTGTTTGTGCATCTCTTTCATGGTACATTCCAAAAAATAAATATATCAATTTTTAAGTTGAAATGACCTGTTTTTTTGATGTTCAACAATAAAATTTTGTCCTTTTTAACACTTAGGGCACTATTTATCGATGGATAAATAGTGATAGTTATAGCCCATATCCTATTTAATACCTCTCACCGTTAGTATTGTTAGCAACCTACCATCTCAGTCATGAAGCATTGTTCATGCGTACATTAAAAGATCTGGTTCATAGATTTTGATTATTCTTCAAAGTCATTTTTTTTTCAGTCTCATTTACATGTAGCATTTTGCTCACATATACTTCTCTTTGTATTAGTTTTGATTTTAAAATGTCAACACATATTTGTATCGTGGGTGCCTTATTAAGAGTTGTAATTATAAAGTTCCCCTTTTTATTAAATATACCAATGGTTCCCAAACTGTGTGCCTAGGCACTCTGGGTTGCCACAAGACACTTTTAGAGGTGCCATAAGACACTTGGGCTGGTGGTCCAGGACCAAATTAAATTATGGTTGGTCAAAGTAATAGGCAAAATTAGTGCTGCTGGTTGCATTTCATAAAATATGTGGACAATTAGAACAACAAATATGCCCATCACTACATAACTGTACCCATGTATTAATTAAATATACAGTATATATTTTTAAATTTACCAATCAGAAACTTTAGAATTAGGGTTGCCTTGAAAAAATGCTAATACTCTAGGGCACGGGTGTCAAACACAAGGCCCGTGGGCCAAATCCGGCCCGCCAGACCTCGTCATGTGGCCCGTGCGAGGATATAGCATGCAGGGGCAGTGTGTCTAAAACAGGAGTGCTGCAGGCCGCGTCCACGTCAGCGGCCGCCTTACCTGTTCCTCCACTGTCGGCGGCCATGTTCCTGTAGGCACATATGTATGCAGCTACAGAAACATGGCCGCCGGCCTCCACGGCTACGTGGAGGAGGGCCCGGCCGCCTGTTCCCTCTGATGCCCGGCAGTGACAGACACTGGGTGGGGACGTCATGACGATGACGCCGCCTGCCCATGCGTCTGTAGAGAAGTAGGAGCAGGAAGGGAAGCTGGACCGGGAGTCGGGTACAGTGTGGCCGCAGCAAGCAGTGAAGAAAAGCTGGAAGCCGCAGCAGCTGCAGGACAGATGGAGAAACAGTAAGTGAGGATGAGGATCACACTCACAATAAAATATATATATATATATCTGCTGTTTCCTGAGGTGTCCCCGTGTATAATAATAATAATGCCATGACACCACAGGCTGCTCCTTCTGTATAATAATTTATGTGTCATGGCATTACTTTTATTATATTATACAGGGGGAGCAGTCTGTGGTGTCATGGCATTATTATTATACAGGGGGAGCAGCCTGTGGTGTCATGGCATTCATTTTATATTATAAAGGGGGAGCAGCCTGTGGTGTCATGGCATTATAATTATACAGGGGGACCTACAGATACAGCCGGCCCTTTGAGGGTGACCAAACTGCTGATGCGGCCCCCGATGAATTTGAGTTTGACACCCCTGCTCTAGGGCATCATGATTCAGGAAAATTTGGGAACCACTATGATATGCTAAAAATATCTAAATTTGTCTTTCATAACAGACATCTGCCTGCACAATGAAATGGTGCCAAATAAGGTTAACTATGTTTAGTCCTAACTGATGAAGGCTATGTATATTTTAGCATTCAAATGTGTATTTATTATCATAATGTTCATGTTAAAATGCAAGTAAAAATGCATATATATTTTGAGTGAAATAAGAATGACATGGGCTAGTCTGCTGAATTTTATTATTAAAAACCTTAAACTCTAAACTTGTGAGTTTGCTTGTTCTGGGAGAGTAGGCTGGTAGGGTGTGGTATAATACCCCGACAGTCGGGATTCCGACAGTTAGGACTCCGAACGTCGGAATCCCGACTGCACAGCGTGGGGAGTGCAATGAAGCCCCTTGCGGGCTCGCTGTGCTCACCACGCTGCGGGCACAGTGGCGAGTCGCCACCTATTTTATTCTCCCTCTATGGGGGTCGTGGACCCCCACGAGGGAGCAGTCCGGATTTCGACGTCGGAGTACTGACTGTCGGAATCCCAACTGTCGGGAGCCGTCCGGCACCCGGATTGTATGCCTAAACACACTATCTTACTTTTATGCATGGCCACATTTTTTTATCTTTAAATGATTGCCACTTTAAAATCTTTGGTGCCCATACATTTCGGTTGAAGCTCCCTGTGCGATAAATCACATCTCAAGAGCTTTTTTTTGCATTTGATTTGCACACCATCATGTGATAAATCGCATGCCCCTTGCTACCTGAAACCAGGTGATGTAATGAGGTCTGTGCTATCTGGGGGTATATAAACTGACAGATTGCACATCTATAAATATTATGTGCAGCACATAATATCTTGATATGCAAGATTCAACCAACGCGCCCGAGCATCGCGTAGGATGACACATGCGATCCATGTGATTTGTTGCTGTGATTTTTCGAAATCACATGATTTACACTATACCTTATTCAGATCTGATCGCAGTACATATTTGTTCTCAAAATAGGCAAAACCATGTGCACTGCAGGTGGGGCAGATGTAACATGTGCAGAGAGAGTTAAATTTGGGTGGGGTGTGTTGAAACTGAAATCTAAATTGCAGTGTAAAAATAATGCAGCTAGTATTTACCCTGCACAGAAACAAAATAACACCCAAATTTAACTCTCTCTTCACATGTTACATCTGCCCCACCTGCAGTGCACATGGTGTTGCCCATTTTGAGAACAAATTTGTACTGCGATTAGATCTGAATAAGGGCCCATATCTCACAAGTGTATGGGCTGCATTAGGTAGACTTTCTGGAATCTCCCAGGGGCCTGTAAGTCGCAGGTTGTTACGTTTCACCTCTCTCTCTAAAGATTCAACCTAGCTCTCAAATCACAATTTTTTTTTAAACCTAAAAGCTCTCATCCTAACTTTGGACCGCCTCTGTTCAATGCACACTTGGGAACACCTCTGTTCCTTGGACTCAATCTCTATGTCACTCATTCCTGCCTCCTCCTCTTTTATTGATTATAAAAACTATTCCTTTCCATGCAATAGTGGCCTTCACTGCTTTTGTGAGTATGACTGTATATGCTGTAATGGTCTTCTACAACTACAAAAGTGGTCTGCGACTGCAGTAGAAAATTAGCCATTTATGAGCTGCTTTGGGGGATGAAGGACACTCCTGAACTACTGTATTTGAGTGATGTGCAGAATTCCGGTGCTGGAGATGGTCCCTAGGAAATAAGGAGCAATGCAGTTGACTTGTCTCCACTTAGAACAATGTTGCTGCTGTGTGGGCCAAAACTGTGGTGGATGCTAGGGTGACCTTGGCCCAGTTAGAGGGGAAAGGCATCTATTCGGGATACATCCATTTGTTACTCCAAGAAAAGCTTGGCCTGAGCAAGGTTTTTGCACACTGGGTACCCCATCACCTCACTCAAGAGCAGAAAAAGGCTCGGGTGACTTAGGCCCTTATTCTGGTTGATTTGTTTGCTTACACATTCGCTCGCAGCTGAGCGAACGGACCGCACACGGGAGCAAAGGCACACCTATAAGGGGACCAAAGCTGTTCCTTTGGATCAACACACAAAGGGGAGTGGCATGCTAATGCACGTACGCTACCGTGTGCATACGGATCTGCCTGTCCGCTAGCGCGCCTGGTTGAGAATAGAAGGTGGTGTTGAAGATGGCGCTAGACTAGTGAAATCATGGTAAGGGATATACTTATCCTAATGGCGCTCTTCTTTGCTGCTAATACGTTCTGTATTCCATTTGAGTCTCACGGTAAGTATAAAAGACAAAAAAGACACGGGAATGTTCTTGTGCACTGAAGGCTGGGGAGAGACAGGTGGTCCCGTAGGATGGGCACTTCCTCACAATCAGCGGGCAAGGAGAGCTACTGCCAATGCACTGGGCACATCTCAGGCTGAGCGTTGAGGGAGGAAGTGTGACATGGGCTGCCAGGTCATTGTGCTGCCACAGCAGGGCGAGGTCGGAAGTGTAATATGGGCCGACAGGTCTTTTTGCTGCTCCAGCAGGGTAAGGGCGGACGCCAGAGCACGAATCCGCACAGAATGCTCAAACCATCACCCAATTACCCAAAGTGTATGTTGTTTATTGCATTCAATTAACTGCCTTCCCCAATTGCAATATTTATTTATTTATTTATTTACAGGTTCTTATATAGCGCAGCAGATTCCGTTGCGCTTTACAATAGTAGACAGTGATAAAACAAACTGGGTAACAACATACAGACTTGGAGGTAGGAGGGCCCTGCTGCAAGCTTACAATCTATAGGGCAATACAAATTAACCCTTATTATGTGTGTATTTATTGGGTTCTGAATGTGGCACATGATAGCAGTTAAGAATACTGCTGCATTTGTGTGTAAAGGTGGCCATACACAGGCAGATTTATCTTAAGATCTGGCTGGTCGGAACAAAATCCTGGTTATGGATGAGAGCAAATGACAGTTGACCATTTGCTTGGAAATGCTGGAAAACTGACGAACTGTCACTCATCCATAACCAGGTTTTTGTTCCAACCAGCCAGATCTGAAGATAAATCTTACTAGTGTATGAGCACCTTAAAAGCAAGGGAATATATGAGATATGAATGCAGAGAACTTTAAATGGTTAAACTGCAAACGTGTGCTTCCCGTGTTGCTGCCATGTAGTTAGTTAAGTGATAAATGAGAGAAACATCGCAAATTGGAAATCCCCCTCATCCCCCTCCTTAACCGCTGCGATCAATACTATTTGGACTACATATAGAATTGAGAAAATCACCTCCATTTTACATGACACACCATATAAATTTGTAGAGGTCTGGTCGCCGTGGACCACCCACTTCCACGCTGAGGCCCCGTTGACTACCATGTAATGAAATAGCTCTGACAACTGCCGACAACTCCACCACTTCAACAACTCTTTATCAAACTCCCCACACACATATCTCTCTCCTCTTCCCCCTCACTCTAACCTTCCCCTCCCTCTTTCGCCTTCATCCCCCCTTCCTTTAAATAGTCTTCCTCTCTTTTTTGTTTATGAAACTTTAATTACAGTTGTCAAGATAAATGTCTTCCTATTTTCACAAACTATTATCATAGACATTGTTGATAACTAATAATGACCATGTCACTACCACTTTAATCATATACATTATAGTTCACATGTTCACTCATTATAAATATTAATGCAATGTTTTCCTTCACTGTTGTATTCAAGCTAACTTGCAAAGTAAAACCAAATTAACAAATTTTCTCAAAAAAAAAAAAAATGAGAGAAACATCTATGCTGCATGGGTGTGTATTGCATGCAACTGAATCTACCGTTTTGATCCTGAGAACAAACAGTTGGCCAAGTGGATGCTATTTGAAGAAGTGCCACCACATTAGTTCCAATAAGAGCATTGCGGGGCCAAGCAGATGGTGTCTGTTATTGTGGCAAAGACTGGTCATGTAACTACTCTGGCACTTGTGCACCAACACTGGAAATTAGTACACCAACCTTTGCCTGCTGCAAGTGATGGAAACCATTTCCCAGACCGCCATCATGATGATGCACCTGCACACAAGTCCAGGAATGTGGTGGATTTGGTGGCCCATAAAGACATCCGGGAACTTTGTAATCTACTGTATATTCAAAACCTGGCCCCCTGCCACTTGTGTTCCCACAAATCAAACACAGGATGCATGGTATTCGTTTTGATTTACCAGAAGCTATATTGGAGACCTTAAGGCTGGTTTCACACACTCCGGTTTTGACCGGACGGCAACAAGCCGGACACACTTTGTCCGGCTTTTTGCCTGACAGTTGTCTCTTTCACATGCACCGGCTCCGTGAGCCGGTGCTGTGTAAATTTGAGGGTAGAAACTGAAGTGACGTCAGTTTGGGGGCGGTGGAGATCTAAAACCGGACACCAAATGACCGGTGTGTGTGAAAGGCCTCCATCGCCCTCAGCACACACTGACCTGTGAGGACGGGACGGCCACGGCACGGCAGCCGGACACTGCAGTGGAAAGATCCGGCTGCTACCCGGCAGCCATGCCCTGACCGTCCTGTGTGAATGGACACATAGCTGTCCATTACACACTGCAGGGACGGCACGGCTTTTAAGCCGTGCGGGTTTTCGCCGTCCGGCAGGAGCCGGAGTGTGTGAAACCAGCCTTAGCCAGCATGTCGTAGATATATCTGCTTTGGATAAAGTCTGCCAACTTTGCATAGACTCCTCTGGCGAATAATTTGAAAAAAGGTAATGTTCCCTTTGTAAAACAAATACATTTTGTGCATCTGTAAACAATGCACATCCCTCGTAACAAGCAGCTTATGAAGACATGGGATAAAAGCATGACAGAGGTGGCCTGAAGGCAGGATGATAATGATCAATAGTCCCACACTTGCCAAACATTTCTAGTAGCCAACATATTTTGTGGACATTACATATATTGACAATGTAGAGTTGTAGACAACCCGTAAATTATGAGTAAAGCAGGAATATAAGAATTTGTAATTTGATTTTAAAATACAACAAAGTTGATTCACACATATTTTGTTGGACCTAGCAAAATGGTTAAGACACAAAAAAGTGTCTAAATAAATATATAATACACACACGTTTGTATACAGTATATATTGTACACATATATATTCCTCCATACATGTATGTCAATCTATAGCCATACATGTGTATGTAGTCTACATGCGCAGCAGCAACACACACACAGATCACTCCCTCCCGGCATCACACTGTACCGCTTCCACTTCAGCAGCACAAACCGGCTCACGTGTTCTTTGCCTTACTCCTCCCTCTCCCAGGTATCCCTCCGACTTCCCGTAAATAGTTCCTGGCGTGTCTCCTCCCCCTTACCTATAGCTACCCCCGCAGCCTGGCTGACCCTCACATTTGGTCAGTACAGACGTTACTTGTTTTTATGGTTGGATTAAGTAGTGGATGGTGACGCGAGGATCGCAGATACGGTGTTGGCGGATATAGTAACGGCACTTGGCTATATTCTTCCGCGGGCCTGTTCTCCTCAGACTGTTTTGGTCTTGCTTGCCTGTGGCAACCGTGGAGAATTCCCCGCTCCGATCTTTCCCACCCGGCGCGGCCCCCAGCCACACTCCCTGGCGTCACGTCGCCGCTAGGCCCGCGCTCTGATCGCTGCCAGTTTTTTTTCTTTTATTTTTTTACCACGTTCGTGGCTGATTTTTAGCCCGGAGGAGAAGCCGCCGATTCCCCTTTCCCTCGGTTCGTCAGCTGCTGCGAGTCCCGGTTGTTTATGGGACCGTCATGTCCATGAAGCAGACCGGTAATACCAGGAAGCCCGGCGGGGCCAGCGTGCCGGCGCCCGGAGGAGGAGGCAGGCAGAACATGGGCAGGTGGGTGATCTCTCGGGGAAGCCATGTTAGTAAAGGGCGTTGCGGGTGTGGGAGGAGGGGAAATAAAGGGACTAGGCCGCGGGCTCCTCTCTCCGGCCCAGCGGGCGGCCTGTCGCTGTGTGCGCGGCCGCAGTTCCCCAGTGTGTGCCAGCCGCATGGCTCTTTCCACACTGGAAACGGGGTGACGCATGGAGGTGCCCGGCTGCCATCCTCGCACCCCGCATCACGTACTGGCTGCAGGGTGGTGGCGGGTGCGTAGGGAGCTGTAGGGATGGCAGTGCCCGGCTGTCAGTGCAGCGCTCCCATGTGTTGTGCGGCGGAGCAGGGGTTAATCCGCAGTGCTCTCCAATGGCAGACAGGGCGTCTATGCCGGCTGCGCATTTTATGTGTGTGTGTGCCGCTTCCTGCCACTCTCCCCTGTTTCCCCCTTGCTCTCTCCTGCAGGGACACAGCGGCTGCGGGGCACGGCAAGGGCATGTCTCCCCCGCGTCATCCCATGCAGGGGGCACCCCTGGGGGCAGAAGGGCTGGGTGTGCGGGGCACGGCAAGGGCACGTCTCCTGCCTCAGTGACCTTATGGCGTGTGAGTTGCACAGAAACCATGTGCCAGGAATGCTGCCTGCCACCCCCAGGTGCTGTACTGCCGCAGCGCTGCCCGGCTCACCGCTGGGCCCCGCATCCATCTATTGATCACCCATTGACATTTGGAGCGTTCAGCTGCTGCAGCGGTCGCTGATTCTGTCTAGTTTCTGATTATTGTGCACGGGCATTCCTGCCTTGTGGCTGAGTGTGGTCGGGGGGTGGGGGATCTCAACGCAGATTATGAACGAGTACGATACTCCTTTTAAAAGCAGAGTTTTTTTTTTTCTCTTTTGTTTAGTATATGCCAGAATCTAAAAAAAATTGTAGCTTTGTATACACATCCATATAGTTTTCTTTCTTAGTATTTTTTATCTAAGAATTTCCATTGCTAAATGCTATAATTGTATGAACAGCCTGTAAATATGGTTTACAGGACTAAACTACTTTTTTTTCCATCATCTTTTTGATTAACTACCAGCCTGAACGTAATAGTTTTCACCTGTCTTCTTACAGCTTAGTATTAAGATAATGATGTTGACAATATTTAAAGGGACATACACACAGAGAAATGTGTGCTAAGTGGTTTTAAGGCAGCCATACACTGCTCTGACTTCTCAGAGCAGTGTACTGTCATCAGATTCCCCCTTGAGCTGTCCAATCGCATGCAGTCCTTCTGCAGGTGATGGTTTGCATGCGCTCCCGCTGCAGGGTAAAGTCAGAGGTCGTACATGCAGCATGTATGATCTATGACTCTGATCCGATGGGCATGGGATACATGTTGCAATCTCTGCTAACCACTGTCTTTTGTATGCACTTGCTAGGAGATTTGACTAGATATTTAGTAGATTACTAGGTAGATTAGGGGAATGGTCAAGAGCATGGCAACTACAGTTTAATGCAAAATCATGCACTTGGGTCTCAAAAATCCAAAGACTAAATATAATATAAATGGCACTATAATGGAAACTACTGAGGAAGAGAGGGATCTAGGTGTCACTATTTCAGGGGACTTAAAGGCAGGTAGGCAATGTAACAAAGCAATGAAGAAGGCAAGTCAGATGCTTGGTTGCATACAGAGAGGTATCAGCAGTAGAAATAAAGAAGTAATAATGCCACTGTATAGGTCATTGGTATGACCTCATCTAGAGTTCTGTGTTCAGTTCTGGAGTCCATATCTCCAGAAGGATATAAATACATTAGAGACTGTACAAAGAAGAGCAACTAAAATGGTGCATGGCCAACATCACAAAAGTACCAGGAAAGACTAAAAGATCTTAATAGTAATATCTTACTTTAGAGCAGAGAAGGGAAAGGGGGGACATCATAGAAACTTTCAAATATATCAAGGGCTTTAACAAGACATTCTTCACAGGAAGAGGAGCAACAGGACACGAGGACTTGCACTGAAACTAGAGGGAGGAAGATTCAGGGAAAATTTGAGGAAGCATTACTTCAAAGAAAGAGTGGTAGATAAGTGGAATAGCCTCCCATCAGAGGTGGTAGAGGCAAATACAGTGGTACAATTTAGACATGCTTGGGATGGGCATATTGACATCCTTACAAAAAAAAATAAGTATCAAATATGGTTTGAGGTAACATGTTTAAAAAAGGTGCAGACTAGATGGGCCAAGTGGTTCTTATCTGCCGTCAAATGCTATGTTTCTATGTGGTACATACACCAAATATCTGATTTGGCGATTTGTGGGACCGCGCATCACAATAGGTATACACGGGGCGATTTGTGCTTAATTTCTATGCAAGCTAGACAGAAAATAGCAAAAAATCGCCCCGTGTGAATGCCCTCTCAAGCCCCATACACACAGGGGGATATATCGCCGAGCAATATATCACTTGCGATGAACAATTTATCGCTCAGTGTCCCGTTTGCATCAGCAACCAGAGATGGTCGCTGATGAAAAAGAAACTACCGGGGGAGCCTGGCAGTGGAAATCAGCTGGTCGCAGGAGCATGTTCCTGCGATCACTACGGGGGAGAAAATGGGAGCGCGCACCCGGCTGTATATCGCTGGTGCACACTCCCATCGCGGGCAATATGGACGCTCAGCGACCATATTGCCCGCGATATTAGACAAAATCGCCCCCATGTGTACACAGCCTAAGAGTTGGGAATGTGTCTTAACACCCCCATACACTTAAGGGTGTACATATGGTGCAATTTTTGAGTAAATAGTCAAAAATCGTATAGACGGTTAGCCAAAACCGCACATTTTAAACAGGCGGCCCCACTGTCAGAATCACCTAGCAAAACAGACTGCAGGCAAGGTAATTTTGAGTAGATCAAACTATCACAGTGAACAAAGTGAGTCAAAATTATCAGTGCGCTTAATCAAAATTGGGCACTAGCAATCACAAGGTTTGTACACACATTTATGACTTCTCTGAACAAGAAGTTGCAAAAGAATTCCCTTGAACTACCCAAGCTTCCTGGGTGGCAGTATCGCATGCAATATATCGCATGTGGTCCCTTTGCTTGTAATGTATCACATGCGATCCCGTTGCCAGGAAGCTGTCCAGGTGAAAGGTCGGACCAGCAGGAAAGTCTGATGTCACACGCACAGGGCCACATATGGACAAACGCATTTTATTTGGCCACTTTTCACTAGCTTTCTCAGCCCAATCCATCTGAATTTGGTGAAAAAGTGGCCACATCGGATGAGTGTATGGCCAGCATTAGTCTTTAAAATGGTCAATTTGAAAGGTGAGTATTGAGCAATATCGGCCCATACCTCTTAAACACTGGTGTTATCTGTTCTAACATATGATGATGATACATTTGGGGCTATTTCACTGGTGCATAAGTAATTATCTATTAAGATCCAGAGCTTCACAGTGGAACACGTTTCTCCTACCACAAGTGAATCTGCTTCTGTTAGTGAAGCATCTTAGGCTGATTCATACCGCGCAACTAACCCCAACCTCCCCCCATCCCCCCTGAAATATATAATTTTTTCTGATACCACCTCTCCCAGTCACAAGTTGTTATGGCAGTGATTCCTAGACTGTGTGCCTAGGCACCTTGTGGGATGTCTTGAAACTGTAACAAATTATGGTCAAAGTGGGCAAAATCACTGCTGGTGGCTTGCATTTACATTTCAGACCACAACGATCTTCATCACCACATAACTGAATATAATGGTGTTACAAAATACTCCACGAGCAATATCATTAGCAATGTTTGCGTACTTCCCAGAATATAGTGCATACACACTGAATGTCAATTATGATAGTCAACATTTTATTGAATGTTCAGACAATGAGTGCATGCGTTAACGATTATCGTATAGTGTTGTGTACACACCTTAAAGGTGACAGGTAATGCAATTTACTTAATTTATTGTTGATTCTTCAAGAAGAAACTTTTGCACTGCGGGGTCTTAGAAGAAAAAAAAAAAGCTGATACTATAAGGCGCTGTGATTCAAGAAAGTTTCAGAATCACAGTGTAATAGTGTCATGGGATCCGATAGGTTTGCATACGTTACTGTTGTGTGTGTTTTTTTATTTATTTTTTCGTAATATCTTTATATTTTTATATTTATATTGCTCTATCACACAAATCCGAGTTAGACCAATTAACCTGACTGTTGGGCTTTACTCCAAAACAAGTTGTGTGAGCTGTCTATTTAACGTATGGGAGAAACAAGGTTATTGTGAGGACACCGCTCCTTTCAATTCTCACATCAAACTAAATGTGAAGGGTGTGAGGTGCCATTGCTATGGCGTTAAAATGCTGACAATGGAACACAATCTCCTACCCTTCACATTCTGACAATTGCTCTCTACCCTATGGGGCAGTATGCACTTTCTGGCGAATTTCGTCTGCCGTAATGATTCGTACCTGCAAATTAATCACGGATATAAGGTTTGACTCCTACAAGTAATGAGAAAACACTTTGTGGGGGTGATTGAATGATTTTGCACAACCAGCCATATAGACATGCGAGTGTCTGGGGTTAGCCACATTTAAGTGGAATTTCCTGTGCGAATTAAACCAGTCATGCTACAAATTTCTGCTTGCACCTCAGGGAGGATGTGAGCAAGTATGTGCAGCCTTGTACTGGCCATACACTAGACCAACTTTCATCCAACTGTTGGTTGGACTGAAAATCTGGTACTGTATTGGAGCAAATTGTTTAAATCATACATATTCAACTAAAGTACCATATATACTCGAGTATAAGCCTACTTTTTCAGAACATTTTTTTATGCTGAAAAAGCCACCCCTCGGCTTATACTTGAGTGATGGTCCCACATGAGTCAATATATTTTCCCAGTTTTTTGTTGTAAAATTAGGTGCCTCGGCTTATATTCGGGTCGACTTATACTCGAGTATATACGGTACTATGCCTGTGAATGGCCGTCTTTGTCAGGTTCCAGATTTTGGGATCAAATTACTGAATTACAAATAACATTTGCTTCCATCCATTACAAGGTTTTTATTCCATCCAACACAAGAAGTTTGGTCTTGTGTATGCCTAGCATCAGGGCTGGTCATACAATAGCTTCAGGAACTAAACGCTCACAAATGACAATTGCCCCATCTGTGCCTGTGAGCAGGAAAACAAAGTGCATAGTACAAACCTATCATAGTAGTTTCCTGTGCCCATTAGTGTTCTCAACAGGCAGTTTATTGGGTACTTGTTTCCTAGCACGGCGCCCCCGATTTTTTTTTTTTTTTTTTTACATGGTCCCTGAGACCTGATTTTACATTGGACTCATTGTTAAATGCCCCCCAGACCCCATTTTTCATTATATGCCCCTCCCTTTGTTAATGCCACGATCCGCGTGAACCCGAAGCGTAGCGACCCCGCGATGGGTGGTGGTACGCGTCCTCGGACCTTTTCATACCCCCACTATCCATGTCGGCGTGAAGTTGATTTTATATAGTGTGGCGAGCCACCGAGCCCGAAGCGTGGCGAGCGCACGCACATTACTTCAGACGTATTACGCGTCCCCTCGCGGGGCTCGCTGTGCTCGCCACACTGTATGCCATTATAATGGCATACAATGGACCCGATTTTACATAGGAATTTAACCTTACATACAATGCTTACAATGTACAATCGGGTCGGTCGCATCGCATGCCATTATAATGGCATGTGATGGACTCGATTTTACATTTGTCGGGAAACCTAAAAAAAAAGCCAGAAAATCGGGTCTGTCGGGTCACATCGCATACCTTAAGTTAAGGTATGCGTTAGGACCCGATGAGCGCCGTGCTAGGAAAAAAGTACCGTTTATTGTTTTACTGTAACATATTTGATAAGGTTTCATTTTATAGGTTTTTGTTTTTTCCTCATTGCAACGACCTGTTCTTAGGGGTTTATTTCCTAAGATGGGAGTTCTATTGATGATGATGATGGTATGTTGCTACGGGCAAACAATCAGAATCCATCTATTATCTTCTAGAAGGTGCTAAACAATTAGATGGGATTGGCAACATCCCATCTTCAATGAAACTCCCATTTTAGTAATTCCTTTATAGACCTATTTTTTCTGTCTCCTTTTTATAAAGCGCTTAAATTTTTTATTTTCTTACTGGGACTTCCAAATTCCTTCTGTGGTATCAAGTGGTGGACAGACTTTAAAACATTATCAGTGGTAACTTCCAAATATTAAGGATCCTCTAAATCTATATACAGGGAACCACCACAGATATAAAATACCTGCCTCATTTGTCCATTGCAAAAGTATCTTCAGTAGGTTTCTAAGGCATCTGCTTATACCCCTTTTCCACTAGCAGAAATAACCCGTAATCTCCGTGGGGTTTTTCTGCTAGTGGAAATGTTCCCTGTCAAATAACCCGGTTTGGATTCCGCGGGAATCCTACCCAGGTATTGATCAGGGTAGCATCCGGTTTGCACATGGGTTCAGGGTTAGTGGAAACGCTCCCAACCCGGTATATTTGAAAAACAGAGATGATTGTAGCTTCTGGGGTATGTTTATATGCATTTTGTACATATCTAGGTGCACCAATGGCTGAGGTATACTGCAGACAACAGTTTTCACAATAGTTTTACGTGTCGTGTGTGAAGACACTTTTGAAAAGGTTTCATATTGAATATTTGGGACTGAAATAAAGGCAAAACTTTTTCAAATAAATTTCTATTCTTTAATCAGAAAATGTTTTTTTGTTTAATTGTGGCCCTGTTTTATGACCTCCCCTTTGGTAAAGGCCTTTTCTTATGTAATCTATAGGAAAAAACAGGCTTTACCTGGGTTAAGTGTAAACGGGGCTGATATAGCACTGTAGTGGAAATGTGTCTTAAACCCCAGGTCCATCCCGGGATCGATCCGGGTACAAATTACCGGGTCTGACCCAGGTTGGTAGCGGAAAAGGGGTGTTACACTCAGGTAGCAGACCCCTTAGAAACTTGTTGGGGTGACATATTCCAGAGCTTGGGTTTTGAGCAGCGCTGGGTTTCACTGAGAGAATCACAACTGTAAAATGTAATAATTTATTGTATATACATACATAAGATAAAATATAACAATATTAAATAAATATATATAAAATGCAAAAATTGTGTGACAACAATGATGGGTAAAGGTTGCAACCAATTATTCCGGCATAATAGAGGGAAATGGAGAGTTTCTCCACAATATATCTGGTCTCTGATAAGGCCTTGAGGATCTCCAATTATTTAGTGGTGGAGATAGTTCATCACATAGATATGGAATACGGATGATTATTGCAATGAATATGGGGGTATGGAAGGTAAAAGAGTTCCGGAATGTTACCCAGCTTGGTAAGTTGGTTACCCTGATGTATCAATGAGCAGTCCGTCTGGAATGGTCCACAGTAGGCGAATAGCACTTTGCTTGACAAAGGTTGGAGAAGGCAGGGTCCTGTAGTGTGGATGGAATGCTGGTCCGGAGCTCAAATGAAGAAATGGCTCAACGCGTTTCGGCACCGGAGTGGTACCTTCCTCACACTGCTCCTGAGGGCAGCTGTGAGCGCTGCTGTGCGCTCCCGCATCATTGATGCAGTAGATGAGCGGCTTTGTTGACGGCATTCCATAGCTCTGTGCTATGGAAAGCCATTCGCTGACATTGCCCCCCCCCCCAGTGATAGTGATAACCTCAATCATTGCTGGGCATAATCGCCCAGTGTGTATGGACCTTTCATCTCTCTGCACATGTTACATCTGTCCCACCTGCAGTGCACATGGTTTTGTCGATTAGAGAGAGAATTGGTACTTATGTAGTATCTGGACTCCCGTTTTTCTTATGAGATTGCGTCCCCTCGCGGGGCTCGCTGCGCTCCCCACGCTTCGGGCACGGTGGCTCACTGCGCTCGCCACACTATATAAAATCAACTCCATGCGTAGTTGGATAGTAGGGGTATGAAAAAATGGGGTGCATTTAACATGGGAGCCCAGATAATACATAAGTACCAGAGAATTTGCTTTTGTGACTGGACCATAGTGTGTAAATACACGGCGAGATCTGGCTTTTTGACTTTCACTTTTTTTACATTAGATTTATACTACCTAGTCTTGCCTGGGAAGTCTACTTTTCTGTACAATTTACACTACACTGATGTTGACTGTTGTGAAAACATTTGACTTCGAATTGGTTTGAATTATACAGTTAACATTGTAGGGAAAGTTTCACCTTGTGTAAACACGATTAGAAGTGCATTGTCAATGTTGGGAATTGTTAACAGAAAGTGACAATATCTTCAGCAACTCCAGTAATTGTTTTAAGGTTGCACCGGTCACATGGTTGTCCAGAACTCTTTCTATGTCCTGTTCATTCATCAGTTGAACTTTTATGTTCCTAGACATTTGTTGTATTCTCATCCAAAGCCATCTCCATTACATTTACCCCACATATTAATAAAACATGATTGTATGTGTGGTATAGAATGTATCAAGTACATTTGTGGGGGCAGTTTGTTCCCTGACTAAAGTGACCAAAGATTGAGGGATGCTATTCATTTTATTTTTCTTGGTTTTTTTCCCTTGCTCACAAACATGCTGGCTTTGCTGCTAGACACTGCTAAATCAGTCAAAGTAATGGGCATGACACTAAAGCCCCGTACACATGGGGGAGATATATTGCTCAGCCATATATTGCTCAGTTTCTCCTTTTCATCAGAGACCAGAGATGGTCGCTGATGAAAGGGAACCTCTGCTGGGGGAGCCGCAGAGGTAATCAGCTGGTCGCAGGAGCAAGCTCCTGCGACCAGCGATTAGAACGGGGCTGAAAACGGGAGCGCGCATCCGGCGATCTATGGCCGGGCATACTCCCATCACTCGCAATATGGTCGCCTGCGACCATATTTCCAGCGATTTCAGCCCCTATCACCCCCGTGTGTACACAGCTATAGTGCTGTTTAGGTGGCCAAATAGCTGACTTTTTGCACATTCCTGCTTGCCACCTCCGTGGGCTGCAAGGTGAAATGCCACAGAGAGCAGCTATTGGGGCCTTAAGAGAGAAACCATTGAATTTCTCCATTTGGCATCTTGCAATGACCGCTTTTGTGCAAACAATTGAATCAAATTGAAGCAAAATTTGAAAACGCCAATTTCTCTGACTTTTTAACAGTTTCTATTTCAGGTTAACCAAAATTAGTCATTGTATATGACTGACTACAATGAGGCATACCATTCCAGTACATAGCCTAAGTGAAAATAAGGTTTCGATGTCTATAGCAACATGTCAATTGTGTTTGAATTGTGTAGATGATACTAGAGTAGTGATAGCTAGAATCTCATTGGTTGCCACTTTTCACAATGCAAGCCTGTTTTTTTTTTTTTTTTTTTTTTTTTTTGCTTTTACAATTTTTCATTCGAGTTCTCTGATTTCTATTGGCCAAAAAGATTAAAATGGCCAAAAAGATTAAAAGGGTTTTTCCTATTATTATTATTATATATATATATATATATTTTTTTTTTTTTTTTTTAATTTTGGAAATGTTATAGCTATAGATAGATATCTATCAGCTCTAAAACAGTTTATGAAACAGATGTATGAAAAAAATGATATGTATTTAACAGCAATAAATGTGCAATATTAGAATTTCACATTGCCCTAAACAAATATTAATGGTAAGATCCCCATGACATTCCAACTTGAAATTTTGATATGAAAAATCTTAACATCAAGGAATAAGCAATGTGTGCACTAATTGTCAAAGCCAGGTGTCCCTCCTTTTCCGCAGAACTGAATTTATGCCAGAGTTCTCAAACTTTGTGTTATGTCAAATTTAAAGCCTGTTATGTCCTGCTATATATTTTTTTTTTTTTTTGTTCTTATTTTGCATCTCAGTTCTGGACTGAGAGAAGCCGTGGTAGTTTTTTATTGTAGTTTTTTTTTTATTTTATTTTTTTTATGTTCACAAATATCAATTTTAATTTGGAACTTGTTTAAATTCCTAAACCATACATAGTACTAAAATAAAACTCAACAAATTGTAGTCTGCTTTGAAATCCAAATGACGAAATAGTGCAGTAAAATCGTAATTAATGACAAAATGGATTCATGGGAATTTACCCATAGTCCTATATCCATATTTTAGAGGTAGCTTACCAATGACACCGATATTGTGTTCAGGGCAGACAACCTTGTTTCCCATGTCTTTGAAAGTATTTTGCAGGTGTTTTGAATTCTGGAATATTATAAATTTCATTCAGTAATGCATATTGTATTTTGGGTTACTTGCCTAGATGGGGCCGTCACTAGGTGGCAGACAGAATCTGATTGAATGGACAGCTAGGCAGAGGGTACTTGTTATATTTGTAATTTTTTTAATTTTTTTTTTTTTTGCTATGATCCAAATCAGGAATATTAAACGTTTAACTGTCCTTGGGTTCGATTCTATTCAAAACTATGTAAATAGCGATCGGAGGGAGCTGCCGGCGCGATTGTAATCTGCGCACTGCTAAGTTGTAAAATGCTGGTACTCACGACTAAAGTGACTCGCAGAGATGCTGTTTGAACTGCGCTACTGCACAAAACAGCATTGCCGCCCTAGTTTTGTCTGATTTCTGCTCGCACCCTAGGACTGGTGCGAGCAGAAATCCACTAGTCAGTGGTAGCAGCGCTCTTATTAGAATAGCGCCGGTAGCACCATCTCAGCGCTATTCACATAGTTTTGAATAGAACTGACCCCCTTAAGTCATAATTTGATCACTTTGGGGCACTGCTACCATAAGGGATGTAAGGAGATGTGTAAGTGTAATCTCCCAACAGGACAAGGTTTGTAGAGTGAGATGCTGATTTCTCATGCGTATTTTGTGGAGTGCACCCTGGTTTAATGTATTTACTTTATACTGTTGAAATGAAGGGGGATCCTATTAGCCATGTGGTTTTTTTTTGTGTGTGTTTTTTGCATTAACAAAATGGGCTTTTTATCATGATATATGCCAGATTGTTGTTGTTGAACTTTTTTTTTTTACATAGGGTCTGCAAAAGATGTGGACCTGTGTATGTTTGCCACACTGATCAGGGAAAATGTGCTAGCATCAGGACTAATGGGATAGCCCCGGGCAAGTTTGTTAGGGTGGTGAATTACCACAGATAATGGATAACGCCGTAACACCTTTATTTAGGTTTTCCATAGGTAAAATTACTCAGCTGTGTTAAGTAATATTCTGATCAGCATCTGAATTGTAAAAATGCATAAGTTGAAGGTATTGGGATATTTGTTTTTCTAAAGCTGTGTGCACACTAAACAATATTTTGTACACATCACATTGTGTACCAGCAATCAACCTTCAGTGCCACATGACAGATGGGATGATCCGTTGGCATGTAACCATACATCATGCTGTTTTTCTTTTTTTTTCTTTTTTTTTCCAAGATAGTTTTTATTAAAGGTTTTGTTCCGTTAGCACGGAAGGGGAGGGGGATACAGAACAAAGATGGGGAGGGGGTGGAGGGGGGGGGGGGGGAAATGGGAGCAAGTCAACATATACGATACACATGAGAAACAGCAATCGGTGTAATAGGCATTAACACTGTCACATTTGGCACAGAGAGCGAGACTGATAATAAAAAAAGAAACATAAAATAATAATCTGAAATGGTGTCACAGTAAAGCATGGTGAATAATATGTGGTACTATACCGGGAGAGTTCTCCAGTTATTTAGGCAATGTCAAATAATAGGTTCGCCCCTTCGGGTGAGGTAATATAATCCGGCCAGCAAGACCAGGACGTTATTGAGTTGGATGGAATGATGGAAGTGGGTAGGCCCATTGTTTCCATTTGGAATGAGTGATGGATTTTCCTAATGATTTTACTGAGTGGGGGTAGAGAGGGTTTTTTCCAATCCTGAGCTATTGCGGCTCGTGTGGCTATGAAAATGTGGCCTAATACGTAACATTTGGGGTGGGGGATATCTGATGGGTAGACATGGAGTAGCGCTGGCATAGGGGACTCTTGGACAGGAACTCCCAGGATCTTTGATGCAAGGGCGAAGACTTTTCTCCATAATGGTCTTATTTTCGGGCAGGCCCAGAAAATGTGGAAGCTGTCTCCTATCTCGTTGCATTCCCTCCAACATAAGTTGGAGACTGAGGGCCAGATTCTGTGCAATTTAGCAGGGGTGAAGTACAGATTATGCAGGAGTTTGAAATGCATTTCTATGTGGTTGCTGCATTTCGATATCTTGTGTGATGTATTATAGATTTTTTCCCACTGTTGTTGGGAGAGAGTGCACGCCAAACTCTCCTCCCATTTTGTTTGTATAGGGGATTTCACCTCTGTGGTGTCAGTTTGCAAACCAGAGTACCAAAAACTTATTGAACCCTTAGAGTTACCCATGGCTAATTTTGTCAAAACGTTTGTGGGGGGGAGCAATATTGGACCTGACGTTCTTATAGCACTCTTGATCCAATGGACAATTCGGTTGTAAGAGAAAAGTTCCCTATCTGGGAGGTTAAATTGGGTTTGCAGCGAGGTAAACGGGGTTATGGAGACACCATCTACTAATGCGGCAATAGAGTCGATGCCGTGGACCATCCAATTGGCTAGGTTTATATTGGGCATCAATTTTGAGAGGGCCTGTAGGGAAAGAGTGCGGGAGGGGAGGGAAACATGTTTGGGGGCTATTATCAATGTGTCCCATGCCGAGAGGGAATCTGAGATGGCTCGAATCTTAGTGAGTGAGGGGGGTCTTAATTGGGAGGGGGTCCACAGCAGATCCGTCAGTGGTATGCGTGAGAGCAGTTGGCTCTCCAGGTCTACCCATTGTTTTTTGCCTTTAGGTAGGGACCAGTCATTTATTTGGGCCACCAGGCATGCTTGTTGGTATTTCTTTAGATCTGGGACTTCCAATCCCCCATGCTTCCGCATTTTAGTTAGGCTCTTATATGCTATACGGGGTGGTTTTTTCTTCCATATGTATTTCAGGATGATTGAGTGGATTTGGGTAATGGTTTTCTGTGGGACTTGGTAGGGGATTGCGCGAAAGAGATACATTAATCTGGGAAGAATTGACATCTTAAAAGCAGCAATTCTACCTAACCATGATATTTCCAGACTAAACCAAGCTTTTAATAGGGCATCTATTTGGGATATTAAAGGGGAGAAATTGATTTCTATGGCGGTAGCCAATGAGTTGGGGATGTTAATTCCAAGGTATACAATGTGGTCCTTCTTCCATTGATATTTGTAGGTCTGTTGGAAAGTGGCTAGTTTATCATCGCTTAGGTTAAAAGGTAAGGCCTCGGTTTTGGTTGTGTTTAGTTTGTAGAATGATGCTATGCTAAAACGGTCAATTATGTCGTGTAGGGCTGGTAGTGAGGTATCAGGTTTCGTCGCTAAAAGGAGAATATCATCAGCAAATAAACTTATTTTATGGAGGGATGAGCCCACTTCTATACCTGGGAAGTCTAGGGACTGACGGATCTTCATTGCGAGAGGTTCTATTGCTAAGACATACATAATGGGAGACAGGGGGCATCCTTGTCTTGTTCCATTGGAAATCTTAAAAGGAGATGTTGTGAAGCTGTTACTGTACACTACCGCATTAGGAGAACTATACAGAGCTAGTATAGAGGAGAGGATCGGCCCCTGAAGGCCAAATCTATACAGAGTTTCGGTAAGGAAGCCCCAATGAAGCCTGTCAAAGGCCTTTTCAGCGTCTAATGATAGAAAAACCGCTTCTTCTCCTTTATAAGAGATATATTCCGCCAGGTCGAAAACCCTTCTAGTGTTGTCTGTTGCTTGGCGACCCCTAACAAATCCCACCTGGTCCGGATGGACCAGGTTGGGTACCAAGGGGGCTAATCTATTTGCAATCAATTTAGAAAAGATTTTTAGGTCAGTGTTTAGTAAGGCTATAGGCCTGTAATTTTGACAAAGAGAAGGGTCCTTTCCTTGTTTATGGATTGTAATAATCCGGGCCTGTAGCATTTCTTCCGGGAGAGTACCCGTGTCGGTAGCATAATTAAACAAGGAGGTAAGGGAAGGGGCCAGTTCGTTAGCAAATTTTTTATAAAATGCGTTGGAGAAGCCATCCGGGCCTGGGGCCTTCGCGCGGGGGAGGGATTTGATTACCTTTATAATTTCTTCATCTGACCATTTCGCATTAAGAGTTACTAAATCTTCTGGGGAGACTTTGGGGAAATTTAGGTCCTCTAGGAAGGAGGTTATTATGGTTGGGGTGGGTTGAGGAGTAGTCGAGTCCGTGTTAAGGTTATATAAATTGTTATAGAATTTAGCAAAAGCTTCTGCTATGTCGGAAGGGTTTAGGAGCTTCTTTCCTTCCTGTGTCCGTATAAATTTAATTCTATTTCTAGTTTGGCGAAGTCGGAGCTTATGTGCTAAAAATTTGCCTGATTTGTTACCCAAAGAGTAGAATTTCTGTTGGAGTTTGGAGTACGCATACTTCATGCGATTTAGAAACAGTTTTTGAAGCTGATTGCGGATAGATACTATTTCCCGTTTCAGGGCTCTAGATGGGAGAGATCTGTTAAGGGACTCGGCCTGGAGTAATTTCATCTCCAGCTCCTCTTGTTCTTCTAAGCGTTGCTTCTTTAACCTGGCTCCGGTTTGGATGAAAACTCCCCTAAGGACTGCTTTTAGTGCACACCAATGGGTGGGTATTGAGGTGTCAGATGTATGGTTAAGTTCTAGATATGAGGAAAGGGTATGTGATATGGTTACTAAGGTCTCGGGGGAGTCTAAGATGTAATCTGGAAGTCTCCATGGTTTAGGGAAAAAATGGGAGGGGTTGGAGCTCCACATCTATGTCACTGCCGAGTGGTCGGACCAAGTAATCGGCACAATACATGCTTTCGCGGTTCGTTGCAATAACCATTTATCTGCTAGGATTAGATCTATACGTGAATATGAGTTGTGAACATGCGAGAAAAAAGTATAATCTTTTGTGGAGGGGGAATGTGTTCGCCATACGTCATAGAGGTCAAACTCATTCAGAAGGCGGCTGAGTGTGGGAGTTGTACGGGTATTCTGGAGAGGCCTGGAGGGGGCTTGGGATTTATCCAGTTTTTCGTCTGGTATCAGGTTAAAGTCACCCATAACAACTACCCGACCCTTACGGACCTGTTGGATTGTCTCGAAGAGTTTTCGTAGGAAAGCAATTTGGTTTGTATTTGGGGCATATAGTGAAACCAGGGTAATTTCCGCGTCATCCAATTTCCCTACTAAGATCAGGTATCTCCCTTCTTTGTCCGAGTATTGGGACCCTTCTACGAACTGTACAGAGTTATGAAAAAGGAGTGCTACACCATTTCTTTTAGCAGGGCCATTTGAAAAATAGCCTATGGGATAGCGAGTGTTGTGGAACTTGGGAGGGGCAGAGGCCATGAAGTGGGTCTCTTGGAGGGCAATTACTTTGGCACGTTCGGCATGGAAAGTGTCTAAAGCCTGACGTCTTTTGTTTGGGGAATTTAGGCCATTGACATTTAGTGACAGAAATTTAACCATTGGGAGGGAGAAAACGAGTTAGCCTTGATCTAATGATGGGTGAGTGCACGTTGGATCCCATAGTACGGGGGAGGGAGGGAGGATGGGGGAGCAAGGGAGGGGAGAGACAGAACAGGGACAGGGAAACAGAATAAGCCCTGAAATCAGGGCCACTGTGTTTGCCACATGGAAAGGGTGGTGGCAAAACAAAAACCATTTGGGGGGGTGGCCTCAAATGGGTCTCACAGATTTATCGTAATTGAATAACAAATGAGAACAATTAACAACTTGCTAAGCAAACTTTGGGAGCCTCGATCAACGACACATCCCCTAAATGCAATAGAGCTATTATATGAAAGCTACTATTAGCAGTGAAGATAAACATGTATCAACTTACTTATAACGGGCATGTTAGTCCAATGGGCTGGGGGACGTCCGCTCCCCCCAGGCGAGGGAAACTACTCAGCCCAAAGGGGAGACAGGCGATCCCAGCCGGACCACATGGAGAAGAAACAAACCAAACCAAAAACAAAGGATAGGGGATACCCTCACTATGTTTGACATGCAGTCGGTGGGGGTATCTTACGGTCAGGTCGAAGATACTGGAGCCGGCACTGGAACTTTCGTTTGCGGGATCTGAATGTCCCACTCTTCAAGTAGTTTCATTCCGGCTTCAATTGAGGAGATTACGAATGTGGAGGAGTCATAACGGACAATTAATTTGACCGGGAATCCCCACCTGTACTGGATATCATTGTCTCTGAGAGCCGTGGTAATTGGGCGATAAGAGCGTCTCTTGTCCAGGGTGAATTGGGAGAAGTCGGGATAGATTTGGATGCCTCCCAAGGTGTCGGAGGAGTCCACTTCCCTAGCTGCTTTGAGGATGTCTTCCTTCACATGGAAGAAATGGACTCTAAGGAGAACATCTCGGGGAAAGGAGGTGGAGTAGCCGCTTCGTGGTTTCGGCAAGCGGTGGACACGATCAATGATCAGGTCTTGTGGGGAGGCCGTCGGGAGGAGCTTCTGAAATAGTTTGGTGACATAGTCCCTCAATTCTAAAGGCGCCACTGAGTCGGGGATCCCCCTTATCTTGAGGTTGTTCCTCCTTGACCTATCCTCGATATCCGCGATCTTTTCTCGGAGGGAGGCCACTTCATTTTGGGTCTCCGAGTGTGATGAGAGCAGATCGTTGTGGGATGTTACTAACTCCTGCATTTTATCCTCCAGATGTTCGGTGCGGCTTGAGATGCTCACTAGATCGGCTCTGAGGGACTGTATAGACGTGTCCAGGCCTGTGAGGATATCAGTACGAAAGGCTGAGAGCATTGTAAGCATCGTGTGGGTTGTTAGGGGGGCTTGGGGGTCGATGCCCGCACCTAGGTCCGTTGGAATATCAGAGGGTGGGGAACCACTCGTGGTTGAGGGGGTGGCGGGGCGTGCGGAAGTGCCCGAGGAGGCACCCCGACTTGTGGGCGTATTTTTAGGGAATTGTATAAGTGCAGGAATCTTGGAGGTCCTGCTCCCTTTTTTCCCCGGCATTGTAGTAAGGCTGTATAGACAAAGGCAAATTGTAGGGGTGCAGGTCCCTCAGGGGGAGGTAGCTGGGGGTTACCGGGTTAGTTGAGGTATTATAGAGGCTCCACAGAGAGTGCAGGGTTTAGACACCCATGGTGTAGGAGATGCTGGTTATGGTGTGAGACCCATTTAGGTAATTGAAATTAGAGAGCCATTAGGTGGGAGAGGCTTCTGTCAGTCTGAATTCCTAGCAGCCCGGCCCGCGGCGCCGCTCATACAGGGACGTCTAGGGCACGTACCCTCAGGGAGATGGCAGGGGGGCTGTAGGTGCCTGTGTTGGGGCCCCTGGTGTCACTATATGGGGCTATGGGTAGCTCCTGCTGCTTGGTTGTGCACTGCCCCAACCTCTGCACACCCTCTATAATATGTTCCTTTATTTATTAACTGAGGGTGTATGCCTCAGTCTCTTCATTAATTGGGGGGGTCGGGCTGGTGCTATAGCTGGGCTGGGGTCCCCCACTCAGTCCCAGGCTCCCCGGCCGCCTGCACTTATTCCTTTATAACAGCGTGTGTGTGCAGCTGCTGCACACACAAATCCAAGATGGCCGCCGGGACAGGAGAAGGGGAGAGACGCCGTGGCTCCACACTCCCCACGGCACGCTAGAAGTACCAGGTCAGGGGGGGGACGTCTGGGGAGGGAGGGGGGAGTCCCGCTGACCTTACTGTGCCGAAGGGCACCCTCCGGAGTCCCGTTTTCGCCGCTCGCGGATCACGGAGCTCAGGAGCCGGCTGGACGCAGAAATTTAGTCCCCGGCTTGAGACAGTCGTAGGCCGCAACCCGCAGGGCAGGGTTTCCCCTACCCCCGGCTCCGCAGCGCTGCTCGCCTCTGGTCTGGGGGTCTCACAGGAGAGGTGTTTGAGCCTCCTGGGCAGTGTGGTGGTCTGGGACTGGCTTAATTCGGGTTTTTTTTTTGCTGTTTGGCAGGAGCTCAGGCTATGGACGTCCTGTCTTCTCCAAGCGCTAGGCCACGCCCCCATCATGCTGTTTTTCAATAGTGCAGTGGTTCACAACCTTCCCCCAACAGTTTACATTTTCCAGGTCACATGGCAGGTGCACAGATGCACTCATTACTCACTGACACATTTTAGAAGATCCACAGGGGGAGCTACTTATGTCACTTGTGATTCTGTGTGGAGACGGGGAAAACCTGCACTGTTGGGGGGGGGGGGGGGCTACTGGGGAATCGAGGTCAAGAACCACAGCGATAGTGTCCAGTGGTGGTTATTCCGAGTTGACCACTATTGTGCGAATTCACAATCTTATTGATTTTGGACTGACTGCGCATTTATGGTAGTGTTCATGTGAGGGTCCAAATGATGACAAATTGTGGAAATATCCAATTGCAGTTTGACTAGTAGTCAGTATTTGGGGGTGGCCGTTTTCTGTATTTGTGGCAGAGTTGTGGAAGGTCAGACTTCACATTTGCACAGGCTGGGAAAATCGTTTGGCGAGTGAAGAACATGCAGATGTGTGATGGGATTCCAGACTACAGAATTTTTGCAATCCACTTGCAGATTTATACAGTGTTGGTTGGGACAAACATTGGGGCAGATTTATTAAGCCTTGAACAGATAAACGCAAGGTTGATAAGCGGCCAGCCAATCATCTCCTAACTGTCATGTTGTAGGTTGTTTGAAAAATTTCAGTTAGGAGCTGGTTGGCTGGATGTTTATCTGTTTTAAGGCAGAATTCATCTGCCCCATAGTGTAGTGTTAGTAATAGTGGATTTCAATAAAAAAAAAAAAAAAATTGAACATTTTGGATAATGTATCTGATTCTTCTTCTCAAGCTCCAAAGTACAAGTGTGGTTGGTTAAATATTTGGTTAATGATTTAGATAAAGTTTTTTTTCTATTGGTATTATACTGAAAAGTGTAATGAAAGAGCAACTACGGAATGTTCCGACAATGGCTTAGTGTAGAGATGCTTTGGGATTTAGGAGGATAGGAAGTTAAGATTGATTGGGATGCAAAAGTAATAAAGCGTTATAAAAATATTGCATCAAAGAGTTGAGCGTTTTTTTGTGATAGCGGCTTATAAACATTCTCCTATCCTAGGTCAATAAAAGCAGGGGTCCCTTCATTTTTTTTTTTTTTGTTATTTAACAAATATGAGCGACAAGATTTTGATGTTGGCACTTTAAAGTGATCTTACTATATTGCTTAGAAAATGCCCCTACATCGCCACAACGATTAATATCCAGCATGCTGGATAAATCTAGTTAATGGCCCAGAGAACACTGGCCCTGATGGATCAATCAGCGCTTTAGCATCATTACGAATGCTCATCTCCCCTTGTGTAGGCCCCTTAAGCAGGGATGTCCTTTAAAACTGGACTCTTGGGGAGTACGGAGGACTGCGTTTAGGAATCGGTAGAACTGATGCATCTATAATATCTGAATGAGCCCCAACTCTTTGTTAGTGTGACCTCTTATTTAACTATTTACATGATTGTGTTTTTACTCTTTCATATGAATATTTATTTTTTTCTACATTACGTTCTCAATTAGAAATGTAGTGCTATAAACATGAGGAAGAGCTGCTCAGCTAATTTAGCCGAGGGTTCTTCCTGCAACATGAAAATGTAATGGGCCCTACACACATGCCGATGTGTGCAGGGCTACCTAGCTATGCTAGGTCGGGCTGTTCTGCGCCGCTATCGCCTAGCACACAGAGCTGACAGCCCACACACAGAGCGAGCTGTCAGCTCTGTGTGCTAAGCGAGCGGACAGCGCCAGTGTTCTCCGGTGGGAGAACACTGCCGATGCCGATATTGATGGACACTGTCCATCAATCTCGGCCACCGATAAAGACGTGCGGGGACGCGCACGGATGCCGATACAGCCCCCACACATACACGGATGTGAGGGCATTTGCTAAGCGACTTTGCAAAACTAAGCAAAATCGCTTAGAAAATGCCTTAATATCGGCATGTGTGTAGGCCGTATAACTCTTGGATTGGTTCATGGCTAAGGGCCACATACGGAAAGCACATGAAATCTGGCACTAGAATGGGCTGGCGTTAGAACAGCATGGATTGCATTCACCAAACACCAAAAATAGGAGCCATTGGGATAATTGTGCCTGCTCTACTTGCATTATAATGTGTAGATGGCGCATGTAAAGTGAGTTGTGTATTTCATGCGCTTGTCCTCCTGATCTCTGATGTATTGCTAAAGCAGTGTCACTTCCCTGCTTTTTACAATGTAAGTTATGTGAAACCGAGCCAGTCATGTGATGTAGAGTAAGCTGCTCTCTGAACAAAGTACAAGGTCTTAGTCAGTGAGTGGGCCACACATAAAGCTTGGTGGGGCTTAGTGCAGGAAAAGGACCAACCGGTAATAAATAGGAGTTGGGGGGGGGGGGGGGGGGGCGAGAAGAATGCTCACGTGTCTGCCTGTTGGTAGCCACTGACTCACAATTTTTTCTTTTCATACTCGACATACAGTAATTCAGCAACTTTTCCTTAATGCTGCATTGACACTCAATCTAAAATAATGCTTGTTTATCCAAAAGTCCACTCTTATGCTGTGTACACACGGTCCGATTTCCTTTCCGATGTTGACGATATAGTCAACATCGGATCGGCATCGGATCTGAATTGGATGCAGATTGCAAGGGTTTTAACCCTTGCGATCCCGATCGATCCCGATGCGCGTTCACGTATCGGAAGCCAGAAAGTCTTGGCTGCCTTGTCTATATAGTGCAGATCTGCACTATATAGTCAAGATAGGATGCAAATCGGATGTGCCTTAAGATCCTATCTGATCAGATCGTGGATAGGATCTTAAGGCACATCTAACGTGTGTACACACCATTAAATGTGATTGTTTATTTGTGTGTATCTATCTATCTTTATTTTTTCACTGCAATATAGATATCCGTTTGAAGTAAATCCCCGCCCAAATCTAACTCTGAACATGTTACATCAGCCCCACCTGCAGTGCATATGGTTTTGTCCATTAGAGAGATTGTGCCTTCGCGAGTGAACCAGAATAACCCCCATTGTTCTGTTGGCTATCTATTTTGATGCACACACTCTCTCAAAGGCATTTCACTTAAACATTTAGATTTACACTTGTACATTACCTTTTTTTATTTACTCCCTCTCAATTGTAATACTACCTGTACATTTATAATTAATAATGTGTCAAGGTTTCATTTGCTCTAAATAGTGTTAGTATTATGAAAGATCCTATCTGGTCACTATCCAAGGATTCCTGACATATAAAGAAATCGGGGCACCTGATGGTACAGCCAGCAGTTGGCAGCAGGTCTGTTTCTGCACACAGCGGTGGTGTTAAGCAATATTGATAGGGACTGAATCTTGCTGGAGACTGACATGTGGTGTATTGATGGTGGATCATGTAAAGTTGCGCAGCTACGGCTGACTGCTGTTAATCTATGTTGTTCATGGAAAGTGATTCTAAGCCAATGTGGATGTAATGTAGAATGTGCTAACCATATTGGGGCGATATTCAAATGATAGTTAACTATCAACTTCAAATGATGGTCTGGTTTAGCCGCACATAGCTGCAAAACCTGACCAAATGAATGGGCGCAATGCGTAAAGTGGTGTTTGAGCGCTCAAACAGGTGACAACACATTTGTGCTTGCCGCACCCAGGTGTAGCGACCTGAAATGAGCACATCTGCAGAATCCATTTAATATAGCCAACAGAGTTTACTGATACTAAGTAAATTAACTGCTAATTTGTAACAAATTGGATAATGCTGCTGGACAACAAATAGGTCTCTGTTCAAAAGTTTCCCGTGGATAAGATGTAACTTGGTTAGGCGGCTTATACCCCTTTTACACCAAAATCCCTTTGGATAGGGTTGGACCCAGCTTCATACCCCATTTACACAGCACTTCAACCTGGGTCGCACCTGGCTCTGCACCATTTACACTGAAGCTGGGTCAGCCCTGCTTTTCCCTATGGATGACATTAAAAATGTCCATTTTAGGACTAATAAACTGCCAGCCAACCTTCCCTCAATGATTTAAATAAAAATTAAGACCTGACAAGTTAGCATTGAAAAATTTTGGTTTATTTTGTAAAATATTTTTTCCAAAAGTTATATTCAGTGCTCAAGCACACATAGCCCTATAAAAGTGCAGCATCACCCATGTACACCCCCAGCAACCTTCCCTGCAGCAGACCGAATCTCCCATGTGGTCGACCTAAAGACACCACTAGGTTGACAATACTGCAAGGTCCACAGGGGTCTAGGTAGACAGGTCATTAGGTCGACATGGTCTAGGTCGACAGTCAAATGGTCAACATGTGGTTTTTCCATTGTTTTTAAAGCCAACATGTGCAGAGAGGCGGTATTTCATGCCCCAACGTCCACTAGGGCAGTGATGGCTAACCTTGACACTCCAGCTGTTGTTGAACTAAACATCCCAGCATGTCGACATTTGGGTAACAAAACCGTGAAAAACCCCATGTTGACCTTTTGACTGTCGGCATTGACCTAATTACCTGTCGACCTTATCCCATGTCGGAATATAAACAAAGGTGTGCCATCGCTAGCTGTTCTAGTTAGGTAAACACGACGGTTCTCATAAAATAATTATTTATTAATTAATAATATCACAATAATAAGCATCTATCACAAATCGTATAAAATAAACGTGGATAAAAAAATTGAGCAATAGTATAAAATATACTCTGGGCTGTGTGAGAATTGGGTCTAGGACTCCGTCAAGATGACTTGGAGAAGTACAAATTTATATTACCATCCTTTGGGCCTGATTCAGATCCGTTTGGTATCTGCGCATGTGCAGGCGTATGGTGCGTGCACCCACGGCGACCTTGCCGGCGTGGGGGGGGGGGGGGGGCGGAGATGGGCGGGGGGCGCCGGGCTGCCCCATTACCATATGGGAACGCCCAGCGTTCCATGGGCGTTCCCATGAGAACGCTGGGCGTTCTCATGGAAATGAGGCAGTGACGCGGGTGTGAGGGGCGGGTAGCTGACATCACCGGATGTCAGCTGCCCGGCCGTATCCACGCCAGCGTGCACGCATATATACGCAACTGAAAAGTCACTTATATATGCGTGCACACTAAACATCATTCGATGGTCGGTGGTTACCCGAGCCATGTGAATGGATGTTTGTGCAAAACATCCATTCGCAGCTGTTTGGGCAAAGCCGCACTTTGAGGCGGCGGTCGTTCGCCGGGCGGGGTTTGGTGGACTCACAAGGCTGCGAATTCGCAGCCTTGCGAATCAACCTGAATAACCCCCTTTGTCTCCTGGAAGAATTGGTATGTCCAGGGATTGGTGACTCCAATGTCCTAATGCCCTATAATTCCAAGGGCTCTAGCCTCCCTATTTGGCATGCGGTCTTTGACTGGATTAGGAACAATGCAGATATCCCAGTTTTTGAAAAGTCCAGATATAACAGGAGTTGCCATTCATCGGTGGGAGAGTGGACTGGTCACGCTGGATGGATTGATAAGAGTCCAAACCGGTTGGTATCAGCTCAACTCATTTCCCTGTATAGTCTGTGTCCGGCTTCCTCAGGCTCCTGAACATAAATGATTTCTGTAGGTAAAAAAAAATTGAGTCACTGGAGTGGGGCTCTTGGCCCCGCTACTACATGTCAGCGCTGCTTCCTAGTGCCAGATAGGGTTGTGGCAGGTCCACCTGTGAAGCGCCAGGTAGCAGCCTGTGTGCACTGGCTGCAGACTTTTGCTGCTGCAATGCACTGTGGAATGCATGGCACTGACTTACGAAAAGGCGTCACGTGCTTATGGTATCCTTTCAGCACTACCCGCATGTCTCAACCTAGGTTGGGACCATTTACACTGCTCACGACCCAGGTCCGACCAGTGTTCCACCCTGGTCAGGACCTGGGTAGGATTCCAGTGTCAGTGGACCTAGGTTGGTCCCTTTTACACCAACGCTGCCCTGGGTTTTTACTTGGTGTAAAAGGGGTATTATACATGTTCACTCTTTTCTTTAGCATTTGTCAGGCTTCTGCCTCAGCTCAAACCAAAGACAGGTACCCCACACACACACACACACACACACACACACACACACACACACACACACACACACACACACACACACACACACACACGTTTCAGTGAAATCCATGTTCAGAGTGCTGGAGTGTGTGTGTGTGGTCCTATTTTAAAAGGAATAGTTTTTATGTTCAGTTTAGCATAATGGATTATAGTAAAAGTATAACTATTTTACGACACACCTAGGCCAAAAGTTTCTCATTGCGAAATTTAGAGCGAAGATAAAACACCATCTTTATTTTATAGGTCATCCTTGGGGTCCATTATGTGGTGAGGGACAGGATTGGCTTCTGTTTTTCCACAAATTTTATGATTGACGGATACAAGCACTGATTTAACCCATTTTACACTGACCATCAATTTAAATTGGTCCTTGACCACCATCCCAGGGCACCCCTGTGAGTGACCTGGGGTACACCGTGTGGAAATTACATGCAAGATTAGCAACGTTGGGTATTTTCTGACTATTTGCTAATGGATGTGTAATAGCTGCTACCAGTGACATTATCCCAGAGGGTGAAGGCAGTAGGTGTCAGTCCGCATAAAGGGTGGTATGTATCATAGTATAAATGCTCTTGTTTATACCCACTACGACATACACTGTGTCATTAAAAGTAGTCCAAAGGAAATTGACAATTTAGGCAGATGTTGCTTAATTAGCAATCTTAAATTCCCATTGGCAGGTTTATATTTTGAATGTTAAACGATCTGCCAGACTGACATGACAATGTCATTAGTATGTATTTGCCAGTTTTCACAAATTGTATTTACTGTAGTGCTTTGTGAAATCCTTCAGCATGCTTTCATTATTATAAAATTAATTTTTAATTTTTTTTAGATTACATTTAAAATGAGTTGTTTTAGGAAACCACTAACGAGCTGCTACTTTAATTCAGTCTGTAATTCATATGGATAGAGCGATAGCTGCCAACTCCTCTTCAGCAATGGAATGTGTTGCCGCATGAGGAAGAGGCAATCTAATGGGATGATGCCACAAGACTTTATTTACTGTTTTGCAGGTCACAGGTGGCAAAAATAAATCAAAAACTCACACAGAGGCAGATGTATTAAACCGTGGAGAGAGAAAGCATCAACCAATTTCTGTTCCAGACGTCTGACCGCTAATGTCTAGTCCAGGCATGGGTAACCTGTGGCTCTCCAACTGTTAAACTGAAAGTCCCAGCATGCCTTGCCGCAGTTGCTATTAGGGAATTCTGAAACTAGCAATGCATGCTGGGATGTGTAGCTTCACAATAGCTGGAGAGACGCAGGTTGCCCATGCCTGGTCTAGTCAGTCAATAGTTCGGCACCTAAAGTTAGACATGCCAACACACAAAATCCTGACAACTCTTTTAATCCGACTTGTTCATACGTTACAATCCCTGTAGGCATAGAGAGAGAATAGATGGTGTTTTATCTTCGCTCTACATTTCGCAATGAGAAACTTTTGGCCTAGGTGGTGTCCATATAAAGCATATTTTCCATGTCAACATTTTACTTGTTCCTTTTTTGTCACTTTTGGAATAATGCATGTCTAACTTTTGATGGCAACCTATTGACTGTCTACATTGTCTGTGAGCTATACCACACCCCAGCCCAATTAGTCCCTGTAACTGTTCAAACATTGCCTTTACCCAGGCCAGTTAGGAGCTAATTGGCTAGAACTTTCTTTCTCTCCACTTAAACAATTTAATAGCTCCCTTAGTATGGTGGAGATGTATATAATGATCATCACACCCTGAGCTCCTGTTTAAAATGATTGTAGATTGCTGGGTCATATTCAGTTGATGCTATATTGTGCTGAATTCGCTCATTATGGTCAACTTTACCTGGGTAATACAGCTAAGCCCAATTAAACTGGACGTGATGGTCCTATTTTGAGTGCTTAAATGGTCACTTTTAGCTCATTTAAGCTTGCCATTGGCAACGCATTGCACAGATTGCTCACGGCCACTGCAGAAACAATGGAGTGGCACCATAAGTATGGGCCTTCTTTTCAAGGGGTGTAGCTTCCAGTATCCAAGGTGTATGCTCTGTACACTAGCAAGTAGATGTGCTACAGCAGGGGTGACCAACAGTTCATGTTTTCCAGGCAAACTGTGGATCTATAGTAGGAATGAATGCAGCCTATTTGAAAATGTGACAGTTATTAATGACTACAGCTGTGCACCAGCTAGGTGATTTGGAAAAATGTGGACCGTTGGTGGATCTCCAGGACCGGTTTAGCCACCCCTGCACTACAGGCTTCTTTAGCAACCTTCTCTGTATGGTCAGTCGCAATTGCATAATTGAGTAAAATAAGTGATAGGCTATTTCTGTGCAGTCGGTTTTTGCCTAAATACCATTTAAAGCCACCATTTCAAATATGTATCCTTCTGTGTAATCGATATGAAAATAAAAAAATAGATTGTGTTCATAGCCCATTTCTTTCTTTTGTAAACCCTGGGCTAATGTGTGGTAGCTCAGGGCCCTTAACCCAGAACTTAGGGAATGTGTTAAGGTGCTAAGCGCTCTACTTTGCCTGCACTTTCCTCAAGTAGGAACAGAAAAAATGCGGAGAGACCCAATGTAATGCTGGCCATACATCAGAAAGATCGATTGCGCTCATGATTGTGTCCAATTTCCCTTCAATTCCACGGCAGTCCTTGGTGGTTTTTGGACACACAATGTGCATACAATCCATCTTACAATCAATTAAAATTGTATGATTGGGTACAATGGGGCAGATGTATTAAGCCTGGCGAAGAGATAAAGTGGAAGGAGATAACGCACCAGCCAATCAGATCCCAACTGTCATATTTCAAACACAGCTGATTGGCTGGTGCATTATCTCCTTCCACTTTATCTCCAGTTTATCTCTTCGCCAGGCTTAATACATCTGCCCCAATATGTTTTTGATGTATGGCCACCTTAAGTGCAGCTTGGGCTAAGCCCTGCAGCTAATTGAACAAGCTTCTATATCTTGTAGGCCTTATGCAGCTGATGCCCTTTTAATGAATTCTATATGATGTGGGTGGTAGCAGGTACTGGTGCTGAAACTGTATTTTAGGTAGCTAAATTGTTTTTTCAGTAAGCATTTAGAATGCGCAGTAAATACTTTATTTCATTGTCTGGTTATAATCGAAGAGAAAATGGCCTTGACCAACTCTGGCAGAAGAGGTCATTATGCTGGGTGTAGAAATTTGAGCATAAATGCAGCTTTTAGCAGTTCCTCAATCTCTTACTGCTGAATAATAATCTAGAAACAACTGTAGTGCTTTTATACTTGTCTAATGATTTCCATCATGTTCCTTTACACTTTAACAGCTTTTCATAATAGGCAGGAGGTGTTACACAACAGATACAGAATCAGTGGCAGCTAAACTATTTGGTAGTATTTAGTTGTTTAATGGCACCCAATTTATTTATTTATCCCCCCCCCCCCCCCCCCTGTGTGAAGTGACTGGAGATTAAGGGGCAATATTCATTTGATGGTTTTTATTTGATATAAAGCTCATTCTGGCTCGTTTAGTTGTGCATAGCAGCCAAACCCACCCAAACCAAATGGGCACAACATGTACAGTGGGTGCATACGGGTCATTATACTGACAATATAGAATGTGTTTTCAGTGATCAAGTGTATAAAAATATCAACAAAAAGCATTTGTTTGTATGTAGGTCTTTCAATTGACCATCAGTCAATATAAATATTCACACCTATTGATACAATTTTGTATGGAATTTTATTTTTTACATTACTGTTGGGTGCCTGGAGACTGTTTTGGCCACCCATTGATTATTGGTCTTGAGGTGCATAAAGAATAGATGCTATTCAGGATAACGGCCATCATTTTCCTTCATATCATTTAGTGTTTGCACTATGGGTGGTATTCAATCCCGGCCAAAATTTTCACCAGGTGGAAAAACAGCCTTGATGCACCTTTTCAGTCACTGCCTTTTTTATGTTTTTGAGTACATTTTTCATACATGTCTTCTCACTTTATTTATTTTTTTGCAAAATGGCATGGGTGAAAACTGATGCAAATTTGCCAAAACCACGTGAATTTGCGGTGTCTTCGCCAATGCTGGATTTTTTGCTCAGGTGAAAAATCAGCAGTCTTGCAGGTTTTTAACACCCCCCCCCTCTGTGGTCTGTACATGCAACTCGATATTGACTAGTTTATGCATGGCATCATACTCCTGGATGTGGCTAATAAATTATATATTTTGTAACATCATTTAGAGTGTATGCACTACATTGTTCGGTTGTAGTGCTCAAACCATGTACTTTTCACACCTTTCTGCTTGTCCCCACAATTGAATTGCTTGGTTGGAAAGCTATTAGTTAGTACATCGCAAAAACAATTTATTTCCCCCTTTTGGACTTGCAAAACTAACCTTTTGTGGTTTTTGTCTTTCAGAGGTCGTAGCAGTGGAAAAGGGCCTCCTCAGTCTGTAAGTTACAATCTCCTAAATGTTTGTTTGTACCTTTTTTGATTATGGGTCATTCACTTGTGCACTAGTCAAGGGGTAAGAACATCTAAAACTACAATTCAGACACACATTTTGTAATACGCTTGCATTGTGTTTGACACTACAGTCTGTTGTACTGCTGGCATGTATAAATTCATGAGGAAATGGACTCTGCCTAGTTGTAACATTTAAGTGGCATTTAAAATACACACACTAACATTTATTGTAGGGTTTAATGCACTTTTCTTACCTTTTGTAGTCAGGATGAACAAGTTTAAGCAACAGGAAATGCTTTTTGAATGGTGTATCAGTAAATCTATTTTGGTATAAAATGATGGATAAAAAAAAGGGAGGATAATACATCATTAAATAAAAAAAAAGGTTTTTCTTTAATATATATTTACACTGACTGCTTTGTGTGGATTGTGTGCTTGTATGTACATCTTCTTCCTCACACTCCATTCTTTTTATTCACCGTTTCAATGTTGTGTTTTTTGACGTGTTAATAGCTCAGTAATGCTAATGCTGGCCACCCTCTACCATTGTAGTTTATGTTTTTATCCGATCAGACAAACTCCTCTTGCAGTGACCGGGCAGGGTACTTTTTTTCTTTGCTCATCTCCAATGCCCCTTTCACACCACATCTCAGACGTGGGAAATTGACAGGTTGATGACTTGACGACCCTGGTCGAGGTGCGGCGCGAAAGCACCAGAGCGTATAACCCGGGTTGACAAACCCAACCAATTAACCTTTCTTCTAACCCATGTCGCCCTCTGTATAATGGGTTTAATGTGAAAGTGCCGGAATTGAGAACCTGACTCTGACCCGGCATTGCGATGTGAAAGGGGTATAAGGTGCTTTCTGGATCCAACGAACACAGAGGCATTAAAATAAGTAAATCTGTAGGGTCATAGACTTTGCAAGAGCAGATAGTTAAAAACTCTCATTATGTCCAAACCAAATTTAAAAAGAGGAAATTATCTATCTATTATTCTCTATTAAATGATGTGCTGTGTATGTGTAACCTATGAGGAACCACTGGCGCTAAATTCAGATACTGATTTCAGAGAATGATGGTGGCTGTGTGCGATCACCTACTCCACTGTAAATCAGATCAAACACTTGAACACCGTTACTCCTGCATGTGGACAGACACTTACTTCAAAGTTCTGACCCGCATACACGTAACGGTTTCTTTTACGTGTATGCGGGTCAGAACTTTGAAGTAAGTGTCTGTCCACATGCAGGAGTAACGGTGTTCAAGTGTTTGATCTGATTTACAGTGGAGTAGGTGATCGCACACAGCCACCATCATTCTCTGAAACCAGTATCTGAATTTAGCGCCAGTGGTTCCTCACTTTCTGCTTTTCCTAGTGTACACATTTTTGGAGGCTGATGATCTCCAGAGGATCTACAGGCTGCTGATTATTTATTAATCGTACCCAGCTTTGCACCAGTTCACAGAAAACCCCTTTGTTTGTCTAGTATGTGTAACCTATGCTGGGTGTGACCGAAATGTCACGCAAGGCCTCAAAGCCACAAATAAGACACATTTTATAACCATGTAGAACACCGGTTCTCTAACTTGGCCCTCAGGACCCCACGCAGTGCATGTTTTGCAGGTCTCCTCACAGAATCACAAGTGGAATAATTAACTCCACCTGTGGATAGTTTAAAATGTCAGTGAGTAATAAATGCACCTGCCGGGTGACCTGAAAAACGTGCACTGTGTGTGGTCCTGAGGACCGAGTTTGAGAACCACTGATGTAGAATGTTTCTGTCTATCTTCAGTGTATTTTGTAAGTAACTGTTCCTCAAAAACAAAATCTTAATTTCAAACTCTTTATTCTTAGATTTCTTTTGATGGAATCTATGCAAACATGAGAATGGTCCACATTCTTACTTCAGTTGTTGTAAGTTCTGATATTTACTTTGTGTCTGTCTTTTGTTGTGCAGCTGTGTGTGTGGGAATGTAACTTTCCTCCAGCTGTAGTAAGATGCCATATTCATTCTGTTGGTGCCAGCTGTTTCAAGATAATCGTGGATTTTAGTAGGTGTATACATCCAGTTAGTAAAGTTGGTCTAGTTGAAATATAATATACCATACATTTTATTTTGCCAACTACTTGCGTAAGCATTGGGGGGGTAAAATGTCCTTCAGTCAAATTTGGGAGTAGTCGGGTTCTTTTTAAGGATCTAGGTAAGCTGTATGAACATTATAGGTACATGCATGTTATGCCCCACCATACCAGCTTGCTTTTGTGTCAATAGGACACTGGCAGTGCTAAGCAGAGAGAACAAAAGGGGAGGGGCAATGTAATGTTGGCTATTTAACTCCCGGGTTAAGTGTTTGGAGCTGTCCAGTTAGATCTCGCATCTAAAGGTGCATGCACAGCGATGATGAGTAAATTGCTGCACTGAAAATTCACTCCGTACACACACTGAGCAAGTTTTGCCCATCAAGTGGTTTTCCCGGGGTGGATGACTTTCTATAGCAGGACGCTATTGAAAGCCATCAACCCCATCCCAAAAGCTCATCTGCTGGTTATTACCAGCAGGTTAGCGGCGTTGACTGGCGATGATGTGGGAGCGCAAATCAGCGTTTTATCGCAAGACCATATGCACTGGGTAGCTTTTAAACGGAAAGCAGCAAAACTGAGCTGCTTTCAGCTCAAAATCACCCAGTGTGTATGGGCCTTTTAAAAGGCATACATTCCAGGTTGTGTGCTGGGGTGCTTTTCTGAGGAGCTGCTGCTATGGGAAGAGATATTTTCAATAGTAAATATACAACCATGTGCAACAGCATAGCATGGGTCCTCAAACGGCGGCCCTCCAGATGTTGTGAAACTACAAATCCCAGCATGCCTTGCCACAGTTTTGCTATAAGGGAGTGTTTAAAACTGTGGCAAGGCATGCTGGGATTTGTAGTTTCACAACATCTGGAGGGCCGCAGTTTGAGGACCCATAGCATACAGTAACAGCGCTAAAAACAAAATAGAGGTGGGATTATCTGCGTTAAAAATATCAATATTAATTGCAATTTAATCAAATACACATTGAGAAGACTAATCAATCACAAAGTATTTTACAATATATAGTAGAATAAAATAGGAGGGAACACATCAATAGAGAGTGGCCATATAAATTAATGTGTTCACTCCTATTTTTTTTTTCTGCTATATATTTTAAGATTGATTTTTCTTTTCTCATAATTGTGTATATAATTTGATATTAATATTGATATTTTTAACGCTGACAATCCCACATCATTGATGATTTCAGCACTGCTACGGTGTGCATATTGTTGTACAATTGTACTGAGCTGTCCAATTACAATGAGAGATAAGAGCCAAGGGTGCATTTAAAGCGGGTTCATGATCATAACCTTGTGTGGTGTGGACCGAAATACTTTAGCGCTCCCTACAGTCTTTACCAGTATTTGAATTGCTCCAGACTCTTAAACCAGAATCTAAAAGCCTGCAGTAAGTTGGCAGCTATTTGTATTTCTCAGACACAGACTGGGACTGTGAGAGCTGCCTGCACTGGGGCATATCTTCTGATATCTGCATCAGGAGCTTACTGAATTTTAAATGTACTTTTCCTTCCTTATTTCATTTTTCCCTATTCAGTCACCATGGTTAACATGGATATCGAGAATGTGTAACATCCTGCACTTTTGTTTGCTTATAATAAAATCACTTTATTACAACCCACATTCGTATCAATCCATTATACTGGGCTTCATAGAGACATTATTTGGTTACACCAAGGAGGTGAGCGCAGGGCCAACCAACCTATTCCTTATACATTTGGGAGTGTGGACACACTCTAGCTCGGCAGCCCCTTCGTCCACATAGGGTAATTAGAGCGCGGGCAGAACTCCAATATAATACCACTATTGCAACCTAATCAAGCATTTACAAATGTAATTGGAGGGTCTAAAATCTACCTTTTCCCATATATTTTTTTTTAACTTAAGCTTTCTTGCACAGGTTCATAATCTGTAGCCTGAAATTGAAGAGGTGTGTCAGAAATGTGTATGGTCAGTCTGAGCAGGCTGAACAGTGGTATGGTTCACTCCTTAAGAGACCAAGGCATTGCTGGGTATGCAGGCTATGGGGCAGATTCAAATTATTACGCACCGGAAGCCACAAGAGGGCGCCCAATGGAGGAGCTATTCAGATGTAGCTCCGTTTGGGCACGTATGGCTGGTGGTGTGGTCATTTCAGCATGCACCCCCTGGGGTGTCAAGCTAAAATGTGCGAAAACTCACCTATTTGAGTGCACAAACAGTACTTTTTGCATTGTGCTTATTAGTTTGGTCAAGTTTAGCTGCTAAGTGCGGTCAATCCCAACCTTAAAAAAAAAAAAATTATGAAAACACCAATTTGAATATCTCCCTGCAATCTTCCGTAAATTTTAGATGGGAGATCTGGCGCAATGAAATTATCAGTTATTTATATAGTGCACACACATTCCACTACCAGTATCTTTTCTTCCTCTACCTCCCCCATGGCAGCCCTCACTCATGGGTTTCTCCCTTCTGGGTAGTGCATTTGGAAAGGAAAGAAAGACACCAGTCCCAGCCCCCATAAAAGGGCTCCTCCTCCTTCCTCCTGTGTCTTTTTTTCCTTTCCGGGTAAGTGCAGGTGTAGGAGGTGGACACTGGCTACCTGAGAAAGGCTTCCTGGAGGTCTCTGCGGCGGTTCTTACCCCCTGCAGATGACCAGGTCTCCCTGTTCGTTGGAGACAGATTTCATGGCCGCATGCGGTCCCCCCCGGGGGCAGCTACAGGCGGTGGCGTCCGCAGGAGTGACGCGTGGGGCGGCGCGGGATAGCGTTGCCGCGTCACTGCCTGGCCCGTGTGCTGTGCACAGAACGGGCGGACGTCGGCGGCAGCGCGTGGCAGCGTGCGCGGCGCCGGCGTGTGACGCGTTTCCGCTGCGAGCGGAGGCGTACATTAGCCGGCGCCTGCAGCAGGACAAGGGAGTCAGCGCGGGTGTCACCACAGGATCTGAGGTCTCACAACTACCGGGTAAGGCGCCGGTGGCGCACGCTGCTACACAGTTCTTTCCTCAAGTAGCGGACAGATGTCTTAGTGCTGGGAGCTTACTATTTCATTTTCTCCCTGTCAAACTGTTAGACGGTTATTTCAGTGACTGTGCGCTGCTGCCATGGAGGAAGAGCGCAGTATAAGGAAGTCAGGGTAAGCTACTAAGTGCTGTGTGTGTCCACCTATGTTAGAGTTAGTTTGACTAGCTTACTTAGTGAGTTGTTTTGGTTTTTTTAGGTCAGAGACCAGCAAGGATAAAGAAAGTAGATCTAAGCATAAGAAGCCACATTTGGATAAATGTGCAGCATGTGAAAAGGGGTTACCTCAAAAGCATGTCGGCATACTGTGTGACGGTTGTAAAACCCCCCAACTGCAGCCAGCTCAAATGGCAGGCTTGGTAGAGATGTTGACTGCTGCATTAGCTGAGAAGTTTGTGGCTAAAGCAGATGTGGAGAAAAAGTCATCCAAAAGAAAGCATATTATTGCCAGTGAGGACTCTGATGATTCAGTCCGGCAATCTACCAGTGCAGCTGTGCCAGATTTTGATCTGGATCAAGGGGATGAGGAGCCTAGCCAGGATAAGGTGGAGGCTGAGGTTAACCCCGATATGATCGATAATCTGCTAAACTTGATATATAAATCATTAAATATCGATGATCCACAAGAGGATCTCAGTCTACAGGAAATGCTGTTTAAGGACAAAAAGCGCAAAGGGAAAGTGTTTCCCCTATCCAATACCCTGAAAGATGTGATTTCAGAGGAGTGGAAACACCCAGATAGACGAGTGGTGACATCAAGCAGAGTCAGCAAGATGTACCCATTTGATAAACAACAGGTGGCCTCTTGGGAGGTACCACCGAAAGTGGACGCAGCAGTGGCGAGGTTGTCCAGAAAAAACACATTGCCTCTTGAAGAGGCCAATATTTTCAAAGACCCTATGGAAAGAAAGATTGAGTTGGGTCTTAGGAAACAACAGTTGGTGGCAGGCACCGCTTTAAAGCCAGCAGCGGCTATGGCCGTGACATCCAGAGTGCTGAGAGGATGGTGCCAGCAACTTGAAAGTGACATGCTGGATGGCCTCAAGAGATCTGAGTTACTCAGAATGGTGCAGGATGTACAACTTGCGGTTGAATTCCTATGCGAAGCATCATTAGATTCTGTGCGCCTGGCGGCAAGGGCCGGAGCCACAGCGGCTGCCACTAGAAGAGCCCTCTGGCTAAAGCCCTGGGCGGCGGACGTACAGTCTAAGAATAGACTGTTATCAATGCCTTTTCAAGGGGACTATCTTTTTGGAAAACAATTAGATGATTTAGTGTCCAAAATTTCAGGGGGAAAATCAGTGTGGTTACCCCAAGACAAGGCGGCTAAGAAGACACCGCCACCGAGGTTCAATAGATATCAGCAGGAGTTCAGAGAGTCACGGGCATATAGGCCAGGAAGGCCGTACAGAAGGGGATCTTGGGTTTCCAGGGCCAATTTTCGAGGCCAAGGGAACAAAGAGAGCAGGTTCGCCTCCAAAAAAGACCCCCAATGACGCCAACCCACAAAAAGTGGGAGCCAGGTTGCTGAAGTTCCAAAGCGCCTGGCAGGAATCCACATCGGACGAGTGGGTTCTGGAGGTAGTCCGTTCGGGCTACAAGATAGACTTTTTAAGGAAACCAGGCGACTTCCTGGTTCAGTCTCCCATTCCAGAGGATTTGGAAGAGAGGAGAGCGCTGTTATCCAGCTTGGAGGAAATGCTGGACCAAGAGGTAGTCAGCGTGGTGGCAAAACCGCAACAGTTTCAGGGATGGTTCTCCCGATTCTTTGTGGTGAGGAAGGCCACAGGAGGATTTCGGACGATTCTAGATTTACGCAGACTGAACAAATTCATAAGAATAAAGTCGTTCAGGATGGAGTCAATAAAATCAGTTATGCTGGATCTCAATCAAAGCGACTTCATGTCCTCAATAGACCTCAAGGACGCTTATCTTCACGTCCCGATCTTCGAAGGGCATCGGAAGTTTCTGAGGTTCAGGGTACAAGGGGTCACCTATCAGTTCAATGCGCTTCCCTTCGGACTGGCAACGTCGCCCAGAACGTTTACCAAGGTGTTGGTGGTCATAATAGCATGGCTAAGAAGAAAGGGGATAAGGCTGTACCCTTATCTGGACGACATCCTGATTGTGGCAGAATCAGAGGACCTTCTAATACAACACACGGCGGAAGTGGTAAACTGCCTAAAATACCATGGGTGGCTCATAAACGAGAAAAAAAGTCATCTCGCCCCAACTCAGAAAATTCAGTATTTGGGAGTAATCTTAAATACTCGAGACATGAAGGTATCTCTGACAGAAGTCAGGAGAAACAAGCTGTTGAAAAAAGTAGAATGGATGAGAAAGAGGTCAGTGGTCTCATCGCGGGACTGCATGGAGACCTTGGGGCTCATGTCAGCAGCCCTAGAAACAATACCATGGTCCCGGTTTCACATGCGAAAGCTACAGGCGTGCTTCCTGTTACAATGGGACAAAGACAGCAAGGAATTGAGCCAGCGGATAACACTGTCAAAGGCCGCCAAGAAAGATTTGGATTGGTGGTCCGATACGGAACGTCTGGTACAAGGAAGAAGCTTCGCCACCAGACAGCAGGTGGTGATCACGACAGACGCCAGCCAGTATGGCTGGGGGGCAACCTGTGCCGACCAGATAGCTCAAGGCCACTGGTCGAGAGAATGGCAAGCGTCCCACTCCAACCTAAGAGAGATGGAGGCGGTGTATCGGGCATGCGCTCACTTTCAGGATCAAGCGCAGGACAGAGAACTGGTTGTAAGATCGGACAATCAGGCGGTGGTGTCCTATATAAATCACCAAGGGGGCACGAAAAGCAGGGCACTATTAGAGCAGCTCTCCAAAATCGTCGAGTGGGCAGAAACCAAGGTGGTAGGCATCTCGGCAGTATTTCTTGCAGGCAAGGACAATGTGATAGCAGACCGGCTGAGCAGAGAGAAATGCTTGCCAGGCGAGTGGGCCCTCAACAGCACAATCTTCGACAGTTTAGTGAGAAAGTGGGGCAGGCCACAAGTAGATTTGATGGCAACAGAAGGGAACAAGAAAGTACCAGTCTACTTTTCAAGATTCCGGGAGCCCCAGGCCGCTCAAGTCGACGCCCTGACAGCAGTTTGGGACATGGACACGGCATATGTCTTTCCTCCAATACCGGTAATCCCAAGACTGCTAAAGAAAATTCAAAGGGAGAATGTACAAGTCATAACGATTCTTCCTTACTGGCCCCGGAGGCCATGGTTCAGCACGGTGTGCAGACTGGCAGTAGACGGCCCGTGGAAATTGCCAGCAATTCCAGACTTGCTATCGCAGGGACAAGTAACGAGGGCACAACCCCTGTCTTGGAACCTGACGGCCTGGTTACTGAGACCAAGGCATTAGAGGCAAAAGGATTTGACAAGGAGGTTATCGGGACGCTACTCCAAGCCAGAAAAAGTTCCACAATGAAGACATACTATCGAATGTGGAAGAGGTACATATACTGGGCAAGAAACGAGCAGAAAGACCCAAAGTTAGTGGCGACAATATTGAGCTTCCTACAGAAAGGCCTACAGATGGGCCTCTCAGCTAGTACCCTGAAGGTGCAAATATCAGCACTATCCTCTATGCTAGACTGGGACGTGGCAAACAACAGGGATGTGCGCCGGTTCATGCAAGCAGTGAAAAGACTGAAACTAAGGGTCAGAAATCCGTTGCCACCGTGGGATTTAAACCTGGTACTGGGTGTTTTCATGGAGGACCCTTTCGAACCAATACATGAAATACCACTCAAATTGCTATCTTGGAAAGTGCTATTTCTGGTGGCCATAACTTCAGCCCGCAGGGTCTCAGAGTTGCAGGCACTATGGATAGATGAACCTTATCTCAATTTCTATGAAGATAAAGTAACTCTAAGAACAAATCCACAGTTTGTGCCGAAGGTCGCATCAGAATTCCATGTAAATCAGGAAATTGTGCTCCCATCCTTTTGCTCCAACCCGTCGAACAGCAAGGAGGAGCGTCTTCATATGTTGGACGTTGTCAGGGCCCTGACAGTGTACAAACAGAGGTCAGCAGCAGTGCGACAAGCAAGGAACCTGTTTATACTGATGGAAGGACACAGAAAAGGTCAGGCGGCGTCCAAACAAACGCTATCAAGGTGGATCAGAGAATGCATCTTAAAAGCATATCAAATAAGAGGCGCAGTACCGCCTGAAGGACTTAAAGCTCACTCCACAAGGTCGGTCGCCTCATCCTGGGCGGAGAAAGAATCCGCTTCAGTTTTAGAACTATGCAAAGCGGCAGGGTGGTCGTCGGTGCATACCTTCACAAGGCATTACAGAGTCGATGTGATGTCATCATCAGATGCCAAGTTTGGGAGAAGAATCCTGAGCGCGGCAGTCTTGTGAAGAAGTAGAAGAAAAATTATTATTATTTGATTATTATAGCCGAAATAGGCTCATGTTTCAGTTACGTGAGTATTAACCCCCCCTGTGTTGGCATACTGCTTGGGTATGACCCATGAGTGAGGGCTGCCATGGGGGAGGTAGAGGAAACACCGGGTTATTACCTGGTAATGGGTTTTCCTCTACTCCACCATGGCAGCATATATTCCCGACCCTCACTGGTTGTTATTTTGTGGTGTGTACTAACCTGTTATGTTTTTTAGCTGGAGAATTTAAAGACACAGGAGGAAGGAGGAGGAGCCCTTTTATGGGGGCTGGGACTGGTGTCTTTCTTTCCTTTCCAAATGCACTACCCAGAAGGGAGAAACCCATGAGTGAGGGCTGCCATGGTGGAGTAGAGGAAAACCCATTACCAGGTAATAACCCGGTGTTTCTTCAGGGTTCCTGGTACCACAGGGCAACACCAAGGAGCGGTTTCTCTGGCGTTGCTAGTTACTTGTGCGGCTCCTCCGTTCACTCTGATTCGCCAGAGCTTGCAGGAGGTGATAAATGCCGTCAGGGGTGTCGGGAGCAGCAGCGTCAGAGTTTATATGACTACTGGCACTGCGTGCTTAGGGGGGTATTCAATCTTCGGGTCACGGCAGACGAGCTTGCTCGCCTGCCGTGACCCAGTCCCGTTCTCGGTCAGCTCGACCGAGAACATGCAGGCGGGATTCAATGTCCCGCCTGCAGCGGGACGAGAAGGGGGCGTGGCCGCGAGTTGCGGCCGGGAAGTGACGAGATGCAGCCGGCAGCTCGTCACTTCCCGGCTGTTCTCGGCAGAACGAGCCCGACAGCTAGAGATGTCGGGCTCGTTCTGCCAGGAAACCCTGTTCAATGCTGTCGGGGAAGACAGCATTGAATAGGGCCAGTCGAGCATCTCCCCCACGGGAGATGCTCGACGGCGATTGAATATCCCCCCTTAGTGTAAAAATAAAAAAATGCTTGGTATTGCCTGAAGCACCAACAAAAAAACTAAGGGTCCTATGCTAGGAGGCGGTGTTCTAGGGGAGATGAGCTAGGGATGCTAGGAAGCTCAAAAGCTTTGGAGATTGGTGCCTGGTCCTCTGGATCTGCCTACAACCCTGATGTCATCCCTGTGGTTCCAGGAACCTCGAAGGTAGGTCTACCATAACTCCTATTTTTGGATTGTGGGAGGAAACTGGAGTAAACCCACATAAGCATGGGGAGAATATACAAACTCTGCATAGTTAGGGCCATGTGGCATCAAACACATGACCTCAATGCTCTGAGACAGTACTGCTAACCATTTCACCATCCATGCTGCTCTATGTAATTTAAATCCGGCCCCATGTGTTTGTTTCTCTGGTTTGGAGAGGCTCTAACCCAGTGGTAGCCAACCCTAGCCCTCGAGAGCTACCAACAGTGCAGGTTTTGCAGGTCTCCTCACAGAATCACAAGTGAGCTAATTAGCTCCATCTGTGGATCTTTTAAAATGTCTCAGTGATTGAGTGCAGCTGTGCAGCAGCTAGGTTGTCTGGGAAATGTGAACTGTTGGTAGCTCTCGAGGGCTAGGGTTGGCTACCACTGTTCTAACCCACCAAAAAGGTATCCTCTGTGAGGGAAAGGTGTGTAGCAGAAGGGAAGCAACTGCTGCATGCATAGTAGGTGAAGGACCTAACCTGCCGCAGCCACTTAAGACCTCTGTGTGGCATTGAAAGTCTAATCTACTGTGGTAGGGTACTCTGGGGCAGATTTATTAAGCTTGGAGAAGTGATAAACTGGAGATAAAGCGGAGAAAAGGTAAAAGGAGATAAAGCACCAGCCAATCAACTCCCAACTGTCTTTTTCAAACACAGCTGATTGGCTGGTGCCTTATCTCCTTTTACCTTTTCTCCGCTTTATCTCCAGTTTATCACTTCTCCAAGCTTAATAAATCTGCCCCACTGTTCCCTCAAACAACACATGATGGAATAGTAAAGACTCTTGCTGGATGGTAAGAATGTCAGCTTTGGTAACCTAGGGAAAGTTGGACTGGGCACTGATCAAGTTCCTTGCTAGAGGTTGGGAAAAGGTCATTATTGGAGTGAAGTGATTTAATCTGATATTTGTCTCCGTCTTGAGCAGACATGGAACTAGAAGTATCTAACATTTTGAAACTCTATACAATATTACTGTTTTTGACCATGTATTCTTTTCTCCAGTGGTGTGATATGGTATGATGATCATCATCTAAACCTTTTCTAAACCTTGTTGCCATACCACATTGTCACAGAGCAGGATTAGAGCTAAAATGTGTGTTTGTAAACGTAATAAATAATGATTAACTCTGTGTAGTGGAAACCAAGGGTAAGTAGTGTTGGTATGACCACTTTCATTCTGCAGGACTTGTATAAGTGTCTAATCAATTGTGACTTGTATTTCTATCCTTTCAGATTCATGTCAGGTTTCATCTTCGGGTGCAATCACCGGCTATGGCCGATTTTATGTCTATGCAATTTGCCTTGAATTCCCTTCAGCCCAGAACCATAGATTTTGATTAGATTTACTTGCAGTTTGACTATACTAGAACACTAGATTTGACAAAATAGTCAACATTGACCTGCCTACGCGGCCTACTATTGCTATAATGACCTTGCAGGGCCACACATCTGCTTCACAAGCTGTGTGTACACTGTGCGATATGCACTGACTTTTCTTCCTATTTTGGCTATATAGTCAAAACTGTGTAAGTGCCTTTAGTTGCCTGCGAAATGCTGGTCATTTATGGGTTACATTCAGTGGGCTAAATCTCTTCATCTTCTTCTAGGGCTCAAAATGTGAAGTAAATGTGAAAAATGGTAGTGTTTATGAAGGCGTTTTTAAAACTTATAGTCCTAAGGTAAGTGGTGGCGTGGCACGACGTCTTACTTTGTGAGTGGATGGAATGTTTGTGCAGTTTATTTTCTAAAATGTGTGAGTCTCTAATCCTATCTGTCTATAGCTGGATGGATGATAGAATGGAGTGTAGACTTAGTGACTTGGGGGGTTGTAATTCAGACCTGATCGCCGCTGAGTGAATTGGCAGCATCCATCTATCGGGTAGTCGGCACCCCGCTAGAGTGTAATCACACTGTGCGAATTTGTAGCAGAGCGAAAATGTCCAAAGTCCTTTGTTACTGGGTCAGCGTTGAATGGTTTTTCCACTGGGCACCCCCCCCCCTGATGCCAACTGCCAGTCAATCAAATGGCTAGCGAAAGAACCCATAGCAGGATTACTTTGCTAGCTGGTATTGAGCACACATGTGCAGTGCATCTATTGCCCGCTGTACAAATTTGCATTGCAGCGATCAGGTCTGAATCGGGCCCTTTTGAGGCATGCTTTTACATCAAGGAAACTATTTTCAGGAAACATTCATGTGTATGCCACAATGGTTAAAGATGAGAATTATGTCAGGACATCACATTCCAGCATGAAACACCCTCCTTTTCCACCTTTTTTTTTTTTTTTTTTTACTCTTTCACCTTTGTTACTTCTCCTGTTGCCTGTTCCCATCTTTGCAATCTCTTTAATTACTCAATCACACCAGGCATTGTCCCCTATACATATACCCTGGTCTCACACATACTTTAAAAAACCATCATAGATCGTAACATGCCCTCCAAAAATGATCCTCCAATTTGCCTCCAGACTCCTTGAGCATATTGTCTACAACTGCCTTTTTAGACTCCACAAACTGTCCTCACAAAAGACAGCAATTGCCTCATTGCTGCCAAACCCAAGGTACACTACTCTCTGCTAATTTGCCTTCGCATTTCTGGTGGTTTTGACACACTGCACTACCTTCACTTCCTTGGTCTGCAAGATGCTGCCCTCTGCTGGCTCTTTCTCCATCTCTTGTCCTTACGGTGCCCCCAACCCAGCCCCTAAGGAGCTGATAATCTTCATACCTTCCTGCAAAACTACACTGTCCACAATTTTTGTCTATTGAAGATCTCTTCAAGTCCTCAATAATGTTGTCTCTGAAGTTTTCCTTGACTCCTCAATCTCCTTCAAACCACACATTCACTACCTTTTTTACACTCTTGACCTACTTGTCTCAGAAATATTTTTAGGCGTACATCCTCATCCACACTAACATTGGAAGTGGTTAAATGCACATTAAAATACAGTAACCACCTCCTTTCTGCCCCCCCCCCCTTTTAAGGCCCCCATACACTACGCGATTTGGGCCCGATTTCACCCGATTCTGGAGGATCGGGCTGATGAATCGGGTGACAATTGCCCAAATCACGTAGGGTATGACATCCAATCTGATCCGATGCGTGGTCTCGGATCAGATCTGGATGTCGGACGGTCTGCACATAATATAAATCTTATGTGCAGCCGGCATTGAGCTGGTCTGGGGGAGTGAGGACCGGAGAGCAGTCCATGTGTGATGCAGAGGGGGTAGTCAGGTGGCGGGGAGCGGTGTCAGGTCCAGCTGTCGGAGGGGTAGTGAGCTAGCGGGTGGACTGGAGACTAGGTAGCGGCAGGCGGGGAGCACGGCGCATAACAGAGTCCGGGTAGCGGCGAGCGGGAGAATAGGAAACATCCTATTCAAAAGACTGGGCGGCTGCTGATTGACCGAGAGCTCAGCCAATCAGCGCCCGCCCTGCCCGCCCAGTCTTTTGAATAGGATGTTTCCTATTCTCCTGCTCGCCGCTACCCGGACTCTGTTAAGCGCTGTGCGCTCTGTGCTCCCCGCCTGCCGATACCTAGTCTCCAGTCCACCCGCAAGCTCACTACCCCTCCTGCAGCTGGAATGGACCCCGCTCCCCGTCACCTCTCCTGCCGCTAGCTGACTACCCCCTCTGCATCACCCACGGACCGGACTGGTCTCTGGTCCCCGCTCCCCCAGACGGACCCCTGACGCTCCCCCCAGACCCTGCTCTCCCACAGCTCCCCCAGATTTACATGTGATCGATTCGATTTATCACATGTAAAAAAATGGCACATCAGGAGCTTCCGGGGGAGCTCAGGGGAAGTCGGGCCGACATTAGGCCGACTTGTCCTTAGGTCAAGTCGGCGTAGTGTATGGGGGCCTTTAGAATCCCAATATCTTTGCTCCCCAAATGCATGCCACTTCTCCTGCCAATTAAGTGTAAAGGTTGCTGATGCAGCAATGTTTCTAAACTATGGGGCATATCCAAATAATTGCATTAATTTTTTGGGCTGAATAGTAAATGGGCACAACTTTAGCCCAGTGGTCATTCTCATGCTATCCGATAATATCCTACTATTTTTCCCGGGGATAACAATGTGTTACCTTTTGTAAGACTGGTCTTTTAAGGACTGGTTAATCTAGGGAAGTGGTTCCCAACCCTGGTCCTCAAGTACACCCAACAGTGCATGTTTTCCAGGTCACCCAGCAGGTGCACTCATTATTCAGGCACATTTGAAAAGATCCACAGGTGGAGCTAATTATAGCACTTGTGATTCTGTGTGGAGACCTGCAAAACATGCACTGTTGAGGGTACTTGAGGACCAGGGTTTGGAACCACTGATCTAGGGTTTTGCATTGCATGCTGCAGTCACAAGAAGTGTAGTCCCAGTTAAGTACCAGCTAATTGTATAGACCCCACGGGATCCATTAAACCTACTGTCCTTGTCCTGTGTTGTAGTGCAGAGTGCACTTTAAATACTTCAATTCAATATCACACTATCCTCTCCCGTTACTTTAGATGCAATTGAATAGCCCCAATGTTTCCTTGCTTTGCTCATTTGTTTATGTACTTTGTCTGTGGAACCCTTGTAGTGCCAATCTAAATAAAGGAGCGAAAAATAATCATTGCTTAGAGATGGGGGGGGGGGGGGGTGGTGGTGGTGGTGGTGGTACTATATGTTCCTTGTTTAGATACCTATTTAGACACAATGGTTCCTGTTAACACCCTTTCACTTTTGTTTTGCAGTGTGACTTAGTGCTTGATGCAGCTCATAAGAAAAATAAAGACTCTACTGGGGGGCCAAAGCGTGAAGACATAGTGGATAGTATATTATTCAAGTCTTCCGATTTTGTTGTGGCACAGTTCAAAGACATGGATGTCAATTATGCAAAAAGAGGTAATTTTTTTTTTACTTCTAGTTAATATGTGGATACAGGTTTGTTTATTTTATTTTTTTTACTTGTACATGGTGTGTGTCTTGCTTCTATGTATTTAATATATTCTCTATTTGTAAGGGCCTAGTGGCATTGATTTTATTAATGTTTTATAGTCCTGAGATCGGTGAAGGTAATTGTATCTAGAGCTCATATCTAAGCCAATATCGCACTGTGTAGCCCCAAAAATACTGCAGTGTAAGTAAATAGTCCTACCTGAATAATAGTCATGACATTTTAATAAACTGGGCCTTAAGGACGGTCTTCTATTGATTGATCGCACTTGATCTCCTGTCTGGAGATCACAGGGCGATACTTTCTTTTCTTTTTCTTTTTTTTTTTTTTTTATGTGCTGATTGCTCTTATTATGGTCTGTCTCAAAAAAACTAATGAACATGCTGCAAAAAAAGTTCAGTTTAAGTGCTCAGACAGGTGATGTTTTATGCACGTTTTAGCTCGCCACCCCTGTGTTTGCAAACTGAGATTCCGGCAACTATCTGCAATACTTGAACATTATTTTTTTGCAAAATTTTATGCAATTTTATGCAAAACTCCACATTGTCCCAATTCATTGCTGACATATGAGAGTCTTTAATTGTCTCAATACAGGAATTATTTTCTTTCCACCGCATGCATTCCGGGATGCTGTGCACACCATCACAGTGATATTGGTGGTCACAGGCCAACTGCCTGAGGGATTGTTCATTAGCATGAAACCAGCTCTACAGAAATGCAGAACCGATTTCCAATATAAAATGCTAGTTATGCAGCAGCAGGGCATGGGATACGACCGTGCCAGTTAAGTGTTTAATATTGCACACAAGCCAAATAACCAAAGTTTGTTCTTGAAGTGGTCCTTGACCAATGAAATTGACATGTCTTTTGATGGGCTCTGCTTTTTTGGCCAATTTATTTCATATTGACCATAATATTGCAAGCAATCAGTTCATTGTGATTATTTCCTTTCAGATGGATTCACTGACTCTGGTATATCGGCTAAAGTGAACGGTGAGCACAAGGAGAAAGACCTGGAACCATGGGATGGGGGCGAATGCATCGTTAGTAGCAGCTTATCTACTAACAGCGAGGAGCTAGAGTCTTTAGATACAGATGTAGTAAGTAAATGTCTTGCCTCACTCTTTAGTCAAATATGTAACAATTTGATTGTTTATAGGAAGGAATTTACACAAATTCTCTGTCCACTAAGGGGAAGAGGAAACACTGGGGGTATAGCATGGAGGGAAGTCTGGCCACCAATTGGTACACCCTCACAGCCACTGTAACACCTAGCACCAGTGACTAGGTTTGTGTTTTCTGCCTTGGGACTCCATGAGGGGACTGTGTGTGAATGTCCTGGGTAGAGACATGGCTCTTCACCGGTGGTACCGATAAGTGTCTGTCCCACACAATAGACCACGAGGGTAGGGTGAAACAGAACACCACACAGTCCTTTTGCATTTGATTGCTTGAAGTGGGATGCAGAATTGGTGCCCTGTTTGTCAAACAACCTGTGTGGTTTACATCTTAGTGGACTAGCTGCTTCCTTCTCTCCAATGCCCCCAACCCATCCAGAGATATGTATGGCAGCAGTTTTATGCATGCCTTAGCTCTTCTGTGGAGAGTAGTTTGGGCCTGTATACCTCACTTTAGCCAGTCTGGATAGATATTTTAGATCTGCGAACTGCCTTATTGGTTACACTAAATAATGAAGATACTAGATATCTTTCCCCATGGTATGGAAGGAGCCTTGCCACGGCTCAGTCACTGTGTGCCAGCTTATTTAACCTAGTGACCTGGGTATCACTATCCTATAGCCCTACTTAATTCTATATTTCTGCACAACGCTGTATTCTAATTTTGCCATGCTGGGACCTTTTTGATCAGGGTTTTAAGGTGTTCCAAGAATTTAGCACACTGGGTGCTGGTGCTCCTGTATTGCGGATACGAAATCTAGGTGCAGAAGTGCGTATCAGAGTGTGCACACTACACGTTTTTTAAGAAGATAACACACAGAAGGGCTCTTTTAAGCGATATCTTTTAAATTCTTGTCTAGTGTGTATGGTGCTTTAGATGTACAGGTCCCCATCAGACTCGATCGGCATTGCTACAGCATGCATCTTTTGCACAATATTCAGACAGACCTTTTAACTGTATTTCTAATTTTCTGAGATTTTGGATTTGGGGTTTTCATAAACTGGGAGTTATAATCTATATATATATTACTGAAATCTCACTTTGCATGTAATGAGTCTATATAATTTTAGTTTCACCTTTTTAAATTGAATTACTGAAATAGTTTCACCTGTAGAGTCCTCTCATCCCAAGCACTAAAAGGCATTGGGAACGCTTACCTTCTGAACAGACCTTCAACAGGAAACCACAGGTGTTTAGCAAACCACCACTCGTCCACTCTTTGAGCAGCAGGACTTATTTTAGATCAAGTTCTGGTTTTCCCAAGTTCTGTTCCGCAACAATTTCCTGTGGACCAACATTGTATCCCTGCCAGTGTTTCTTGTCCCCCTATGGACTGGAAACACAAATTTTTGTTTTTTACTTCTGCTAAGTGAATACATAATGTAAACTTGTGTTCAGAAGACCTTTTACAATTTGAGGTATTGTTGTAATGTAATATTAAAAAAAATAAAAATAGTTTTTCAGTTTTCTTTTCTTAAATATAAATTTATAGAAGCTTCAAAACAATACATTATAATAGTAATAATAATACATTAGGAAAATATTCTTATAACATATTTTAATGTCTGCACTGACACAGGGTTACAAAATATTGCAACAGTTAGTAATTATACATCACTCTTTCACAAGTGCAGAAATATTAAACAATTAAACAATTAAGATATGAAGAGGGTTGGAGGATCTCCCATAAAGTTCTTTTGAAAGCTTTTCCGTAACGAGTCTCTTATAGGAATTGGTAAAGTTTCAAAATCATTCTTCAATGCATCAAAGAATTTTGGCGAGAGGCTTCCAGACAGTTCATTTGGAATATAAAGAAAGTAGTTTTTTGTGTGGAGTAAGGGTTTTATGGATTGCTCTTACCTGCAGCTTTAGATAATTCTGCTCCTCGAGAAATTCTAGTTTCAGTGGGTGAAATCCCAAAAAGCGCCCATTAATGAGTGAGCAGAGGGAAATTAACCAGATATGTCGTAATAAAATTATAATTTTGTTGCTAAAATCGTTTAAATGCGTTGGTAAAAATATTGAAATAGTTCTGCTGTCATGTGAGACCATTTTAAGATTAGCAGAACTCTCTAAAATTCCCACTTGGCATCCTCTTACAGAGGAAATATATTTAACTACTTTTTCTGTAAAATCGGAAGTGTAAATCGAATACTCCGGCATTTAAAGGAGGTCTTCGGTCGTCACATTAGGGAAGTGTACCAGCCATTTTTAATGTTTTGTCTGTAGCATAGAGTGCTCTTAGGGATTTCATAGAGATTTTATATTCTGTTGATCTTTAGTTAGGGGGTTATTGAAAAATTGTACAGGAGATTTACGGTATCAATCGTATACCACAAGGTAACTCCAAACTGTAATAGTTATATATGTAAACCAACCAAGAGTATTACTTGAGGTACAATAACCGTATAAATTGCAGTGTGTGGTAAATGATGCAGTGCTGCCATAAGGTGTCATCAAATACCCGTTAATAAACACAATGCTTACGTATATAAAAATATAAGTGAAATAAAATGATGACACAATGCTGCCACAAGATGTCTGCAAATACGCAGTTATAAGCACACTTTCAATCACCGGTATATATTACAGGTAGTTATTCTAGGAAATTAGAACGAGCACTCAATAGTGTGTACTCTAGGTACTTGACAGACCAAACTAAGTGAGTACTCACTGTAAATGGTATCTTGCAAAAAAGTCGCACAGATCTAATCTAGTCATTTTTTATTTTGACCATACCTAAAAAATTAGCCCACAAAGCTGTAGGAACAGCAGACACCCAGCAGCTTCCACAAGACAGCGGAGTAAACAGTCTGTACAGGGCAGGTAGGTTCCCAGTTGAAGCACCACACCAGCCAGCGATTTCACTGCAGGACAGTACAGGTCAGAATAAGGACACAATATTTCAGTGGTCCACCAAATTTTTTAGCCCAGGGTATAAAGAGGTCAGCTGCCACTCAATTAGAGACGCAGGGCAGGAACAGCAGACATCCAACGGTCTCCATGATACAGTAGAGTCAATAGATGTCACAGGATATGTTTTCAGTTTTTGATTACTTCTGTTATTGACCATGCTCTTCTGTCCATAGTCTAATGGTTGGGATCCCAATGAAATGTTTCGCTACAATGAAGAAAATTATGGTGTTGTATCAACCTATGACAGTAGCCTTTCCTCTTATACGTAAGTACTTAAGCAGCCATTTCTTCAAAGTTCTATTTGCCTATTTGAAAATTATTTTTAATCTCAAATTACTCACTTAAATTTTGTGGGATTACTAGTGTTAATGTTGTGGGATTATTTTTATTTATGCTTGAAAACCGTTTCCTAGTGGCATAAGGCATTAATGTTCTTTAAAAAACAAACATTAACTTCTGAATACTTTTGACATTGTTCTTCTGGTCTGTTACGTTGTCGGAGGGGTCCTCTGTTTTCCCTCTGAAGTTCTTGTGCGCAGTAGGTTCGGTAGATACATAGCTTCCTTCTGGTATCAGATTGTTCTACAGTAAAAAGGTGATCAAATGGTTGGCGCAAAAAGTGTGGCTTTTATTTATTTTTTAAATCCACCTTTTACATAATTTACCATCGTCGTGGATTATAATTGGTAATAGTAACTTGTGCCTAGCAAAGCAAGGCACCTTGCCCGAAACAGTGAGCGCATTACCACCAAGTTATAGGCACGAACCTTATACTGACCTTTTGACAGTAATAGGGATCGACCTATTGACTGTCTCTATTAACGTGAGATATATTCAACCATACATACTTTCCTGCTTGAGGCTCACAATCCTTTTTTTTTTTTTTTTTTTTTTGGAGCATAGAATTTAGCATTTTTCTTATTTTACTGATCTTTGCTTTTGAAGCCTGCATGCATGTACAATAATTTACGTTTGTTTCACAACAGTGTACCATTGGAAAGGGACAACTCTGAAGAGTATTTAAAGAGGGAAGCTAGAGCTGCTCAAATAGCTGAAGAGATTGAGTCTAGCTCTCAATATAAAGCCCGCGTTGCCTTGGAAAATGATGATCGATCTGAGGAGGAAAAGTACACAGCAGTACAACGGAACATGTGTGAAAGAGAAGGACTTTCTGTGGCTAGTAGGTAAGGTAACCGTTGTATGGGAAAAGTTTAATTTCATTAAGTGTTACTGAGCTGGGTCTGCAAATAGAATCTGTGCAAAGTATACAAAATTCTTGATTTAAAAATGGTGTTGTGCACGACTTCCGGTGTGCGGGGTGCCTAGAGTGGCCGCATTTTAGACCGGTTCCATCCAGCTTCTGGAAAATCTATCTCCATCGCTTCTTCACTACACTATCCCTGAACCTAACGCACACCACTGAATACCTCACATCGGGAGGTTTGCGGTGATATCTATCTGGAGCCAACAAGCCGTATCTCCACCGGAGTCTGGCCTTCAGCGTGGAAGGCCTGCATGACCGCCTGAGTTCGGGTGTGAAATCCGGAGCCATTCTACAGTCGCCGCACGTGGACCGGACTCTAGCCTGAACGCGGCTGCCTGCCTGTGGACTACGGTGACCTGGAGGGGCTGTGCATTGCCAGCTTCGGGGGAGCCCCTCCGTCAGAATCGCCTGCCAGTGCTGGAGCGCCAGTATCCTTGGAAGGAAGCCGCCTGTGGTGTCTGTCTACACAGGCATCCCAGCACTCCTTCGATAACCCTTCTGCTGCGTGGCGGTGCTCCATCCCGGCTCCCATCTGTGTACCTGCCCTGGCCTCCACGTCTGGCACACACTCCTACTGCTGGTGAAGAATCTGCACCCCCCGAGGCTGCCTGTGACTGGAGGAGGCGGACTGGAACAATCACCTTCTCTCCTGACACGGCTAGACGGTGTGGGGTCTCTGCGACAGCGGGAACAGCCAAGGCAAGAGGGAGAGCTCCCACTGTCTGCTTATTGGAACTGGTGAGTGACTTGGTGGGGTGGAGGAACCCAGTTCCTATTACACATTGCCGCACTGCTAATTAAAGAGACTGAGCCATCAGGAGAGTCTGGGTCCACTTGTTAACCATTTAAACCCCACTGACTACTTCCATTCAATCGGGACAACACCATACGCCCTATCACTGGGTACATACCCGGGTGGACCTTCCCTAACTTTCCAAGCAGACTTTGAATCCATGAAGACCTATTATTCTACATTACCATACGGCAGGCATGTCCAAACTGTGGCCCTCCAGCTGTTGTGAAACTACACATCCCAGCATGCCTTGCCATAGTTTTAGCACTCCCTAATAGAAAAACTGTGGCAAGGCATGATGGGACTTGTAGCTTCACAACAGCTGGAGGGCCAAAGTTTGGACATGCCTGCCATAAGGTCTGGTATAAGGTAGGCTGCTGGACCCCATTGCACTCCCAGGTGCATGCACTGCAAGGTGCTTACTTTGACAATACCCAAGGAAAACATTATCCATATTGAACAACAGCACTTGGTTGGCTTCACTATGGCTTCACTACCGCAGTGTATTTCGTAGACTCTGCATAACAAAATCTCCTAGGGGTAATACGGTTATTTCACATTATAGTGCTGATACCTCCTTCTCTGGTGACCCCATACTGTATAATCTACTGGGCTAATTGTATACGTAGAACAACCTGATTCCACTCCAATACAAAGTACAATTATTGGTGAATTTCTACCTATATATTTCAATATTGCTTTCCACACAAACATTGAAAGATAGCAACACTCCTAAAATGTCTGGTAGCAATGTTGTTGCGATCATGCTGGCAACCGAAGTATCATGATTGCTAATGCCTTATTTAAAAAAATTCATAGTAATATCTCTTTTCGACCATTTGAAGGTCTCTCTGGATAATCAGCCTCTCTGTGTTGAAACTCCCACTTTCACACAAAATTCCTCTAAAACTGCTTAGAGTTTGGATGTGAGCCCATGGGACATCCTTACACCCACTGTCTCCACACACGTGGTTGACACAAGCATACCTAAACCCACCTCTGTTACATACTATGGGTAAAACGACTTTTGTACACCTTTGTAATACAATGACATCAGATTTATCCATGACAAAGGATACATATTTAAACATGAAAGAACTGCCAGTGCGGATTTCTCCTGGTTAAAACCAGAACCCTTTGACAACAACATATTTAAACCAGCCTACTATGGAATCCCCCTAGCTTCTTTTCTTCCGAAACGATAAACCTGATTCGGAACTGGCTCCTTATGTCCCCAAGCCCCTTTCGTTATTTGTTGCCCTTGTTTCAGGGCCTTTTTGCTACAGTGACCTGAAATCTTAGGTATTATTTACACAGTAGGACTGACTGCTCTGTTATGTCCTCTCTCAAATGCCTTGGCACACTCAAAAAGGTTATGGTCTAGGATATTTTGCATCAAACACAACCATCTCATCGGAACATTCCTCATAAATATTATAGATGTTTATAAACTACTGTTTTGCAGGATACTTCCTTCCTATATTCAGACCCCGATATTACCGTACACTTAAGATGGCCAGGTTATCCTTACACTTCTCAAGCTATACCTACTTCTGGACATTACATTGCCCAATAAACCATTGGATTACTTATCAGCTGGGTACATTTTGTCTCTGTTTAATGTAGGGTTGTGCCTTAAACATAATCTTCTATAGATTTGGCATATATACAGCACTCCCATCTTTACCCAGCATATTGTGTTCAGTTGGTTTTTGACTATTTAATATAATTGTTGAATTCAACACGAACCGTTGAAACGGTTCTTGTTCACTTAGGTTTGGAAAATTAAGAAAATGTGGTAAAGAAACTTTGCACCATTTAGTTTACAGATATTCAAATAGTGTAACTTTTTTTTTTCCAAACCCAATTGGAAATTATAAATCAAATATTTTTTTTTTTTTTTTTTTTTTTACGTCATACAGTTGAGATTTGTAACACTTTTTGAGAATGCATTTATATGGCTTAAATTTTTATATGTATGTATATACATTATGTACATGTATCTGCATTGCATAATCATGTTGGATGTAGTGATGTGTATGACTTACTACACAGTGATGCAAATGTTTCAATAAATATGTATTTAAAAAAAAAAAAGAAATGGTGTTGTGCAGAAACATCCGATTTACTTTTCTATGGTACAGAGTCCACCATATCTCATACAAGCTATATTACCATAGAGTTGAATTGTATAAAATATTTGCCAAGTTAATCTGTATATACTGCAATTTTTAAATACTAAATGTATTTCACCTTCTTGTTTCTCTTGCAGGCAAGTAAGTTATCTTTGTTAGCCCCTGGGTCCAGTCTGCTTGATTTTTATTTATTTTTTAAAGAGATTAAAGTTTTTTTTGTTTAATTTTTAAAAAAATTTTATTTCCTCTTTTATAGAGAAAATAAGTACGTTCCACCTGGACAGAGGAGTAAAGATGGCATGTCTTGGAGTAGCCACAGTGTAAGGCAAAATTCCCCAAGAATGGGCCAATCTGGATCAGGGCCTATACCCTCAAGAACTGGATCCCATTCTTCAGAGTTCAGTCCTAATTCTGGATCTGACCAAAGAGTAGTTAATGGAGGCAAGTCTGATTAAATCCTACTTAACCGTATTTAATTTGTTTCAGGCACATTGCTCATGCTCTACCTGTGCTAGAGGCAGGGTGGTAAGTGCCCAGCCAATTGTATCACATTCTTTTATTATATCCCCCCCTCCCCCCCTACTACATAAATGGCTTGAGTTGGCACTCGCAAACAATATTGGTAAAACTACACATTAGTACAATAAACCATCTTCCCTCTGTTATATACTTATACATATTTTTAATTTACCTTTTTTGTTTTTATTTGGTTGTGTTTTTTTTATTTTATTTTTTCTCTCCGCCTTTTCATCCCATATTTTTATTTTTTATACTTCATCTCATTTGTTCTGTCAGGTGTTCCCTGGCCATCGCCTTGTCCATCTCCTTCTTCCCGCCCACCTTCTCGCTACCAGTCAGGTCCCAACTCTCTTCCACCTCGGGCAGCCACCCCTACAAGGCCGCCCTCCAGGCCCCCTTCGCGGCCATCAAGGCCCCCGTCTCACCCCTCTGCTCATGGTTCTCCAGCTCCTGTCTCTACTATGCCTAAACGCATGTCTTCAGAAGGTACAACACCTCTGTTTTTTGTTTGTATTGTAAAACCCCTTCACATTCTGTGCTTCAGGAACAGCTTAGTCCTTAATCACCTCTACAGCTTCAATGTTTGGCAACCCTGATCAGGCTTCCTAATCTATATAATTGGCTTAAGACTGTTTTAGTTGGACTGCAGTTATGTTCTGCACTGGTTTGTAGTGTATTCCTCGCAGCATGATCATCTTGTTACTGTGATGCTTGCATTCATCTCAGGGCCATAGAGGAATCTGTATAGGGTGTTATTTTTTTTTAAGTCCTTTTTTTTTTTATGGAGGTGATCCAAATTTTAGTCTAGAACCGTTTTTTTTCCCCACCTCTTCTTCTTGACCCCTTCAAATTATTTGTACATCAAATAATCTTGTGATCAATTCCCTTGATTTATTAATGATAAACCGTTTTTACTTGCTTGAAGTAGAATGGAATAGAAATAGTTTCACCCAATTTTATTCCTCCTATTAATGTTGCTGACTCACTACGGTTAATGAAATGGATTTTAGAAAAGATTAAGTACACAGTACCTGTCCTTGTTCGGTTCCATCTTTAACCAAATTACATGCACGCAGTCATTTCATAGTCCCACGAGATTTTTCATTTTTTGTTTGGGCATCGAGGTATTCTTGGTTTTTTGTCCATTTGTATGTATTTTAGTTGGAGACTAAATGTTTTCTTTTTATTAATACCATCCCTCCTCAATGTACTTTAATTTGCTGCAAACTACGTTATAAGTTTGCTTCTCTGTATCTGTGGCATGCTTAAATGTGGCTTGTGCAATTTGAAGGGATTTTCTATTTTAAATTTAAATGTTCTCCCTTTTTCTAGTGTGTTTAGCAGTGTCCTGGCATTTATCTGTAGCTTATGACCCATATCTAGCACTGATTTCCTGTTAGACATAAATTCCAGTTGCATATGTGATCTGCAGAGGTCCCAAGTATAACACAAACCAGACCCTGCAAAATACAATAAAAGGGGAGTGTCCAAGTTGACAGCCTGTCACACACCACCAAGTGCTAATATTGGGACTGCAGCGGGTTAAGTTAAACTTTTTGTTCATAGTTGAAAGGGCCTTCTAAAGCCCTGTACACACGGGGGTCACTGAGCAACTGTGTTTTCAGTGTGAGCGATATTGAGCCAAAATCACTCGGCGACCAAATTACACTGTGTGCACCTTTTTATACTGTGTTTTGGTAGTCTGTTTTATGTATTTATATATTCATTGACGCTTTCTAGAAAGCATTTCACTTTAATAGTGTTTCTCTACATAATTGTATTACTTTATCATTTTGAAAAGATTGAAAGACTACAGTATACGTCCTGCTACCCATTTGTCCTAGAGTTTTTATCTGTCTGTCTTTCATTTGCAAACAATATCACTAGCAAATGTGATTTAAGGAGACTGAAGGCAGGAATGAGGTGATTGCATAGCTTTGTTTTATGGAAGTGGATTTTTGTGGGGTCTCCCTCTCTTTATAGTCAACTAGATCACTTCTGATCTTGCATTAATCTATCTTCTGATGTATGTAAGATTATTTAATTGTTTGTATTAGTATTTATATGTATATTTTGCCCTACATTTTCTTGGGCGGATTTTATATCTTGTGCAAGACTCCTACTTTATTGTACTATGTATTTACTCGCTTGAGCCAGATAATAGGTAAAATTTACGGCATGGGAAAGTTTCTCTAAAGTGTTAGGTATCTTTCTGATCTTTTAGTTCTGTTGGAATCATTGGGGTGTTTAAACTACGGTTTACAGTATTTAGGCACCCAGCACATTAGCTAAATTCCATAAATAAGCTGGCTTGTAAACAGACTCCCTTGCTAGAACCAACTAGAGATGTTATGATAAAGTTTAAGAAGGTCTGAGATGAGTAGGAATGTTCTCTCAAAGGTAGGACACTGGAGTTAGCCCTAAAATGGGAACACACTGGACGATATTCGTAACGACTTGGGACAATCCCTCATCACCACAACCCCGCCATCGCTGATCACGTCTGGCATTGTCAAGTGTGTTTGCACTTGCCCATGCTGGCACCCCATTATGTCCCCGTCGCTGCCGTTCTTGCTGGGTACACACATTTTGTGTGTACCCAGCTTTGGACTCTTTGCACAATAATCTACACCAGTGGTTCCCAAACCTTTTTGAATCTCAGTGCCCTGAAGCTTCAAACTGGGAATTTTGTTGAATTATTATTATTATTTTTTTTTAAATATGCCATACAATAATACGAAGGTTAACTGTATGAGGACAAGATTCGCTTCTGTTTGTCCATATATAATATTTGCAGCTACAATTGCTGGTTTGGTCTACTAGATTAACTGACTATAAAACATTTTTAATTGGTACTAGACCACCAACTCTATCCACCTCTGCAATTGACCCAAGGGTGCCACAGCGCACAGTCTGGTAACCACTGATCTACACTGATATATAGAGGCATTCTTCTGTAAAGTTCTGTAATCACTGGTTCTTTAACCATTTTGTGTATTTGTTATAAGATTTTTCTATAAAGCATGTTTTACGCTTTGTTTACCTTTGCTTATATGTAGGATACTAGTGGACATGTATGTATTTAACCGTATCAAAATTTACTAACTTTGTTATTTTCTGTGGATTGCATGGTTATGTTGCAAAATGTGTTATTACTTTGTGCCTGTTAACAGATTTAGTAATGCATTTTGGTTTGTCACATGCATTTTCTGTAATTGCATATTAAAAGTTGTATTCTGCATTTCACGGCAACCTATTTCTGGCACTTGTCAAAATTCATAACAAACTATTGCCATCCATTTTTTAGCTTGCTATAGTCGTTAATTTAGCATTTCTTCTAATTTTAGGACCTCCAAGGATGTCACCTAAAGCACAAAGGCATCCCCGTGCTCATAGAGTTTCTAATGGTAGGAGCACGATAGGTGGAGGTCTAGAGTTTGTTTCTCGCAATGAACCTGGGGAAGTGTCTGCTCCACCAACTCGAAACAACTCTTCAGGTGGCACTTGGTCATCCGTTGTAAGCGGGGGTAAGTTGGATACACTTGTGGTGTCAGTTTTTACCTTGTTATAGGTCTATATATGTATGCCTTGCACATTCACAGAGCTGTTTTATGGCTTTGTACCTTTTTTTTAATTTTATTTCCCCCCTTCTCTCTAGTACAAAGACTTTCCCCCAAGACCCACCGGCCCCGCTCTCCAAGACAGAGTGGCATGGGAAGTGGAGCCCCAGGACAAGTTGTAAGCTCTCCTCAGTCTGGGTCTATTGCACCTGAATCTGTTAACATGCCTGTACCCACTGGATCTCCAACACCTGCAACCACAGCTTCCAATAGAGCAGTTACCCCCTCGTGTGAAGGTATGTTGTCCTCCAGTTTGTTTTTTTTGGGGGGAAAAACAGATTCTGCGCAAGATGGACTGAAGAGCTAAATTTCACAATTACCATTTCTTAATGAGCCACTAAAAGGTTGTGGCCCTAAGGTCACTTAGAAGTGCTGGCTACTGATCAAATAATGCAAGACCATATAATCAATAATAGAAAAAATGTAAACCCTCTTACAATATAATAAAAAGTAGTAAAAAAAACTGAGCGCCGTTGCAGCCCCTTTCTGCGAGGATGTATACCTCGATCTGGACAATCTGATGCATGCATACGTACGTGCAGTTTAAGTCAACCTGGCAATCCCCACAGCACTATAAAAAATATTACATAAAAACCTCCACCCTTACTTTAAAGAGATTTTCCGATTTTTTTTTTTTTTTTTTTTTTTTTTTTTTTTTTTTTTTTGCTGACCTATGCATTTCATAACTTTTATATATGAATCAAATTTGTGTTATTGCCCTCATTTTCCAAATGCAGGTGCTTCTTAACCTACTGGCATATCCTAACACAAAATTATAACCTTATTTCCAAAATATAATAGTTCCCAAAGTAAAAAATGACATCCGAATTGAACAACCATCGCTCTTTATGGTCTTCATGAAGAGGTATGCGTTGGTTGTAGGGTGTTATACTAGAGCCAGTCTTGGTGAGACCTGTCGGAGCCATTCCTTTGAAGCTTTCTGGTCTTCTCTCCTCGACTCCTTTTCAGAAGTGCTCAACCAGGTACTCCTAGAGCCTTGATAGCTAACATTGACACTCCAGATTGTTTAACTGCACATCCCTGTATGCTCTGCTTCAGTTTTGCTTTTTTGGCCATGGTAAATCTGATGCAGAGCATGCTGGGATGTGTAGTTCAAGGTTAGCCATCAAGTTCCTAGAGGCTCTCTCCCTTCATCGGACATGTCTGCTTAAACACGTTGGGGCAGCTGTATTAAGCCTTCAAAAGATAAATGTGTGGGTTATAAACTCCCAGCTAGTCTGCTCCTTACTGCCATTTTTCAAACCTCCTATAACCTGACAGTTGGGGCTGATTGGACATTTATCACTATTAAGCCTTAAAAAGAGAAACTCGAGGGTGCTAAATACATGTGTCCCCATGCCTGGTGGTCTTTTCATGGTCTGGTACCGGTTTCATCCTCCATGGATATTCTCTTTGCATCTGCCACCACATCCAACTATGGATGGTACAGACTTATGCTGCTCTTCTGTTTTAGGGTTAGGCCCTAGATATTCCTTCCAGCTAGAACGTGAGGGAACTGAATCCTGACATTGCTATTTTGACAAGAATTCCAGTACCAGTCATGGTTTTGAGGATATAGTGCCAGCTGTGTGAAGAATTCTCTAGTATGTACCAATTATACACTGCATGATCCAGACCCTTAGTGGAGTTTCTTTGTATAGTGGGCTCTTCCATAGAACGGTTTTGTTTGTAAGACCACCAGTGTTCTGGTCCCAGATGTTGCAACTCTAAGGGATAGCACAGATCTGAGAAGAATTCCAAATTAATAATTGGTATCCTCCCAAAGACCTATCTTTGCTCTGGCTTAACTTTAATAAAGTATTTGATAGGTTTTTGGAGCCAATGACGTAGGGGACATTTTGGCATAAAGTAGGCTAAGACTGGATTCTCCATTTTGGTTGGGCACATCCACATTGCATCTGCATACCTGAGTAATATGGGAAAAGGGGAGTTTGGCTTGCACTGACTTGTATTGTTCTGATATTTTTGTACCAGCTTGTATTTTAATAAGGATATAAATACCTTCTACATTTGTGCTGGTGGTGCTCCCCGGAGTTATGGGTAACCATAAATTTTGTGGGAAGAAAAACAGTTATCTTTTTGTTCCCACAAAATTTACCTGAGTAATATGGCAGTTGATGCACTCATCTTGGTTATGATCTTCACCTTTTGCAATCTTAGCATGCCGTGGCTTTGGTCTTTTTCCTTTCAGTATTTTTGTTCTTGATTATTACCCGAGGCCCAATGTTTTGTCTCCCCTTCCCCATGGGTTTATCTAAGAAGTTGAAGTGGATTATCTTCTGCTCCTTGTGCATGGCAGTAGAATGAGGAAAAAAAAAACTTTTACAGTTTTGTCCTGCTATCCAGGTTTTGTCACATATAAACGCACACCTTTGTGTGAAATGGTTACAAGAATAAAAATCCTGGAAAAGTGACCTGGAATTTTTACTCTGGTCACATGTACCCCTTTTTCACTGGTCTAAGAACCTGAGTTTTTGCTGGGTCAATGGAAACGGCTAGAAGTGTAAAAAAAAAAAAAAAATCCTGGGTCTAGTGACCTGGGTTTTTTATTTCCCCAGCACAGGAGCAGAGTTTTTAACAGGCTTCTTCTGGGTAACCTCTCTGAGTCGTGATTTTTGACCCTGGGCAGAGGCAGCTGGCCACCCACCTGTACCCACACGCTGCCCTGCTTTCCTGGATTTTAGCTTTTAGTGGAAATGGTGCCCATCTGGGAAGAACCCAGTGCAGTGGAAATTGGACCAGCAAGTGGAGACCTGCCAAAATCCTTGGTCAAAAATTCAGTGTATGACCCAGGTTTTTGGTGATAAAGCAGGGTTTTTAGCTGTTCTTTCCTTCAAAAGAATTTGCCTTTGACTAAAGCAGTAATGGCTAACCTTGACACTGCAGCTGTTTGTTGAACTATACATCCCAGCATGCCCTGCATCAGTTTTAGCTTGGCCAAAGGTTAAGGTTAGCCATCACTGGACTAAAGCAATCAGTCTTCTGTCCACATATGCACATGTCTTTGTATTCAAAATTGTTGGAATCCTGCAAAGATGTTAACCACAGCTTCTGACCCAAAGGATGTTAGAAAGTGGGCTATGTATTATTATTTAATGCTTTTACTCTAAGCACATGACTACACTGAAAGCCCCCCCTTTACACTTTTATTCCCCCTCTTAAAGGGATTAATTTAAGTTATTTTTGGAGAACCCCACACCTCCTTCCAAAAAAAACTATCTAGTTATTTTCTAACCAGGTCACAAAAGACAGAAAAAGAAACAAACAGCGGGGTTTAGAGTAGTAGTTTTTTTTTTTTTTTTTTTATTAAGTGTTCAGGTTAGAAAAATTCAGTTTTCTGTTGCGGCTATACTGTAATAAGCATACCATACGGAAAGGCAATGTTAGTGCATCATGGTTTCTCATGTGCTATCAATGTATAAAACTTGTACTTAGAAAGGTTTTTATATTTTGGCTCTCACAAATGTAGGGTTGAGTAAAAGGACAAGTAAATTGTGCATCATCCCTGAACTTTGTAAGCTGAAGGTCTAAAACCATTTGACTATATAACATGTATTCTTCTTTAGCTAAGGACTCAAGATTACAAGATCAGAGGCAAAATTCTCCAGCTGGAAGCAGAGAGTCTATCAAACAAAGCGATTCTTCTAGTTTTAGCAAACCCGACAATAAAGGTAATGTATGCAAATGCTACTTTAATGTCCGTATTTAATGTGAAGAAATCACAATAAAAATTCCTTACCATGCACAACAAATTAGATGGGAATTTCTTTCAAAGTTTAGTAATTTTGGGGAACTGCTCTCTAATTGATTATGGCATACAAATCAAAATGTAAAAGTCAATTTAAGAATAGGTATTTTTGGAATAAAGTTTAGTAATTTGTGGAACGGTTCTCAAATTAATTTTTAACTTTTGATTTGTATCCCATAATCCATTTGAGAGCAGTTCCCCCAAATTACTAAACTTTATTATAAAAAATTCATTTTCTTGTGTCCAAAGTGGGGATGTTTCTCAACTTTTTAGATCATTCTGTGCAATTAATGAACACCTTAAATTGTTAATGGTCTGAAACATTTTCTGACTGACTTATTCATTCTTTAAGTAGTGTCTCCTATGGCTTCAGAGCAAAGAAAGCAACTTGATGATTTAAAGAAGTTTAAAAATGACTTCAGGGTATGTACAAGGTGTATCTATTAAAAACTGAGCAGTGATGCAGAATGCAACAACTTTTAGTCGTGTCATTATGCTAATATTACTATAAATCTAATTACTGGTATCTTGTATAGTTACAGTCTAGTTCTAGTCCTGAATCCATGGATCAACTTCTTGCCAAAAACCGTGATAACCTAGAGAAGCCCAGAGAGCTTTTGAAGGAAAAGTCTGATTCAAACTCCAAGGAGTCTACCAGTGAAAGTGGCAGTAATGCACCTACAAGCAATAGTAGCAGCAAACCAAGCAGCCCCAGCATCTCCCCAGTAATTAGCAGTAGTGGTCCAGAGGCGAAGAGAGGTCCCGAGGTTACATCACAAGGTGTACAAACCTCAGGACCTGGCAAGCAGGATAGAGATGACAAGGAAGACAAAAAGGAAAATGCTACGGAGTAAGTGAATTGCTCCTTTTTTTTTTTTTTAACATTAAGCCAAGCTGTAATTCTTAAGTCCAGTATTCGGTCATTAGGTCGACATATGGTTGACACAAGCAAAATGTTGACATGACTATGGTCAACAAAGCAAAAGGTTGATGTGGTTTTTGGAAAACACTTTTGGGGCTTTACTATACTTTACCATCTACATGGAGTGCTACACTAATTGGGAATACACTTGGGTGTCAACATGGATACCAAAAAAGTGTGGAGAAACTTGTGGTTGACCAGGAGTCTGTCGACCTTGCACGTGTCGACCCTTTTTTACCATAACTGTTATGTCCATTTGATTTAATTGCATAAAAAGGGAATAAGTAGCATCTAAAATTTGATGCCATTTAGAAAAGGTGTTTTTGATTTTAGGGAGATTATCAAACTTTTTTAAAGGTTGTAAAAACTTAATAAATAGGAATATTGGAATAGGGGAACATACAGAGGACAAGTATAGGTGTTGTCCATAGCAACCAAAGTTGGCCATTTTTATATAATACACAAGATAATTAATGGCTAGAGTTCCTTTGGCAATATCTGTGTATCCTCTTTGGAGCCTCTCCTAGTTTTGTGATTGTCTGTACAAGGGGTGTCCGCTAAGTTTCCAGATTTGTAGTGAACTATAATCCCTGACTATAAAGTTCTTTGGAATGTCAAGGCACAGAACCGTTTTTCATACAAGTAGCACTGCACAATGAAGAAATCTGCATGTTCACTTCCTTCACAAAATGCTTATGGACCTCCGCTGAGGGCACTGGAGAGGGATGGTCATCTTAGACTAAGGGGGGTATTCAATGTCAGGGGCACGGCTGTCGAGCTAGCGCGACAGCCGTGCCCCTGTCCCGTTCTCGGTCAGCTCGCCTGGAGCTCGGCAGTTGGTATTCAATGTCCCGGCCGCCGAGCGGCGAGAAGGGGGCGTGGCCGCGAGTTGATGACGAAAATAGACGAGCTCCGGCCCAGGAGCTCTCCTATTTCCGGCTTTTCTCGGCAGAACGAGCCCGACAGCTTGTGCTGTCGGGCTCGTTCTGCGCAAAACCCCTGTTCGATGCTGTCGGGGAAGACAGCATTGAATAGGGCCCCGCAGCCATCTCCCCCGTCGGGAGATGGCTGCGGGAGCTCGAATGACATTGAATACCCCTCTTAATGAGTAGTCTGCATCAAGAGGACAGTTTTGACTGACTGCAAGCTGCTTTTGGAGACGCAGCATGTCCCTAGACCAGGCATTCCCAACCACGGTCCTCAAGGCACACTAACAGTGCAGGTTTTAGTGATATCCAGGCTTGAGCACAGATGACTTAATCAGAATCACTAAGGTACTAAATAAAGCATCTGTGCTGAAGCCTGGATATCACTAAAGGTGCCCATACACGTTACAATTATTGCATACAATATTGTATACAATATCACATCTCATCGCATCTCGGTTTCGCGATGAGATCTAGTACAAAAAGTATGTGCAGCACATACTTTTTGTACTAGATCTCATCTCATCGCAAAACCGAGATGCGATATTGTATCCAATAATTGTAATGTGTATGGGAACCTTAAAACCTGCACTGTTGGTGTGCCTTGAGGACCGTGGTTGGGAATGCTTGCCCTAGAAACTGCTTAGGTGGTATGCAGGATTTCAATGCTGGAGGTGCTGTGACTGACTTATGTCTTTCTTTACCAATGGAAACCTAGCAGTAGTTTGGGGCCTGGTTAAGTTGGATGCCAGGGTGTCTGCAGCCCAGTTAGAGAAGGAGATGGGCAGGATCCATTCATTTGATACGACATCAAAAGCTTGGCCTAAGCAAGGATTCTGAATGATGGTGGCCCCATCTAGTCTTAGAGCAGGATGTGTCTTGGATGACTTTGCGCCACAACGTCATGGCTAGGCTTGCTGGAGTTTGCTCAAACTGTTTGAGAGATCATCTTTTTGTTGCAATAATACAAAATGTATGGGATTCGTCAGACGCTGCAATGGAGACACTCATCCACCTTGTAGAAGACAGACCTGCTTCGGACCGGTCCAGTTGCTTAACAAAGTGGTTTGAGCCCGTGCAAAATTGCAGAGACTCCTGGTGAATACTTTCTTGTAGTATTAGTCACATTAGGGACTAGCCTGGGTTTGTGTTTAGTTATACCATTGTGATCATATCTATATTTGCTACATTTTTTATATAGATATTTTTATAGCAGGCACAATGTCTGTTTGCCATTCTCTGCATTCCCCTATGTTACACACCACTGCATCAGCTTTGTGTGTATGGTGTCGCACTTTACTCATTGCTAATAGGGAGGCCAATCCCAGACCATTTGTTTTTAAATAATGGGATTGAAATTCTCTTAATCTGGTAAAATCTGTTCTTTTTGGGGCACACTGTGGGGCAAGTGTCCAGTATTTAAGCTGAAGAACACGTTCTCTCCTTCTGCGCGCCTTAAGGCCCCCTAGAAAGCTTCAGTTGTCCAAATGGATGGCTTCTTTCTATCCCATGCCAGATGAGTATAGGGCCAGGTGGGAGATTCCGCCACCCATGGTTGCTCATGCTGCATGCCTTGCTACTGAGCAGAGAATACAAACTTTGCTTAAAATTGCTTATTTTGAGTCCCTTTAACGCAGCCAACACTTGAGTATGCTTATGTAGTTAAGGCAGCTAATGGGCTGAGGACTTAAAGGTGGGCCTCACTTTATGTATGAACTATAAGGACATGATACCCTTGGTAGCACTTATTAGGTCGGGAAGCTCCTAGGGGAAGCTGCTGTAGATGCTGAAATCTTTTCCTCTAAGGTGTGTGCTTTGGGAGGTAGTAGAGCACTTTTGGCTACACACCTGACATGTTGTTGCAAACTTAAAAACAAAACAAACGGATCACCCAGTGTGCTCCAACCAAGCTTTTAATGGAGTCACCCTGGTGTCCACCTCAGCTTTAGCAGCATTGTCCTTAGTGATGGCGGACAATCCCCGCTGCCATTCCTGACTGGGGAAATGGTGGCAGGGCCCTATTCAATACGGTCTTCCTCTCAGCAGAACTTGTGAAGTCAGGCACGTTTTGCTGGGAATTGACGAGCTCCCGTTCGCTTCTCGCGGCCATGCCCCATTCTCGACGCTCAGCAGACGGGACATTGAATCCCACCTGCAAAATCTCAGTCAAGCAGACCGAGAATGGGACAGGGTCACAGCTGTGGGGCCAGCACGACAGTTGTGACCCTACATTGAAAACCCCCCCTAGTGTCTCCAGCGGGCTATGTTGAGCTCCATAGAAAGTTTGGGAAAGTAGTGAATGTGCTTCTGTTTTCAATGCTGCTTTTATGCGGATCTGTACCTTGACATTACACACAGATTTTGTCTAACTATGCACTGCACATCCAGAAGCCTTTTGCACACACCTCATATCTATAGATTCAATGTCCTGGTTGCATTTTTTATTTAATGGTTATCTGATCTGTTTGTTAATGGCTGGTAACTTTTTTTAGAAAAACGATTTACTAACTTATTTTTTTCTTTCTCTAGACAAGTACGGAAGTCCACCCTAAATCCAAATGCTAAGGAGTTCAACCCACGATCATACGCTCAAGTAAGTGACTATTTTTTAAATTTTATAAAAAAAAAAAAATTCTGTTCTTTCCTATTCCCTATTTCCACTTCAGTGTTATGCAGACACAAATGAATATTTGTTAAGGTCAGCAATCACAGCACATTACACGAAATATGATGTACTAGGTCCACACGCTGCTGCAGGTCTATGTACATTGTCCGCATTTGCTGGAGTAGGTGAAACTATATACAACGCACATGAGCTGGCGAATCATCATATTGTAGATGCTTGTTAGTAGCAAACAAGGCTTACAAAACATGGTATTTATAAATATTTACACTATTCCGCATTATAAAAATATGAATTGCTTTATTTAAAGCACAATTGTTTGGAAAAGTCAAACTACTAAAGGTTGAGTATGCTTTATCCATAGTTTCCATAATGTCATTTTTTATTTGATAAAAGCCTTACTGAGACATCTGTAACTGGCACTGCTGAGGATATGATATGTAACTGGCACTAAATATGTGCAAGAAACCGATTGCTTAGCATTCAATTTCAGTACCGGAGATAGTACACACACTTTGTTTCATGTTTTAAAACCTTGTTTTGTCCACAAATAAAATGTGTTTCTTATGTTTGATGTGTTTAAACATAAATGCAAGATACCTCATTGAAATATAAAAATGGTCCCGAGCTTGGATAAGGGATACGCAACCTATACTAGTTTTTGTTTGTTTTATTTCTGTATAGCTGGATATCTTGTTCATGGGGTGTGGTTTTTTTTTTTTTTTTTTTTTAATATATATCTATTTTCTTTCAGCCCAAGCCTTCTACAACACCAACCTCACCTCGACCACAAGCTCAGCCGAGTCCTTCAATGGTGGGACATCAGCAGCCGACCCCTGTATATACTCAGCCAGTTTGTTTTGCACCAAATATGATGTACCCAGTTCCTGTCAGCCCTGGTGTCCAGGTAATAAATCAAACAAAATGCATACAGACTAGCTCACTTTAGCTTTTATGCCATTTACGCAAATCCCTTCAGAGGGTAGTGTCAGTCGCAAGCAAAATAATCGGGGTTGCCTTACCAAGCATACAACATATATTTGGGACGCGGCTTCTCTCTAAGACAAATAGTATCTTGAGGGATCCTTCTCACCCGAGTGGTGATTTGTTTTCCCTACTCCCCTCAAGTAAGCGATATCGTTCAGTTTTATGTAAAACCCAACGATAGAGAGTTTTTTCCAGGCGGCTATCCGCACTTTAAATATTTAATGTCAACTGTGAACCACGCACAATCTGGTATTTTAGGGTTACCTTTTTCATTGTTATAGTTCTGTCTGTATTGGTTACATTTTATTTTCGTTTAATGTTCATCACATGTGGTGCATTTTATGATAAATAAAGATATTATTATTACAAATTAAATTATAGAGTTATAGAGAAATCCTGTGTTTGTGCTGCCGGGGAACAGATTACATTGTCTAGGTACACAGTCAAGGGGTCAACACCAAAAGTCTGACATGCAATAGGTAGACATTGACATGATGATGGTGGACACATGAAAAGGTCCACTTACGGTTTTCACCATTGAAAGCATTTTTAGACTTCTGTTTTACCATCCAGGTGTACTAAACTTGGGAAAAGTGCCTGAAACATGGCGAGCAAAGCACATTAAATAACAAAAAATGTGACCCTTAAGTTTCAACCTTTTTTTGTTTTAACCTTATGTTGCCCTATTGACTATGGACCGATATACTGTAGACCTATTTATCCACACCCATGCTGCCATAATCCGATTCATTGGATAATTCTTGTTCTGACCTTTCTCAGGCAAATGTATTGGACTCTTAGGTGGTTCATCAACAAAAATACAATGTAATATTCGATTGGATACTATTGTACCAATGAAGGTGTTTTTAGCAATTAAATTCATATGTCTCCATATTTCTGTAGATCTGTTTCCAGGTTAGATACATTCTGTACGATGACTTATACAACAAATGTGAATTTTTTTTATTTTTTTTGTCTAGATCTTGTATGACGCACATAATGGTGTGATTTTGTAGAAAGTCTCTAATGTTCCCTTTTTCTGTTTCAGCCATTGTATTCTATTCCAATGACGACAATGTCAGTCAATCAGGCCAAGACATACAGAGCAGGTAAAGGTGAGACTGGTACACGTGATGTACTATTTTCAATTATTATGGTTGTGCTTTATATGTGATGTGGTGGTCACTATAAAGCTATTTATGTAGTACATTTGTTGCTGCAGCATGTAGTTCTAGCACATGAAGCAGTTTTCGATTTTGTGTAAGAACATACTGTGCTGTAAAATGTCGTCATTTTTTATTTGATCCCTTATTCTTGCCAGGTTTGTTTCTTTAATTCCTTGTCGGGACCTCTCTAAAACTTTTAGATTATGCTCCACTTGTCTCATACAAGTGAAATGCACTCTTCAATTTGGACTTCCTTTTGATTGTGCCTAGCACATAAGAATGATTAGCTTATACTAGTGTGCGTCAGGATTACTTTTGATTATTAATAATAATATTATGTATATGGTGCCACAAGGGTTCCGCAGTGCCTAACCGAAAATAACGAATTACAGTCCAAGGCAATTTAGGACAATTACATGGTAAATAAAGAGTTTCATCAGGGGCAGGACATAAGCAATTATTCGGGTGACAGATCTATATATCTCGATTGATAGATATATTTCATTCAATGTATAAGAAAAGCACATGAGAAGAGCAGGCCTACTTCGTCTCCTGGCTATGGCTTTGCTCTAATGGTGGTTTACCTATGTCTTACCGAAGCGGTTATGTTAAGAGAATTGTTGGATGCAAATAATAGGCAGGAAATTACGGAGTGAGAGCAAAATGGCTAAATGGTGGACTTTACACACAAACCTACCTATTTCCATTCTCAAAAATGCAGTCCTACAATAAACATATTATACATTTTAATTAAATAGTCTGAATGCTTCCAGGCTGATCTCGGACGGTCACTTCATTGCATGCCCAAATTAATGCACTCTCTCCTATATGATTGAATCTGTACACAATCTCTCCCCCCCCCCCCCCCCATTTTTTGTTTTATTTTTATAAAATGTTTTTGCTGTATTGTACATGTTGAAGAAAGTAAGATGACCTTTTTTATTACATTTGTGTGCTTATTGTTCTGTCTTACAGTACCAAATATGCCCCAGCAGCGGCAGGACCAGCATCACCAGAACACTATGATGCACCCAGTGTCCGCAGCAGGACCTCCAATAGTAGCTACTTCACCTGCCTATTCTGCACAGTATGTGACTTACAACCCTCAGCAGTTCTCTAGCCAGCCTCTCATGCAGCATGTTCAACACTATCAGTCGCAGGTAACCTACCCTCATCTTTAATTGCTTGATCTTGGAACTGAACTGTTTTAATGTATTTTTTTCCTTCTAGCTCGCTCGGTAGTTTGCTGTGAATTCTTTGTGTTAGTTATATCTGTTTTTTAACCAGAAATTTCCTTTAGCGGTGTTAAACAGATTTAATTATTAAGGGGCATAGTCAGTTGCAGCTAAGTCACCACTACCCCATTCAGGGCCAGATGGATCAAACTTCATAAAGTGATCAAATGGAGTGTGATAGCCAGCCAAACTGCTCCAAACTGCCATGTTAAAGTCTGGGTTTGAAAAATGGCAGGTAGGAGCTGGTTGTTTATCACACCCCATTTTCTCACTGTTGGAAGTTTGATACATCTGTCCCTTAGTTTGCGGCCGGAACCTTGTACTCTTAACTAAAATGTACATTCTGCATTTCTCATATGGAAATGGCTTTTCCACATCATATTCAATTAAACAATGTGGCTAATTGAATATGCTCTTAAGTAATCCATGCACAACAGGTTATGCTTTTTTGCAATGGGTTGAGTACAAAATGCTTGCCGTCTGTATCCTGACAAATACTGCTAAGTATTTTTCCCATATCTGCCCTCTACTGCAGCCTAACCATCTCCCATTGCCTAACCCCCATATTTAACTTTGGCATGTCAGGATTCTGGCCATCGGGATCCTGACTGGGATGTGGACAACCTGAGGAAGTAATACCTTTTCTCCATGCTTTGTCCAGCAGCTTTTGGCTCTAGCTTCTATTTATGAATTGCATTTTTTGTTTTGTGTTCCAGCATCCACATGTATATAGTCCTGTAATACAAGGAAACTCCAGGATGATGGCTCCACCAACACATGCACAGGCTGGTTTAGTGTCTTCATCAGCTGCACAGTATGGAAATCCTGAGCAAACACATGCGATGTATGGTAAGAAACAGTAACACTTAGTAGTAGCAGATTTTATTAGGAAGTGTTCAAGATATGTATGTTCTACATTCACAAACTTTGAATAGAACACCATTTTGAAAGTGATTCCAAATAGTCCATAAAAGTTAGTTTTGTAGTGTGCTGCATAAAGAGATTGAGTATCTTGTGGGCTGAAGTAATATTTCAGTAGCATTGACGATCTAGAACCCTAATAAAGCCTGTTCAATCCCAAGCAAATCCATTTATAAACTTCTGCCACAAAGGTGCATGTTTTAGCAAAACATTTGGCAGCAGAAAATGTAACAAGGCCTGAAAACCTGCTAATGTTATCCAAAGGATAATCTCAGTATAAATGTACGTATCCTTGTCCTGCCTTTATATAGTGTAGTATCCACAACTGTACTGCAGGTGTCTCTTATGTTATAGGAGCTCTTCTTGTTCCACAAGAAGAACTTGTAATAGTGAGGTTTGTTACTCTACATAAAAGGACGTGTCTTATGTTTTGAGTGGTGTATCCTATTACTATCGCTAGCAAGGGATTTGCATACGGCTACCATTTTCTAAAAATTTTCTCTAGCACGTATATATATATCTAATACTTGCCATACATCAGAATGACCAGCTTCTGATCCACATCTTGCCACTATTTCCTTTTAAACCCCCTGGCCGCTTCAGACATATGATTAGATCTTATGAGTGTAATTTCACATAAGATCTATCGTAAGATCTGCAACTCCCAACATACTGGTCGTTGGCAGCAACTTCAGATCATGTGTGCAGTACATAAGATCATAAGATACACCTCATGACCCACGCATCGAATCATTATTGTACAAAAAAAAACACAATGCATTGTACGAGCACTCGAAATTGTGCATTCAGGCCTGAAATTGTTGTAATGTATGGCCGGCTTTCTTCTACATCTTCCGCTTGCAACCTTTACTAGCTCACTGCATGGCTTGCTGCTGTATATTGCTGGATGCAGACTTATTTGTCTGTACTTGTTCTTATCACTATGGGCAAAGACACATATAACCGTCTGTTATGCCAGTTAGAAGCGGTTGGGGTTTCACCATATATCTAATAACGTTAGTCCCGGCATTATACTTACTATATACTTATATTATACACTAGTAAGATTTATCTTCAGATCTGGCTGGTTGGAACAAAAACATGCTTATGGATGAGTGACAGTTTGTCAGTTCTCCAGCATTCCCAAGCAAATGGTCAACTGTCATGTGCTCTCATCCATAACCATGTTTTTGTTCCAACCAGACAGATCTGCAGATAAATCTGCGTGTGTATGGCCACCTTAAGCCCATATTATTTGTTCTATGTAGCTGTGACTTTAGTCTTGTGTCTAACGTATGCTAAATATTTGTATTAATAATCATGCCTGCCTATAACTAGTAGGGTCAGCAGGCTTCTCTTTTTTTTTTTTTTTTTTTTTTTTCTTCAATTTGTTTTCATGTTAGTCTTTGTCTACATACCCAGTTATAAAAGAGCTTTACACATTCATGGGAATTCCCTCTTGCATGATCAGCTGCTGCATGACTGAACAGAGAATCCTTGTCTCTGGCTTCCTCTACATTTAGAGGTTTTTCATTCCCCATTCATGAGCACCCCAGGCGTTCACATCTTATAAATGTAGAATATGGACAATCTCTGCCTTGTCATTTCATCCCCAGCTCATGTTGCGCTAGGACATTTCCTGGATAATTTCTCTTGTACACTTGGCATATAGGAGAATATTTTAGTTGCATGTTTGCAGGTCTGTGCTGCTTTCCACAATCTTACCTACAAATTTAAGACTTGTTTTCCTTTCTATTTTGGAGGAGGTGGAGATTAACTAGCTGTGGTAGTGGAGGAGACTGGCCCATCGTGTGTCGTCCCCCCCCCCCCCCTTTTTGTACTTTGTTCACCTGCAACCAAAAAAAAAATGCACCAGCATGGGATGCAAAATGCAGTTTTCCCTGCCCACTTAAACACTAGCTGGCATTTCAATACTTAAGTCTATATGTAACTCTTTATTGATTGGTTGTGCAGGTTAACTGTTTCTTTCCAAAAGCTGTGCTTTGCGATGTCTCACTCGGTAAGCTCTGTAGGCCTATTTAATCCTATGGGCTATTTTACACCATCCTATTTTGGTTTTGTTTGGCCGGACAGCAAAAAGCTGTGCCGGGGGTTTATTGTATACAGAGAGGTGTAGTATAATTGCCACAAGTAGCAGCCGGATATATCTACTGAAAAGGCCAGCTGCCAGGCATATCCCTGCCCCAAAACTGAACATCACATTGAAACACCACCCCCAGAATTATTTATATTCTTTATACTGAAAGGCGCTGCCATCCGGCAAAAAAATGGACACCTTTTGTACAGCTTTTTGCCATCAGGTTAAAAGCGGATTGAGTGAAATATCCCTATAGCCTTGCTCAGGCTACCCTTTTTACATTACTGGATATGTTTCTAATGCTTAGTCAGGCACTGATCTGCTGGCCAGGTTTGTTTAAGACAAAAATTAAATATATGTACTGAAATCCCCCCTCCCCTGGGGCTAATAATCCCCAAAAATTATATAATCCTAAAAAATAATGAACTTTAATTGTTCTCCTCCCATCCTGGGGGAACACTGCTCATGTCAAGTGTCTACTTATGGATCACTTGAAACCATAGTGCATTCTCTATGCGGCATAACCTGCTGTTATATTTCACACCGTTCAGGATCTCCTTGGCACCCAATATGCATCCGCTTTGTTTTTAGTAATTTCCCAAGCAGCGTTATGTAATCGACTACATTGAAATAGTACCACTATTAATCCAATGGATAAACCTGAAATTAATATATAGAGGTGTTCAAATAATTACTTTATCGATACTTTTTTTTTTTTTTTTTTTTTCTCATTTGCTTTGTTTGTGTAGACTATCCCCAGACACCGTGAAGTCAGATTTGTATTCAGCATGTTGAATCCCTTTGGAACCATAGACATCACTGTGCTTTGAGGCACAGTGCCTCACACCTGTCTAGTACCACATCTTGTCACACTTTCTGATATGATTAGGCTGCTTTGTCAGGAGTAGTATTTCAGTCTACGAGAGGGCTCCCATGGTGTAGGTGATGGAACCTTCTCTCAGAGCAGTTTGGCTACATATCTGTAAACTGAACATCCCAAGGAACACTGGAGTTGAGAATATCTGCATGCTGGCATAGGTCCAGATTCATTGCACAGGCAAAATCTCATGCTCATTATCCATCGTGTCAGCCTTATTTTGCTTTCACAAAAGGCTAATTTACCTTTTTCTATTTTCCCAAATTCAGCATTTCCTAAAATCCCCAACAACAAGGAGACTGCCCCTTCTTTCTACTTTGCCAGTGAGTTGTTGCTGTTTTTTTGTTTTTCTTTCCCTTACTTGACTGACTGTGCTTGTTAATGTGTTACAAAGCTTTCTTATCTGTTAAAATTGGAACGGTACAGGTTTTTTTTTTTTTTTTATTTATAAACCATAATCATTTAGTAATTGATGCTAAAAATGAAGCGGCGCCATAACTTTACATATTCATTCAGGATTTGCTAAAGCTAGTGTTGCTGCATTGTAAAGTAGTCTGACTCCTGTGTTGAACCTACTTCAGCGCTTTTTTGTGTCTATTCCAACATTATGATCAGTAATTAAATCTGTGCAGTTACCCCCAGAGATTACACCATGTGATTGTTTCAGTAGACTTTGAAATGTTAGAAAATTGCACCAGTTGGCTTATTTATCCCCTATAGCAAATATAGATAATCCGCTTTCTTTCAAGGATGTTGGGTATAGGTGACGATCAGCCAGTTTTGTGGGCCTCCCTATCCCTTGGCTCTAAAAGTATTTTAGAGTTTTAATGACCTGATGAGCATTAAATGACAGGCCATCAAGACTTTCCTACTTATCTATGTCAGGAACCAGCCATTCTGATTTTTTTTTTTCTTTAGGTAAATTTCTCCCTTTGAATTCCTATGGGGCTTGGGATGTGTCATTTTTGTCCTTCTAGTTTCCAGACATTGCAAAGGCTGATTTTATTTGGTTTTGTAGGCTGCTTCTGCTTGTTAATCTCACAAACTCAATAGGTTTCACCTGGAATTGGATTTATGAATGATCATAGTCTCAATCCCTTATTGATCATGCATAGTCCAAGTATTCAGCTATACTTATGGAAGTGAGTGTTTGCCTGTGGACCCCCAAATCCATTTTAAATTGAGGCACAATATAAATAAAAACTTTTACTGTATGATCAGCCCTGAAGAGCAGTATAGCATTTTTATGACCTCCTGTTGTATGGGTGGCATTTTGTATTGCTTATACCAAGGGATCTCAAACTCTGTCCTCGAGGCCCCACACAGTTCACTGTTTCCAGGTCATCCAGCAGGTGCATTCATTGCTCATTAACACATTTTGAAAGATCCACAGGTGGAGCTGATTATTTCATTAGTGATTCTGTGAGGGGACCTGAAAAGCATGCACTGTGTGGGGTCCTGAGGACAACATTTGAGAACCTGTGCTATAGGCCATACATTTGGGTTGGTCTTGAACCCTTACATGTGTAATATAATTGTTTGGAACAGTGGACCGCTACAACACACAGCAAGCATTCATTATGCCTTAGTCTCTGGAGGTAGCAGATGGGAAGCCATAAATAGTCACAATGCAAAGTGTCTGGAGGGTTAGACACATGCGTTTTTAAGCTGTGTACAAACGAAGCAATATGATCGCTGGCAATCATATTGCTCAGTGTCCTGTTTTCATCAGCGACCAGAGATGAAAATGTCACTGCCGGGAGAAGCAGCAGGGGAAGTCGCTGGTCAGAGGAGCATGCTCCTCTGATCAGTGACCATTAGGGGGCTGAAAACGGGAGCGCGCACTCAGCGATTTATCGCCACTGCATACTCCAGCCGCTGGCAATATGGTCGCTCATGGATTACTTGCCCGCTGAAAGACTCTAAAATGAACCTCTGCATTTGCTGCTCCAGCTGATAAATCTTAACCTACAGCCTTTCCTTACTGGTTTGATAGGTATATGATGTTCTTTGGTACCAGGGATCTACAGTAGTACAGTGTTTGGTAGGCCTAATGTTCTAAACTGAGAAACCTTTTTAGATGTAAGAAAGAGAAGGCATCGTAATTGACAGAATAATTCTGTGTTTAATTCCGATTCAGTGATTTTGATCAGAGCAGCAGCGAGCGCTTTCAGTGTTATTGACCTTGAATGCATGTTTAAATCTGAAAAGCACAATCTAAAAGGGGATGCCGTGTAAGTCTGCATCTGTATGTCTAATCCATTGAAGGGCTTTGCTTCGCCTCTTATTGAAGCCTATACAAGATGTTGTGAAGCTTCAGGTCCCACACATTACTTTAAGCTTTCCACTTTCTGGCAAAATTTGCTCTATTTCTAAAGACTAAAAACCTTATGCAAAGAGCACAACAGAAGGGTTCTCATGCACCTATATGCCATATGGTGCGAAACACCTGGCACGTCTCAGGCGCCCTAGCTGTAGCATATTGCATAATACTTTTTAAGTCGGTGAAAACTTTCACACCGTTTACTAGTCTCCTGGGCATGTGACTTGAACTTCACAGGAATTTGCCCACATACAAAGTTTCAGATTAGGAAAATGGAAGTAAGCCTGAGGAAACATCAGCTATTAGCATCAGAGCCCTTGCTGCACAGCCTTAGACATGCAACATTGTACATCTGTGTGCAATCACTTACTGCGGTCTGCATACAAAAAGCAGTGTTTGTTGCTTCCAGTAGTAGTATTTGTGGGTATAGGAGACACATTTTAAGCAAAGAGTCTCTGCGCGGCGGTCTCTCAGTGGTGCAGAGAGTAGCTGTTTGTCGCTATTTGAGCAGCAGTGTATGGCCATGGGTGTAGGGCAAGGTGTTTGCTTCATTCGTTTGTTGTAACTGGCACCATTTATTTGGATGCAGTATGAAAATGACATGCTGCTCTACACACAGTGTGACTAAACTATAAAGTGAGCGGTCTCCTTAATATTGTGCAGCTTGAAGAGTGCAGGAGTCCTGCTGCTTATTTATGTATAATAATATTGTTTAAAGGAACATTTGTTGCATTCACTTCGGTGAATGCAGAAGCTCCATCTGCACAGCAGGTAGTGTCATGCTATAAGTTCACAAGCAGGCAATCCATAAGCCTTGGAACGTTCTAACCTTCGGGAATGGTCAGGGTTTTTTGTTTTCTTTCATTCAAAGCTTCACTGTAAGAAGTATACTTTATAGCTAATAACATTTCCGTTGATCAGTTGTATGTCCAATATGCAGCAATGCTTGTTTGCCGTTTAGACTTTCATATATTTAAATGCCCTTTGTTCCAATTATAGTTAATTATTATCTCATGAATCCTCCAGATTTACCTTTGTGTGTGTTTTTTTATTTTTTGCAATTTTCTTTTCAATAACTTTTTTTTCTTCTGAATTTTTTAGTTTCCACTAGCTCCCTAGCACAGCAGTATGCTCACCCTAATGCTGCACTACATCAACACCCCCCTCATCCTCAGCCTTCAGCGACACCTACTGGGCAACAGCAGTCTCAGCATGGAGGTAATCATCCAGCACCAAGCCCAGTTCAGGTGAGAAATATTCAGTGTTCTGTAACTATTTTGCGGCTGTACCAGGAGGCATCCATCTATTTTACAGACTTAGTTTGACCATGGTTGCTCATTGCAAATACATGTAGCTGTGCTTTTGGGAGTACCGCGCCTTTCTGCGCTTTACTGTTTTAGAGCTGCAGGCATTATGATGAGCTGGGTTACGTTAGGATCAGATTCCCTGGTTTCTATCAGTAGACTTGGGCATGGCACACGCAGCCTATTACTAATAGTTGAACATACATTCATTCTATTCATAACCTATGTTTCCTTTTAAATACATTTGAGATTTTTGTCAGCCTCATGCTCCCTACTGTATCATAGAAAGTGTTGCATGTGCTCAGCCCACAAGGAATATATATATTTTCAATGTTTAAATAGTCTTTATTACTATAGAAAGTTGAAAGTACATTGCAAAACTTTAGTGCCAATATGTAGAGTGTATGTGACATTATGATATGCACGATAATTAATGTTACTGTGCATATGATTGTGTACATACTATATAGTTAATGACTAATTCTACTGTGTCGTTAAGGAGGGTGCTAGATGACTGCCCAACAAGCAAGATCCCGACATCGGAATCCAGACTGCCGGTGCTCCCGACAGGGGGATCCTGATAGGGGCTTATTCTACCTTCTGGGGGTCCACGACCCACATGGAAGGAGAATAGAACCTGTGGCGAGTGCAGTCTGTATTTCAATGTCTGTATACTGACTGTCTGGATCCCGGTTGTCAGGAAGTCATACCAGACCCATCAATGATCTCAGACATGCATGTACAGAGGACAGCATTATTTACGTCATCAGCTGGCATCAGCATTTGCTCGATATACACATTGTTTAAAATATTTAAAGCTGGGTACACATTACAGATTTTTTTTTTCCCCCCAAGTAGAAAGTCCGCACACAAGTCTTGACATTTTTTAAGAACAAGGTCATATCACACCTCAAGTTTAAGATTGCTTAGTTATATTTTCTGACTGTTGATGGATGATCTAATCTCCTTAACTATATTTTCATAGCACCATCAGCACCAGGCAGCCCAAGCCTTGCACCTGGCTAACCAACAGCAACAGTCTGCCCTTTACCATACTGGACTGGCTCCTACACCTCCCTCCATGACACCTGGCTCAAATGCACAGTCCCCTCAGAACAGCTTTCCTACTCAGCAGGCTGTATTCACAATTCATCCATCGCATGTCCAGCCTGCCTACACCAACCAACCTCACATGGCTCATATGCAGCAGGTAATTAAATATATTTGTGGTTTTTACCATATGTGAATTGTGTTGTACTGATTCTGTTGAAAACAATGCAGTGATCCCTTGTATTATTAATGCTCACTTATGAAAGATACTCGCCTCACTATTTTCTTTACTTTTTCATAAGGCTCATGTACAGTCTGGGATGGTTCCTTCTCACCCAACCCATCCCATGATGCTGATGACTGCACAGCCACCAGGAGGTCCTCAAAATGCACTTGCACAGAGTGCTCTACAGCCCATTCCGGTCTCTACAACTGCACACTTTCCCTATATGACGCATCCTCCAGGTAACTGTTAAACTATAGAAGACATTCTTTACTTTTGTTTTGTTCATTTATTTTAGTACATTTGGTCTTTGTTCACTAAAACATTGTTCATGTCTTTTTGTCATCTAGTGCAAGCACATCACCAACAACAGCTGTGAATCTGGGGCTTCTGAGAAAAGGCTGGAACCCTTTTGTAGGCCAAAAATCATCCCTGCGTCTGCTTCCCTACAATGGAAGTCCTGACATCTAGAATTTCTCATTTTTTGTTTAAAAAAAAAAAATTTAAATCTTGATTTCTGCTAACCTTCAATAGGAATGCTAACTGATCATCTTGCAGTGGGAAAGATTCGGACTGAGTAGAGGCATGTAGGAAATTGCAGGCTCTTGAGTACACTGCATTAATCCTCCAAGCCCAACCTTTGCTTGCTGGTAACTGGAAGTTATTTATTTTTAAAGGCCCTTCTAAGTTATGAACTCATCAGCTAGCGAAGGAAATAACACGAGTGATTCTTGCTGCTATCTTCACCTTACAACAACAACAAAAAAATCAAGACTCTAAAATCCCTTTTTATGTCTAAACTTGAAACCGATTCAGTAAGGATTCTTCTCATCAAACTGGTGACTTATTATTTATGAATCAGGTTTGATGTGCCCGCTGTCTTGCAACAGCGGTGTAACTTTTAAGTTAAGGAAAAACTTTTACTTTGTAGATAATATAAAATAAAAACTAAAAAAAAAATAAAAAATAAAAAAGTTTTAAAAACGGACAAATGCTTTTTTTGGCGTTTTCTTTATCTGAACGTTTTGTGTTTTAATGGAAAGTCCACATGTTATGCCGCAGAGGTGTGTATTTTTAATATAATTTACCAGTTACTGTCTTTGTCCCTCTTGTTCAGTGTGGCTTGTTGGTTATGATTTCACCTCTTAGCAATGCATAATAAATTGTTTTTAATTGACTTTAAGACAATGCCAGGTTTATGAAAAGCTGTAAGATTCATTTAAAATCTCCCACACACTAGAATTCTTTGCCAAAACCGCCTTAAGCATGGCCCCCTAAAAGAGACTTTATTTACCTTAAGAATATTGGCCTCATTAGTCTGTTCCTATATTAGAAGACAACACTAGAATGGGCCTGTTGCCAAATTGAACATGTCAGTGTGCCATGTCTTTCTAGAGCGAATTAAATTATTTCTATACTCAAGGGAGCAAGTAACTTAGATGACAATTCCGTGGAAACCACATAACCAAAAACACTTTTTTGATCCATTGTCCTTTAACAGATCAATAACATTCGGTTGACATTCTGATGACCCAATAGACAAATGATTTTTCGGGCTCCTCACACCACTGGCTAAGAGATCTGAGGAGTCTTCAGACAGGCTTTCTGCCATCCTCTACCTCCATCTACTGCCATCCCTAAGGCCTGCACAGCTGGTATAAGGTTTAACATTTGCATGAGGATATAGCATTGATGGCTAACCTTGACACTCCAGCTGTTGTTGAACTACACATCCCAGCATGCCCTACATCATTTTTAGCATGGCCAAATAGCAAAACTGTAGCAAAGCAGGCTGGGATGTGTAGTTCAACAGCTGGAGTGTCAAGGTTAGCAATCACTGGTATATTAGGACATGTAGGACAGGGACTCCGAAAAAAGGTAACCTCAGCATTTGAACTTATTGTTTAACAAATTGGACCTGATTGACTCGAGATTTATCCTATGTGAAGGAGGCTCAATCTCTTCGTTATACCCAATGGCACAGGATTGTAGATTGTGTCCTACACATCAGGCACATCAGATTTTGTCAGATAAATTGAGATTTGACCCAATTCAGGTCAAGTGTGAGAGCCCTCAACAAGGGCCCTTAAGAGTTTAAGTGATTGCATTTGTGGTCAAGGCAGACTCCATTCTGTTTTGTGCCTCTTCCACACACATGGTCAGCAGACCACACGTGAATTGCAGTAACTTGCTGTGGTCCTGTACATTTTTTTATTTGACGTGGTCCCAGAACAAAATGGCTGGATACCCCTGCTCTACATACCAGAGAACACACTTCAGAGAAGCATTTGTATAGAGTATGCCTGCCGTGTTTCCTGTAATATTTTGTTCCACCTAGTGCCTTATCCTGCTTCTTTCCTATTGCATGGGAGTTCTTGCTCAATTTTTGATGTACACCACTGTAGTAGCATTTATCTGTTGGGTTTTGGTTCCTCCTTCATGGCATTTAACGTATGTCTCTGTTCTAGTATAATGGGGAGCGTTTTAATAGAAGGTATTCTGGATGAACACTAGTCCTTCAAACCTGAAGCTGGCCTCCGTTATCAAACTTATCACTATTTTGGGACTGGACGTCTTGTTGGATTTAACTCTGTCACTAGTCTGATGAATTGGTTAGTCAAGTGTCTTTATCAATAACACCCCTTTTGAAAAGAACCTTACAAATAGCACTGCCCCAACAGCCAAGGACATCTGTCTAAAGACCTTTATGAAAAATAGAACAGACCTATGTCCGAAAGACCATATTGAGTTTATTTTACCAGCTTCTGGCAAGTACAACTTCTATAGGCAAATGTATTGAACTAATAGCACACAAATACAACAGACAACCAGTGATAATCAATAAGCCTCCATCCAGACTGACTTACATTGGAGTAGGAAACTGCATTGATTTACTGAAGATCTGGGTATTGAATTGTGTATGCTCAAATGGACTACATAAGAACTGCCATCTCCACTGTGAATGAAAATGTTAATGTGATTTTTAGACCAAAAGGTAAAGCCCAATATTGCAAATGAGGAGTCTGGCCTGAGATAATGAAGACCCTGTTCTCCTGCAAGTATACATTGATTTTCATGGAGAGCATGAACTGCTTCTGCTCCTTAGGCATACCTTAAACCAGACATGTCCAAAGTCAGGCCCGGGGGCCAATTGCGGCCCGTGCTGTAATTTCAAGCAGCCTCCAGCTGGAAGCGGGCAGAGCATCAGATGTGGGAAGCACAGCATAGCACAAGACTCTAAAGGTAGGGCCCCGGCGAGCGTGCCTTTTTACCTTGCTGTCTGCTGCAGTGAAGAGGTGCCGGCCGCCACAGTCAGATGTGTTTGGTGTCCTACCCCTGCTGCTGCAATCGTATATTACCCTACTCCACAATCATAATGACAGCAGTGTTTGGGGAGGGGGGCAGCAAGGTGGAAGCTTGCTCCCGTAACATGCAGGGCAGAGGAGGGCAGCAGTGGGAGCCCAAGCATCTCCTGTCCTTGCAGTGCCTGCTTTGCCTATCCTTCCTCTGGCTCACACAAGGGGCTGGGAAACATACAGAGAAGGGAGGGGACAGAGTGAGGGACATACAGTGAAGGAGGGTCAGGCTGGGGGACATACAGTGAATGGAGGCAGTGATGGCCATTCAGAGAAGGGGGAGCAGGGGCAGACTGGGGGCATACAGTGAAAGGGGGCAGAGTGGGGTACATAGTGAATGGGAGTCATACAGTGAAGGAGGGTCAGGCTTGGGGACATACAATGAATGGAGGCACTGATGGACATTAAGAGAAGGGGGGCAGGCTGGGGGACGGTGAATGGGTGCAGATTGGGGAGCATACAGTGAATGGTGGCAGGTTGGGGGACATACAGTGAATGGGGGCAGAGTGGGGGACCATTCTGATGCGATTAAAAGAATATCAGGCTGAATGGTTGGCCCCCACATATTTACACTTTACCAAATCTGGCCCTCTTCGCAAAAAGTTTGGACACCCCTGCCTTAAACTCAGTTTGCGCCTGACCATTAAAGGTTGGGTATATACACAATTTAGGTTCACATGGAATTACTGATCCATCTGGATTTTGAACCAATAAAATCCCCAAAGTCTTTGGCTTTTCCTGAATTGAAATAACTACCAGTGAGGTGATGATGTTATGCCCACGATGTTATAAATCTGTGTTCTAAAAAATGTGGTCCTGAAGATGTTTTGAACTTCTGAGGTAATGAATTAGTGTGCCCATAGTGTGGTCTATGAGGGAGTGACCCTGCTGAATGAGCTCCATTATTGAAGTCTGCCATTGATGGTTCTGAGGTGCATATATTAACAACACATGGTACACAAGATTTGACGAATATTTGCAAACATAATCAGTTTATAAACTACTAAATAAAGATCTCTACAAGCTCATTTAAGAGATGAATAGATGTGGATACAGTGAGACGGTTGTATAAATAGTTGAGAAAAGTGATGAACTGGATTACTTAATAGGACTGGGAAAATAGGAATGGAATACATCCAGCAAGTAATATTGAAACAAATAAAAATAATGCATTTTAGAACCATCCGTGAACCAAATATTAAGGGAACTACAGATTCAGTTTTCCCTCACAATGCTAGGTGAGAAGTTCTCAAAGCTTCTGGGGAAAAAATAACACTGGAGTCTTTAGAGTAAAAAATCTTGTAATCGTTCATGTTTTATGACCAGTGAGTAGCTGCAAGTTATTTTGACCATAAATAATTTGATTTTGTCCTGGACGACTAACCTGAGGCACCCCCTACAAAAGCCTGGACATCCCAGGGTGTCTAGGATCAGTTATTCCTTTTTTTTTTTTTTTTTTTTTTTTTTTTTTTTTTATACACACACACACTCTGGGGTGTCCAATTATAGGCCAAAAAAAAAATCACCAGGTATTTTTTTCCTTGATGTTTTATCAATATTGTGGGGTGGGCAGTACTTTTAGGTCACCTGAAAAAAAAAAATGAAAGCTGTGTCTTTGGTGACTCAATTACCCATGATCATTTACCACATGTAACTGAAAACACCCTAAATCTCATTTCATATATTCATTTCTTACACCATTTTGATAGTAACACAGGTTTTGTGCACCACTCAGAACAAGTACTGGGGCGCATGGGACTATTTCTCGAACATCCATAGGGTTTACTGGGACACAATTAGTACAATTAGTGTAGATGGGATCCAGAGTAGCCGGTTGCACATAAGCTTTTGTTCCTTGAGTGCTGGCTCCTCCCCTCTATATGCACCCTCCCACAGTCCAGTTTAGAAAAATGTGCCCACAAGGCCAGTTGCATTCTGTGGTGCTCCAGAAGCTTTTTTATTTTGGACAGTCTGACTGGCGACAGACTGTCTGCACCGTGGGATTAGGGGAGGGCATGGTACCAATCTCTTGGAGGGCTAATGGATCCTTCTTGAGGGTGTTGCTCTGCAGTAGGAGGAGACCAGCAAGCGGCTTAATCCCCTTCACAGCGCCAAAGTCGGACATTGCGGTGAGAATACACGGGGAGTCTTCATTCACTAAGCCACTAACTGGCTGGTGGATGAAGTGGACGATTCTGCGCCATTGCTTGGCGGAGCTTCCTGTGAGCGGGGTGGGCGCCATTGGTACGGCAGCACGCGGTCTGGCAGCATGGTCAGCTCCTCCGGGATTCTTCTACACCAGAGATTGGAACAGGGGATGTTAGAGGGGAGTTAGACTGAGTTGGGGATTCTATTGGGGTCTCACTCCGTTCATATACATCTATATATTTTTGTATATAATTATTTTGCCCAATGGGTATTTACTTACCTGAGGTGGGGTGTGCTGAACTTTCTCCCCCTCTCTATCCTCTCCCTCTCTGCTGGGTTTGGGAGAACTATTCTGTAGTTATTTGTTATATTTCTACTATCTGTTTGCACTATTCTGAAGCAGCATGGCAGGAGAAGTGGTCTGTCAATCCGGCACTTGTGTAATATCTGGGCGCCCGATTTTTTTCATCGCATCGTATGCAATATAGTGGCATACAATTCAAGCGATGCAATTTTTCATTGTAAAGACCCAATTTTTAATTGTATAGTCACCCATGGGTGATTTCATACCCCCACTATCAAACTACGCATGGAGTTGATTTTATATAGTGTGGCGAGCGGACGCAGAATACATGTAAAGTAATCCGCGTCCCCTCGCCACGCTTTGGGCTCGGTGGCTTGCTGCGCTCGCCACACTATATAAAATCAACTCCATGCGTAGTTGGATAGTGGGGGTATTAAATCACCCATGGGTGACTATACAATTAAGAATCTGGTCTTTACAATGAAAAATCGCATCGCATGCCTTAAGTAGTGGCATGCAATCATAAAATTGGGCGCCCAGATAAAACACAAGTACCGTCAATCCTGTAAAACAAAGTTTTCTCCCTCTATTGAGGGGTCACTTCTGTGTGATCACTGTGATCTTTCCGCTCAGGGCAGCAGCATACAGGAACCTGAGGGGTTTCAGTCCATGAAAGGGATGATGTCCTCCATTTACACAGAAGTAATTGGCTAGGCAGGAGAGACCGTAGTCAACAAGTCAGAAACAGACTTTTTGCAGGGCCTAAGTCAGATTTCAAATCGCAGATCCCTAGAGTGAGTCCCCTAAAGCGGGCCCTGCCTGCTGTCCTCCAAACTGATTCAAAGGAGGAATTGTAGGTGAGGTAGAATTACCTGATGAAAAAGGTGATGCTTTTCTGTCCCAGTGGGTTGAATCTCATTTTTGCAATTAGGGATGTGTTGCATCTTCCTGACAAGGAGGTGGGAGAAGTGGAGCAGACCCTTTTCTGTGTGACACCTAAGCCTGGTGCTACCTTCCCAGTCTCAAAGGAACGAAGTTCTATGTTCAGGGAGGCTTGGGCTCAACATGAATATAAATTACAGTTACCAAAGAGGTTCTGTCTACCTGCCCCTACCCTTCGGAAGATAGCAGGGATTGGTAGACCCTCCGGCAGTTGACACATCAGTGTTCCGGTTGTGAAAGATTGTGCTCCCAGTGCCTGGGGCTATCCATCTAAAGGATCCTGCGGATCAGAAACCACCTCCACACAGATTCTTTAAGTCAGGCTTTCCAGCTTTGAAAGGACACCTTACTAAAGCAATTTAAAAACTAGAAGATATGCAGCTAATAATACCAGCTTATCTATGGAACAGAGGTTATTACTCCCAACCTTTTCATGGGCCCCAAGCCAGATGGCTGTGTGGCCGATTTTAAACTTTAAGTCCTTAAACTGCTACTTGAGTAGATGTAGAGGGAATCACTCTGGGCTGTTACTTCAAGTCTCGAGGAAGGGGATTTTTCTAGCGTCTCTGGATGTCAGAGATGCATACCTTCATATTCCAATTTAGACACCATCATGCCTACCTGAGTTTCAGGGTACAGGTCAGAAACGACAAATTCCAGGCTCTGCCTTTCAGCCTTGTGACAAAACCAAGGATGTTTGCGAAAGTAATGGGGAAAAAAATGCTGTTTCTACACCGTACTCATGGGGTCAATATTGTGCCATACTTGGACAATCTCCTCATAAAGGCTCTGAGTTGAAGACAAAGATCATCCTTCCCTCCAAACCGAACTCACCACGGGTGGATCCTCAACATACAAAAGTCTCAGCTGGAACTCAAGCAGCGGCTTCTGTTCTTGGGGATGTTACTGGACACTGTGGTTCAGTGGGTATTCCTGCCTGAGGACAATCCAGTCCATGGCAAGGGCAGTCTTGACTCTGAAAAAAAGGTTTTGGTGCACCTTTGCATACACCTTCTGGGCAAAAATGTGTTCAAGGCTATTCAATATGGTTGTTTCCACACCAGGGCTTTTCAGCTACATCTGAACAAGTAGTCAGGCTCACAACTCCACATGCACAAGGTTATGAAATTATGGGTTTATTAAACAACATAAGGGTGGGTGGGAGGGCCCAGCTTGTTTTGTGAGGGCCCAATCAAACTAACGATGCTACAACCTAATTTCACTCTTGCCTTTATCATACTGCAATATGTCTTCATCAGCTCAGCCTACCATGAGCATCCGTTTTTCTTCCTCCTCGTCTATGATACAATGACATTATCTAACACCTGACCATATCTCTCCAGGATGTCTTTGTCAGCTAGGCAGTGAGCATCCACCCCCCCCCCCCCCCTCTCCGTTCCTCCTCCTTTTATTTGCCAGCTCCTACATAGACATAGTATTATATACTGCCTAGTACCTGCAATCTCCACCACCACCATCTTTTTTTTCCAGAAGGATAATTCCAACTTGCACCTCTTTTATTTGCATTATGTGCTCTTTGGAGTATTGGCAGCTTGTTTTGTGGGGGCCCAAACAAACCAATAATTTCAGCCACATTCGTGTGGCAGACCCTCTTGCTAAAATTATGGGTGTGGTAAAGTGTGCATGTCCTGTTTATACAAGATAAGGGTGAGAGGGCGGGCCCAAAGACAATTCCATCTTGCACTTCTATTTATTGCCACAGTTTTTAAAACGGCCATACTTTATGCCACTGTAGTGCCACGTGTTTGTGCAGCCCACTTGTGTCGCTTAGCATAGTCATCCTGCTACCTCGGTGCACCCTTTGGACTAAAAAGCAATATTGTGGGGTGTCCAGAATATACTTGAAATAAGTGGAAATTAATGTTATTGAGGTAATAATACTGTTGGGACAAACAAAATAGATTCTGTCACTTTAGCAGTTTTTAATAGATTTGCCTCTCACCCCTCTTGAATCCAGCTACAAAACATGAGTGGAGATCTAAAATCTACAACCCAAGAAAGTGTCAGGTGCACATCCCTATTTGAAATGCACATGCATAAGAGCCATGCCAAACACTTTGGGAATCTGGCCCACATCCTAGAAAGCTAGACAGGGGTTATGGAGGTAGAACTCCAAATGCACCTTGCAGCACTCCACACTTTATAAATAAAGCTTAGAGTGGTGGTGGGGGAAGGGGGACTGATATATTTCCTGTGTAAAACAGGAACAGTTGTCAACATTACTGGTACAGCCAGTTTATTCCCCCCTCCTTGCTGAGCCATGTGAATGCACAGCTAAGGTAAATTGGAGCTAGTTTCCCAGCATTGTTATTTAGGGTTCTGCTGTTTGGTTTTGCACTTCTTTTGTTTCTCTATGTTATGTTTATGAGCTTGATTATTTTTTGTCGTCCACACAATAGCACTGCTGACATCAGATAAATGACCTGACTGACTATCACATTTGTGTGTGCAGTTATTTTTCCATTACTCAAACTGGCCTCAGTCTTGCTGGAAATAACCAATCTGTGTGGCAACGGTAACATCACATAGGCCCTTATTCTGATCGGTGCGGCCCGATCAGAATATGCGGCCGCAACCGTGCAGGCGAATCCCCGCCTTCCATACGGATCGCCACCTGCCGTCCGTATGCGGATATGTGGCGATCCGCATGAAATTGGACGGGGATACGCCTCCTCCGTCTTGGGAGCAGCCCCTGCATTCGATGGTCGCCGAACATCGAATGCAGGGCCGCACGCTCCACCAGGTCCCGCAACACAAGACCACACGGACACTTGTCCGTGTGAAATCATGTATGGGGGCGGGCAGCTGACATCCGGCGATGTCAGATGCCCGCCCCGTACCCACGCGTCACGGCCTCATTACCATGCATACGCCCCGCGTTTGCATGGGAACGCCCATGAAACGCGGGGCGTATGCATAGGGTAATGAGGCTAAGTAGCCCCTCACGCCCCTCTACGCCCCCTGTGCGGCGTATAAAGAATCCGTGCGGCGAAATCGCCTGCACATGCGCAGAGTGACCTCTGCACATGCGCAGACGATCAACATCGGCGGCCCGTCCGCATGCGGGAATTTCCGCACCGATCAGAATAAGGGCCATAGTTCTGGATTAAAAGGTATATTATGACAAACCTGTGTCTGCATAGGGGTTGGTGACACCCTGTTTGGCCAATATTACCCCCTTCAGACGCACCTGGAAAAGTTCCCCTGGTTATTTAGGTTTGGTGCAATGACTTCTTAACTCCAGGGCTGTGTCCGGACTCCCTGGAGATGCCCCTGAAGACTAGTGTCTGTAATGCCAACTCCTTAGTGACGGGAGCTGGCTGCTACAGAGTAATACTCTGCTAGTTGCATGTGATCTGAGTGATCTGTTTTTATTGAGGTGTGCAACAGCTCCATGAAAAATGCAGGCTTGAATTTGCCAGCACAGAACCTGTGTAAATCATGGGATATTCTAGCAAGCCAAACATAGCCAGCTTGTTAGTCTTTTTGATTGACTTTTTAGTCATCAAAACAAAGATGAACAATGAAATAGGTTGTAAGCTTGCAAGCAGGGCCCTCCTATCTTTTGACTGTTTGTAAATACCCTGTTTGTTGTATCACTGTCTCCTTTGTAAAGCGCAACGGAATATTCTGCGCTATGTAAGAAGCTGTACATAAATAAAGATAAAAAAAGTGCAAGAATCACAATACATTTGTTTATGATAACGTGGGATACCCGGCCAGTGCTGGGTATGACCGTGAAGTAAGAATGGTATTCTAAGCAAACATTTTATTTAAAAGTTCAAGCAGGCTTATCACGACAATCACATTTAATTCTTTGCTGTTCTCTCTCCAGCACAATATTTGTATAGGTTACTGCATACTACAAACCTTTACTTTCACTTGCAGAATGAACAATGATAGGACAGCCGTACATTACATACCAGTGCATTCTGGGAACCAGTAGTGAGGCAGCCGCAAACTGGGATTCTTTTTGGTGCATTCTCCCCCTACTCTTTTCCAACCACTCACCCAGATTGTCCTATCCTGAGACTCACACCTCATCCTGCTACTAGGGTACACCTGAAGGTGGGTCTCCACCCTGTTCCTTCTGCTGATCCCTCTTGCATACTGCTGCCCCTACAATGTGAATATTGAATATCTTGCTCTTCCTGGCAGCACTTACATACGGCTTCATAATGACGGAGGGCCATGGAATACAATTTCACCTTGCGTGTTCCAGAGCCCTTAGCATTGGCTCTCATCAGCGGACACTAGCCTGTGTCTTCCATTCTCAATCCTCAGCTCACACTGTCTGTCCTTTGTCCTAAGACTACCTGTCCATCCCCCTGCATTTACAAGAAACTGAAACAACTGGTTTGGGAAAACTCCCCCACTCACAGACAGGCTCGTAGTCTGGATGCCAGTGTTGGCATATTGAACACTGGCATCCTGACCATATCACATAAACACAAGCATGTGCACACCGAAACCCCCATCCTAAATCCTGCGTTTTCCCCTGATACTCTCAACAATAAAACTAACCCTAGAATGACTGTGTGTGTGTGTGTGTGTGTGTGTGTGTGTGTGTGTGTGTGTGTGTGTGTGTGTGTGTGTGTGTGTGTGTGTGTGTGTGTGTGTGTGTGTGTGTGTGTGTGTGTGTGTGTGTGTGTGTGTGTGTGTGTACACACACACACACACACACACACACACACATGTGGTAGGGAATATAGATTGTAAGCCACTGGGGCAGGGACTGATGTGAATGTTCAACTATTCTCTGTAAAGCGCTGCGGAATATGTGTGCACTATATAAATAACTGGTAATACACAAATAACTGTAACTCAATAGAAACCACACCCAGAGAGCACCAAACAGTATCAGCCTGTAAGGATGACAATTTAACTATTTTAATTTCCACAATGGAGTATCTGGATCTAACTCCCCAAAACAGATCAATTTAGCAGCGAATTCCCAAATCATGAGAACCTAGAAGAACAATGTCTTATGTGAGAGCACCTTCCCCCCAATAGGGCCTGAACAGGGATGTGACCAGGTGAAGCCTGGAAGACTAACGTGACACCAAAGCTGTGCACTTAAAACTGTGTCCATGTCGACATTCGGGTAAAAAAAACACAGTGAAAACCCCCAATGTCGATCTTTTGACTGTTGACCTAGACCATGTTGACCTAATGACCTGTTGACCTTGTGCCATGTCGACCTAGACCCCTGTCGACATTGCAGTATGTAGACCTAATAACTGTCGACCTAATGGCTGCCTACCATCTTTAGGTCGACCATACAATCCATACCCGATGCACCATATCTAGACCTTTTCTTTTAATAAAGTTGATTTTTTTTTTTTACAAGAAAAATAAGCATGCAGCATGATCATAATTTGGCATATTAAACACATCTTACATTCAAACATCACAGGTATAATATACAGTCACAAATGTTGGGAACTGACATGGTTCCAACGCCATTAATATACCAATAATACAACCATGGAATATAAATAAATTAATAATGTGGCTCAACAGTAAGTGGGTAAGCAGTCCACATGCATACATACAGTTTTTCACAATTTAACCCCACCTCCCCATTACTAAACATTACCAAAACCCCCCACCCAACCAAAACCCCCCAAAATAATAATGCTAACGCTAGCAGGATGTCTGGATGTGCAGATAGCTGTTGTGCCACAAACCCTTGAACCAACTCTGCTATGACCCATAAGTAAATGGTTGCTCAATATCGGGTACTCCGCAGGCCTAATCAGCACTCTCCCGTGTATAAAGCGAGACTGCATCCATCTTAAACAGATTTTCTAAAATTTAGTACTGGATTGCCTACTCATATAAACATATCTCTCATGCGCAATGGTTGCATTGACCAGTGGCCATATCTAGACTTTAGAAAGAATTTAGCAGTTTGTGTTGTGTGACTGTGTCAAATGGTTTACTAAAGTGTGGGATTAGAAAACAGTTAAGTATATAAGAACTTGGTTCCAGAATAGGAAACAGACACTTCTAGTAAATGTAGCACATTTTATGAAGGGAAATGCTGCTTAGACCAATGGTTCCTAAACTTTTTAAGTCATGGCACCCTAGAGTATCAGAATCTCGTTTCACATCACCCCTAAGCCAAAAGTTTCTTATTAATAACTTTCTAAAAAATATATTAAATTTAGCAAATTGTGTTTAAATGTCCTACTTGGGTTGAAATACGTGGGGAGGGATAGGATTTAGTTCTGTTTGTCCACATATGTTATAACTGGCATCCACCCGCTCTTACTTTTTGTACTATATTGACCATAAATCATTTAAAAAAATTCTGACCACTAACCTGAGGCACCCCTGGGTGCCACGGCACACAGTTTGGGAACCACTGGCTTAGACCAATGCTCTATATCAGTGGTGGCCAACCCGTGGCTCTTGAGCCTCATGCGGCTCTCCCCCTTGTAAAGTGTGGCTCCTGCTCCCACTGCTGCCCGCCGCCCACCGTCCGTACTAGTCCCCCCTGCTGCCGGTTCCCTGTATCCCTTCTCCTTCTGAGGGGAGGAGAGTGTGCATCGCGCATCTCTCCTACCCCTTACTGTGCATCCTTGTGACTGGGCCGTCTGCCAATTAGAGCTCGCGGGCCAGCAGCCAATCAGGAGCCGGCCAGCGAGCTTTGATTGGTGGACGGCCCAGTCACAGGGAAGTGAGGGGGAAGGAGACGCGCGGTGTGCTGAGCTCTCCTCCCCTCGGTGACATCACAGGACTGCAGGGGGACACCAGACTGTCCTCTCCCCGTCCGGCAGCAGCAGCAACAACGGTGAGTGCTGCTGCTGGGAAATTTTAACTGTTGGGGCATAGCAGTTTGTGGCACTTTGGGGGCATACCAGCTTTTTGGCACCGTAGGGGCATACCTGGCACCGTGTGGGGGGCATATGTGCATCTGGCACTATTGGGGGGCATATGTATATATGGCACTGCACTATTGGAGGCATATTTGTATCACACCCACCCAAGGGGTCAAAATAGACTATGCCCCTTTTTTTTGGCGCATGCGCCTTCGGCGCGCGCATGATGTCGGCTCTTTAGCTTGACTACCGATATTTTTCGGCTCTTTACCTCTGACCGGTTGGCCACCCCTGCTCTATATCTTTGTTGGTGACATTACAAATAATATTGAAGGAAAGTATGCCTTTTTTTGCAGATTACTTAAAAATATGCAACAGTGCAGACACCCCAGAATGGGAAATGATTGAGGATCTAGGTAGACTAGAGGAATGGTCAAGTATGTGGAAACTATGCTAAAAGATGCAAAATCATGCACTTGAGTCTCAAAAACCCAAAGGCTTAATATAGTATAAAGCATGGTTCTTCAAACTGTGGCCCTCCACATGTTGTGGAACTACATATCCCAGCATGCCCTGACCGTTTTGGCATGCTCTTATAGGAAAAAATGTGGCAATGCATGTTGGAACATGTAGTTCCACAACATCTGGAGGGCCACAGTTTGAAGACCCATGGTATAAAGGGTACTATAATACACACTCCTGAGGAGGAAAGTGATTCAGGAATCACTGTTTAAAGGCAGAGAATCAATGCAACAAAAGGTCAGAAAGGCAACTCAGATGCTTGATTGCATAGGGAGAGGAATCAGCCACAGAAATAAGGGTACTTGTTTCCTAGCACGGCGCCACCGATTTTGATTGTATTGATCGTGTCGGAAAAATCGCATCGCATGCCAACCAAATCGCATCGACCCGATTTTTACATTGGAATCATTGTAAAATGGTCCCTGAGACCCGATTTTACATTGAGTTCAATGTAAAAACCCCAAAACCCCCCATTTTAATAGCAAACTCCCCCTGATGGTTTAAATGGCCCCCATTGTTAACCCCACCACCACGTACCGCCAACCCGCTCGCCACGCTTCGGGTTGGCGGTACGTGTCCTCCGACCTTTTCATACCCCCACTATCCACGTCGGCGTAGAGTTGATTTTATATAGTGTGGCGAGCGGACGCGCATAACTTCACAGGTATACGCGTGCGCTCGCCGCGCTTCGGGCTCGCTGCGCTCGCCACACTATATAAAATCAACTCCACGTTGACGTGGATAGTGGGGGTATGAAAAGGTCAGAGGACGCGTACCGCTGCAGCTCGCCACGCTTCGGGTTGGCGTCAATAGTGGGGTGGCGTTAACAATGGGGGGACATTAACCATAGTTTCTAACCCTATACAATGAGAAATGGGCCATATTAGCCCATTTCCCACTGTTCCCTATGTAAAATCGTGTTGATCAACCCGATTTTAACTTTAAAAAGTAATTTGACATTATTCTCTATGGGAAAATCGGGTTGATCACATCGGTCGCGTCGCGGCCCATTATAATGGCCCGTGATGGACCCGATCAACGTGATTTTGTCTTTCACCTGCAAATGCACCGGTGATTGACATAAAATCGGGTCCATCGGGTTGATCGCATGCCTTGCAGGCGCCGTGCTAGGAAATAAGTAATAATGCCACTGTATAGGTCACTGATATGGTCTTTTCTAGAATACAGTGACCAATTTTGAAGGCCATATCTCCAGAAAGTTATAAATACATTTGAGTGTGTGCAAAGAAGGACAACTAAAATGGTACATGGCCTACATCACAAAACTTACCACAAAAGACTAAAAGATCGAAATCTATTTACAGTTTAGAGAAGGTAAAGGGTATATTTGACCGCTTCTATGGTGTCGTCCAAGGGTCTAAACAAAGTACAGGTGGGAATTTTTTTTCAAAAGAAGAGAAGTATTAGAATTCTAGAATATACACTAAAACTGGAGGAAGGTATGTTCAGGGGAAATTTTAAAGAAAATTACTTCACAGAAAGGGTAGTGGACAAGTGGAATAGCCTATCATTAGAGGTGGTAGAGCCTCAAATAGTAAAGCAATTTAAACATGCTGGAGATAAGAATATGAATATCCTTACAAAGTACTGTGGATCAAAAAGGGTTGAGATTATACATAAAGGATAAAAAAAAATGTGCAGAGAAATTGGGTCAAGTGGTTCTGCTGAGAAATGCTAATATTCTATGTCATTGTCGTGCTTGTGTCATCAAATTAAACCAATGAGAAGTGGGTCAAGCGGTTCTGCTGTGAAATTCTATTATTCTGTCATTGCCGTGCTCGTGTCATCAAATCAAACCGATGAGAAAGGAGTGAGTATGACATGTGGTTGGACACATTTCTGAACACTTTTGGTATTAGGTTTATTTTGTAACTTCAGTAATCCTAGGACAATTAAAGCATCTGTTTTTGTTTGTTACAGTGTAAGCTCATAATTGTGAATATGTTTTCCCTTTTATGGAAATGTCTGGTTTCATGTGTTCCAGTTCTAAACATGAATAGTTACTATACTTGTGTTATTGTTTTTCCTTTACAACATACTGTGGTCTAATGTTAAACTATTAAAGGGAATTAATCACTAAAAGACAGAACAACACATAGAAATGAACAAAAAATTGTCTGCCATTATTTTTGTCGACCATTTTGTACCTGCCATCTGTGCCTGTATTTTCAATTCTGCCCTTTTGACCTTGTCGACCATATGGGGTCAACCTAATCACTGCACCGTAGATCTTCTATATGATAGGTGTGCAATAAGTTTTCATATGCACAAAAAAGTATTCTGTTAGCAAAACATTTGAACATTACATTTTTCAAGGTAATTTCCAAAGGTGTTTTGCTTGAACATAAAGAAGTTGCAGGGGGGCCATGTCTGGACTGTATGGTGGATGACCAAGCCCCTGCATATGGTCATGAGCCCAAAAAACCCCCAGCACTTTCTTGGATTTTTGGGCACGTGCATTGTTGTGATGGAGAAGGTCACCATGAGTATACGTTTTTGGATGGCTTTGCTTGCCATGCGAGCACTTCACTATGTAATTGGGTCACATATAGCACGTACTCTGGGCGATGAAGTCATAGTGAGCACCCAGGACGGGTCTGTGCAGCTGCTTGGCCTGCGCAGCGTGAGACCTCTGGCTATGTCACGCTGCGCAGAGCCACACTGCTGGGGAAGGGAGAAGCCAGGCAGCGTCTGAGCACACGCTCAGACACTGCCATGCATTAGACTGTGCATGATTGAAAACTCCAATCCCGGGATTGAAATCCCGGCGTTTTAGGGGCCAAATCCCGGGATCCTGCCGATCCCTATCCCGGGATTGGCCACCCTAGTGACAGCCCAGGCAGGAAACAGGAACTGCATGGGTTTTCAAAGATGGCGGGTGCTAGAACTACAGCCCCAGTCTATTTGAGCCAGTCCTACTTCAAGAAACATAGGGGGGAAAAATGCATAGGTTTTCCCTGTACTTAATGAACCAGCACTGGGCTCTTTTAGCTGTCCCTGGTAAAAAAAAAATAAAAAAAAAATACTTGGGACCCCTATGTCTTCTTTTTCCATGTATTTTTTAATCACGGCCATTTTAAAGAGCTTGGGGCTGTTTATGCTTTTGGCATGGGACTCCACGCCATTTGTATTTATTTTTTTGCAGATTTGTAACTACTACTAGAAACATAGAATTTGACGGCAGATAAGAACCATTTGGCCCATCTAGTTTGCCCCTTTTTTATCCTTCACATAATCTCAACCCTTTTTAATCCTTATTTCTTTGTAAGGATATTTGGTACTTGTTTCCTAGCACGGCGCCAGCGATTTTATTTGCATCCATCGGAACACCAAAAAATTGCGTTGATCGCATGCAACCAAATCGCATGCGATGCTATCGACGCGATTTTTTACATGGGACCCAATGTAAAATGGTCCCCAGACCCCAATTTTCATTGTATACCCACCCTCATGGGTGAAATGCCCCCCATTGTTAACGCCACCCCACGATCAACGTGAACCGGAAGCGTGGCGAGTGCAGTGGTACGTGTCCTCCGACCTTTTCATACCCCCACTATCCACGTCGGCGTGGAGTTGATTTTATATACCGAGCCCGAAGCGTGGCGAGCGCACGTGCATTACTTCACAGGTATTACGAGTCCAATCGCCACGCTTTGGGCTCGCCACACTATATAAAATCAACTCCACACTGACGTGGATAGTGGGGGTATGAAAAGGTCGTAGGACGCGTACCGCCGCCCCTCACGGGCTCGCTACGCTTCGGGTTGGTGTTAATCGTGGGTTGCCGTTAACAATGGGGGTGCATTTAACATACACATTACCCATTAGGGTGCCTATACAATCAAAAATCGGGGCCATTGGCCCATTTAACATTATAATGGCATGCGATGGACGCGATCAACGCGATTTTCTCATTGCCGGCATAAAAAGGCTAAAAATAGCCAAATATCGCGTCGGTTGCATCCATCGCATACCTTAAGTTACCTTAACTTAAGGTATACGATCACCTACGACGGGCACCGTGCTAGGAAACAAGTACCGGATATTCATATGTCTACTGTCTTAGCTTCTACCACCTCTGATGGGAGGCTATTCCACTTATCCACTACCCTTTCTGAGAAGTAATTTTTTCTAACATTTCCTCTGAATCTACCTCCCTCCAGTTTCAGTGCATGTCCTCGTGTTCTACTTCTTTTCCTTTGAAGAAAAATTCCCTCCTGTACTATGTTAAAACCCTTCATATATTTGAAGATTTCTATCATGTCCCCCACTTTCCCTTCTCTGCTCCAAACTATACATGTTAAAATCTTTTAGTCTTTCCAGGTAAGTTTTGTGATGTAGGCCATGCACCATTTTAGTTGCCCTTCTTTTTACAGTCTCTAATGTATTTATATCTGTCTGAAGGTATGGTCTCCAGAACTGGACATAGTATTCCAGATGAGGCCGTACCAATGACCTATAAAATGGCATTATTACTTCTTGGGGAAACAGCAAGCTGGCTGGAAGCGACCTGTTTGATTCAATTGGAAATCCCCCCCACTACAGGATTCGTACTTAGGTGTAAGATACAGTTCTGTTATTTTTCCCTTTTTATTTTGTTTGAGGTGTACTTCTCTTGTGTGTACTTTTAAAATCATTGTAATATCTTGTAACCATTTTTATCACTTAAAGCTCTGTAGTATTTCTAGGAATAAATAATACATATTCCCAGTTCTGGTTTTCTGTTCTTAGTACCTTTTTAAGCCAAAGAAGAGTGGTCAGCGTTACCTTTGTTTTTATACTGTATTGTGTGGTAGGGGGCAGCAGGGCACCCTTGCGCAATTTGAAAGCGCTAAATCAAGCCTGCTGGTGGCGGCGTACCTCAAAGAGGGGACTTATGTGTCCAAAGTGAACCCCAGTTATTGCCGGAGCTGCTCAGATTAACGTATCTGAGGAGGCGACCAGGTGGGTCCATGACAGTACTAGATTGTAAGCTCCTCAGATCAGGGCCCTCTTCCCACCTGTTGTCAAAGCGCTCTTCTCTTCACATTTCACTCACAGCTCTCCCATACTCAAACACTCAGCGACCATCTTAGTCCACATACTCATCTCCAACTTTGGCCACCAGTCTCTAGTAGTACTTTGAGTCCTCACTACTTACATTTAAGCTGTAATGTGTATTGAATTGTGGCGCTCTATATTTGTTATTTATCTACTGTAATGTTAAGTTTTGTCTCCCTGCTCTGTTAATTGCACTGCACAGTGAAACACTTGTGGCGCCTTATAAATAAAATAATAATAATAACTATATAATTAAACTTTTACACACAGAAACATGCAAGGATCTCACTTATCTGTAAAACTTGTAAGCCAGAAGATGTGCGAGTTTACAAATCGCACCCTATTACATTGTGTGAGTTATATATGTTAAATGAGGAAATATCTGAATGCAAGTTTGCCCTTAGCATGTAGTGTAAATGTGAGATACATTAGAGTTTTCATGGTCTCACAGCCTACTACATGTGAGTTTAGTGCTAAACTGACACTTTTTCAGAATTTCATACCTTTTTACATTTAACCTCATAAGTTGATTAAAGACAATGGGTGAGATTTAATGGGATGAGAGATTCAGAAAATGAGAGATTTGGTGAGAAATCTCCAGTTTTTTTAAAGCGGCAATCATTTACACTGCAAAATCAAACTGGTTTAGATTTAGATTGCCGCTTTAAAAAAACTGGAGATTTCTTACCAAATCTCTAACTTTCTGAATATCTCATCCTATTAAATCTCACCCAATGTGTCTGCAATTGTTAAAAAATAATATTTTTGGAAGAACATAGTGCAAAAAAAAACAAAAATATATATTTCCTATGTCAGGGATGGGGAACCTTGGCTGTCCAGCTGTTGTTGAACTACACATTCCAGCATGCCCTACTAAAGTTTTGCTATATGCCATGCTAAAACTTACAGAGCATGCTGGGATGTGTAGTTCAACAACAGCTGGAGAGCCAAGTTTTCCCATCCCTGTTGTATATGTATCTACTGCCAAATATGAGCATAGAACCAGGATGTACGTTTTTCCCAGTCACCTGGAGGCAAGTTGGAGTTGGTGCCCCCCCACCCCAGGAATACAGTCACTAGATCAACAGTATGAAGGTTGACATACATAAGGTCAACAGTGCTTTGGTTGACATATACATGTAAAAAACCGTTGGCCTTCCCTTTGTTGATCTTATGCTTGTGTCAACCTTCCGACCTATTTCATGTTTCGAACTAAGCCCTGTTGACCTTTATACTTTATAATGACCCATACCCACCCATTAGAAAAGAGTTAGATAGAGTTAAATAGCGCCTTCTGACAGGACTAGAGGGAGAAGGGAATTGACAGGGCTCCAGCTGTTGACAACAGCCAGTGGGCCAGGGTCAAACACAAAAGATTTAGTGGTGCGCAGCATGCAAAATCAGCCTTTAAAGCTTCATTGAAAGAGTGGCAGTGATATTTGGATCCCACTGTGTACCTCATAGGGGGGCTACAATGTGCTCGCCCCCCTGTCAGAGTACCAGAGTATACCACCCTCCACCCGTTCTGCTGAACATGCAGGTGCCTCTTCAGAGCTTGGAGGCAGGCAGGCAAATCCATTGAGTTACACCCATGGCATGGAACATTAAACATTGTTACTTTACTGGGAAAGCAGCTATGTAGTCAGATACACACACATAAAAGTGATATTCAAATACTTATTAAACAATATGGTGAGCTATTGAGCAACTGCTGTTTTTCAACTCACAGTACACCAAACACAATTTTATTATTGCCAAGGCACATTATGAGCCCCCACAGGAAAAAACAAACTGATTCACCCCAATATGAAAAAGAAAATCACACTGGTCACAAGTAACACAAATAAAATATATTGGCACTCACATGAAAAGACTGGTGAATAACTGTTGAACTGGTGGGGTTGGCTGTAAACTGGTGTGGACATCTCTTTCGGCACACTTGAGAATAGCTCACGGCACAGTAGTGTGCCACTGCAGTGGCTGAAAAATGCAGCTCTACAGTTTGGGCGTAGTTGGGATAATGGAAGCATCACCTAGCTATTATGTTACCCAAGAATTTCTTCTTATGAGTAAACTTACACCCAAATCATGTGCTGGCATTAATTCCTGGAGATAGTGGCATTGAAATATATTTTTCCTTGGAAGTCTATATTAGCCAATTATGTAAATATAGTCTCTTTTACTTAATAATTTGTATTATTTACTTTTTAAACAACATATAGAAAAGGGAAATAGGAAAAATGGGGTGCAGGTTGGTAAAGGGCTTACCTCATCATTTTTACTCATTGGTTTTATTTCAGTTAAGGTGCTTCCCACTGGGAACTAATCGCCTCTGACTTCGGGCCTGATCCAGAGACTCTGTTGATGTTCCCACAGTGGAGTGATTTGTTGCTACTCTGCCTGGGCGACAAGTCCTGAAAACCCTTACGGTGCAGCCCAAGTGTCCCATGACCTTGCTATCACTAGAGAAGGGGTTTGCAGTCCCTGGTCTGCATACTCATATTTGCATATGCAGCTAGCAACACCTGCAGTTTTCTAGCATCACTAGACATGGCTGCATTTCAACTTGCATGTGATTCAGAACCAGGCCCCAAGTGCATAATCCAACTTTTTAGTACATTTTTAATTAAGTTATTTATATTACCTAATTTTTTTTTTTATTTTTTTTTAAACTTTATTTATTTCAAAAAATATAGACAACATACAGAATAGATATATAAAAAGAAAGAAAGACATATTCTCTGCAATTATCCAACATTTTAGGATTTTTGCTGATATAAATATACTTTTTACTGGTATATATGTCTTACTTTACTTAGCCGTTTACTTCTGGGTATGTTCAATATAACCATTTTAAACTCGGCTACACGAACATTTAAATCAACATTCATTCATACATCCCAACACACCTTACAGACACAAAAGGAAAAAAAAAACTAGGGTAGGATTGTTATCAATTCTTCCTAATACAAGGGGGATCCATATCATTTTGCCGTCATTTTGCCAACATTTTGCCAGTTTTTGCTTGCTTCTATTCAATTTCCTTTTTTTTTTTTTTTTTTTGTTACAATAATACATAATGAAATATTACATAACATCAACCCTTACATTACATTGCACTCAAATACAGATACCTTTCTCTAATATTGCATTTGTTGCCTTTTGTGTCTCTTTATCTCTCAAATTCCCTCCTGCCTCCTTAGCTCGAATCGATGTTTTGCCTATTACACCCTTCTTGGATACATTGTACTACTCCCCTTCCTCCTTTCTCCTTCCTCTATCCCTGTTGTTCTTCTTTTATATGCCCTACCCAATTCACATTCCTCAAACCTTAGGTACTTTAATAATGTGGTCTCCCAACCCACATAACTTACTCTATCAGGGGTCAATTGGATTACATCGGCCTCTCAGGTTCACATGAAGTGGATAACTAAATATGTCAAAAAGGGAGGGACAACATAATCAAAGAGAATGGGTAAAGGATAGAAAGATAAGATTAAGAAGAAGAAAAAGCACACTGTGATCATTAGATCAGTACTCCCATGGCATAGCCTGGGTGTCTCTATTTTGGGTTATCTGATAACGTACAGATGTGAGACAGCTAGATTGCGTCGACCTCTCAAAATTATATAAGGTGGGTAACTAAGTCTACCATTAAGGAGGGACAACATAATCAAAGAGAATGGGTAAAGGATAGCAAGATAAGATCAAGAAGAAGAAAAAGCACACTATAGTCGTTAAGTCAGTATTCCTATGACCTGGATATCTCTATATAAGGTTGACTGATAATATAAAAATGACAGTCATCTAAATTATATCGACCTTTCAAATTCATATGAGATGGATAACTGAATATTACAATAAGGAGGGACAACATAATTAAAGAGAATGGGTAAAGGATAGCAAGATAAGATCAAGATGAAGAAAAAGCACACTGTTCTATTCTGTTAATCTATTCTGTTTTCTCTTAGTGATTCTCCCTCTCAAATGATCTTCCATACCATTGAGTTTCCATAAAGGGAAGTAGAATTTGGTGCTGTGTTTGGGCATCTAGAGTTTTAATAAAGACCCCCCAAATCTTGTAGAATCTCCTACCTCCTGCTTCTCTTTCTGCTAGTGCATTATATTTCTCTAAGTGTAAGGTTTTTATTAAGGTATTTCTTACCGCCTCTAACATGGGGGCGTTTTTAATCGTCCAGTTTTTTAATATAGTTTTCTTTGCTACCGTGACTATTATTGTCAATATTGGGGACAATTTCCTCTTATCCTGGGTTATATTCCAGTCCGAGAAATCTGCCCACAGCAATGCCTTGTGATCTATTTTTACATGTAATTGAAATGTATAATTAATAAAATTCACTACCTTATACCAAAATCGCTTGATTTTTATACAATCCCAAAAATTGTGCTTAAAAAGTGCATTAGCCGTGTTACATTTTGGGCAAGCTCCTTTCTCTTCTATAACCATGTGTTTACGCTGACCTTGTGTAATATATGCTCTGTGTGCCGTGCGAAAGTGAACTTCTTGCAGCATTGCTGAGGGTAGATTTTTTAGTGTCTTTCCTATCTGTGTGAACATATTTAATATTTGAGTGCTATCCTGGAAGTCCCTATACCAGGAACTATAAAGTGTTGCCCATATTTTTTGAGTGTTATCGGGGAATAAGTCCCAGTATAAAAGTTTCGTTTTATAAGGGAGAGTGCTTTTTAGCAGTGCTTCTATTTTTTTCGACTCATTAGTTTGGCAATTTAGTGCAATTGTGGGGGGTGGGTTCATTATGCTCTGTGTGTAGTGTCTTAACTGCAGGTACATGTAAAATTGTTCTTTACCCAAATTATATTTTTTTATCAATGCTTGGTAGGTATAAACCACCCCTCCTGGGTCGTAAACATCTTTGATCTTCATTATGCCCTTTTTAGCCCATTCCTTGAACATTACGTTCTCCATTGCTGGGTGAAAGAGGGGATTTCCTCCTATTGAAATATACTTGGATCTGATATATGAACTTCGTAGGTGTTTGTGTATCTTTATCCATGCTAGGTAGGCCGACATAAATATGCTATTGGATTTTAAATTAGTCGGTATAATATTCTTTGGAGTATGTAATAATGCGTTTAATGTATATGGTGCTACCAAAGTTTCCTCCAGTTCAATATTTGTATAAATTGATTTTTGTAAAATCCAATCTGCTATATACCTGAAGGAGACAGCCAAAGAGAACAATTCTATATTTGGTATAGCCAGTCCTCCTTCCTCTCGTTTTAGTTGTAATTTGTTTAGTGCTATTCTTGCTTTCTTTCCTGACCACAAAAACTTTGAAAAAGCCCTATTACAACTTTGGATGTCTCCTTTTGATATCCTCATAGGCATCATCTGGATCAGATAAGACAGCTTAGGGAAAATCACTGATTTTATTACAGCGGCTCGCCCCATTAAAGATAGGGGTAATTTGTTCCAATCTTCCAATTGTTTCACTATTTGTTTAATCTTAGGGGAGAAATTGTTTTTATATAAATCTACCATTTTTGGGGTGATCTTCACACCCAGGTATCTCATTGCTTTTGACACATGCTTAAATTGTGGATGGATCTGTTGGAGTTCCATAGGTATGGCTATCCCTCCCAGGCTTATTATTTCTGATTTGTTTTGGTTGACTTTGTAACCTGCAAATGCTTCAAACTGCTTTATCGTCTTGTATATATTTGGCAATGAGATAGCTGGGTCTGAGATAAAGAGCAATAGGTCATCGGCAAACAATGAGGTTTTAATTTCGTGATTATTCATTTTAATTCCATGAAAATCCTTATTGGATCTCAAGGCAATGGCTAGCGGCTCAATAGCCATAGCAAACAACAGGGGTGACAATGGGCACCCCTGTCTTGTCCCTTTTGATATTCCAATGGGATCTGATAGATAACCACCACTTAGAATCTGAGATTGTGAATGCCTGTATATGGCTTTTAGGACCTCTTGGAATACCTCAGGGAATCCAAATCTTTTTAGGGTTTCCATAAGGTGGTCCCATGAAAGCATATCAAACGCTTTCTCTGCGTCTATGGCCATTAGTATGTTTAACTCATTGTTCCGTGTCTGCTCCAGCCACTGAGCCACCGCCATGACCTTTCTTATATTGCAAGTAGAATGTCTCCCCCAGATAAACCCTGTTTGGTCCCTATTTATTATGGATGGTAAGTATATTTTTATTCTATCTAAGAGAATTTTTGTAAAAATTTTATAATCTACGTTTAAAAGTGAAATAGGACGATATGACCCAGGTAGCACTGGGTCCTTGTCTTTTTTTGGAAGTACCCTTATTAATGCCGCATTAAAGTATTGTGGGGCCTTATGTAAATTTATTATTGTGTTGAAAAATTTCGTAAGATCTTCTGAGATTTCATTTATTAAGGTCCTATAAAATTCTCCCGCAAACCCATCTGGACCAGGGGCTTTATGTGGTTTAAGTGCTTTTATTGCTGTCTGTACTTCTATATTTGTTAATGGGGAGCATATTTTTTCCGCGAGTTCATGAGGTATCTGAGGTAGGCTTACTTTGCTCCAAAAGGAGCTCTTAGCTACATTATCTGGGGGTACTCCCGTATATATTTCCTCATAAAAGGATCTGAATATTTCCACTATCTGTTTATTTTCTGTTTTTATTCCCTCGTGATCCTTCAATCCTGCTATTATCTTTGGTGAGTATGAACTTCTTAGCAGGCTTGATAAAATTCTTCCCGCCCTATTTCCCAGTTTATGGAACCTGAGATCTCTTTGGAAGATGTATCTATCTCCCATTAATTGCAAATTATTTTCGAACTGTTGTTTTGCCACTGCTAGATCTAATTTGGTTTGTAGATTTGGATTTAGTTTGAACTTTTGGAAAGATTCTGTGAGGGTCTGCTGTACTTTTGTATAAGTAGATTTAAACGCTTTCTTCCCCTGTGCCTCATATGACATTATTGCTCCCCTTAGTACGGCTTTCGCTGCTTGCCAGAAGTTTTGGGGGTCTTCCTCAGCCTGTTGCTTATTATTTTCTTTATAGTCCAACCAGTAGGTCTTTAACTTTTCCCTAAATTTGTCTGATCCAGTTAGATGCGTTGGAAACCTCCATTGTCTGTAGGGGCCTTTATCTTGGGTGGGGGTTATTTTTGCCCATACTAATGCATGGTCCGATATTACTATCGGTTCAATTTCTGTTGCTAGCATTTTTGGAAATATAGATTCTGAGCACAATATAAAGTCTATCCTTGAGAGGGAGTCGTGGACCTTTGAGTGGCATGTAAATTCTTTTTCTACCGGGTGTATAGCCCTCCATATGTCCACTAGCTTTAATTGTTCACAGAACCATTTTATCCCATACCTTGGTAAGGCTGGTCTTTTTACTTTTTGCTGGTTTCTGTCCATGTAATTTGATGCTACCAGGTTAAAATCTCCGCCAATCATCAGATTACATGTGCTAAACGGACGTAAGATTGCTATCACTTTCAGAAGGAAGCTCTTGCTATAAGAATTAGGCGCATACACGGAACACAGTACATATCTGATTTTTTCTATACATATGTCTACCACCACGTATCTACCTTCTTTATCAATGATCACAGAATTAAGTTCATACTGTAAGTGTGATGCGATTAAAATTGCTACTCCTCTTGCTTTAGAATTAAAAGGAGCGGCTGCCACTACCTTTCTCTTCATCATATTTAGCTTCTCAATTTCTTTTTCTGTTAAATGAGTTTCTTGCAAGCAAGCTATTTCTATATGCATCTTATTCAGATATGTCAGGACTTTTTTCCTTTTTTCTGGGGAATTTATTCCCCCTACATTCCATGTAGCAAATTTAAGTCCCGACATGTCTGAAGTGTTTTGTTGGCGTATAGTAACCCTTGTTTCTTACATTTCCTATATAGCTGGGGGGGGGGACACACACGGGGGATACCACAAGACATGGGGTCACACTCACTACATTCATATCGTAATAGGATGGGGTTCCCCCTGTAGCCGAACCTCCGGCCAGAGGTTTTCCCTCTCATTACCTACAATTTTCCAAGTAGACTTCCTTGGAGCTGAAGAGGGGTAAACGGGGTGTGCCTTTCCGGCATTATGATTTTACTATATTCCCCGCTGCCCCTCTTGAGCCCTATGGAGTTAAAGCTCCTAACCTCCTCCCTCCATATCTCGTATGTTTCTCTTTTCTTCTCCACTCCTCCTCCCTTCTCTCCCCTCTCGCTCCCTCCCCTCCCTCTCCCCTCCTCCCTCCCTCCTCCTCACTCCCCTTGCCTTCCTCTCCCTTTCTATTCTTTCCTTTAACTGATCCACAACAAAGGCCAATCGAAGTTAAGACATTCTGACTGTTAACACATTGTTCAGATCCAGATGGTTTTGCAGTAAGTAGTAAAGGGAGAGGGGGAGAGGAGAAAAAAAAAAAAAAAAAAAAAGGAGGGGTGGGAGGGGGGGGGGGGGAATGGTTGGGATTTCACTCGGGGCTCCCCATGAGGTCTAAATACGCCTTTGCTTCAGTTGATTTAGCAAAGTCTTTATAAGTTTCTCCGTCGTAAATTCGCAGACGTGCTGGGTACATGAGAGTGAATCTTTTCCCGGCTTTAAACAGTTCTGTGCAGATCAGGCTGAAGTCCCTTCTGGCCTTTGAGACTTCGGTTGAATAATCCTGGAATATAAGAATATGATTTTCTTCCCATTTTAGAGACTTCCGGTTCCTGTAGCATGGAGTAGGCTGCAGGGAGAGCGAGCTCCGTTACCTACCCTCCAAAAAACCATGCAGAATCTTACCTGCTGAGACATCCCACTCAATCCCCGACTCCCCCCTCCGGCGAGCCGACCGGTGACCACGGAGTGAACCGGCACCGCCACAGTAAGATCCAGACGCGGCACCCAAGCCAGGAGACCCGTTGACGGGGAAGCTCCATTCTAGTGCACGGAGTGACCCGGCATACCCCGGAAGTGCCTAACGCCTACGGCAAAGGAGAAGCGGCGGTGAGACAGCGCGGCCATCTCCGGCGCTCAACACAGACAGGGAGAATCTGCTCCAAGTGACCGGGGAGCGGTATACAGCGCGAGTGCATACTCGGAGGGGAATGGCTGGCAGGCAGAGGAAAGGAGCGAGACGCAGCAGCAGCAACATTGGGGTCTAGAGACCGGGGCTGAGGTCACGCACAGCTGAGTACCTCGCAGCCTGAAGAAACACCCTGACTACACCCCGGGTTAACTCCGCTGATAAAGCCCCATATCTGCAGATTCCTGGTAGGAAAACGACATTTTTCTTTTTTTGATTTTTTTTTCTTTTTTTGTCTGCTTACAATGCTGGGGTGAGAGAAGCTGCGGCTAGGAGAGAAAAAGCCACTGTTTGGCTGCGAAGGTCCTTAAACTCTCTGCTTAAATGAAAAGTGTCTAGCAGGAAACAATAAAAACCCACCCTCCAATATAGAGGGAGTAAAGCCAAACTTATTCTGATCGAGACCCCTCATGTGGATACTGGAGGGCTCTAGCGGCCTAATACCCTTGGGTATAGAGTAAAGGCCCACTCAAGACTCTTAGCTAAAGCAGCCAGAAAAAGTTTTGGGTAAAAGTAGTGGTTGAATCCGAGTATCTGGAAGGATAGGACTAAAATTAAATATAACCTATCAATATCTTATACTGCTAACTCCAACCAAAAGTACCAGCAAGCCTCAAAGACCGCACATACCCCTAAATTTGGAGATCTGGGGGCAAAAGTCAGCATATCTGCGGTATAAACCTGTTTAGAAAGATTCACAACGGACACTAAGATATACTAATACCAGACCAAAACAACAGGACTGTTTTTCAAACTTCCCTGAGATATCACTCTATTGAACTCATTCACGAGTCTGCCCATCTTTAAAAGAAAGAAAAGGAAAAGGGGAAAAAAAAAGAAAAAGAAAAAGAAAAAGAAAGGGGAAAGAGAGAAAAAAGGGAGAGAAAAGGAACATAGCAATTTTTGAGAGATCTAGAGAGTGTCGTATGGAGAAATTTCTCTCTCCAACTATGCCGCCAAAAGCCCAAAAAGACCGCGCAGAAAGATCTCGCCAAGCAGCAAGTGCGGCTACAGTTACCACTAACCCCGGTAAACCAGCAAGGAAATCTGGGGTCCCGAGCAATACCAGCATGCAGGAGGAGGGCTCCCCAACAACGCCAACACGAGACAGAGATGGGGAAGATTACCAAGCAATGGTGCAAGCAATTAAGCAAACACTAGAACCCTTGCTTCAGACCCAGGCTGAAGTAATGAAACAGGCCGTCGATGAAATAAAAGGCCAGATAAAACAGGTGGCGGACAGGGTGCAAGAAACAGAACAAAGGCTGGGAGAGCTATTCCAAGATACTGCTGTGTTAAAATCGCAGATGGCTGAGATGCAGAAAGCCTATCAACAGATAACATTAAAATTAGAGGAGACGGAGAACAGATCTAGAAGAAATAATCTTCGACTGATAGGCCTCCCAGAATCCTTGAAGGGAGCCTCACTCCATCACTTCCTAAGGAACACCCTTCCAGAGATGTTAAACATCCAATCAAGCTGCTCGGACCTAGTAATTGAAAGAGCTCATAGACTAGGCAGACCTAGAGAAGGAGATCCAGAAAAGCAACGCCCAAGACCAATAATATTTAGATGCTTGAACTTTCTACATAAGGAAGTAATCTGGAAAGCATCAAGAAAAAAAACTAATTTTTTTTTAAACTAACTAACTCTACTGCACTCTACAGACAGGTCCCATGAGAGACAAAAAGGGTTTGTGCAGTCAGCACTGGGGCAATGGGGGTGACTTTTCGTTTACTCTTTCCAGTGAGGCTACTTTTAGCAGCTATTGTAGTAGCTGCTTCCTGTTGCAGGATGGCAGGTGACTCAGGATCGACATTAACTCCATGCTAACTGGACGTTTAGTGCAAGGATCCACATATTCCTTATTGCATTTGCACACATACTGTACACACAAGTGAATATTTGATAACAGCAGAACAGATGCGTATCTCCCAACTTTCCTGGCTGGTGAAGCGGGCCCTACGGCGCAGGTACGTCAAAGGAGACTGAGCTTAGGGGTGTGTGGTCTAGCTCAGTGACCACTTAGCTCCCCTCCCCACACTAAATAGATGTTGTGTGTATGCACACGGCATCTATTCAGTAATCACTTTTTGACTGTTGACCATTAGTTATCAATCTTTTGATTGTAGACCTAGACACTGTAGACCTAGAAGACAATAACCTGTACAATTAGCAGGACTGTCCAGCTGTAGTTGGGAGATGAGCCTGCTAAGCTTGTCCACCACAGACAGCGCACCAAACCTAAACATTGCCATTGCATGACGTTCTAACCCTGCACCTTAATAAGCTGCCAATGAACACAGAAATCTGATCACACTACGCACCTCAATGTTTGATCATGTTTCCACCAGCCCCACCATCTTACAACAGATGTTAGGACAGTATGACTGATATGAGGCGCAGACCAATGGCTGTGATGGGAAGCAGTTGCTTACCTGCTTTGGCATGATGAGAATTAGCATGAATAAGAGAACATTACACACGTGAGAGGTCTTGTTACGTTATTACTAAACCGCCATCATAAAAAGGTTGAACTATTTTACAATGGAATTGAACATAAAAAGGACTAAAGTCCTTCAAAATGACTTCATATCCTGGTGTTGGAGAAGGTATCCGGTTACATGGTCCACAGTGACCATATTGATGTTCATAGTATTAATGCCACAATATCAACGTCAACTTGGTTCAAACTGTGGACAGCCACCATATCAACACCCGGAGACATCCTCTCATAATGTTGATATCTGAAATGTCGTAATGTGAAATGTCTATGGGCTAGATTCTCTAAGCTTCAAAAGTGATATAATGGAGAGTGATAAACAGCCAGCCAATCAGCTCCTACCTGCCATGTCACAGACTGTGTTTGAAAAATGTCAGACAGGAGCTGATTGGCTGGCTGTTTATCACTCTCCATTTTATCACTTTTGAAGCTTAGAGAATCTGGCCCTATAACTTTAGCATGCCAATGGTTAGGGTTAGGCTGCTGGTGGCTTAAGGTTAGGCGTTAGTAGGAGGATTAGAGATAAGGGAAATATACTCACCTGAACACTGTTGGACTGCAGCGCTCACCCAGAATAACATGGAAGATGCATTTAGCCACCACTGCCGCCACGCGGAGTTAAGTCATCACTAGGCCACCAAGGATTATTTGTTTGAGCATGTCATATCATATAGGTAGACATGAACTTCAACATGGTCACTTAACATGCTAACCATGCAGACAAGCTTCACATTGACAGTTCAACCCTTTTGGCATTCTTATGTCGACCTGATGACTGTTGATCAGTTATATCACACCCATTGGAGACCCAGAGAGCTTGGTACATAAACACATTGTAGATGTAGAAAAAAATACTGCATAGAAATGTAACAAATATTTTAATTTCTATACAGATGCCAAAATACTTTTCAGAGAAAGCAATTTAAGTCTTTTAACAACATATATGTACATTCTAACAAAAGACACTTAGAAAAATAAGTTACTGGTACAGTACATGACAATATGGAAGGAATATTTGCAGGATGCCTTATAATTTACTTATTCCACAGAGTGTGAAAATGAGTAAAAGTAATGCAGTGACTAACATATACATTAAGGTGCAGGTCACCTGTGTACTTAACCTATTGTGGTCACAGTTGTAATTCCTATCAGACAAAAGACCTTACTTTAGAAATCTATCACTATGAAGTAGAATGGAATTAGAAGCATTTCCACATTAATATAAGGAGATGAATAACAAGATTTCTGTACTTTGTTTAAAAATAAATCCATGATTGCTACATTGCCCAGTGCAATCGCACCGATGCTGTTAGAGGCCGTGGGTGCCGGATGACTCGTTACTCCCACATCGGAATCCCGACTGCCAGGAGCCCTGCAATCGAATCCAGACTTACACGGGCTATTTTCCCTCGTTGGGGTCCACGACCCCATAGAAGGAGAATAGAATAGGTGGTGAGCGAAGCTGCAAGGGGCATGAATGCACTCACCCCCTTGTCGGGCTCCTGACAGTCAGGATTCTGACATGACATAAGGCACAGTCATTCCAGACCTGCTTCCTATAAGATATTAGGGCAAACTGTGTATATAAAATCTATGATCGATTGTTGTATGCGTGGAACTAATGTCATAGTGAAATAACATATTGTAGGGCTGCCAAGTTCAACAGCAGAGGTCTGTTTGACATAACCTATTATGGTGAATTTGGCCTAACTCTATGGTATGTGTCCATAGAATGGTGACAATGGTTTGTGAACAGAGTTTAAAATAATAATAAAACACTGAAAATGCTTTTAAAATACTATGTTCTATTTCAGTGGTTCTCAAACTCGGTCCTCAGGACCCCACGCAGTTCACGTTTTCAGGTCACCTGACAGGTGCACTTATTACTCATTGACACATTTTAAAAGATCCACAGGTGGAGCTAATTATTTCACTGAATTTTGTAAGGGGACCTGTAAAACATGCACTGTGTGGGGTCCTGAGGACGGAGTTTGAGAAACTGTGTTCGATTTAATAGGCAACACATTCAATAAGGAAATTTCTGCCTATTAAATACAACACAGCTTTAGTTAAATAGTTTCAGAAAATACAACAAATTATAAATTGAAAACTCAGCGGTTTCGTAGGCAGTACAAATTAATTCTCATGAGCATTGTTGGTTCAGCCAACAAATACGGCCGACTCATAATGTATGTGGATAACAGGCAAACTTTAAAATTTTTAGCCAATCTCAACAACAAAAAACAGGCGTCCATACCGAAGTTACAACTGTTTCCCAGGAAGACAGGTAATATAATAAAGGTTTAGCGAATACTGTGTAAAATGTATAAATAAAGTTCCACATTTTAGTTTATGTATTTATATTGTTCCACCTCTTTGGTATTTATTTTTGTAACCTAGAGTGGTTGTCACTGTTGTGGTCTATAAAGATGTTTTACACTAGAAATACACTAAAAAATCTGAGATTCATTTACAGGTAGATTTGGGATATCTAAAAAGTGCACCCCAAGTTGTTGCTGAAATAGTCCCTACAGATATATGTGAAACTTCTGATCCCTACTTGGTATTGACAGCAAGCCAATATTACTTTATTGTAGTTACGCAGTCACTGGCTACTTACTTAGGAGCAAACATGATTAAAGAACATCTACTTAATGCTAATAGAATGGGTTAAAAGGGGTTTTACATAAAAAAAAACTACGAATGTAATTAATGTCTAAGATAATCATGTGGTCAATGAACAGCAACATATACTGTATATTTGGGATGAGTCTGTCAGCTAATCAGGTTTAAAGAAAGGTTTCGTTACACAAATTATAGCTAGTAAACATGCCGATGTTATAGAAGATCACATTGGTGAAAAGAAGGGTTTTGGCACTAGCTGGTCTCGAATACAATCATGTGCACATCACTTTACATATATTAATTCAATTGAATCACTACTCTTTTAGTGGTTTGAACTGAGAAGCGATTAGCAGTACTCAACTGAAAACGAAGGCTGTGGAGTTTGCAACACACTAGTGGGGGATTGGTTGCAGACAGAGGACCCAAATTCCAGGCACGACAAGGGGATATAATGTTGGCCTGAGATGAAATGTTCATGTGACTGAAATGCATACAGTATAACTAATATATATATATATATATATATATATATATATATATATATATATATGCCTTCTACTCTGGATGATAAAGGGCCTAATTCGGACTTGTTTACAAATACGATGGTTATCGCACAAGTCCCAATGTTGGGCATACTGCGCATGTGCAGGACTTGTTCTGCTTGTGTGCATAACGGATCCTATGACACAGTGCCCTCAAAGTCCCAACCTGATTGTCAGGCTTAGGATGTTTGGAAGCGGGAATGGAGCAGCGACAAGGTCCATTTCTTGCGGAGTGCTATAGTCCATGTCTGCATCTGACTATGAACATTTACTGACCTTGGCTGCGGATATCATGTGGGAACCTAAAGGTTACTTAGATGACTGATGGTCACCCAGAATGATCAAATGGTCCATCTTGAGATGATACAGCAGATCACGGAAGCAGTCAGGGGACAACTATTTATACCAGATGCTCCTACTGCATTAGCTGTACGGTACTGCACCGCCGCTTCCCTGCAGCTCTGCAACATCGTACAGCTTTGAATAAATCAGGCCTAAAATGTGATCCAGCTCTGTGTATTGGTACATTTTTTGTATTGTTATATTTAAAGTAATAAGTATACTGCTAAAAATAACTATATATACTACATATTACATTTAATCCTATATTTCTCCAATAGTGTATACATATATATTTTAGCTCTCTGTCTCTCTCTCTCTATATATATATTATATATATAAATATAACTTTACTACTCCAATTGTAATCAACACATCTTCATTTAAGACTCAGAGGATATACAAAGCATGAAGATTGGTTAGTGTTTGATCTCCACTTTTTCTATCAGCTGCTAACTCTTATTACAGGCTGTGTTTTCAAAATGGCAGGAGCTGATAGGATAGTGCTTTCTCTCTCTCCATGGTTTGATACATTTCCCCCTTATATTTTTTTAGCACATAAGAGGGAAATGATGCCCAAAAACTGAGCTAATGGTATCCGTTACCAATGCTAAATGCAAAACATTTCAGATCTTGTCATTTAATTATAATATTTTACATACAGCAGTTTTGCCAGATCATCCCTATAATAAGCGCACATATGAATTACACATGTAGCAGAGATCTTATTAACGGTCATTACTTCCGATGAGCAGTCAAATTTGGCATCAGAACCGGTGTTAAAATAAACTTGACTGCTCATCGGATATAATGACAGTCAGTATAACCTTTGACACCTGGGACCTGCGTAATTCATATGTGTGCTTATTAAAGGTATGATCTGATAACCCTGAGTTACAGAGAAAACGTATGCTTATGCCTGTCCAAGCCTGCTGCCTGGCACTGTTATTACTGTCTATAAAGTATTGTTTGTTTGGTTCTCATGGATGGGGCTTTGCAGACAAAAAGCTGGAACCTCTATCTAGCAAAATGCTCAAGACTATACAAAAACTTTTTCTAGATAGTTCAGCACAAACCATAGATTGGTTTACTTTACTGTATTTTTCTGTGACCGCTCTTTACAAGTATAAAAAATACTTTTGCCATAGAACAATTAGATTTTATCAAACTTATGTTATATCAGTGGCCAGTGATGATCGATGATCCATCAGTAAATCTGGGGATTTAACAATGATAACAATGCCTGTTTCCCTAAAAATGATCAGGATCAAGGAATATGGATTTAAATACAATGTGTAATATTCCCGATTCCCCAAACTGACACATTGCAGCAATTAATTGCTGATGTATGGGCCATTGGGCCTATTACAGATGATTTAGATACAAACTACTTCTCCACTTGGCATTCGTATGTAGAATAAAGCTCCATACACACTAGATGATTTTTTTAAAATATATCATTCATTTTGACCCTTCTGACCAATATAGTATAAAAAAATAATAATATGCTCAATACACTCCCCATCCCTGGTCATCTGTTCTGCATGCTCAATACACTCCCCATCCCTGCACATTTGTGCTGCATGCTCAATACACTCCCCATCCCTGGTCATCTGTTCTGCATGCTCAATACACTCCCCATCCCTGGTCATCTGTGCTGCATGCTCAATACACTCCCCATCCCTGCACATTTGTGCTGCATGCTCAATACACTCCCCATCCCTGGTCATCTGTGCTGCATGCTCAATACACTCCCCATCCCTGGTCATCTGTGCTGCAGGCTTAATACACTCCCCATCCCTGCACATCTGTGCTGCAGGCACAATACACTTCCCATCCCTGGTCATCTGTGCCCATCCCTGCTCATCTGTGCTGCATGCTCAATACACTCCCCATCCCTGGTCATCTGTGCTGCAGGCTCAATACACTCCCCATCCCTGCTCATCTGTGCTGCAGGCTCAATACACTCCCCATCCCTGCACATCTGTGCTGCATGCTCAATACACTCCCCATCCCTGGTCATCTGTGCTGCATGCTCAATACACTCCCCATCCCTGGTCATCTGTGCTGCATGCTCAATACACTCCCCATCCCTGCTCATCTGTGCCGCAGGCTCAATACACTCCCCATCCCTGGTCATCTGTGCCGCAGGCTCAATACACTCCCCATCCCTGCTCATCTGTGCTGCAGGCTCAATACACTCCCCATCCCTGGTCATCTGTGCCGCATGCTCAATACACTCCCCATCCCTGGTCATCTGTGCCGCATGCTCAATACACTCCCCATCCCTGGTCATCTGTGCTGCAGGCTCAATACACTCTCTATCCCTGGTCATCTGTGCTGCAGGCTCAATACACTCCCCATCCCTGCTCATCTGTGCTGCAGGCTCAATACACTCCCCATCCCTGCACATCTGTGCTGCATGCTCAATACACTCCCCATCCCTGGTCATCTGTGCTGCAGGCTCAATACACTCCCCATCCCTGCTCATATGTGTTGCAGGCTCAATAAACTCCCCATCCCTTGTCATCTGTGCTGCAGGCTCAATACACTCCCCATCCCTGGTCATCTGTGCTGCAGGCTCAATACACCCCCCATCCCTGCTGCAGGCTCAATAAACTCCCCATCCCTGCACATCTGTGCTGCATGCTCAATACACTCCCCATCCCTGGTCATCTGTGCTGCATGCTCAATAAACTCCCCATCCCTGGTCATCTGTGCTGCAGGCTCAATACACTCCCCATCCCTGCTCATATGTGCTGCAGGCTCAATACACTCCCCATCCCTGCTCATCTGTGCTGTATCTAAATACAGGTAGAGATCTGAGCAAGTAAACAGCTGCTTGATGCTAGGAATATATAGTAAGGGGCAGAATTTCATCATATCCAGAGCATTTTACAGGTATGTGTACACATATTCTCTGCATTAAAAAAAACAATATTTTTTTGCCATTATGAGAATACATCCTCTCTTGTACATTTCATATATGGTCTAGCTCTTCCAACATGTATTATCCAGACTTCCAGGTTAGGTACATTTGTAAAACAAATGTATGGATATTTAAATTTCTATAGAAACAGATCTTCTCCTCATGTTCACCTTAATAAATTTGGTCATTCCTGTATTTTCAAACACGATTGCATTTATGTGCTAAATGTGCATTCTGCCATAACAGCCAGACACTAAAATGGTATTTCTATTGAAGATAGGATTAGGGTGGCCAATCCCGGGATCTGTATCGGCGGGTTTTAATCCCGGTATTGGACTTTCCAATTCTGGGATTAGCCTGCGCAAATCTAATGCCAGGAGGCTTCTAACCCCTGCGGTGCACAGTCTGCCTGCCGATCACTGCACAGCCTCCTGTCCTCCACCGTACCATCCAGTTCCTCTACCTAACACCTCACCACTTATGGCTCAGCTCCTGCCAGCCGCATGCCCGGGTCCTCTCCTCTGCGCCGCATGGCCCAGCTCCTGATAGCTGCACACCTCCTCCTGCCCGGCTCGATAGCCGCACACCAGGGTCCTCTCCTCTGCACCTCATGGCCCGGCTCCTAATACCCGCACACCCGGGTCCCCCTCTGCAGTGCACCTCCTCCTGCCTTTTTCCTGACAGCCGCACACCCGGGTCCTCTCCATTGCACCGCAAAGCCTCCTGCCAATCACAGCATCCAGCTCCTGCCTGTAAGTACACTGCAGGCAACTGGTTTGAGGTGAGAGGGGGGATTAAAGTTCATCATTACATTCCCGAATTCCAGGATCTAAAAAATGCTCTGGGATTGGCATCCCTAGATAGGATGTTGCCCAAAGCAACCAATCAGATTATATAGATTATCTTTTAGAAGGTGCAAAATAAATAAGAATTTAATTGGTTGCTATGGGCAACATCCCATCTTCAACAGAACGCCCATCTTAGTACATTTACCCCTAACTTTCATCATCACCCTTGACAGCAGCCTGAACCTTGGTTTACATATATTTGATAAAACCTACACTGTTGACTTTTTACACCAAAATGCAATGTTGGTAAATGCGGCTCTATGATCTTTGACGTTGATAGTGTATCGCTACTTTCTGAAAATGTTGCTTCTTTTCTTCCATTTTGTTATCCCTATATCAGTGTGGCACGTTAGCGGGGATAAAAGGGGTGTGGATCACTAGATAATGATAAACAGTCAATGGGTCAACAGGTTGACATGATAAAGGTAGTATAAATGGTTAACAGGAGCAAAAGGTTGATATGGTGAAATGTCGACATGACATTGGTCAACATTTTTTTGTGTCATTATGTCTTAAAGCCAAATTAGTGGCAAGGTGTACCCTCGTGGGCTTGGTTCACACACCCTGCTTTGGGCAATGGGCCTCACTCTGCTCCCACTGCGCACGGCAGAAGCTAATATTCCCAATCATAGTCTACATCAATCAGAGTCCATGGTAATAAGGGTAAATAATAAAGTTGACTTTTTCTAAAAAATAAAGCAAAAACCCCCCCTTGTGTCGACCACATGCGTATTTACCATTGTTACGTCAACCTTTTTAACCTGCCAGCAATAAACACAACCTTTTCCCGTTTACCATTTAGGGTCAATCTATTGCCGGTCTATCTTTGTATATATCTATTAACCAGAAACCATTGCTTAGCCCTCTGCTATGTACTGTACTGCAATGTGCTCAGTTCTTTCCTATCCTTTATGTAAACAGAGGTAGGTTTACTATGCGGCATTTTCCAAAGCCACAACATCTTTTGGCTGCTGGATTTAAAGAGGCAATAATATTACATAGAAAACACATCTGCTATTTAATATGATTGTCCCTTTGATTCCAGCGGTTGAATGATCACACCAAAAACTCGGAGTGGTTGGCACCAGTGCTGCCATGTGGCACCTGTATTTATCTTGTGCCATGTTTCAGCACTGCTGTTTGGGAGCATGTGTGCTGCTATAAAGACTACTTCACCTGTTTACCCAAGCAACTCGATATACATATCTTGATATATTATTCTTCAATATGTGTATTATACATATTACAAAATCTAAAAGTACATACACACTAGATGATAAATTAAACGATATGCACGATAATATTTTTGCACATGTTGTCTAGTGTGTATGCACTATATCGTTACTGATGTGCCCTCCCACAGGTCATTAGCGATGTCCTCCATTGTCTGTACATGAGGATAACCGAGGATAATTGCCAGTTGGAGCCATGCTAAGGAATGCAACAGGGTCCCCACTCCCGCCATCGGAAAGTGTATATGCACTTACTGATACCGATACTTTTGGTCCCGCAGCGCACAACATTGCTGGATACACATATGGTCTAATGAGTACTTCGTTTTAGTATTTTATTTTCACTTACTACACATTTTAATAAATAATTTATACATTTAAAATATAGGTTGCCTAATATAAAAGTGCAACTAGCCACATATATATGTAGAATTGTATGTTATTTCATATTTTTTATGAAGGGAAACAGATCCTCTTCTGATCACAAATCTATTTGAGAAGTTTACATATGTTAATAATTTCAGGGCAATAGTCAACTTGTACTCTAGGTTTAGTGGTCCTTAATACATCTCCATCCAAGGGCATAACTACAACAGGTGCAAGGAGTGCAACTGCTATGGGGCCCAGGGCTAAGAGGGGCCCGTCTTCCCTGTCAACGTAACATATGCTATATACATTTTTCACCATTAGGTGGTATAAGAGACCCTTACAAAGCTTTGCTATGGGGCCTACAAATATACTCTGTCTCCATCTCTCAGTAACTGTTATTTGTAAGTTGTTAGGGCATGACTGCATGGTGTACAGCTTCCATTTATATTTATCATGGAATGCAAACACCTATGTCTTATTTTTTTTTTTAAGCAAGTAAATGGCTATATTGCCAATGAAGCATGTAAGTAAGTTTTAGATTTGTAAAAAGGATACAGTATCCTGTATGTGTTAATACTGAATGAATATTTGTAGTTGGATGAATTGCTTGGAATGGTCATGCATTTGTGCATACTGTGAATTTTCATAATAATTCCTTAAAGAGATCATTTCTGGGGAAATAAGTCCCCCTTATCTCTACTGAGAATGAGATCATGCCAGATTTTTTTATAGAAAACAATCCGAAGGCTCCCCAGAGACAGAGAAGATATGACAAATATAAAATAATTTAGAAAAAGCAAACAACTTTAAACTACATTATCAGCATGGAGGTGTCCTATCCTGGGTCTGCCTACATAGTATTCAGCAACTACTGTATTTTGTATATTGGTTGTCTCTTATTATATGATTGAAGACTCCAAGTGCAGTGTTCAGCTTCCAACATTTTTCACAGCAAAATTATTGGGGATATTTATCAAAGCTTGGAGATAAAGTGGAGACATATGAAGTACCAGCTAATCAGCTTCTAGTTGGCATGTTACACACCATGGGGCAAATGTATTAAGCCTGGAGAAGAAATAAAGTGGATATAAAGAGAAAGGAGATAACGAACCCAACTCCCAACTGTCATTTTCAAACACAGTTCAGGCTGGTGCTTTATCTCCTTTCACTTTATCTCTTCTCCTTGCATAATGCCCCCCGTGTTTGAAAAAAATGACAGGAGCTGATTGGTTCATTTTTCTCTCTCTACAACAGGGGTAGCCAACTCCAGTCCTTGAGAGCTACCAACAGTTCCCATTTTACAGACAACCTAGCTGCTGCACAGGGGCACGCATTACTCATGGACACATTTTAAAAGATTCACAGGTGAAGCTAATTACTTCACTTGATTCTGTGAGGAGAATTGGAAAACATTAACTGTTGGTAGCTCTCGATGACTGGAGTTGGCTACCCCAGATCTACGGGCTTGGATTATGCTCCCCTATGTCTATTGTATTCTACAGTTCCTGCTCAGAGGAAATATGTTATACATGGAAAGCATAAAAAAAAAAAATCAATTCAAAGTAGTTGTAAACAGGCCTTGCAGAGATTCCCAAGCAAAAAGAACTTAGTGTACAGACACTGTAGAAGTTTGGAGCTGTACAGCAGAAGAGCAGAAGGGGTTAACAAAATGAAATTGAGGTAAAGTCCTGGAGTACATCGTGCTGCTCAGACTGTTGCTTGAACATGTATGTGAGATGACTGATTATTAGTATTTGAAATGATCTATTTTCATTAGCACAGCTGGATATTATACTGTGGCCTGCCAAGAAAATCTCTCAGAAATGTGTGTGGTTACTTCCTCTTCCGATTGCCATTTTACAGCCAAAACCAACAAGAGTTATAAAAAAAAAAAAAAAGACAACAGACAAGAAGAGATGGTGTGTTGTGAGAACAACGGAAGAAATAGGAGTTTTATGTATTTCTGCCATGTGATGGTGTATTTGTGTGCATTACTTTCATTCATGTCATCAGGTAGAGTTCATTTGTGCTACTACTGGTATTACAAACATCTTGGACTATATTCACGTAGCAGCGGCTTTTGTAAACCGCTACTTCTCTATAGGATTGATGTGAAATTTTAAAGTGACACTAACATCAAGTGGAAAGCCCAGCGTGGTTTCATGAAATGTTATTGTCACTTTACATTTTCACCTTAAAGCCACCACTTCATAAATATAGCCCTTGCTGTGTTTGCTTCAATAGATATTGCATCCAAAGAACAGCTTTTGTTATATCACAGGTCTTCAAATTAGAAATAGGTTTGCTTTGGGATAAAGAAATGTAGCTAAAAGACAGAGAAAGAAGCAAAAAACAGTAAAAGGAGGGCAGATACAACTGGGAAGCCTCCTATACTAGTTTGCACATACAGCCTTCTGACTGCAAGTCAGCTGGCACCAGTATTCTTTACGGCAGGCCTGGTCAACCTGTGGCTCTCACATCCCAGTATGCTTTGCTACAGCTTTAACACTCCCTTTCTGCAAAATTGTATGTTCTATGGGGAAAGGACTGCAAAAAAGAAATATGCACCCCGGCACTAGGGGTTCTTTAAGGGCTTCCTCCTCTCCGGGAGAGGACAGGAGAGAAGACTGTCAGTATGCTTCTGGGGCAAAATCATCATCAAGCCCCACCCCCAACCACTAGAACCGCCACAATTTGCGGGCCCAGGGGGGGGGGGACGGGCTAAAATGCCATCAATTTGCATATTTTAGCACCGCCCCGTCCACATGCACCCGCGAATGTTGGTATTTAAAAGGCAGGGTACGAGGAGGCGGAGGGAAAGTGGGGGACTCCAGGGGCTTGCCCACCCTTTCAGGGGGGCCGGCAGGTTTTCGGGAGCCATCCGGCCTTTCCGGCAGAGTAGGCAAGTATCATGTGCAGGCATTTGATAATCGATTTGATTGGGAATTCGCAATGAATTCGGAATAACCCCCTATATTGGCAGCTGAATCTACATTGTGAACCGCATGGGCACCGGTGCACCAAACACAATTATTGGGTCAATGTTTTTTCAGGTTGGCCAGAAATTAGATCTGGACACAAACATTCCTCTTCTTTGGGTACTTATATATGTTAGTTGGGCGCCCACAATAGTTAGTACGCTCATACCCCCCACTATCCATGTCGGCATGGAGTTGATTTTATATAGTGTGGCGAGTGTACGCGGAAAACTAAGCAAATAGCTTCCATGTTTCTGGACAAATCATAGTATGCTTCCTATTTATCTATAGAGATTGCTATGTTAAAATTATTTTTTCAACAGCCACAGTGGAGAGAGCCATTTTGTTGTGCTGAGCTATAATGCAAGATATCAACAAACACCTCATTCTTCGATTACTCATAAATCTTCAAAATGGCTGCAACGTACTGTAGATGATGAATTCAGTAAAATAAAAAAGAAACACAAAATACACTTGTATAAAATGAAAATAGTTGAAGGGAATATTGTTTCACTATCATAACACAGGTTTTCAGCAGGAATTTGAACAATGTATATATCTCTGGTTGTGAAGAGCTGACTGGCAACAAAAACATCCGTGCGGAAATCTGGTCTGGACTTTATTAGCATCTTAGCTTTATAACCTTTTTAAATTATTTTATTATGAATGGACCTGGTTGACCACAGATTGCACTTACTTCCATCAACCTCATGTATTGTGTTTTAGACATGTCTGAATATTTTAGGCAGTGTTGTAATAACTTCTGTATACATTTTTTCCATGTTGCAACTATGCATTCATAATTTGTGGTTCTTTCTTCACAGTATCCCATAAAGAATTCTTATTTTACTGACCTTACCCCTACATACATTTTAGCTGCTAATCTCAGCAGGCATTCCTAGCAAAGCACTATTTCCAGTGCTGCCTCTGTCAGGTGGTTTACCAGTAAGTAACCGCGCTGCTGAAAACTTCCAGCATGCTGCATTTAAAACAATGCAGACTGACATTATGCACATTCCACACATATTATATAGTACACGTTTGAGTGATTGCTTTAGAGCTGGATCACACCAATGCCTTTTATGTTCCAACAAAATAGCATCTAAGCAAACCCGTGAATCTTTTCATACTTTTGTCGATGTCAAATTAGAAACACGTGGAACAGATGGAAAGTGCACATATACTGTAGGTATGAAAAATAATCTTTTAAGAAAAATGTGTTTTTTTTTAAATTTAATGCTGTTTTCAAGTATAAACTAGTGCATGCATACTGCATTATAAATGCACGGGAATAATAAGCCTATTGGTGCCCACACCCAGGGTAATGTGCTCTGTGCGTTTTGAACTAGATCGCATCGCAACTTCGTTAAAAAAAAAAAAAAATGTGATGTGCGGGAATGCGCCTTGCAAAGCAGCATTGCTCCGTGTATGGGCACCATATGCCCTGTCTGTCCACATCCTTACAACATAATAAAATAGTGCTTTGATTTATTTAGTACTGACCATTGGGAAGACGTAAGGCCCATACACACTGGGCGACTTTGAGCTGAAAGTCACTCAAAACAGCATATTTTGAGCGGCTTTCAGCTCAAAGCCGCCCATTGTGTATGCCCCGGTGATGAGCGATGCTGCACGCTCCCGCAACATCGCCGGGAAAGCCGTTCATCTGCTAGTAATACCAGCAGATGAGTGGATTTGAGGACAGCTTTGCCTAGTGCTGCGCTATGCAACGCCCCCCCCCCCCCCCCCGCTGTTGGCACAGGGCAGATATCAAGTCATATAATTATATTAATGCGTCAGAAGAGAAAGTTAGAAAACTACTTTTAATTTAATATGTGAACTTGTCTTTTGACAGATAGAGGGGTGTTCAATCCTGGTACCTATTTCCACTGGGCATGTCTGCAACAGGTTTGCCACCCTACAGAGGTGAATCTGTATTGTTGGAAACGGCCGCTGGCTTGTCAAATCCATGGCCGTTTCCAACTTCAGCGCCTGTTTTTGCCAATGCCGGGACTTTCCGACTGGTGGAATATATTCCGCTACTCAGAAGAAGGGAGCCCACATTCAATAGGTCGAATGACATTCGACCTAATAATGTCGATGAAAACAGCGGCCAGGATTGAGTACCCCCCTATATGTACACACAATATAAAACTGCCCTGCTTAAATAAAATGTGACAAGGAAGCACTGCTGTACGTGTCCTGTGTCCTGACTACATAATGCTTATCATCAAAAATGACTGGTCCTCTATGGGACCAAGAAACCAACTGTAGGGCACGAACACTCGTCTTACCCTAGTCTAAGGCACAATTACTATAAGGCACAAAGGCTGTGCACACAGCTACACTTTAAGATGTAAATTACATAAATAAAATCCCTCATCTTGATTCAGTAGCTGGATATGATTTCTGTGCTGACACCATAACATGGCTGTTGTATCCTAAATGGAACTAATTAATCATCTATTCCATTAGCCAATTTCCTAGTCAGTCCTAGTGGAAGCTGTCATATTCTGCACTTACTCAGTTGCGTTATTTCACACTTACTAATACTTTAAAAACCAATTACAGATGGGGCTGCCTAGGTCACCATAGAGGTGTTGCTGACCTGTCATCTCTTGCAAAAAAAAGCAGCAACAACTTAAGGGGCATATTCAATTAGCCGCAGTGTTTATCCCACAGCCAATTGTTGTCACTGGCCGATTCAAATAGACGTGGGAACCTCTCATGCTGATTACTAGAGGCAGGAATTTTCCGCGCTTAAGGAGATGAGAGGAAATGTTTGTTTAGAATACAGGTTTTGCATTTCAATGCTAGGGGAACCCCATTGATTCCATATTTTATATGAAATGAATAGATTACTGCACTTTATCCCAATAACTATTAATTGAATAGCTTTGCTCTGCAGTGCATGATCGATTAGCTGTAGGGTAATCATGCAGCTAATTGAATATGCCTCAAACACTCCTGTTACTAACAGCACTGCAGGCCCACAGGTAAAAGTTACAGAAAGACTAGATTTTTTTTTTTAAATGTAGCTAAATGTATGGAAGTGGGGCAGCTGCTATCATTAACATTTGTGTAGCATGGAAGAACCTGGTTAATCCAAGCACCTCCTGCAACTGGAAAAGTTCACAACTACCTTTGTAAACAGTAATAAAAACAAGCTGATAAGTTACTAACAACTTAACCCTTCACTGCACCCAAGACCAGTACAGGCCTAGCAGGCAGGAGACAGAAGGGCCCTTTAACAGGCCTAATACAATAACACCCAGTGGGGATGTACAACTTCACTCATCCCTGCAACATAAGGCAATAATAAAAAATAAAAACAGATTACATTCTTGGTTTGATCAGCATGTGTTAAGGCTTTTGTGATTGTAGGAAAGTAAATATGTCAGTTCAATATTTACAGCACACAACTGCATTGTCATAGAGGTGTGTAAGGATTGTCTATTGCTCGCATGTGGCCCCTCGAGGAAGATTCCATCTCGTAGTCGGACTCCCTCTGACCGGATGACTGCGCCCTGCCAGACTCACTGCGCAGAAAGTTCCGTGCCAACTCTCCTGGAGGTGGAACCAGGTGGAAAATCTGCTCAGAGTAGGAGCTGGGGTGAATGTCCTCTGCATAGGGATGTCGCAGTAGATTTGGTTGTTGGAAGTGGGAGACACTGCGCTCTGAACTTGACCTCTGGATTGGCAATGGGAACAGTAAGGTACTGACTGTGGGGATGTGGTCTGCAGGAGGGAAAGACAATAGTCAACTACCAAAATGGTTATCATCTATTCTACTATATTTTGTTTATTAACATACAACTTAAATAACTAGCCAAAATTCAACAGAAGATGTTTATTGTATTTCAAATGAACCCTGCTTTGCTACGTACAACAATGTGTAGTATGTCATCTACTGATGGGTGGTATATGTCACTCAAAAGGGTCTACACACGGGACGACTGCTCAGCAGCACACAGCTCTGGGAAGCGATGTGATCTGTCGGTGCCAGTGTCCTCCGGCGAGAACACTGGCCCTGACCTGCGATTAAGTAGATTTATCCAGCATGTTTGATATTAATCGCTGTGCGATAGTGACTTGCGGGGCCGTGCAGCGCTATCGCTATGCCCCTACACACAGAGTAATGTAGGGGCATTTTTTAAGTGATCTAATGAGATCGCTTAGAAAATTCCCTGAAATTGCCCCTTGTGCAGGTCCCATAAGTTATTGCTGCTCCACAGAAATACTGACGGATATCAGCAGCATATACCGAAAACAAAATGAAATGAGAACCGAGCAGTTGTAGTCTGCCCATATTTACCAATACAAATTGTCCATGTTCACTTCTGTCAATCATTTTGAAAGTGTTCCATGGATGTGTGCAGATACTGTGCATTTGGTACAAGGTGAGTATGGGGGAGAATACACTACCCCTCTGCAAACACTTCAGCTCATCTAATAGATAGCGTTATTGTCTGAGAAACATCTGAACTTCCAAGGTCCTCAATGAATCGATTCAGTTATGGGATGAAAACCCAAACAGCGAATTCAGAGCAAAGCGCAGCTGCAAGCCAAATAAAACTGCTCTTTCTGTGAGCAGACATTTGGCGGCATGCGGGGCACAGCCTGAGACGTGCCTTGTTTTCTGGGCTGATAAAATTAGATCCTCTTCTCACTTTAATAAATCAATACATAAATAAAGGACATTACTTTTAATACTCCAAAATAAAACCCAAATTGTGGCCATCATAATTAAGAGGCAGACAAATAATGATTTTATATTTTATGGTTATGTCCGCATACAGGTATTCCATGAATTATTTACCTGTAAACTCACATTGCAGGAGTTTGGCATTTTATAACTAAAGCTGCTTTGATTTCTTCTGAAAATACAAAACTTTCAATTTATCAATAACCGATGGTGCTATCTAGACACACGTTGTAGTATGGTGGATAATAGTGAAGTCATGCCGGTTTAAAAAGGGATGCAGTTATAATCCCGGCGTTCATATCCTGACGCCGGAATCCCGACACTTTCTCCCTCTGTGGGTGTCCACGACACCCATAGAGGGAGAATAAATTAGTGGCGACCGCAGCGAGCCCGCAAGGGGGGGCGCGATCCACGTCCCCCTTGTCGGGATTCCGGAGTCGGGATTTTGAACGCCGGGATTCTGACCGGCGGGATTTAACAGGCCTAATACAATAACACCCAGTGGGGATGTACAACTTCACTCATCCCTTTAAAAACAACGGTGGCACTTAATACATTCCAGGGTGGAGAAAAACTTGCACAACAAGAATTTTTTTTTGACAAGAATAGGAGGCACAGTGTGGTACATTAATGACCTGCAGTTGGTGCAGACAGAAATTAATCACTGGTCCCTCTCCATTTCACTGAGTTTAGCACCCGAAAAACTGAAGTTCTGGCTGACAGAGTCATTTGGAAACAATGTTACCGTTACATCGCCTATACTGAGTGGTAGTAGTTTGGTGTACTGTACACAATGTGTCAGGTAAACAATCTAGCACTGAAACATAAATGGGCGACATATCACCTTGTGCATGAACAGCTGCCACCACGTAACTAGACAACTTCACGTCTCCGGCAGCTCCAGACTCAAGTGGAATTGGGTGCAAGCGGAAGTAGTAAAGCATTTCTACCACAGATAGGAAGCGGAGGTGCTGGATCCGACACTGGCCCCTTTCTGTCAGTGTGAGCCGTAAGTGCTAAAATACATAATGGCATCATTAAGCATCACATTTT